>NC_142095.1:3687177-4937177 GCF_054644295.1 Miniopterus natalensis | reverse complement strand
CGAAGAGGTGCGTTTTCATTAATTAGTTCACTTATTCATTCACCAAGCATTTCCTAACCTCCCACTCCATTCCCAGCCTGGAGCCCAGAGCCGGTGAAGACAGAGGTAAGCAGACAGATACGTGCTGTATTTGTCCTTAAGGACCATGCTGGTGAGCAGGGGAGACAGAAGCAAGCAAATCACCTGAGGGACAGCAATGCAGGGCTGGGGCCACGGATGTCAGGTGGGCCCAGAAGTAGTAGCAGAGGGGCTCTGGCAAGAGGGCTTATTGTGCCAGGACTTAAAGAGGAGAGGGTAAGACAAAAGTGAGAAGTGACAATGACATTCCATACAAAAGAAAGACCCTGGTGTATGCCCGAGGCTCCGGAGGACAGGGGGCAAGGCCTGTGATGGTAAGAAATGATGCCAGGGGAGCGGAGACAGGGAGAGGGAGGCCAGTGGAGCTGCGACACGGTTGCACTTGCATTTCAAAGGCAGCAAGGAGAATAGATAGGAAGGTGACAAGATTGAGGGCAGCGAGATCCCACCGGAGGCTCTGCAGAAACCAGGCAAGAAATGCAAGGTCTGAATGGAGAAGGGGCAGTGAGAACAGACACGGAGAGCCAGGTGAGCGACCTGGAGGTGGGACTTGGGGAGAAGGCTGAGTCTAGGATAACTCCCCTCCCCATTTCTGACTTTAGAGACGAGCGGCTGCTACCCACTGAGTTAGAGAACAGAGTCAGAGAACCCAGACTGTAGGGAGCTGAGGGCCTCCCAAGCAGCTGAGATGCTGCTGGGTCACTCAGGTGGAGATGCCCAGGAGGCGGATGCTCATCCAGACACGTGAGGCAGTGTCGCATAAATGGCAGCTCACTGCCCGGGGCAAGTGAGTTCACCCAGGGAGCAGCGAAGAGGGGACCCCGACAGCACCTTAGGGAACACCAATACGTCAGGGATGAACAGCACGGTGGCTGGGAGGGACCAAGAGGAGAGGAGAGGTGAGGGTGGGGAGAATTGAGACAGGCTGAGCCTCTCTTAGATGGCTGGGAAGTTCCTTCAGTCACTTTTTGAGCCTCTCCTAGATAAAAGTTTCTCTTCGGTGAAAAGGTGAAGGGATTAAGAAGTACAAGTTGGTAGTTACTGAACAGTCACAGGGATATAAATTGCAGCACAGGGAATTCGATAATATTGTAATGACTATTTACGGTGCCAGGTGGGTACTGGAAATATCAGGGCGGGGGGGGGGGATGCTCTGTAACGTACATGATTGTCCAACCACTATGCCGTGCATCAGAAACTAATACAAAAGGATATCGACTGCAGGCTTCAAGTGAAAAATAAAAATTTTAAAAATTAAAGTTTCTCCTCGGGCACTCCCCAAACCAATGTGTCTGCACCCGCACCAGGCAATGGCAGACCCCCCCAGGCAGCCGTCCAGGGGCCGTGCTCTCTGTCAGGGTGCGCTCCCCGGTGCAGCCAGGCCTCCCTTCCTCCTTTCCCTCCCTCCGCTTTTCAGTAAACTTCCTTTTGAATCTGTTTGGCCTCCTCTCTTGATTTCTATCCTGGGATGGAAACAAGAACCCCTTCACCAGTGACAATATAAGGAGAGGTGTCCGGGGGTCTAGAGAGAATGAAAAAGGAGGGAGTAGGAAGGTCGGGGACAGTAAGGCAGGCAGACGTGCCAGGAACTGGCTAAGGACTGAGTGGGGAGCAAGGAGGCACCGGAAGGACGCGTGAAGTGCAAATGCTTATCTTGAGAAAGCTGGCAGTGAGGGGAAAGACGGAAGAAGCAATGCAAGGGGAAGGGTCTAAGAGAGGCTGCCGGAGGGAGCGCAGGGGGCCCGCGGTCCGCGGCTGGGCCGGCAGGCTGACCTTGAACAGGGGGCTTGTCTCTAAACGGGTGAGGACAGCGTGGAGCAGTCAGGTTTGGAGGGGCCCCTGGGGGCTGGAGGGAGCCAAGGCCACAGCACCCGAGGGCCCGGGGCCACTGAGCGAGCCAAGCAGCCGCCCGTGAGGCAGGCACACTGGGCTGGAAAAGAGGGTCTGGGTAGAAGAGGGATTTTGGATTCATTCTTTAGATGGAGACCACGCCTGTGCGCGGGCCAGACCGCACGCCTCCGGGGCCCCGGCGGGCCCCAGCTGCCTGGCGAGATTCTGGGAGGGGCAGTGGGGGAGAGGTGACCGGGGCGAGTGGGCCACAGAAGCCCAGCGGGCTCCGTCCCAGCCTCCAGGGCGGTTTGGGGCGGGGCGGGGAAGGGCAGGAGGAGAGCGGCGGAGGGGTGGCAGAGGGGTGGGGAGGGAGGCGGGATCAGCCGCCTCACCCGAGCCCAGCAGCGGCGGCAGCAGCAGCAGCAGGAGGCTGCAGCTCGGGCCTCCAGGCCCAGCGCCCAGGCCCCGCAGCGAGGTGGCCATGGCCCCGGAGGCGTCACCTGGCGACGGCAGGGACGCGCAGGCGCCCCCACGCGCCAGGGCACCGCGGGCGCAGGGCGCGCCTCGGGCACGGTACCTGTCGACTTCCAGGCGCGAGGCCCCCGCATCCCTACGGCGCCCCTGGAGCCCTGGACACCCCCCTGCGCCCCCACCTCGTGCCAGTTCCCGGAAGATGACCTCGGAGCCCCGGATCGGTGGTTGCCTCCCTAGGGGCCAGCCCCATGAGCGCCTTCAATGGGTGACAGCGCCCCCCAGAGCCTGGCCTGTGAAGGCACAGCCACATCTCTGGACCAGCCATGGCACCTTGTCACCCAGCCTCTGACTGCACCCTTGGTCCCTGGGCTTGGTGCATGGGAGAGTTTCCCGATTTATATTGACTGGAGAAGCTGGAAAGCTGCAGAAGCAGAAGAGAACAGTAAGTAAGGCTAGGGGGTCGGGGAAGGTGTCTCAGGGAAAGTGACGTTGGAGCTGGACCTAAGACTGGGTCAAGGAGTCTTGGGGAGTCTAAAGGAAAGGCACGCCTCCTCTTCCACAGCCCACCAGCTGCATGGTGCAGCTTCAAGAGGTGCAGGCCTGGGGCTTTCACGGGCTCTTTGCAGAAGGATGCGGTCTTTGAATCTGGGTGTGTGGCAGAGATTGGGAGGTGACCTCCAAGATTCCTGCTTCTCTTGTCCGGTGTGGAGGGTCTCCAGCTCTGGCGAACATATTCCCCAGTCTGGCATCTAAGGGAGTTTCAGGTGAGCTCCCACCAATACGAGGTGAGTAGAGGTGATGAGTGTCACTTCCACCCCAGGGCAGCCTGGAGGAGGCTGCCTTCTGTGCCCATGTTACTGCAGAGCAGTGATGCCCAAGGCATGGTCCCCGGAGCAGCAGCGGCATCACTTGGCAACTTGTTGGAGATGCACATTCTCAGGTCCACCCAGACCTACAGGATTAGAAACTCTGGGAGTAGAACCATTGGTCTGTATTTTAATGAGCCCTCCAGGGAGTGCTGATGCAGGAAAAGCATGAACCACAGGGCTGAGTGGAGCCAGGAGGAGAAAAGCTACCTGCTGACCCATATAGGAATAGGAAGGTAAACTGACTTTGTTAACCGATGGATATTCAGTGGCTTCTTGAAGCAGCTGGTTGGACACGTATTAAGAGACTGGGTTTGATGTAAGCTCTCAGTCTCCCAACCCCAGCCTTCCTCGGGCAGCACGTGGGACTGACACAGGCTGTCCTCTGAAGCCCACAGATATCTGGGAGGAAAATGTTGGCCCCTGGGAGAGCAGTGGACAGACGATTGAGAGGGATCTGATCAGCAGCTAGACAGAGAGACTCTGGGACACTGGGCCCTGGAATGGGCTAATGAACTGATCCGAATACAGGGACTCGTGCCCTCCTCCCTGGGGGAGTGCCGACCTTGGCTAACCAAGTGGGGGTGAGCAGAAAGCAGAAGGGGTGGAAGAGGAGGAATATTCCTCATGCCCCAGCTTCACTTGTGCTCCCAGGTCCAGTTTCTCTCCATGCTCTATCCCGAGCTGCAGAAGCTGTTAAATTAGACTACAAAACTCCTTGCAGGCATGAGAACAACAGGGAGCAGGATCCCACTGGCTAACACCATTCCTTGGGCTCATGTCTAAGCAGGTGAGGACTGACCGCTCCCTCTAGAGCTTAGGAAGAAGCCTATATAGTTCCTAAGCAAAATGGGAAACCTACAACAGGCTATGTTATATGCAGCCCCACAATGTCCAAGATACCAGAGCTTCAGAACACACAAGACATCCTCCAAACGTTTATTCAAATGATGTCAGAAATCTCCATGCTCCTTCTTGTCTCAACACGTGGGGTGAGCCTGGATGTAGCCACCAGGGCACTGAGGAAGGGAGTTCCAAGACTGGGTTAGAATCCAGGAAGGCTTGCACGGCAGAGGCTGGCCACTCACAGAGGGATCCACATTGGGGTACAGGGAGGTTATCCCCAGACAACTGAGCCCTGTGGAAATCACACCATGGCAGGGACAGGGGGACACCTCCTTCACTCTTTCTGGGCAATCACCAAGCTGACTGGTTTGACCAACTGTCAGCTGAGAGCCTGAAACCACCCAGGTCTAAGGGTGTGCACCGCTGATGATGTCTCTTCCTTGGTAGATGTTCTCCAAGCTGTCCATGCAGCACCTGCTCCACCTGGCAGGTCAGCTGGCCCTCAAGCTGGCGCGGTTTCACCTCTCCCTCCCAGCAGTTGTAGGTAGTGGACTGGAGCACCAGGCCAGGACACTTTGGGGACTGCAGTCTTGCTTCTGCCCTCTGTTGTGTGGCTCTCCACGGGTCCCAACAGGAATGTGAGGGCAGGGTGCTGAGAAGGAGCCAGAGGTGGGAGGAGAGGCCTCGTGGGAGACTCAGAAACAGGAGGAGAGCGTGCTGTGGTGATCACAGGGTCACCAGGATGCCCAGGGGCAGCACCAGACACAAAGGATGGATGAAGAGGCCTCCTGAGTCTGCAGAGGAAGGCCCAGTCATCTGATACATGAGCCAGTCCCTGTAGAAACTAACTTCTGTATAAACTCCAGGATGATCTTTGCGACCACAGCCGATGCCCCAGCTCACAACCCCCACCTGGACCCAGGTCTCATTAAATTCACAGACCAGGGGGCCCCCAGAATCACCCTGCAGAAACAGAAAGAAAGAAACAGGCATGGAAGAGAACCAGCATCAGAACTGACTGCCCTGCAAGGCACTGGGGAGACGGGCACGTGTGGGGCTCCACCAGGCACCCTCCAGGCCCAGGTTTCTAGGGAGATTTAAAAGTTAAGAATTTTAGCACACAAAATATGTAGACATACTCAAAAAATTGTGTGCAGAAAATATTGACTTTAAACAGAGAAAATGTACATACTCTGATATAACAATAACAAATAAAGTCCTTACCTGGCTACCTTGCCTATCACATAGAAGGGAGTCAAAACATGGGCCTCGCAATACTGGTGTTTCCTGCCGGAACCTCCCCTCCTCCCTGTCCCCCCCCAGGCAGCATCAGCTCCTCTCAGGCCAGCCTGGCAGAGCCTCAGCAGCTTGTCCCATTGAACCCCCTTCATTTGAATGAAGGGTGAATGGAGGGGCTGGCAGATGAGGCAGCTTCCTGCTGCCTGGGAATGAAGAAACTTCAAAGGGACAATCAAAATGCAGAGGTGGCCAAGGGCCCATGAACTGACCTGGCAGGAATCCTTTCCTAGGCTACTGTAACCACAGACAGTCCCTTCCTTGACTATGTTAGTGAAACGTCCCGTCTTTTTCTTGAGTATCTCATTACACTTCTGATAGCGAATTATGCTCAGCTCCGCCTCCTGAAGTATTTCTGGAATTACCTCTTTTGGATCTGTAAAGGTAATTTAGGAGAAGGTGGGTCTGCTTAGTGGGCCAGGACAGGAGCCCCGAGCACCCACTCTGGGTCTCGGACAGTGTGTTCACATACAGGCGCCCACTTAGGGCAGCAGATATTGTCCCCACTTGACATTGGAGGAAATGAGACCCAAAGTTGAAGTGGGGAGAGGAGGAAAGAATCAAAACCAAGCCCAGCTGGTGTGGCTCAGTGGTTGAGCATCGGCCCACGAACAAAGGGGTCACTGGGCTGATCCCCAGTCAGGGCACATGCCTGGGTTGCTGCCTCCATCCCCAGTAGGGGGCAAACTGGAGGCAGCCGATCCATGTTTCTCTCTCATCATGTTTCTACCTCTCTCCCTCTCCCTTCCTCTCTCTCTAAAATCAATGACAACATTAAAAAAAAAAAAAGAGCGTATAGCAGAAGAAATAATTAAAACGTAAAAAAACACAAAAGAACCAAAACCAAGACAAGAGAAGGAAGAACTGATCAGGACAGGAATAGGCAAGGCCTTACCAGCCTGAGAAATCAAAACCAAGCATCTGTCACTCTGAGTACCATTAGTAATAGTGACAGGTGTCCTATACATCAGTAAAGTATCTTTAGTTTGGAGCAGGATCACAGACTCTTGAGCAGAAAGTGCCCCAAACGTACCAAAGCCAGCCACTCCCCAGGGACAGGAGTCCCTACAATCTCTCCCAGAGGCATTCTCTGGCCTCTTCTCGCTCGAAGAAAACTCTCTAAGCACCAAGGCAAGTACTTCCAATTTGGCGCAGCTCAGATTAACAGACAAATCTACACCACCACCCCAACTAAAAGCCACCTTGCTTGTCACCCAAGGCCCTAGGTCCCAACATACTAACAGAACTTTGCAGCACCATCAAATTACTCCCTAGCAGCATCTCCCCACCCTTCTCCCTCACCTACTTGCTAGAAAACTGCCTCCCTGTGTCTCCCTTTAGCCTGTAGGACAACCCCAGGGCACCAGCAGCCCCTTCCCTGGGCTGAATTTCCTTCACAGTCTCACCTGTTTCCCTCACTTTTCCCCATCCAGTCACCCAGCACTTCGTACCAGCTTGCACCATGAAAGCCTGTTCAGGGAAGCACACAGGCTGGATGTGCGAGGAGTAATTCACAGGGAACTCGAGCAGAGCGAGCGCAATGTCATTCTGGATTGTTACGGAAGCTCTATAATTCTGGTGGATAACAATGTCTTTCACTGGGACATGGACTGCCATCTTGGAGGTGGTGGTCAGGTGTACGTCTCCTATCATCACCGTGTATTCCCAGTGGCTGCAGAGAGATCCTGGAGAGTCTCTAATCCCTTCCATGGGTTCTAGCTTTTCCCCACCCTGGTCCTATCTCCAGTGCCAGCCATCAGCCGCTTCCTGCCCTCCAAACCACATCCCTTCCCCAGACCCCTGGCCACTCTATCCAGTGGTTCTCCAAGTTTGGTCCTCACATGAGCAGCATCAATATCACATGGAAACTTGTCAGAAATGCAAATTCTGGGGTCCCACTCCTGACCTACTGAATCAGAAATTCTGGGGGTTGGGGACAGGCAATCTGTGTGTTAATGAGCTCTAGGTCCATTAATCACCTAGAATCTAGGTGATTCTAGGCCCATTAGAGTTGGAGACCACTGATCTAGCCAAATCAGTCCACTGCACCCAACTCCCCTTAAATATTCCCCCTTGCAAGTCTGTGCCCACACACTGCCTCCCACTGGCATCTCTCCCCCTTCTTGCCACTTGGGGAAGGCTAATTAGCACTGGCTTAAGAGCAGTTAGCATTCAATCTCATTTTGGATCTTGACTTTCCCGGCTACCAAGGGCCCTAGTGTCACCTACCTCTGACTGTAACCTGGAGAGCAGGAACTGTGACCCTTTACCAGATGGGAAGGTGAAAACTCAGGGAGAGGGATAGGATCGGTCCGGGTCCCACAGCCTGACCAGGAGCCCGAGCCTGGAGTCTGGAACACTCACCCAAATACGCAGTGGGCCGCTGTCAGCACCCACCGATTGGCAATGAGGGAGCCTCCGCACACGTGTATGTCATTGATCCGCAGGCTCACCTGCCAGGGCCACTTCTCCTTCGCAGGGCTTCCACCCACTATCCTCATAGTCCGATGGCCACATCCTGGAGCAGGTCAGGGAAGGGAGGACACTGAGAAGGCAAAGCCCCTGATGCCGCCACCACCAAGCCAGAGGGTCCTCAGAGATCTCAGAACCCCCAGAGCAAGGCCAGGGCCCCCCCCCGGGTCCCCAGCACAGGTCTGTTTTTCCCCATGTCCTCTCAGATCTCAGACACAACCCCCCCCCCAGGGAAAAACCGTGTCCCCTGAGACCCTCCTCCCCCAGGGCAGGGTCCCAGGCCCCCTAGACGTGGCCAGTTCTCTGTGGCAGGGCCTGGCCCAGAAACATCACCTGTCGGTGCTGCTGTGGCTGCTGTTGCTGCTCGTGGTGCTGGCGGTGCTGGTGGAGCTGGTGGTGCTGGCGGTGCTGGTGGAGCTGGTGGAGCTGGTGTCTGTGAAGCCGCCAGGATTTTGTGGGAACCAGAGTCCCCCGGAGCTGACGCCGCCAAATGGGAGGACGCTGAAGCCAAATGGGAGGTCGCTGAAGCCACACGGGATTCGGGGCCCTCGGGGGACAGCTTCCACGGGCTCGCCCCGGGGTCCTGGCTGCCGCCCCCCGAGGTGTTTCGAGGGGGCGAGGGCAGCGCAGACCCGCCCTGCGCCCCCTCCCCGCCCGCCTGGGCCTCGGGGAGCCCGGGCTGATGGAGCAGGAGCCAGACCAGGAGGCCCAGGGCGCGGGCGCCGCTGCGGGGGCCGCTGCGGGGGCCGCCCGGTAACGCCATGGGCACCCGGTGGCGCCCCCTCCCCCGCCCTGCAGTTGCGCCAATCGGGGCTGCGCCTCGCGCGGGGTCGCCCGGGGTCAGGGCTGTTGGCGCCCGCGGCCGCACCTCCCCCCGCGCCTGGCCTCGGCCCTTCTCAGCATTGCCCTCCCCTGCTTGTTTCTCTCTCATGGATGGTTCTCTCTCTCCCCCTCCCTTCCTCTGTCTCTAAAATCAATAAAAACATACTCTTTAAAGAAAGAAAGACATGTAGCCTTTATTCTGACCAACGACATGCCCAGGTGCCAGGGCTGCCAATGATCAGTCTTTACCCCGCTCCACTTCTTTACCCACCTACCTAAATATTCTCATGAGTTCTTTTCAGGTGCAAACCTCACGAGCCCCCTCCTCAGAGAAGGCAGCCTCAGGCCTTCATGAACAGGGACGGGACGGGCAGGGGGGCTCTGCTCCGCTCCGCTGGCCAAGAGCTCCTCTGGGGCCAGAGGGGAATGAGGGGAGTGAGCCAGCAGACACCTGAACCCCGGCCTAGCCTCTCTCTGGCCTTTGGCCCTGTGTCTTCCGTAGCTTGGCCAAGGCAATCTGGTGCTCAAAGCTCTACCTATCTAGAAGGGACAGCTGCTGAAACAGGCAGCAAAGGGGGAGGGTTGCAGTTTGGACACAATGCTCTGACTCCTCTTGCTTCCAGTCTCTCTGGCTTCCTCCTTCCCACATGCGATGGTAGCAAACTCAGTTACAAAGCTCCCTACGGACACGGTGACAGCTGAGGAGCATGCAACGGGACCCAAGTGCTAGAACCATCTGTGGAGCTCACATCAGGGTAAGCAAGGCCCTCCCCATTCACATGAGCATCTTCCTAAGATAAATGTGCGCTAAGTTCTCTTCGGTGGCCCCACACCCTAGACCAATAGAGATGCAGAACACACAAGCCACCCTCCAAACGTTTAATCAACTGATGTCAGAAATCTCCGCACTCCTTCATGTCTCAACACAACATGGGGCGAGCCTGGATGTAGCCATCAGGGCACTGCCAGAGGCTGGCCACTCACAGGTGGTTCCACACTGGGGTACAGGGAACTTCTCCCCAGACAACTGAGCCCTGTGGAAATCACACTATGGCAGGGACAGGGGGACACCTCCCTCACTCTCTCTGGACAATCACCAAGCTGACTGGTTTGACCAACTGTCAGCTGAGAGCCCGAAACCACCCAGGTCTAAGGGTGTGCACCGCTGATGACGTCTCTTCCTTGGTAGACGTTCTCCAAGCTGTCCACGCAGCACCTGCTCCACCTGGCAGGTCAGCTGGCCCTCGAGCTGGCGCGGTTTCACCTCTCCCTCCCAGCAGTTGCAGGCAGGGGACTGGAGCACCAGGCCAGGACACTTTGGAGACTGCAGTCTTGCTTCTGCTCTCTGTTGCGTGGCTCTCCACGGGGTCAGTGGGTCCCAATGGGAATGTGAGGGCAGGGCGCTCAGGAGTGGGAAGTGGGATGAAAGGCCTCGGGGGTGACTCAGAAGCAGGAGGAGAGCGTGCTGTGGTGATCACAGGGTCACCAGGATGCCCAGGGGAATGATGAACAGCATTGGATACGCGGAGGCAGCCCGGCTCACCACAGCAGCTATCCATTTAGCATAGATAGCAGTGTCTGTATAAACGCCAGGCAAGTTTCCCTGACCGCAGTTGACGCTCCAGCTCACAATCCCCATCTGGACCCATGTGTCATTATACTGACAGACCAGGGGGCCCCCGGAATCTCCCTGGAGAAAGACAAAGAAACAAACTGCAGGACTGGGAGAACACCCAGGTCCAAGCAAACTGGTGGCCCTGCGTGGCACTGGGCAGACTCCACGCTGGGCCTTCCCCAGGCTCCCACCAGGCCCAGGTTCCTGTGCATATGAGAACCGAGGACTGAAAAGTTAATGGGAAAACTTTAATATCCTCCAAGGATATTATAACTGGTTACTTCCCAAACCGCAGTGGTTGTTAAACATTCTGAATATCACCCCTGAGAGCCCCCCAGGTTCTTTCATCTAGCCTAAAGTTTCTCTAGGGGTCCTCACCCATAGAGCCAGCTCCCTCCATAGCATGAGCTCCACTCCCAGACACCCCAGAGCACGCCGAACTCTTCTTGTCCTTCCCTAAACCTGCTCTGGTGGCCCCACCACTAACCAGCTCAGCCAGAAACAGCCTCTCCCTCACCCCCACCCTCACAGCAGGCAGTCACCACGAACTGAGGATTCAACCTAAATACACCTCCTTCACCCACCCCCACTGCCCTGGGTCCTGCTCAGGATTCGACATCTTTCCCTAGCCTACAGTCCTGCCTGGCCAGCATCTAGAAACTTGGCACAGCATTCCAGGCTACACATATTCTGACTCCAACCCTCTTCTCTGTCCATAGTCGCCACCTCATTGCTCCAGACCTGCAAAATGTTCCCTAAACGTGGCAAGTCCCCTCGAACCTCTGAGTCACCCTCTCCCTACAATGCTGTTCTCCTCTTTCCAAGAGCTCCAAACGCTCATTCTCAAAGACCCGGCTCAAATGCCACCTATAGCCCTGCCTGTGTAGCTCAGTTGGTTGAGCACCATCCCACACACCGGGAGGTCACCAGTTGGGTTCCCAGTCAGGGCCCATGTCCGGGTTTTAGGGTCAATCGCCAGTAGGGGGCGTGCAGGAGGCAGCCGACCAATGTTTCTCATCAATGTTTCTCTCTCTCTCTCCCTTCCTCTCTCTGAAGTCAATAAAAAACATAAACATAAAAAAATGCCCCCTCTGCAGGGCTGCAGTTTGGTACAGAGGACAAACTGTGGGCCCAGGAGTCCTGCAGGCACTCACAGGGAGACCTTGAGCTAATTGATGCCTTCGGACCTCACCACACCTGTAGAATGGGCACGATGTCTGCTGTAGGGCCGTGATATGTCTCACTGAGCTAGTGTGGGTAACGCTCACACCGGCACAGTAAGTACCACAGAGGAGGTATACTCATATTCTTAGCATTACCTGTCCCCGTGTTCCCTACACCCTGGAGTGCCCCCAGGTAGCGAGGGCCGCTCCCTTTTGAAGGAACAGGCCGGGCCAGCTCAGAGGAGTCAGGAGGGGTTCTCGCCATGCATCTCCTTAACTAAGGGTGAGGGGGGGAGGTAGGACGTCACCCAGGCCCTGCCACTTGGGAATGAGGAAGCTTTGAGGGAACCACCATAATGCAGACGCAGAAAAGGGCCCATGAACTTACCTGACAAGAATCCTTTCCTGCACCTTTATAGCCACAGAGCATTCCTTCCAGAACCATATCCTCACTGGTTGGTATGGACATCTGGAGCAAATGATTACATGATTCAGAGCAGACGATGTATCGGTCGGTCTTCTGGAGAGTATTTGAAAGAAGTGGAGGGCCTACAAGCAAAGAAACTCAGCAGTGGGTGGAGCTGCATGGGTGGCCAGTAAGCCCCCAAGCACCAGGAACCACCTCGGAGAAGGCAGAACACTGGGTACTGTCCCCATTTGACACCAGAGGAAACTGAGGCCCAAAGCTGACATGGGGAGAGGAGGAGGTAGGAGCCAAAACCAAGACAGGAGAAGAAAGAATGGATCCGGACAGGAAGAGGCAAGGCCTTACCAGCCTGACACATGACAGCCAAGTGACTGTTGCTCTAGAAATAGAGACAGGTGCCCTGTGCCTTAGTAAAGTGTCTTTACTTTAGAGCAGGGTCACAGCCTCTTGGACAGGAAGTGCCCCAAAGATTCTAAATCCAGCCTCTCCCCAGAGATAGGAGGCCCTACAGCCTCCTCTGGCTCTGCCCACACCCCCAAGGACAGGAGTTCCCTACCCACCAAGGCAGGTACTTCGGTGAGGGACAGTTCTGACTGGCAGCTCATCACACCCTGAGTGGAAATCCACCCTGGAGAGCACATAGCCTCTGGCTCTGCCCCCAGGGAAAACCTAAAAATATCCCCAACCCAGCCAGGCACTGTTTCCCCACAAATCTGCCAAAGAAGACCTCACCTATGTATTTCTCCTCCTGACAGCAGCTCCAGTTCCCAGGACGGGCACTTTTTCTAAATGGCCCAATTTCTGGGCTCAAGCCAATCGTGAACCATTACCCTGCCTGTTGCTAAGCCGCTGCCCCCTTACCCGCCTGCCAGGCAGTCCGCCTCGCCGCCCTTCCCTTTCATCTTCTTGCCTAGTCCAGGGGAAAGGCTGCCTCCCTCTGCCCCAGTTTGCTTCCTGCCTCGCAGTCTCACCAAATTCTTCTTTCCTGCCCCATCCGGTCACCCAGCACCTGGCCCCATCTTCCACCTTGAAGGTCTCCTGAGGGATGCACACAGGCTGGATGGTCATCGTGAACTTTACAGGGTAGACAAGCTGGAGCAGGGCAAGGTCATGTCGAATGGCTCCACGTGTCGAGAACTGAGGGTAGCTAACGATTTTTTTGACGGGCACAACCACACTCATGACTGTCTCATAGACACTCAGATCTCCCATCTTGACACTGTACTGCTCACGGCTGTGGGAGAGAGGACATGCCCCTCGTGGAGACCCTAGGACACATCCCCTGTGCCTTTTCCACACATTTCAGATGGTTCCCAGTCTGGCCCCAACCTCCTGCACCACGCTCTCTACCACCCTCTCGCCAAAAAACCCCTCCATGATCACTCTCAGGACTGGTTTGCTCGCCCAAACAATTGGTTCTGTTCGCCAAACTAGTATTCCAGAGAACAAGACCGCCAATGCGGGCCCCTCCCGCTTTCACTGTGCGTGCTTTGGGTTTGGGTTTGGTTTCTGCCAACCTGCCAGGGCAACAGAACTTAGTGGGTGTCTGAGGAGGGCAGGGCCAAGTCCCGAAGTCTCGCACCTCCACTCGCCACCCCTCACCTGAAAATACAGTGGCCGGCGGTCAGCACCCACTGCGGCGCGATGAGCGAGCCTCCACACACGTGGGTGCCGTTGACCCTCAGGCTCACCTGCCAGGGCCACTCGCCTTCTTTGACATCCGTGCCTACCAGGAATTGCATGAGCACTCGGCCGCACTCTGCAGGGAAGAGTAGGAAGAAGTCCCTCAAAGAAACAGGGCCTGTCTCCCCTGAGCCCCAGGGGTCCCAGGAGAGCAACAGGCGCCCCTCCTCCAGAAGGCCATGTCCTCTGAGTCCCCAGGCCATGTACCCCCAGGCCTCCCAAGGTCAAAGTGTGTCCTCCTGAGACTCCTCAGGCAGAGCTGCGCTCAACCAGTCCCCCAAGGGCCGAGCCTGGTACCCCCAAACTCCCAGGGAGCATGGGGTCCCACTCTGGCACTCAGCTCTCTCCTGGTGACTCCCAACTCAAAAGTCACCTGGGACAAACTTCACCACCTTGAAGCCTCTCTCAGGCGCAGGGTCTTCTGGAATCTCTATAGGTGGCAGGTCCCAGAACCTCTCCCTGGGGTCCTGGCGGCCGCCCCCCGAGGTATTTAGAGACGGCAGCGCAGGCCCGCCCTGCGCCCCCTCCCCTCCCGCCTGGGCCTCGGGGAGCCCCGGCTGATGGAGCAGGAGCAGGAGCAGGAGCCAGACCAGGGGGCCCAGGGCGCGGGCGCCGCTGCGGGGGCCGCCCCGTAACGCCATGGGCACCCGGTGGCGCCCCCTCGCGGCCGCTGCGCCCCGCCCCGCTGTTGCGGGAATCAGCCGGGCGCCTCGCGCGGGTCACCTGGGGTCAGGGCTGTTGGCACCGCAACTCCCCGCCCACGCCTGGCCTAGGCCTTTCTCGGCCTTTCCCTCCCTACGTGTTTGCAATAAAAATTTCAACTCCTTAACATAAACGTTGCACTTAACGTTACTAGCCACTAGTTAGATATAATAGTGCTACCTTTAAAAAAAAAAAAAGCCCAGCCCGCGTGGCTCAGCGGTTGAGCACAGACCCAGGACCCAGGAGGCCAGGGCTGGATTCTGGTCGGGGCACAGGCCCGGGCTGGGGCTGCAGGCAGCCGATCAATGACTCTCTCATCTCCGATGTTTTTATCTCTCTCTCTCCATCTCCCTTCCTCTCTCTGAAATCTTAAATCCACACCCACATGAAAAGAGCCATTAGTAAAACGCAAATTAAAACTCCAGTGAGGTATCACTGTGCACCCAACAGACTATCAAAAATTAAAAATAGTGACAACGCCAAATACTGACAGGGACCCAGAGATGCCGGATCATTCATACATTGTGGTAGGAATGTAAAATATTACAGCCTCTCTGGAAAACAGATTGGCGGTTTCTTAAAAAATAAAATATGCAATTACCATATGACCCAATAATTGCACTCCTGGGCATCTATCCCAGAGAAATAAAGATTTATGTTCACACACACAAAAAAATAACTGTTCAAATGTTTATAGTAGCTAAATTCATAATACAGTAGTTCCCCCTTATCCACGGTTTCGCTTTCTGCGGTTTCAGTTACCCATGGTCAACTGTGGTCCAAAAATATTAAATGGAAAATTCCAGAAATAAACAATTCCTAAGTTTTAAATGTCCCTCCGTTCTGAGTAGCATGATGAAATCTCACGCTGGCCTGCTCTGTCCTGCCAGGTACGTGAATCATCCCTTTGTCCAGCGTCCCCACACTCAATACGCTCCCACCCACTAGTCACTTAGTAGCCATCTCCATTATGAGGTTGAGTGTCTCAGAGTTGCAGTGCTTGTGTTCAGGTCACCTTATTTTACTTGATGGCCCCAGAGCACAGGACTAGTGATGCTGGCAATTTGGATACACCAAAGAGAAGCTGTACAGTGCTTCCTCTAAGTAAAAAAGTGAGAAAGACCACATTCATGTAACTTTTATCTCGTTATATCATTACAGTTGTTCTTTTTCTATTACTAGTTATTGCTGTTCATCTCCTGCTGTGCCTAATTTATAAGTTAAACTTCATCATAGGTATATAGGTATAGGAAAAACATAGCACAGTGTACCCTTGAACAGAAACCAGTAATGGAACATAGAGACGTAGAAATAAAAAGGAATTTAGTCTTAACAAGAAATGACTTTAAAAACTTACATTCATGCCCTGGCCAGTGTGACTCAGTTACTTGGCGTGTCATTTCCTACACGAAAAGGTGGCAGGTTTGATTCCCAGTCCATCGCAGGTCTGGGAGTGTAAGGAAGCAATAGATTGATGTTTCTCTCTCACACTGATGTTTCTCTCTCTCTCTCTCTCCTCCTCTCTCTAAAAAAAAAAAAAAAAATTAAAAACATTAAAACAAAACTTATATTCATAACCACCCAGAAATAAAGCCCCAGAGAATACCAATTGAATTAGTTAGGATGAGGTTTTTCTATGAATAACTGAGACCGAAAATGACAGTGGCTTAATTATAAGTGCAGGTTATTTTTCTCTTGCATCAAGAGCTGTGATGTCAGCCCTACAAATTCTAGGGAGCCAACTTTCTTCTAAATTCCTGTTCCTTCTCCTGAGCGTGTTCCTCATGTCCCAAGATGGCTGTTCAAGCTCCAGGTACCATGTGTACATTCTAGCCAGGAGAGAAGGGAGAGATAAAGAAGGGCTTGTCCTCCTTCTAAGGGTATTTCCCAAAATTCATACCCAACATTTGTTTATATTTTATTGGCCAGAAGTTAGTGCCACGCTTAGATATATGGGAGGCTTATAAATGCAGCTTTGCCCGGCTGCTGTGGCTCGGTGGTTAAGTGTCAACCCATGAACCAGGAGGTCACCAGTTCAATTCCCTGGTCCGGGCACATGCCCGGGTTGTGGGCTCGATCCCCAGTAGGGGGCGTGCAGCAGGCAGCAGATGGACGTTCCTCTCTCATTGATGTTTCTGTCTCTCTCTCCCTCCCGCTCTAAAATCAATTTTAAAAAGAAAAAATGTAGTCTTTATTCTGTGTTTTGCGTAGCTTGCCCAAGGCAATCTGGTGCTCAGAGCTCTATATATCTAGAAGGGACAGCTGCTGAAACAGGCAGAAAAGGGGGGGGGGGAGCTGAAGTTTGGACACAATGCTCTGACTCCTCGTTTCCAGTCTCTCTGGCTTCCTCCTTCCCACATGTGACGGTAGCAAACTCAGTTACAAAGCTCCCTACGGACACGGTGACAGCTGAGGAGCACGCCAGGCAGTCTGCCTCCTTGTTCCTCCCTTTAGTCTTCTTCCCTAGTCTGGGCCTTTGCACTGGCTGTTCTCTCTGTCCCCAGACACTGCACTTTTCCTCGCCTCCTGGGTCTCTATCAGGGTCAGCAGACTTTTTATGTAAAGGCCAGCTAGTAAATATCTTAGGCTTGGTGGGCTAAGAGACAACATTGAGAATATAATGCAGGTACTTATATATACCAAGAGACAAAAGAAATTTCCACAAAATGCTCGTCGATGAAATGTGAAATATAACAAGAACTGAGGGCTGTTTTTCTGCTTTGTTTTTTGGTAACACTAGGTCAACTAAGGACAAGAACGGAATTCTTCTGTGAGGATAACATCAAAGTTAGTGCTCCCCATCATGGAACTGATGGCAAATGCTCTTCTGTAAAAACCATTCTCAGTTGGGGATGGTGAGCCAGATGTGATCTATACTCAAATGTCACCTCCTCAGTGAGGCCCTCCAGGACACCCTCTCAAAAACTGCCCCCCCCCCCCAAACGCTGCCCTCTCAATCCCCCTGTCCCTTCTCTGCAGCGCTTCTCACAATCTGACACACTACATCTCTTACTCCTACTTCTATTGGCCATCTTCCCCTTCCACATGTAAACTTGATGTGGGCAGGGTTTTGGTCTGTCTTGTCACTGCCCTATTCCCAGCGTCTGGAACATGCCTGGCACATAGTAGGCACTCAGTAAGCATCTGTCCAATGAATGAATGAATGAATGAATGAATGAATGAATGAATAGAATTGTAGTGAAGAGAGAATGTGTTCATACCTACAAGTGCTTACAACATTGCCTGGCACGCGCTGTGCTCAGTAAGTATCCGTCACTGTTACTTCCAGGAGGGACCCCAAGCATCTGGGAAATGCAGGCTCCAGAGCAAACAAAACCTTTCGGCCACCAGACGTGCGGCATCTCCTGCTTCCCCAAGCCCGCCCCGGGAAGCCCAGGGCCTGATCCCTGGCCCCGCAGCTCCGAGAGTCCCCTCCTCCGGGCCTCTGGAAATCACGGTTCCTGGGGCCCATGCGCCCCCTTCTCCGGGCCCCTCTAATCGCACAGCAGCCCCGTCCTGCGGTGGAGGAAATGAGAGGTGAGAGGCTGAGCAGGGGTAAAGCCGAGCCTGGGGCACACAACACGGCAGACGGACCGATGGCCAGGATCTGGGGTGAGCCAGCAGCTGGGCTGGGACCAGGAACCCGCGCCCCCCACTCCGCGGGCGGCTCGGCGAGGCGGGCGTCGGGCTCACCCGGGAGGCGCCCCGCCCCCTGGCGCGGGGCCAGCCGTCGTCCCCGTGAGGTCAGCCTCCGGCCCGCGATTTCGGGGAAATACCAGCCCCTGATTGAAACCAGGCGGCGGTCAGGCCCCCGCCGCTTTCCCAGTAGGAACTCGGGTGTTTGTTCCGAGACGAACAGGAGTGGGCGCGGCCTGGCGCGGGGCGCGCAGGCGGGCGCCCGAGCCGCGTACCTGGCCGCGGGTCCGCGCGCGCGGGGGTGGCGGACCCGGCGTCCCGACGTCTGGCGAGGGCAGCCTGCGGGGGGCACCGCACCCGGCACATCGACCGCGCCGGCCGGGCGGGGGGCGCGGACTGTGACCTGGAAGCCGCGCGGGGGCGGGCAGGGCAGCGTCGCCGAGACCCCCACGCGGCTCCACGCTCAGGCGGCGGGCGGGGCCTGGGAGGAAGCGGGCGGGGCGCGGGCCCGCCCCTTCCTGGGTGGGCAGCCCCCGCGCCGCCCCCGCCCCGTCCCTCCGAGCCGCCCGCGCGCCTCCGGGGTCCGCGCGGCGCCTGCAGGGGGCGCCCGAGCGCCGCCCGGCGCGCACCGGGCGCGGGCATCTGGAGCGAGTTAGGCCGGGCGGGCGGCGGGCGGCGGCGTGAGCTCATCCCGCCCGCCCGCTGCGGTTTCCCCGCGCGGCGAGGGGAACGGAGCACAGAAGCGCCGCCGCGGGCCGGCGGGGGCGGGGGCGGGGCCGGGCGGGAGCAGGGCCCCCCGGGATGCGGGTGTGCGCGGGGGCGGCAGTGTGTGTGTCGCTGGCGCGCCGCCCAGCGCGGGCTGAGCCCGGGGGGCAGCCGGTGTCGCCGTGTGTCACTGTGTGTCGTGGCTGGTGAGGGTGCGTCTGTCCCCATGGGGGAAACGCTGCGTGTAATAAGTTGCACACATCCCAGCGCATACTTCTCATTTTACGGAAAAGAAGGCCAAGCGCAGGGGAGGGGGAGAGCCGGGCGGGTGGCACGAGCTGGGACTGCGGGCTGCCCGACCTGAGCCCGTGTCCCAGGGTGTGTGCCAGCCCATGTGCTCCCCCGTGCTGGGGTCAGTGTTTGGGGCCCACCTCCCCTCCGCCCAGGCACAAACCTAGCTCCCTGGTCGCTGCTCCCCCACACCCACACCCCCATTCCTCAGGACCTCGGGCACTCCTCTTTTAGAAGGGAACAGACCCCTTGACAGCAGGGTCAGGGCCAACAGTGACACACACAGACCACATAGGAAGACACAGACACACACCTGGATACAGACTCGCACGTGGAGACACACACTGACACACATATGAAGGGACGCGCGCCTATTAGTGGGACTCGAGCCCGAAGAGCCAACAGGTGGTTTGCAAGGTGGTGGTGAGGCTGGGAGAGGTCTCTTGGTGAGATGCCTCCACCCTGCCAGGGTCAGGGAGCAAGAGGGGCTGGAGATCACTGGACCCCAAACCTTTAAGGCTCTGGCTCCCTGCAGTGGGCCCTGCAGGTGCTGCCCAGGGCATGAAGGGCCCCAGAGGCCCCAAGACTCCCAGGACCAGGAGCCAGAGTTGGGACATGGCACTGTGTGCATCGCCAGACACAGTGGGGAGCTGGGGCTGGAGCAGGTGCGTCTGAGCACCCAGGGCTCCCCCTACCCATCATGTTAGTCCTCACTTTGGACTCTCACCTCAGGGGCCTACCGTCCCAGTTTTGGGTAGCCATAGTTCCAGCTGTGCTGGAGACCTCAGGGTGGCCACCCAGAACCCACCTGCCTTTCTGGCTGGGCTCCAACTGACATGCCCCTGCCCTCCTTCCTTCACCCCACAGCTCGGTGGTGGCTCAGAGACAAGGATCCCGTCTGCAGGATGGGGCATCTGAGTCTATCACCCTTCCTGACCAGCATTTACTCTCAGGGCCCAAAGCACGTGTTGGCAGAGGGTTGACAGTGCTGGGCTTGCTAGGAATCTAGGCCTCCGTGTCCCCAAGGCATTGCCACCTGTGAGACGGAGAGGACAGCATGCCCTGGCTGGGCCTCCCCAGGGAATGTTAACTCTGAAGCGATGCGCATCTACCATAGCCACTGGAGTCCTCAGCTCCCAAGACACTGGGGCAAGCTGGGGGAGGGAGTTTTTAACTGGAATGACTCTGGTTTACATAACCAGAGCCTCCAAATTACTTAGCAAAACATGTTTGCTTTTTAATTAACATGTGCTTGAAAAACAATGGTTTTAATTAAAGTGGGTGGGGGAGAGAAAGGACGGTGGGGGAGAATAGTTCCAGGAGCTCCAAGACCCCGCCCAGACCTCTTAAAAATAAAGTGGGAGCCTTGCCTCCAGCTGGCAGAGGCTGGGAGGCAGGCCCCTGGGGAGCCCACCTGCCTCCACCCCTCTCCAGCACCCTTGCTGAGACTTGGCCTTTTTACTGACACGTTGACTCGCTTACCCACTGTTCCCTGGTCCCCTCTGGGAAGCAGTCTTTTGGGTAAATGAATGGGGGGTCCACCGGGGAGAGAAGAGAGAGGGAACAGCCTGAGTGAAGACCTGAGATTGGGGGTCTTGTTGGGGGAACATTAAGTTTACTGGGGAGGGAGAGACAAGGGGGGGAGGAGGTGACCCGTAAAAAAGCCAGGTCCCCCAGGCCGGTGGACTGGAAGGGCAGGGCTAGACCCGGGTGTCCAAGCCCCAGTGAGGTGGGGGGAAGGCTGAGCTGGGGCCAGGAACATAAGGTTGGAAGGGAGGTGATACTACCTGGGGCAGAGGGATTGGCAGAAGGAGGGGAGGGCAGTAGAGACTGGAGGCAGGGGGTGGCCTGGAGCCAGGGGGCTTACTGGTTGGTCAGAGGCTGATGGCCATGGCTGCAGGCTTGATCTGTCCAGCAGGGGTGGCATTGGCCCCATTGACCTACAAGCAGAGGCACCCACCCAGTGGGTGCTCAGTAAATGCTGGAGGAAGGGTGAGAATGAGGAGCTGCCCCTCCAAGGCAGCCACACTTTCTCCGCTCTCTGGCCTTTAGGGGCCAGCATGGGTCAGAGGTCAGCACTGAGTGGGACAGCACCCCGCCCCACACCCATACAGGCAAGGGGAGAGGAAACCTCTGGAGAGTGAGGGTGCCCCACAGGGGCTGAGTCAGGTGGCCCCAAAGCCCCAGCCCCCCGCAGCCCTGCCCAGGACGCTGTTTCTCATTAGAGGCCCTCTAGCCTCCCCCACCCCACATGAAACGTGCCTCCGGTACTTAATTCATTGTGCTCCGCCTGGGTGGGAGGCCCGCGGGTGATTTTTCCCCTGAGCTCAGACATTCCTCGCTTTATTCTCCACATTTCAAAGCAGCTGTCGCCTCCACCACCCTCCCCCAGTTGCAGCTCAGAGTCCAGAAGGGGCCTCTCCAGGGCTCAGAACACCAGAGGCTCTTACACCTCCATCCTGGCACAGGAGGGAAACTGAGGCTGAGATAGAGCCCCGGGGCACCTGCATGGTCCTCCTCTCTCAGCTACACCTGAACTTAGCTCCCCCCAAGCTTGGATCCACCTATGCCCCCATCACCCTCCTATAACACTGCCTCCCTCGCCCCTCAGGGCCACCTTCCACACAGGGGACCTCAGGAGTCCCCTCTACAATGCAGAGGGAGCCCTTGCCTCGCTTCTCCTGGAGCAGGTGCTAGGACAGTTTTCAGGGGCCCTGCCCTGCTCAGGGGCCTAACAAACTGAGCCCCCAACTGTGTCCGTGGTTGTACAGAGGGCAAGGCCCCCTAAGAAATAGGATGGTCACCCTGGCTGGCTTGGCTCAGTGGTTAGAGCCTCGGACTGAAGGGTCTCGGGTTCCATTCCAGTCAAGGGCACGTACCTCGGCTGCAGGCTCGATCCCGGGCCAGGTCAGGGCCCATGCGGGAGGCGACCAATCGCTGTGTCTCTCTCCCATCCATGTTTCTCTCCCCCTTCCACTCTCTCTGAAAGCGATGGAGAGTGTCCTCGGGTGATGATCAAAAAGACAAAACCGCAGGGTTAGAGCCCGCCGAGTGGACCACTGAGGGGCCAGGCCCAGGGAGAAGCAGGTCTAAGACCCAGTTTCGGAGTCTGGGGAACTAGAGCGGCCCTGGGCAGGTTTTTGTCTGACATCAGAGAGCTGCCCTGTCCAGCAGAGCTGCCTCGACAGAGGGCGAACTCCCTGTTGCTGGGGGTGTGCAAGCAAGTGGCAGCTGGTCAGACTTGCTCTGGAGAAGAGGTCAGCCCAGGTGTCTGACCAACTTAGAGGTCAGTCTGGGGCTGGCAGGTACAGTACCCCCTGCAGATGAGTGGGATTGGGGTCCTTCCTCGCTCGCTCAGGGCTGGCTAGACAGGTCTGGAAGCCAGGCCAAGGCACAAGGACAGAGGGCCGGAGCAGAACCTGGCAGAGGCGTTTTTTTCACTGGGTCACTGCAATGTCCTGGCACCTGGTGAAGCGCTAGGAGCACCACAGAGGTGTGATCACGTGGACTGATGAGTCACATGGGGCCTGACCAGGATCCTACTTAGAGGGTTGGGGGTAGAAAGCAGCCTGCAGGTGTCAGGGCCTCCACCTTGCCAGTAACTGCTTGTCCCGAGCATTCATCTGCACTGCCCCTGCCAACTCTCCTCTCCCCATGCCATCCCATCCTCTGTCAGTCATCACAGACGGAGCACAGCTGGCACCTGATAGTTACATGATGGTTGGATGGGTGGATGTACAGACAGGTGGACAACAGGGATGGATGGATGGATGGATGGATGGATGGATGGATGGATGGATGGATGGATGGATGGATGGATGGATGGATGAACTGGTTGATTCAAATGAATCTTGGGCCTGGAAAGGATCTACCCCATCCAAGGGTCCCTATCCAAGGCTTTGGGAAGATACTGATTGCAACAAACTTAAAAATTGACTTGTAAGGTCTTATTTTGCCAAATAACGACATGGAAAACAGCAGTCACCAGCTACCCTCACCACTGTTGTTTTGTAAACAAAGGATATTCTCAGGACCAAAAAAAAAAGTAGGCAGGATGTGATCTCAGGAGAAAGACAGGCCTTGAACATGCATAATGTGAGCTTCAGGGAAAACGCACAGTGGGCCTTACTTTTCTCTCGTGAAAACTCACGGGTTGGGCCCTGCGCCTTGGGGATCCCCAAGTGCTTCCTGTCTACCAGAGCAAGAACCCCTTCTGCAGCCTTCCTGATGAATTGGTTTGCTTCTGCTTACACACCCCTTGGAAGAGGGTTCTCACTACATATGCCAGTTAGCTGGGAGCTGGGAATGTTATTTTAGAGCACTTTTAAATGGCTTCTAAGCACCATGGAGGGGAGGGGAAGACACCAGGAAGGGAGTGAGATGGAAGAGGCGCTGAGGGGAGGGAAACAGATGCCTTAAACTCAAGGGCGCAAGAATTGTGGGGGGGGAGGGGTGATCATGTTCAGCTGGACCAAAGTATAAAAATCAGAAAATTGCCCAAGACCCGAGACTTCTCAGCGGGCACTGTCTCCCCATCTCTGGAGTTCCACAGTCTTCCAGCTGCCTGGCCCCATCCCCCCAACCCTCCAGAAAGCCCTTTGATGCAGCCATTCTCACCAAGGCCTCAGTGGATATGTGAGGTACCTGGACCCACAGGCTGGAGAAGGGAACAAAGATTGGAAGAAAACCGTGGAACCTCAGGCATCTTCAGCCAGGCTAGGGAGGAAGGGCCAGGCAGGGGCCCTTCCCAGCCCTGACTTTCTAGGCCCTTCCCTGTCCAAGGGGCCCCGGCTGCTGAGACCGGAGGGGCCTTGGGCGGCTGCCCGAGGAGCCTCGTGTATGCACACTCACTCACACTCCACATTCCAACTGTGCTCTGTCAGCATCTGGGCAAACCAGGATTGTGTGGCTTTGGGAGGGCGGGAACAAATAACCCCCAAACTGGGGCGAGGGCAGGCCTGGGGCTTGCTGGAAGGGACTTGGGAGAACCCCAGGGAGCCACTTCTGTGCTGGGGCACTGGGGGCAAGGTCTGGGGTTTTCCTGCTGTTCTCTGAAGTGACTGGGTGAGCACGCCCTGGGTGTCACTGGCCCTGTACCCAGGCAGGCTCATCCTTGCCCCCTCCCCTTAACCCTCCCCACCGCCCAAGGCCTGAGGACCAACAGCAGAGCACTCCACCCTGGCACCCCCCCCCCAGCACCCACTTATGCAAAACATGGGCTGCCTGTCACACTGCAGCCCAATTTCTTTTGCCCCTCGACCCCTCCCACCTCATCTCCACACCCCTCTAACTTCATACACTCCATTGCTTGGACCTTTTTACTCCAGCCCCTGATTTCTCTTAAGATCTTCATCAGCTTTCTGCCCACCCCTCTGCAGCTGAGTGCTTTGAGCCCTCGAGTCCAATTTCTCATACCCACAGTCTGATTTCTTTCCTTCTGGTGATCTGATAAGATTTCCCCCCAATACTTGATTTCTTCAAGACCCTGCCTGACTTCATCCTACCTCAGCCTGAATTTCTGGCCTTCTTGACCCCCCACTCAGTGCTCTCAGACCCACGTCCCAGGGGTGATGCAGCATCACTGTGGATAGTGCCTGGAGAGAAGATGCAGGTGTGGCAAGCTGCTAAGAGCCATGGGCGCCACTTCAGGGACATCAGAGCAGAGGAGGGACAGCTGGTTCTGGGGTCCTGAAGCTGAACTCTGTCCCTGGTTCCCAGTCCCCTGGTTGCCCCACTGACCCTCTGGCACAGGCTGGCCCAGGACTGGAGAGGTGACTATTCCTGCCACCTTACAGAGACCTCAGGGATCAGGCCTCAGGCCAGATGGGGGAAGTAAGACCCCAGACCAACCCCAACCTCACAGGACACATGACCTGGCAATTTGGGTATGGAGGGGACCAGGCTAACAGGAGGGCAAACCCCTTGACCCCTCCCATCGCTTCCCACCAGCCGCTGGGCCACAGGCCGGACCACCCTGCTTGAGGGGGGAGCTGGGACCAGTGTTTATGCAACTGTGGGGAGGCCACAGCCTGGCTGGCAGTGCCGCCCGCTCAGCACCAGCGCTGACTCGGCAGAGTCCCCAGCACGTACACACTCAGACACATGCACAGACAGGCACACACACACGGAGATAACACACTTGTGCGTATGCACAGACAAACGGGCACACACATACACAAGTGTTCACACATGGGCACTCACACTCACACTGTGGACAGACACACAAACACGCACAAACACAAGGAAATACGCAGCCACAGCAGGCAGGAAGATGCGGGTGTGAGCTGCTGGATAAGTGGTCTGGTCTCATGCCCTGGTGGGAAAACTCCAGCATCTCCTAGAGGCCCCGTAAGGCTGAGCCCCCACTGCCCGCAGGGCCATCGCTCCTACTCACCCATTGGACTGCCTGCCCTTCCCAGCTGCTCTGCCACACTCCCCAGGGTCACCTCCCCGGGACACTGCTGGCATTCAGGTCTTCATCTCAGCTCTGCTTCTGGGAAGCCCAGCCCTAGACACTCAGTGTCCCCTCTCATGTTTTGTTGTTGTTGTTGTTTCTTTTACAGAACTCCCCAGCCCCTGGCAACCACCAGTCTACTTTCTGTCTCTATGAATTTAACAACTCCAGGTCCCTCATTTAAGTGGAATCTTACAGAATATTGGTCCTTCCATGACTGGCATTTCATTAGCATAATACCCTCGAAGCTCATCTGTGGTGTAGCCTGAGTCCGAATTTCCTTCCTCTTTAAGGCTGAAAGCGACCCCATTATATGGATACACCATATTTTGTTCACCCATTCATCTGTTGACGGGCATCTGGATTGTTTCTACCTTTTGGCTACTGTGAATAATGCTGCACTGGACGTGGGTGTGTGAATATCTCTTCCAGTCCCTGCTTTCAATTCTCTTGGGTATGTGCTTAGAAGTGGAATTGCTGGGTCATATAGTAATTACTTTTTTAGTTTTGTGAGGAGCCTCCATGCCATTTTCCATAGCAGCTGCACCATCTCACAGACAGTGCTCTATATCAAGGGCCACAGCAGGGTTGCTGTCTCCAGAAGGGGAAAGGAGAGGGCAGAGCAGGGAGTGGGCACCCAGGCCTCTTCCAGTCCAGCCCTGCTCCTACCCCAGTGTCCCGGTGGGCGGGCTCACAGGGTGGGCACACCAGATGGGACAGTTTTGATTGGATGAGGTTCGATGGGGCGGTTTCGATCAGGTGAGCAGCGTTTCAAAAGGACTCTCTTTGTTTTGTCCAGGGCTCATTGGCCACATTTACAGAAGCCAACCAAAGGGCCACAGAGAGGGAAGAATGAACGGAAGGAGGGAGGGAGGGAGGGAGGGAGGGAGGGAGGGAGGGAGGGAGGGAGGGAGGGAGGGAGGCATCTATTCATGGGCCCAGGGGGCAGGGACAGAGATGCAGTCACAGGTACATGCAGCCTGGGGCAGGAGATGACAGCCATGCAGAGAGGTCTGCCGGGCCGCGCAGAGAGAGCTGGTGCAGGAGTCTCCCTGCGCTCCCCTCCTTCCCACAACTCCAGGCCACTGGTGTCAACATCACCAGCAGTCCCCAGCGTGGCCTCCCCCGGGCTCCCTGAGAGCAAAGGGGTCACAGGTTACGGTGAAGGGAGTCAGGTGAGGCAGCAGGAGTTGGTGAAGACGGGGAGGTGGGAGCAGGGATTCGGATGACAGAGGCACGAGGGGGACGGCAGGCTGAGGCCAGCAGAGGTGGCAGAAGTGGCAGCAGGTCTGGAAGGGGGTGGGGTCTCGCCTGGGGTGAGAGGTTCAGCTGGCCATGATGTGCTTCACAAATGCTGGAAAGGAGAGGAGGGTGAGTTGCAGGGGTTCGGCCTCCGGCAGCCGAGAGTGAGAGCCTAGGGTCCCCAGCCCCCCGAGAGGACCTCCTGCCCTCTGAGCCCACCTTCGTAGTTGATGCAGCCGTTGGAGTCCTCTTGCCCAGCCATCAATTTCTCCACCTCGTCTTCCGTCAGCCTCTCACCTGGCGGGGCGGGAGGCCGAGTGAGCACCGGCCAGAGATGCTAAGGGTGGGGCACACCAGGCCCCTCTGCACTGTGGCTTTGTCTCCCCAGTATCCTCACACCTTGTGTTGGCACGGCCGTCATGGCTCACAAGGCCTTCGCCATAACCCTCATTTCTGAGACCAGGAGAATCAGTGACAAGTCAAAAAGGGCAGGGCCTGGGGCGCAGGCCTAGTGCCCCTTCGAGCCTGAGCTCTGTCCATAACGGTGCCATCTTGGTCCTCAAGTCACCAGTGCATCCCTTCCTCTGTCCTCAAAAGGGCAAGTCATGCACTTTCCTGTCTGTGCTTTTGTGTGTGCTGGGCTGGTCCCCCCACTGGAATTTCAACTGCAGGTTCTCCCCCTGCCCAGCCACACACACACACACACACACACACACACACAGAACCCTAGAGACCAGCACAGGTCTGAGCACACAATAGGTGCTCAATAAACATTTACTGAAGGAAAAAGTCTCTTTTAGAAGGGGACAGCCAGGCACCTGACATTGGGGGTCAAGGCAGGCACGTGACCTACTTGGCCACTCAGATGACGTGGCTCAGGATCTTGACCTTGAGGCGATGAGCCTCAGGACGGAGTTGATCCTCCTGGATACTCCGCTTTGCCCCACCCCGAGCCCAGGGCTGTTCCCATCTCCCTTCGGTTCTGGGAGCTGCACCAACACACTTTCTTTATTCCCCACCTAAATCTAAATCCCCCACACTTCTGTTACGTGCCACACAGGGGCTGTGACTGTGTCACTCTCCATTTCCGTTGAGACACAGGCCTGGGGGAGGGCGACAAAGTGGTTTCTCCTAGGATGGCCCCACCCCCCAAGGAGGAGTGGGGTGGAGGGAGGCTGCCCTCACCCAGCGTGGCCAGCACATGACGGAGCTCGGCGCCCATGACCGTGCCATTGCCCTCCTTGTCGAAGACGCGCAGGCCCTCGACAAAGTCCTCATAGGTGCCCGTGTCCTTGTTCTTGGCAATATGTTGGAGCATGGGCAGGAACGTCTCAAAATCCATCATCTTAGTGTTGAGCTCTGTGGAGAGATGGCCCCAAGTCCCAGCAGACCCTTCCCCTGGGCCCTCCTGTGAGGAGCGATGGCCCCCACACTCTGCACCCAAGCCCTCTAAACCTGTCTGCCATTCACAAAGCACCGCGCCATCACCAGGCGCTTCACATGGGCCCAGACACCGTCCTTTACGCAGCCTTCGCTGTTCTCAAGGAGAGTGCGCTGTGGTGGCACCCCACGGACTCCGTCTAGCACCTCTTCTCCTTCGGGACATACTCCTTGCTAGAGTCATCTTCTTACAGACCCCACCCTCTTGCCACTAGAGGCCTTCCCTGGGACTTTTCAACCACTCCTCCTGGGGCAAAGCAGTCAACCCTCTCTGGCCAGTGTGGCAAGGGAAACTGGCCCTGACCCACAGAGAGAGATACCAAGGGGGCAAGGAGGGGCAGGGAGAGCCCCTGGTCGGCCCTCACACCAGCCACTGAAGCTAGTCTGCACTGTCATCAGTCCCCCGTGACCGGGAGGTCTGGTGCATCAGCATGGGGCCAGAGGGGACAGCAAACCAGCACTGCTAGTCACCTTGTCACCACCCCCTGAGACCAGCCTCAGTGTGCTCATCCAGACAATGGGGGGACAGTGCACAGCAGAGAGGTTCCCGTGTTGTCCCACCGCAGACGGCAGCCCACCCTGGTGGTCTCCCGGGGAACTGGCACTAATGGGGGGATCTCAGGCTGGGTGTCTGACCTTCCTGCTTTGGCTTCCCCAGGACTCGGAGCACCTCGGCCTGGGTGGGGTTCTGGCCCAGCGCCCGAAGGACGTCCCCGCACTGTCCGTATGTGATCTTCATCTCACACTTGGGGGTGCGGTCGAATAGCATGAAGGCTTCCTTGAACTCTGCCGGGAAAGGCCATGAGCTGTGGACACTCCCAGAGGGAGCCCACCCCACCCACCCACACCCCCTGATAGGACGCTCAGACTGGGGACCCCAGGCCAAACCCGGCAGCCCCCAAGGTCAAGACCCTCACTCACCTTCAATCTGCTCCGGGGTGAACTCAATCTGAAAGGAGACCCCAAAGATGCTGAGTGCCTCAACCCCTCAACTGTCCCAACCTGTCGCCATTCCAGCATTCCAGCTTCCATTGCCCAGGACCTGCTGCCGTCCACCTTGACACCCTCCTTCCTAGTGGGCACGACTGGCCACATGAGTGAGATGGGGGCTGATCTCAACAGGGTGTGTGTGTGTGTGTGTGTGATGTACATGCATGCATTCATGTGCATTCACACACATGTGTGTGCATGGTTCTGCTCCTCACAGAGCCCTCGGGGCTGGGCACTGTCACTCACATGGCCCTGCCTACCCCTGGGTCTTGCACACTCCCATCCATGAGGGGAGGGCAGCCCCCACCAGCAGGAGCCAGGGCGGTGCTGCTGAGGCGACCTGAGGTCAGAAGGCCTCCTGTGACCTGGTCTCCTCCTGGTCTCCCCCTCCTCACCCATACCAGTTCTATTTTTATCACTGCAGTCACTGGCCCCAAGGTCAAGGTCGCAGGATGGAGCTTGGGGGAGGGGAACATAACTGGCACCTCTCCCACTGCTGCTCCCTCGGGGGACCCCACCAATCTCCATAGTGCACACCAGTGAGAGGGACACCCTTCCTCTGCCACCCTGCATGGAGACCCCGTGGCCCCATGGCTCTCTCCCCACCAAGAAGCCTGCTGACCTGAAGTTCCTGGGCTCCTGGCAAAACCTCCCCCACTTCACCAGCCGGCCTGAGGGGGAGGGGTGAGGGCACATGAGGGGGTCTCACTGTTCCCCACTCTTGGAGAGGTGTGTGTGCCAACCTCAGATCTGGTGATACTGGACAATGGCACCATGGATCCAGAGTGGCCGGACCCTCACCAGGGGGCCTGTGGGACACAAGGCTGAGGCTTAAGGGGTGGTTGGAGGTCAGGCAGCCAACTCCAGGGTGCACTAGCTGTGAAAGGTTCCTGACAGCCTTCGAGAAGGGCTGCTGCCCGGTCCAGAGCTGAAAAAGCTAAGCCTCGGAGCAGGGAAGGGATTCGAACCCGTGTCTCGAGGGACATGATAGGCACCTCCAGGAGGTGCCCTCAAACAGGAGTTGAATCTGTGCAGAGGGGCTGGGAGGGCTCCGCCTCAGCCAGCAGCCTGGCTCAGTGGCTGGGAGCCAGCCAAGAACAGGGAACAGGCAGGATGCTGGGTGCGTGACGCTATGCAGATGCCACAGGTGGGAGTCACGGCTGCTCCTCCAAGTTTAGACTCTGAGAAAGACTCCTAGCTAGAGAAGGGCTCCTGGGACCATGGGTCACAGCTTGAGACCAGCTTCCTGCATGGCCTACCCAGCCTGTGCCTTAATTTCCCCACCTCAAAGCTGAGGCCCTCCCAGCTCTGGGGCTCAGGCACCTTGGCAGGGGTGAGCATGGCCCAGCCTGGGCAGGGGCCTCGCGTCCCCTGGTTCCACACCCTGTCTTCCTTAGGGGACTTGGCATGGACTTGAGACCCCATAGCTGGACAAGGAAGATCCCTGCCTGGCTGTAAAGTTGGGGTCAGGCGGCTCCAGGATCCCCCAAGGATGTGAGTGGGGTCCAGGGAGAAGGGCAAGGAACCGTCAGGTTCCAAAACCACCAAAAAGACATTCCCTTCAGCAGCACTGAGGGGGTCCTGCTGATGGCTGCCCGCCATCCCTCCCGCTGCAGGAGTGACCTCTGCACAGAAGCTTCCAGCATCAGCTCACTGCCTGCTTTCTGGAACCTGGTCTGTCTCTGGGTGGGTCCACTCTGGGGTCCACTTACCTGCCCTGCCCTTCCAGCCCGCCGAAACCCAGCTCCCACACCCACCTTGATCTTGGAGGCATCAAATTCGCTCTCCTTGGGGGGCTCAGGCCCAGGGGCAGCGGGAGCTGGAGCCGCCTTGGGGGCTGCCTTGGCCTCTTCCTTCTTGGGCTCTGGCTTTTTGGGGGCCATGGGGCTGTAAGCACAGAGAGGGACCTGGAGAGAGGAAGCAGAGGGCAGGGCAGGGCAGGGGAGCCTCGGGCCCCTGGCCTTTATCCTGCCTGGGCACCTCATGCCCCCAGCCCCACCCCTGCAGTGCACAATAGGGACAGGGCCATAAAAGGGCATTGGCCAGGCTCAGGGGCTATTTTGGGGCCTGGGGAGGGCATTGTTCAGGCTCAGGGACCGGTGGGGGGGAGGGAGGGCTGTCCATTCCTCCCAATCACCTGTTGAGGAGGGAGAGGGGGAGGGGCGGACAGAGGCAGCCGCTCAACACACGAGCACAGCGTCCAACGCACACGCGCAGGGCCCGCTGCCCCCAGCAGGTCAATACACGCAGCAGGTGCAGAAGGCTGCACCGAGTGTGTGTTGTGTGTTGCGTGTTGTGTGTTGTGTTAGGGGCAAAAGGTCTCGGATCGCCTAAGACACTTTTCGAGTTAAACTTCCCATCTGTGCACCAAATTCCCAGGTGCCTGTGTCTGTGCCTGCACAGAAGGGGAGGGGCTGTCTGGGTGTGTCTGTGCCTGTGTGCTGTCTCTGTGTGTGGGTGCGTGTGTTCTCTGTGTGCGTCTGGGTGCGTGTACGGGGCGGGCTCTGGGTATCTGTGGTGGGGGTGTGGATCTGTGTGTGTTCTCTGGGTGTCCTCAGGGGAGGGGTCTGTGTGTGCCGCATCTGCCTCTGTGTGGGGAGGCCGTGCTGTCTCTGTGTTGCTCTGGGTGTTTGTGTCTGGGTGTTTATGTGTTGGTGTGTGTGTCACGGCTCCCAGGCAGCTGCAGCCCCAGCCCTGAGTCTGAGGGCCTCCAGGAACATCCCTCGAGGGCAGTGGCCCAGCCCAGTTCACCAGCTAAGCAGCCCCTGCAGCCTTCATCAGCACCTGCCCGGCCCTGAGGCCCGTTTCTCGGTTTCACCCTAATCCTTCTTGCCTCTCTTCCATAGCCACCCCCCACGTCCCCACACATGGCGGGTCTGCTCCCCACCAGACCTTTGCACACGCTGTACCCTCTGCCTGAAGTGCCCTTGCCTCTCCTCTGCTAGGTACACTCAAGGCTTGGCCCCACTGCCCCCTCTTCCAAGAAGCTCTCTTGGATGCTGCTCCCAGTGCCCCATGTTCCCTCTGCCAACCTTTTTGGTGGGGGCCTTGGGACCATCTGCCTCTCTGAGGGACCCCAGGGGGTGGGTGAAGTTTGCCCCCTGCCGCCCAGCTCAGGATGCTCACCCCTACTTCCAGCCCCCAGCGTCCACCCTACAGTGCCCAGCCCTCGGCAGACAGCAGTGACGGAGGGAAGACTGGCTGGGCCACCATTTGGGGAGGTGGGGGAGGCAGGGAAGGCTGGGGTGGCCTGAAGCCCTCCCAGGCACAGAACGCTGAGAGTGGGGACAGCTTGCAAACACATTGGGCTCCATTCCTTGCCCAGCATCTGTGCCGGGAAGTGGGAAGGAGGTGTTCCTTGTGATTTTTAAGTGCCTGGAGCCTTTGATAGAAACTTCAGAGGCAGTGCCCCCCACCCCCAGGCCCCTGGAAATGTCCCTGGTGTGGAGCTGGGGCTGGAGCCAGAGGGGAGGATCCACCTGGCCTCTACCAGGGCGCCCCACTGCCACCTGCTGGGCCCCGGTCTCTCTCACCTGTCACTCAGCCTCTTGGTGAGGGGGACAGCAGTCAGTGCTGGGACTGGACCCCCTGCTAGCTGGGACATGAGACATTTCTCCTTCATCTGGAGGGCAGAACACCCCACATCTGAAAAACTGACAACATCCGGTGCTGGGGGGAGGCGAGTTTTTCACTTTTCTGCCAGATGTTTGGCAAGAGTGTTGAGAAAGAAAGGGGTGGGAGAGGGTCCACAGAGACGAGCCAGAAATACCACAAGAGGAGATGACAGCCAGAGGGGACACACAGAGAGAGGCCTCTGGGCAGCACGCCCTGTTGCCCAGACCCGCTGACCCTCCAGACGACTGACACTGGATATCCCACCAGGGCCCCAGCCACCTGCAGACACAGCCAACAAGACCCTGCCCAGCCCCCTTTCATTCACTATGGGGAAACTGAGGCCCAGCGCAAAGGACGTACACAGGGCCACCCAGATTCCCCACCTCACTTTGTTCACACACAACTACTCTCCCTTGGAAACAACCCAATATCGGCTTAAACGGCAATGGGTGGGTGACAGGGGCTTCTGGGGCCACAGTTCTGTGATATGGGTGGGAAGGCTCAGCACCCAGCCAGAGCCACGCAGCGCCACCGTCCTCTGCCTGTGGGGGACTGTGGAGAGGGGTGTCCTGGTGCCTTTCCCTTGTGCACAAGGCAGACGTGGTCCCGCTGTGCACAAAGCCATCTTCCGCCCTCCCACCACCCAGGGCTCAGACGGAGGCTGGGGCTGGGCCTGGGCCTTTGTCTGAGCTCTGGCTCCTGGGGGCAACAGTGCCCCAGGGCTCACTCACAGGACTGCCCTCAATCTGAACTAACACCCAGCCCTCAGCAGGGGGTGAGGAGAAGGGAGATTGGGGAGAAAGAGGATTTGCTGACTGGTGAGGGTTCTGGTGAGAGCAGGGGGTGCCCTGGGACAACAGCAACACAGCCAGTAACTGCCCTTAAACCCACCTGCCACTCCCTCAACTCAGGCCAGCTCTTCACGCCACTCCCACCCTCTGGCTGCCGGTCCCCTCAGCCTGAAGAGGTAGGGGGCTGCCCCTTGGTGTAGACAGTGAGACAGTCATGATGACCAGCCAGCAGGGGGCGTAGAAGGGATAGGAACCTGCCTTTGGATCCTGAACCCAAACCCAGAGCCCAGGGTCCCTGTTCAGACCTCAAACTCCAGACCTGGAACCTAGAACCCCAAGCCCAGACCCCAGACTCAGGTCTCAGAGTATGAACCCCAAATTAGAACCTCGAACCCAGAGCTCAGGACCAGAACCCACTCTGGGGACCCAGACTCCCAATCCCAGGATTCCAAACCCAGACCTTAAATCCAGGCTTCAGACCCCAGGCCCAGGACCTAGGACAGGGGCTGCTGGTTTTCCCAGTTCCCACTGCCCACTGCTCAGCAGACAAGGGCGGGGCAGGGTGGAGGGCTGAAGTGCTGGCAAACAGCAGGGGTGAGTGTTTGGCAGACCTTCCTGCAATGTTCAGAGGGGCATAAGGAATGTCCCTCATCCCGTCAGAGCTGATTCCAATCTGGGGAGCTCAGAATATGGTGGCCACGTGGAGGGGGTGAGGGAAGGGAGGGACTGATGAGGTCTGGCTGTCCCTTGGGCCTGAGAGCCAGCGGCAGGGAAGGAGGGTCTGGCTCCCCACGTGCCCCTGTCCCCCTGGCCGCAGGCTCTGCAGGCCGCCCTGGCCCGGCCCGCCCCTCCTGGCCCGCAGCCTTGGGTTGGGATGCAGGCCCACACTTCCCGGAGGAGTCAAGAACGCGGCCTGGGCCAGACCCAGAGCCTTAGAAGTAGGTCAAATGTTGCTGTGCAGCAGGTCCTGGGGACCCGGGCCCGGCATGGGCAGGCCCAGGAGCTGCAGCTCACCCACCAGGGCACACGTGTGTATCCACATAGAAGTGAACCCAAAGAGCAAATGCTGGGTGCTCTAGATACAGGCCCCACTCGGGGCCCCTAGTCCTGCCCAACTGCACAGACGGGGGCACCGATGGCCCAGCTCTGGCTAGAGGTGGCACGAGGCAGCCACGAGGGCTGGGAGGAGAGGAGTTTCTGCACCATCCCACACCCCCAGAGCCTTGTGTGAAAGTCTGACTCCGGGGAGGACTTCCCAGCAGGGCTGCTCTGCCACCAACAGGATGTGGCCTGCTTCCCGGAGGCACAGCCCAGGACTTGAAAGATGGGAAGGAGTGGCCAAGGCAGAGGCAGGAGACTCCTTATGGTCTTCTGACCCAGGCTGGTCCTGGCTCCTCCTGGCCTCAGCTTCCTCATCTGTACAATGGCTACCAGTGGGGCAAGGTGAAGCTGTGCTCGAGGACAGTTACTGCCCTGAGTCCCAGCCCGTCCCTGCCACCCCCACGCCACACACAGGCAACTCTGTCCTCTGCAAGCCAAACACAACCCTCAGGCCCCTCCCTCTGCCCACTGTGCTGACGGGGACCAGATGCTCCAACCTTGTGGTTCTGGGGGTGGGGGTGGCAGGGCCCCATGGGCTGGCAGGCAAGCCCTGGGTTTGGCCCAGGGACCTATAATCAGCTCCTGCCCCTCTGATCCCAGCCCAGGACTGACGCTTGGGGCTGTGGTGTCCCGGCCGGCTGTGGCCACGGCCGCTATATTTGGGAGCCCAATTGGGCTGAAGGGAGGGGTGGACAGGCAGGATCCTCCAGGGACGGTGACTTGTGGGGAACAGGCTGGGGGACACTGTTGGCCAGGCTTGGTCCCTTATGGAAGGAGGGCATAACCTTGGCTTCAGGGGCCCAGTGTGAAGGGTGTGCTCTCTCAGGGACCAGTCAGGGGACATCGGCCCTGCCCTTAGTGGCTGGTCTAAGGAGGTAGATTGGAAATGCATCTGGGGATACTGAACCCCTTATTTAGTTCAAAGAGTCAGACTGCAAGTTGGGGCCAGGCATCTTGAGTGCACAGAAAAGGGGTAGGGGAGCTGGCAGGATGAGGGGGAGTGGAAAAGGGATCTCGGGGTGATGTCTGGGGTTGAAGGGTCTGGGATGGGAGGGATGGGCAAAGGCATGGAGAAAACAAAGGCCTGGGGCTGGGGTCAGAGGAAAGAGGTGAGGAGGAGCCCCAGCTTTGGCTCGAGCTCTGCCTGCCAGTCCGGCTTCCGGAGGGGGCCCAGTGCCTCCCCCAGCATGGCCTGCGGCCTCCCTCAATTGCCCTGGACACTCCCTGCCATGGGCCAAACCCTGTACCCTCCCACCGGCTGTTTCCCAAAGAGCAAATATTTATTGTCCTTGGAAGAAAAAAAAGAGTCCCCTTTTAGGATCGGGGTCTGGGAACTGCTATTAAGGCTTACAGGGGCTCAGCTGCGGCCGAGATGACCAGGAACCCCACCTAGGCTGGTGGAGGGCGGAGGAAGGAGGCTGCACAGTGAGCTGGCCTCAGGGGCCAGAGACCCAGCTGCCCCGGGCTGTGGGCAGGGGCCCTGCCCATGTCTCCATGTCCCCAAGGCTTCCCCAGAGTAGGTCTGAAGGCACAGACACTGTCACCAGGGCATGAGGTGGGAACATGTGTGTGTGATCTCGTAGACGTGTGCCATTTGTATGTGTTCACATGTATCACTGGGGGCACAAGGGTGGGAACATATGTGATCATGTGGGCATCTGTCATCTTGTGTGCTCATGTGTGTCGCACAGGACCGTGACCACAGTGTGTATGAGCGGCGGGGGGTGCTCCTGGCTCCGTGGGCATGTCCATCTGTGAGCCTGTTCCTCGCTGGCAGGGGTGGGGCCGGGGCATGTGGACACAACCTCTGTTGAATGGCCAATTCAGTCAAAAATGCAAGTAAATTTAGCAGGGGGAAAAAAACCCGTCAGTCAGACGAGGAGTCTGAATTGGGCGGTTGTTTGACTGGATGGACCAACTGTCTCAGGCAAACAGTTCGCGCCGCCGAGAGGAGGAGCCCGCGCCCAGGGGCCATCCTGGAGAAACTGGAGCCGGGGACCCAACTGCAGCACAGACCAGACCCAAGGACCGAAAACGGGATGGGACAAATTCAAAAGCAGGGGCAAGAGGGGAGCTGGGGCAGCTCAGGAACAGAGGGAGAGCCCGGGCGGGAGGAAGCAGGAGCGCTCCCGACCTCGGCTCCTCAGCGGTTTCGGGCAGGCTCATTCTGGCCCGGCAGTCACCCTCGAACGTCCCAGAATGGACAAGGAGTAGGCATCAGGCCCGGAGGGGACAGTGACAGGAATGAAGGCAGTAAGGGAGACAGAGATGGCAGTGATGGAAGTAAAGAAAGGAGGGTGACAGGAGGTGACAGAGGGGGGTGGCCACAGAAGAAGCAGGGCCTCCCTCTCTGTCTCCTCCCAGATGCCACCTACCTGTGGTGGCCCCACCAGATCCAGGTCTGTCCCCATCCCACCCCACCCAGCACCAGCTACGGCCTGGCCTCCGACGGCCACACAAACACCCTCTGTGGCCCAGGGTGTGGAGCTGCGTTAAAAATGGCCCCAGCCCCCAGCCAGGAATAGTTAGGGTCAATTCCGGTACCTGCCCGTGTGGGTATTTATATATCCGCCCACCCACAGGTGTGGTGATGTCTAAAACACAACACACACACACACACACACACACACACACACACACACACTTCCCCTGCTGTGTGTCTGTCTGCCTGGAGGTAATCACTGGTCCCCGGACACCTTGCAGTGTGAATGTGTGCATCCAGGTGTCTGGGACCTTGCCGTTGCCGCCTGGTCCGTTCCCTGGAAGGGCCATCCCCACCCCCACCCTGTTCACTGAGGGGAAATAGAGACCCAAGCAGAGCAGCTGGGCCTGGGGAGGTCAGTGTCCCCAAGTATGGGGCTTGCGAGCCTTAAGCATCTGTGTTGTTCTTGGCATACCCAGGCCAGATAAGGACGGGGTTAGGGCTCAGCTCTCGTGGGAAAGGACTCTCTGGAAGGCTCCCGATCCATTCCTTCCCAGATCTTGGACTCCAGAGCAGGCAGGGGGAAGGCGCAAGGGAAAGAGGGATGGCTGGGGGGACAGGCAAGTTCCCATCAGGCTGGCCTTAAGGGCAGGAGGAGACCACAGCAGATCCAGAGACTCAGGCACCCAGGAATGTGGAGTGATCCCTCAAATCAGCCCAAGGACCTCCCAAATACAGGGCCTGGAGCGGATCGACAGGGTGACACCAGGCACCCAGTTCCCTGCATCCAGACTGGAGACCCTCTGCTCCAGGGAGCCTCATGAAGTGTGGAGTCAGGGCTAGTGGTCAGGGACTGTTTCTAAAAAGCCTGAAGCCCAGTTGGATGGAGAAGCTGTTTTGGAGGGATGGTTAAAATGTTAGAGGGCACCAGGGCATCGTGCCCCATCCAAACCAGATCAAGGGTGCTGGTCCTGGGATGGGTTATCAGGGCCAGCAGGGGTCCCAGTTCTGGTCCTGGTTCCATCACTGACTCCTGGGGCCTCTTCCCCTCTGGAGACCTCAGTGTTCACACCTGTACAATGGAGTGGGGACTTGGGCCAGCTCAGCAGGCACACTGTCCCCCAGCACAGTCACTTTGGGGCATTCTTGGACCTGAGTCTAACTCCTTCCCCCACTTGCACCAACCTTTGACCCTTGGGCTGCTCCCCAAGGGTCAGAACTTGCCATCAGATTGTCTGGTCTCATAAGGACCCCCTGGAGAACTCTCTAACAGCGCTTTACAGGACTTGTCCAGAGGAAGGTCCTTCTGAGAGCCTGTGATTCCCTCCCTCCTCATGGGGAAACTGAGGCTCAGAAGATGAGGAGCTTTCCCATAGCAGCTAAGAGACGAGAGGGAGTGAGAGGGTATTTGAAGGGTATTTGAAGTCCAAAGCTCTAGCCAGTAGCTCTCCCGTCCAGCAGAGATACAGGACAAGAGGATGGACGTTTCTATCACCGAGGACTCAGCTGGACCACAAGATGATGCAGTCCCTGCCCTCAGGGTTCAGTCTCTCAGGACAGAAGCAAGAATCAGGAGTCCTAAGGTCTCACTCTGCTGGGGGTGGGGACAGATCCAGGAAGACCTCAGCGAGGAGGGGACGCTTGAAGGGCATATGAGCAAAGGGAGGAGCAGGTCAGACAGCGAGAAGCAGGGGCAGAGGTGAGAGCTTATCCAGGGTTCACACAGTGGGACCCCCAGGATGGTGATGCCCACAGGGAAGCGGCTCCTGGAAGTGGCGCCTCCAGGTCCCCAAGCCCAGCCTAGCACACAGGAAGTGCTCCAACGTCCCAGGAATGAGCAGCCTGACCCGGGGGCCACAGGGAGACCTTTGCGCAGAGAAGAGGCCTTGTCAGGGCTGAGTTTCCAGACCTTTCTCCCTCTCCTCCCTCTCCTCCCTCTCCTCTCTGCTAGGTCATCACTTCCTCGCCCTCTCCACCCTCAAATAGCCCTTTGTGGTTTTGTTTGAATTGGAAAATTGATATGGAGCCCTGAGCTGGAGGGGCGGGGTGACCACCCTTCCATCTGGGACCCAGCTCTGAGCACTGGGTCTGAATGGCTGTGGGGGGGGAAGGTGTTGCCAGTGGCGACAGGACACACTGGCTGGTCCTGAGGTCAGCACTTCTTTGCCTCTGCACCCTATAAGCTGAGGAAGCCAGGAAGGAAAGGGGTGCAGTGGCGTGCAGGAGCCTAGACCATGGCCTCCCGCTGAGTCTGGGGCCGTCAGGACCTCTGCTTTCTACCTGGGACACGGGTCTCACTCCTGAGGAAGCACAGGGACCTCAGAGGTAGAGCGGTGGCCCAGGGCAAGCAAGAGCTGGGTGTGGGGCTCTGGGCGGCACCCTGCCCTCCTTGAGCCCTAGTGCCCCCTCCCGCTCTGGGGAGGTGTCTGAGCTATGCATGGCCACTCGCCTGTTCTCCCTGGGACCTTCTCTAAAGCGGCACCTCACCTGTCCCCAGTCAAGGCCCTTCTGCCTCTTCCGAAGCCGTCCTTGGGAACCTCGGAGGGCCCTGGGTATTGGGAAGGCCCAGGTACTTGGTCTGGATAGGCTAGGTGACCTCTGGCACACCATTGCCCCTCGCTGGACATCGCTTTCCCACACACAGTTTTATAAACTTCCCCAAAGTGCTTCCCCTTTCTGGCCGGTTCAGCCAACGTCCACAGCGCCTCTGGGCCAGGCTCTGTGCCGGGGGCTGGACAGCCAGCACGCAGCCCTGGTCCCAGCCGAGATGTTCCCAGTGTCACTGCCAGCTCGTTGCTTCACCCAGCTAGTGTCCCCTGAGACATTCAGGATGAGAGGAAACTGAGGCTCAGAGAGATGGCCCAGCCGTCCTCAAATGCCCCAGCGTGACCAAGGACCACCCACCCAGAGGGCCTCTGCAGGCCAAGCAGGGCGCAGCGTCAAGGCCTAAGGAGCCCCCAGCCCAGGTCTCCCGGCACAGCCTGCAGCCAGGGCCTGTCTGCGCTGACGCCCTCCCTGCTGCCTCCTCCTTCCTGGCCCCTCGTCCCTTCAAACCGCAGGGCCCAGCCGGCCTCTGGAACGCGTGCCCAGGACCTTGGTGATATTTTGAGTTTAAGAAAACTTTGCAGTCGGCAGGAGCTCTTAAAAGTTATAAATAGCATCGGCGGGAGCCCACGCTGGGAGCGGCGGAAACACGTGTCGAACAGGCCTAGGAGGGGTATTCCGACGCACAGACCCCCGGGCCCCTCCCCTACCAGAGACCCACCAGGCTACTGGGGATTTTACAGCCACTGGAGCCGGAAGTCACACCCCACCCGGAAGGCGTCTAGAAAACGAGACTCCTTTCTCCCCCCATCCAGGGCCAGAAGTGGTTGGCCAGGTGGGGGGGACATGTGCGGCGCTGCTGAAAGGGGGTCTGGGGTGGGAGGTCTTGCTCCCACCATCTCCCTCCCCACCACCAGGGCCTCCACTCAGCGGCCCAGCATGGGAACCCCAGCGCTGAGCAGGGTTTCCGAGCATGTCCACTCTAACCTGCTCAGAGGCAGCCAGGGGACAAGCCCTGGTGAAGAGGGATTATTCCAAGGTCACTCAGGAGCTGGATCCCAAGCCATGGTCCTTTCCACCAAACGCTGCTGCTACCTCCCTTCTATTTCGATGGCCCGCAGGACAACACCTTAACCCACCGGTTGGAGGACTGCAGACAGTGTGAAGAGCCTGGGGAGGTGAGCAGACCCCAGGCCCCATCCATTTCTGACAGACATCTCGGTTGAACAGGTGAGGAAGTGAGTGATGAGAGGACAAGGGACTCCTCCTCTCTAGCAGGATACGCACCCAACCCCACCCCACCAGGGTGTCGATAGTGAACAACCAAAGCCAGGCCTGTGGTCTCCACAAGCAACTCAGCTCTGGTTTGGGCCACTGTAATCTCCGGCTTGCCTTGAAGGCCACATGATTTGAGGACGTGCTCTCAGGACTGAAGGGACACAGCCACGAAAGCCCCCTGGATTTTCTCAACTGCTCCCCAACGCGCATGGGCAGGAACTGTTACTCCAGTGCAAAGATCGAGAAACTGAGGCATGCCTGAGGCTCCCACCTGCCGTTCCCAGTCCCGCTTCATTCCTGCCCCACCTGCTGACCATGGTCCCCAGAAGGTCTGGGGGCGGCAGCCAGGCCTGGCGTCCAGGCGCTCTGAACCTCAGGGAGCCCCAAAGGGTTTATGGGGCTCCAAATGAATGGGCCTGTTGAGCTCAGAGGGGGCCGGGCCTGAGTAAACATGAGTGGGTCTGAGCTGCCATTCTCCCCCTGCCTCCTTCTTCAGGACCCAGGACCAAAATACAACTTCCTGTCCCCGGAGCTGAGGGCAGACTTGCCCCTCAGAGCCTGGGGCTGGGGCCCACTGGAGGAACACAGCCTCATAGGAGGCCCGAAGCTCGAGGACAGGGGACCTCAGGTTTGCAAACTCATAGGTCTGCATCAGTGGAGCCCCTTCAAGCCTTGGCCTCCCATCCATGAATGACAGATTGGGACACTGAGGCCACAAACAGGACAGGTCCTGTTTCCCTGGCCAGTGAGGATGGGAACAGTGGGAAGACACAGCTGCCCACTGACCTATAAAGTTGAAATCCAGCCCTGCCGCAGGCACAGAATGGCCTACGTGCCCTGGGACACCCCCCGGAGCTGCACACTTGGGAACAGCCCAAGTGCAGGGGCAGGAGCCCTGTAAATACTGTTTGTCTGTTTTGCGGTGTTTACTTTCTAGGCTTCATTTTCCCCACCTGAAGGCCAGGTACTGACAAGCTTCCTGCCTCCCTTTCTAGCTTGTGAACTAGAAAGTACTTTGGAGACTGTAAAGTGTGGAACTCTCCCCAAGAGCCTGGAAGACCTGGGGAGGGGTCACCTCTGGGACTGGGGCCTTAGGAACATGCCCCAGCAGCTGGGGGTGGTTTGGGGCCAGCCACCTCCCGTGCTGGGCACTGGGGGCTACCGCTGGAATGTGCTGAGCGGCAGCAGCCACGTGAATCATTATACCTGGTCAGGTTGGCCTGGGACTTCCAGACTCAAACCAGCTCCGGCCAGGCTCAGGCAGATGGCAGCCTCCAACCAGGGTCTCCGGGCTCTGGGTTGAAATTCCAGGCTCGTGTATGGTCCCTTCCTCCCCGTCTATCCAGCCCTGGCTCTGCCGCAGCTCATTCTGCAGACCCGCAGAGGGAGGGCGTTTCGTCCACAGCCCTCTGCCTCTCTGACCTGTAGCTGCATAAGCAGGTGTTGAGCCTGGGAGGCACTGGGGGGCACTCGGGGTTTGCGGGATGGTTTCAAGCCAGGAGCTCAGGTTCCAGTGGGCAATGAATTAGATATGGGGTTGCTGCAGGGCTGCAGGGGTCAGGACAAGGGTAGAATGAGGGTCCCCATATCTCTCCTGGCTGGCCACCACTGAGTACCTAGTGCTGGGAGGTCAGGCCTTCTCAGATCTCAGTTTTCCTGCCTGTGACCCGGGTATGAACCACCTCAGCCCCCATCTGATTTCTTCAGGTGTGCAAAACTTGAATGAAGTCACTTATCAGGGCTGTGCTCGTATGCCATGGTGGCTTGAAATTTCTGAGATGTGGAAAGGGTTGGAAGGGGCAGACAGGGACACCAGAACAGACAGAAGGACAGTTAGTTAGAGAGAGGGCAAGGAGAGGACCACCGAGGCACACACACCTTAGGGACAGAGCTAGCCTGGGAGCTTGGCAGGCAGACCCGTGGAAAGGGGCGGGGAGGGCCCGGCCCAGGGCACCTGGATACTAGTGCACTTGAACCTGCCTCTGCTCCCCCACAAGGGGCCTGGGACAAAGTCCTGGGACAGTGCAGGGCTTGGTAAAAAATAATTAATTTTTCTTTTTAAACAAAAGCTCTGACTCAGGTCTTTTTCTGTCCTGAATAGCAACATCTTTGTTTAGGCCTGAACCACAGAAGCTGCTCAGAGCTATCCATGGCCTCCCCATGGCCAACCTAACTCTGCTCTGTGGCTCCAGGCTCTACTTGGAAGGTCTTATAGGTTCCAGGTGAGTGGGATCCAGGTAAGTCCTGGGGCCTGAGTGCAGCAGGGATGGGCCAGGCTGTGGTACTCCACTGAGATAGTGCCTCTGTGTACCTGTGCCATGCCTTGGGGCAGACAAGGCATGCATGCCTTCATGGAGACACCTCTGGAACTGGCACTACAGCAACAGGGGGCCTGTGACCATGTGATCAGTAGGGACAGGAAACCCACACCCCAAATTGCCCTGGAAGTGCCCCCTGCCTTCAACAGAGCCTCCAGACCCCCTGTGCCCCCAGCTTCCCTCCCTTGGTCTTCCTGAGAGGTGAGAAACCGGGCTTCCTGCTGCAAGGGGAGGGGGCTGCCCCAGCAGCTGCTGCGGGAGCCTCTAGTGACTCAGCCCAGTGGGGGATGGGGTGGGGGGTGTTTATGAGCAGCCGAAATGGCTGTAAAAGTGGCACCTCGGTTCACTTACGGCCTGGCCATCCCCTCCCCTACTGGCCCCTTGACTTGAAAATCTTCCAGAGGAGCCTGGAACCTGAGAGAGATCTGGGTTTAAGGCTTGGGTGGAGGCTCAGCCTGGGGTCAGGGTTCAGCCAGGGGTTAGAGGTCAGACAGGGAAAAAGCTCAGTCTGAGATCAGGGTTGAGATTGTGATTGAGGCTGATTTGGGCTAGGGGGTGGGGGATGAAGTGTTGGGGGTCTGCAGGCCATTGCCCCCAGGCCAGGGTGATGGGTTTTCTGCGAGAGTAAGGTGGGGCTGCAGAGCTGAGAACTGAGCCTCTGTCTTTCCTGTGCTCACTCTGGCCCCAGGGCCTGTGTACCTTGGCCAGAGCCCTACTGTTGCTGGGCTGGCAGTTGATGGGTAGCAGAGGCTTGTCAGCCTAGGGCCACTGCACCAGGCACAAGTCCCTGCTCCAGTTCTGGGATCTAGTGACCACTTTGGTTCCTCCTCCTAGTCCCGAGTCTGGAATCAGAGAGAGGAGTCCCCACAGGGACTCTCTCCCACTCCCTGCCCCCACCTAGGCCTTTCAAAATGCCATTGAAACTGACCTGAAACTGACCAGAAACTGACCTTGGGGCCCTGGGGCTTGCCTGTCAAAAAGGGCAGGCTGGGTTTCAACCAGTTAATGTGTGACACCCCACCCCCGTGGTGGCACTTTAACCAGAGGCCTGGGGGTGAGTTAGGGGATCGGTGGCCCCACCCACAGTGGTGGAATGTCCAGCAGGGGACTCTGGGGTGAGACACATGAGTTATGGCTAACTTTAAGGGGTCCAGAGCCCATCAGACCCCTCTCTGCAGTCCTATCTACAGCCTACCCTGGTCCTTCCAAGTACAAATATTGTTTCCAAATCTCAAGCTTTCTGATATCAGACCTATGAAGAACTCCCCCATCAGCCCCTAGTTTTACCTCTCAGTTCCCCCAATCCCTCCGTGAATGTTTTTTTTACTATCACCAAGGGGCGGGGGTGCTCAGTGGTCATCAATCATAAAACTTAAAATAGAATGGCTTAGAAACAGAGACATAAAGCTGAGACCATCAAAATATAACACCGGAGAACCACAAGTGTTCTTTAGGTGCCCACTGTGGGCACCTGGGCCTCTGTCACCATAGGGGCCACACATCATAGGGAGCAGCCCCCAAATCAGAGACCCACCCCAGCAGTTGAGGAGATGGGGGCATAAGGACAAAGGGACGTCCTTTACACCAGCCAGAGAAGAATAATCCTGGCAAAGGAAACAACAAAGGCAAAGGCAGGAGAGTGAACATGGGGAGAAGGCCACGGATGGTACCTGTTGGGAACAGTCATCTTTGGAGGAAACTGCTTCCAACAGCACAGCCCTCAAATGCCAGGACAAGACACTTGAGGGTATCCGGGCTCTGAGGGGTGTGTGGCCATAGAACGTATGGAGAAGAGAGCTGGGGGTACAGTCTAGGAGATGAGTGGGTTGGAGCCTGGAGAGGGGTAGGCTGCCAGGAAGGTTGGCTGCAGCTGGATTCCAGTGGCCTTAGGGCTTGGGCTTGGGGACCCATTCACATTGAGGGAGAGGGTTTTGGGGTTCTGAGGAACTCAATTTTCACAGCTGAGTCTGGGGGAGCTCCCAGAGCCCATGGGTCTGGACACACATCCTAGGAGGCACTAAAACAGTAACGTTAAAGGTGCCCTTTGCCCAGTCAGCGTGGCTCAGCTGTTGAGCATGGATCTATGATCCAGGAGATTCAGGTTGGATTCCCAGTCAGGGCACATGACCGGGGTTTCATGCTCCATCCCCAGTAGGGGGCGTGCAGGAGGCGGCTGATCAATGACTCATCATGGATGTCTCTCTCTCTCTCTCTCTCTGAAATCAATAAAGTTATTTTTTAAAAGTGCCCTTTGAGTCAACTGGTCAACCCTCTGTTTTACAGATGAGGAAACTGAGACCCAGACGGCGGGACAGTCGTGCCCAGAATACACAATTGGTAAGTGAGCAAGCAAGGGCATAGGTCGGGATTACATTTCCCAGGGTCCCGACAGTCACATGAGCTTCCTTCGGACCATCCTTAAAGCCCTCTGGTCCAGGAACCCTCAGGCCCTTCCTGCACCCCAGCTTCCCAGCCTGGTCCTGAGAGGCGGTAGACCTGGGGGGTCCCAGGCCCCCTCTCCTAGTTGCTCTGGCGTCCCCACCCCGCCAAAACACGTAAGCCCCGCCCCGCCCCAGTCCCCAAAGACTCCTCCCTCTCTTCCCCGGAGCCGTGGGTCCCCTGAGGACCAGAGCCCGCCCAGAGCGTTTGGGGGTGTGACCTTGTGGGAGAAGGAGGCGGAGCGCGCGGGCGGGGGTCTGGGCCTCCAGCCGCCCGGGGTGGAGTCAGGGGCGGAGCTGAGGAGGCAGGGCGGGCGTCGGGATGGGTCGAGACTCCGGGGGACCCGCACCCGGGGAGACCCTGGGGAGGAAGAGAGAGGGGCGCGAGGCCGCGGACGGGGCGGGCCTGCGCGCACCGCGGGCCGGCCTCCTCGGGACGTCCCCGAGGCTGGGGGTCCAGGCGGGGGCGGGCGAGCAGCCTCCCCGGGGACCCTGGTCCAGCACATGCGGGAGTCGCGCGGGCGAACAGACAGCGCCGCGGGCCGGGGCGCGCGGGGCACCTCTGGTGAAGAGGGCCTGCGTCGCGGCTGAAGGCCCGCGGTCACCGGCCCGGGCCGGACGATGGGGAAACATAACGTCTGTGCCCTCCCGGAGGCGAGAAAGGAGCGGCGGCTGCGGCCCGGGCCAAGTTCCCAGGCCCCGATGTCGGAGCTCCCGACCCCGTTCCCTCCACAATCACACCCCGCCGCCGTGCGCCCCGCGCCGCGCGCGGCCTCTAGGGGAGCGTCCCGGGCGGGGGGCGGCGGGCTCCGCTCGCTCTGCCGCCCCACACACGCGTCGGAGGCGACCGAGGGGGGCGGGGGCGGGAGAGGCCCAGGGAGGGCTGGGGGAGGGAAGCGGCGCCCGGCCGCGGGGGAGGGGGAGCAGCAGACGCCCAGGCGAGAGGCGCGCGCGGCGGGCGGCGGCTCCGAGCGGCGGCCGGGCGGGGGGTGCTGGAAGCCAGGCAGGCCAGGGGGGATCCCGAGAGCTCCATGAAGAACCCCCGGGGCCGCGGACGGGGCGCTGTCCTGGGGAGACTGTCGGGGGGTCCCCGACATCCATGGCTAGGCGGGGGCTGCGGCGGCGCGCTCGGAGTAAGTCGGGGGTCGGGGCCGGCGCGCACGGGAGGAGGCCCGAGTCGGGGAAGGGTGACTCCGGGCTCGGCCGGGGCGGGCGAGCTGGTTCGTTTCGGTGTCAGGCGGCGGCGCCTCCTCGGAGCCCCGTGGAGCCGCCAGCCCCGAGCCTCTCGGCTCCGTGGCTTTTTTGGAAACTTGCAAATGTTTTCGTAGAGAGAGAAGGGGGGAGGGGAAGGAGGGAGCCGGGGAGTGACCGAAACGGAGCTCGGGGCTGCTGGAAGAACGGAGGCCAAGGCCGGGGGAGCTAGAGACACACTGACAGACAGACGGACCGAGCGTCCTGGCCGCGAGCGCGCCCCAACGGCGCGGGCGCAGGCGGGGCTCCGGCCGGGGACAGGGAGGGGGTGCCGGAGGCGGCGGTGCGCGGGATGGGGACCTGAGGGGGTGGAGGAGCTAGGAGCAGGCGGCCGGACCACCGAAGGTTTCAGGGTCGTTGCAGAGTTGGGCTCACGTCCCCAAGCAGCGCGCCCGAGCGGCTCGAAACGCGCCCCCCGCCCCGCCCCCCCGCGCTCGCCGCCGAGCTAAAAATAACAGCCCGTGCGCCCCCCGCGGACCCGGACCCCAACCCCTCCCCCGACCCCTCCCCCACTGGGCGTGGGGCGAAGCCACAGCTCCCAGTTCCCCAAAAGAAAAAGAAAAGGCGGCGCGGGAGGGGAGGGCGGGGGGCGGGCCGGGGGCGGGGGGCCCGGCCATATGGATGTGATTTCTGCGCTCCGAGGCAGACGGGCAGCTCCGCAGCGCTCGGCGCCCGCCCGCCGCCGCCCGGCCCCCGGCCGCCTCCCTGCCTCCTCCCTCCGCTCTGCTCTGCGCTCGCTCGCTCGCCCTCGGCGCATGGGCCCCGCGTCGGGCCCCGGGGCCTCGGGCCGCCGGGCCGCCGGGGTCTCTTAGGCCCGGGCGTGGGCGGGGCAGCCCGGCCTGACGCAGCTCTGTACCCCACCACCGTCACCAGGGCCGGCGGCGGCGGCTGCCCCGAGGGACGGGGCCCTAGGCGGTGGTGATGGGGGCCGCCCGGATCGCGCCCGGCCTGGCGCTCCTGCTCTGCTGCCCGGTGCTCAGCTCCGCGTACGCTCTGGTAAGTCCCTGGCCCGCACTCCAGGACAGGCTGCGGGCTTGCTCTTGGGGTCCCTGGGGAGAGGAGGGGTGTCCAGGGCGCAGAGTCGTGGGTTCTCCGAGTCATGTGAACTTTAGATGGATGGGGGTTCCCTCTGACCCCGGATCCTCGGTGCCCTGCTGTCTCTGGGGTGGCTGAGTTCTGGGTTCCAGATGCCTCCTTAAGTTCTCCCTGTTTCTGAAGCCTGGGTTTGGGGTCCCAGGTCTGGAAATCTGTGGTTGGGGATCCCCTATCTTCCTCTTCTGTGAGCACCAGTGCTCTGGTTGCGTCTCCCTCAAAGATGACAGCGTGATCTGGCAGAAGACTGGGCTTTGGCCCTGATGTGGTGCAGACTTTGCTCTGGGGGCCTCCGTTTTCTGCAAGTTTTGTTTGCAACCCAGGACACAGGCCTCTGGGTCTGAGGTCAGAATTGCCCAGGCAGGGGGTAGGATTTAGGGGACCCTCCAGCTCTCAGGATCCCGGGCATGCACACACACATGCACTCATGCCCAGCTTTATCCAGAGTGGAAGCTGTTTGCCCGGGGAGGCGGGTGTGGTGTGGCATGGAGCAGGGATGGAGTCCCCTAAAGGAGACTAACCTTACAGAACATTTCTACAGGAGAAACACTCTGGGAAGATGGGGGACCCCATCCGTACCCTTCTGAGAGCAGAGGCCAAGAGGGGACCAGAGGGAGCAGAAAAGACAGAATGGGAGATGAGAAGAGAGAGCGAAGAGACAGAGACAAAAGGGGGTGGGGATGATTGCTCCCCAGAGCAGGAGGAATAGATAGACCAAGAATAGCAAAGAAAAACAGGGAAACACTGGCAGAGGCTGAGAGGTGGAGACATGGACGAGCGGCACCCTCCTCATTCCGGGCCAGGGTTCGGGGGCCTTTTCCAGGAAAGTCAGTCAGATCCCACCCCAGCCCTGTCCCAGGGGGCCAGCCCGTTGCTGAGGAGGCCATCTGCCTGTGTGTTTGACTTCAAGGCCCCTGCTGCCCCCAGCCCCCGCACCCCAGGTGAGGGCATTTGCCTTCTAGAAAGACAGGCAGGCAGCAGCCTCCTCCTGACCGGCTCCCCACCCAGGCAGAGCCCCAAGGGGAAGGCAGTACCTCTGGATTCCTCCAGTTCTGCCCAGTGCCTGTGTAACCTTGGGCTGTCCTTCACACCTCAGTTTTCCCATCTGTAAAAAGACAGCAAGAAAGAAACATTTGCCTAAGAATCCTGCTCCAAGGCTCTCCTCTGCTGCGGACTTCAGCATGCCTCATTCATCAGTGCCCATGCCCCACTCTGGCTTCCCAAAGTCAGAGACATGCCCATGAGGACTTGTAGACAGGGAAACGGAGGTTCAGAGGCGAACCCCGGTGAATGCCAGGGCCCACAGCCATCTCCTCGTCCCCCTCTTGGGCCAGGCGCACCTTTCCCAGGACCCCTCCAGGGTGTGTGAGCACAGCCACTGTGCAGAACCAGCCAGCACTGTCCGTGTGCACATGTGTGTACATGACTGTGGAGGGATAGACAGGGTGATAGGCTCGGGTGTCTTGTGAGTATATCTGTGTGTCAGAGCAGGGCTCTGTGGGGCTCGGCATGGCGTTCTCTGGGTCTGTGTGTGTTTCTTGAGTCCATGTATGAGCACACGTGTGTCCGAAGCTGTGGGTCCGCACATGACTTGGAGGAGCATAGTTGTGCTTGCGTGTGTGTGCATTGGTGGACACATTTGCACCCAGGTTTGTTAGTTTCTTACTTCTGTTTAATAAATGCTCTTTAGCGCTATCTACTTGCCAGACACTGTCCTAAACGCTTTACAACAGCAACTAGCTTATCCTTCCAACCGCCTCTGAGAAAGGTTCTGATATTGTCCTGACTTTTTAACTGACCTGACTCATGCAACCATTATGACCATTATTTATTGCATGCCAACCAAGTGCCAAACACTGTGCCTCTATGAGGTAGAGGATAATGTGTCCCCCAAGGCACTACACTGGTTTCTAGGGAAACTGAGGCACATGCAGAGAATTTGCCTGGCTTAGCTCTGGCCCACGGCTGAGCTTCAGGACCTTGTGGGGCATCTGCAGCTGGACTCTCAGGCTGTGAATGCACTGGACCCTTTGTGGCTTCAGGGCCAGAGGATATGGTCCGAGTGCCACCCAACACCCTCTGGGTCCCCTGGGCTCAGCAGGAGCCGGCAAGAGACTGAAGGCCTGCCAGCTCCCTCTCCTGAATCCAGGCACTGCCTCTCCCACCCAGATCTGCGCTTGTGCCCACCAAGCCCACCTGCTCAGCTAATAGCCTCTGTCACCAAACCTGGGTGCTGCCTGCCCAGCCAGCCCCCAGGACCAGGCTCACGTCTCCAAGGATCTCATTGCTGGGGGACTAAAAAGCGCCCCACTGGGAGCACACTTGGCTGTGGCCAGACCCAGCTGGTCCATTTTGTACCTTACAGGGAAGAGTGACTGCGAGGTGGGGGGGTCAGGTGGAGTGAAGTTTGAAGGGAGGGATGGGCCTGCAGATTGTCAGTAGGGGGCCAAGGGGTGGTCTTATCCTTGGGGATGCCTCATCCTAGGGACAAGAGAAGGAGAAACTGCAGGAGGAGAGGCTGAAGGTCATTGTAGGGGACTGGCTTTAAGTGTAGAGATGTCACCTCAGAGTCAGACTCAGGAGGAACTGTGGGGGGGGGGGTGCAGGGGACCCCTCCTAGCCTGCTCCAGCGGCAGCTCTGCCACAGGGCTCACTTTTAGACACAAGAGGGAACCAGGCTGTCCCCAGATTCTGAGCTAGAAACCGATACCAGTGTCTTCTCACACCATCCATTCACCCACCCGTTCTATGGGCAAGGACCTTGAGGTGCCCACAGTGGGTCTTCCGCAGAGGTGGGATTTGAACCAAGGTCTTCAGGCTCCGTCCGGCACTGAGCTGCTTCCTCCAAAGCAGGGTGAGGACATGTGCTGGTAGGAGAGCCCCAGGTCCACTCTGGGCTTTCTTTTTCTTCCTTTCTTTTTTTAAAAAATAAAATCCTGGACTTTTTACGTTCATTTTTTTAGTTTTAACTTCATAACTAACACTTGAAAATGTTCTTTTTTATAAAAGAGTCTGATAATACAGGTTAAACAAACTTCATCCTTGTTTACTCCGGACCTTTTTCTGTGAGTTTTCAAAGGTGCTTTTTTGTACCTACCAAGCAGATAGTTTTGTTCTACTGTTTTCTGTTTGTTTTTAAATAAAGGTTATCAGTTTGTAGATAGGGCTCAGCCACATGCATTTTTCTACTTACAGGTGCACCTTGGAGACCTTCGAGTCAGTAAATGTAAACCTCCTTTTTTTAATGCCGCATAGTATTCCCAAACCTGGGATTCGGGCAGCAGTTCCCAGGAATGCACATGTACATAGTTTCCTCCTACTTTTCGTGTGTGTGTGTGTGTGTGTGTGTGTGTGTGTGTGTGAGAGAGAGAGAGAGAGAGAGAGAGAGAGAGAGAGAGAGAGGGTCCAGACGGTGGGAGGGAAGCTCCTTGAAATGCCCTCTTGTGTCCCTGTGTGACCATTTCGCAGTGGGGTATTTCAAGGTTCTGTCACTGCTGGGTCTGAGAACATACACATTTGTCATTTTCGTAGACGTGGCCAAACTGCGCTCTAGAAAGCCACTGCGGGTTGTTAGTCCCAGCCCCAGGAGTGGGCAGGCGGGTCTCCCCCACTCTGTCACATATGGTAGTGTGAGGGCTCTTTTCATCACCTTGGCCATTCTGATAGGTGGAAAGTGGTGTCTCATGTCATTTTAATTTGCCAATTACCAGGGAGCTTTTGAACTTGACGCTGGTTTACGGTCCATCTTCTAAGAGCTTGCTCAGAGCCATTACCCATCTTTCTACTGGGTTATTTGTCTTTTTCGTATTGATTTGTTGAAGCTTTTTATATCACCTGCCCTTTAAACTCTCCCCCCTCCGCCGCAACTCTGGGGACTGCCTGTGGACAGAGCAGGGGGAGGGGGCCGAGCCCTCGGGAACTTGGGTTTTCTTCGGAATGTTTTAATGAGGCATCAAGCGGCCTCCCCCAGATTCCTGTCGTGGGCCTTCTGGGGACACTCCCTGGTCCGGCCACCACATCAGGAAGGCCAGAGAGAGAGAGAGTCCCCGGGAAAAAGAAAGGTGGTGGTGGGAGTTTTTGCAGACCCCTTGAATTTTCTGCAAAATATAGTGTGACTGGGAGAGGGTGCAAAGTTTTGCTCAGATTCTCAGAGAACTGGAAACCTCCAAACCCTTGAGACCCCCAACTCTGGGACCAGCCTCGCGCCGAGGGGAGACCTGGTAGGATCCTATTCTGCTGACAGGCTGGCTAGGTTAGGCCATACCGTGCTTCCGGGCCTTGGTCCCCTAGCCCAGGTACAGGCCGCTGCTGAAGATCCACCCTGTCCTAGCCACCAATTCCACCATCCAGTCTCCATCCCACCGCCTGCCTGAAGGCATCCACGCTGGCCAGGATGAGAGGCGTCACAGTGCCTCCCCCCAGCCCCTCCCAGCCCCGAACACAGGCAGCCTGTTCAGGAAGGCCTGGCAAGGGGGAGGAAAAGTCCGCACTTGTCAGCGGTGGCAGGCAGGAGTGTCCCCGGCAGGGAGCCCGTCCCAGCCTGCTCGGGCCAGCCGGACAGACTGAGGGCAGCAAGGGGTGGGGGCAGTCCCTAGCCAGCTGGCATGAGAGACGTCGAGGGTGCCAGCACAGGTCCCAGGAGTGGAACCTGGAGGAGAGGTGCAGGAAGGCCAGGAGGTCACAAGGGGGGTCTCCCGTTTGCCAAGGTTTTCTCCTGGCTTTTCTGGAGGCACAAGTGTCCTCTGCAGTTAGAGCTGAGCACAAGCCGCCACCGGCAGCACCATCACCATCTGACCGCCTGTATATCTGCCTCCACCCCTGAATTACCTCTGTGGAGGCGCTTGCTCGGTGCAGCAAAAGACACGATCCAGAAGGACTGGAAAGCCGGCGCTGAGGCTGGAGCTAGAGGATCCAGGTGGCTGGGGACTTACTGCCTCGCCCTCCTCTAGGGTTGCAGCCTCTGTGTCAAGCAGACCTCAGTGCCAGTCTGGTCCTCTTCATCTTTTAAAATATGTTTTTCTTCACTTTAGAGGGAGGAAGGGAGAAGGAGAGAGAGAGAGAAGCATTGATCATCGGCTGCCTCCTGCACGCCCCCTACTGGGGATCCAGCCCACAACCCAGGCATGTGGCCCCTGACTGGGAATTGAACCTGTGACCTCTTGGTTCATGGGTCGATGCTCAACCATTGAGCTACACCAGCCTGGCCCGGCCCTCTTCTTTTTAACAGTGACGCTCAACCTGTATCCCCGTCTGTAAGATGGGATGTAGTGGAAGGTGAGGGACGTGTGGCTAATGTCCAGGAGCAGTGGCTGGTGCCAACGGGTAGAGGGGCTTCTGCAAGGCAGGAGAGACTGGCCGCGTCCAGGGATGACCACCAAGTGATCTGCCACCTCTAGAGGTGAGCAAGAGGCCAACAGCTGCCTTCCCCCCCAGGGGACCAAGCTGACCTCAGGCAGAGGGATGGAGGAGATGACCCAAGAGGGCATCCCGAGGCTACCGCTGTGCAGCGGGAGAAGCACCTTCCCCAGAGGCAGAGGTGTCAGCCGCGGAAGAAGGATCCCTTGTATTTCCTCCATAGTTTTGCCCGGAGAAGGAGAATTTAGTCCTGTCTGGGATCAGACAGCAAATGTGTGGAATTTGGCAGTTAGAAGAGGCACTGAGAGGAGTGGCTCTCATCTGGTCAGTGGCATGGAGCTGGCTCTGTCCACCACCACTGTCACCATCACACCTCCATCACCATCCCCAGCCTTGACGTTGCCACCTCACAGTCCTCGCTGCCACCCCCTGCTCCAACACCATCCTCAGTGGGGTGGTCTCGGGAGCTGGGCTAGGAGCTGCTTGCTCCCGGCGGGAGGGGCAGTAAGCAGATGGCTTTCTCTTCCTCTAGGCTTCTGAGCTCAGGAAATGAGAAACACATCCGGGCCCCTTGACCACACACTACTCTCTCCCTGGGACGCAGCGTCCGTGTTTGTAAATAACATGTTGGCTTCCAGCCCCCACCTGCCCCCTGCCTGGAGCTCCAGCAGCACCAGCTCCGCGCTCCCTGGCTGCCTCTCAACCCCTTCCCCAGTTTCGGGCTAAGTTCGGGTCGTGCCCCCACCGCCGCACGTTCACAGGCCGCACACCACTCACACGCGTGCACACAGGAAGGCTCCGTGCTGGGCTGAACGTGTGCTACAGGGGGCATGTTGAAGCCGAGCCCTGCGATGGTTAGGTCAGGGGAAGTCAGCTCTAACCCACCACCACTGGAGGGATGTGGGGGAGGGGGGTTTGGGACACCTGGCACCAGGGTTGGGTGGTCCCATCAGTGGTGGGTGTGGACTGACTGACCCCTGGGCATGACCCAACCCTGGGTCCTCAGTGTTTGCCCCAGAAAGCCTAGACCCACGATGCTGGGTCCAAGATGCTGCAAGTCTGAGTCCTCTGCACCAGGCACTGGGCCAAGAAGACCTGAACCCTGCAGGGGCAGGCTCGTGGGGTGAGGGGTGGGAGCAGCAGACGGAGTCGCCAGGCCAAGAGGAAAATCAGAGCTGTCAGCATCCTCACCACCACCCCCAGGAGATAAGGGTGCCTCAGTCAGAGGAGGGGCCCTCTTGACCCTGCAAGCCCAAGCAGGGACCTTGAATCTTCAAGTGAGTCCAGGGTGGATCCAGAAATGCAAGGAGTCACTGGGCGGTCCTTCCACCCAAAAGCTTGCAAGGCACCCAGCAGGCCCTCCTTCTTGCCTCTTCCCAGTCCTCGGAGTCCCACCCTCCTACCTGCCCCTCACTGTGGCCCTCTGCACTCAGACATCTACCCAGATCATCTCCCTCTGCCACTCTGGGTCTCCGGCTTGGGGGCACCCATGGCACCCGGCAGGAGGGGGCCCATCGCCATGACTTGGTGCTACTGCTGCTGACAGTAACAATAGCAACCAGCTTCTCCTGGGCCCCAGTGCTGCCCAGCTCTTCGTGGGATGCAGCAGGTCCTTGAAGAATGTGATTACGACGTTGATGAGGTGCCATAGGAACTCAACTCTTAATTAGCTGATGGTAAAACTGGTTTCATTATACTTCACTTCGCTTAAAGTCTCAGAACCCATCGAAGATGTTAAGTGAGGACTTGCTGTACCTCATTTAAGCCTCACAACAGCCCTGTTACCCTGATTTTACAGGTAGCGCAAGGATTAAGCAACTTCTCCAGAGACACAAAGGCTGTCATGGTGAAGGCAGGATTCAAGCCCCAGTGCTGGTGGCAGAACCGCCTGGATGCAGAGAGGGTGCAGCTGGAGGGAGGGGTGACGGGGGCATTCCAGGCAGGGGGGCTGCACCCGGTATGCATCCGCCCTCCTCTCCTTGGGAAGGTGCTTCCTTGATTCAGGCTTGAGTTCCTCCTGCTACAATGGCCGTTTTGCCATGATTGGGTGACAGAAATGAGTCGTTCAGGACAGGGAGGCCAGAGGTGGGGGCACTGACCCGGTGGATGAATGAAGGAGTTTGGGGGCTGTGGGGGGCTGGAAGCACACACTTCCCCCTCTCCTGGGCGTTCCCAGATGAAGCCAACAGCAATGGGCGGAAGCTGAGCAGACACCTTGGGCCAGTTCCTGGTCATCACCCAGTCAGCACACCTGTCAGTCTGCCAAACCAGCACTCCAGCCCATGACTGAGGGCCTTCAGTCTAGGCCATCAGCTTTGGCCCACATCAGTGGGCCAGTGTGTCTGTTGAGAGGGCTGGTGTGCCCATCTTTAGGGACTGGTGGAAGCCTCGGTCAGTCACCCAGGAGCTCCCCAGGAGCTGGAAGAATGCGGTGCATTAGCTGTTTGTCTTGAGAGAGGGAGGTGGGCAGAAGGGAAAGGGGGAACGAGCAAGGGAGTGTGGGGAGTGCCGGGGTAAGGGTAAGACTATGGCAGAGGCGGCGCTGACAGTGATTAGGGGGCTGGTGGCAATATTGGTGATGGCGCTGATGGTGCTGGTGGAGCTGGTGGAAATAGCACTGATGGTGGGGAGGGTAATGAGGTTCTACCAGCTGTGATGGTGCTGCTGGTAGTGGTGGTTATACTGATATTACTAGTAGTTAGGTGCTTGTGGTGGTGGTGGTGGTTATACTGATATTACTAGTAGTGCTCGTGGTGGTGGTAGTAGTGGTTATACTGATAGTACTAGTAGTGCTCATGCTGGTGCTGGTGGTGGTGGTGGTGTTGGTCAAGGTGATAACAGTTTGTGGTGGTGGTGGTTAGTGATGGAAGTATGAGTTGCAACAAAGGAAATGGTAGTGAAGGGGTGCTATGATGGGGTGGGGGAGGCCAGGCAGCTACACAGGGGCCAGACCCCTCAGCAGCCTGGACCCCCAATAGCAGAGGCACAGAGAACTCAGGTTAGCCTTGGAGCCCCTGGATTAGGGCAGGCCTGAGTTGTCCTCCCTCAAGCCCATTCCCCTGTAGCTACCCTCCCCCCATAGCTGGCGGGTGGAGGACAGCAGCAAGCACACACAGAACTGCTCCAGCCCTTCCTGGGGGCCATAGGCAGGGGGTTCAGCTGAGATCTCAGTGTCCAACTCAGACTCCGGAGACACGCAGAAGCACGGACACCCACAGACACCCCCACGAGCAGCCATCACACACGGTAAAGGTGCACTCGCAGTCCTTTGCCCAGAGCACATGCACACACACATGCATGTTCCCAGACACCTCTGGCTCGGGTTCCACATATGCATGCTGGACAATCCCCGTGTGAGAATGCACAGGGACGGGCACACACCAGTGCACATACCGGGCCACTCGCGCACGCGCAAAGCCGCCTCTGCTAAGTGAAACCAGCAGAACCCAAGGCCGGCAGAGCCAATTGGAGACTCCTTGGCCCTGGAAGCCCTTACTGCTGCCACCAAGAGACTCGGTCAATTAACTTCTCCCTGCAGCCCGGCTCCTTGACCCACCCCAGCCAGCCAGCCAGCCCCCACCCACGGGTGCCGCCCCTTCCCCCGCCCGCCTCCTTCCTCCCCTGCCTCCAGCTGGTTCTCCCGCCCGGCAAAGCTCCACTCAGACTGAAGGGACACAGCTGGCCTTGGGATGTCTGAGGGGACACAGCCCTGTTCCTGGGGGACATATCCTTGTCCCGGGGGGTGTCTCAGGGAATGCACTAACCTCTTGGGGGTCTCCCTCCTGGGTTGGGCACACTGAGCCGTTCCCAGGGCAGCATGCTGCCTTCACCCTCTGACTCCTTCCCAACCTAAGTCGGGAACCGAGGCTTGGGGTGACACCCCACCCGGGCCCCAAGATGCTCCTGTTCCCTTCCTTAAAGCAGTGCTGGTGAGGCCCTGTGGGTGGAAAGTCCAGGCAGACGGAACAGCGGGAGCAAAGGCCTGACTGCATTATTGGAAAGAGGTCTGCTTGCAGGGAAGCAGCTTCCAGAGGCAGTGGGATGTGGGGATGGGGGTGACTTCCACCCACAGGCTGCACCGGAGTGCCCCGCCTAGCCGGACCGCTGCCAGCACTCCCTCCGCCGTCTCCCTCCGGAATGCAAGGGTGGGAGGGCTGAGGCCCTCACTGTTCACTGGGGAGAGGGTCAGGATGGAAACTGGTGACTCCCAAGGTCCCCCAGTGTGCTAGGACTTGAAGGAATTCAGGACTGTTTTTTTTCTCCCTGAACTCAGCATTCTCTATCCACGGTCACTCCCACCCAGGTTCCCAAAGGCTGCCGGGTCCTGTGAGGACCCATCCTGGGACATCCCATCCCTTCCCATGCCCCCTGGGAAACAGATTGGGCAGAGAATAGTGGCTGCAACTCGGGTTTACTAGCGGGCAGCAGGGGACAACCTCCCTCCCCCCTTTTTCTTCTGGTAAGGCAGCCAGTACCCCTTGGAGCATCCCAGAGTAAGGGCCTTTGGAAGGGGGGCGTCAGTCCCTCAGGGAAGTTGGGATGGTTGTGGGACCTGCTGCTGCCCTGCCCCGACGGTCTCACCTTCGACTTGGCAGGTGGATGCAGATGACGTCATGACCAAAGAGGAGCAGATCTTCCTGCTGCACCGCGCCCAGGCCCAATGCGAGAAGCGGCTCAGAGAAGTCCAGCAGAGGCCAGGTGGGGGCGGATCGGGGGGCGGGATCAGGAGGGGGAGGCGCCAGAGAAAGGTGGGAGCCCAGTCTGGGGACCAACTGGCCTCAGGGGAGGATGGTTCAGATAAAGGGGGCCCAGGCCAAAGTGAGGGCCAAAAGTGGGGTGGGCCTGGCCAGATCAAAGTCAGCAGGCTCAGAAATGCCCTGAGCTTCCCCTCCCAGGGTGGGGGTTAGATGGTTTGAGGGCAGCTACAGTTGAATCACCCCCAAGCTACTTAGATATGTGAGGAACACACACTAGGGTGCTAGACCCCACTGGGTGGGCTGGGACAGCTTCCTGGAAGAGGAGGTATTCAGGGCAGGTCCAGAAGGATGAGGGAGGCCACTGGGCAGAGGGCAAGGCAGAAGTGTCCAAGGTCAGGAGAAGTGAGGGTCCATGGGGCTAGGTGGGGAGGAGCACAGAGGGCTAGAGATGGGTATCTATGATCCTTTCAGTCATGGTCACCATCCGGGGGAGGGTGCTTGACCCTCCCACCAGCACAGCATCTCCGTGGGACCCCTGCCTTGGTGAAGGTGGGAGGGGTGCTTTCCAAACTTCACAGCTCCCGCCCTCTTCTCAAGCTGGTTTTTATCTTGAGTCCATTTCCTAGAAGTGGAGATGGGGCCTCATTAGCACCCATCCAGGCCTCTGACATCTGCCTGGTTAATCTCATCTTCCTGGAAGAAATCCAGGCCCAGAATGACTGGCTGACCAGAGCAGCGTCCTGCCTGAGCTGGCCCTGAGACCGCAGGGGAGGATGCTGGGGCACACCCAGGACCAGATCGAACACAACTGTGCAGCACACAGGCTTTTCTCACACTCACAGGGATTCACAGGGTCTCTCACCCACATCATTCCCACCCATGGCTCCCCAGTCCTCTGCCCAGTCACACCAGGGTCTCGGGGGTCAGATGGGCCCTCCTCATGCTGGGTCCTGAACCCAGCCTTCTTCCTAGTTGTGGGAGCCTGGAGGCACCTCCTTCTATACCCTCAGTTCATGATCCAGCCCTCTCTTCCCACTTCACCCCATTCTGCTCCCCCCATCCTACTGATGCCCAGGGGTGCAGGCAGGGAAACGGGCACAGCTGTTCCACGCCAGCATCTTTTTGACCTGCCCAGTGCTCTGGCGGGGCTTCATTTTCACTGTGTAACCTCTGTTGACATCACAGCTAATGTCTGCTTTTGCCATGCGCCCCCTGGTGGGGCCTTCGCAGGAGATGTGGGCTCACTCTGGGCCCGAGGCCGCCACCTGTACCCACGTGTTGCCCACATTTACGGCCTAACCCTCTAGTCTATCCCACACTGCATGGCGTTGGCTCCCATTTGAACCCTCTTTGATAGTCTCCATCCCTTTGATTACTTCTGCACCTGGCAAGCATTTAACAGTTTGTAAAGCACTTCTTCATCTGTCATCTCAGCTCTCCCAACAGCTGGGGTGTCAGCAGGGCAGGGCACGACCCCCGTTGTACAACCAGGGAGTGCGAGGCAGGAGGGTGCCCTGGGTCTCCTGCTGTAGCACAGCTGACAACCATAACTGCCCTGATTTCTCCAGCTGACATAATGGAATCGGACAAAGGATGGGCATCTGCGTCCACATCAGGGAAGCCCAGGAAAGAGAAGGCATCCGGGAAGCTCTACCCTGAATCTGAGGAAGACAAAGAGGCTCCCACTGGCAGCAGGCGCCAAGGTAGGTCCACGCTTCCATCGGAGGCTGGCCGTCTCAGGCCGCCGGCCCCACTGCCCTGTCCCCTTCCCGTGAGCTCAGGCTCCTGGGCGCTCGTGGAAAAGCAGAGGGTGCTGCCTCTCCCAGGAAAGCAGGGGAGGGGCTGTGAGGAGACATAGCCAAGGGGGCAAGGGGCAGAAGAAGCAAGCAAGCTGATGGGCTCAGCCCCCAGGAGATGTGGGCAGAGAATTTGCCCTGCACCATTCCAGGGGTGGGGAGGACCGAGGGCTACAGACCCTTCCATGGAGAGAGGTGATGGAGAAGCTGGGAGACGAGGGGGCAGAGAAGGGTACAGAGGCAGGGAGAGACTGGGAAAGACCCAGGGACACAGAGAGAGAGAGACTGAGATAAAGAGGCAGGGAGAGACAGAAAGGGGACCAGGAGGTTCAGACCGGGACTGGGACAGGGACTGGGACTGAGTATATTGGAGGAGGGTGCACCAAGACACAGTGAGGTGGGCATAAGAGACTACGGAGAGGAGAGTGGAGCTGGAGACAGTGGGACAAAGAGGGGAGAAAAGAAGAGAGGGAGGGAGGGGCAGGGTTGCATTGTCCCCCAGGGAGGTAAGAAGAGACAAACGCAGAGCCCAAGCTGTAGCCACAGGGCCGGTTTGAACCGGCTGGGTGGGCAGCAGATTCCAGATGGGCCACATCTGGGAGGCTGTGGTCACCCTGTGGCTCCCCAGGGACCAGAGGGAATTGTGGGCCTGGCCAGGCGGGGCTGGGGATATGGTGCCCAGGACAGAGAGCCTTTCACCAAGCTGGGGTGGGTCCAGCCATCCAGGCAGCCTTCCAGAGTGGCTGGAGAGTCCTGTGGCTGGAGCCGCACAGGAGAAAAGAAGAGAGCTGGGGGGCAGAGAGTGGAAGATTCAGAAACTGAGGACCCTCCGAGGTCACATAGCACAGAGGAGCCCCACAATGGAATGTGTCACCCTGCCTGGAATCCATAATGAGCACTTAGATTACCTCTCCCCAACGAGTGTCCAAGTGTCCGTCTGTCTGCTGCTGGAGTCTCACAGCAGGTGCTCCAGGCGGGCCTTGGATGGTGGTGGGAGCAGGGCTGATATGGTCAATGCCAACTTCCCAGTGAAGAAACTGAAGTACAAAGAGGGTGGGCACCCACATGAGGTCAGCCGCTCTTTGGGAGTCCAGCTGGCATTGGAAGTTAGACCTGCCTCCTGTCAATGGTCCCCAGGGAAGGGTCGCATAGGAAGCATTCTCAGCTGAGGGAGTTAGTCGGGAAACTTGCCCTTCTCCAGGGATGCCTGGAAGGTGGGACCAAGAGCAGAGAGAAAAAAGAGAGGCCTTGCCAGGGGCCAAGCACTTGAGGGGCAGGGCTTGGGCTATCTGACCTGTGCAAATCACTCACCTCTCTTGGCCTCTGCCAGCCTCAGGGCCGCTGCATACAGGGGCTGCAGTGAGTTCTATGAGGCCAGGTGGCTGCCCAGCACAGTAGGGAGTAAGAGCTCAGTACAGTCTCCCCAAAGCACTCCAGGCCTGAGCTCTCCAGTCCTGGGGTGCAGCTGTCCCTGAGGGACCCGGTGACCAAGGTGTATTCACCCCTCTGGGTCACTAAGCATGGACCTGACTGGTATCTATCTCCACCCTGTCTGTCTCTGTGGGCACAGGGCGCCCCTGCCTGCCCGAGTGGGACCACATCCTGTGCTGGCCGCTGGGGGCACCAGGCGAGGTGGTGGCCGTGCCCTGTCCGGACTACATCTACGACTTCAATCACAAAGGTAAGGCAGGCTGGAAGAGGGTGGGGTCCGCGGGCAGACCAGGGTTGGAGGTCGCCCTGACCCTCCCACGGACCTGCAGGCCATGCCTACCGTCGCTGTGACCGCAATGGCAGCTGGGAGCTGGTGCCGGGGCACAACCGGACCTGGGCCAACTACAGCGAGTGCGTCAAGTTCCTGACCAACGAGACCCGGGAGCGGGTGAGCCTTCCCCGTCCCCAGCCTGGCCCGGATGCGGCGACCCCGCACCCTGGGTGACCCCTGACCTAGGCCTGACTTCTCCAGCGACCTTCACCTGGCCCCTGCCCCTTACCCTGGTGTCTCCCCACCTGCGCAGGAGGTGTTTGACCGCCTGGGCATGATCTACACCGTGGGCTACTCCGTCTCGCTGGCCTCCCTCACCGTGGCTGTGCTCATCCTGGCCTACTTCAGGTGGGGGGCGGGGCGGCGCGAGGGGCGGGGCGAGCAGAGGGGTGGGGCGAGCAGCGGTGGGCGGGGCGAGCAGCGGTGGGCGGGGCGAGCAGAGCGGAGGAGCTGCGGTGGGCGGGGCGAGCAGAGGGGCGGGGCTGGGGTGGGCGGAGGACGCGGTGGGCGGGGCGAATGGGAGTGGGCGGGGCGAGTGTAGGTGAGCGGGGGCTGGGGGCGGGGCGTCCTTTCCCGTCGCCGTGCCCCCACCCGGGCCGGGTGCCCCCACCCACGGCGGTGCCGCGCCCCGCAGGCGGCTGCACTGCACACGCAACTACATCCACATGCACCTGTTCCTGTCCTTCATGCTTCGCGCCGTGAGCATCTTCGTCAAGGACGCGGTGCTCTACTCGGGCTCCGCCCTCGACGAGGCCGAGCGCCTCACGGAGGAAGAGCTGCGCGCCATCGCCCAGGCGCCCCCGCCGCCCGCCGCCGCCGCCGCCGGCTACGTGAGTGCGCCCCCCGCCCCCCTGCAGCCCACGCCGCCCACGCCCGGGGCCCACGCCGCCGCCCGCCTCGCGGGAGCCCGCCCGGCCGCGCCCCGCGCTCCCACCCAGGCCCCCGCCCCTGCCTGTCTGCTGCCAGCGCGGGCTTCAGGCCGCTCACCCGCCGGCCGGGCTTCCAGCCCCTACCGCCGGGGGCTTTGTGAGTGTCCCCCACTCCCGGCAGCACTCGAGCCTCAGCCCTGTGCCCGCCAACCACCCACTTCTTCACCTTGCCCTCTGCCACTGTCTCGAGCCCTCCTGCCCCGACTGCATCCCCGGCCCCTCCCCTTGGTCGGGGGCCTGGACCAGAGCCACCCCTTCCTGGGGGCTTCACTAGCACCACTTGTCCTCTCCCCCCTCTGCCACCCACTCCCTCTCCACTCGGACCCCGCTCCCCAGACGCAGGCCCTACCCTCTGGCTAACAGCAGCTGTCCCCTAGGCTGGCTGCCGGGTGGCCGTGACCTTCTTCCTTTACTTCCTGGCCACCAACTACTACTGGATCCTGGTGGAGGGGCTGTACCTACACAGCCTCATCTTCATGGCCTTCTTCTCTGAGAAGAAGTACCTGTGGGGCTTCACAGCCTTCGGCTGGGGTATGCAGGCGGAGGGGCCGGGAGCAGCAGGCAGTGTGGGACCATGGGTGACAGGGCCAGAGGGCACCCCTGAGGCTAAGGCACCCACACAGCATATCCTGCCCTGGATGTGGGGCAGCAGGTGGGCAGCCTGCACACCCTTCTGTGACTCTGACCTCATCCCAGGCTCAGGGAACAGCTTGGCTGGGTAGGGTTCACCTGGAATAGGCTCAGCCTGGAGTTGGGGTTCAGCCCAGGAGAGGGGGAGAGAACTCTCAGGTCAAGATTCAGCTTAGGATCAGAGTGGGATCTTGGGTCAGAGGTCAACCTGGAGCTGGAGTTGGGATCTGGGACCCTCCCCCCCTGAACCATGACTGTGAACACCAGTCCCCTCGCTGTGTGGAGCTGCCCACAGGGTCTGTGGTCCCGGCTCTCAGCTTCATCCGGGCTTGTGCAGCCCCTCTGCAGAATGGGTAGCTGGGGCTCTGCTCTCCTCCCCCTTGGGCTCCAGGATCAAGTTACTGATAATTGTCCATTATTGTTGGCAGCTCCAGAGCTTGGCTGGGCTCTGGGCAACTGGCCAGACTGCAGAGGGGTAGGTCTGGTGGCTCGAGCCCTCTCAGTTCTCAGCACCCAGAGGCCCTCAGATCAACAGCCACAGTCTCCCTCTCCTTGGCACACACCCTAACTTGGCCTCACCCATGGCAAGCCCCAGAGTTGGGGGAGACCTAGGCCTGGCCCAAGGAATTGAGGCAGGCTCTGGGGCTAGACAGTGTCTGGGGTGGGGGGGGGGCCGCACCAATGGAGAGCACAGGGAACTTTGTGACTGTGGCACGGGAATGTCACAGCTCTTTTCTCATCATAAACCCAGGTCACTCCCTCCCCCTCCCAGAGGTACTCAGGCCTAGAATGAAGTGTGAGGGGGATGGAGGGTGGGGACCTGGGCTCCCCTTCTAGAGTCAGAGCTCACCCAGAGGTACCATGTGCCATCTGAGCTGGCTTTGGCCTGGGCACACCAAGGTTCCCCTGTGGCCCGTTACCCAGCTAAAATGACAGCTCTCCGTCCATCCAGCCTCATCCGTGGTGGCTAGGACCTTTTAAAGTGGGGCGGGGGTGGGGGCCGTGCTGGGACAGAAAAATGCTGGCAAGAGGCTCCCTCCGCCACAGGAAACCCCCATCCCAGAGCAGTGCCCTTCAGGGGAGGGGAGGAGGAATAGCCTGGACCGGCTGTTTCTGATAAGTTTCACGTTTCACCACGTGCCCCACAGGTGGGATTGTGTGGGTGTGAGATGCAGAATCAAGATGGGGGAGAGGGCTGAACGGGCCCTGAGCCCTGAGAGGAGGCTGCTGGGGCAGCAGGGAAGCACCTGCTCTGTCACCCAGCAGCTTATTGCCCAGGGTGAGGGGGGCCGGGGACAGAAATGGGGTAAGCTGGGGGTCATCAGGGATGAGCGGAATGGGACTGGCATGGTGGGGTGAGGAGAGACATTCTGAATAGCATCTGCAGTCCCTCACACTGTCCCCTCTGTGCACGCAGGTCTGCCCGCCATCTTCGTGGCTGTGTGGGTCAGTGTGAGAGCTACCCTGGCCAACACCGGGTAGGTCCAAGTGGAGAAGGGGGCCCGAGTAACAGGCCAGAAACAGCCCTGGTACCCTCTTCCTCCGTGAAGTATGTCAGGGGCCTCCTGTACCCTGGCCCTGAGTGGCCCTAGCTTCAGGAATTTTCAGTATGGCTTGGAGCCAGGTACCGCCCTCAGGGTTATGAGAGGCTATCTCAAAAGAAGACTGAGGGTGGCCTCAAGTTTGGCCACACCCAACACACCCTGTCCTGTCTCCTCAAGAACTAATTTCAGAGAAGACCAGCCCTGGGACCTCTCTCTGTGGGCAGGCTCTGGGTGGGAACGAAGGGGGTGAGAGCTGATGCCTCAATCTCCCCCAGGTGCTGGGACTTAAGCTCCGGGAACAAGAAGTGGATCATCCAGGTGCCCATCCTGGCCTCCATTGTGGTGAGCAGGGCTGGCCCCGGGGCTGGGGGTGGGGGTCACAGAACCCAGTAATTAGCCCCTGGCAGGGACCTGTAGAAGCTTCCCTGGACCCCAGGGTCAGAGCCACAAGGCCTGAGAAGCAGCTGATCCCCATCCCGGTCCAGACGGGGAAACCGAGGGCCCGTGGAGCCCCCTGGAGGTGCAGCGGCAGAGCGGGGCGGCGCCTGGCATCCTTGCCCCCGCCCGGCTGGGACGTGGAGACTCAGCCGTCCCTCACTCCCACAGCTCAACTTCATCCTGTTCATCAACATCGTGCGGGTGCTGGCTACCAAGCTGCGGGAGACCAACGCCGGCCGGTGTGACACTCGGCAGCAGTACCGGTGAGCACCCCACCATGCCCACGCTCTTCAGAGTTCGGAGGTTATCCAAGCGCAGCGCCTTGTACAAAAGCAAAGACGGAGGCTCCGAGACTGAGCCTGTTTCAAGGGAAGGACCCGCCTCCTGACTCCCTGGCTGGCCCCACCCCAAAGTGACGGACTCTCTCCTGGCCTCTGCAGGCCCTGGGGACTCCCCAAAGCCATCTGGGGCTTCTCAGGTGCCAGGTGCCGCACTAGAGCTGGGGGGGCGTTGCAAGGGCAGGACAAACACAGACCTCTCCTCAAAGAGCTGGCCACAGGGAGTCTGAGGGACAGGTGGGCAGTGTGGCCTGGAGAAGGTGCAGATGAGCTGTGAGGTGAGGTGGGGGGTGGGGGAGTGACAAGTGCCAGCAGAGGGCTAAGCAGGTGCAGAGGGCCCTGCAGCAGGGGACTGTATAATTTATGGTCCACTCAGGACACCTCAGAACCAAGGCGCCCTAGGAACACTTTGCTGAGACAACTAAGTGTTTTCCTAGGTGAATTGGCTTGTCCTCTGCTGGTGGCCAGAGCTTCAGGCCCCTTAGTGGCGTCTGGAGCCCAGGGCTGGCAGGGTGGGAGTGAAGGGGTGGCAGTGAGCCTGTCCAGGGGGAGGTGGCGCAGCCCTGACCTGCCTTCCCTGCTGGCCCAGGAAGCTGCTCAAATCCACACTGGTGCTCATGCCGCTCTTTGGCGTCCACTACATCGTCTTCATGGCCACGCCGTACACTGAGGTCTCAGGGACGCTCTGGCAAGTCCAGATGCACTACGAGATGCTCTTCAACTCCTTCCAGGTGCGCAGCGCTGGCCTGGCTGGGGGTGGGGCGCTGCTTCCCCTCTCCAGACACGGGCTCTGGGCCCTGGGCCCTGACCCCATGCCTCTTTCCACAGGGATTTTTTGTCGCCATCATATACTGTTTCTGCAATGGCGAGGTAAGCAGAGGACTGCAGTGGGGCGAGACAGGGAGAACACAAAAGCGCCAGGGGGTTCCCCAAGTCTTGTTCTTCCAAGAACATTCTGAAGGCAGAGAAATCTTTCCAGATGATTCAGGCTCAGGCTTCGTGCTAGGATTTGTGGGCTCATCAATCTCTGGCACACCCCAGTGTCTTCCCAGCCCCACGGCTGAGTTCTCTGTAATCCAGATGAACGACTCAGCCACCCTTGGAGCCATCTGAGCCGTGTAAATTCTGGGTGTGTCAACTGCCTGCAGCCTGACACCACGTTCTGAGCACGATGGGGTTTTACTCGGTCTTGGAATTTTCCAGCAATACCCCCCTGCCTCTGTCTCCACCCAGTGCCGAGTGTCGTAGGAGCAGGAATGGGGACACTGCTGGGGTTGGGGTGATGGGTGGCAGAGGGGTCAGGGGCACACCTGATGGCTGCCCTGCTCCTGCCACCCCAGGTGCAGGCTGAGATCAAGAAGTCCTGGAGCCGCTGGACGCTGGCACTGGATTTCAAGCGCAAGGCACGCAGCGGGAGCAGCAGCTACAGCTACGGCCCCATGGTGTCTCACACAAGTGTGACCAACATAGGCTCCCGCGCAGGGCTCGGCCTGCCCCTCAGCCCCCGCCTGCTGCCCGCTGCCACCACCAACGGCCACCCCCAGCTGCCCAGCCACACCAAGCCAGCGGCCCCGGCCCTCCAGACCACACCACCAGCTGCGGCCACTTCCAAGGATAACGGCTTCCTCAACGGCTCCTGCTCGGGGCTGGATGAGGCCTCTGGGCCAGAGCAGCCCCCCGCCGTGTTGCAGGAGGAGTGGGAGACAGTCATGTGATGGGACCCAAGGGCTGGACATATGGACCTAGGGCAGATAAATGGACCGAGAGACAGATGGTTGGTGGCTGCCCGCTCATGGCTGGGCTGGGGGGACGAAACAAGAAAGAAAAAAAAGGAAAAGGAAGCAGTGTGTGGCTTCCTGTGGCCTGAGCTGGGGACTCAGTCACTGCAGGAGGGGTGGGGCTGGGAGCGGTGGGGGAGTCCTGGAGTGTCCCCTCTGGAGGGGGTCTAGCAACTGTGGGCCAGTCACTGGGGTCAGGGCACTGCCCAGCAGAAAGGGCCTGGGAGAGGCACACTGTCTGGGGTTAGGGAAGCTCGTTTGCTGTCACACAGTGACCCAGGAGGCACATGCAGGAGTGGATCCCAGCCTTTCTCTGCCACCTTGGCTGTACCCCATCCAGGCTGCCTTTGTCCCAGGCTCCCCTAAGCCAACTCCCCACCTAACCCCCAGTCACTGTCTACCCAGGGCTGACAACAGATCCTTCGGGTTCCTGGCCACACACCCCAAAACTGAGGCCCTGCTACAGGCCCTTCTGGCCTGTCCAGTGACCATGCTGTGCCCCTTGGAGGCTAGGACACTCAGGGAGCCCTCCACATAGAACCCCATCCCTCAGCCTGGATCTGACACATCTCTAGTGACCAGACAGGAGGTACAGGGGGAGTGCCAGGGCCATCCACTGGAAGGTCGGCCAGGGTCTCTACTCTGGCTCAGGAACTGCCGGGGAGCCAGGGGTCTGAGCTCAGGGGGCTGGCTGGTGGGAATCTGCAGGACTCCGCCACTCACTATGGACCTGAGACGGTCACTAAGCATCCCCACCTTCCTCGGCCCCTGCCCAGCCTAGCCCAGCCCAGTCTTGGGTCCTAGAATGGCAGAGGCCTTCCTTGGCCCAGCTGCAATCCTGTGCTCTGGCCAGACTGGGCTTCTTCCTAGGACCTGAAGGAGGCCCACCTCTGGGCCTCTGCACAAGCTGCGGCCCCAGCCTGGCCCTCCCTCCCATCATCTCCAGTTCAGACTGTCCTGTTCTCCATGGACTCGGTGTCCAGGAAGTGCTCCCCACCTCCAACACCCCCTCGCTATGGGCTAGGCGAGGGGTCATGAGGCCAGGACCACGGTGGGTGGCATGGGCACAATCTGAGCAGCATCAGGCCTAGCCCCGCCTGACCTTCCAGATGGTGGGCAGGGCAAACAACTGTCCAGAAGCCTGGTGCACCCCTGGAGTTCCACGTGGTGTGACTTGCTCGAGATGGTGCGAGGGGCACAGGGCTGGACCGGAAGGGCCACTGAGCCAAGCTGAGCAGCAGGGCTGCCCATGGATGCTGGAAGTCCTGGAGTTCCCCTTAGAGTCCCCACTGGAATATGGAGGTCACAGGGTCAGGGGACGCAGGTTGCCCGGTAGGGAGAAGGGGGGGGTGCTGTCAGGGAGGACCCTGGATGAGGCACCGGCTGGGGGAAGGAGATTCATGCAGGACAGACCCCAAACCCCTCCCAGCACCCTCCCCAGGCTCAGAGCCACGGGACCTCCAGACCACTGGGCCTTCAGGGCAACTGATCCATCCACCCCACAGGCAGTGACTGAGCCTCCCAGCTGGCTGGGCCCCAGGGCCCATCTTCCAGCTCAGACCCTCTGGAGGCTTCTGAAGTCAAGTCCAGGAGGCCCACTCACCCTAAAACATTCCACTGGGCACCCCTAGGACAGAGCTGTGCCTTCCCCTCAGACTGGGCACCCACAGGATGGTGCTATGCTTCCTCCTCAGACTTACTGCCGCCTTCCCTTCAGATGGACCCTGAGATAGGGCTGTGCTGCTCCTTTGGACTAAGTGTCCCCAGGCAGGGCCAGGCCTTCCAAATCCAACTGGATGCCTCCCTGATGAAGGCCGGCCCTCCCTCCTCAGGATACGTGAACCCAGGACGAGGCTGGGCCTCCCCCTTTAGACTAGGCACCATTTCTCCCTGGGACTGGACAGGACCTCTCACCACATCCAAGCCCCTAGGCCAGGACCAGGTCTCCCCCCTTAGACCCGCACCCCCTGGGCCAGGGCCGGCCTCCCCACTCCAGCCCCTGAGCCTCACCCAGGCCATCCAGGTGTTGGCAGAGGAAGTGGGAGCCCTCATGGGCCTGGCGGGCAGTCAGGACCCTGTTTGCCTGGAGCAGGGGCCGGAGCCAGGTGGTCACTTCTCCCGTCAAGGCCTCACAGCCCAGCCAAGCCGCAGGGAACACGTAAACACCAGCAAGTCGGCGGCCGAAGGCGGGCAGGGAGGAGGGCGCCCAGAGACCCCGACTCCTCAGTCACCTCAGCCGTGGTGTCCGGGCACCTCAGGGGCTGCCCCAGACTCCAAGTCAGGCTAGGAAGGTGGCCTCCAGCTCCTACCTGTCTTGGGCCTATCTCCCATTAGCCCAGGCTGGGACAGGGACCTCTGAAGACCCTTAGAAGGAATGCACCCTTCTGGGGGCCCTGGAACCCAGGCCAGGCTTCAGGGCAGGCTGGGCGAGTCCATAGCTCCCAGCTCAGTGTGGGGTCTGGGGGGTCCAGGGTCATCGAAGAGATGGCTCTGCCCACCCTCAACCTGCAAGCCGTTCTAGAACTGAGCTGGGCTCCACACGTCCACCCAGAGTGGGCAGGCGGGATAGGCCACACACTTCAGCCCTCACCCTGAGGATGTGGTAGGAGAGAAAACGGAGGGCAAAGGGGACCGAGTTTGAAAGGGACATGACCCTGCCCAGGGGTCTGAGAGAACACGGCGCTGCTCTGAGGTTGTGAAGGGACGTGGACCTGCCCGTGGTCCTGGCTCAGGCTTGGTTGTTAGAAGACATGTCTGGCTGTGGGGACACCAGGCAAGAGGGGGCAGGAGTGGGGCTTGCTGGGCACACAGGCTGGGGTGGGTCCAGCCGCCTGTTCCCAATGCCTTCTCAGCCAGCTCGGGAGAAGATGCCAGCCCCAGGCAACCATGGCCAACTGAAACAAGCCTTGGGCAGAGGAGGGGGGACTCCGGAGCCAGGCAGGGGCCTGGGTCCTGGCTGGCTCCGTGTGTGTGCTGTGTGATCCTGGCCAAGCAGCCTTCTCTCTCTGAGCCTCAGCTTCTCCTCTGAGGTCAGGCCCCTGTCCAGGTCTCCTGGCCTGTGTGACCTCAGTATCCCACCCTGCTCCCCAGGGGTCCCCAGCCTGGGTTTTGGTGGCCTGGACAAGGCCTTTACCCTTCCCTTGAGCAGACCTGGGGCCCTCCTTCCTCTGCCTGTCATGCCGGTGGAGGGGCCAGAAGGTGGGGGGTGTGGATTGTGTAGCTCCTCCCATCCAAGGGCTGGGGGTCAGGAAAGGGGCCAGGGTCTGGGAGGCAAAGACTGGATTCCAGGCCTACACCATCCCTTCCCAGAGCTTCAGAACCTGTGGCCCAAACTCTCCCAGACCCTGGCAAAAAGGCCCTCCACCTGCTCCTCGCCACTCCCCACGCTATGCTCAGCAGTTAACCCGAGACAACCTGTCCCTCCCAGGGACCCTCTGCCCCAGCACCCCTTTCCTGTTCCAGCCTGTGAGGGGGCAGCCGGGTGTGAACCATGATGCCCTGGCCCTGCCCCAATGCTACACTGTCAGGCTACCTACCCCCAACATGCTCACCCACATCAGTGAGAGAGGGATGTGCTGTTTGTTATGTGTGTTTGTATGGATTTGTGTATTTGTATGTGTGTACATATTTGTGGGTGGGTCTATCTGTTCGTATATGTGCCCTAGCTGTCTGTTGTCTATTTGTATTGTGTGTCAGTCCCTGTATCTGTTTTTTATGTTTGTATATGTAACTGTATATATCTGCACGTGTCTTCTGGTGTCTATTTGTGTATTTGCATGTATGTCTGCATATATGTGTGTGTGTTTGTGTGTGTGTCTATGTGGACCCGTGGTCTGAGAACGCCGCCTGTGGGTGGAATTTGGCCCGGAGACATGTTTGGTTTGGCCCTCACAGTATTTTCAACATCTTGAGCCAACATTTAAAAATCAGGATATTTCACATAAAAATTCAGCTTTCCAGTTTCTCTTAAAAATTCAGAAGCCCTGGCAGCCTTAAGCTTGTGTTCCCATGAGGCCACTCTCCTCTGGAGAGGCACAGGGTGGCCTCATGCTCCCTCCTGCCACAGACTCGCTGCTGTCTCGCTCAGCAGGGCCTTCGGGATGACTGTGTGACCCCAGAGTGTGTGCATGAGTGTGTGTTATGTGTGTGGGGGGTAGTACATGTGTGCATGAGTTCAGTCTGCATTGGGGTGTGTACAGGTAAGTGAATGTGTACTAAGGTCAATCCCTGAGTGCCTGAACGTGTGTGTGCATCAGGCAAATCTGGGAGGGGGGCATGTGAGTGTCTGCATGTGCAATGTGGTTGTCCGGGGGGTATACATGCACGAATGCATGCATGTGCACGTGTGTGCATGAGGGTGCATGGCTGCAGTCGTGACCGTGTGGAGTGTGTGGGCCACTGTGGTCTGGCATGCTCTGCCCAGGGGCCTCTTCCGGCCTTTGAGGGGGAATCAGATTCCCGGCTTCTGGCTGGGCTGCCTTGCGGGATTTATTTCTGTCTCAGTGCCCACAAGAGGCCTGAGTAATGGGAACATTTAAAGAAAACCAGTAAATACATAGAGAAGGGGCAGGCTGGCTGGGAAACTCAGCCCAGACACCCCTGCCCAGCCCATGGCACCCGAGGCCCAGAGGCCCCAAGGCTAGGCCTGCACCAAGGAGGGAAGCAGCCCAAGGACCCAGCACACACACCCACTCCACTCTATGAATTGCCCACTTCTGTCCATCCAGGCCCACCTGGTGGGTGAGACCCCACCCCCACCCCACACACATACCACCTGGATGGCCTCTGGGTCAACAATAGGCACCTTGAGAGCCAACAAATGCTCAGGCCTGGCCTGGGGGGCTGAGGGGACCAGACCCCCTCAGGTGGCCCCTTTCCCAGCCAGGCTACTACAGGTCCACAGCTCAGGTTATTCTGTCCAACCTCCCATATGTGCCCACGGAGCAATGAGGCTGCCTGTGACCTGACAGGGCTGGTGCTGTCCCCAGGGTTGGGAGGGCACTTAGACACTCCATCTGGAGCCCACACCCCCTAAAGTGCCTGGTGCCTGGAACCTGAGGAAAGCCAGCATGGGGTGGGGCTGGGGGTGATTCTGCTGTCCCCAGGACACGGTCCCCACCCTGTGCTGGCTTCTGGGTTGACTGAGCCCCTCTCTCAGGATCCTCTCTGGTATCAGTCACTTAAATGGCACAGGCCCCGTGGGAAAGACAGAGGTGCTTTTTCTGGTTACTCACGTCAGCTGTGGGAAAGGCAGGCTGTGCTGACCCACTCCGCTGCAGGGCCCCCGTCATGTCTCCTGCTGCCCCCCAGTGGCCATTTGAGGACAGCGGGGAAATACAGGCCGCAAGGAGATTCTCCATGCGGGCTCAGGCTGGGTGCACTCACCGTGCCCTTAGGGCCTCAGATTCCCACCACTCACTGTCCAGATGGTTCTGGGGCAAGTGAGGTCTTCAGACTGGCCTGAGGGCCTTGCCTCCCAGCACAGATCCTGAGACCACCTGGAAGATAAGAGCCTGGAGGGCAGGACATCATAGGCAGAGCCCCAGCTGCATCTCAGCCCCCCGGACAGTGCCCAGAACATAGGCACTGAGGATACAGGGCCAATTAATGCCCAGACACCCAGATCCTGCAGGGGTGGGCAGGGCCTAGGCAGGCCCTGGACATGGCTCAGAACCGCTTGGAGGGAAGTGTGTGGGCATCTCACAGTGGAGCCTGGGAGGTGGCGAGCAGCAGCATGGAACCCCAACAGAGGACTTGGCTAGGAAGATGCCTGGCACTCAAGGGTGGACGGCAGAGCCCAGGGGAGTAGGTTTGCCCAAGCTGGTCACCCTCACATGCCTCCTCTGCAGCCCGCTGGGCTGGGCAGAATCTTTCCCTTGTGACTACGGGCTGTGCCTCTCTGACCCCAAGCCAGCCATTCCTCACTGTGGCATCCCTACTGCTGCAGAACACTCCAAGCCTGACACTTCTCCTGAGATGACCCAGAAGCCAGACGTCTTTGAGGATTTCAAATAGGAGGGAACTGGCGTGTTAGAAGGTCCATCAGGGCTGTCCTGCAGAACTGCCTGGTAAGCTGGATATCACTGGGCACATGGGCCCCATCCACAAAGCTGGGCATCGCCACTCCCTGGCCCATTTCCTCAGCCCCATGACAAAGAGGTGCTGGAGTCAGGGAGTCCCCCACCTGTCCCTCTAACCAAAGCCAAAACTCATTGTGACCAACTCTGAACCACCCCCATCCCACCTTCCACAAGACTCCAGAAAGCTTATTGTATCTTTTTAAACACAGAAAGCATACTTAAAGAAATATTTACTCAATTTATTAACATGTTTTACTGTTTTCTTTGCTCACTGAAAATATTTTTAAACTTTTTATTTTGAAATATGGATTCATAGGAAGTTAAAGAGAGTACAGAGCAGTCCTGTGTACCATTTGCCCGGTTTCCCCGGACAGGAGTTACGTCTTCCCTAACTACAGTAGGTACAATTAAACTGGAAATGACCTGTGCTTGGTCCATTCCACTTGATCCCATGTGGACTCATGCAATCACCACTGCGATCGGAAGCTATTCCATCACCACAAAGATCTCCTCCAAGATATCCCTTTATAGTCATACCAGCCCCCACCATTCCTAACCCTTGGCAGCCACCAATCTGTTCCCTGTCTGATTTTGTCACTTCAAGAATGTTAGATAGGAAATCATGAGATGTGATCTTTTCATATATATGGGTATGTTCTTCACTCTATCCAAGCCATTTCTTTTATCAACAGCTTGTGCCTTTTCACTGCTGAGTAGTATTCCATGGTATGGATGCACCACAGTTTAAATAGTCACCTACTGATGAGCATTTTGTATTTTGTTGGGTTTTTAATACCCAACCAGGGATTTTTAAAAATTGATTTGGGGGGGAGGAAGAGAGAGATACCGATGTGAGAGAGAAACATTGATCGACTGCCTCCTGTTCACACTCTGCCTGGGGATACAACCCAAACCCTTTCCGTGTATGGGACGGAGCTACAACCAACGGAGCCACCCAGCCAGGGCTGTGGGTTTGTTTTTTCACAGAATAAAACATACTTTTCCGATCCATTACTCCCGAGTACAGAATCAGGTGAAGGAATGCCCTCGTAGAGTGCATGGCGCACATCAGAAATTTCTTACTGTCCTCATTTCACCCATTTTTTGGTAATATTTTCATTGCAAACTGAAGGAAGGGAAATTACACTAAGACCCAGATCTGGGTCTGATGATGACTTGGCAACCTCCATTACTCTGCGTTCATTTTTTTAAGCTGATATATCCTGAACAAACTCAAATTACCCAGCATTAAGCAATAATGCATGTGGCATTTCCCCCCTAGCTTTTGGCGATTACAAATCAAATCGCTATGAACCTTTGTGGACATCATTTTTATATCTGCTATGTCCGTTTGGAGTTTATTTCTCTGGAATAAATGCCAGGAGTATGGTTGCTGAGTTATATGTTAAGTATACATTTAGTTTCTTAAGAAACTGCCAAACTAGTTCCCAGAGCACCTAGTGTTTATAGTCCCACCAACAATGTGAGATTTTCAGCTCTCTGCATCCTTGCCAGCATTTATCATAATTTGTAATTTAAGCTGTTCTAATAGGTGTCTAATGACAGCTCATCATGGTTTTCATTTGCATTTCCCTAAAGGCTAGTAATGCTGAGTATCTTTCACGTGTTTGCAATTTATATCCTCTTTGGTAAAATGTCTCTTCATGTCTTTTGCCCATTTTCTGATTGGATTTCCTTTCTTTTTTACTGTTGAGTTTTGATAATTCATTATGTTCTAGTTAGGAGCCTTTTAGCAGATATGCCGTTTGCAAATATTTTCTGTCTGTAGCTTTTCTTTTCATTCTCTTAAGACTGTAGGAGCAAAAGCTCTTTGTTTCAGTTAAGTCAAATTTCCCAATTTATTTTTTATGGATTGTGCTTCTGGTCTCATGTCTTAAGAATTCTTTCCCAAGCTCTGGGTCCTGAAGGTTTTCTCCTGAAAGTTGTTATAGTTTTACATTTTACATTTAAACCTATGAGCAACTTTAATTTTTGTGTAAGGTCTGACTGAGGTTCCTTTTCTGGCCTGTGGCTGCCCAATCACTCCAGCACCATTTGCTGAAGACTGTGCTTCCTCCACTGAGCTCACATTATACCTTTGTCAAAAGTGAGTGGGCAGCTGACTTCCACTGATCTATGTGCCTGTCTTTCCACCAGCACTGCCATCTTGATCACTGTGGCTTCATACTGTCTGGGGATGGTTAATGGTTCCTCATGCTTCATTCTTCTAGTAAAACCTGTTTAAGCTAGTCTAGTTCTTCTGCCTGTCCTGCTACAATTTAGAATAATTCTGTCTATGCCTAAAGATCTTATTGGGATTTTGACAGGAATTGCATTAACTCTGTATATTAATTCTCCAGTAAAACCACCTGGGCTTGGAGATTTCTTTTTTAGGGATTTTTAAATTGTGAATTCATTATCTTTTATAGAGCTATGCAAAGTAATCTATTTCGTCTTGGGTAACTTGTGGTAATTTGTGCTTTTCAAGGAACTGGTTCATTTCATCCACTTGTCAAATTCATGTGGGGAGTTACTCACAATACCCCTTTACTGTCCTGTTGGTGTCTGGGGAGACTGTAGTGATCACCTTATTTCGTTCCCAATATTTATATTAATTTCTGTCTTTTTTTTTAATCTTTGTCTCGCTAGAGGTTAACTGTTGATTTCTGCGATGTCCCCTGGTTTCTTTGCTCACCACTTCCTCCTGCCCCCTGTGGCAGGGGCTGCTGGCTGCCTTCCCGGTGCTCATTCTACTCCCCCTCTCACGGAACCGCAACTTCAATAACGGCGGCAATGCGGCCAAGCTCACCCCTCCGTGGGCCAGTCTCTTCCTTCTCTCTCACGCCGTGAGGGGTTCCACAGATCAGGGTGGGGGCCTCTCCTGGCTGTCCCATGGAATACTGCAAGGCCCGTCTGTCACTCAAGGGTTCTGAGACAACCACCGCTGACCAAAGACTGAGCCCAGAAGGTCAGCCTCAACCTGCTCAGCCCAACTCAGGGCTTATTCATATTAAGATCACCTCTCCAGACACCCTGTCTTGAGACCCAAACCCCATAGCACCCCAAGGACCCAGAAAATATTTGGTAGATTTCTGCCACACACAGGGATCTGCTTGTTTCTATTTCCAGAATTAAAAAAAAAAATCCACAATATATACATACGTACATACATACCTACATGTGTACAGACACAGCAGGCTCACAGAACTGCTGCTGGCTCTGTCTGGGCTCACAGAACCCAGGGTAGCGGAGACCACTTGGGAGACAAGGAGCTGACCTCACCCTACATCGCAAGGCTAAGACTGATGGGGCAGGGGGTGACTGCTCGGAGGGCAACCCAGAAGTGGTGGCAAGCTCAGACCTGACCCTGTCCAAGACCACCCTCCCACAGGGCAGGCCTGACAGGTGGGTGAGGGGACAGGGCATGCCTCAGTCGGAGTCGCAGGCCTCTTGTCCGGTGCTGGCATCCACTGCAGAGGCCAGGCTGTCCTCCTGGCCTTTCAGCCTCTCACCTGGATGGACGGCAGACAAGAATGGTAGAGAGGGGCCCTGTGCTTGGGTTGCCACCCATAGGACAGGGACCCCACCTTGTCAGGCCCTGTACTTACGGATCAGCTCGGCGATGGCCCTCTGGGTCCGCTTTTCTAGTTTCTCCAGCTTCTTGGCTACGTCTCTTTTGAGGTCCCTACAGCAGGGAGGTGGAGGGAAGCCTGAGGCTGAAAGCTGGCCCAGTGTGGCCTCGAGGCCCACCTTGCCTACAGCCCCTCAGGCATCAGGAATCATACTCAGTTGTCCGCAGAGACTGTCCTGGGAACAGGCCAGGATGCCCCTCTCCCTCCTGCATCCCAAACCCAGCATCAGCCATCCTTCCCAGGCCCGGGGAGGCAGGGGCCAGCCCGCAGACCCACCAACACAGGGGACTGGGACCAGTGTGCAAAGGTGGGTAGTTTCTCAGGGGACCCCTCGTGGCCTGGCCCCTCGGTTGCTGTCAGGGAGTGGCCTGCCCAGCCCACTGTGAGCATCAGGAATCATACTCAGTTGTCCGCAGAGACTGTCCTGGGAACAGGCCAGGATGCCCCTCTCCCTCCTCCTGCAGCCACTGCTCACTCCACCCCTAGGAGCTTCCAGTGCACACACAGCCCCGTCTCCCTGGCCTGGGTTTCCTAGGACAAAGGCCCCATGCTTTTGTTTCATCAAATTCGAACACTCTCCTCTGGTGTTGTGCCTGACACAGACTTAGACAAGAGGCATGGGGCCATACCTCTGGCGCAAGGTAAGGCCCAGGCCACCCTCTCTCACCCCCTTTCTCAGCCAGTCACAGGGGCACCGGGGAAGGCTGAGGGTGTTCATTTCAAAGAGGGAACTGAGGCCAAAGGGGACCAGGCTAGTTGGTGGCAGAACTGGGACAGAAACCTACGCCTGCCCTTCCCACCATCTTTCCTCTACCCTGCAGCTCCCTGAAAGCAAAGGTCAGCTTTGCTCAAAGGGGCTCTCTGAGGTGGGGCAGGTCCTCCCCCTTCTTGAGGGGACTGCTGCTCCCGCTCTACCTGAGCCCTTCCCACCCTCCAGGTATCACCCTGTCACTTCCCTCTCACTCTGTTTCTGTCCTTAGCACTGACTTCGGACAGGACTGATTTGCGTTGCCACACGTCTGCTGTCTGTCTCCCCACTGTGTGGGTGGAAAGGCCTGGCTGCGGCTGCTGCCCGGCACCGAGAGCGCCTGCCCCACTCGGTGTGCACTAGCCCTCCCCCCGCGACACTCACCAATCAGGCTTCCGGGGTGCGAGGTTGGCCAGGTCCTGGGAAGGGAGGAGACACATGTCAGGACCAGAGGGGCCCAGCCCCAAAGGAAGTAGGGAAATGGGGCAGAGGTAGAAAAATGGGAGAAAGAAAAGGAGGGAGAAAGGGGTGAGGGGAAGCAGAGGTGGGCAGGGTAAAGAGAAGGGACGGGAAAGGAGGGGAAGGGAGAGCAGGTGCAGGAGAAAAGAACCCACAGAAGGAGCCAGAACCAGCCACCAGCTGCCCCAGCCCCAGACTCACAACTTCCTCGATGACAGGCTCTGGCTTGGCGGCCTCCAGCTGCTCCTTCACCTTCTCTTCCACTAGAGGGCGCAAGACAACAATGGAGGCCTGTGGCAGAGGCTTTGACACTCCGGGTGGTGACACTATACACCCTCTTGTCCCCACCTCTCCCCTTGGCCCCCAGCACAGGCAGCTCAGAAGGAAGGGCAGAGTTTCCCAGGATGAAAGCAATCCCAGAGCAAAGGAGGGCCACCAGCAGGCAGCCCGCTGGAGTAGACAGAGCCCAGACTCCCTGTCCCCAGGTGTGAGACAAGAGAGGTGCCTGGATACATCCAAAGAATGGTTCTGTGCAGGGCCTGGAGGACTGGCTCCTCCCAGAATCCCCAGGGGCTCCTGGGCTCTGAGGATGTCCCCTGTGTTGTGGATTGGCCAGGCATAGGTAGCTTTCTTCCCATCTCACTTAGAGGTGTGCTCCAAGACCAGGGGACAGCCACTGGAGGTGCACAGCCACTGGAAGTACACTCAGCTGCTGACGGCACCATGGGCCTCCAGGCAGTGTGACCAGGAGGGCCCTACCCTGTGGGTACAGATGCTGGGAGCACTAACACCAAAACTGGGCCCCACAGGCGTCCTCCAGCCCCCGTCGCGGTGCCCCATGTTCCCTCACGGCCCCCCTGCCCTGCCTCACCCCTTCCAGTCACAGACGCTGACCCCGAGGCATGGGATCAGCTCCCCATTCCTCTCCTCCGTCCTGCCTTACTGCCCTCCCCCACGGTGCCACTGGACCCACCACAGCGGGGCCCAAAACACCTGGGACACATGGGGATTTTAGAGGCAAAGGAGATGAGGAAGCAGACTGGGGTGTGGCCAAATGGGCAACACTTTACTGTTTTACAAGGTAATTGTATTTGCTTACTTATTACTCACAGAATTGATAACAAAAACAAAGAGTAAAAAGAGCCAGGGACCTGCATGATAAGGGGCCCAGCAACTCCCCGCGCGGGTGGCTACGGACAGGCCACTGCTGGCCAGATGCTCCTGGTTACTGTGCTGCTGCGGCACCTGGGGAGACTGTAGCCCCTGGGCTGGCAGGCCCTCACCCACCCACAAGGACCAGTCTCCCCACCCTCGGTGCCCTGGTGCTGTTGCACCTTGACCCTGGAGGGCATCTGCCTACCCAATGCTCTCTTAGCACCTAAATGATTGGCCTCTCGTCAGGGTCTCTCACTCTGACCCTTCAAGGGTCCTGGGGCCACTTTCCACTTCTCAGCCCTGAGGGTTCCTCTGAGATGTGACCTCTTCCCTCCAAGGCCCCTGAGAGGCCGCCCAGTCGGGTGTGAGCAGGACAGAGCCCTGACTGCTTCTCTGCGGTCACCCAACACTATCCACTGTGCACCTGCCATGAGATGCTGATGGAGGGTCCTAGACATCCAACTTCCAGCCCTGGCACTGCCAACTGTTCTATAAGAGAGGGTGACACCTTCCAAGGCAAAGGCAGCTGACAGTGCCCCGGAGCAGACATGTGGCGAATCAGCCCACCTACCAGCCACTGGTTTGGCCTGGGGCACCCTCCTCCTCTTCAGGTCCTCATCCTCGGGAACGTAGTTCCGCAGCCTGAGTTCCCTGAGAGAGCAGAGATAGAGAGAGGGTCAGAGACACCACCCTGTTTTTATGAAGTCACACAGCAAAGCTCCTGGTTGAGTTACTCCTGAAGACGAAGCTAATTGTCACCCATGGTTCCCCAAGCCCGGCCTCCTCCTCAGAGCCTTCGTGCCCAGCGGCCACTGGTACAAGTCCCTCAACTACTGGTGGCAAGGGTCTGTGTGTGCTGGGAGTGGCTGGCAAGGCTGAGAAAGCCACAGTCCACATGGGCAGCCACGAGAGCTGCACAACCCTATCCCTGCAAAAGGGTCTTTAAAACATCACCAGGACAGACCCTAAGACCTCTGTGAAGGGGGACCAGAATCACACACTAGGACTGCCAGTGCCCACAGTGTCTGTCCTCTTAGCTGAGTCTCTGGCAGAACTGGCTGCACTCACTGGGGGCCCCCTGGCTCGGCAGCTCAACAGTTCTACACCCATACAGAGGCTTGCCCATAGGAGGAGGGGCCCCAGATACTCCATAGCAGGGCAGAGGGCTCCTGGGGCTACTTCTTAGTAAGGAGAGCGCTACTGGGTCAGACCATCCATGCCCTGGGGGAGGCAGAGGTGGCCCCCACCTGCCAGCCAGGTGAGGCTGCAGTGTGGGTCCTCGTCCTTCCACTGCTTCCCTGAGCCTTTTCGGGGACTGCTGCCCCTCAGAAGTCCTGGGCCTCCAGGACGGGACATTTTCCCAACAGCAGGGCTCCCACAGTCTCACCTACCAAACCCTCTGTGGGCCAGGCCACCGAAGTGCTGCTGCCTCCCTAGCTCTGGCAGACAGGCCTTTCCAGAGGTGAGGCGCAGGTGCCTTTGACCACACAGCTGGCAAGTGGCAGCGGTCTGGACCTGGGGAATTCCTAGTATCAAATTCAGTCCCCTATTCACCAGCACCATCTGCCTTGCCTTCCCTGCCAGGGCCCGAGGCACCAGCCCCAGGGCTAGGCTGAACCTCTGTGCCCAGGGGGCAGTGCCAGTATGGCTGTGGAGGAAGCCTGCTGCCCACTCTAAGGAGCAGGGACACCCTCCCTGGGCCCCTGCCCCTCGTGCCTGCCCCAGGCCTCAGGTGAGTGTCATGTCAGGTTGCAGTGGGTGTGACCCATGCACTGACTTCCCTTCACAACAGGGTGGGGAGAAAAGCAGAAGAGAAACTGGGTGTGGGAAGCAAACTGCAGGGATTAGTGGGAAAAAAGCTGTCACTCTCAAACTGGGCTCTGTGAGAAATGTGTGAAGAGTTGGGTGGGAACTGTACGCAGGACTCAGAGCAAGAACCCTCGCCCATCACCTGCCCCGGGCTTCAGCAGAACAGCTGGCCTGAGGGAGGGACTCAGCAGGGGTACAGAGCAGGGGGACAAGGGGACTCCAGAAGCAACTGGAAAGCTGCATAGCTAGGCACATACTTGCCTCTGGCTGGATCCGATAATTCAGAGAGGGTACTGGGGAAACAGCTTTAGGGTAGCCTGGGGCTCTCTGGGAGTCTTAAGGTTTGGAAAGACAATGCAGAAAGTACAGAAGTTGTGCCCAGGAAATGCAAAGAGAGCAGAAATGTGGCTGGGTCAGGGAGGCGAACTCCAAAGTAACTTTCGTTGTCTTCGTGGCAAAGCGACCAGGAGATGCCAGTTCACATCCTACTGAGTCTCCTTAAAATGGGGAACAGCCCTTTTCATTTCCTCCTCCGCTTCCTCCCCCCATCTGGGGAGACCTGTCAAGTGCCCAAACAGGTATGAGTCTTCCTCAAGGCCAGTGGCATGGCCCCAGGCTGGCTGGCCCGCAGATTCTGGGGAAATCACCCTAAGGGGTGTTTTTCACACCAGAAGGGGGAGGAGAGAGTGATGTTCTCTGTAAAATGTGAAGCCCAGGAACAGAGCTCTAGAATGCCAAAGTGAAAGGAAGCTTCCAGATTATCTGGTCCAACCCCTTCACTACCAGAGGGTCTCAGAGAAAGTCTATGCTGCACACACACACACCCCTGCTGGGGAGAGGCCAGAATGGGGCAGTCCCGTGTGGCCTCACAGGTCAGATGAAGAGTTGGTGTGAGATCTCCTCACAGTCACAGATCTGGAGAGGTCAAGCCCAGAATAGGCCTGCAGGCTGCTGGAGACCAGCTCTGGCTGCAGACATCAGCAACTCAGCACAGAGGGCTTTCTTTCAGTTGGAACATCCAGAGTAAACACAGGGGCGCTTCTAGGACCCTTCCCCCCGTAAGTCGTTTGCTTTAGGCTCGCACATGGAAACGCCCCTATGCTCCCACGTAAATAACGAGGCCTTGTTTGGTGCTGCCAGAGGCTAGACCCAAGAGGCCCATGAAAACAGGTGAGGCAACAGTTCCAAATGGGACCCTCCAGAGCCTGGCCTCGTCCTTTCCTTAAAGACGCATTAAAATGTTCAAACTCCAAGGCTACTTACTTCTAAGGTCGCTGCCTTTCATAGAAATAGTAACAAAATAAGGACAAACAAAAACCAAAGAGTTCCATATAAAAATGCTTCTGGTGGTATAATTTTAACAGCCACGGGGCAGACCACCCAAGAGTAGTATGGCCAAGACCCAGCGGACACAGGAGAGCCTGGGACGTGCAATCACAACACCTGGCTATGAGGGGGGAAAAATTATTAGGTACGGTACAAGATCGGGATGGAACACGGACACTGGAGACAGATGGGCTATGGAGGGATGTTTTTGTTTGGTGATTGTTCATTATTTTAATTTAGAACACTTGACAGAAGGCTGAACAGCAAATGAAACTTTTAAAGAACCCAGCGGCCTCCCACTGCCCACCCAAGACTCTGTAGGGCCCAACCCAGGGTCTCTAAAACCAATCCTGCCTGAAAATGCATAGCTAATGCTCACTTAGAGAACTAGAAACAGCTGATATGCCCAAAATTAAGGGCTGAAAATAAATTATGGTAGTGATCTCAAAGAAATATTAAGTAGCCGATGAGAATTTCATAAAAGTATATTGATCAAAAGACGGTCACGACATGGTATGTGAAAGCGGTTATAAAACAGTAAGACACATACCCATTAGTCTGTGTTTTCTAAATTTTCTACAATTGAAAAACCTAAAATTTATCAATTCAAATTTTAGAAAAGGAGAGGGTAAAGCAGTTAAGCTGAATCCCAAAGGGCCAAGAAAATGACACAGGGCTGGCCACACTGGCTGCCTGGGGCCCAGATGGTGGGGGGAAAGGAACCTGCAGTCTGCTGCGCCCTCCTTCCTGGGGCCCAACCTATCACACTAACCACTCCGGCAGGTGGATGGTGCCTGACCTCACCAGGCCACCCCTGCAGCAGGCTGCCAAAGAGAGGCCTTCCTCTTTTCACCACAAAGCCTCCCTGCTGCCTGCCCCTGCAGCCCCAGTAGAGAGGGCATGTGGGACAAAGGCAAGAGCACCTCAGGGGCAGCACTGAGAGTGAGGGTGGTGGAGAGGAGTGGGACCTGCCCGCCTGCCTGGGGAGCTTGCAGGCAGAGGGCAGGAATGACCCCATTTCCCCATTTGGGACATGATGGAACTGGAGGGTCTATACATCAACAGGGTCGAGGGGAGCGGAGGGGTCCCAGGGGCCTCCACTCCCTTATGTTGGGAGATCTCAGACACATTACCAGCATGAACTGTGGTTTCCTCACCTCATGGACCACACCCCCCCCAGAACAAGGAGTAGGACTTAATGAGAAGGGCTCTGGCAGCACTGAAGGTCATGACGGAAGATCAAGACTTGTTTCTAGACAGAAAGGACCCAGCCGATTTCCCACCCTGCCCACACAGAGGGAAGTGCCCGCCGGGTCACACGGGGAGTCTGCTTCCCACTGCTTTCCATGACGCACCTTCCTGAAACCAGTTCTCTCTTGATTCATTCGCCCACATTCTGGGGCCTATTCCTGAGCTACAGGATCAGGAAAAACAGGGTGACAGCAGGTGTCAGTGCTGCTGCCTCAGCATAAATCCTGGAGCCACGGTCCAGCCCCACTGCCCCTGCTGAGCACCCCGTCCTGGAGCAGGGGGTGGGAGTGGTAGCTGCTCTGGCTGTTACCACTAGAGTGGGGCAACATTTGCCGAATCAAGCTGATGTCACGGATCTGCGAGCACACCCTGCTTCAGGCACCATTCTGGGGACCCAACCCACAGAGGAGGGAAGGCCTGGCATTTGCCAGCCTAAAGGGTTTGGGCACCAGGCCAGGTCTGGGCTGGGCCTTAGCTGGGGTGGAACCCCTCTCCACATGGAGTGGGAGAACCAGTTTTCCATCCTGAAGGAAGCAGGCTAGTACCACTTTCTCCTGCAGGGCAGGACAGCCACCCCAGGGTGAAGCACTGTCCCTGAACGGTGACTGCTCCAGCTGAGGGTAGACTTGATCCAAAGCCAGAGGGAGGCAGCAGTTGTGGGGGTTGAGGGTTTGGGGCTTGTTCAGGCACTTTAACAAGACACGCTCCCCTGGCCAGTGCCCGGCGGAGTGTGCAATGCCTTCCCTCTCCTCCCACCTGGCAGGGTGACCATGACCCTCAACCACAAACCCTACCTAGACACGCCTCCACAGCACATATGGGCAGAACTGCCATCAGGAGGAAGTGACTGAGGGGAAAAAAAAACAAAGCAGCTGGCACAAATGCCCCTCCCTATAGCCAGCTTTCCAGGGCGCCAGATCACACCTTATTTGAGGCACTCAGAGAGGCTGAGTTAGAGGTAAGTCATGGACACCCCTGCAGAATAAGCCACAAGAGGGAAGATCTGGCTCAGAGGAGAAGCAGGGGCCCTTCTGGGGGTGGGAACATGTCTTTCCTTCCCACAGAATGGAGCCTGGGCTGAAGGACCTGGACGGGGCTGACTCCCACCCGATGAGGATTTGGTTGTATGAGGACGGGGCAGGGTTTATCCTAAAGAGAGCAATAAAAACTTAAAATTTTTTTTTGATCTAGAGAATCCATGCAATTCCAATCAAAATTCTAGCAAGCTTTTTTATAGATATTGAGCCAATTCTACAATTTATAAGGAAAGGCAAAGGGAGCCTGAACAGCCAAGATTCTGAGGTCTCCTTGGGCAGATGGGCAGAGAGGAAGGTGGGCGACTGCCCAGCATGGCTGCTGAGGGGTGAGGTCCTAGGGTGCCTGCCTCCAATCCTGCTGGAGTCCCATTTCCTCAGTCACAAACTGAGGAACTGCACTGGCCCCGCAGTGTTAACTGGGCCAACAACTGAATCTGTTAAATGAAACCATTTATTTGCTGAGGGTGCTATATTGTACCACGTAAGGGAAGCTCTGCAAAGGGGTCTTAACCACTAATTTCTTGGTTACATATGCTTATTTCTACTCTCATCCAACCACCTTGCTGTTCTCCCAACTGCCGCCTTATTTGCAAAGTTAGCACAGGCCATATATAGAAGTTAATTTCACCTTTTCCAGGTGCATCTGGAGCCCTTCAGCTCTGTCTCTCAGGAGGGCCCCAAAGTTTCTTCTTTCTGCCCATGCCTCAGCACCAGCCAGGTAAACAGCTGTGCATTTGCTCCATTCCCTAGTAGGGAAGTAAGTTTGCCTTTACCCATCTTTCAGCTGAAGATCCTCAAGTGAGGGGGCTCACGGAGCCAACGTGACTTGCCTAAGGATGGTGTGAACACACTTGGTAAACTGCCAAGTCAGGTGCATACACGCACACCCCTGTGAACTTGAAAAGGCCCCAGCTCCTTGGAGATGAGCTTCTGAATAGGGCAGAGATGAGGGGCCTGTGCTTGGGGAGGGTTCCACTTACACTGGTGAAGGTGATACGAGGCCATGGCATTAGGAAGGTCTGCTCCTGGGTGAGCATCCTTCCCCTCCCGCTGCACCCCCTCAACAAACAGCCCACACAGGTTGGCTTTCTCAGGGCACCAAGATCCACCCCGAAATGAGCAGGTGCCCACACAGGCCCTGTGCCTGAAGGAAATGGCTCAGGGCAAAGGCCACCAAGGCCACCTGTCCATGCAGACAGCAAGTCTGGCCCCAAGCAGAGCTCCACTGCTGCCCTGTGGCCCGAGCTCAGCACTGGGCACAATGTGCTAACAGACATGAAGGTTCCCCCAGCTCATGAAGACCCACCAAAGAGCCCCTTCCTGCCCCCCACACAGCTTCCAAAACTGTGTCCCAGGCATTTCCGATGCAGAATAGCTTCTGAATCTCTGGGGAGGTCCCAGCCCTCATGCACCTGCAACCACAGGGGGAGAGAGTTCTCTTCAGGCAACTTAGGTCGACTCAACCAGATGGCAGGATTTGGCAAAATAAGATCAATACTATACGTGAACTACTGAGGGGGATGGGAAAACAGAGGCAGAGAAAGAAGTTGAGGCCTCTGAGCAGAGCTCTAGAGGAAGACTAACCTGTTAAAGGAGGATCGAGAAAAGGAATACCAGCTGAGAGGACAGCTTAGAGATGACACCGTCAGGAAATGCTGAGTGGCCAGGGTGGTTAAGGGAAACCAGAGGAGGCCAGCCCAGGATGGATGGCCCAGGCCAAGATCACACACCAGGGCGAGTCTGCACCCAGTTCTGCAGGTGCTGTAGAGCTGAGCCACGCGAGGGCATTGAGGAGAGCGAGGAGACATAATGTAGGGGTCGGAAGAAAAGGCTGGTGGCTAAGGCTCAGATGGCCAAAGGGGGATGGGTGCAGAAGGCTCCAGCCAGGGAGAAGGGAGCCGTTTTCAGGGCTAAGCAGGGCAGCCATGGGGCAGAGAGGAGGAGCCGGAGACTCTGAACACAGGGTTGGGAGGGTGTGAGAACCGACAGGGCTGGAGAAGATGCAGGGCGGGGAGCTGCTGTGGGCATTACCTGTGCTTCTCGCCCTCCTCCTCCCCCTCTCTGAGCTGTTTGGTCTTTGGTTCCTCATCTTCCTTGTCCTGCAAAGAAGGGGGGAAACAGCTGCTCAGATGAACATTCCTACCCCCAGTCCCCAGGAGAGGGGTTCCAGCCTCCGGGCGGGCACAGGCCTGCTATGCCCGACATCACAACGCTAAAGCCTCACTCCTTACCCCTCACTCCCTGGCAGAATTCAAAACAAGACCCCAGTCCAGGCCCAGGCCCAGAGCGGCCCCCAGAGACCACTAGCAGGAGGAGCCAGGAGGTTTTAGGTGGTGAGAGCGCAGCTGGTCAGTGCCACAGAGGGTTCACGCTGGCAGGCCACCAGCCACCTTCATGAGTCTGAATGGAGCCACCACTGAGCCAGGAGAGGCTGCGGAAGAGTAGTCACCAGCAATCTGGGGAGGACAGACCTACCAGTTCCTGTTCCAGAAACACCTCTGTGGTTCCCGTCAGGAGAGGCATAACCCAAACTTGGCCCAGGCTTGTACAGAAGGCTCCAGCCAGGGAGAAGGGAGCCCCTGCAATGTATTTGGGGAAACGGAGGGAAGAGGAACTAGCTTAAAGTTTCTATGGGAAAAACGCCTTCTAAATCTAGTCTGGCCCCTGCCCTGACCTCTCTGTAAGTCTAGAGAAGTCACATCTCTCAGCCTTGACACCGGATGCTTGTTCTCAGGTGCACCAAGGGCCCCACAGAAGGACACTACCACACTGTTTCCAACTGCAGCAGAAAAGCCTTCCTGGGCTTTCCCTCAACCCGCTACTGCTGTGAGATCAGTCTCACCCTGCACACAAATATACACACGGGAGGTGTGCACATGTGTGTCCACGTCAACATGTACGTGTGTCCAAATGAGTATGACCATGCCCTCAGTGCATGCCAGAGGCTCTAGAACAGAGCCTGCCCAGGATCCGCCTGCATGTCAGGGGTGGCCCTCCAGGGGGAGTCAGTGTGCACTATCACCACATGACCTGCCTTTGACTCTACTGGAACAGGTTTTGAGGAGACATCTGAAAGCCCCGCCACAGGGGACCTGCTGTGACGAAGATAAGAAGGAGCTGGCACAGACACATAAATCAGAACTGAACCAGCTGCTGTACCACCTCTCCTAGGAGTTCGTGTATGCCACCAACTGCCTCCCCTAGAGTGGCATTAGCTTTGTGAGTCACTTCCTGCCAGTGTTCATCGTAGAGACCCTGAGAATGAGCAGACTCCACCATTCCCTGGTCACACACCTACGAGAGAGAAGACCACCGAAACCAGGCTGGAGGCCGGTCCAGAGAAAGGCTTTAGAGGCATGAACAGATCAAGACGCCCCCTTGCTCTCCCAACCCAGGGCAGTTTGGTCTCATGGGACAGGGCAGCAGGAACGAGTGACAGCAGCTACATGAGAGGTCAACATGGTTCTGGGGGGGAGGGGGGGATTTCCTATGGCAGAACTTGAGTGTTACAGGATGAGAGAACAGGAGTAAGGACATTCCCGGAAGGGAGCCCAGCCTGAGCAAAGGCAGGGTGTTGTCCGAAGAGCACACAGGTTAACTGGAGTAGCAGTCACGGCGAAGGTGAATGCTGGCAGGGTTGTCAAGGCAGCTGGGGCTGACCACAGAGAGAGGGGCCAGAGGGGAGACTGTGGGGGATTTTCCTGAGAGCCTGCCATTCCTGCTGGACAGGTAGGCCCAGGACAGAGAGGCATTTATGTGGCGATGGCCAAAGAGGTAAGGGAGAGCAGAGTACAAACCCCTAACCGAGGAACAAGTTAGGGTTGTCCACATGGCTCTCAGGGCTGCGGGGGGCCTGGGGTGGGACACTTCACAGAGGCCACTGACCTACGCACCCCTCCCTGACTAAATGCTAGCCAATTAAACAAGTCAGAGCCAAGACATTCAAATAAAAAGCTCCTTGCCAACTGCCAGCCAGCAGACTCCCTGATGACTGGAAGTGCTTGCCACAGGGGAAGGGGCGATGGGCGAGCCTCCCCTTGGTAAGAAAAAGCGGAAGAGAAAAAGGCCCAGCTCTGCCCCGAAGTGGGCTGGTGGGCATCCCCAGGAAGGCTTCCTTCCATGGGACTCACCTGGACCAGCTGGTAGAAGAGGGTGGGGACGGCGGGAACAGCGTTTGGGAACGAACCCTTTGCAAACACCATGCCAATTCCCAGCCCTTGAGCAAGGGCAAACTCGGCAGCTACAGCTGCCACCACCTGGAATCCCAGAGACACTCAAGTGCCGCAGCAAAGGCCATGTTACTCATTAATAGTGAGAAAACACCCAACTATCTAAAGGACATTTTTTAAATGCCCAGCAGTTTGGTGGGTGGGGTGCAGCATCAGCTCTGCAGACAGTGTGACGTTAAGGACAACCCCAGTCTGGGATGCTGTGCAATGAGCAGGGACTTGAGAACGATAAAGGTATGCCTGTGGGGCAAGAGCAGGTGGACAGAGAAACAGGCCACATAAATGCGGTGCGATGACTCCAGTCTCCCTGCTAAACAGTGATTCAGATAGGACACAGCTTTTTTTTTTTTTAAATATATCTTTATGGATTTCAGAGAGAGAGAAAGGGAAAGGGAAACAGAAACATCCATGCTGAGAGAGTCACTGATTGGCTACCTCCTGCACGCCCCTGCCTGGGATTGAGCCTGCAACCCAGGCATGACTGGGAATCGAACTGAGATTGCCTGGATCATAGGTCGATACTCAACCACTGAGCCATGCCAGCCGGGCTAGGACACAGCTTTTAAGCGCTACTGGTCTAGGTGACAAGGTGGGACCCTCACTGCCTGGGATGGGGCAGGAGGTGCATTCCAGCCTCATAGTCCCTCAGCCCCCAAGCTTCAGAGACTCGGGGCTCAGAACTGAAGGGCTCACATGACAGCCACTTTCAGGTCCCTCAGTTCCATGGGAAACCTCACAAGTGGCCGTCAGAAAAAGGGAAAGGATTTGCCCAACGTCACAGAAGGTTCTCCTGCCACCCCTCCCCCCACCGCCCTGCATTCTCACCACCGAGATGAGAGAGTGTATCAGGAGTGGCACTTAGTTCCTAAAAGCAGCCCTGATTCTGCCTACCTCTCCCACACTCCCCATGTTCAGAGCAGGCCATGTGCACTCAGACCTGGTGGACACAAGTGGGAGGAGTGCGGGCCAGACCTCAGGTGCACAGAATCCCAGGGGATCTAGAGACACCCCAACCCCCCAGACCCTTAAATCCATTCACTGCCTAACCCCCCTTTATACACACCCCTCCCAAATCCCGGTGCCTCTCTCCATCCTTCCCAGCCCTGTTCATTACCTTCCCTCTCTTCCACCACCTCCCCTCCACAGCAGAGCCCTCAGCCATCCCCCTCCACCCTTACCAGCTGGCAGCCACCCCTCCACTCTGGAGAACACAGCTGCCTGTGTCACTTTGTTCCTTTCTCTAACCCAGGTCCTTTAAGTCTCTCTCCACCTTATTCATCCATGTCATTGGCGTTGCCTTAGAAGACACCGGTAAGGTCACACTGCCCCTCTGCTCACAACTCTTGGAGGCTTCCCACATTGGCCCCTGTGCAGAAGACCCCGACAATGGGCTCTCTGTGTCAAATCCTTAAATGTCCACTCCAATAACACCAAGGAAAACCCACCCTCTGGCCAGCTCAAAGGCTACCTCAAGATGCCTTCTGATGTTCCCAGGCAATGGGCTCCGTTTTCCTCTGGGTGAAGCACAGCGTTGGACCCTAGGCCCTGGGCACAAACCAGTGGTCATTTCTATTCATATCCGGGCCTTATTATTCTGCCCCAAGTCCCTCTCAGTATGGGGCATCTCCTGGAACCTCTCCAGGCCTAGCCCAGAGCCTGGACTAGACAACCTTGATCAACTCTTTGCCAATTTATCTACTACTCTCTCCACCAACTCTGGAAGAGCCCATCTCTCAGGAGCATTGGTGGCTGTAGGGGAGGAAAGCCATGGCCTGGACTGGGGTCATCCACCCAGCCCTGCTGCCTGTTTCTGGATGTACCCCACATTTGTGACCCCAGCCCAGGTTTCCACTTCCAGGCCTTGCCCCTGCCTCACCTTCCCAGAGCCTACAGGAGGAAGGGGCCCTGAGGCAAGACTTCAGGACTCTCAAAAACAGTTGGCACTGGCCAACGCTCTGAAAGGGCACTCTGGCAGACTAGAAGGTGAGTCGTAGAGACACGGAGACCAGAAACCAGGTGAGATGCTCCACTGCCAGCCTGGACTGTCCCAGCTGTGGTGTGTGAGTGTGTGTTATTGGGGAGGGTAGTTGAGGGCTGGGACTGCCATCAGCCTGCCTAATGTTTCATAATGTTGGAAATCATTCTGCCAGGAACAACTTTTACAGATAAAACCAGGGTTGTGCAAGATTGGTATTATTTCTTCCTTAAATGTGTAAGACTTAAGTGAAGCCATCTTGGCCTGAAGTTTTCTTTGTGAGGTTCTAGGTATTGGGCTCTAGATTTTCTATTTCTTCTTGAGTCCGTCATTAATTTGTAGCTTTCAAGGAATATCCTTTTCACCTAAGTCACTGAATTTACTAGCATAAAATTGCATATAACATTTCCTTATCCTTTTCATGTCCGTAGGATCTGTGGTTATATCCACTGACAGAGATAACGTGTGTCTTTTCTCTTTATTAGACCAGCTAGAGGTTTATCAATTTCGGGGCATGGCCAGACTTGGTATTTTAATGATGTGTTTGCTTCTCAGTCTCCTCCTGGAAGGAGCTCTCACTAGCTGAGTACACCTGCCTCCAGATGATATACAAAGTGTGTGTGTGTGTGTGTGTGTGTTGCGGGGGAGCCTCAATCCTGCCTGAATGTAGGACCACTACTAGCTCCGTCAACCACCAGAAATGCAGAGGAGGGGAGGGGAGAAGGGTGCTGTACCTCCTCCTGCTGCCCTCCCCATCCAGGCAAACATGAGGGTTCCTCTTTTCCCTCAAACCCCCAGTCTCCTGTGTGTACAGGGTCTGCCCTGTGCACAAGGATGAAGGAAACAAGAACCCTGAGCTCAAAGATCTCAAATCAATGCAAAGGAGCAGGCTTATAGCATGTATGTAACTGCCAGGGGTGGCAAGGAAAACTTCATTAAATGTGTGGTATACTTGGGGAATTGGGAAGGAACAGGTGTTGTCAGAGGAAGGTAATTCTTAATTTTAAATGTCAAATGGGAGGTTACCAAGGGCCTAAAGAATGTGGAATACTCCTGGCTGACACGAGAGCAGAGCAAAGGCACCATAAAAGCCTGCAGGGCATACCCATGTGGCTGGCCCAGCCGGTACGGATGGAGGGTAGGGGTAGACGGGCTAGCAGGGCCTTCCTGTAGCGCCATGGGTGGGATGAGCCCGGCACTGGCCAATGCTCTGACAGGGCACTCTGGCAGCCAAGGTGAGTCGTAGGAAAAGATACGGAGACCAGAAACCAGGTGAGATGCTCCACTGCCAGCCTGGAACTGTCCCAGCTGCGGTGTGTATGTGTTGGTGGGGAGGGTGGTTGAAAGCTGGGGCTGCCATCAGGGGCAGCTGTGCTGATACAGGAGCGCTTGCCTTTAGGGGACAAGGAACCAGCCCCTCCCTCACCCTAAGAGGAAAGAGGAAAGGGTTAACAGAGAGTGGCTCCAACTTCTGATCTAGGTTCCTCTCACCATTAGCCTGTGACTGCTGGAGACCCAACAGGAAGTGCAAGCACAGAAACACTTTCCAAGGCCCAGGCAGACATGCCTCATTAGTTCACTGTCCATGCCAGTGTGTTGTCCATTAAAACAAGGCTGCAAACCCTAGTCCCCTAAGAGCAGGTGAAACCAGCCCCAGCTTGAGCCTTTCCAGTTCTGAGTCCAGGGTGGGGAAAAGTCAGAGAGATGGGCACAAATGGGGGGGCAGGAAGGAACTGACAATGCTGAGGGTGCACCTGGCAGGTTTCACAGTTTCACCCTGTTCTGTCCTCAGAGCCAGGGCAGAGGGATTTCCTGTCACTGAGGCTGCAGAGGAAGCTGTGCTCCAAGGGCACTTAGTGGGTAGGGAGTAGGGCAGTCACCCGGAGTCTGACTCACCCTGAAGTTGTAGTGATAAACCCTGAGCTGAATTCCACCAAGCCTGGGCATAGAAATTACATAGCTCTCTATGGGATAGCTCTCTGCCCAGGGACTGGGAAAGGGGTGAGGAGGGGAGATTCTGACTCTCCTAGGCAGCAGTGATCTGGGCAGGCTGCAGGGCTGCTGACTCTGGGCCCCTGGCATTCAGTTTGCTGCTAGGACTACCTGGCCCGTGTGCCCACAGTGTCTGCCCAGCAACTGCCAAATTCCTTGAGGACAAGTGCTTGTCTTACCCATCTGTACCCAGGGGCCTGACCCTGCCTCCAGGAGATACAGCACAGTGGTAGAGCATGCAGGCTCTGGGCCAGCACTCAGCTGGCAAGCCTGGCTCCATTTTGCCATGTTGTGTGACCTCGGTTTCCGCATCTATGAAAACGAGGACTATCAGACTGACGTTATGGCACGATTACAAGAATGAAATGACCAGGAGGAAGGAGAGAAGCCTGTGCCTTGGGTGGACAAGGCAGCAGACCTTGAAGGGGAGGGAAAGTCTGGCCAGGGCAGGAAGGGAAGGGCTGCAGACAAGCCTGGGGACGACAGGCCCAGACTTTGTGTCTGCAAAGGCTGTGCTAAGCTTTCACTTCCATCCTTCTCACCTGGGACTCTGCAGCCCCAAGGCCAGGCGGGCAGTGTTACAACGTCAGAAGACATCAGACAATCTGCGTAGGAAACAGATCTGATTCCCATTCGGTGCTTCACCAAGAATGAGAGTCAGAGGTGGGCAGAGGAGGGTCACTGCTCTCTGATGGGGGCGGGCATTCCCTAAAGGCTCTGAGCAGAGGGAGAAGCAGTGCAGGGAGCTGGAGGCTGGAGAACAGTAAGCTGGAGATAAGGACTGCAGATAAGAGCCGGAACTAGGTCAGTGGCAGGGGGGTAGAACAAGGGGGTGCCTGAGCACTCTGAGGGACAGGGAGGAGACAGAGGCCACTGAGGTTCTGACCGTGACTCACTGGGAGAATGAAGGCGCCTTGGACTAAAAAGGTGGCGGCACTTGGGGCAAAAAAAAGGGTGTGGCAGCTTTCAGGCAGACTAGGGTTGAGGCCTGATGCCTGGAGTCTGAAGGCCGGTGCAGACAAGGGTCCAGTGCCGAGGGTCCAGTGCTGGTCAAGGAGTCCTCAGCAGAGGCAGGGTGGGCCCCACCATCGGCACCCCATCTCGAGGGCCCGCCATAGCATGCCAGGCTCATCACAGGGCCTTGCCCCAGATGACTGCTGACGTCCTGCCTGTGGCAGAGGGTGGGGAGCTGGGCCCAAGCCAAGCCTGGTCCTATTCTTGCCACAAGTGCAACTACCTGCTCCAGAGACCGCAGATAACCCCTCCGGCAGATTATCAGTCAGCAACTACTGCCTGGCTCCCTGGTGCGAGGAGCTCCACGCCGGTGCTGAGAGAAGGAACAAGTAGGCACCGAGTGTTCCCAGACCAGGATGGGATCCAGCTTCGGCACTCAGACAGGGTCCCAGAGGTGAACGCCCACACACACACAGGCCAGCTAGGAACAGGCTTACTTTCCTGGAGTAAGAATTCAGTTCTCTAGATTCTCAAGGGGGTAGTGGCCTAGAGGAGGAAAGGGAAGGTGTCAACAGCATGGAGGGGGGGTGGTTCTTTGGGTGGCACATGAGGTATCTGGAGAGGCTCTCCAAAGGAAGTGTGTCACCTGTACTGCATCACAGAGGCTGAGTGGGAGCAGGGGACAGGCGGTGTAGGGGGAAGGGCAGCAGAGGGAACACCTAGTACTGGGAGTGTGCCCAGGCGTGAAGGGGCCCTCCTACTGCCCCACATCCCCAGCAGGAAAGAAGCCCTTGGAAGGTCATGCTGTGGTCCTTCAACCACAGCCAGCCTGGACCAGTTCCTCTGGGCAGCCAGGCAAGGCTCCAAACTCCCATGGGGCCATTCCCATGGAGGAGCTGTGGTATGGAGGCAGCTGGGCAACATGCCTGCCTGTCCAGGCGGCAGTTTCCTCCTGTTAAAGAGTGGGGCTGGTGCTACTTCTGCACAGGGGTTTGAGAATTAAACAAGGTAACCTGCGTCCACTGTATCACGCACGACTTCACACAACAGCCACCATGGGAAACAGCATCCTGGGTGTTCTGAGCCCTGATGTCCATCAGCAATGGGCCTAAGTTGAACCCTGACCCCTGACTCTTGCTGTATCCTCAGAGAAATCAGATGTTCCCTATTTTCACCTCCACCACCTGCCCTAAACACCCCAAACCAAGAAAGCAGACATCCTGTTGACTTCCAGGAACCACAATAAACTTAACAGGTACCTAGGATCCAAGGCCCAGATCTAGGCTGGGAAACGGAAGCCCTGATACTGTCAGAACAACCAGAAGAGAAAATTATCTACATCTGACATTTTTTGATGTAGTAACGTGTGAATGGAATGCATTATCCTCTTCTGATAGTACTTTATTATTTTTTGCCAAGTTTTTGTAGATAACAAACAATTTTTACAAATGAGGCCCAAATTAAGAATGACCTGTCTGATTCCCTCAGGGATGAGTGACAGGAGGCCCCAGGCTGGAGGAACAGGTACCACGTCTGTGAGGTTTCCCACAGAAGCCTTAATTCTGCACCCACCATGAAACCATATGGTTCTGAGAGACGGTTGGTGGGTTTCAGTACTTTCCCCTGTGCGGGTTGAAGGTCACACCCATTTTTAGCAGAAGGGCATTCTTCCCAGGCAGGACCTCTGATGACTGTCCAAGGCGTTTGATGTTAGCTGGATCTGCCTTCACCGGATTTTGCTTTCATCTATCTTCCCTCCTAGACTGGAAGCTCCAGAGGCCTGTCCATCACTGCTCCCCAGCACCTGGCACACAACAGCAGGTGGATCAATAATGAGTGGATAAATAAATGAACCCACACCCGGGGGAGGCAGGATTCACAGGCGAATTCCCCCCTTACAGATAAGGTTCTCCCTGTACCTTGTCTGGGCCTCCCGACAGCACCTGAGTATCAGGTATTCCCAGGCTACCTCATGGATCCAGGGGCTGAGGTGCAGTGAGGCCTAACTCAGGTTTGTGTGTGTCAGACCCCACACTCAGTTTGGGGACACAGGCAACCAGAAGCCTAGTTCCCTGCTACCACATACACCTGCTCGCTTACTCAGAGCTGTCTGCAATATCCTCCCTCCAACAATTATCTTCTCTTCCTGTAAAATGAGGGGGAAATCCCAGCCTTGCCCACTTCTTAGGAGTGCGGTACGGATCAAATCTAACTAGGTTCCAGAATATTAGACTTCCCAGTACAAGGGGAGCTCTGGAGAGGGCTGGACCCAACTATCATTCATCACTGCAATAATAGCGAGGAAATTAGTCAATTTAAAATCATCAGTATTATGTAATTAGTCATCATAGAAATCTAGTAAGGTCAGTACTATTTTCTCCTTTCACGATGAGAAAAATGGAGGTGCAGTTAAGTAACCCACGCAGACTCACACAGCTGTGTTGTCAAGGCCCAAGGGGTTAGGGTGGGGCTCAGGTCTAGACTGCTGCCCCTACCCAGCTCTCTGCTCTAACCATACTCTCACCCCTCTTTAAACACACAGGTGGTCTCACTGGTATTTAATGGCACCTCAGCATCACATCAGGGGCTGACATCTCTTCCTTGTGACATTTCAGAGGGACATAACCAAGCAACCAGGAGTCCCAGATATGGTCATTTCTGGCCAGGAACTCCCACCCCAGAAAAGCATCACAAGGAGAGAAAAGAAGGTGTTTCCAGCTGTGTTTCTCACCACTAGGGGAGCGGGAACTTTGAGGTGAGTCTGACCTGCGGGACACTGTTAGGCAGGTCAGCTGCTCTGCAACCGGCCAGAGTGACCACTAAAATAGCAACCTGATAGGCAGCACTGAGAAAATGACACACAGGACCTCAAAGGGCACACAGCCCACACCCATAACCATGAGCTTAACCACTGGCAAGGACCTCACGGGCTCACACAACACAACGTTGGAAGGCATTTTTTCCACTTCCTTTAATTCTGTAGTCAGAATGACTTAATAACAAAAAGATTTAAAAACAAAACCAAGCTGCCTAGGCTCACTGTCTTGACACTGCTTACAACCTGAACAGACTCTCCTGACCTTCGCCTGGCTCAACGAGAAAGCAGGAAACCATTGCTGGCTCTCATGCCCGACACAGCCCAGGCAATGTCTAATGACCTTCCTTAGGCTTAAAAAAAACACACAAAAAAACAAAAACCAGCCCTGCTGGACAGGAGAGGAGGGAAGACAGCCTGCACATACCAGGTCCCTCCTGCAGCCTGAACTGGGCCCAGAAGTCAAACCAGTAGCTGCACTGCAGGCTGAGCACCCTCCAATCAGGCCAAACATCTCCCCAATTCAGGGAGAAAATTTCAGTTACAAAATTAACTGATGGTGAACACGAGGTCACCTTCCCACCCTCTCACCCAGCCCCACCACTTCCCCTTTTTTGGAGGGGAAAACGCCTCCTCTGCCACAAAGCCAAACTCACAACTGCCAGGACTTCCTCTCCATGGTAAGATGAGAGGAAGAGCGAGTGAGTCACAAAGGCAAATGTCCAGGTATGAGATTGCCTCAGGGAGCACTGTGGGCAGCCAGTCATCAGGGCAGGGAGGCCCAGCTGGTCAGCTTGGAGAATGGAACAGCCACCCAGAATCTCTGGCCTTGAGGACACACAGCTGATGTCTGACCTCCGGATCTGCCGGGCTGGAGAGCAAACAGGCTTCCCTGGCACATGGCCCCCGGCTGGCAGTCGGGGTTCTGTGGCTAAGCCCGGAGGGAGGGTGGAGACTCCACTGTGTGTTTACCATCCCTGGGTCCAATGGAAAGAGCAGGCTAGGGCTCAGCACCCCAGGGAGTGGCTACTGAAAATGACACCCTTCTATCCTATCCCCCACCCCCTAGGCACACACGCCTGCTCACACCAATTCTGGGTCCCCCCAAAGAGTTCCCCAAAGGCTGCCAACAGGACCGCATCAGGGCTACTGTTAGCCACACACACCACTGGCTTACTCAAGGCCTGTGACCAACTGAAATGAGCAGCCCTTTCCCACACGGATAGATGGCAAAGCACCCCTAGTCCGTGCGTAAACAACAGATTCTGGAAACTTAATTGTTTCACCAGACTTCACAGTGAGGCTCATCCTGCTGGGTGGCTGCAGCCGGCAGACTTTTAAATAAGTCCTGGACTCCTCCCAAAGGGCAAACCTGCTTTTCCCTGAGAAAACCTCAGCCCGGCCAACTCCCTAATCCATGAGCCAGCCCAGTTCCTTCATTTCTTCATTCAAATACTTACAGAGCATCTCTGGTCCTGTCATCCGGCAGACAAAAAGGTGACTAAGACATGACTGCTGCCCTCAGGGAGCTCAGGGGCAGGTGAAAGAGGAAGCAGGTGAATGGCTAGTTCGCACAGCATGTCCAAAGTGAGTACCGTGACTTCCTGGGTGCTGTGGGGATGCCAGGTGACTAACAGCTGAGAGGATGAAACCTGAGCTCGCACTCACCTAGAAGGTGAGCAGGCTGTCTCCTTGGGGAAGAGCAGAGAGGCAGGGCAGGGAGCGCAGGAGTGCCTGGAAAGAGAGGGTATAGCCTGAACCTGCATCCAGACCCAGGCACTGGTGCAAGTGGGAAGGAGAGGAAGGCCAGCCGGGGCTCCAGACTTTAGCCCATAAGCACTGAGAAGCCAGCATAAGTCAGAGGACAGGCAGGGAGGTGGCAACAACATGATTAGTGTGTTATTTATAAAGAGCACTCAGAAAGCGCTAGAAAGGGAAGGGGAAGGGTCCCTGGTAGAGACCACGGAGATAAAGGACCTGGATATGGTCAAGAGAGCCACCTTCTTACTTCAAGGAGAGCAGCTGGCAGCTGCCTATGGGTCTGTCCAGGGAACAGTCCCTTCCACCCAGCTACACAGTGCCATGTTGTGCTCCCAAAACTGCCCATACTTCACTCTTGTGCACATAGGGCCTCTGGCCCCACAACTACCTTGGGATCAGGTATTTTCAGCTCACCTGAATGACAAGCTTCAGAACCAAGGGACTTACCCAATGGTTCACCACTCATAAAAGATGGGTCAGTATTTAAACTAAGGTTTTCTGATTGCATCATGCTTCCAAAACTCTCTCAAATAAATAGCCCCAGGCTCGGGTGTGCTTTCTCTGCACAGGAACCAGAGAAAGTGTGACCAGGTCCATTCTGACCAAATGAGAAAAGAAAACCACAAACTGTTAGGGCTGCAAAGGCCTCAAATATCATCCTCACAGGAGGAACTAGATCCAGTGGCCATGGGAACATGTTATAAATAGACTCACCAAATCAGAATCTTCCAGACTAAGACCTGCAAATCTGAATGTTCCAGAAGCCCGCCCTCTCCCAGATCATGATTCTACCACATGGCCAACTGAGGTGCCTCTGGGTCAGACCACACCCCTCCTCCAGAGGCTGACCCAGGGGAGAAACCCAGAGGTCAGACCCCACCCCTCCTCCAGAGGCTGACCTGTAGGAGGCCACACCAAGCTGCCAGAGGGCCTGCTGTAGTCAACAGGGTGGGCTCTGGACAGAGCAGGCCTGATGAAAAGACACAGAGAAATCTCTCATAACATGTAAAGGTCCTGAGGGCCACAGGAGGTCCAGGTGAATGTGAGGTGTAAAAAAGGCAAGAGCTCATGCTAAACTGCAGGTCTCTGTACCTCAAGTTCCACTTTACCATGGTCCCTAAGCCATGGAGGAAAATGACTGGAACCTGAATTCCCAAGTCACTATATGGGCTGCCCAGTATCTGCACCCCACCCTTACATTGGGCCTTGGGGGAGAAAGAGCTCAGTCAACCCACAGGGAGACACTGGGAAGCCAGCAGGGCAAAGTTTCTGGTGCCCACTTTGCAAATGGAGAAGCTGGGCTCAGGATAAGCACTCTGTGGACTTGGTCCCAGCACCCCCTGCCCAGCCCAAGTCCATCACAAGGCCAATCAGCAGTGGGTGCTCACTTGGCCTAGGATCCAGACTCCCATCCTTCCATCCCAACAAAGGCCCCAATATGGGCATCCAGGCTGGAAAAACAAATTATTTATGTCTATTCCCAGGCAAGCCAGGGGTTTACAGAGCAACAAAGTGTGCTGTTGCTCCTAGGAGATGAGAAGCTATTTTAACCTCTGATCAGCTGCTTCTGGGAATGTCACAGTCTAGGAAGTCAAGGTAAGGTGGCTGCCTCCTCCCTGGTGTGATCTACAAGTGATGAAATCCTAATTAAAACCAAATTTAAACTACAAGTCAGAACTGGCACTTATGGGGGAAATAGTGCTTAAACAAGCTATTTAATCCTCACCTACATGTATTTATTTCCTTTGGAAGCACAGCATGTTTTTTTTAACCATGTGCTAGGTGGAAAGGTTGAGAAGGCCCTTTCCTGGACCGAAGAGGGGCAGTACAAAGGGAGCGCATGTGATGGGCCGGATGATTCATCATCACCAGGCGACAACCACATGGGATGAGGACAGTGGAGCCTGATGCTCCCCATGCCTTCAGCATGAGGCCTGCGAAATCCCACTGTTCAAATGAAGCCCACTTTCCCCACCCACTGCCAAAAAGGGTTACATAACATCCCCATACCCATGCCTATTCTCTTCCCTCAGTTCACCCACAGCTGCCACCAGTGTTATCCAGAGGAAGACCTAGCCCTTGCCCTTGAGCTACCCCCAGTTTCGAAGGGCAGACCCTACACGCATTCAGAGAACATGAGTCCAAGGCTAGCCACAGTGTGTGGGGTGCGGTCCCTGGGGCGGCTTCCACAGACAGTCTCCCCAAATTCAGACCACCTCCACTCCGGCCAGCTCTGCTCCTGCCCCTCCTCCTGTCCATGCCACCAGGCCCTCTACTCAATCTCTCAGCAAGTATTCTCTCATCCCCTCTGCTGAGTTACGCAGCCTGAGCACAGAGCCCAAATGCGGACATGACCCCTATGCCCACCGGTGAGATAAAGCAGGGACAGTGCATTCACAGTGGGTTCAGAAGCTCCCTCCTCCATGCAGCCTACTGTGTGCAAGTGTTACCCCCCCACCCTGTGACCTGCTGCCAGCCCTCCCTCCAGGACGCCCCTCCACTCCACGCATACAGCACTACTCTGTATTATATCTGGCGGTAAACAGCTCAGTGTCCCGGCTGGGTCCCAAGCTGCCCTCGCTTGAGGCAAGGGCCTGGCACACAGCAGGCTCTCCACAGAAAGAGTAAGGCCAGTGGGTGCACAAGAATGGCCAGGTAACACTCCTCACCGCAGAGGGCCAGCACTCACTCCCACTGCCTAGCCGACCCCTGTACCCAGGCTGGAAAGCTCTGCTCTCAGGGGATGATTTCCTCTCCAGGTAGCAAACAGGTACTTTCTTTAGGATTCAAATTACCCTGCAAGAATTCTAGTGGTACCCTGCCCTGAACACAATGTGGAGGGGGGAGGGAGGCGCTGTCCTTGAAAGGACAAATGTTTTCTGCTCCAGCCACACACTTTCTCTAGACAGAGCAGCTCTTTAGAGCCCTGAATCAAAACAGCCCTGGAGTGTGGCTTTTACTCCCCACAGGGCGTCGTTACCACAGCAACTGTATTTCTTCTTGGAACTCTTTCAAGAGTACAAGATGTAGATTCCCTCCAAAACAAAACCGGAGAAAAGCCAGGGCAGCTGGGAGCTGGGATTAAGGGAAGGGCCCTGGAAGGAAGGAGGGCCGCACATGAAGCTCTGCCGAGGGGTCAAGCACGGAAAGAGCCTGATGTCAGGTGTGTTAATCCAGATACACAAAAAGAAGGGACAGGGCTTGCTTAAGGCGAAGATAAACCTTCTACTAAAAAGTTATATGCCAGGAGTGTGACTACCCACCACGACCTGTCCAGTTAGGAATATATGACCAGAACGCCCTGTGAGGTTGCTTTCTGTAGAACTCCTTTTCGTGCCGCCCCCCCCCCCCCCACACACACACTTCCCTGAAACTGATGGATGAAGCTCACTTACCACCTGTCCTGCCCAAACCCACTCCAGTCCTCACCTGGCTTCTCCGGGCATCACTGGCTCCCACCCTCCCCAAATTTCCTGAGATTCCTCCTAAATGCCCGCGGGGCAAGCCTCAGGGCACCGAGCATGTCTTCATTTTGCAGTCTAAACTCCATATCCTGGAACCTCCTCCAGCCCTAGGGCTTCAAATCTCCCCACATAAGCATCCATCTGAGTCCAGATGCCTGCTTGCCGGCCTCTCTCCATGTACAGGTCTAACAGTCACCCCAGGCTTACACAATCAAAACCAGACTCCAGACTTCCCCTTCTAAACGACTCTGCCCTGCTTGGCTCATCTCAGAAGCACGCACCACCACTCACCCTGCTTGCTCACCCCCACAGCCCATCTATCCAGTAGCCCTGTGAACCTGCGTCAGCCTCACAGCTGGGCCAATGCAACAACCTCCTACCTCCACACACAGTCAGGGCAGGGCATCCACGCTCAGACCTCCAATAGCTCCCCATCCCACTTATGGAGTGAGGTCCATCCTCAGTGGCCACACCTCGCAGGCCTTTTCTACTCTCAATTCCACCCTGCCCCCCAACCCTTCACTCTAATCCTGCCACCCAAAGATTCTTTCTGCCCCTAAAACAAGCCAAGCTAGTTCTCCACTCAGCTAGAAATGCTCTTCCCTAGATCTTGGCATCCCCTCTGCCACTTCCCCTCCCTCCCCACATGCTAGGGCAGTGGTACTGCCCCTCCCCCAACACCCACACACTCCCACCCTAGCTCTCACAAGTTCCTGACATTACCTTCCCAATTTACAGGCATACTGTCTAGCCACCCCTCCTGTGGAAGTTCCCTGAGGCAGGGAGACAGTCTTGTTCACCCAGGTCCTGGCACATAGCTAGTGCTCAATAAATGCTTAGTGGCTGGCTTCGGAGTTCCTGCTGTGAGGATGGGCAGCCAATGCTCCAGGGAGAGGAGGTGCTCTACTTCCAGTGACAGAATGTCTAGAGACAGATCAGAGATTTCCAGAACAATGAATCATCTGGGGAACTTTAAAAATGCATGGATTTCTAGGCTCTACACCAAGATCTACACCCAAGATAGAACTGAGGTGGGGCTAGAGAAGAGACTGCAAATTGTTTTCCCAGGTGACCCAGAGGCACAGGTAGGTCTAAGAACCTGATTGAGCAAATATCTTCATTTTACACATGAATGAGTCAAGGCCCTCAAAGAAATGACTTAATACAAAGTTCCAACACCGGCTGGTCACCAGGAGTCTGCGCTGGGAGCCCCAAACCTCCACCCACAAGGCTTTCCCTCTGACTGGCTCCAAGATGTCTCGGTCTGAGCAGAGCTGGAGAAGAGAAAGTCAGTCCTTGAGAAGAACAGGGACTACACACCCCATCTTGGCTGTGGCGCTGCAAAGTCACTTTCTTGCTCATCTAATACTTCACACTAAAAGGAAAGTCCACCTTCAAAGAATCAGGGCTCTGCTGAGTAAAGCCAGGGGCCCAGGAGGATGTTCTCTTTGCTTCCAAAGGAAGCAGCCTCCACTCACTGTCCCTCAGCAGAGAGAGCAGGAGGGGCACCCAGACTTCCCCACTTATAAAAGGCTGGTGTGCAAGACGTCGAGCCAGATACTTCCAAGACATCCTCCTGTGCTCTCCCAGCTACTGATGAAGTCAGAAGCTCTGTCTTGATTTTTCAGACAAGGAGAGGAAGACTCAAAGTTTAAAGATCTGTTCTGGATCCCACAGATGTGATGAACAGAGCTGAAATTTAAACCACATCTGTCCAGCTCCGAAGCCCATGCATTCCATTGGGCCACACGGCTCCCACCAGGTAACCTGATGGTAATTTCCATCTGTGATGGGAAGGAGACCAAGCTTTCCTGGGGCCTTCTTGTTTTCAAGCACCTGGAGTAAGGGGTAGAGAGGGATATAGAGCCAGGGTTCTAGGGACCATCTGGGGTTGGCAACATCCCAAAGCATCACCATGACAGATGCCTTCAGCCCCAGGTTTCCCAGTCAATTAAACAGAGATAAACCAACAGCTACCTCAAAGGGCTACTACATGAGATCCCGTCACAAACTGCCATGTAAATGTGATGACACCCAGCCTGCAAAAGGCCCAACACAAGACTTCCTAGCTGACTCTGCAACCAGGCTGTTGGGCACTGGGATGTGGCCACGCAGGGTCCGAGACAAGGGGAACTTCCTGAGAGAAGAGCAGGATACAGACAAGTCTGACTCCTCATGCAGCACACTGGACTCGTCTCTACGCCCCACTTTCCCCAACACTTGCTAGCCCCTCCCTCCAGCTCCTCTTCTGCCCTAGCCCCACATTGGCCAGGGACCCTTCCCCATGCACCCAAGTCAGAAGGTATGAACGTGCTCCCTTTCTCTACCTTGGCACTGCTCCCTCCCCACACTGCTCAATGTGTGTAGATCACAGCTACATTGCTCTGAACTGTCAGCATTTAACTCCACACAGAAGGCAAGGAATGAGCATCCACTGGAGACACTGGCCATTAAGACTGAAAACTCCAAAGTCCTCTGCCCCAGTTCTAGGCTCCCCATGGCTGATCTGATGGTCATCTAAGTTTCCACCTAACCTCTTAGGTTTCAATAAATGGGAGTTTAGTTAAGATATGGTCCTCAGAAGTGAGGCTAGATGGAGCAAGTTCTCAGAGATGCATGTCCAATAAGGCAGCCATAAGTCAAGGGTGGCTATTTAAATGTAAATTAATTAAAATGGAATGAAATGAAAAATAAAATCAATAATGTGCCACGTTAACCATATTTTAAGGGCTCAAGAGCTATGTGGCTGTGGCTATGGTACTTGGACAGCATGATTATACACAGACCACCACCCTCATCGCACCCAGTTCTAATGAACAGAGCTGCTCTCCAGTGCTGATCTCCAGGGCCAGGTGAAAAACAGGAACCGCTGCAGAACCTGCAGCTGACAGCCAGACCTCAGCCCTGAGGTCACGCCCAACCCGAGGGGCTGGCCTCCTGGCCAGCCAGTCTGCCTCTGTCTCAGGGCAAAAAGAGACAGAGCAATCCAGGCCAAATGCTCAGGAAGTCCAACAGCCATGGGCAAGCGTTTGTGCCAAGTTCACTACCTTTCAGAGCCTCCCTCTGGCTACTCAGGAAGCCAGGAGAGGACGAACGGGCCTCACGCTGCCCTAGGCCAGCTCCACAGAGGGGCCATCCAGCTTCTCGGCACAGCCTGGCCCCTCTGGATGGGCTCCAAAAGTGAGGTTCCAGTGCAATACAGGAAAGTGTGCCTGGGCTGGCTGCCCTTCCAGCCGGAAGCCCTGGCTCCTGCAGAACTTGGCCACCAAAGCACCCAGCAGCACTTCCAGACCTCACTGCTGCCCCAGTCACCACTGCCAACTGCTTGCTGTCAAACTCTCTGGAGCACCCCCCAATGTCCCTCCCTGTGCCCATGAATGTTCCCACCTCTGATCTGCTCCCCTGGAACACTCTTTTCCAGCTACCTCAATACTCCCTTCCCGGATTCATCCTCCACGGCCCAGTTCAAGTTCCACTGTGTCTTCCCATGAAGCATCCCCAGACCCAGGCAGATTTCCCAGGAAATGAACCCCAGCAGCACAGTCTGATATTGTATGTACTCCTCCCACCTGTCAATCTTCTGACTACAGGACACTGCTTTGGGCAGCGCCACACCCATGTAGAGTCCCCTGCTCCCAAGGAATCTTGCATGGGCTAGAATCCAGGAGAGTCACTTATGCTCCATGACCTTGGGCACCTCAGCACCTCTGACCCTCTTTCTTTGACCCCTCATAAATCCGTCCCATCAGGTGGGCTAAAAGGAAGCGCTTTGTAAAACTGCTGAGCTGCATGGCTACAACCACGTGTGTTTTTTTACTGAATATACCTATGAAAAGCTTATGACCCTAATCTCATCCCCATCTGTCACAACCTCAGGGCTGATTCCTCCATAATAGCACTAAATTATATTCTGGCGGTGTGGGGAGGAAGACAATAGCATAAGGGAAATCAACCCTATGCCCGGATTCCACCTTGAGCACAACATGCACAAAATAGGCATCAATGATGGATCTGCCACTGAGTGCTAGCAGACCAGCAAGCAGCCATCTGCATGGGGCAAGTAGGCACTCTCCATCAGCAGGGGCAGGCTGAGAAAGAGCTTAATGCTGGCGTCTGTTCTACGGTGGCCTTGTCCTCACATCAGAAAACTGAACCAAAATTGGGGAGCCGCTTCTTCCCTGAGGGAGGAGACTCCTTCCTTCCAATCTGCTGGCAGCAGGCAGGCCATACTTCCTCCCCATTCACAGGTCCCACAAGAAATTACTACGGGCTGAAAAATTAACTCAAACTTTAGACTGTCTTTCTTCCACGCACTTACCCTAATAGACATGTCACTCAAGAACTGTGGAATATGACACTAAAAGCACAGGTAACAAAAGAAAAAATAGGTAATTTGGATTTCATCAAAATTTAAAGGCTTTTGTGCATCAAAGGACATTACCAAGAGAGTGAAAAGACAACCCACAGAATAAAAGAAAACATCTGCAAATTCCGTATCTGAGAAGTGTAATATTCAGAATATATAAAGAACTCAACTACAACTTGACAACAGAAAGACAAACATTTCACTTTAAAAAATGGACAAAGGACATGAACAGGTATTTCTTCAAAGACAGTACAAATGGCAAATAAATACATGAAAAGATGTTCAACAGCACTAATCATTAGGGAAATACAAATCAAAACCACAATGAAATACCACCTCACACCAAGCAGGATAGCTGTAATTTTTTTTAAGGCAAATAAGTATGGGCCAGGATGTAGAGAAATGGGACCCATCATACATTGCTGGTGGTAGTGGGAAATGGTACAGCTACTACGCTGAACAGTTTGGTGGTTTCTCAAAAAGTTAAACATAGAATATGTCTCAAAAATGTCACTTCCTAGGCATATACCAAAATAATTGAAAATAGGAACGTAAACAGATATTTATACACCAGTAAGTCCACCAACATACCAATGGCAGCATTAGTCACAATAAAGGTGTCCATCAACAGATGAATGGATAAATAAAATGTGGTATACACATATAATGGGATATCATGCAGCCTTAAAAAGGAATGAAATTCTATTACATGCTAGAATATGGATGAACCATGAAAATCTATGCTACGTGAAGTAAGCCAGTCACAAAAGGAAAAATATTGTATGATTCCACCTATATAAGGTACTTAGAATAGGCAAAGTCAGAGACAGAAAGTAGATTAGAGGCTACAAGAGGCTGGGGTAAGAGAGGAGTGGGGAGTTATTGCTTAATGGATGTACAGTTTCTGTTTGAGCTGATGAAAAAGTTTGGAAATAGCAGTGATGACTGTGCAACATTGTGAATATACTTAATGCCCCCTGAAAAATGGTTAAATGGCAAGTTTTATGTTACATCTATTTTACCACAAAAAGGACAAATACAAAGAAAAGACTTTGCCTACACCTGTCCTCGCCAGGGGGAAAGAGGGCCGGAATCTGGATCCAGAGGGGATTAAAGCATGTATTTAGGGGCAGCTTGGACTTGGGTCCTATACTCTTTTGCCACTATTGTTTTTTTGAGCAGGTAATTTACAAAACCTAAAGGGTATCAAAAAGTATAACGTGAGGCCTGGCCAGGTAGCTCAGTTGGTTAGAGTGTTGTCCTGATATGACAAGGCTGTGGGTTCAGTCCTAGGTCAGGGCACATACAAGAATCAATCAATGATGCATAAATAAGTGGAACAAAAAAATCGATGTCTGTCTCTCTCCCCCTCTCTTTCTCTAATATCAATAGAGAGAGAGAGAAAAAGAGAGAGAGGGAGGGAAGGGAGGCTCACCACCTGTTCTCATGGTCTCTTCTAATCGGAACACTCACCTGGCATACCTCTAAGTTATGTGGCCTTGGGCAAACCTCTTCACTTTTATTGGTCTCAGTGCTTTCACCTGTAAATTAACCCTCCTTCTTCCTTCCTCTCAGGGTTGTCATCAAGACTAGATAAGCCGGGCAGGTGGTTAACTATGTTAAATCTGAAAACACTGTTGTCTTTAATGAAAAAAACTAAACTGTTAGAGCTACAGAAAAACTGGAGCACTATGTACTCCCCATCTCCTATCTCCTTTCTTTTCCTCCATAACATTTCCATCCAACACTAGATATATTTGCTTCACTACCTCCTCCCCAGCTGAATGGAAGCTTGTTGGGGCAGCAACTTCTGACTGCTTTGTTCACTCACTGCTAGACCTCCAGTACCTGAATGACTGGTGCACAGTAGGTGCTCAGTATATATCTGTGGAAGAAATGAATTACCAGCTCCAATAACCCATTCTGAAACAAGCCAAACTCTTTATCACCTGCTATTGATCCACCACTGATACCACAGCCTGGTAACTGAAGAGTCAACATATTCGAACTTCCCCTTCTGTGCAGGAAAGGGGCCAGATAGAGGGGGAAAATTAAGAGCTCCTGGAGATTAAAGGCACACCAGGAAAGGAAAAAGCTTCCAACAGAATCAAGAATGTGGCTTCACAAGAACTTGTTTCTTAAAAAGAATGCAAGGAAGCTCCAAAGGCGAGTGACCTCTCAGTTCCAAGAGAGAAGCCACGTGATCTCCGAATGCAGATTTTTCTGAATGCAGAAATGAGTTCATAGCCAAGAACTTTCTGAAGCCAGAACTGTGAAGATTAAACCCAATTAAAGTAGCAATCAGTATGCCAACAATGATAACACAGAAGAAATGGAAAAATTCCTAGAAACACACAATGTACTAAAACTGATTCATAAAGAAATAAAAAATTTTAACAGACCTAAAATTAATAAGGAGATTGAATAAGTTATCAAAAAATTCCCAGCAAAGAAAAGCCTGGAGCTAAATGGCTCTGCTGGTGAATTCTACCAAACATTTAAAGAACAATTACCACCAATCCTTCTCAAATTCTTCAAAAAAAAGTGAAGAGGGAACACTTCCTAACTCATTTTATGAGGTCAGCATTACCCTAATTTTTCCAAAGCCAAAACACTATAAAAACCCCACAAAATCCTCAATAAAATACTAGCAAACTGAATTCAGCAGATTAAAAGGTTTATACACCATGATCAAGTGGAATTTTATTCCTGGAATGCAAGGATGGTTCAACATACAATAATCAATCAATGTAATACAATAGAAAGGAGGAAAAAAACCCACATGTTCATCTCAATTGATGAAGAAAAGCATTGGACAAAATTCAATTCCCTTTCATAATAAAAACATCCAACAAACTAGAAATAGAAAGAAATTTCCTCAACATGATAAAAGCCATATTTGAAAAAGCCATATTTGAACATCACACTCGATGGTGAAAGAATGAAAGCATTTCCCCAAGATCAGAAACAAAACAAAAGGATGACTGCTTTTACCACTTCTACTCAACATGTTACTGAAAGTTCTAGCCAGAGCAATTAGGCAAGAAATAAAAAGCATTGAAATAGAAGTAAAAATTATCTCTGTTCACAGACATGTTTTTATATGCAGAAAACCCAAAAGAGTTCACAAAAACTGTTAGAACTAAAAAATAAATTCAGCAAAGTTCCAAGATACAAAATCAACAGGAAAAAAAAAAAAATCAGTTGCATTCTACAGACTAACAATCAACAATCTGAAATGAAAATTAAGAAAACAAACCTATTTACAACACCACCAAAAAGAATAAAATACTCAGGAATAAATTTAACCAAGGAGCCCTGGCCGGTGTGGCTCAGTAGGTTGGCATGTGGTCCCTCCCGCACACCAGACAGTGGTGGGTTCAATTCCCGGTCAAGGCACATACCCAGGTTGTGGGTTTGATCCCCAGCCGGGACATGTGCAGGAGGCAGCCAATCAATGTCTCTCTCTCTCTTCCTCTCTCTAAATATCAATTTAAAGAAAATTAAAAATAAATAAATAAATAGGCCAGACGGTTTGTGTGGATAACTGACAGTGCCGACACCTTGCCAACAAAAGCAGAAGCCAATCTGGCAAGCTTTCACTATTATTTCCCCCTTTCGCTTTCCCACAGAACCCCAGTTGCCCACGCAGAAACTAAACAGGGGCCCGATTGACCAGCCTGTCTTGTTGTTGTTTTTTCAAGTTGGAAACTGGAGTCCCTGTGTCTTCCAATCCCTCGCTGATCTAGATATTTAATGTCCTTTGCATTTTGTTGCATACAGAGTTTCCATCCATCCAACAAGAGCAGAACCAACCACCTCCACCCCTCTGTCGTCTCTAGTGCCCTCTCACAGATTATCCCGTTAGATCTCAAAATAACCCGATGAGAATGAATATACAGGGGTTGTTATCTTCTACTCCAGACATGAAGAAACCGGGCCTCACAGAGATGAAGCCATTTGCCCCAAGTCCCACAGCCCCAAGTGAAAGGGCCAGAGTTTGCACATAGGTAGTGATCTTCAGGGTTCTCCTTCCTCTCGATTATTAAGGAAAGATAAACAAAGTAGGAATGGAATCAGACCATTCTGCTGTCAAACAAAGAGCAAGGGAAAATGCTTGCAGGTATGGCAACGGATAGGTTTAAGAGGTCCATCCCAGAGGAGCAGGCTGGGAAGGAGCTAAGCGCCCTCCTCTTTCCCTGAGATCCACCCGGACCTAGAAATGGGTCTTCCCTTTTGGATTCTTGTACTCAACGATTCCAGCTGGACGCCCAGAAGAGGGTCTGCCAGACACGTCATGACATTTCACTAGGGGTGCAAGTGGAAGGCCAGCTGGGTCCTGGGGAGACGGGAGATTCCGCGCGTTCAGACGCGAACCAGCCACGCCTAAACCAACGAGCATCTGAAACAGTAAGCGGCTCCGGAGACCCACGACGAAAACATGCAGCGGGCCAAGCGGCGGGCTGCGCGCTGACCACTGCCCTGCCGCCCACCCACCAGCACCAGACCCGGTGGGCAGACGCCGACCCCTCGCGCATGCGCCAGCCGCACGCGCATGCGCGTCCCCCGTAGCTGCCTTTTCTTAGCACTCCCCTGCCTTCTCGTCCCTGTACCGGACCCGAACGCTGGGTACCTCAGCCACGGCCCTCACCCCGCATTCCTCACCTTGCGCCCGGTTTTCTCCCGTAGGGCCTTCAGCCGTTCCTTTCGCCGCAACGCTTCTTCCTCTAGCCGGCCCACACCGGCCGCAGCAGCAGCCATCTTGCCCGTCAACCCCTCCTCTTCGCTAGTCTTACCACGCGCAGGCCCAATGAGCAGATGACTCTCACAGCCAATCCGGGGATGAAAATGAGAGAGCAGGAAGTCCTGAAAGCCAATCAACGCTGAGTTGCTCTGGGAGTGCCCGCCCTTTTCCTCCCCTACAACTCGCCTAGCAGGTAGGGGGCGGGCAAAGCTCTAAGGCGTGATGCGTTCAACCCCAATCGGTGAGAAAGCAGCAAGTGGAATCAGACCTGAGTGAACGAGAGTAGAGCGCGTCGATCGCCCTGGTTTTGCCTAAGCGCTAACCGCACAGCTCACTCCATGCCTGCCACTTGGAATGCGCTGACCCAAACTTTGTCCACTTATTCCGACTTTTCAAGGCTCGAATGCCTTCAAGAAGCCTTCTGTGACTCGTCACTCCGACCCCAGTCTGATAAGAGGTCTACCTCTTCCTTCACGTCCAGCTATCAGTGGCTTCTTGGATGTCCATGGGCCCGTAGGCCATCCTATGTCCACTCTCAGCTCAGACAAAGCCTTCGCTGTGCAGGGCTTGCCTAGATGGCCGTTTTCCATCGGGCTCATGGATGATCCCCTCCCACCTCCAACACCCCTGGAGTGGAAAAGCACCCAGGGTCAGACTACCTAACCTGGAGAAGAGCAATCCCCAACCTGAGCCCAACCAAAGAACTTGAGCTTAGCTCCTGAGAACTTAGCTGAGAGTTGATTTGGCCTCGACTGCACCAGGTGCACCAGCAGGAACTGCCAGGGTCTTCTTTCCTGCATTATTCAGCATGCCCTGACAACTGAGAGACCCCTGTGGCTGAAGTCAAGTATTTCTAACAGCATGTTGGGGTCCCCAAAGCCCTATCTCCTCCCACCAGGGGAGAAGAAGGCCCCTTTGCCATAGAACCCCATCCCGCTCCCCCAAACGACCTTCTTGACCTCACTAACTTGGGCCTTTTGTTACCCAATCCCCTGCATCAGGTGGGGTGCTCTGTTAGAGCCTGATATTCAGGTAGCAGATACTCAGAAAATGCCAGCTCATTGGCAGGATGGACGCGACAGGAGGAAAGGCCAGAGTGGAGGGGCTGCATAAAAAGCCAGGAGGACATAACAGGATGGGGATGGACACAGAGTCTGTCTTCCCAAGGTCTAGGGGGCTCCAGACTGGTCACGTCCTCAACTGGTAAAGTCCTACAACCTCTCTGGGCCCTACAAACTTCCCCCCAGCCCCAACAAAGAGCCTGACCCCTCCTCAACACCAGGGGGCCCTCCTCAGCTCACAAGCCTGCTGAAAAGGTTGATCTAAAGAAGCCTAGGCTCAGCGGTTGAGCGCCGACCTAGGATCCAGGAGATCAGAGTTTGATTCCTGGTCAAGGGCACATGCCCAGGTTGCAGGTTCGATCCCCCAGTCAGGAGCATGCAGGAGGCAGCCGATCAACGACGACTCTCTCATCATTAATGTTTCTCTCCCTGTCTCCCTCTCCCTTCCTCCTTTCCTCTCTGAAATCAATAAAAATATATTTAAAAAATTAAAATTAAAAAAATTTAAAAGCCTGGGGGTGATGATGGTGGCAGTGGCCCAGCAACAGTCAATGAGGCCTCTGTCCCTGTCCACGCTGTCCCTGGCTGCCCAGGTAGTCCTAATTTGGCCCACCTGGGCTTCAGTTTCTCCTGGAAAAAAATAAAAAATGCACGAGGCGCCCTCTTGCCTTTAACCTCTCAAGGTTAAAAAAAACACACAAAATATGTGAAGCAAGTGCTGAACCGTGAAGTGGAGGGTGCTTTCACTAGAGCATGTAGGAAAGCTTCCTGGAGGAGACGGCCCACGAGGATTGGCTAAACCTCCCAGGGGTCTGCCCGACCGATGGAGGACACTGCTTCTCCAGGAGGTTATTTCAGACTTGTTCTGCTGCTCTCTGATTCCCATTCTGCTCCACAAACAGCAGATGCAAAAAAGTGGCACTTCAGCCTTTCTAGAAAACGCTTAGAACAGCACCTGGCACGTGGTAAGCTCTACAAGTGGTCGTCATGGGTTTTGTTATCATTACTTGTTGAAGGACCCTGGGCACTGCCCGTGGCCGCAGTCCCTCCCCTCACCCAGCAAGCCCTTCCCTTGCACACATGGTGCAAGTCCAGCCAGGCGGGATGCACCCCGCGTATCTAGACCCAGGACAAGTCTGGAATCCCTGACCCCCACATTCGACATTCGTCGGGGCTCAGATTGGCCCTTCCCAAGGCATTGGTAGGAGCTTGGACTGCGGAGGGCGGGACTTTGGGGGCAGCCCTGACCTAAGGCTCCTCCCCCCCCCCCCCCAGGCTCCCCGCCCTTTGCACGGTCCCAGGAGAGGCGGGGCGGCGGTGGCCGCAGCTAAGTGCAGGAAGCCGGGCGGCTACCGGCCGGGAGGAGGAGCGTGCAGATTTGAGTGGCTCAGCGCGGCGGGGGCCAGTACTACTTACCCCAGTAGTACCTCGCCGCTCCGCCCTGGAGTGACGCCCTCCGCCCATGGGCCTGGCCGAGGGCAACCGGCGGGCGGCGCGGAGGAGGCGGCGGCGGCAGGTGGCGCGCAGCAGGGCCGGAGCCGGGCCGGGTCATGGCCGCCTCGGAGCGGCTCTGCGAGTTGTGGCTGCTGTACTACACGCAGGTGAGGCCGCCCCGCGCCGCGCCCGCGGGGCCCCCCGCTCCGCGCGCCCCGCACCTGCTGCACCTGCGCCCCGCGCCGCGGGGGCCGGGGCCCGGGAGATGCGCTCGCGCCGGGCGTGCTCGGGCTTCGCACACACGCGCGCGTCCTGGCCCGCCGGTGCCTCTGCACTTACACCTGGGGGACAACCCTCGCGGGCGCGCACCTCCTAAGAGCCTCTTGGGTGGGGACCGCGCAGCCTCAGTCGTGCCGAGGAGAAGGGCTTGGACCCAGACGGCCCCGCACGTCCCCCTTTTACAAATGGGGAAACTGAGGCCAGAGGGGGAAAACGAAAGGTTGGCAGGGTCGGGAGGAGCGGAGAGGCTTAGTGCGCATTTGGTCTTGCCCCTCCTGTGGGTGTGGCCCCGTTGGGTGGTCACGGCCTTCCGGTGTGAGTGAACTGGGGGTATCCAGCGGGGGTCCCTACTGCGAGTCCCGTTTAGACACCATCCCTTCCCCAGAGAAAGGCAGTGATGAGCTCCTTCCTGACTCCTGGCGGCCCCACCCCGCCCCCGGGGCCTGGACCCCAGATCCAGGCAGAAGGAAAGGTTTGCCTTAGATGCTGAGCGTGCCTACAGGGGTGAGCCAGGAGGGATGTTTGAAAGGCATGGAGGGACGTCCTTTCCTCCTGAGCTCCCGGTCTTGTCTCAGGGGCTGCCTCAAGTGGCCTCGGAAGGTGAAGGCAGTGACTGACCCAGGTGTCTGTCAGAGCTGAGAACCTGGTGTCCCCCAGACTCTGTGTCTCACTCACACAGGCCCCCACTTTCCTTCTGCATCCACAGCAGGGAGAAATCCCAGGAAAATGTCCCCCTCCCCTTCACCCAGCACCAGCCTCCCTCCCTGCACCTGCTGGCATCTTGCTCCTGGCTCAGGTGCGCCCTGGGCACAATGGACTATTGTGTGCCCCTGATCTCGTCACTGGGGGGAAGTTCATGCTCAGATCAGCTGGCCCTCTGTAAAGAGGCTGTCCAACTGTCTCCCAGGACTACAACCCGGGTTTGGGGCCCCAGGGACCTGAAATCCAGGCCATAAGGGCCACAGCTTCTTTAGTCCACTCAGGTGGTGAGAGGTCCAGGCCTCTGGCAGGAGGCGGTGTACGGAGTAGTCCTTCTTTGGTGTGACCCAGGGCAAGCTCTTTACACCTCTGAGCTTCCCTATCTGGAAATTTGGCACAGCCTGGACCTCAGGAGTGGCCTGTACTCTGCAGAGGGGTAGCCAGTATGACTGGTCCAGGTCAGAGAAGGCTCCTGCTTCCCTGGCCCCATTGGGTTCCCTCACCCCAGCCTGTCTCCATCTCCAAGGGCTGGTCTTTGTGAAGGAGCAAAAGATGCAGAAGGAAATCTGCCCCTGACCCTCATGTGTACGATTGCCCCGTGGCCATAGGCAGGTTCTTGGTCCTCAGTTTCTTCTCCTGTGACCAGGTGATGAGTCTAAGGGATGTTAATGGTGGGTCTTCAGGCTGGGTGACATGCTGCTGGGGGAAGGTGCCTCCTGGGACCCCTTCTAGATGAGCTCTGCAAATGGTCAGCCCCCCTATTCCCCCAGGAGGTGTTTAGCACCTCTCTGTGCTGATTCCCTCCACCCCCCAGCTCCTTACCTCACAGGGCAGGTATGGGGCACATGCTGACTGGCTGTAGCCTTGGATGCCTGGATAAGCAGGGGGCAGCCTGGGGCCTGGCAAACAAATCCAGGATGTGAGTGTGAACTGGGAGCCAGGTGGGGCCAGGCTGCCTAGGGAGAGGAAGCTCTGCACTGCCTTCCTGCCCACTTGGTGCTGCTCCTGCTCCCGGAACACTGTCCCCACCCCTCTGCTGGCTCCCAGGGAGTGGTGGCTGTGCTATTTGGAGCCCTGCTAGGGGCCAAGTGTGTGTGTGCTTGGGGGGAGGGGATAAGATAAGGTAAAAAGTTGAACTGATAAAGGGTATTAAGAGACCCCTGAGTTGGCCAGCCACTCAGCCAGAAGGCTTCCCCAATACCTGTGCCCCTCCCTTCAGCAGTGAGAGCTGACATCAGCTGGCAAACCTGTTTCCCCAGTTGTGGGTCTTGGTCCGCCCTGGGGAGCAACCCCCTTTCCGCTCTTCCTTTCCCCTCACAGATCCCCGGTTCAGACCCTCCAACCGCCTACCTCTGTGGGCCCTGCTCAGCTGGGGGCCACTAGTGGGGGAAGGGGCTGAGGGTTGTTCCTGAAGGAGGAAGGAGGGCCACATCATTCAGTCTGAGTCCCTCAGGGCTCTAGTGGGGAAACCAAGGCAGGGTCATACCAAGGTCATCAAACAAATGTTGGGGCAGAGTCCCACAGAGCTCGAGCCCGGCCTCCATCCTGTGTTCCTTTACCCAGGAAAGGTCTGGTCCTATGGGCAGGAAGCCTCAGGTGGGTCTGCACAAACTGTTTTCTCCACGTGGAAGCTTCCTCCCCTTTCCCCAAACCAAGCTGGCTTCAGCCTAGGGTGTCCCCATTTTAACCCTCATTAGACTTCCATGGCTCTGCAGCACCTTACTTTTTTAAAAAAATATGTTTTTATTGATTTTAGAGAGAAAAGCAGGGAGAGGGAGAGACAGAAACATCAATGAGAAACATTGATCAGCTGCCTCCTGCATGCCCCTTACTGGGGATCGAACCCACAACCCAGGCATGTGCCCTGGCAGGAACTGAACTGATGACCTCTTGGTGCATGGGTCGACGCTCAACCACTGAGCCACACCGGCGTAGCACCTCACGTTTAGTAGGTGCTCCCTGGGTCCAGCTGAATGGCTGGACAGAGAGAACCACAGCAGTGACCAATCAGGAAGGCCACCCAGACCAGGCTGAGCTTGGGCCTTGAGGGCGGCGGGCCCGAAACAGCAGGAGCAAGAACATGACAGGGGAGTGAAAGGGAGGCCTGGGGATGGGTAGGGCCATATCTAGAGGACTCCACCTACCAGGGCTTCCCCAGGGAGGGCATGGGAAAGGGGTGAGAAGGTAAGGGGACTAGGGACAGCACCCTAGAGGCTGGCAGTAGGGCAGCATGTAAAAATTATGCAAAATAACATGCAAATGAGTGGCCTCTTTTCTGCTGGAGCAGTGGTGTCCCTCAGAAGCCCCCCCCAATGAAAAGGAGTACTTGGGGGGGAACACCAGAGCTGAGGGGCAGTCAAGGTCACAAAGGTCAGGATAGGAGGTACATTCAGGTTACAGGTGGGGAGCCCAGGTTGAACTCTCCAATTTTGCCATTGAGGACTCTGTTCCAGGGAGGTGAGGTCAGAGCTGGAGTTGACCTTGCTCTGCCCACACCTCCCTGGTTCCTCACCCCTGACTGGGGACCTCATGGAAACCTGGTCAAGCCCTCTGCTCCCTCTAGGGACTTAGCTGGGTCATATGTTTTCCTGTGCCTCAGTTTACCCTCTTGTAATGGGAAAAAGAAAGGTAGAGTAGCTCCGTACCTCACAGGGGCAACCAGGGCTTCTTCCTCCTTCCCTTCATTAACAAGGCAACTAAAGGGGGCGGGACTGAGGTGTTGGGGAGAGTAGCAGAGCTCAGGGGCTGGTAATCCCTGGAGTTGTTATGGCAACTGGGGAGCTGATGTGGTATTGTGGGGTCCCCATGGAAACCTGGGGACCCTGAAAGGAAATTCCTGGTTTCCATAGTGATAGGACAAGGGTAAGATTAAGCCCTGGGTCGAGTGTTATGGAGATCAGAAGGTCCATCCCTTTCAAGATCCCCTCCCCAAGGAGAAACTGGCCCAGCCACCTGGGCACTTGGGCCACACTCCTCAGTTGTCCTTGCTTTTGGCAAAGTTCCTATCTTCCTGCTTCATTCCTTGGTCCTCCAAGTCTGACCTGCATGCAGTCCTGGTGTAGTCAGAAGCCACTTTCTACTTGGCATTGCCATCCCCCTCTTGATGCTGAGTGGGGAGACCCCTAGGCTGGAGAGAGGTCAGAGGTCATCCTGATCAGACCCTACCCTGTCCCGTATCAGTCTGCCTCTTCCAGGAGATGAGGTGGTCACTACCACTCAGGCAGCTATGACCAGGAGGAGTTGCCACTGTGGAGCTCTAATCTCTCCCTACCCTGCTCCCAGCTCTTGTCTGGGGCCCACTAAGATGCTCCTATTCCACCCGCCTGGGACAGCCACCTGGGGAGTGGCCCACGAGACCTTGGCTCTGCCAGTGAGCCAAGGTCTGTCACTCATCTGTCACTCATGGAAGTGGGTGAGGAGAAGATGAGTGTTGCCCCAGAAAGCTCATGCCCTGGGTTTGGGGGATGAGCTCCCACTGACCTAACCACGTGCTGGTGGGTGTAGTGGGAGAACCTTTACCAGTTAAGCAAAGGGGTGATTTTAAAGAGGCACCTGAAGTGCAAAGAGACTAATTAATGTTAAGTAACAAGCTACCAAGTGTGCGACCAGGTCTGGACTCTAGAGCCCATGCCCTCAAGCACGTTCAACTTGGCAACTCCAACCTCTGAAGCACCAGACAGGGTTGGATCTTGGGGAAGGTCCTGGCTCTGATGGGGAACATTTAGGCAGAGGAAACATGGACAACCAAGCAAATGCAGACCTGTGGGAGCAGGACAGTATCATCACTGGGCTGGGGTATCTAGGGAGCTGGAGAAGCAGGCCCTGCTTGGGCTAAGGTCTGGAATGCCAGGCTCATCAGGTGAGCCTTTGTCTTCTGGTTGGGGTGGGGGGACGTGGTCAAATTGGGGCTTCCAGGACCCACATTTGGGTGAGAGATGACAGGGGGTGGTTTAGGGGTAAATGGAGGGGGGATGGTGTTGGAGCAATTTTGAAGGTAGACCAGGATCAGTGGGGTCACTGAGGCAGGAGAGAGGGATCATATGGTCAGCTTGGGCTGGCTGGCTAGCAACCATGAGTGGTCCTGGCCTAGAACCAAGGTCTGGCTTTCAGCATCTTCAAAGGTGCAGCTGAGGCTGTGTAGTGGATGAGGCAGCCCCTCTGGGAACCCCAGTTACACATCTGCAGTGGGAAGAGTCCAGAAGAAATGGTCTGAGAGTCCTGGCCTGCTCTGGTGTTTCAGGGTTGACCATTTTGGTGTCCTTGCTGCAGAGATTGGAGAGGTTCACCAAAGGTAACTGACAGAGAGTCACAGTGGTGTGGGCCCGCACCTTGGTGGCCCTAGCCCCTCTCTGAGTTGCCTGGGCCTCAGATCTGTGACAAAATGCACACTGAAGGTGCCCAACTACAGGGCAGAGGGCTTCTCTGCCTAGGTTTCTTAGGGGCCTGGCTCAGTCTACTGGGGTCAGGCCCCCTTCCCTGGGGTTTATTCAGTCCTGGCCCCATGGTCAGGGGTGCACATGTGGCAGAAATTAGCCATCCATCCAAAGGCAGCTCTAGACATCCTTGGGTTGAGGTCCGTGGCCCTTGGGGAGCAACCTCAGACTGCTGGGTGCTGCCCATGGTCTGGTCCTTGCCCCTTCATCCGTCTCCAGTCTAGTCCCTGGCCTCCCCCTCTGCCCCTAGGAAAGAAAGTTGTCTTCAGGGCTCAGCTGGTTGGAGCGGGAGCTCCAGACGGGGCCAGCGTGGAGGGAGAGAAGGCAGAATGGGAGGAGCGCAGCTCCTTGCCCTGAGAGGGCTGAGAGCTTAAGGCGGGTTAGAGCTGGGCTAGGACTTATTCAGCTGGGTCCCTGGAGCAAAGAGACCAGCAGGGCCAGGTGGGGAGGCCAGGACACGGAAGTGGGTGGGGTAAGTGTATGGATGAGTCCTGCACATAGTCCCTTGGCCTGAGGCCTTGGACCCAGGTTAGGGAGCTCCTGGTACCTTGAATGAAGGGCACTATAGCAGTAGGGGTCAGAACCTGGGCCTAGATAGGTCTGCCCTGACTCCAGGCCCTACCTCTGGTGCTCGGCCAGGTCCCTCATAGCTTCTCTTGCTGGGCCCTGGGTGCCCTGGGCCCCCCACATCCCTGCGGTCTGCCGGGAGGAAGCGGCCCTCCTCCCCCACCTCCAACCGTGACTCTGCGCTTCCTGCCCCCGGCTGTGGCGGGAGGGGACGTTTCCCGTTCACGCCCAAGTTTCCCTGGCAGCACCCAGACTTGGGCTCAGCAGCTGCCCCTTTTACCCATGGAGCCAGCACTGGGGCCTGGGGTCCAGGTAACCAGTTAGGGTGGGCGGAGGCTCACAGGGTGAGGTAGGCCTTCTGGCTGTACATGTGGGGAATGTGCGTATGCATGGGTCTGCCTGGCTGATAGTGCACATACACCCTGGGATCTGCAGTCCAGGAAGGTTTCCTGGAGGTGGTGGCTGCTGAGCTGGAAGAAGGTGGCAGGAGAGAGCCCAGCCCAAGGCTTTGGGTCAGGGTTGGCTGGTGGGTGGAAGACCTCCAGCCCTGGCATCAGTGTGGGCCATAGCCATACCCCAGGCATGTATACACTTAAGCTCCTCCCCTGCCTATGTCAGGCCTGCCTGGGTCCTGAAAGGTTAGGGAGGTGGGAACGAGAAAGCAGATGGGGGTGCCTGGGAGAGTTGTCAATATAATACAACAATCTTCTGGTGCTGACCTTCCAACTTCCTGTCCTCCCTCTTCCCCCACCTATATCCGTTCCTGTCTTTCTCCACCCCCACTGCTCTGCCTCCACTCGCTGTCTACCCCACGTCCACCTCCATTCACTCTCCACTTCTGTCTCTATCCCTTTGTCCCACTATGGTCACTGTTCCCCTTCTATCCCCACCCCTGTTCCCCCATCCCTGCAGAAGGACCTGGGTTACCTGCAGCAGTGGCTGAAGGCCTTCGTAGGTGCCTTCGAGAAGAGCATCTCACTATCATCTCTGGAGCCACGCAGGTGAGGCTGGCTCTGTGGGGGGGGGGAGGCTGAGGGGTCCTCAGCGCCCCAGTGACCCCTTCCCCTGCAGGCCGGAGGAAGCAGGTGCGGAGGTGCCGCTGCTGCCGCTGGACGCGCTGCACGTGCTGGCGGAGCAGCTGGACCAGGGGGATCTGGAGCAAACGCTGCTGCTGCTCAAGCTCTTCATCGTCCTCTGCAGGTGGGTCCCTGTTGTCCTCCCCAAGGCCGGGGGACATGGAACTGTGGGCCAAGGGGCACCAGCACATTTCTACACGTGACCTCTCCCATCGTTCCCTCCCCAGGAACCTGGAGAATGTGGAGGCAGGCTGGGGCCCGGTGCTGGTGCCCCAGGTGCTGGCACTGCTGACCCAGTTGGTGGCCAAGGTGAGGTGGGCTCTCTCTAACTGGGGGGGTGGCAGGTGATAGCCAATTCCAGCCAATTCCCTCCCACCTCTCCCCCACTACAGCTGAAAGGATCCCCAGCACTGCAGGAGTGCGAGGGCCCCAAGCTGGAGGAAGTGGCCCTGCATGCCCTCCTCCTCTGTGAGGGCCTCTTTGACCCCTACCAGACCTGGCGGCGCCAGCAGAGCGGGTGAGAGCGGCCCCCCACCGAGGACCCCAGACGGCTGGGCTGGGGAGAGGATGTGGGCGGCTGCTGTGGCAAAGGTGTGGAGGTGGGAGGGGGCTGTGTGCAGGCTGGTGAGGGCAGGATGACCAAGGAGAGCGAAGTGCCTGGCCTCACCCTGCCCCTGCCCACCCTGTCACTGCCCCCAGGGAAGTCATCAGTGCCAAGGAGAAGAGCAAATACAAGTTCCCTCCTGCTGCTTTGCCCAGCGAATTCAGAGCCTTCTTCCCAGGTCAGGCTCTGCCCCCAGACCTGCATCCCTTCCTGCAGCTTCCCATTCCTTACACAGGACTGGACCCAGGACCTGCTTAGTGTTGGTTGCACTGGGGGGTGGGGGGGAGAACCCTTCTGGGATTCAGGGGCAGAGAGGGCATGCCTGGGCAAAATGAGTAATTTTTTTCCGGGCTGCAGTGGAGACCTGGCATCAGGCGGGTACGTTGATTTCCCTCCCCCTTCTCTCCCATCTCCTGGGTCCCCCTAACCACTTGTACCCCCCCACACACACACACACACTCTGACCTGGACCATCTTAAAACTCCCTAGTCCAATCCCTTTGTCCCTGTGGCCTCCACCTCGTTCCCACCCCTCATCAAGACAGTGTCTACACTGGGTATTATCTCCACTTCCTACTCCCTCATTCCTGGAGGAGTTGACCCCCAGGATGTTTCCTGCCACCTGTTCTCCCTGGGGGTCCTCTTCTCCTGGGTCCCCTCTTCTGTTATTGGAGGGAGACTGGCCAGTACTTTAGGTGGGTTCTGGGTGGGATACTGCTGGATGGGGGCAGCTGGGCTTGGGAGGCTGTTGGTCTATTGGGATAAAAAGTATCTTGTCTCTGGATGTCCCATGGAGCTGCTGGCCTGGGTCTGAAGCAGGGACAACAGCTTCAGGAGGGAAAACATCCCTGGGGAGCCCCCTGCCTCCATTGTCCCACTGCCTGAGTACTGTCCTCAAAAGAAACTGGGTTTTGTTCCTGCTGCTATAAACGCCCCAGCAGTGGCCTGACACCCTTAGGACTAAATCCTGCTCCTCCCCACAGCCTTTCTTCCCAGCCCCACTTGCTCCCTGCACCTCAGCCATGGTCCTATCATTCCTAGAATGCAACTAGGCAACCCACCTCTGGCTCTTTGCCCACTGTTTCTTCTCCCTTTGCAGGCCCACTGCACTCCCAGGCCTCACCTCTAGAGTCCTGCGCCCATTAGGCCTCGCACCCTATCCCACCTGAAGCAAGCCAGCCCTGCTTCTACCCCTCCACCCCCATAGCACCCATGTGACCCAGGGCTGGTCCTTCCTGCTCTCTAAGTTTCAGTCTGTGGCCTGGCATCCTGTCCACCCAACATATGACGCTGTGAAAGCCCCTAAAAGTCCCCGGTGGGGGCATGGGTGGGGGTGGGGGGCATCTGTGTGCTAGACACAGGCAGAGTCCCCAGAGCAGGTCACTTGGGGAAGCTCCAACTGTCACAGGGCGGAGGGGCCAGGATATTTGCATCTGAAAACCTAAGGCCTGGGTTTCCATGGGGAAGCTGGGTGGGGGGGATGTACTCACCACAGGGTCTCCACTTTGGGGCTTAAGGATCTAAGGAGCTGGCTAGGCTCTCAGGGCAAGGCCATGTTCCTTTCTAAGCTCCCCAAAAGAAGGACTGTGTTTCCCTGAGACACCCTAGTGGAGAACCATGACTTTTTCTGACCTCAGCTCAGAACCAGGTCTCCTCCCTCAGCCCCCACCCCCACCCCAGGGCTCCCACCTCTTGTGTAGACATAGATCCACATCCGTGCAAACTTGGTGACATTGTCCTTCCCTACCCACTCCACCCTGCCCAGAGAGCCTGCAGGATGCAGATCGGCTGCCTCCCATGCTGTTGCTGCGTCTCATCCACCTCTTTGGCGCTGTCCTTGCAGGAGGGAAGGTAGGCTAGGAGGTGCCTGCGGGCCAGAGGGTAGCTGTCTCAGGGTCTCCGCTGGATGAGCCCCCTCACCCATTGCCCACCTCTGTCCATACCTGCAGGAGAATGGGCAGGTGGCCGTGAGTGCTGGCTCTGTGCAGGGCCTGCTGGGAGTGGTGCAGGGCTGCGGCCGTGGGCCAGCCCAGGACTCCCGCCTAGTGTCGCTGGCTCTTGAGGCACTGGTGGGCGCAGTACATGTCCTGCATGCCAGCCGCACACCGCACCGAGGTCCAGAGCTCCACGCCCTACTTGAGGGCTACTTCCGAGTCCTTAATGCTGACTGGCCGGCTGAACCAAGCCCAGGCCCTGAAGAGGCCCTTGTCACCCTACGAGTCAGCATGCTTGGTGGGTATGGACTCCCAGGCTCTTGGGGAGGTGGCACTGGGAGGTGAGGGCCCAAGTGACGATGGGAAGGCTGGACTGGGCAGTAGAGGGAAGGTTTAAGGCTGACTGTAGGTATTGCTGGGAGGGGATTGGGCAGGGCTGACCCTTGACCCCTCCACAGATGCCATCCCCATGATGCTGGCCTGTGAGGACCGACCTGTGCTCCAGGCCACCTTCCTCAGCAACAATTGCTTTGAACACCTGATTCGCCTCATCCAGAATAGCAAGGTGGGCGGAGCCCAGGCAGGGTGGAGGGCCTGGAAACCAGAGGCTGGGGGAGCCATGTGTGGGTGCTGAGATGCTGCTGAGCAGACTTGGGTGGCACCAGGCTGGAGGAGAGTGGCTGGTGGGATGGCCTCCAGTGCAGTGGGAGGGCCTGAGACTGAGGATGGCTCTGTACCCACAGAAGGGCAGTGTTGTGGAAGGACAGGAGCACCCCTAGTCCCTTGTTTCCCCTTTCCCCAGCTCCAGGTCCAGGGGTAGGAGAACGGCTCAGCAGTTTGGATGCAGTGCCCACTCCTGCCCATTTAACTACCCGACTCTGTCCCTCTGAGCAGGGCATGGGTGGCTCATTTCCCTCCCCTTCTCTAGGACCTGGTGGGGCACTCAGCCTGGGGCTCCGGGTGCATCCACCCCTTTGGGCAAGTCCTGGCAGCTACTGCAGGCCCTGCTCTAACCCTGCCCCTCCCTCATCTTCCTTCTCTCTCCTCTGCCTCCTCCACCCTGTGTCCTCCCCCTTCCCCACAGCTATATCTGCAGACCCGGGCGCCCCCTGAGGGGGACAGTGACCTAGCTACCCGGTTACTGACCGAGCCCGATGTCCAGAAGGTACCACCTTGGGGCTGACCAGCTCAGGCACTCACTTCCCTGGGCACCCACCCCCAGGCTCCCTCTTTGAGCCCTTCCTGCACTATGCAGGGGGGATGAGCAGATATGTGTAAGGCCCTGCGTGGCCTAGCAATGGGGCTGGGTGTCCCATTGTCCCATGCAGTCTCACCTACTTTCCACATCTCTATCTAAGGGAACTGGGCAGGAGTGATCTGTGGTGTCCTGCCTAGTATTGCTATTGGGAGCTGGGAATTGGCTGTGCCACACTAGAGGGAACCTTCGAAACTCAACCACCTGCACCCATTTCACAGAAGGGAAACAGCCCAGATAGTTATGCAGGGATTCGGCTATAGTCATTCCCAGAAAAGGAGGTCCCCCACATGGGGTCACTTCTTTCTATGGATCCTTGTGCCTGCTCTGTGAAGGCCCCTGGGAGTCGCCGCCATCCCATGCCCTCCTGAGGTGCTCTCTGCCTCACCTTGCATGGGCGCTGGGATGCTGCAGAATATCAGGGGCCCCGAGTGGGGCACCTGGCCTCTGGTGGCTCGATGCTTGGGAGCAACCTCCAGAGCCCCGCCCTGGCTTTGTCCTTCTGGGCAGCCCCCCGTGCCTGTTGCACTGGGCTGTTTTCTGAGAGCCTGCATGTCTGTTCATCTACGAGGCAGGTGAGGCAGGCGAGACCCCTGGTCTGTAGATGAGGAAACAGGCCTGGAGAGGGTAAGAAGGTGGCCTGAGGTCACTTGGAGAGTCAGGCAGAGCTGGGGCCAAGGGCCTTATGGAGCCAAAACAAAGCCTAACACCTGCTGACAAACTTTCCAAGACCACCTGAACCCTCACCCCCCTCAGGGTAGGGCAGGGTGAGTGAGAGGCATGCCTCTGGCTGTCTTGGGTTCAGCCTGGGTGAGCCTCAGTGTCCCCACTTTGATTTAGTGGGCAAGGGGCAGGGTAGGACTCAATGGTCTCGAAGGTTCTTCTGGTTTTAACATTCTGTGATTGATTACCCTTTCTATTACCCCAACCCCCTGTCAATCATAATGGGTAATGGGGCACTTGCTGGCCTACCTGCACATGTGTGTCTAGCTTGGGTGGGGATGGGTGGACTGGGGCCCATAAGCCTACCAGACAGAGAGGTATGGCCAGGGGTATGGCCAGAGGGTCCACTGTTGATCTGTCCCAATGAGGCCCTTCCCAGCCTTGGTTCCTTCCCTGGCCTCTTTGTCAGAGTGGCTCTTGCCAATCTGGTCAGAGAGGGCCCTCGGGTCAGCAGTTCAGGCAAGGAGTAGAGGGCCTGAGCTCCCAGGCCCCCAGCCAGCTCAGCCACCTGCCTTGGGGCACCTGCTCCTGGCCCTACACCCCCTTCACTGCAGGGTGCTGCCATCTGCGATGCTCTGGCTCCTGCCTCTCCTGACTGCCCCTCCCCACCCTAAGGTACTAGACCAGGACACAGATGCCATTGCAGTCCACGTAGTCAAAGTGCTGACCTGCATCATGAGCGGCTCCCCGTCAGCCAAGGTGAGGACGCTACCTCTGCCTGCAGTAGAGGTGTGGGCTCGGAGCTATAGTGACCCCATGGCCCCAGAACTGGCTTGGTTGGTGGCTATTAGAGCAGGTGAGCTGGAGAGGTTCAGCTCAGGCCACTGGGTGGGCATGGTCATCAGTCAGTCCTGGAACTGGATCTCCTGGGTCAGGGCTGGATGGGAGAAGGACACTTGTGGGCCTTCTGAGGTGGACACGGCGCCTTGCCCCTGCCAGCATAGTGACCCGGAGGCAGAACCAGGCGAGGGGAGCCCTGGAAGCTGCTGCCTTCTCCAGGGTTTCTGTGTGGTGTGAGCTGGCCCTGGGTCCACTTCCATGTTCACTTCCTCGCCTGCACAGGAGGTGTTTAAGGAGCGCATCGGCTACCCTCACCTGCATGAGGTTCTGCAGAGCCACGGTCCCCCCACCCACCGACTGCTGCAAGAGCTGCTCAACATGGTGAGGGCGGCAGGGGCAGCTAGGACTGAGTCAGGGCTACCATGTAAGGCCAGCTCTCCACCTTGGGGGTCTGTGTTGACTATGGCCAATACATCCTGTGACCTGTGGCTGACCGCATGTGTCAGCGTCCCTGGGGTGAGGATGCTGGGCTGCATGGGGCCAGGAAGTTCCTGCATGTTAGCAAGTTCCAGGATTACCCTGGGGACACGCAGTTGGGGTTTAGGCCAACCCAGACCAAAAGCCAAGTTTCGGGGGTTAATGGGGCTGAAGGACTGTCATTAGTGCTGATGGTCATCTATGTGCCTCTGACTCTCCTGAGCCTCAGACACAACCTATGAGCAGAATGGGGGGGCACATGTTGCTTTCCCATTATTTTAAGCAAGTAAACAGAGAGGAAGCCCCATTGTTGGCAGCTTACCTGCTCCATGCCAGTTGCCCAGGAACTATGACTCTCTCTCCACCCGCAGGCTGTGGAGGATGACCACAGCATTTGCCCACCACCGCCAATCTGCAACGAGCAGCCGGTGCTGGTGCTGATGCAGTGGCTGCCGGCGCTGCCCACGGCTGAGCTGCGGCTCTTCCTTGCACAACGCCTGCGGAGGCTCTGTGACAGCTGCCCCGCCAGCCGCGCCACATGCGTGCAGGCCGGTCTGGTGGGCTGCCTGCTGGAGACGCTCAGCATGGGGGTAGCCCTGGGGACCCGCTGCCAGGAGCAGCTGCTGGCACTGCTGCAAGCATTGGGCCGCGTGTCACTAAGGCCCTTGGAGCTGCGTCGCCTGCTTCACCCCCCGCCAGGGCTGGACTCGGAGCCGGGAGGCGCCGAGGCAGGGGCTGCCCGACACGCAGGAGCTGTCATCCGCGCGTTGTCAGGCATGGCCCGGCACCGGGGCCCTGCGCGAGCCCTGCACTACTTCGACCTCACGCCCAGCATGGCGGGCATTATGGTACCTCCCGTGCAGCGATGGCCAGGAGTTGGCTTCACCTTCCACGCCTGGCTCTGTCTGCGCCCCACGGCCGCAGCCCCCGCCCTGGCCCCCGCCCGGCCACTGCAGCGGAAGCAGCTGTACAGGTGGGTGACGGCCGGGTAAGGTCGCAGCGCAGGGACCGACGGGCCAGCCAGCAGGCGTAACCGGCTCGGCCTGTCCCCAGCTTCTTCACCAGCAGTGGCTCGGGGTTTGAGGCCTTCTTCACGGCGGCTGGGACCCTGGTGGTGGCCGTGTGCACCCGGAAGGAGTACTTGACCGTGAGCTTGCCTGAAGTGTCCTTTGCCGACTCTGCCTGGGTGAGCCCCCGTCCTCGTGGCCCAGGTGGGTGGAAGGGGCACCAGGCACCAACCAGCGGTCTGATGTGTGGCTTCTGTTCTAGCACTGTGTGGCCATCGTCCATGTGCCTGGGCGGCTCTTCAGCCAGAACCTGGTGCATGTCTACAAAGATGGCCATCTGGTCAAAACAGCACCCCTCCGCTGCCCCTCCCTCAGTGAGGTGCGCTAGGCAGGGCTTGGGGAGGCTTTGGGTAGCTGGGGGGGGGGGACTTGAACAGGGTGGGGTCTGGAGCCCTTGAGTCCCTTCCCCAGGCCTCAGACTTCAGCCTCTGGGGTCTGTGCAGCATGGGGGTCACTGTGAGGAACTGGACACAGGTAGAACCCCAGGCTTTGCTGCGACCTGACCACTCCCCCAACCCTGGCCCCGCAGCCTTTCTCCTCCTGCTGTATCGGCTCCGCTGGGCACCGCACGACGACCACCACCACCGGGCTGCCTGGGCCACCAGTCCCCCCTGCCCTGGCTCACGCCCACCCCTCCCTCATCCGCTCCCAGTCAGTCCCGGCGACCGCAGGGCTTGGCTGGGGGTCCGGGCTGGTGGCCCCCCTCCAGGAGGGCAGCATCAGCTCCACCTTTGCAGGCACCCAGGACACTCGGTGGGGAAGCCCCACATCCCTGGAGGGCGAGCTGGGGGCCGTGGTCATCTTCCATGAGGCCCTGCAGGCAGCGCCCCTGCAGGTGCTGTGCACCCTGGGTATGCAGCCCATCCTCCTTCCTGGCCCCAGCCCCCACCCCAGTATCCCAGAACCAGGTGGTTGGGAATTATAAAGTGCCCAGGCCAGAAATTAGGGGTCTCGGGGAAGAAGGTGTCCCTGGAAATCCTCTGATCAGGGCTGTGCATGGGGCTTGGCTAGAGGTTCAGCCAGGTCTGAAGGCCCCTGTCAACCCCACAGGGCCCAATGAGACAGCACCCTTCAAGCCCGAGGGTGAACTGCATGAACTTGCTACCAAGCTGCTCCTCCATTACTCACCTCAGGTACTGGGGGGGACGGCAGTTGGCTCAACTCTGTTACCTCCCCTTGGCTCCCACACTGTCTGCCGCCCTCTCCTCCATCTGACCCTTGCTGCCTGCTCACCCCCTGCCCCCAGGCCTGTAAGAACAACATCTGCCTGGACCTGTCCCCTGGCCACGGGCTGGATGGCCGCCTGACGGGCTATAGGGTAGAGACCTGGGACGTGAAGGTGTGTGCAAAAGGCGTGAGCATGGGCACATGTGTGTCCAAGGCGGGCTGGGGAGGGGCACTGTGCCCTGGGAGGTATTTAGGAGACCTGGGTTTAAGGGAACAAAACTTCCCTGAACCCAGGTTCCCAGACTGGAGGGCGTGCTGGGGTGGAGTGGGTTAGGAAATGGCTGGGAGCTAGCTGCCTTCTCACAGCAGGCCCCCTGCCCCTAGGATGTGGTGAATTGCGTGGGAGGCATGGGTGCCCTGCTGCCCCTACTGGAGCGAGTAGCTGCACAGCCCCAAGAGGCTGAAGCAGGTCCAACTGAAACACATGACCTTGTGGGGCCTGAGCTGACCTCTGGCCACAACACCCAGGGCCTGCTTCTCCCACTGGGCAAGTCCCCAGGTAAGTGTTCCTGGTACCTGGTTTGCAGGGAGGAAATCTTGGCATGATGGGGGTGGGCGGAGCTGGAGTGCCTGAGGTCTCTGTGGCCACTGGCAGGCCCTTGACACACATCTGTCCCCTTCCTGGTGGCCAGGAGAGGAGCGAATGGAAAGGAACGCAATAGCTGCCTTTCTGCTGATGCTGCGGAACCTACTGCAGGGCCACGCTGTGAACCAGGAGAGCCTGGTACAGTGCCAGGGGCCTGCCATCATAGGGGCCCTCCTGCGCAAGGTAGGCCTGCTTGGGCATGTGGGGAGGGGGCTGGGTGGGAGGACCAAGGTGCCATTAGTCAGGCAGAGCCTCCTGGGAGAGGTGGCATTTGAGTGGGGCCTTGAAAGGCTAGGCAGGGTTTGGCTGAGGGTCGGGGGGAAGTACCAACGCAGGCTGGGACAGGAGGCTGCACAACAGAGACAGAAGGGAGCCACTGAGGGGTTCTGAGCAGGCAGGGAGCTTGTGTCCATCTGTCTGTGCAGTGCAGAGTGGAAGCTGGGAGTCTCAACAGCGGGTGGGCAGGGCCTGACATCTCACCCCAGCTCCTTCTGCTCCAGGTCCCCAGCTGGGCCATGGACATGAATGTGTTCATGTCTGCCCAGCTGCTGATGGAGCAGGTGGCAGCTGAGGGCAGTGGGCCCCTCCTGTACCTGCTCTACCAGCATTTGCTCTTCAACTTTCACCTCTGGAGCCTCAGCGACTTTGCTGTACGCCTCGGTAGGTGTGGAGACTTGGGTGAAGGGACACCGCCAGGCAGGGTGATGGTGGAGGTTCTAAGAAGTTATAACTCTACTCTGGATGACCTGAAGGGGCATATTTGTCCTGGGGCATCTGAGGGAACATGACCCTTCCTGGGGATATCTGGTAGGAGGATCAGAAAAGGCCCAGCTCTGCCTGGTGACCTGAGTCCTCTGCTGATGCCCACTCAGGCCACATCCAGTACATGTCCAAGATAGTCTGTGAGCACAGACAGAAACTGCGGAAGAAGTACGGGGTCCAGTTCATCCTCGATGCCCTGCGTACACACTATGGGTAAGGCTGGTGAAGGGCAGGTAGCCAGGGGGCTGACCCAGTGGCCTCTGGCTTTGGGAACAGGAACATCCAGTCTCCCAGCTCACCTGAACACTCTCCCTGTTCTCTCCCCTCTGTACCCCTGCTTTCTCCTTGCCCTGGGTGGGTGTGCCTGCTGGGAATGGTCCAGCCCGCAGCGGGAGCGCCCCCTAGCGGCTGATGACCTGTGCACGGTGCAGACTTCGCTCCTGCGCCTGGCGCGTGAGTTCCTGGTACCAAGCTCCCCCGTTGATGACATGCAGGTTGTGCTGAGTTTTCTGGCAGCTGCAGGTGATGATGGCCAGGTAGGCTGAAGGTTGGTGACAGGGAGGCTTGGGTGAGGGATGGAGTGTGGACCACGTGGGGAGGCCCTGCCCAGTGTGAGCCTTTGTATCCCCTAGGTGCTGGGCGCCCTGGACCTGCTGCTGGCACTGCTGCAGGGCTCACCAGCACAGGAGTCCCTGGCTGTCTTCCTGCTGGAGCTGGGAAACCTGGAGGTGCTGCTGGCACTGCTGGTGCGGCCAAGGCCACCGCCCCTGCTGGCCGACCGAGTCTGCAAGGTACACCCAGCCCACTAGCTCCTGGCACCCCATTTGCTGTGACCCCTGCTTGAGGTCCAGGGAGGTGCAGCAGGCTTGGGGCTGCCAGAGGAAGCTGCCTTTGAGGCCTTTGTTGGAGCCACACACCTGCGTGGTGACTCCCCCTCTTGCAGTAACGTCCCCGTGATGACGCCCCCCCCCCCCCATACACAGATCCTGCGCAGACTGCAGCACAATGAGCGCTTACCTGAGCAGAGCCGCCAGCGGCTCCGGCTTCAAGAGTGTGGCCTCCAGGGGCTCGTCGCCTGCCTGCCAGAGGGGGCGGTTTCCCTCGAGCTCTTCAAGGGACTCTATAAGCTGTTCCTGGAGACAGGTACAACCTGGTTGGGGCCAAAAGGCAGGCCAGGTGGAAGGGTGACATGGATCCAGGAACAGGACAGGTGGGAATAGGGAAAGTATTGGTGCAGGGGCCGAGACTGGGCCAGCAGGGGAGTGTAGCCCCTACTGGGGTCAGTCCCTCAAGCCCCCTCTGGCCATCCTCCCAGATTTCCTGAACCTCTCAGATCTGATGGCTATGGTGCAGCTGTCCCTCCAGGCTGACCTCAGCATCCGCCTGTACATCTGTCGCAAGGTGAGTGCGGGAGGTGAAAGCTTTGGGGGAAGGGGAAAAGGAAGGGGAGATTTCTACCCTGAGGACTCACTTTGTCTGCCAGTGGTGAGGGGTCTCTGGAAGCCTCCTCTGCAAAGGCTCCAGGGCAGAGGTTTGGGGGCGGATCTTTTGGATGAGTCCCTTACTTGCTGTGCCCTGGTCCACAGCTCTTCCACCTGATCTACAGACCACCCAACATTGTGCGGTTGCTGGCCCGACAGGCCGGCTGGCAGGATGTTCTGACCCGGCTGTACGTGCTGGAGCCTGCCATGGCCAGCAGTCCCCTGCCCTTTCCCCCAGAGCTGCCCGCCTCCCCAGAGCCAGCCTTACCCAAGCCACTCACTGAATCACCTGAATCTTCAGACGTCTTCCTGCCCTCAGAGGCCTCCTGCCCCAACCCTGATGCCTTTTACCAAGCTCTCTCCCCGTTCTGCGCACCCTTTGACCTGGTCCTGGAACGGTCCAGCGTGGACTCAGGCAACATTGCTGGTGGCGGTGGCAGCAGCAGCAGTGGGACTCTCACTCCAGCCAGCCAGCCTGACACACCTTCCCCACTGGGAGGGCCCCGGCCCTTCCCTGCTGCCCCTGGCCGCCACAGCTCCAGTCTCTCCAATGTGCTGGAGGACGGCAGCCTCCCAGAGCCCGCCTTCAGTGGAGATGACACCTCTAATACCAGCAACCCTCAGGTGAGGCGGGCCCACCCTCTGCCACTGCATGGCACTAAGGGAGAGCACCTCTGGGCACAAGGCAGGCAGCCTAGCCTTTCCACAGGTGTAGCCCTGTCTCATCAGGGCTGCAGCTGCAAGTGGAGTCCCAAAGTAGGGCGGAGACTTTACAAGGCCTGTGGACAGCTCTAAGGATCCTGCCTGGTGCTTCTGGGCTTGGGGACGGGCCTCTGCTTATTCTATGGCATTCTTCCAGAGAATTCCAGGGCAGTTCTTGAGGCCTGTGAGGATTGAAGTCTAATTTTGTGAACCTCCTGATCCTGTCTTAGGAGTACCTGAAACCTCAGTACTCTCCTAGGCATCCAGGCCGTGGCTGAGGCCTCAGCACCATTCTTCCAGGCCTCAGAGCCAGGCCGTCTGTTAGCTCAATGCTCTGCCTCCTGTTGTACCTACTAGTGGTGGGCAATGGGAGTTGAACAGGGATAGTGTGGGGTCAGCCGGATCCCCTTTTCCCAGCCCATACCTCACACCGCCCATTTGTGCCCACAGCAAACCCCTGAGGAGGAGCTGTGCAACCTGCTCACCAACGTGCTGTTCTTGGTGACATGGCGGGGCGTGGAAGGTAGTGATGAGGTCGCCTGGCGGGAACGTGGCCAGGTCTTCTCAGTGCTCACCCAGCTGGGGGCCTCAGCCACACTTGTGCGCCCACCAGACTGCATCAAGCGCAGGTGAGGAGGCATCTCAGGAGGTGGGGGCCTCCAGGGGGCCTGCGGATAGGCAGGCAGTGGAGAGACACCTGAGTCCCTCACCCATTCCCAGCCTCCTGGAGATGATGCTGGAGTCAGCCCTGACTGACATCAAAGAGGCCCCTGCTGGGATGCTGGCCAGCCTCAACCAGCAGGTACTTTGGCTGCTGCGCCTGCTGCAGGACTTCCTGTGCTCCGAGGGCCATGGCAACCAGGAACTGTGGAGTGAGAAGGTGAGCCAGCTCAGAGGGGATGAGCTTTGGGAGCACAGGTGTTCTCCTGAATCTGCAGGCGCCTGGTCTGGGGGGATGTGTACATGTGTGCAGTCCTGGGTGGGTTGGCACAGGTGTCTGTGAGCATGGACTTGTCTGTATGTACAAACCCAACCTGGCCCCCTGCCCAAACCTTACCTTGCTCCCTTCCCATGGGTTCCTGCCTCATCTGGTGATGGCTGCTGGGGATATGTTGTGTGGCAGCTCTTTGAAGGCGTGTGCATTCTGCTTGATCGCCTGGGAGCCTGGTCACACCTGGCCAATGGCACAGCGGATCTCCGAGAGATGGCACAGATTGGCCTGCACCTCGTGCTTGGCTATATCCTGTTGGAAGACCCAGAGGTGAGCAACGGTGCTTGTGGGGGAAGGGGCATGACTTATGTAGGGAGCTCTGGGAGAAGCCAGGTGCCACCCACATTTCCCTTTTGCCCCCAGCTGCACTCCCAGGCCTATGTGAAGTTGCACACGCTGCTGCAGACTGCAGTGCCCATGCGCTGGGAGGAGGCCTGCTATGTGCTCTCCAAGTTGGAGGCTGCACTGGCACGGATGCTTAACACCTCCCCCTGTGAGATGGCCACCGAGGACCCGGAGCCCCCAACTATAGCTGCTGCCTCTGTGGATCGCTGCTCGTGGCTGGTGCCGCTGGTGCGAACGCTTCTGGACCGAGCCTACGAGCCACTGGGGCTGCAGTGGAGGCTGCCTTCCCTGCCACCCACCAACGGCAGCCCCACCTTCTTTGAGGACCTCCTGGCCTTTTGTGCCACACCCGAATGGCGTCACTTCATCGACAAGCAGGTGCCTGGAGGTGGGGGCACAGGAAGAGAAGTGGGGGCTGGGAGCCCACATCGAGCACTGTCTCCTTTCCCTGCCCAACCCTCCAGGTGCAGCCCACCATGTCCCAGTTCGAAATGGACACCTACGCTAAGAGCCACGACCTCATGTCAGGCTTCTGGAACTCCTGCTACGACACACTCATGAGCAGTGGGCAGCGGCTGCAGCGAGAGCGGGCACATAGCCGTCGGGTTTTCCAGGTGTGTGCCTGGCTGGGGTGGTGCCTGGGAGCTGCTCCACGCCTGCACCCAGAAGACTCCTGACCCGCCAGGACAGAAAGCAGCCAGCAAGACTCACCCCTGCTCTTTCCCTCACCCCTACCCCCAGGAGCTGGTGCTGGAACCCGTGCAGCGGCGGGTGCGCCACGAGGGGCAGCGCTATGCCACAGCTCTGAAGCAGCAGGCCACGCAGCACTCTACGGTCCTGCTGCACTGGGGGGCGCTGTGGCGTCAGCTCTCCAGCCCCTGCGGGGCCTGGGCCCTGAGGTGGGTGGGGCTCGAGGCCAGGGCAGGCTTGGGAGGGAGGGTTGGAGGGACCTGGAGAACCAGACTGCCTCTGGGGTGAGGCTTGGGAGGAATCACCTGGGACACCTCCGCAGAGATCCCCCCACCCCCCGGTGGAAGATGTCCAGTGCCGAGACATACTCACGCATGCGTCTGAAGCTGGTGCCCAACCATCACTTCAACTCTCATCTGGAAGCCAGTGCCCTACGTGACAACCTAGGTGAGGCGGTGTGCTGAGTTGGGTCCACCCAACCTCATATGCTGTCCTGCCTATTTCTGGCTGAGCACCCTTGGGCCCATTGCAGGTGAGGCTCCCCTAACACCCACTGAGAAGGCGTCGCTGCCTCTAGCAGTAACCAAAGAGGCCAAAGTCAGCACCCTACCCGAGGAGCTGCAGGAAGACCAGCTGGGCGAGGATGAGCTGGCTTCACTGGAGACTGTGTGAGTGGGACTAGGAGAGAGCTGGTTGGGGTGGGGGCCACGGTCTGCTCCATGTGTGCACGCCTGGTGGGGATTGACCCCCAAGTCCATTCCCTCTTCTGCTGCAGGGCTAAACACCCTAAAGAGACTCCCAAATAAGGTGGGGGGTTGAGGATAGATATCTCACAGGATAGTTGCTCTTTCAAGGCTAGGCACCCCAGAGAAGGACTGAGAAACACAAACCAGACTAGGATGGGGGCCCATTGGAGTGGGCAGGGGCTGAGTGAAAGGAAGCTGGGGGCACAAGTTGGTGTCCTGGCAAGACATTCAGAGACCCAGGGGCAGGAACTTGGGTCAGTCTGGACACTGACAGTCCCTCCCCTATGACTCAGAGAGTGTGTTACTTGGGCTTGTTGGGAAGGGGGTCCCAGAGCCTAGGGCCTGAAGTGGGGTCTGACCCCCAGGATGGAGGCAGTGGAACTGGACCAGCAGCATGAGAAACTGGTGCTGTCAGCTGAATGCCAACTGGTCACAGTGGTGGCTGTGGTCCCAGGGCTGCTGGAGGTCACCACACAGCACATATACTTCTACGATGGCAGCGCTGAGCGTGTGGAAACTGAGGAGGGTGCGTTCTGATGAAGCTGGTTGGAGGGGTGGCAGGAGGTGGCAGGGGTGGGCTGTGGTCTGGCGGGGCCAGGTTGAGTGATTCCTGCACCTGCTGCCCATCCCCACAGGCATTGGCCATGACTTCCGGCGCCCGCTGGCCCAGCTGCGAGAGGTCTACCTACGGCGTTTCAACCTGCGCCGCTCAGCACTCGAGCTCTTCTTTATTGATCAGTCGAGCTACTTCCTCAACTTCACAAGCAAGGTGGGTGGGGCTGCAGCCTCATCTCCTTGCCAGCCCCCAGGCCTCAACCCTGCCCCATCCCACCCCACCCCCAGTTACGGAACCAGGTCTAGCTCTTCTTTATTGATCAGGCCAGCTACTTCCTCAAGCTCCCAAGCAAGGTTGGTGGGGCTGCAGCCTCATCTCCTTGCCAGGCCCCCAGGCCTCAACCCTGCCCCATCCCACCCCACCCCCAGACACGGAACCAGGTCTACAAGTGGCTCCTGAGTCTGCGACCCCCTACCCAGGGCTACCTAAGCAACCGCTCCCCGCAGGAGATGCTGAGAGCCTCAGGCCTTACCCAGGTGAGAGCCCTGGAGCGTGAGGGGTGGGTGCGGTCAGGGCCCTGTGGTTGGGAGGAGTGCTGGACACCTCAGCTGGCTCACTTCTTGCCTGCACTTGCCCCCCAGAAATGGGTACAGCGTGAGATATCCAACTTCGAATACCTGATGCAACTCAACACCATTGCGGGGCGGACCTACAACGACTTGTCTCAGTACCCTGTGGTGAGGGCCCATTCCATACCTCCACCCATCCTTCTCGTCCGCCAGCGCTGGTTCACCCAAGCGTAGGCACTGATGGGGGAACAAACCTTGAGCTTTGTCCTAGTGGGTGTGGCCTAAGGCCTGGCCTTTGTCCCCTGCCCCCCCCCCCACACACACACCCAGGCCCACTCTTGTCCCCTCCTGGCCTGTTTTTCCTGAAGGGAACCCTGTCCTGGACCGTCTGTCCTGCTCCCCTGTAGCCCCTCCAAGTGGAGGGTGCCCACCTATGGGCTCTGCCCATCTTCCTGAGGGTGAGGGCAGGGCAGAGTGGGCAGGTAGGCCATCAGGACCCTCATGCAGCTCCTGCCCGGGGTGGGCGGCCAGTTCCCCTGGGTCCTACAGGACTACGTGTCCCCAACCCTGGACCTCAGCAACCCGGCTGTCTTCCGGGACCTGTCCAAGCCCATCGGTGTGGTGAACCCCAAGCATGCCCAGCTCGTGAGGGAGAAGTGAGCATGTGGGCAAGGCTGGGCTCGGAGGTTGGGATGGGCCATGCGAGGGCTTCTGCTGACTGCCCCCTAACTGTGACTCCAGGTATGAGAGCTTTGAGGACCCAGCGGGCACTATTGACAAGTTCCACTATGGCACCCACTATTCCAACGCAGCGGGCGTGATGCACTACCTCATCCGCATGGAGCCCTTCACCTCCCTGCACATCCAGCTGCAGAGTGGCCGGTGCGGCGCAGGGTGTGGCGGGCGGGTGGCAGCCGGTGGGGGCAGGCCAGCATTTGAGGGGAAGAGGCAGGTCCTCCAGACATCCTGGGCCCTCTGTCTCTGTCTTTTTTTCCCGCCATACCTTCTCCCTCCCTGTCCCCACTCTCGCCACCTCACTTTGGCCCGTGCCCCTCCCCCAGCTTTGACTGCTCTGACCGGCAGTTCCACTCGGTGGCCGCAGCCTGGCAGGCCCGCCTGGACAGCCTGGCTGATGTGAAGGAGCTCATCCCAGAGTTCTTCTACTTCCCAGACTTCCTGGAGAACCAGAACGGTAGGAGCTGGCCTGGGAGACACGGGCCGAGGTGGCCAGGGAGCAGGTGAAGACAGCTGACCCCATCCTCTGTTCCAGGCTTTGACCTGGGCTGTCTCCAGCTGACCAACGAGAAGGTGGGCGACGTGGTGCTGCCCCCGTGGGCTAGCTCTCCCGAGGACTTCATCCAGCAGCACCGCCAGGCTCTGGTGAGGACATGAGCACATACAGGCGGGCAGTGGGGCTGAAGGTCGGGGTTAGAGGTCAGCTGTCTGTCCCTGGACTGACCGCCCCTCCCTATCCCCAGGAGTCCGAGTATGTGTCCGCCCACCTGCACGAGTGGATTGACCTCATCTTTGGCTATAAGCAGCGGGGGCCGGCTGCAGAGGAGGCCCTCAATGTCTTCTATTACTGCACCTATGAGGGTAGGCAGTGCCCTGGGTTTAAGTGGAAGCTGGGCACAGATAAGGGTGAATGCAGAGGGCACAGAGGGAGTCCTGACTACCCTGCCTACCCACCCAGGGGCTGTGGACCTGGACCACGTGGCAGATGAGCGGGAGCGGAAGGCTCTGGAGGGCATTATCAGCAACTTTGGGCAGACTCCCTGTCAGCTGCTAAAGGTAAGTAAGGCCAGCTTGCAGGACAGTGGTAAGGGGCGTCCATGCCATGGTGTTAACTGACCACTCATCCACAGGAGCCACATCCAGCTCGGCTCTCAGCTGAGGAAGCAGCCCAGCGCCTTGCACGTCTGGACACTAACTCACCTAGCATCTTCCAGCATCTGGACCAGCTCAAGGCCTTCTTCGCGGGGGTGAGGAAGGCCTCAACTTCTTACTCTTACCAACTTTTGGGGCAGATGGAAAACCTAAATCAAGGTCACTGATATGGGAAAAGAAGTGAACATGAGGGGACTATGGGAGTGTAGCTGGGGTACCTTCTTCATGAGGGCCAGGACAAGTGATGACTCACTTAGCCCTCTCTGGAAGCCTTAGGGAGACCAGAAGGAAGGGCATCTGGCCTTGAACACTCCCTCACCTTCCTGTCTACATCTCAGAATGCCCCAGACCTAACTTTTTTAGGCTATCCTCTCCTGCCAGCAGGCGGGGGCACAAGGAGTAATGGGGTGGGTGGACCAAGGCTGAGACCAAGCTTGAGACTCTGGAAGGATCTTCCTTGTCTATCCCAGCTTCTTACTCACTTTTTGAGATGCCCTCCTGAAGACCCACTGGTGTCATGTGTGTTTCTCAGAGGGACCTCAGCCTCTGTGACACCCAGCCTGTGACCCCTGGGGGCTGAGGGCAAACGAAGCAGTGGTGCTCCAGGGAACAGATAGTGTAGTGGGGGCTCTGGCTGACCTCTCGGACATAGCTAGCTTGCCCTGTACCCCACAGCTTATCAGTGATGGCGTGCCCCTGGTGCTGGCCCTGGTTCCCCACCGGCAGCTCCATTCCTCTATGACCCCAGACCTGCTGGTAAGTGCACTGGGCAGAACTCCACCCAGCTCCACCCCCTCTCTGACTCAACCTCAAATCTGCCTCTGCCCCATCTTGCTCACAGGTGACCGTAAGTGCCAATGGGCTGCTGGGCACCCACAGCTGGTTGCCCTATGATCGTAACATAAGTAACTACTTCAGATTCATCAAAGACTCCACCAAGTAAGAGAGAGGGCTATGGGCAGGGGTGGGTGTCTCCCCACCTAATCAGAATGCTGGCCAGCATTGGGTCTGGCCAAGGTCTCTGAGGGCCTAGGTATCCTATGTGGCCTGGCCTCACCTGTTATCCCCCTTATTGGGTCAGGGTGCAGCGACTGCTGAGTGGCCCATGGGTACCGGGCAATGGTGTGAGTGGGCAAGCCCTGGCAGTGGCCCCCGACGGAAAGCTGCTGTTCAGTGGTGGCCATTGGGATGGCAGCCTTCGAGTGACAGCGCTACCCCGGGGCAAGCTGTTGAAACAGATCAGCCGCCACCTTGGTATGAGCAGCCTTGAAGCTGGGGGTGGTGCAGGTCAGGGTAGTGGTCTGAGGCTGGCCAGGAAAGGTGTGACTACTCTGTTCTATTGGACCTTTCCTTCCCCATGCAGACATAGTGACCTGCCTTGCACTGGACACCTGTGGCATCTACCTCATCTCAGGCTCCCGGGACACCACGTGCATGGTGTGGCAGCTTCTGCAGCAGGTATGCCGGGTGGGCAGCTTCATGGGGCCCCATAGTCCAGAACTGCAGCCCACCTACCCCTCAGTAGGCTTCCAGTCCTGTTATTCTCTCTTCTCCTTCTGTCCACTACTGTGAGCAAATCTGGGGCTCCACAACCCTCCAGCTCTCTGGCTTTGCACAGTGCCCTCACGCTCCTGAGCCTTAGCCTTCTCATCGAGGGGCCAGGATAATGGGATGCCCCCAGTCCTGAGACAGTCCTGGCTTCCTACAGGGTGGTATCTCGGTGGGACTGGCATCAAAGCCCATACAGGTCCTATACGGGCATGAGGCTGCAGTGAGCTGTGTGGCCATCAGCACTGAACTTGACATGGCTGTGTCTGGATCTGAGGTATGTGTGTATGCCTGTGCCTAGGGGAGGCTGAGTTTGGTGGGCGCTGTGCCTGGTACCCAGAGAACCCTGCCTAGTACCCTAAGCTGCCTTCCTACAGGATGGAACTGTGATCATCCACACTGTACGCCGTGGCCAGTTTGTAGCAGCACTACAGCCCCCGGGGGCCGTGCTGCCCGGACCTGTGTCCCACTTGGTGCTGGGGTCTGAGGGCCAGGTTGTGGTGCAGAGCTCAGCGCGGGAGCGTCTAGGGGCTCAGGTATGAGAAACAGGCACCCAATCAAGACAGGGGTGGTTGGGATTCTGTCTCTGCTGACACCTCCTGCTTCTTCCAGATCACCTACTCCTTGCACCTGTACTCAGTGAACGGGAGGCTGCGGGCTTCGCTGCCCCTGGTGGAACAGCCCACAGCCCTGGCAGTGACAGAGGACTTTGTTCTGTTGGGCACAGCCCAGTGTGCCCTGCACATCCTTCACCTGAACAAGTAAGCCCCGCTACTTAGGGGTTCATGGTCCCTCAGGGTGGCGGTCACTGGCAGAGGATACTAGGAGGTGCCCGGAGGACCCACACCCTCTTTGCATGTCCTTTGCATGACCCCCGTGAGCATGTCCTGCATGTCCTGTTCCTGACCCCTCACCCCCCAGCGGGGAGCTCTTGCCCTTGGCCTCTTAGCCACACACCTGTGGGAGACCTCTTCATGTATCAGGGTTTCAACTGAGCCATCCTTCAAATGAGGGCAGCCAGGGCATACAGGAGAATGACGCCTGCCGGGTGCCAGGCTGCCTTGCGGTTGCGAGTTCGTGTAACCCCGTATCGCCTCCTTCCCTCCAGACTGCTGCCGGCCGCGCCTCCCCTGCCCATGCAGGTGCCCATCCGCAGCATGGCTGTGACCAAGGAGCGCAGCCACGTGCTTGTGGGTCTGGAGGATGGCAAGCTTATCGTGGTGGGCGCGGGACAGCCCTCCGAGGTGAGGCTAGGAGCCGGGTGGGCCTCGGACGGGCCGGGCCGGGCCGGGGGAGAGGGTCCCGGCTCACTCCACCCTGCCGCTCCTCCCAGGTGCGCAGCGGCCAGTTCGCTCGCAAGCTGTGGCGGTCCTCACGGCGCATCTCGCAGGTGTCCTCTGGGGAGACCGAGTACAAACCCGAAGAGGCCCGCTGACCACCTGCCCGGTGCCCAGCGCGGGCTCCGCCCGGAGGGCGCCCACTCTGGAGTCCTCGAAGCTGTGGGCCGGCACTCAGGGGTGGGGGTGCCCAGCCCCCCCAGCTCAGGGATTGGCGGGCGGTGTCACTCCCGGAAGTCCCGCCCCTCGCCGGCTGAGGGGCAGCCCGGAGTCCCCGCGCTGGCCCCAGGGACCGCACAGCACTTTTTGCACAGTCTGGGGCGGGGAGCCCGGCCTCCTAAGCCCCTGCTCCGGCAGAGCACAGGGTCGGGCTGCGGCCTTAATCCCTAAGGCGGCCCCCGCTCTCCCACTCTCCGCAATAAACCTGCCCTGGTTTTGTAGCTGCTCCGCCTCCGAGTGTGCGCGCGCCGCGTCTCAGCCAGCCCAGGTCGCCGTCCGGACTCGGGTCCCCTGGTCCTGATCCCTCCAGGGCGACTCATCCCCTCCGCGTGGCCTGTTTCCCCTGCCGCCCCGCCCTTGTCCCTCGGGGACCCGCCGGTCGTCCCCGTGTCCCACTCTGTGCTCCACGTTATCACGCGGGTACGCCCCTCGTGCGCTCCCGCCGCGCTCCCGTCTCCAGGGCCCGGCGTCCGGTGGGCGCGCCTGCGCGTTCCTTTGCGGGGCGGGGCGAGAACTTGGCGGGCGCGCCCCTCCACCCCGCCCCGCCCCGCGCCTTCGGTCCCCTGAAGGAGCTGCCGGGGCGCCGAGCTCCCGGCTCCGCCCTCTCCGCCCCCTCAGTGCCCTTCCCCGCGAGGCCTCACTCGTCTCGGGCGGGCCAGAACCTGGCCTCCCCAGGGATTCCACGCGGTCTTCTCGGCCGGCCCCAGGTTAGTCCCGAGGCTGAGGTCCGGGCCCCGCCAGGGTGATCGGATCCTGGGGTCCGCGGAGGGTCGGCTGCTGCAGGTTTGGAGCGGGTTGGGGACAGAGCCCTGGGTCTTCCTGGACCGAGGGATCCGAGAACTGCCTCTGCACCCCACCCGGAGACCCGCGGTCCTTCGGGGGTTGACCCTCCTGGTGCGGCGCCTGTGTTGGGATGTGTGTGGGAAGCCAGACTTTTGTGGGCACGCGGGGTGTTGCGCCGTGTGTGCGTGTTTTGTGGGCCCGGAGAGTGCGTGGTGTGGGGCAGTAGAGTCTCCAGTTCCGCAGTTCGAGGTGGGTCAGGCAGACACAAGACTTGGCTGTTTGTGCGCACTCTGGTCGCAGGCTCACCCACCAACCAGGATCAACCAGGATTCCGGAAGGGCCCCTCCATGCGGTAAGTGACACAAACACACACCCGAAACGTGGCACGGGCCACCGCAGGCAGCCTCTGTCCCATACCCACTTGCCAACTGTGCACTTTGCCATAAACATGGGCACACCGCCTTGTGCAAGGAAGTGAGTTTGGAGTCCCTGGAGTAGACCAGGCCGGATGTGGAGGGTGGAGTTGGAGGGCCTTCCCCCAGGTCTCTTCATTCCTTTTCCAGGCAAGATCCCTCATCAGCCCAGACTGGGCCTCTCCTCCCCAGGCCTCAGGAAGTGGGTCCCAGCAGGATCAGCCCAGTAGGTCCAGATGGGTCCTGGGATCAAGTGGTTCTGTCCTTCATGTTTCTGGCCTCTGGGCCCATATGTTCTGTGCCCTTACTGGACCCAAGGTACCCTCCCGTCCATCCTCGTACCAGGAGGTGAGGGCTGGACACTAACTCGATGCAGGAGTAGAAACAGTCACTCCAGGGAGGTTTAGGGTGTTGGGTTCCTGGACTCATGCTGAGAAGTCTCCAGGAGCCTCCCACCAGCCAGTAAGTCTCTGGCCTGGCTCAGGTTGAGATGGGTGGCGCTGGGCATCTCCCTGGTCCTCCCATGCTATCCCTGGACTCTGGTTTGCCAGCCTGCCCTCCTCCCTCCTGAGCTGCACCCTGGCTCCTCTTGGCCAGCTGGGGCTGGCTCTATCACCCCCACTCTGTCTGACATAAGAGAAAAATGGTCGATTGATGAGTAGGGGTGTGTGTGTGGGGGGGGGGGGTCACCCAGCCCTGGAGTGAATCAGGATGGAGTGATTGAGCCAGGAGAGGGAGACTCCCGACATTAGGAGGTATTCCCTGCCATGTCTCTACACATAGCCCCTTCTGGACTTAGAGAAGTCTCCCGGCTCCCTTGCCTGGGCACTGCCCATAACATTCCAAACGCTTCTCCAAGAGATGCAGCCCCTGGGAGCACTACCCGCTGGCAGAGTGATGCCTCACAACTCCAGCCACAGGGAAGGCATGGTCCATGTAGGTAAGCATCTCTTGATCCAAATTTTGGGCACTGGGTAGGATGGAAGGTCCCCCAGGTAGGTAGGTCACACACAAGTCCAGTCACAGGCTCTGGAGTTCTTGTCCACTGTGCCCTGCCTGCACTGGATTGTGGGAACACCTGGCCTGCAAACAGAAAGAAGCAAGCAACAGCATTTACTTGCCTTCCAGTTCAGCTTTATTTTGCAAAAAATTTACAAGGCCTGTGCACAGAGGCCCCCATGGGGACCAGCATGAATCAATGTGCTCTCACAGTCCAGACTGGGTTGGGAAGACAGGACACAGTTCAGTACCATAGTAGACAGAGGAAGTGCTATAGGAGACAGAAAAGGAAAAGACCGGGAGAGATCAAGGAAGCTTCCCAGAATAGGAGATTCCTTCCAGTTTGACAGATGGAGAAGGCAGCACAGCAAGTGCAGATGTCTGGAAGCCTGGGAGAAAGAAGGGTAGCTCTGGGAAGGGCTAGGTGTCCAAGAGTAGTGAGCCCTTTGGAGGCTATGGAGATGAGCATGGGAAAACGGGCCAGTCAGCTCGGTGCTGTGGTATGAGCTTTTGACTACAAAGTAGGGACTATTGTTTCAAATCTTCTGGCAGCCAAGTCTAGGCGAGGCTGCCGAGGGACTATAGCCTTGATTTCTTGCCCCTGACCTTGTCTTTCCTTTCTTCCACAGATGAGACCTGGAAAGGGCAGGACAGGGACAGGGAAGGAGTGTGGATAGGTGAAAGGGGAGGCCTGGCCCAAAATACCTCCTCTCCATTCCCCTCTGAGCCTCCAGGGGCTTCAGGCAGCATCATCCCTGTGTACTGTGCCCTCCTGGCTACTGTGGTCCTCGGTCTGCTTGCCTATGTGGCCTTCAAGTGGTAGGTGGCCTGGGTACTGCCCTGTGGTACTCCCTTCCCATCTGGACTACCAGCCAGCTCCGTCTCAGTGAAGGCTGGAGCAGGTTGGCAGGTCCCCACTGCTCCCCACAGCTGGCGCTCACATAAACAAAGACAGCAGCTGGCCAAAGCTCGGACTGCAGAGCTGGGGGCCCTCGACAAGGACCAGACACACAGGGAGAGCAGTGTCTTCCAGGACTCTCCTAGCAGTCTGGAGTCCTGTGTCCCCAGCCAGGGTGAGTTCCTTTCCCCAATCTACAGTCAATTCAGAACCTAGCTCTGCCCACCACCCAGCCCACCTGACCCTTATTTGCCCCTCATGTCTCCCACCCCAGGGCCACATCCGGAGCTTGGCTGCCGTCTTTACCTTCATCTCCCTCGACAGCAGCAAGAGGAAGTGGAGCGGCTCCTGGGAGTGTCAGGCGAACCTGAAAAGGGCTGGCAGGGCCTGGCAGGCCGTCTGGGCTACCAGGCTGAGGCTGTGGAGACCATGGCCCGGGGCCAGGTGCCGGCCTACACTCTGCTGAGGGACTGGGCTGTCCAAGAAGGCAGCGGTGCGACACTCAGGGTGCTAGAGGACGCCCTGGCTGCCATGGGTCGTGAAGATGTGGTCCAGGTCCTGGGCCTCCCGCCTGAGGACTGCTCTGTGGTGTGAGTGATGCCTCCACAGCCTCACCTCTCAGGGTACTTACTGCTCTGGTGCTCCCGACCACGCCTTCCCTTTCATGGGCTCCTTGGCATTGGTGGGCTTAGCCTGCTCTGTTCTGGTGGGACACAAAGTCCAGCCACTATTCATCTTCCCTTGCCCTCCCTGCCTCTGAGACAGAGACCAGGATATGGGGGGAGGTGGCAGTAAGGAATGGGTCTGCTCTCCTTCCTTTGCCTTAATTGGTTTTTTTCTACTTTTGTATTCCATATTAAAGGAACTTTGGGTTACTGTACTGGTTCTGTCTGGCTACCTGGGCCTGTGAGAAGTGGGTGACTATGAGGCAGAGGCCCAGAAAAAGGACAGGGTCCCTAAGTTGTGGGAGCAGCACTTGGGCTGGCAGGGAGCGTGTTCCCAAAGAAGACACATGAGCTGTGGAGGTTCACGTCCTGCACCTGCCATTTACTGGCTGGATCATGTTAGGAAGCTGTTTTGCCTTTCTGAACTTGAGCTTCCTTAGCTGAACAAGAAATGGAATGGTGTGTTCAGTAAGTTCCCCTCACTTAAGACTCCCGAGTGGAGACAATTTTCCTGACTTGTGCTGTGACCAGCATCAACCAGAAGCTGGAGGCCTGCCCCTCTAGACAGGAGGCAAGGGGCAGACTGGTCCTGGGAGGCTGCTTACCAAGGGCCTCTGGTCACCTCTAGATGAGGAAAAGGAAGGGCGGGCAGGCTTTCCTTACAGGGCCCATTCTCCAGACTTAGGAGAGGCAGGGCCGAACAGGCTTCCGCTGCTGCTGCTGTAATTTCTACACAAGCCAAGGGGCAGGCAAGTCATCCCACCCACCTGAGGGGCAGTTGAGGATAGGGCAGCCACAGCCCATCCACCTGCACCTCACACATATGCTTGCCCTGAAGGGAGAGGCAGGCAGGTTGGTGACCAAGCTTTAGGAAAGGGCTGCTACAGCAGACAGGCCCTGCCTAGGAAGGAATACTGGCTACAGTCCTGGCACCCACCACCCAAACTCAGAGGAGACGTGGGATGCAGTCATGGTCCAGGGGGCCCAGAGTAGATCCTGTTGCTGGCTAAGATGTGACTGACTGGCTGCTCTGTGAGGACCAAACTCATCAGGCTGCTGCTGCTGTTCCTCAGAAACAGTTTACCAGGCCTGCTCAAGCACATCAATCTTTTCCTTAAAAGGGCAGGCTTTGAGCCACCTTTACCCTGAGATGACCCGTTGGGCAACAATAACCCAGGAGCGAAAAGCAGGAAAGACTCAGCATTCCCTCAGCTAGAATCAGACCAGCACTGGAGACGTCACACCTACTTCAGCAGGAAGTTGGCCACAGCATGATCAAGGATTGGCGTGGTGATGTGATCTCCTGCATCGAGTGGCATGAATGGTTTTCAATTAGCTGGCAGCCTGTATCACCACTGAGGGGACTGGAGCCTGAAGGTGTCAAGGGGTAGGTGGAAGGGAAAAGATTTTAAAAAACCAGGGAGGAAAAATAACAGAATTCCTCTTCAAAGGTGTCCTACTTGAAATGTGACTGCTCCCTGGTCACCACCCTTTAACAGAAGGGTGCCTGAATTTCCTTGGAAAATCTGAAACCTGGAGCCTTGGGTAAAAACCATGAGTTTGACCTGGTTGTGAGCAACAGGCTGTACCCTTAGCATGCAAACCCACCAGAGAAACACTCCCTAATGTACTCAAGCAAGCATGTCTAATGATTATGACCTTTAAAAGTTTTTTTTTCTCTTATGTTAACAATTCCTGTAATATGAGGACATGAGATGAGTACCTGTGCCTCTCTGAACCTTACTTTCCTCATCAGAACAGTGCCAATTCCTGCATTTCAGGGCTGCGAGGATCAAGTGAGCACAGCCTGAGCTCTAAGAGTCCAGTGTAGCACCCAACAGGCAGTGAGTGCTCTAACTGCTGTCCAACCTGCCCAAGATTTGGCAGGCCACAGCCTCTTCCCCAGGGGCATTACTGAGGTGAGGAAGAGATGGAACCAGACTCTTTGCAAAGACAGGCCCCCGCCTTGGCCTGAAGCCTTTGGCTCTGCTCATTGCCCAGACAATGGATGTGTGTGGGGAGGTCCCCACTGGGCCCTGCATTCTCCAGGAGATATCCACTCTCATCACCACCTGTGCACTGTACCCCGTTATATGGGTCCTCACCTGTCCTAGGTCTAGTGTCCAAGCCCAGTGTCAGGTAGCATAGTGGGAGGTCAGGGAACCAAAACAGCAAATGAGCATTCCAGGGGCTCGGGGGAGCTCAGGCCTCCGGAGGGAAGTGTGTCAATGCCTCGCCCCAGCCAGGAAGTACAAAGGGGAAAGACACGTGTCTTCTCTAGACTGATCTATTAACCAAAGCAGCCCAGTGCCAATGAGGCCTCAGGTCCACTTCCTTTGCTCTGGAATGCACGTGTAAGTTGGCTCCACCCCTAAGCACAGCCACCAGATCCCAAGCTCACAAGTGTCAGTCATCTGGCAAACGTCTGCCTCAGTCCCAGTGGGACCTGTGAAGAAAAAGGCCTGTGATCAGCTCCAAACTCAGACTAATTTTGGACTTCACATCTCTCCTTTCTCCAGTAACACGTTTGACTAGCTCTTAGGGAACACAAGTGCCAAGTTCTTTAATTAATTTTATTTTTTACATAAAAAGTTCAGTAAAAATTGGATAAAGTAAAGTGATTTTAAGCAGTAAATCAATCTTATCAACATAGCACAAGGCTGGCCAAAACCACAAGGCAGCCTGCTTTGGAATATTTACATGATAACAAATTAAACCTTGCAGGAGAACTTAAACCATCCTTACAAAGTCTTCCTGTGATCCTAGCATGTAAAGGCTAAAAGCAAAACAAAAAACAAACAAAAACCAGGAAAAAACAAATTATTTTCAATATATTCACATATACATTAAAATATAATACAGATCGTCGGGGTAAGGGGTCATGGGTGGGGATGCGCATGGGTCTGTGCGCCAACAGCACCGCCAAGGAGGAGACCCAGGTTTGAGAGTGGGGTCAGGCCTGGCCAGGGTCTTAGAGGGAAGATTCTTCCCTAAGCCCTTGCCTCTGATGGCCTCCAACCACACCCCAACAGCTCACGATCAGGCATCGCTTGTTGTAGATTGAGCTCATTTTTGGGCTTTCAGTTGAAATTCCCCAGGGTGATGTGTCATCAGTAGCACAGCTTTGACAGAAGGGCAGGGCAGGAAAGGCTCACAGGATTCCTTCTCCCCGGAGTCTGTCCTACCCGCTCACCTGTCCTCCCACCCTGGCCCCATAAGTCACTCTAATTCAGTGTCCTCTTTGGGTTTGTAAACAGCCCCAAACTTCTGCATGTACTTCTTAATGTACTCCTTGGTTTTGTGTTTCACATTCTCATTGCACTCCAGGTCCTCAGGGTTCTTACAGTACTTCAGCTCCTTATTCATAACGCCGTGAGTAAGCTGTCCAGAACACAAGAAGAGAGACCAGGGCCGCCAGTCAGAGTGGAAAGGATTTGAGGGGGAAGGCCAGCCTGCTACCTCAGGGCCCTTCTAACCAAGACTAGGAGTTAAATAAGGAAGGTAGGTTGGGGCAGGCTGGTGCTGGGATCACCAGAAAAGGAAGTTTCTTAGAGAATCATCACACTCAAGTAAGATGCTCTCCCTTCTCAAACCTTCCCTCCCCATTCCTGGGTCCTCAGCCTGGGTACCTCGCAAGGAAAACCCACTTTCTATGATGAAAGAGGCCTTTTTAGAAGGTACAGTTTTCCCAGAACATTGTCAGACCACAGCTGGGGAGAATACCTTGCGAGCCAGGTGTTTGAAGTCTTCCGTTGTGGTAATTCTTCCCACTTTGCAGTCCGGTTTCCGGTAAGGGTTCAGGCACTGGACAATGAACTGGGACATCTGCAGGCAGAGGAGAGAACATGCTGCCCAATACTCCAGAAAGGGCAAGAAGTTGTAATGAGAAAATAACTAGAAAAGGCAGCAAGAAGAACCAGCCAATCCTTCCCAACTCAGGTTGGCTGGTTCAGATAGAAGAATGCTAGTATGTCAATGGGATATAAGACAAAAGGATCCTGGCTCAGCCCTGAGAGGGAGAGTTCCCTTGGATGAATTGAGCAAGCCTTAGATGGAGGGACCCAGGAGCAGGGGCAGGAGAAAACAGCTCCTCTTTTTTTTTAGATATTTATTTATTTACTTACTAAACATGTCTTTATTGATTTTTGGGGGGGGAGAGGAAGGGAGAGGGGGAGAGAGACAGAAACATCAATGAGAGAGTAGCATCAATTGGATGCCTTCTGCATACCCTCTACTGGGGGTCAAGCCCCACAACCTGGGCATGTGCCCTGACCCTGAATTGAACAGTGACCTCTTCATGTATGGGACAACGCTCAGATGCTCAACCAACTGAGCCACATCGGCCCAGCACAGCTGCTCTGTTACTGGAATGGCAGGCAGGTTTCAGCTAACACGTGTCATGTCTTTAGCGTAGAGAATGTAGCTGAGTTCTCTGGCTCCTGGAGACAGTGCAAAGAGAACGTTCCAGTGCTTTTAGGAGGCTCAGCAACCCCAGGAAATGCAGGCATTTTGTTACTGAAGGTTAGATTCTGTGTTACATTTATTTTGATTCATACTACAGGAGTGTGAAGCAGATGGAAGCATGGGTATGACAACTGGTGGGAAAAGACCCAGGGTAGGACCCTTTTCAATATACAACTTCCAATATCCTCCTGAGCTATCTCTGTAGCGTATGTCCTGTGTAGTGAATCTCAAGAGACCTAGGCACAGAACCTCTGGAAGTACTTATGGCACTAAGATTCCAGGGGACAAAGGGAGTGAGGTTAGTGATAGCCACGTCATCAGGGAGCACCCTGAACAGGGCCTACCCATCCTTGAAATTTAATGAGCCTTCAGATGGTCAAAGAACAAGACTATATCACAAAGTAGGCACTAAATAAACAGCTGCTAGTTAGCTGAGCTGAAACACCAATAATTTCACACAGGGATAGTGAGAAACTAAATCTTATCTCTGTGGTCTCCTAGCCTCTGTACTTTCTCCCTGCAATCCATTTCCCCAAATATAGTCAGGGATCTCACTGTTCCCATCTTCAAATCCTGCAATGGTTCTCTGTAACTCAGACACACAGGCCCTATATGAAGCAGCACAGTATTGTTCAGCCTCATCTTTTAATACCCTTCATATACCCTGTGCTACAGCCCATGGACTCCTTATAGTTCCCTGAAAGAAATAATGCTTCTGTACATTCTACTGCCTGAAGTTACTTCCTCCCGATCTATCTGGTCAATTCCTACCCCAATTCAATAGCCTTTCCTGACACCTGAACAGTGGCCCCCTGCACTATCACCGTGCACTCTTCACACAGCTGCCAACAAACTATCAGTCCCTTCAGTGAATCAAGACTGGAGTTTAGATTCTAGATGCCCTGAGGCAGAAAGTTAGTGTCCTATAGCTGGAAATTCCAGCAGCATAAACAGTAGCTGCTTTCTCAAATCCATTAAGGATTAGGCAGCCACCAAATGAGGTATTACAGAAAGAAGACTGAGCTTTGAACCAGAGGCCTGAGTTCAAGTCTTCTGTCTAGAACTTGCCTTCTTAGAACCTTAAGAGTTCTTCCACCTGCGTAAAGGACTGACAATTCCCTTCTTGCCTACCTCAAGGGCCATTGTTGGGATAAAATCAGATAATGGATATGAAAATACTTTTTACCCAACTGTAAAGGACCATGCCAATGTGTCATCACAACTATATGGTCAAATTACAGAAGTGAGGGAACACCCAAAGGCAGGGTAGCATAACGCTACTAATAGCGGTGCATACTTAGGACAAGAAAGGAAAGAGCTCTGGTTTAAGCCCATGGAGCTGAGTAACATCCACCAAACCTTACCTCTTTTCTGAATACTTCTTTGCTTTTCTTAGCCAACTCACTGGAGGTGTCTGCTTCTGCTGTCTTAGGCTTTTTTGAAGTCTAGAAATGGAAGAGAAAAACATAAAAATGCTGGCACAAGAGGTCAGGTTAGTGATGCCCTGCTGTTCCAGGAACCTCCTTTCTATTAACCTGACTCTCCATATTAGGGCACATGGACTGGAGGCAGCTTGGCTGCTATTACCACTCTCACCTCATGTTACAATCCTGTCATCTGGCTCTGACTTTATTCTTATAAACCAAGTTCTAATTCTCTACCCTAACTCAAAGCTATATCCTTGATGTAGCTAAACATCTCTGGTTGTTTCAGAGTCAACATCTCTGCAGAGAAATGTGCTGTGTGACTTGGACCACTCAGATCCCTGTGTGAGCTTCAATACCTCACACTGTCAAGGCCTAAGCTCAGTGAGCTCCACCTTTCCTGGCTCTGACAGTCCAGGATTCCAGGACAAAGGCAAAACACTCTGTTCAGAAGGCCTTTCACTACACATCTGGAGGTTCCCACCACATCATGGTCCTCATCCAAATCCTTCCACTCCCCTTGGATATTCATCACTTTTCCTCTAAAGACAGAGCTGGCCAGACTGTAGGAGACACTCTCAGCAAGCAGGAGAGGCTCCTTGGAGGTTGGTATTTCCAGTTCAAAACTGCAAAAGCTAAAGAAGTAACAAGGATTTGGGGGGAAGAAGGGTTGTCCAAGTCAGTGAACAGATGAGTAGATGATAAGACACAGAGGATACTCTGTCCAAAGCTGGTAAGATGATGACAAATCTAGGACTATTCCCTTCTAGCAGCGCCAGAAGGGAGGCTGCCAAGTTCCCTCTAATCAGGCACTGCTGAGAGGTGAGGGGCCAGCAGCCCTGCCATTCAGAGCACCCTCCATGCAAGGCCATCTCCCCACACCTTTGCCCACTACCAGCCATCAAGCCCCTTGCTAGTAAGTGTAATTTTCTGTGGAAAAGATTATGAACATTCCTCTTTGAGTACAGTCACTTGAGATGGATGTAGAAAATGCAGTTGGTATTATAGGTACTTCCTGTTTTTGCTGGCCACTTAGAGCACTTTTTCTACTCCCAGCCCAACCCCCAGTTCTGATTCCTCCATTTACATCAGTAGTATGAAGGTGCTGATGATAGAGCTGTTCAACTCCCTCTGCTCTGGACTGGCTCCAGAGAAAGGTGGCACTCCCTTGCTCTCAGCTGCTACAAGTCAGCTTTCTCTAATTTGTTATAAAAGATTTACATATTTTCCATTTTTCCACTTTCTTTCTGTGGCTGTGGGAGCAGGATGGGGAGGGGAGGGTAGAAAGAACACACAGATCAACCTCTGTTTTCAAGAAATAAAACAAAAAAACCTGACAAGTAATCTATTTTCAAATGTTTTGCTTTGGGATTTTGTGGTTATTTTTCCAGTACTAGAGAGTGTGGGTGTGCTTCACAATAAGACCTCAGGTAGCAAGGGATCAAGAACTGCCTGAACAAGCCAAGGAAACTTCAACACATCCTCAAATATTCTCTTGTGGATCTCAGATATGAGCACTGACAGCAATGAGTACAGTAAGTCCTTGAGGTATGACAATCACCGCAAGGCTCCTGGTTCTACAGAAGAGGCTAGGCTCTCAGCAAGAGTACTGTATTAACAGGAATGTTCTGCTTCCCTCTGAATGGGGCATGTGTTCAGAAAGCTAAATCAATTCAGTGCATGTTTAATAGCTTTCTAATTTAATCTCTGACTTGGTGAGGTTGGTAGGGCTTTAAAAATGCAGTTACAGAGCACAATCCACTGAGCCCTGTCTAGGAGATTCTGTGGTCCTGTTGAGTGCTGTGCAATTGGGATTGAGAAAGGAAATGTTCAACTGAAAGGTGCCTAGACTTATACCATGGAAATTGTAAACCAAAATGAAGTACTCTTGGTTTGAAATTCACAAACCCCTCTTGGTCTGTGGTCTGAAAATGGCATGAGAAATAATTTCAGAAACTGGCTAACGTTTACTCAAGCCCAATGCCAAGCAATACCAGGAGCCAGAGTCAGAGCCAAGGGTAGTTTGATGGATACTGACATGAAAACTTTGGGAATATCCTCCAATTCCCAAAAAAGCCTCATTTAAGTGTTACCATTTCTACAATTCATAAACTTAAAAAAAAATTTTTTTTTAATTGATTTTTTAGGGAGAGAGGAAGGGAGAGTAGGAAAGAGAGAAACATGGATCAGCTGCCTCCTGCATGCCCCCTACCAGGAATCGAACTGGCAACTTTTCGGTACACCGGACAATGCCCAACCAACTGAGCAACACCAGCCAGAGCAACAATTCACAAACTTTTAAAACCAAGTATTAGTAACCTTCTCAAATGGCTATTGCCAGTTAAAAATCCTTTAGCACCAAAAAAAGACATTAGACTGGACCAATGGTCCCCAAAATGTAACAGGCTACCTTATGGGGTAGGGAACACCTACTGTGCTACAAGGTGGGGCAGCACTCTTACATTAAAAAAAGCAATGTGGGCGCGGGGGGCTCTCCTGTGCATTTTAAGATGTTTTAGTGGCTTCCTTGGCCTCTAATCACTAGAAGCCAGTAGCATCCCCTCAACTATAACAACTAAAAATATCTCTAAATATTATCAAATGTCCCGAGGAGCAAAACTGCTACTAGTTGAGAACTTCTGTACTAAAAGGCTAACTATTTATCTCTAGAGAGGGAAATATAATGAAAGGAGAACAGCCGAATAGAAATTAAGGGCTTTTACTTTTTGTTCTAACATACCATACTTCTGTGTTTGGATATCCTAGCCGTCCCTACCCCCACTCCCAGCATTTATTACATGTGTAATTCTCCAGAACAATAAGGAAAATAGGGTCCCAAGAACATGTGGCTACTGGCCCTACAAAATGACAGGGCACCGACTCTTCCAAATGATCAGGAAACACATGTGTACACCACACTCACCTTCATGGGGTTTTCATCATACGTTGGGGTTCCCAGGTCCATCTCAGCTTCATGCTCAAGACTGGCATCATCTCCTGGGCTTTCCCAAGTGGGAGGATCCCACTGAGTCTGCCTAGAAGAAGGTAAGAACAGCCATGCTGTCATGGCCAGAAAACAGAGAACTCTGGCACAGACATCTCTGCTCATATATACATAAAATATAACATGCAATGAAACACAGAGCAAGACAGTTCCATAAGATAGAGACATTCTTTTGACATCTTCCCAGCAGCAATGATTCTACCCTAGAGACAGACTATTTAGCCCACTGTTTTTCTGTAGCCAGTAATGTGGCAGCAGTTTCTGGGTGTCAAAGAGAGCAGTAAAACCAAATATCTTCTCTCTCTCACCTGCCTACGTACTGAAAATAAGATTCAGCAAAGCCTAAAAAGTACATGGAGTAGGTGCCTGCCTACGATACGCCATCCCTATGCAGGTGAAGACATCGAGGTGGCTATACCTAGCACATTCTTGGAGCAAAATAAAATAAATCACAACATACTCCTCACAATCCTTGAACATGGGGGAAAGTTCTTCTTTGCCTTAGGAGCCTTCTTGTTTGTAGTTGTGCCCTTTGGTTTAATGACTGACACCATGGAAAAGATGTGCAGGTTAAAAACTTGTGCCCTATTCTAAAAATATTCTCAACTGACTGCAAGAAGGGTTCAACCACTCTGTGTTTATAGTTGTTTTGAAAATAAGCAGAAAAAGATTTTTTTTTTTTAAAGCTAGGTCTGCGAGGTAACAACTAGAAGTGAGGAAATTCATGTTCTGAAGTCAGCTCCCACAGGGAACACTATAAGGGAAATGTCAAAAGCCTAAGAGAAGCTAGCAACATATCTGGCAGGTCCAGTCTTGCCATTACAGTCTGCTTTCACACCACACCAAAGTTTAGTCAGCAACATTAAATGTACTTGGTGTAATCAATTTTGCATACGATTGTGAAAGCAGGCTTACCTCTGACCAATGCAACTAATTAAAAGAAAAAATGGGCTCGAAATTTCTACTGTAATCAAAGAACCACAAGCATGCTGTAGGTTTATTATGGAAAGTGAACAGAGAGGGAAGTATGATGCTCTTAACTGCTAGCTAAGGAAAACTTAGATCTTTTTCTTTTTGGAAACGTGATAGTATATTAAAAAGTTTGCTTTGGTATTGAAAAACAAAGTTGTGGTAAAATTTGCAAACAATAGTTTTTAAAATCACTATGCTTTCGGTTAGTAACATAATGAGGGTTTGTTTTATAAAGGTATGTTATAGGGAAAAAAAGAGGCCTTTCTAAGCAGAAAACTAAGAGAAAATATTTGACTGTATGAAATTTTTAAACTTCTTGATGCCACAAAACATTACAAACAAAAATATATTTGCAATACCTTTGATAAAAAGATCTAACAACACTGACAAAAATGGGTAGAAATCCAACAATTCATAAAAGATACAAATTGCCAATAATCTAATGAAGACGTTCTATCTCAATAAGACTTGTTAATGAAAATAAGATTTCTCACCTATTAGACTTACAAGACTAAAAGAACCTAGATGATGAAAAAAGCACTTTTGTTTACTTTCTGTGGGAGTCTGAATTGGTACAGATAATTTTTTTAATGGTAGGCAGACAATATTTATCAATTTAAAATGTGTATCTCTTTTCACCAACAATTCCACTTCTAAAAATCTACCCAAAGAAGGTAGTAAGATTAGTGTCTTAAGGATGTCCTGGGTTAGAGTTACATATAAAATAGTGAAAATCCATCAATTAGGGTGGGTGGGTTTAAATAAAATTTGGTATAGCCATACAAGAGAGCAGAGGTTGGCAAACTTTTTTCTATAAAGAACCAGAGAGTAAACATTTTGTCCTAGTGAGCCATGTAGTCTCTGTCACAACTATTCTACTCTGCCATCGTAGTGTAAAAGCAGGCATAGACAATTCCTAAATAGAGAGGCGTAGCTGTGATCCCAAAAAACTTTATTTGCAAAAACAAGTGGTTCATAGGCATGGTTTGCTGATCTCTGCAACACAATATAAGCAAGCATTAAAAATAATGTAGTTGCAAGTTATAAAACATGTACCCAAACAATTCACATAAGATTATATACTGAGGAGTACAGACAGATGGACACACACACACACACAGAGAAAACACAAATTCACATAAAGCTGTTTTGTCTAAAACATATTTTTAAAAAATTTCTAAGAAAAAGATAAATTGGGTTTTTTATATATAGCAAGAGGCATCAAACTATGGATCAGAGACCAAATCTGGTCCACTGCTTATTTTTGTAAATAAAATTTTATTTGAACACAGACACGCCCATTCATTTATGTATGGTCTTGGCTGCTTACACAACAATGGCAGAATTGTGTAGTCATGACAGAGGGCAAGCCAGCAATGTCTAAAATACTTATAATCTGGTCTTTTACAGAAAACGTCCACCCATGAACCCTGATATCTGTAACGTTAGATGAAGTCATTACCATTTTTAGAAACTCCTTAGTTTTCTCCAAAAGAGTCTTGCAGATTAAAAATACAAAACGTATCTAAAAAGGACCCAAGTCTAAGGTGTAACATAACATTTAACAGCCCTTCTTACCTTGTGATGACATGGTAGTAATAAATCTTCCCTTCTGGATCTCGGGCTGTCTTCCAGTTGGGAGGTAAGACAATCGTTTTTGGTTTTGGAGGAGAGGGAGGTGGCAGATCCAGGAGATTATTTGTCACAACCATTTCAGGCTAAAAAATACACATGCACAGGAATAATATTTCCAACTTTATCTTTGCTTGAGCAGTTAAAGAGGAACCTGAGATCCCAGGCTAAGATAAAATGTGTACACTTTTAAGCACATATGGGTCTTTGAGATTGCTGCTTTGTGCATACCCATCCCTTAATCTCTACTTTATGTAGATGCCTTTATTTTTATTTTTTGGCTTTGCTTAAGTTCCACCTCTTCCATTCCCGTAGTCCTCTATCTGTCCTCTTTTCCCTAAGCTTCGGTGTCACTTAATATTCTATTATCATTCAATATTTACTAATCCTTCCCCCACCTGGGAATGATTCTTTCCCTCCTCAAACTCTTCATCTGCACCTTTCATGACATTAAAAACTCTGACTACTTTAAGTATCATTCATTGTGATCCTCAACTATTAGTAGAATGTCAACTTCTAATAATAGGAATGCAATATTATATTTGTATTAAAAATGCCTAGGAGGGCCTGACTCATACCAAACCCTTGAACTCCTGCTCTAAGTGCACACGGTCTTCCTCCCAATTGTTTCACATGCAGTCTTTGTACTCTATCTCCACTTATCATTATTTTTTTTAATCCTTGCCTGAGGATATTTTCTCCATTGCTTTTCAGAGTGAGTGAAAGAGGGAGGGGGGGGAGAAATATCGATGTGACAGAGACACATCAATTGGTTGCCTCCTGCACAAGCCTCAACCAGGGCAGGGATCAAGCCTGCAACCAAGGTACGTGCCCTTGGCCGGAATCGGACCCGGCTCCCTTCATTCTGCAGGCCGACACTCTAACCACTGAGTCAAACCAGCTAGGGCCCATCTCCACTTACTGCTCTACCTGTCTAAAGCCACCATCACTCACCAAATCACTTCAAGAGCTTCTTCAGAATTGCTATTCTGATCATGTTACTCTGTTGTTTAGTTTCTCAATTGCTTTCAAGACCAGCTTCCTATTTCCCATTTCATTTCAAAACAACACTTCATCAAGGTTTCACCGTATCCTTCTACAATGGTAAGTACCAAAAGCTTCCCTCAAAACACACTGCACAACATATATAGTAAAGTATAGCATTCAATTCTGTACTACACTATACTAGTCCATGATATCTAGTGTAGTATCACATAGTATCATAAATAATAGCTGATCTAAAAAATTATTACTTCAGAAATTCATAGCAAAGTATAAAAATACAAGGTCAGTTTAAATTACAAATAAAAAGGATCCTAGAAGCAAAATATATATCAAGTAACATAGCTGGTAAATTCTACAGAAAGTTGAGTAGCATTCCCTCAGGGTACACAAGCACTTGAGTAAAATTTACTACAAAAATTAAAATCCAAAGTGAAAAAAAACAAAAATAAAAGCCAAACTAGAACAAAAAGTAAATCTTCTAAAGATAAGGTAGACAGCCAATGAGAGTTCTATCAAGCAAAAGATTTCTTACTGGCTGTAAGGGCTGAGGCTGCCCTGGTGCAACTATTGTAGTCACGGCTGCAGATGGCTGTACCACCACTCCTGGTGGGTGAGCTGTGAAAATCTGTTGTCCCTGGATGTACTGAAGACTTGGCTGGGCATAACTCTAAAAGATAAAATAAACAAACTCATAATGTATACTTTTCTAGCTCTAATAAAGCAGTAATTAACATCCAAGTGGGCATAATCTTTCATAATCTTTCATTTATTTCATAATCTTTTCATAATGTTTGAAACTCAAACTGTCAAAAAGTAAAGAGAAATGAAGATTTTTTAGGGTTCTATAGTACCTATCCAAACCAGCTGACAATCATATGCCAGTGCCAAAGCCAAAACCAACAGCAGCAATAAAAAGGAAAAACTGGTTTACAGTCCCACTGAAATAACATGAAAGGCGCACACACATAAGAGATATATCCAAATAGCATGTGCCTGTCATATCTCTCCATTTGCTGGGGGGAAAATCTGTAGGAAACTGGCTTTCCCCTTCAAGCAACTTGAAATTACACAAAAGCTAACTTTGCAAACATAAATACAGTTAAGAAGTATCTTCAAAATGTGGCTTACAATGGGAATTACAAGAGAAAATGGAGGTCCAATATGTTATAGAGGGGGAAACAATTGTTCTGCCCCCACTTCTAGACTGGGGGAAAAATCACATAACTTTATATGAGTCACTTGACTTTATAATGTGAAAAATTATAGTCTAAGCACTCAGTTTTTTCAGATGACTCAGTATAACTTTGTAAGGTCACTCATTAATGTCACATGACCACTATAAATTATGTGGCCTCAGTTAAAATTGAGCTTTTATGTTTAATAAGCAGTTGTGACAAGAAAGTGACATGGTCACTTTCTAATAACACATCTACTTCAAATGTCAAAGATATTACATACGCACACACACAAATCTATATCATATCACATAATACTTCACTGTCAAGGTTATATCTATAAACTCAGTAGCCCATCTTGTCATGGTTGATACTAGGCTTGAATGACACAGACTTCAAGGCTTCCTCCTGGAGGTCAGATCTTTAGGCCAAAGATAGATGACCTTGACTAGTTGCATTTCACAGCTCATTAATGTTAATACTCTCTCAGTATTATTATGGTAACTGAGTAATAACTATAATTAAACCTTCAAGGTAAATAGTGCTTTAAATCTATTATTAATATCATTATCTCATGCAAACCTCAAACCACTCTGAGGTATTCTGGTCATGTTATAGATGAGAAAACTAAAACTGAAGAATCTAAGTGCCTATCTTCAGGATACAAAATAAATAATGGATTATGACTCAAAACACACACTTACAACATGCTCTATGCCTCTCAGTACCCAAAGCCCAACATCATCTCTGCTTAACTAATTGCATAGAGAAGGGAAGGATTGTCTGATCATCCTAGTCCATTTATCTACTACTCTAGCACACACAAGGTGGGTTAGGGAGTCAATAAATGACTTCTTGGTAGGAACAGACTGAAAAACTGGAAACAAGTAAAATTCCCATACTTGAGTCTTAAGGCTATGTATGACTAACCCCCAGAGAAGTCTTTTGTTCACTGGGATGGGGAAAAACAGATTCTATTTTATAAGAACAACCATATGATCAATGAGCATTCTACTGAGGAGTCTCTAAAGGACAGCTTCCATTGCTGTTGCTTAGGCGCTAACACCTAGGTTAAGAACATACTTCAGAAATAGGGATGGGACAGAAGCAAACCATTTTCCTTTTATCTGTGATACACATTCTCAGGGGAAAACTCAAAAATGTCTTGGTCCAAGAAAGCAAGACAGCAAAAGTTAGGACCTAAGAAATTTGTTTAATATTCATAAACATTCTGTAAAATTGGTACCTAATAACCAATAATGAACGTTTTCTTACTACCCTTATTTAGCACTGTAACATTCATTTTAAGCCAAAAATGAAAGAAAAAACACACACATACACAAAACTAAGTATAAGAATGTTCAGTGCAGTGTTATTTATAATTATGAAAAAGAACTTTCAACTTAAATGACTACCCCAGAAAAACAGATTCAAAATGATCTTATAAGCAAATGGGACATTATATAGCCACTAAAATGTACATGTAACCCTGGCCAGTGTGGCTCAGTGGTTAGAGTGTTGGCCCGAGCACCAAATGGTCGTGGGTTCAATTCCTGGTCAAGGGCGCATAACTGGGTTTTGGGTTCATTCCCTGGCTCCAATCGAGGCTGGTGCAGGAGGCAACCAATCAATGTGTTTCCCGCACAAATACGTTTTTCTCTCTCTCTCCTCCTCCCCCTCCTCCCCTTCCCTCCCTCCCTTCTTCTCTCTCTAAACATCAATGGAACCCGGCCGGGCGTGGCTCAGCGGTTGAGCATGGACCTAGGATCCAGAAGCTCAAGGTTCGATTCCCAGTCAGGGCACGCACATGCCCGGGTTGCAGGCTCCATCCCCAATGACTCTGTCATCATTGGTGTTTCTATCTCTCTCTCCCTCTGCTGCCCTTTCTCTGAAATCAATAAAGATATATAAATAAATAAAAAAATTAAAAACAAACAAACAAAACAAAACAAACATCAATGGAAAAAAATACCCTGGGGTAAGGATTAACCAAACAAATAAATAAAATAAAATGTTCATGTGTACGCATGTGTGTATGTATGGGTATGTATGTATAAACATACAAAAATACAGAATTTGGAAAAATGGTTAAGAATCATGTTAAGTAGAAAAAAATGGGGTAAAAACTTCAAGTCTTTAAGATTACAAATATATAAAAACATATAATCGTCGTTAACGAGATCATAAAAAATGGAAGTAGTTAATATACTTAAGGTTTTAGGAATTAAAGCAGGACACTTTGTCATGACTTTTCTAACAAAATTTTGATACAGCTTCAGCACAAAAATACTAACAGAAATATTACTGATCAACAGTAAATAATATATGCAGGAAACATTCCTGAGAGTCTCTGCCATCCACATTTCACCTTTAGGGATGATGACCAGCAATGGGGGAGGGCACAGGAATGTGCTAAGGATGATGTTTTATACATTCTTCCTTTAATTTTAAAGCTTAAAATGTATCGCTTTGTTTTATAGAAAAAAATGTTTGATTTAAAAACATAAAAAATACATTTTGAAATATAACGTCAGCACACTCTTAGTTTTTAAACTTAACATTACCATTTCCTACCATAGTAATATCATTAGGCTCAGTGCATCTGAGTCACTCTGGCGAACTTCTTGATGATAAACATGTAGGGTTATAAGAAATAATATACAAGATGGGTCTAGAAGAAAAAAGGGCAAACCATGTCCTAACTCAATTACCATGATAGGGCTCTCCTTCGTAGGGATACAGAAGAATTAACTGTATGTAATTCACTGCCTATAAGCAAAAAGGAGAGGAGTAATCCAAAAGTCATTCTTTCTCTCACATTTGCTTTGGGGGAGGCCAGTTAGCATGCTATAAGCAGCCCTACTGAGAGGCCCATGTGGTGGTAAGGAAACCAGGCCGGTTAACAACGATGTGAGCGAGCTTGAAAGTAAATTTTCCACCACCACCACCACCACCACCACCCCCGTCTAATTTCCAGATGACAACAGACCTGGTTCATGTAATTTCATGAAAGATTCTGAGCCAGAATCATCCTGCCAAGGTGCTTCTGAATCCCTGATCCACAGAAACTATAATAATTACTTGTTGTCTTAAGCTGCTAAGTTTTTGAGTAATTTGTTATACACTATGTAACTAGTATTGATCAATATATAAAAGTGATAAAGAGCAGGACTTCCCTATGCACCAGATTTAACATCCCATAAACAAACTGTAAGAGAGATTCCAAAATTAGTTACCTGTACAATTGGTGGTGTTGTTTGTGAATAGGGTGATGTCACACCATAGACAGTTGGGCAAGTCTGTCCTTGATAATATATGGTTGGTTGCGACTGTGCAGGAGTTGAGTACTGCTGCTGTACACTGACAGACTGTTGGTTTGAATCCCAAACACCATAATTCTGTCCCTGGACTGGGCCTGGGGCTGGCACTGGCAAGACAGTGACGCTGGAGTCTTGATGTACCACACCGTCACTTTGGGTCACATACTGTGAACTGGAAACTTCCACAGGGGCTGTCACATGTGGCACCACTGGCACGGGTGGAGGGGCAGCAAGGGGTTCTGTAGAATGTCCCACCAAGGGCTGAGAATGATCATAAGGAGCAGGAGAACAGACAGGGTCCATACTGGGTGTGGGGAGGAGCACCTTTCCAGCATTGGGATTGCTGGGATCCACATAGGCCTGCATGGGATAACCTGGTGGGTAGCCAGCAAAGGGGTGATGAGAGGCATTGTAGCCAAGAGAGTCATAGGGCAGTGGAGATGTCATTCCCAGGTTCTGCATCTGTTGCTGTTGTTTCTGAGCCTCCCGCTGAGCCACCTCTTGCTCAAACAACTTCCGACGCTCCTCTGTAGAAAGTTTATTGCGGTCTTTCCGGACTTTCTTTTTAGAAGTTGGTGTATCATATCTAGATAGAAAACAATAAGAGCATCACAAAAAGTTGTTCCCTAAATTACAGACATAATCGAAGCACTAATAAGTGTTATGTTATTCAATACTAAATCATTAACTACACCAACTCCAATTTGGCACTGGTTAAAAATCACACTCAAAATTCCTTAAGGAGTCTTCCAAATAGAAGAGAAGCCCAAGGAAATAGACACCTAGATGAAAAGAATAATTTTATCGTATTCTAAGATTCTAGCTTATCAAATTAAAGATACATATAGCATCCTAAATAGATTATTCTTTATAGTTGGGGACAAATATATAACCACAAATTCTGAAATTAAAACAGAAACCAAAATATATTAATAAAAGCTACAGAATTTGACTTATGTCTGGACACACATTTGGAACAAATATCAACAAAGGATGAACATGCACACAGGAAAGTACAGAGACTTATATTCACATACTCTTCTCTGTGCAATACCTAGTATAATATCTTACTGCTAAGCCTCATGCCCTGTGATAGTTTTGACAAGTATCCTCAGCAAGGCCACAAGAGACCATGAGCTCTAACAATCTCATAGCGAGAAGAGAACTGAGGACTTAAGATTCTTTTATGAAGTTCTATAGTCTGAATCAAATTTCTGAGAAAGTGCTCTTGGCAAAAATTTTAAAAGTGGCAATTTATTTCAAGATGTTTTGTTGCAAAAAAATATCTAATAAGAGCTTCATGGATAAGGACATAACATTTATCCAAACAAACAAAAATATATGATTTAAAAACCTCTAAGCTGAACATTTCCTTAAAATGTTAGTGGGCTGGTAGTGTCCTTAGCTGCCTGGCAGAAAAAAATCAAATAGTCTATAAAAGAGAGTACCTTAAATCCAGGCCTCAATGAATCCCCACAGGTAAAGTTCTAAGGAATATAATTTCATTTAGAAATAAAATTATATATAATTATAAAACTATATATATATAAACAAATGACAGGAAGAGGCCTACAAAGACTGCTGATACTGGAGTTATCCAACACAAACTATAATAGAAGAATGCTAAAAATTAATGAGCTAAGCCCGGCTTAGTGGTTGAACGTTGACCCTTGAACCAGGACCTGGTCATGGTTCAATTCGTGGTCAGGGTACATGCTGGCTTGCAGGCTCGATCCCCACAGAGGGCGTGCAGCCAATCAATGACTCTCTCTCATTGGTGTTTCTATCTCTCTCTCTCCTTCTCCCTTCCTCTCTCTGAAATCAATAAAAAAAAATATTTTTCTAAAAATGTTATCAAGTAGAAACCACTCAAGTACCAAAAATCTATTAGTCTTCACAGCTACTATTAATATCAAAAGAGACTGTCACAATATTTACCTGTAAAGTTTTATACTCTCTCATCAAGAGAATATACTTATTCCAAAAGCCCTTGGTGTCCAAAATCAGCAGTATGTTACCTGAGCACTTGTGATTTGCTTGGAGGAGAGAATACTCAAACAAGCCACTTACCTGTCATCCGGCCTTTTTGTTCCTCGCTCATAGGCAGAAGGTGGTGAGAGGGAGCCCCTTCGTTTCCTTTTCTCTTTATTCTGAGTTTGCTTGTCTGGGTCTCTCTCTCTTGACCTATTAGGAGTCTTTGGAGCAGCTGTTTGATCTCTGAAGCCAATAGCATCCCTTCCTCGTTCAGTTACTAAGGGAAAGGGGATTTAAAAAAAAATTACTTGGTAAACTTTTCTCCATCATGACAGTGTATCAACGGTATAGTAAGTTTTCTATCCAATGAATGGATCTATAGACTCCTCTCTCATGCCCCAGTCCTGAATTTGGATGAGACATAAGGTCTTGTGTGTGAGTACACGCTACTTCCTGAAAGCCTCTTCCATGAATGCCCTTTTCTACCTTTTCCCACCAAAGTGTCATCCAAGCCTTCAACATTTTTAACAAGTTCTGTGGAACACAGCATGCAAGATATTCCCATCACCTTTAGCAAAGCAGTCTGCTTGTCAGTTCAAAATGTAAAAGCCTTCTACTGCCCCTGTAACTCTGCTTATTTGCAATTTGTAGAAGAGCAGCCTGGCATAAAAACCTCAACAGGAAATGTCTCTTTAATTAAAAAAAAAGGATTATAAAACTTTTTTTTTTTAACCAATAAAAGAATCTTCTTATTTGCTTCTATTCTCAAGAAAGGGGAGCTTTAATTTATGACTTCCTCCAAAGTGAATGATTGTAAAATTTAACAAACTAGCATAGTTCAATTTACTAAGTTATAGAATGTAACCTTCTAAGGTAGTTCAATTTGTAGACAACTTTTTACAAACAACAATTTCAAAAGGAAAATATTTCCAACATAGGTGATAATAGGTGATAACTCAGGAAGTTATCAAAGCTCAAAAGCTACATCTTCAAAAAAGAATGCCAGCTTCCTACTGAAAAATGGTACTACTACCCACTCGGTTCTCTACTTCAAATAGTTCTTACTCGCTTCATCTTCACCCAATTTCATTGTCACTGCTCCCAAAAGCTGCCCTAAGTACTACTTTTCACTGATCACACCTCCTAGTTTCTCATCTTCCTGAGAAGTCTAAGTCCCACCACTGAACATTTCAATATAAACTCACTGGTATTAAACGCTGTTGCTTTGTGTATGTTAGTACTACTACCTCATGGATTAGATGCTCTTTTCTTGAGGACAGAATTTCTTATAAGATCTTTCTCACAGTATAGGGCAGATTCTCAATAAACGTTAACTGGGGGTTCTTTTTCTCATCCCCGAAAAACACGAGCTCAGTTTCTTCCATAGCAGCAGAGTTAGGTTTGCACATGGTGTGCTCACAGTTCTCCTTTTAGTTGGCCAAACTCCACTTACTTGCTAAACAGTCACTGATACACAGCCATGTGTGAGCATTTGTCAGTGAGAGGCTAACAGAATTCATTGATACCATATACTGATAGAAAATGTTGCATAATTAAAACACTGTTCCAGCTCACAGGTATTAGCACATCCTTCTGTGAAATAAATACTATTATCTAGTTTCACCTCTATCTGCCCATGATTACTATAGTTCCACCTTCAAACCCAGGTTCCTTGCCCTGGTGTTAATTTCCTTAAAATGTGGCTATTTCTTTACTATATCTTGGTAAAATAAGAAAAGGAATCACACCAACAGTTCATAATCTGACTCTGCATCTTAGAGAATGTGAGGCAGAGGAGTGATTCCATTTATTCAGGCTGAAAGGTAAAGCTAGACTACATATTTCCCAAAGTATTTTACACTTCTTATAAATATTAAAAGTCCTAAAGAGCTATTTAACTGCTTCACATTGAGGGATAACAAAGCCAGGCTTAAACCATAAGCATTTCTGTAACCGAAAAGCCTGAGACTAAGATTGGGAAGAGGAGTCCATATGTGAAGGAGAGACTAAAGTTGGCACACAAAAGGTTACTTCCTGAAAAAAAAATTATAATCGTCCATTATAGATCATGCCATGCATCATCTCTCAGAGGGCCACACCAGACTAGATATTTGCAAAATATTGGGAGGAACCCTTACAGGTATTTAAGATTTGACTCTCTTGCTAATAATTTTAACTTAGTGGGCCCAGAGAAACTAGCCATAGTGATGCCATTGGTTTTATCCACCAGTACTGCCTGACCCTGCCTTGTTTCTTATGAGAAGAATTCTTTGCGGCCTTAAGTAGGATATCTGTCTATGAGGAGATTAAACCAGTAAAATTAAAAATATCCAAAAGATATAAAGGGATGCAAATGACACCCTGCAGGTCTTTAACCATTAAGACTATTTAACCAGCCCTGGCCACGTGGCTCAGCTGGCTGGAGTGTTGTCCCATATACCAAAAGGTTGCAGGTTCGATTCCTGGTCAGGGTACATTCCTAGGTAGTGGGTTTGATCCCCAGGTTGGGCGTATATGGGAGGCAATTGATCGATTACATCTATGATGTGTGTGTGTTTTCTCTCTCTCCCCCACCCCTTTTCCCTCTCTCTAAAAATCAATAAAAACATATCCTCAGGTGATGATTTAAAAAAATTAAAAGGACATGAACATACTGGCTCCTTCACTCTACTTATAGTAGGTCAGTGCTGGAGGGGCTAAAGAGACTGATGTAATTGATCCCCAATTGCTTTAATCTCTAAAGGAGTATGTTGAGAACCCATAAATGAGACCACCATGGCCTCCCTGTTATCTGTTCTTTAATAATGATTCTTAACTTTTTGAGGAGTCACTGACTCCCTGAGAATCTGATGAAAGTTCTGAATTTTCCCCAGAAAAAGTGAATGTACACTAAGAATGTTGTATAGAAACATCTACAGGTAAAGACACAGACCTGTAGGAGTACAGGTTTACGAATGTCTGCTCTAAAGGAACAAATGAATGGAAGAAAAGTCATGACTTCAAGGAAACCAACAACAAAGGTAATATAAAGAGACATCTCCTTTGGCAAAAATTCACTAAAAAAACATAAAAACACAAGTTTCCAAACCTTCACACCAAATACTTCATTTACCTAATTACATATTATCTGGTTTCAAAAACAAAAAAGCTCAAGTCCTTATCAGTTACCTCTGCATATTTCCAAAAGAATATTTGTAAAGCTACATACACAGAGTACCTCTGAATACCTACTTGTATTCTCCTTTTCAGTTTGACTTTTCTTTGGAATTCGATATACCTCCTGCAAAAAATACACCAAAAGAAGGGTTATTAGTGTGGATTGGAAGTGGAGATTGCTTTGAAGCTGAGTGATTTCACATGGCAACAAAGAATTGGGAAGGAACGGGCCGGTATTTAATTATTTTCCAAAATTTGACTTATGTCCTGGTCCCTTACAAACAAGTAAAAATATATAGCACAAGTAAAAACATTTTAACATCTACAAGGCCTGTATTACCGCATTAGTCAAGTAACAGACTGAATAACTAGGCATTATATTTCTAACATAAACACACTTCCTGATAACTTCTGTATGCTTTCCACATATAAAATTGTCTATAGTTCCTTTGAGATTCTTCATAAGAACAATTCTAACATCTCACTCCTCACCCCTACTTAAAGAGAAGAAAAGGTTAGTAGTAACTCAGCTATATAAAACACTTCAAAAAAATTACATGCGTAAAGACAACCTCTGCTATTCAGCATATTTTGTTATAAATGCAAAACCAACTTGGTTAATGGTCAAATGTAGTATCTACTTTCATACTGTTGTCATTTTAAAAAAGGAAAGATAACTGGCAGGTGTGGCTCAGTGGTTAGAGGGTCAAGGGTTTGATTCCTGATCAAGGGCACATACCTGGGTTGCAGTTTCCATTCCCAGCCTGGGCATTTGCAGGAGGCAACCAATCAATGTATCTCTCACAGCGGTGTTTTTCTCTCTCCCCCTTTCCCTCCCCCCTTCCTTCCACTCTCTCTAAAAATCAATGGAAAAAACATCGTCGGGGATTAACAAAACAAAAAAAAGGGGGGGGGGATAAACGTTAGATTATTGTTGCTCTTGAAATAGCATCTAAAACTGTATCAAAATTATTCTTGAGAAATGTAAAGTGTGTTTTTAGGCTTTAAGGTACCTTTCTTGCTGCATGACTCTAGGGCCTAGAACCAGTTCTGTTCTTTGACAGCCCCTCACTATTTTGGTCCATCAAGTAGCTCTTGGGTACAACACTTCCTACCAGTCACCTGAGTGGGCAAATGGCAAACTCACACATTCTCAATGGTACATCATATGATACCTTACCTTTAGAGTAATCTCATAATATTGAGCACATCTATATGACCTAGCAATCCCAATTTTTACAGAATTGAACTCCTAAAAGAAAAAAAAATCGAAGAACTCTCCCCACATGATTGTTGATTCTAGCAATATTGTAGAAAATGAGAAATAACCCACATAACACAAAACTGAGGAAGGGTCAAGATGCAATATTAGGTTGCCATTAAAAATGACAAATGTGGCCCGGCCAGGCGTGGCTCAGCGGTTGAGCGTCGACCTGGGATCCGGTCAATCAGGGTTCGATTCCTGGTCAGGGCACATGCCCCGGTTGTGGGCTTGATCAGTGACTCTCTCATCATTGATTTTTCTCTCTCTCTCTCTCTCTCCCTCTCCTTTCCTCTCTCTGAGATCAATAAAGATAAATAAATAAATAAATAAATAAATAAATAAATAAATAAATAAATAAATAAATAAGACAAATGTGGACCACACAGAATCAGAGAAATCGATCATGAATGTAGATTTAAAAAAAAAAAAAAATCCTTCAGTACTCCATGTATGATGATAAATTAATAAAGATGATTATTGTTATAATTAAATGTGCACTTATCCTGTGTGCCAGGTATTATGCTAAGCACTTCAAATATATTACTTGATTTATAAACCAACCCTTTGAGGTAAGTACTATTACCTCCATTTTATAAATGGAAAAGTTACTTTAAAAAACTGAAGCTGCCCGGCTGGGCATAGCTCAGCGGTTGAGCGTTGACCCAGAATCCAGGCGATCGGGGTTCGATTCCCGGTCAGGGCACATGCCCAGGTTGCGGGCTCAATCCCCAGTCGGGGGCATGCAGGAGGCAGCTGATCCATGACTCTCTCATCATGGATGTTTCTCTCTCTCTCTCTCCCCTTCTCCTTTCCTCTCTCTGAAATCAATAAAGATATATTTAAAAAAAAAAACACACAAAAAAAACACTGAAGCAACCTGACCAAGCTTATGATGCTATCAGATAGTCGGACTCCAGATCACTTTTATCTTCTGTACTTGATGACACAGAATGTGATTACAGCATTAATTTGGAAAGAAGTACCATTTAGGGGATTCATGCATAAATGTAGTGACTCTGTCCACCATTTCCTAGACCCTCTCTCTTATGTAGGACTTCCCACTAGAGCTGTGATTCTCAACTCTGGCTGCACAATTAGACCATTTCAGGAAACTTTTATTGAATCTAAAATAATGAGCATGAGTCCCAGGCACCTGTACTTTTAAGAAGCTCCCCGGATGATTCTGGATGCCCAAAGAAGGTTGAGAATCACTAAGCTACTGGCTTCTTTTAATAGCCCTCACTCACTACTCACAAGGGAGAATTTGAAAGAAAGAACTATGCATAAGCATGCCTATCCTAAGCTCAGAGACACCTGGGCCTCCTCTTGGGCTGCTTTTGCTTGGAGAGAGGATACGTTCCAATCTGCTCCTCTGCAGGATGCCTAGAGTTGTCCTGCTGTCAGTGCCTACCCATAATACTGAATCAGAGATAAAGACAGGAAGAACAAAGCTGACACTCTTAGCTCTGTCTGATTCCTCCCGTTTGCTCCTCAGAGGGGTTACTAAACTGAGGAAAAAGTAATAAAGCCACTCATCAGCACCTACCCACACGATAGGGAAAAAAATCGATATTTTACAAACCTAGACATTCCACAAGATAACATGTTTATTCACGAAGGGTGCATAGAACAGATATATCAAGGGATGTCTGTGTTGACTAATTACACAATCTTAACCTATTTAGCTTCTTTTGCATAAGGTCTTGGCACTACAAGTATTCATTACAAACATTTATAGTAAGTTATTACACAGATCTCAAGTTGGGGGCCCAATCTGTGGTGGCCAGTAAGTACCAGAGGAAATGCTTCTCAAAGATATATTCTTCTTCTTCTTTTGAGAGAGAAACATAGATCAGTTGCCTCCTGTACGCACCCTGACCCACAACCTGGGCATGTGCCCTGACCTTTTGGTGCATGGGACAATGCTCAACCAACTGAGCCACACCTGCCAGGGCTCAAAGATAGATTCTTAATTCCACTCAAAAGTCTATAGGAACTGCTAAGTAGAAAATGTATTCTGATGTTCACAAAATAGATGACTAGTGGCCACGAGCAACTGACTATGAGAACAAGCTCTATCAATATATACCTAAGCACTTAGAGTTACTCAGCTGATCCTCCTCCACAACAGTTAAATGGAAGACTTAGATGATCTATTTTGAAGCCCTGAAAATGCAACAAAAATTTCCCAAAGTCCAACAATACTGAAAACTGAGAAGGAAGCAGTCATGTGAAGACTATGGCAATACTTTTTCAGATCATTCTGTCTTGACTATCCTTGGCCAATCACTCTTCTTCAAAGGTTGGAAAATAAACTTTCAGATATTGTTTGATAAACAGTGAGTCACTGAGAGGCCCATGAGACACCAATGCACCCAACATTCCTTTTATAAAAGTGTTTAAATGCAGGTGGAGATGCTATTTGTGGAAACATGATTTGCACATTTCTATAACAACTATTTGAGCAAAAACTATGGGATAAAAGCAGATATTAAGGGTCTCTTATGTTTTGGGCACTGAAGATGCGCAGTACCTGTTGCCAAGGTTTCACAGACTAATAATAATCATGGCTTACACTTCTTACTGTGTGCCGTATCCTTAAACTGCATTCTCATATACTCTTACAGTATATCTAATATATGCTCAGAGGGGTTAACTATCCCAAGGTCATACAGTGATCAAGTGAGTTATACATTGGGCCTAAAATCCAAGCTTAGATTTGTCTCTGTCCAAAGCACAAACTCTTAACCACAATTAATATTACCTCATAAGCACTCAGGAAAAAAAGAAAGTAAACAAATACTATCTTATGATAGGTATACATGAAATGGTAAGTGAACTGTAATGGGGATACTAAAACTGGTTTGAGCCTTAAGAGAGAAGACTACAAAAAGCACCCTGATGGAAAGAGACATTTCACTTGTCCTGAAGGAAGAAAGGAAGAAAGGAAGAGGTGGAAAATACAAACACGGGAGACTGAGCACATGTGTTTATTCCAAGTCTAAGTCCTAAAACAACGACAGTGGAGGAATAAAAATGGTATAAACTCATCTACAGTATCTTTTCTTTATAAGAATATTATGTGGTACTGAATGTGTGTATATATTTAAATACTTTATTCTATTTTATGCATTGTCTTTCATGTTCCTTTTTTGTTTGATGATTCACACACACACACACACACACACACACACACACACATACTGTATCCATGAAATTGCCAACCCTTGATCTAGAGAAATAAAAGCACTTCTTTGGGAAATATATGACTTTGTCATACACCTGATTCATAATCTATACACTAGCATAAAGATTAAAAATCCATTCTAACAAAAAAAGTAAGTTCTATGAAAACACTTTCAACGGTAATGGTTCTCTAACTAGGATTTACCTTCCCTTACCAGAAAGAATTATTTGACACCTATCATCATGTACCTACAGAAGAGTCTGTAGTTTTATTTCGTATATTGCATTACAGACAGTGAGAGTAGGGGGATTGCCATTAAGTCACAGAGGTCTCCTGGGATTTGACTGGGGGGAAAACCTTAGAAGATAACATACATATCTTGAGGTTTCATAAAATCACACACATGAGAGGGGCAGAGGAAGGGAGAGAGAGGGAAACGGGGAGTAGAATAGTTTTATTTATAAAAACCCCTGAGGAGACACTCTTCTAACTTGAGGAGCTGGGCTCCCAAGAAACAAAAGGTACTAAGATTGTTTCAGTTTTCAGCCACTTAGATAAATGGGCAAAGAATAGGGACACAGTTCTTAAAACAGGAAATACAAATGTAAAGATATTCAATACTTCATGCATTAAGAGAAACACAAATTAAAACTGTAATAATACTCCCTTCTTGCCTATCAGTCTGACCAAGATAGTCACATAATACTTGTGTTGGGCAGGATGTGGTGAAATAGGTACTCTTATGCATATACATTGCTGATGAGAGTTAAACAGGTACAACTGTGAAGAGCAATTTGGCAATACCTATCAAAATTACAAATAACACAGACTATGACTCAGACTACTACTTTTATTTTTTATTATTTTTTTAAATTTTAGATATATCTTTATCGATTTCAGAGAGAAAAAGGGAGAAGGAGAGAGAGATAGAAACATCAATGATGACAGTCATTGACTGGCTGCCTCCTGTAGGCCCCCTACTGGGGGATCGAGCCTGCAACTAGGGCATGTGCCCTGACTGGGGAATTGAACCCCGATCTCCTGGATCCTAGGTTGATGCTCAACCACTGAGCCATGCCAGCCAGGCCAGATTACTACTTTTAGTAATTTATCCAACATGTATATTCCCATGTGTGAATGTGTTCAAAAAAACAAAAGTTACTTGCTACTAAGCTAAAGAAAGAAATTAACCATAATGGCCAAAATAGGAGACTGATTAACAAGAGACTAAGTACTGCATATCTATATAATAAAATACTATGCATCTGTGAAAAATACATTCTTTATAAACTGGTATGATACAATATTTACAATATATTAAATAAAAAGGAGCTAAATAGTACTGACTTTTAATATGCACAAATTGTCTCTGAAAGGCTACCCAAGAAACTGGTTGTATTGGTTGCCTCTAGGAAACAGGACACGGGGCAGGGATAGAAATAAAATATTTCGTTGCATGCCTTTTGAATTTTGTCATGTATTGTAAATGGCCTGTTTTAAAAATTAAAAGAAAATGATAACATGCCTCAAAGAAAGCCCTAGACACAGTACCAAAAGACTTCTCTACCTTGTGACTATATTCATGGTAAAGACCACCCCCTGGGGGCTGTGAGGTCTCAGGCAAAGGCCTAAGGAATCTGGGCACTCCCAAGGCAATCTCCAAATGCTGTACTGTTTTCCAGCAAGTGTCATACCTTAAAAAGCCCTCCTAGTTCACTGCCATTCAGTTTAAACTTGTCCTCCCCAACCTCCTTCTTCTCTAGTCCTTGACTCTAATTTGAAGAATCAACCTTAGCAATGCTGTTTTATTCAATATACATCTGAAATGTGCTAGGCTTACAGTAAGTACTGAAGCGCAAAGTGAACAGCTGACACAAATCCCTGCTTTCAAAGTCTCCCCAGCCCAACAGTAAATATGTATATAGAATAATAAAAGTGTTTTCCTGCTGGTAAGTAATCACTGAAGATATCAAGGTCATAATCACATCAAGGTCATAATGATTAAATATTTCTCCAATTTCAGATTTGTTTTCTAGGCAAATTAATTTCAAAACTAAGATTTTCCCCCCACATCTCAAATTTAACTCCTCTATAATTTGTCTAATTATAACTTAAAAAATCACCACAGCCCCCCCAGTGACTTCACTGAAGTTACATATTTATTGTACCAGTCAACACAACACTGCAGTTAAGGCTACGAGCTCTCCTGCTGTTCAAATCATTCAAAAAACTTTTTGAACCATAGTTCATTCCTTTCCCAACCCATATTTATGCACATCCCTGTTTGAGAAGTTGCTCATATTTATGAACACCTTACCCTAGAAAACCACATAGTTTTGCATGCTTTTCATGGAGTTCTGAAAAATCCCCTGAAGTTCAACCATGGACCACAAGTTGAGATCTCTGCAGCACTAAGGAAAAAAGGTACTTGAACAAAACATTAAAATGACAGTTTCTATGCTTTCAGAATGAATTTGGACTTACTACAGCTTTTAAATCAAAAGCAGATTAAGATAAATCTGAAAAGTATTCACCATAATTGCATGAATCACTTAGCAAAGATACAGAAATCACTATTTGTTGGATCAGAAAAAGGAGTAGAAAGAACACAGGATTTAAATCAGAAGGCCAGAGTCAATTTTTATCTCTGTCATTTAAAAGCTAAGTTACAACCTCATGGATGTGTTTGTTTCCATTCACAGCTGATAAAAACATGACCACAGTACCCTGGGGAAACTCAAGAGACCAAGACAGAAGCAGTCTCTGCCTTCACACAATGTACAATTATGAAATGTTACCTACTATGACTGGGAAGAATGTTATGAGAGCATATAGAAAGGGTAGAAAGAATATTTTGTCTTGGAGGAATAGGAATGGCTTTCTTGGGAAAGGAGAAGAGACATCTGAATGAAAGAAAAGTGTTTTTGGAGTGAATGTGTGTGTTTACATATTTGTGTATGAACATTAGTAGCACAGGCTAATAGGTGGGCCAGAATGATTTGAAGTGAGACTACATAAATAAATGAAGACCAGACTATGCCATGATATGCAAACCTCGTTAAGAAAAATGAACTTAATTTTTAATAGTGTAATGAGGAACCATTTAAAACTTTTAAATAGGACACTGACTGGAACAGTCTGTATTTTCCAAAAGATCACTCTGGCTACGAAAGGTAGCATAGACTGTTGAGGGCACATAGTCATTCACTATTATTAAGAGGTAACTTATTATTATAACCATTAGTATGAAGATACAATAATAAAAGTAACTTTTACCACAAAGAGTAAGAAACGGTCCTTGCCCTTGAAGATCTCATGGTCCGGTAAGGGGAAACAAGAATCTAAGCAAGTAACTTTAGTAATCTGTTAAGATTACTACCATTGTATAGAAATACAGAAAAGGACAGAGCACTACAAAGGATGAACTGCAACTATAACTCTGAAACAGGAAGGGAAAGAAAGAAGAAAGAGGAAGGAAGGAAGGAAGGAAGGAAGGAAGGAAGGAAGGAAGGAAGGAAGGAAGGAAGGAAGGGAGGGAGGGAGGGAGGGAGGGAGGGAGGGAGGGAGGGAGGGAGGGAGGGAGGGAGGGAGGGAGGATATTCTAAGCAAAGAGAACAGCATATACAAGTACATAGAAAGGTGAAAACAGAATGGGGCAAAAGCAGGTTTACAGTTGTTCATATGGGAAATAATAAATAAAATACAAGAATAAACTGTATTTCGCACACTCCCAACTGTAAACCTACTTTTGCTCCACCCCGTATATATGAATAGCCTGTGACTCATGCACTGAGTGTTTAAGTGAAATTATTGGGCAAGAAGGTTAGATAAACAAAGAAGTACCTCCCCTACTTTTTAAGCTCCTCATATACTTAAAGGCATTATTCTTTTAGTAATGGGAATCTCTGTGAGGCTACTAAAGATTCCTATCACTGATCACATCTGTGTTTTTTAAAAGATAACACTGCAGAATAAAGGGTAATATAAGGGGGGAAAAGAATGGGAGCAAGAAGTACAAATAGGAGGCTGTGAACACAGTCTAAGCAAGAAAAGACAAGAGCCTAAATTAAACATGGCAAAGAGGAATGATATGACCTATTTCACTTGTAGGACAAAGAAAGTTCAGGTGCTCCAAGAAATACCACCTTTAAGGGATAGGCAGAATGGGAACATCAGTGAGAGACACAGAGGGAAACTGAAATGATTCAGGAGCGGGCATGGTGTCAGATCAGAAGGAAAGGCAAGAGAAATGATAGGTCAAGTACTACTTTATGTGTATGCACATTCATTCACATACACACAAAAATATACACATGTATGTATTTTTTACAGTCTGCTGACAGCTCCTACAAGTAACATCCCAATAACAATGACTTCATCTAGAGTCTGGATCTTGGTTTTTAAATGTTATTTCCCACCATAAGGAAACAGGGATTCTTAGAGAAATAGCTGATCTCAAGGCCTGGGTAAATACGAGATAATCCTAAAATAGTATGTTATACTAGGTTAAAAAAAAAAAAAAAGGGAAACATCTCAAAATCACACAGAAGCAATCTTGCAGGATTTCTCATTGCCCAAATAAGGGACAATTTAAGCACTGAATAAATAATGGAACTAATGGATCACAATTCACTGAATAAAAACAGGAATCCATTAGTCTAAACTGATATAAATCAATGAATAAAAAACTAAATGGGAGAGCAAGGAAAGCTCTTACTTATAAAGAATGCCAACCAAAACCCACAGAAGTAAAAGAAATGATGGATTAGAAAAATCACCACTGGCAACCATCATAGTTATGTGATTCAGACAAATTCACTGGACGTTGAAACTAATGGATAAATTTGATGGAAAAACAGAATATTTACATATTTCCAAAGGTGCTTCAATGTGATACTTTTTAATTAGAAAGGAAAAAAACAGTAACTTTACATTGGAGAAACCTGGCGGACACCACCTTAACCAAGTGATCAAAGCTGATGATGCCAGTAATGGAACAAATCGATATCATATGAAGAATACTACGGTGATATTCCTGACCAAAAACGTATAATCTGAATCCAAACAAAAGAAAACCTGACAAGCCAAAACTGAGAAATATTCTAAGAAATTCAAAAGTATTAAAAAATGTGAATTTATAAAAGATAAAGAAATACTGAGGAACTATTCCAGATTAAAGGATATTAAAGTATTACAATTAAATGTAACTACTGATCTCAGGTTAGATTCTGGAGAATTTTTTTTTTTTTTTGCTATAGAGAACATTATATGCAAAACTTGAATGAGGTCTGTTGATTAAATAACAGTACTGTGTCACTGTAATTTGCTGATTTTGATACATCTACTGAAGTCATCTAGAAGTATGCCTTTGTCTTTATGAAATAAATACACACTGAAATATCTGGGGGCAGTTGGCGTCTTGTCTGTAACTTACTCTTTAAAAGTTAAAAATTTTAAGGAAAAACAATATGGCAAATTTGGTAAAATGTTAAATTGGGGAATCTGGGTGAAGGGTTTAAAAAAATTTTGAGCTGATTTTTTTTTCTGCATTTGTCACTAAAATGTGTATTACATGCAGAATACACACACAAGAGTAAGTCTGTAGTTTTCCTGTTATGTCTAAAATTACATCAGAATTAAAAGAACATTTAAGAAGAAAAATTTGTATTTTTTAAATTATGATTACATTAAAACTAGATTATACCAACTTATCCATAGTCAAGAATTCTCATTTCCAACTAACTTAATCATGGTCCTGAGGGGAAAAACAATATTCCTTAAAGGTCTCTTCTAGACCAGTAATTCTTTTTTTTTTTTTAAATATATCTTTATTGATTTCAGAGAGAGGAAAGGAGAGGGAGAGAGAGATAGAAACATCAGTGATGAGAGAGTCACTGATCGAGCCCGCAAGCCGGGCATGTGCCCTGACCGGGAATCGAACCCTGATCGCCTAGATCCCAGGTAGACGCTCAACCGCTGAGCCACGCCTGGCCGGGCTAGACCAGTAATTCTATAATGTGTATATTCTCCCACTTCTCAGATAGTCTTACATCCAAATAAAGTAACTTTTCCTAAACAGAGTCAAGACTTTTCTGTACTTCATTGTTTAGATCAGGTGTTGGCAAATTTATTTTATAAAGGGCAGGATTGTAAATATTTTAGGCTTTGTTGGTCACCCAGTCTCTGAAGCAACTACTCAACTCTACCACTGCAGTGCAAAAACAGCCGTAGACAATATGTAAATGAACAAACGTGGCTGTTAAAAAACAACACAAAAAACAAAAAAAAATTTATTTACAAAAACGGGCAGTGGAGCAGATTTGGCCAGCCTGTGACTTAGATGAAAGTATTTATCCAGTAACAACAAAAGGGACTACTAATAAGTTTAAGGCCACATTTGCCTTTTACCAAGGACATAAAAAAATTTCAATGTACCAGTATCTAATATAGTGTTCTTGGGCGGAGGGGAGTGTCAATTCTAAATTTTAAAGAAAAAGATAAGTAATATTGAGAATATTACTTAGTAGAGAATAATATCTACTAAGGATTTTTAAATTTATTACAGAAATCCAGGGCACATAATTTTATTCTGAAATGTTGCATTGCAGATTTCACATACGCTATTAGTCACAGATCAAAATTCTAAGCAGTGACTCAAAACTTTTCAGTTGGGTAACTCCATTTTATTTCTGTAGAAAGTTTAATGCTTAACTTTCTAGGAAAATAATGTGTTTGTTGAATTAAAGACAATATCTGGAGATAAAGATGAAAGATAAGAATGGCTATTAAGAAGAGTCCAACTTATCACATATACAGAATGTTGTTCCTAAACCATCTAATTCAGGTGTAACTGTAACTACCCAAAATTCATTTTAAGGAAAGATGCACATCCTGTAACCTAAGTGTCTACAAGACAGGCTCTGGAATCACTAGCCATCACAATCTCTTGGGTGTTTAATTGCAACTGAAACTACCAAAGTCACAGGAACCTTACCTCTTTTTCTTATGATCCAAATGATTTTCCAGTCAAGGTTATAATTAATCACCACTTATAACCAGCTGTTTTGCCCTGTGAAGTCTAGGGTATATTTTCAGCATGAGGGGTGATGTACAACAACTCCTTTTGCAAACAGAAATGTATGCACATGTCCCTGCTGAAAATGTAGCCCAGTAAATTTGCTTGTGAAGGTGAAGACATGCTTATGTGTAGCAATGTGCCAGATGATGTTTCTTGTTGAGGTCTACTTTAGGAGTCAAAATGTATAAGCCTTGTTGAGCCAAGGCAAGGCAGTGGTCCTGTGTATAGAGGTATAGAAAAAGTAGCTCACTTAATCTTTTCTCGGAAGGAGTCGGGATTTTCCCGCAACGACATCCATTGTTGGCAATGGACGCACCAAAATAATGCCGGCGCCAGTGAGTTAACCACCTCTGTCCTTTTTTCACCTATTATATTTTTCATGCATCATCCAACTTCCCAACCATCTTCCTGTTTCTTCACAGAATGCACGCTAGGTTCTCGTTTTTCTTCAGCACGAAGTTGAAAATGGAGTTGAGAAAAGGAGACACATGGTCAGCTGGTGATGTTAACAAGCTCCTTGCTGCCCTGAGAAGCTAGATGGAAATGGTTCAAGTTACAAGAGGGATCATCATCAGATCTGGGAGGACAAAGAGTAATTCATGAAGCTTCATTCCCTTCCCTCCCGCCCTCTTTCACTTATTGATGATCCCTATAGTCTGATTTCACAGCAAAATCAAGATTAAGGAATCTGAAGTAACCTCTTTCAGTTCTTCACTCCATCCAGTGTGCAGAAAGGCCAAGTGGAACACATATCCAGCAATGTTAAAGTGGCCCCAGAAGGTCAGGGAAGCTTGGAGTGGCTAACATAACCACAATCTAAGATCAATGCTTTTCAGTATGATCTTGAAATTAACATCAGCAACTAACACGGTGCTTGGCAACAGGTGCTTAATAAAGACTGGTTGAATAAGACATTTTCTTTTCGGCCAATGTCTACTTTCTACTTAAACACATAGGTGGAAGTCAGACAGAAGTAGTTAACTCTTTCAATGCCGGGACAGTATGGATATACTGTATAGTAATCACATCAAGTCAATGTGTTTCTCTAAAATGTTTAAACTATGGGTTCCTGATTTCAGAGTTCTCGTTAGATGCTAGCTAAAGAATTTTTTAAAAGAAAACCATAATCATAGTTTTGAAATTAGAACCATTGTAAAATGTTAACAGAATAGATGGATTAAGAAACCCAGCATCAAGTGTAACAAAACATCACAGTTCGGTCAAGCAAAAACATTTCTCAGTAATACAATTCTAGATGGGTAATGATTCCAGAGCAAACTAAAGTTTGAAGAAAGAGGATTTTATTTAATGGCTTCCTTAATGCCAAGAATCAGGATAAACCCAAAGTATAAAGAGTAAGAAGGATATATTTTAAGTACAAATAAAATTTTAAACCTCAAATCAAGAGGACCATCAAGTATATAGTACTGCAAAACTGCTTTGATCTTTCAGACAGGAGTGGGAGGGTAACGAGCAGGGGTAGAAATAATTTTGTAGGACTCAAAAATGGATGTGTACAACATGAGTTTAAATTACAAGTTATATCTAATTGGGTTAAGGAAATCCCAGAGAATAATTCATACCATTACAATTACATAAAAAACCCTACCATATAGAGAAACAAAAATATTCACTTTCTCCAGATTTTAAGGAGAGACAGGGTTTTAAGGAATTACAATTATTATTATTTTAAAATTATATCAATCAGAGACTTCTCAGGCAAAGGTGAACTACTGGATCTACAACTCCATTCTCTCTATATAAAACTATGTCTATAAGGCTTTTTCTATGTTCACCTGTGTACTTGTCTCCATTTCCACCTTCCTTATGAGGCAGCCTAGTACAAGCTCTACAAGCAGTCTCTAAACACAGGAGACTTCTTCCAGGGAAGAATAAAGCAGGCCTTAAATAAAGGTCCACCCAAGTGACTGTCCCAGCTCCTCTTTCAATTAATTGCAGTTTCAGTTCCTGTAGTGCACATACTGTTATAAGCAGATTGATTATGAACTCTTCCTTTTAGATTTATAAAAAGGTCAGATTTCATAAGGCTTAGTAAGGCTGAGTTGTAAGTGATGAAAGAGTAGCATGAGTAGGAGCTGAAATGGGCAAACGAGCTGAAACTGCACCATACTTAAAGGCCCTCAACACGACAAATTGCAAATGCCAAAAATAAGCACAGTGCACAAACAACCAACTGTTCATTTTGCTCAGTTTAAGGCCAGTTCCATACGGGTCAAATCGCAGGATCTAATAGGTGAGCTTTACAGTCATAATTAGGGACAGGGAGGATTCAGGTATCCATCTTGCTGCAAGTAAATCTGTACTGCTGGTTTATCTATTTGCTTCACCTCTGACAGAAGAAAGGAGGAACAGAAAAATAGAAGCTAGAAATGTACACTATTCCCACAGGACCTTCAAGACCTGGATCCCAGATTTAGATTACTTACAACAGAAATGTACCACATCTCTCCTAGGCTCATCCTGTTACTCACTTCTGTATTTATCCAAGAGCCAGACCTGCACATCTTGCTACATTCTTTAACAGGAGATTATGTACATATTAAGTGTACGGGTTCCACACCTCTCTATTTTTCCTCTAGACAGCATCTTTTGTCCAAAGAAATAGGCATTTAAAGACAGGTATATTTCAGACATAGTATTGGAACTGAATACCAACTAGCCCTGCTCCATATTAAGTTGTTTTACTGGAACAGAAATTTATGTTAAATCATTTTTGATGAAAAGTTGCTAAACTACCTTGGTTTCAGAATTTTTTTATTTTCAATTAATTTTCAGTTAATCCAATAAATTAATTTCCAATTAATTTAAACATTCTTTGTTTTCTTATAGAATCTTGCACAGAATTTTTAAATGTAGAACCATATATTTGTTACTCAAAGGATTTTTTGCTTTTGTTTTCAATGTAAAGAGCACTTGAATGACTAAATTCCATTTTGTGATATACTTTTCTAAATGAGGAAAAGGGATATTTATATATTAGTTTGGCTGGTATATCTCTTGCTAAGGTTTAAAAGATGTCTGAGACATTTACAATCAGCTTGATAGTATTCCATTTTTTAAAAAATACATGTATAGTCAGAAAAGTAGATGATTCTACTTAAAGTTGGTACAACTCTAAACCTGAGTAATTCAGGTTAAAATAAAAGCTTTTTTCTTACCTTTAGGTCTTTCCAACTGTCCAGGAGCTTGGTGGCCAAATCACTTATATCTACTGTTTTATCTGGCTGTTCCTGGCTCCTCTCACTCTCCACATCAGATACACCCTCCTCTTCATCTTGGGACGCTGTTTCTTCAGCAATATGTTCTTCTAGTTTTGTGCCATTGCTCTCTTTAGGCTCCATTTCAATGTCAGCCTCTGGTTCAGATGTGGGTAGCTTACTGGCCTCCACAGCAATTTCACTGTCAACTTTAGATTCAGGCAGCTGTTGTGGGAGTAGCTGTTGTGACTGTAACTCATCCTCTTCTTCTACAGGCATGTTTTCTAACTGGTCAAGGTCCTCTTTGCCATCTTTGCCTTCTAGCTCACTGGTAGCATCAGAGATCGCACTGTCCATGCTATTTTCACTTATAATTTTAAGTTTGCGAAATATGAGTTTCTTGGGGGTGTCTGTGTCAGCTTCAGTGCTCAGCTTGGTGGAAGGATCAGGTGTATTGAGTGGTGTGTGAGCCCGTGACGTATTCTCACTAGAATACCCATCTCCTTCACTCAACTGAGGAACAGCAGTCTTGGTCTGAGACCAACGTTGAATAATTGGAAGTACTTTGCTTTCCTCCAACATATTTTTAGTAGGAATAGGTAAGTGTTCCAAAGTCTTTATAATCTGATTAAACACAATAAAAAAAATCACATCACTTTGTACAGCTGACTTTTCAAACTTCTGGATGGGAGTCAGATCATTTCTGCAGGAGCAATGGGTTTTTTTGTTTTTTATTGTCTTATGAATAAAATGTGCAGCAGGTGACTGCTCACATCATCAAATAGGACTGATTAATATTAATATTCCCCCCCAGTAGTTCTCAAACCTGGTTAGATTTTTAAAAATATATATACTACTAGATATCACCTTGGGTACCTTTTTCTAAAAAGTTTCCCAACTGACTGCGATACAGGTGTGGGAACTATGCAACAACATATATTTAAATGTCTCACACAGACACAAAAAATTGCAGATACTTACCTCATTAGTCTTTGATAAATAGCTATCTAGCAAAGAGACACACTCTCTTCATTCAGAAATAACCGCCCCTCCCACTGTAAATCCAAGAATTTCTTCCAAAGTACAGCCCACAATGTAGTTCTACCAAAACTACAAGGTTTCCCCAACTTCTACTTATTGCCAAATCTCCTGGGAGAAGAATAAAAGCAAGACAATCACTTATTTGCCAACTCCCATGTGTTTTTCTAGTTTTTTTTTTAAGAGTACTGTTTAAAAACTTTGGGATATTAGAAATTATGATTAAAAGGAACTACATTTAAACCAAGTTAGAAAATAGTTTATTTCATGGGAAGGTATAAATCACAAACTCTCTAACAAAATTGCCAACAAACATTTACTTAGATCTTTTAAAACACTTAATTACTCCTCAAACTGTTCTTACTCTTGTCATCCAGAATTTGGCTTCTTGCTAATTTTTTATAACCCCAGAATTTAAGTTTCATATGGTTTCCTTTTTTTTTTTTTTTTTCATATCTTTATTGATTTCAGAGAGAGGAAAGGAGAGGGAGAGAGAGAGAGAAACATCAACGATGAGGGAGTCATTGGAGATGGAGCCCTCAACCTGGGCATGTGCCCTGACCTGGAATCGAACCTCGATCTCCTGGATCCTAGGTCGATGCTCAACCTCTGAGCCATGTCCGGCCGGGCTGGTTTCCTATCTTTTAAAAACTATGGGTTTAGCAACAAACTGGATATTTCATTTAACTATGGTATTATATCTTGCTTTCCCAGTTCCCAACTATGTAGTACCAACCTTAAAAAAAGACTATAAGGAAAACCATAGGCAACTCACTACTAGCAAGGTGTATATAAAGGTTATAGTAGAAGTCGTCCCTCAGACTAAAGGGTTCCAGAATCCATTCCGGCCAAGGGCATGTGTCTCAGTTGCAGGCTTGGCCCAAGTCAGTCGGGGCACATGCGGGAGGCAGCCAATCAATGTGTCTTTCTCACATCGATGTTTCTCTCCCCCCACTCCCTTGCACTCTTTCTGAAAACCAATGGAAAAAATATCCTCGGGTGAGGATTTAAAAAACCTAGTTATGGTTGGGATGACAAAAATACTTAATATTGCCTGGTCGGTCTGGCTCAGTGGTTGAGTGTCGACCTATGAACCAGGAGGTCATGGTTCGATTCCATGTCAGGGCATCTGCTTGGGTTGTGGGCTTGATCTCCAGCAGGGGGCATGCAGGAGGCAGTCGATGGATGATTCTCATCATTGATGTTTCTATCTCTCTCCCTCTCCCTTCCTCTAAAATCAATAAAAATATATTTTAAAAAAACACAAAAAAGTTAATACCAGCAGTAAATATAATGCTAAATTCATTATCTCTGATATTATTACATACTGCCAACCTAAGCAATCAGTATAGTGGTTGTAAGAAATAAGCACACTGAATGTGAACTGACCTCTTCCTGAAGCTTCTGGTTACTTTCCCGGCCTTCACCCAGCTCTGCCATCCAGATCCACAACAAAGACAGCCCATGACGTTCCAGAAAGGATTTCAGGCAAGACTGTGAGTGTGTGTTCTTCCATGGTGGAAAGCAGGATGCAGGGTATTTTGGGGGTGGGGCAGGGAGAATACCAGATAGACCGTTAAAGAGGGCCCACAGAGAAAACTAAAGAGTTTGTTTATATTCCAAAAAACCTAGAAACTATTTAACTTAACTAGAACTATATAACTAATAAATGCTTTAAAGTAAGAGATTACAATCTTTTTTGATACCCAAAATATATCCAGTCAACCTGGACTTTACTAAAGTAGAAAACTATATAAAAACTAATGTCAGTTACCATGAAATCTAATTCTAAAGGACTAAGAAAAAAATTACATTTACCATTTTTATTAAAAAAGCTAAAACTATAAAAATTAGTCTTTAAATAACTTTCTTTTCTCTCTTTGTTTCAGATGCTTATTCAAAAGGGTTTTTTCTCTTAGATTTTTATTCACCTATTTTTTATCATCCAACTTCTTGTGGCATACCTAATAAACTGGAGTAAATGAGATTACTGTTAAAATTTCTTGCTTTGAAGTCCTGTGGTAAAAATGGCTTTGTTATGCTAATAATCAAGGGGGGAAATTATCAAGTGTCATGAACTGTCACACAAAAAAATCTCACCATGTTCTCTGACTAAAGAGAGAAAGCAATTAAGATGTACTAATAGACTAGATGATGCTGAACTCTTAAGCCATTTTTAAGAGTACAGCTTTCAAAGTCATGTAGAACTCACATTATCCATTTAAAAAATAAGAGTAATTCTGCTCATCAAATTATTCCTTCTCCATTCCTTTATTCTGAATTGTAGTTTAAATGTCCCACTTCAAATTCAGAAATAAAAAATAAATTAATATCAAAGTGTTCACCTGTATGAGCTTGAGACAGGTAAGTTTCTGTTCCAAAGTTTCAATTCGAACCATTAGCCGGGATAAGCTGAGCACCTGATTTTTATCAGAGAGACCCTCACCATTCTCCATCAGAGCTTCTAGCTCTCCATCCACCTACCACAGCAAAGAAAAACATCTGGTTATAAAACAGCAACAAGAACAAAAGTCCCTCTAATCTAAGAATCAAACAACCTGAAAAGTTGTTCAACCTCACCAGTAATAAGGAAAATGCAATTAAGATCATAATGAGGCCCTACCCAATTTGGCTCAGTGGTCAGAGCACTGGCCTGAGGACTGAAGGGTCTCGGGTTCAATTCTGGTCAAGGGTACCCACCTCAGTTGCAGGCTGATTATGGGAGGCAACCAATCAATGTCTCTCTCATCAATGTTTCCCTCCCTCCCTCCCTCCTTCTCTGAAAAGCAATGGAAAAAATATCTTCGGTGAGGATTAAAAAAAAAAGATCATAATGAGAAAGCACTTCCATTCATAAGTGCAAAAAACTGCCAACAACCCATATGTCTGTGGTCAGGTTGGATAAACTGGCATGTTTATGGAATGCTATACCACAGTGAAGGGAATCAAGTGCAGCCAAATGCAACAATTCATCGGTCTTACAAACAATGTTATGTGTAGAAAGCAAGTTTGAAAAGACTACACGCTGTACGAATCTGTTTTTATGTACTTCAAAACCAATTTTTTAATAGCTAAATATCTGAAAAATCTATTTTAAAAAGGCAAGAAAGTTAAGACACAAAATTTAAAGACAGTGATATCCTCTAGGGGCTAAGCAGGGAGAAGGAAGCAGAGAAGTGTTTAGAAGGGTTCACTTCATAATTATGCTTTCTAACTTACAAATATTCTTTGGATGTTTCAAATATTACATTTCAATAATAGAGAACAAAAAAAAAAATCAACCTGCCAAAGGTTGCTTTTTAGCTGTGTTGTAGTAGTTACAAAAGATATAAATATGCTCTCACAGAACTTACTATTGCAAAGATAAAATTAATTCATATAAAATTGAACAACGAAGCATTACTGTAAATGTTAATGTTAAAAGCTGAAGAGGCTAAGAAGGAAGGGAGTGGCTAGAGAGTCACCAGAAATGAATTTACAGAAGTGGAATTGGAAATAGTAAGATAAAGAGGAGGGAGAGAGTAAGCAAAGTAGAGGGCAAAGCTTGAACAAAGGAAAAAGGGAATTTATGACAGCGCATAGCTTAGGCTGGCTGGAGTGGATAAGATATGGTGAGGAACTGAGAAAAACTATCAAAAGGGATGATAAAGACTACAGTGTCATTAACATATTCTAATTAATACTTAAAATATGCAAATATTTTTAAACTGCCGATTTCTGGTCCTCTCTATGGCATCCCCTACCCAAAAGAAGTCCTAAGACTTACTCTTGGGAATTCAAGAGGTGCTGCTTCTGTGATTCTACTCAACTGTATCGAATCAGAGCTCAGAACCTAGACACGCAGAAGAGGATTTCAGTAGGAGATGATCCAAGTAAAACTAGAGTTACACTCTTCATTATAGTCAAGGACAAATGACGCTTCTAGGAACCTAGATTCATATTGAGTCATTCCTCTATCTGGCAAAGTTTCATCCAAAATATTCTTATTCCAGGATAACTTCACACCTGGAACAACCCATGACTCAGCCCATCAAATGACTGCATTCATGTTATGCCAAACTCAGTCTATAATACCAAGTCCTACACTGATATTGGGGTTGTTCTTTAATCTTACCAGGAAGGTAGAAAGCCATCTGATATTGGTATGACAGAGGTATAACACTGCCCAAGAAACCATCATAAGGACACTCCCTACCAATAATGTATAGTTTTTGTTTTGCTTTCTTTTTTTTTTTTTAATCCTCACCTGAGGATATACTTTTCATTGATTCTAGAGACAGAGGAAGGCAGAAGGAGAGAGAGAGAGAAACATCAGTATCAGTGAGAAACATCGGCTGCCTCCCATACGTGCCTGGACCAGAGATTGAACCTGCAATCTGGCTTTGTAGCCCGACAGGTAATCCAGCCCACGACCCTTCAACATACAGGACGAAGCTCCAACAAACTTAGCCACATCGGCCAGGGCCAATAATGTAGTTTTTAAAAATGTGTTTATTATGTAAGTTTTGAAAACAGGAAACAGCCAAAGTGAAGTTTTTATGAAGATTTTAGCTTAGGTCAATATGTTTAATGACTATTTTGTGGCTATTCTAGTAAACTATCAATTATATGAAATAAGAGTTAAAAATAAACACAATCTTAATGGAGTTTAAAGAAAAATTTCCTGTAATAGTCAAGTCAAAAAGGCTAATAGGCTATGACCCAGTGACCATTTCCATGGATATACCTTGAAGAAAGGTGAAAGAGGCATGCAAAAATATTAAGACCAAAAAGCAGCACCACAATGTCTTCTTATAGAATTCAGTTTCTCCATAATTAATTCTCTTCAATTAATTTGGGCTTAATATAACATTATCTTTACACCATTATACTTTTATCTCCTCCCCCATGAAGGCTCCATCGCCTCACCTAAACAGTAAGATTGATGCTATTTATAATTCTTAACAGTATTCGTTCCTAAAAAGCTCAGGGATGAGCTAACTGCAAAAGATCACAGTGGAATATGCTCACTAACACCCCTAACCCTCTAGCTCCTTCTCCTAACCCTCCACTAAGATTCCTTTTTAAAATGGTCCTTTTCGCCCAGCCGGGCTTGGCTCAGCGGTTGAGCGTCGACCTAGGATCCAGGCGATCAGGATTCGATTCCCGGCCAGGGCACATGCCCGGGTTGCGGGCTGCAGCCGATCAATGACTCTCTCATTATTGATGTTTCTATCTCTCTCTCCCTCTCCTTTCCTCTCTCTGAAATCAAGAAAGATATATTAAATAAATAAATAAATAAATAAATAAATAAATAAATAAATAAATAAATAAATAAATAAAATGGTTCTTTTCAATGCTTACTGCTATGGGAAGATCTTAAGAACACTTGCAAACTTTAGAGGTCCAAACAAAAGACAGGCCAATATTAAAAGATCAACCTTAAGTGAGCTAACAAATAAACAATTTATTTGTACTTAGGATTAGGAGTTTTACAGGCTCTAAAAAACTATTAGCCCACTTGTTATCAAACGTACCCAATTCTAATCTCTAGGAACCTGAAGTAAAAATAGCAACCACCCATCCTTCTTTTCCATGATTACTTTACCTGATCCTGAATTTCTCTGGTTATAGTTTTGCCTTTTCAAACTTCAATCAGAAAAGCTACCTCTCCCTTCTTAAAATGTGTATGGTGAAATTTGAAAGAAAGATGGAACACTTACTGAATCTTTCTTACGAGATCGTTCCTTCTTCATTTTCCCTCCTGCTGCTCTGATGCTGACTCTATTCTCTCCTCCCAGGTAACCCCGACAATTAGCTGACCCACAGAAACATTTCTGAGCTTCTTTTCTGTTCAAGGAGCATTGGAAAAGTGTCAGTATGTGAACATAAACCACATAAAAATGTTGACAATATAACAATTACAAGAGAGAAGTCAATCCAGCCTAAACAAAAAATACACACAATTATTTTGAGACTAAAAAAACCTGATACTATCTAATGCAAATACCTGATAATTGCTCTTAAAATATTCCAATCTTCCTTTATTAGCTAGACAAAACTAGCCAAGAAGTTAATGAGTAATTTCTTCATTTTATAAAAATACCTACTAATATATGTAAATAAAAGCTCATATACATATTTGGACTAAGAACAAAATTGCTTAAATAGTTCAACACCAATTACTTATATGTAAATATTTAACTGGTACACAGATCAACCAAGTGTACAAAAAGATATACACTGATATAAAATGCATTATTAGGATACTTAAAAGGAAACACATAATTAAAAGTTATCATCACATAAGGATGACACTAATAATAAATATAGTAATTAATAAATGTAACCATGGAGTTAAGAAAAAGTGGTGGAAAGAACACAGGCCTAAGTGTTTAACATAGGCCTGAATACAAATTACCTCTGCCATTTATTTACTGTATGACCAGAGAAAGCTACCAGAGGAAATCTATTCCAAAGTAAACTGAGAGATTTAGTATATGACAGTAGCAATCAGAGGCACAAAAATGAATTATTCAATAAATAGAGCAGCAAATCACAAATAGCACTTGATTTCCAGTTTCCCTTCCTTCAAAGAGGGCAGTACAAACAAGACCATTGCTCAGATATATTAGTTCATGAGGTGTTGTAAAATGGTAATACCACTATATTTCATTTATCAGCTGAAATAACCTCTATAAAGAAGAACTTCCTCTCATCGAATATTTGGTTAAACCTGAAGTAGACTTCACTTGGAAAAGGCAAGATAAATGTTTGATTTCTTCCCTTTTTTAATTTTTAAAATTGGTTTTCAAAATCATGAATTGGTTCTCATCAATTATGATGAATGCAATTTTACTTTAAAAGTACCATTAAAACTCAAGGATTTTATATAATGTGTTTCAAACCACTCCAGTTGTTATACTTATTGATGCTCAAGTGTTATAGAGACTCTCACACTTTTGCTAAGAGCCTATTCAAGCTAGCTCTTGAGTCCCTTTGATATAACCCTCCTAATATTTTATAACTGGTTTTCTGGTATGACAAGACAATTTAGGATCACCTTGTTCAATTCCTGTCTCAAACTTGAAATCAGACATTGAGCCAAGGAACTCTGTTCCTTTTTAGTGGGATTTTGTAAAACTGCAATATAGATGCTAGGGGTATTCATTGCTACTTCATTACTTATTGATTTTGGTAAACAAGACTAGGTAACATTATTTTTCAGAGTACAATATGGTATAGGTGAGACAAGATTAATCGTGAGTTGATAACTGACACACGAATGATGAATAGAGATTTATTGTACTGTTCTCTTTATACACACACTGTTGACATTTCTATAATTAAATTTTTTAAAAATTACATTAGAAACATAATTACATAAATACAACAGTATGCCATTCAGAGGAAAATTATGTTGCTCATGCACAATATCCCTTAATGGCAAAAAGTGCAATACAGTAAGAAAAACATACAAATTTGGAACAGGACACTACAGATAAGAGCTAGTAGTATACATAACTTCTTCGTAATTCACATCAAAGTTTTATATCTCTATATCTGAACAATCTATTTCCCCATCAGAAGCAGCAAAACAGAATAGAAACAATACTCACCCGTATCTTTGGAACTGGTAGTCAAATGTTAACTCTGAGCCTGAAGGAACCAGTTTGGTGGTAAAAAACCCAACCCTCAGCTGTCCATTCACAGTCCACTGAGATGTTGTTTTTAAAAGAAAAGAAATTAGTAACTAGTTAATCTATGTTTTTTTAAAAGATTATCATTATCAACCTTAATTATGTATGTGCCTCTTTAGAAAATAAAGGCTTTTCCAAACAGGTAAACGGGGAACTTTTTCCTTTAAATAAACTCACATATTGAAGTGCTACTCTTATTTCATGAACTACCAGATTGAATACCATCAATAATTTGTCTCTAATAAAACTGCTATTTTAACTAACTTTAATAAACATTTCCACATAGTAAGATTAACTGTACTAAAAATAGACAAATAGGGAATGCTTGGTGTCACTGAGTATTAAGGCAAATTTACATTACCTTATATTATGTTAAATAGTTATGTTCTAAGATAAGATGGGTATGAAACCAGAGGGAAGTGATGCCAAAAGTTTAACTTCAAGAAGCAGTGGTCATATTGTTGAGTGTAGTGAAAGGGAAGGGAAACATCAGAACAGATGTATAAAACTCAATTAAAATTGGGGTAAATACACAGGAGTTAGACCTTACAGTTCCAGAACATTTGAGAGGTAAGTCGACTGTAGAGCTCCTCTCCAGACCATTTGAACATGTTACTGATGAAAAAACCCAGACTTAAAAAGGTGAAGGGACACAGTACAGTTGGAGCCTCAAAGCTAGACATGTGGCCACCAGCTGCAGGCAAAACTAGAACCAGAACTTAGGTTAAGTAACTTCAGACCAGTTTCTCCTGTTTATTATATGACTCAGCTCTTAGAATGAGTCATATTTAAGATCTATTAGCACATAGATCAAAGGTAAAAAATACCCAGGTTTCAAAAGCACTACTTTGATATGAGAGGGTATCATTGATATTTTCCCCCCTAGGGAGTGGGTCCATAGCTTTCTCAACCTAAAAAAAGAACCAAAGTTCTAATGTACATATGTACTTTTTAAATCTAAGCTCAACACACAAATGAGAGGTACTCAAAGTGACAAATCCATTGATGAATGGATTTATCAAGTGTCATCTATGTGCAAGACCCAAAGCCTGGCCTTGGTGAGGAGAAGCAGTGAACAGTGTACCCATATGCACATCACATATAATCCTTCTCATTTGTGGCCATTTGGCCCATATTATGTTATTAAAATGGTCAAATTTTGAACTGGGATAGGAGCTGATAAAAATCTGAATAGTACACACACACTGGACTTCATCAAAATCAAAATTTAGTTTTATATCTTGGCATGTTTGAAATAATATCTAAAATTTATGGGCAAAGAGAGGTGAGAATTAAATGCAACAAGAGTTTCTTATACTGAATCCTAGAACAAAAAAAGTGACAGATGGCAAAATCTGAATAAGGTCTTTAGATCAGCTAATAGTTAATAGTATATCAAAAATTAAGTAATTGTATTATGTACAATGTGTACATTTGGGGAAGCTTAAGTATGAGACCTCTGTGCTATTTCAGCATAATTCTGTACTATTTATTTCATAATCTAAACTTATTCCAAAATAAAAATTTTAACAATAAAGTAGGAAAAAATTACTTAAAAATAAAAGCCATGGGTACCTTTGATATAGAATCTAAAGTAGTCAGAACAGCAATCTTAAATAAATACCCCAAACTCTAAATCTACCTCAACTTACTTTTTGAGTCTCACAGTTTGGTTCACAGCTATGATTCATAAAACGAGAGCAATTTCCTTTCTGAGTGGCATCTATTATCTAGGGAAAAGGACAATTTAAGAGTTAAAAATGAGACCTGAAAATATACTTGCATTGTGCACAGGCAAGGCATCAGGCAAATTTAAAATCCCATCCCTGACTCCCCTTCCTTTAGAGAACACTCCCATCTTTATACATCAAAGTGATGACCACTTCCTCTGGAAGATCTGCTAACTATAAACATATTACCTACAGGGAAAATTGTCTCCATATCTATTACTCTCTCATTTACTTTTAGCTATTTCTTACATCCTACTGTATTCCAATCTCACTTCATTTGTGTATAGCTTCATTTTAAAGTGCATACTATACCACAGTGCAGTAGCTCTCAAACTTGTGTATCTGAATGCCCTGGACTGCTTGTTACTGGGCCTATCTCCAGACTGATTCAACAGGTCCTGGGATCCATCGTTAGGATTTGTATTTCCAGACTGTGTAGAGGCAAATATGAGAATCTAGCTAAATTTTATTAAGCCAGATATTAAAGAGATTTATAAAAATGTAAAACAATGATATGCCTCACTAAAAAAATTTTTCTTTTAATTATTTTTATAACGATTTGTGTCAATATATAATGGGGTTATTACTTTGAAAAGGCTTAATAAATATTTAATTTCTCAGCTTTAATTTTTAATATCATAAATAATGACAACTATAACCCACACAAACAAAAGCTCTTGGGGAAGGGGTTGTCAATAACTGTTAAGAGTTATAACATGAACCATGTATATTTATATTTACATATGTATGTAATTACTTCCCTCTCCCATCCTTTTTGTAAACCGCAACAAATTTTATATACACTATTCTGCTCATTTTTTGTCGCTTATTTTAGAGATAAGTCTATATCAATGACCCTTTCAAACTCAACAACTTTCAGATCTGTTTCAAAGCAAGCACATTCATGCTGCTCACCTCATCATTCTTCAGGGCCATGAAATAGTAGTGGATGTTTTTGTTTCGTGCATACTCCTTTACCCGGGCTTTAAACTCTTTATGATCAAGTACTTCTCCACAATATTCCAGGACAAAGGTGTTCCTAGAAAAACAAAAAGAAAACAATAAAACATCCTGCCTAGGAACACTTTCCTATATGGAAAACACATATCCAAGCAAATACAATGAATTTAAAGAAATATTCCAAAGTGGATAAAATTGGTATTACATAAGACGTAAGTAAAAATAGATATAAGCTCAGCCAGCATGGCTCAGTGGTTGAGCATCGACCTATGATCCAGGAGATCGTGGTTTGAGTCCCAGTCAGGGCACATGCCTGGGTTGCGGGCTCGATCTCCAGTGGGGGACATGCAGGAGGCAGCTGATCAATGACTCTCTCATCATTGATGTTTCTATCTCTCTTTCCCTCTCCTTTCCTCTCTCTGAAATCAATTAAAAAATATTTTTAAAAAATAAAATTAAAAAATTTTATAAAGTGCTGCTACATGCTACAACATAGGTAAAACTTCAAAAACATAGTGCTATGTTAAAGAAGCCAGACGCAAAAAGCCACATTTATATGATTTCATTTATATGAAATATCTAGAATAGGTAAATCCATAGAGACAGAAAGCAGCTTAGAGGTTGCCAGGGGCTAGAAGGAGAGGGCAATGGGGAGATTCGACTTAATGGGTATAGTTTCCTTTCGCGGTAATATTTGGAAAAATGTTTTGGAACTAGACAGAGGTGATAGGTGTACAGTATTGTGAATGTACTAAATGCCACTAAATTAATGCATTTTAAAATGGTTACTATTATATCATGTGAACTTTACCTCAATTTTTTTTTTAAAAGCCCTATTTGGTATTCAGTAACATTAAGTCACCCTGAACAGCACTGCCTTCCATTCCTACAGCCTAAAACTAAAGAATTTTGGTAGGGACTTGCTTGGGACTTTTTGGTGGAGTCTACCGTAATATTTTAGCACTAACGAGCAGCTTAGCTCCAAATGCCTCCTCATCCTGTGCATATCTGGCAGCATGCCCTTATTCACTGGGAGAGTAATCCACTTCACATCTAAATAGTTTGGAACTAAAAATTTATGGATCTGGCATTACCATCAGCATATGAAAGCTATAGGAGTATGAAGGTGTGGGAAACACGGAAATATTAAATCCTAGTATATTTTACCAAAGTAGGGTTCTCTGTGAGTAGCTGAGGAAAGGTAAAGAGCTGTAGAAAATTTTAGCCCGCTATATGAACCAGTAACACATTCTCTCCTCCCTTCCCCAATCTCCTCCCCTAAAACACATGAGTTCCTGAGCCACAAAGAGCCTATGTTGCATACAGCAAGAATTTACATTAGGTCTGAAGCTATATGTCTGGACACTGCTAAGAGTCCCACTACTATCCCTGCATCAGAGGCTTGAAAGTCCAAAATGGAGTGCCTTTAAAAAAGTTCCTTTAAAAGTTCTTTAAAAAAAAAAAAAAAAAAAAAGACTCTCAAAGAGAAAAGCCTGGCTGGCTTGGGTAAAATAAAAGTGTCCCTGAAAACCTGCATCTAGATCAGAGTTATTTTAGAAATGCACTGGACTAAACTGGGAAGTTCTGAGTTCAGTATCATTAACTGTATTCAAAGGAATCTTAGCTTATTATTTGTTTACAATATTATAAAGGATCCAATGAATTGGATACGAATTATAATAAGATGATTCTGGAGAGAAGGAAATATATGAGGTTCTGACTATCCACTCTTTTTTTTTTTCTGGTTGGTTCCCAAAAGAACAGACTGATACAAACATCATTTCCTGTTTCCACAGGAAAAACAGAATGATTTGGCTTTTAAAAAGATATATGAACTTCCTGTCAGAAAACTAAATTACCTGGTGGTGGTAGTAGTGGTGATTATTAGGTTGTTACCTGTGGGGATACCTTTGAATCTCCATAATAAATAGACTAAAAACCCTCACCCCATTCCAATTCCCATCTAAATATGGTCATATGCTTAGAGGATTCTGAAAGAACAGTTAGTTGTGCCTGAGTCCCTAGAATCCAGCAAATGTTTTATTTTCTTCCTTTATTCCTTTTGTGTATTTAAAAATTTTAAATCATAAACACATACAACCTACACATATTTAACTTTAAAATGAAAAGGCATAAGAATAGTTTAATATGTGTCATACAAGAAAATTGTGTTTAAAGGAAATACTGAATATGGCAGAAAATAAGTGAACCTTTTATTGCATTACATATAAAAAGTTTACACGAGTTAGGTAGAGGGCAACATTTATTCATTCAACAAATGTTTACTGAGTGTCTATCAAGTATGCTTTAATTCTCTCACAATCCCCAGATACTCTCTTCTACTCTGATCCCAAATCAGTTTTATATAAACTAATACATTCTGTCCCAACTCCTTTTTATAAAGTTTCATAGGAACTTGGGGGGTCTACTGCCAACACTTCAGTAATTGCTTGGAATTAAAAGAAACATAACTATTAGACAAAAAAGGGCCTGCCTAGTTCAAATGTCACAAGTGACAAAATGCCCTTCTTTTATATATATATATATCTATCTAATCAACTTCAACAACACAAAAATGAAGCGAAAGGTGATTAAAACATAACTTACGAAGGAAGATCTTTGGCAGCTCTCAAGCCCCAGCCTTTCTTTTCTGTGAGTATGACTTCCACATCTGCATGCTGTTTTCTCTGAAATCGTCTATTGGAACAATAATCCCCATTTGGACACCGAGAAGAACTGTGAAAAATGAAGAAAATTAATTCTTCAAAGCACCAAAAGAATCAAAAATTTTTGCCAGAATACATAGTATATCTATAATCTTTATGGCATAATCAGCATGTGTGGTAAACCTCCAAGCGAGGCTTCCTCAATAATGATTTCCACCATGAAGGGATACCTTAGAACTGAGTGTTACATCGTTACTTAATCAGAGGATGCCCACAATACAGTCTTGTCATCTAGTTATCACCCACTCCCTGGGTGTCTAGGATCCATTTCCAGACAGTACTCTTGACAACTCTGCAGCACTAATTTATTTTCTATCAGTGAACCTTCTCTTATATTCCACTCCAATCAATTTGATCTTTTGAATATAGCTAACAGAATCTTTAATGATACACAGGATCTGGACAGTAAAGAAAACAAGAGATACAACGGCAGTGCCTGCCTGTGTGCAGAAATAGGAAACAAGGCCTACTAGAGGAAACAGAACTAAAACTGCTAAGGATAACTGGTAAAAAAGGTGGGCTGCTGGAAGATGGAAAGGCAGGTTGTTGCTTTACTATGAAGGGCTCTGAATACCAGGCTCAACTTGAACCTAATCCTGAGGACTACTAAAAGTTTGATATGGAAATAACATGAAGAAATAAATTCTGTACTTTATCTATTCAGCAAGGTTGGCAAGAAAGGCCAGAAGGCTGCAGAGACTAGAGCAACAATGTGGAATTAGGAAAACAGTGTTAACTCGATGTCTCTTCTTACATGTATACTGTCATCTCTTTTAGTTTAGGTAAAGGAATACCAAAAATGCTCTCTCTTCATTTTTTGAGGTAAATATGCTTTATTTTTATAACACTATAACATGAGCAAAACCAAAAACTGAGCTTTGAAAGAAAACTCTTACATTAACACTAAAAATAAGGTACATACACTACAAATCACCTTTAATATTCTTTCCATGGTAAAAAAAAAATCATCACACATTTTTTAATGTAAAGATGTTTACTGTTTGTAAGAAAAATATAGAAACAAATGTCTATCAACAGATTGACACTCAGGGTTAACAATGAATAGGATACATAGTGCAGCGAAGGGAAGGGTTAGGCAGGCCTGCATAGCTCTGAAGAGGTCTTTAAAACATATTAAGTGTGTGTGTGGCGGGGGACAAAGTTTTAAAAAGTACATATAGTAAGATTTCATTTCTATACATAAAAAGAGTAAATATTTACCTATGTTGACACAGGTAAATTATCTGGAAAGACTACAAATAGACTGAGGTTTGGGAGAGGAAGACATTTTATTTTATGAATTTTTGAAATGTTAGGGTTTTATCTCATTTTACAGTAAAAGCTAAAGAATAACAACACTTACCTCTCAGGACATGAACATTACAAGATATAAAAGGAGACTGGATAAAAATTAGTACTACATTGTTAGCATTTTAGGGCTACTTTACAGAGCATTTACAATGTGTACTATAATCTAATGCTCAATGCAAAGGACAGAGATTTATTGCTTATAAACACTCAACAATAGGAAAAAGGTTAAATTTTACCCTTCACTAATAATTCTTTTAAGTATTTCGAGACATTTCATAGAGGTTGAACAAAAGCAGAGCATTCCCATTTCCTTACCATTCAATCATGAGGAGACGGTTAAGACAATCTTCTCCACATGCTATTTCACCTTGAGCTCTTTCATCTTTAGAAAGAGGTGCACACTCACACTGCATTCGCTTAATGTCCCGATGGGATTTATTCTTCTTTCTATTGGGCAAAATTTTATAAAAACTGGTTAAATAAATCTCCTGGCAATGATTCAATATATATAGTCAAATAATGTGCTAAATCTCATTAGTTTCACATTTAATGACTCTGGTTAAGTCAATTTCTCAAAAGGAAGAATACATCTAATCCCTAAAATCTGTGAGACTGAAACACTACAAAATGTGCTGCAAAAAAGAAGAGAGAGGCAACCTTAGCCCTGGCAAACGGGCTATTATTTTTGTGCTCAGCCCTTATTTCCTGGTCCAGGTCACCTAAGCCTGGAATTTTGAGCAATTTCAAGCATTAATACTGCCATGTGGCTCAGGAGTAAAACAGGAAAACTTATGAGTATCAAACAGTGACAGCAAGAGAAGTTTAAAGGAAGTCCTCATCCTCATGGGCGGGCAAGTAAGAGCTGAGAGTCAAGGCAGAGGAAGGAAAGGAGCTGCTTTAAAGAAAGTTTTTAATTATAAGAGTTTAACTCAAATCTTTCAGCAACATCTCATTTATACAAATCCTATTTAAAAGAAAAATAAATAATTTTTAAAAAGAATAAAGTATAAATTATGAAATAATCGGGTAAAGGCTTCAAAGGGCTAAACTTTCTCAATGTAGGCAAAATGTATTGAGGGGAGAAGGGAAACTGTTAAAAATTGACTGGGTTCATAAAAACCTATGCCAGAATTTGCAAAGCAAAAGTGAAAATGTGACTATTTACTGGCCTTTTTGTTGAACTCTATTTTTGTACCCTTGTCAAAAGGGGGGGGGGGGGGGGAAGCATGGCCAAATAAGATCTCCTTTTTAAAATTAGGGAACTATGACAACTGCTCTAAGTGGCTGTCTTAATCTCCTTAATCTGTTCACATCTTAAACATACGTTCTATTACAGTCCTAGTTTTATAAAGTACCTAAAGAGCACCATGATAGTTTCAACTACGTTTGAGTAACAAGAATAACACATCTGAATCAACTAAAAATATAATTCATTAATGAGTATAATATGCAAAGCCTAAAGATCACTAAAGATAAACAAAAGACTTACAAATGCTTAAGAGTTATAATTTTGGAGAATCAGCACTAGTTTTATTTTGTATTGCTCTAAAAGGCCAGATTAGAACTAATGGGCACAGATTTTTTTCAGGTAAGCCTATTTTCATTAGACATAAGACAAAAACTTTTTTCACGATACTCATACTATTTTACAGTGATGTACAATGGTGGCTCCTAAATTCCCAGCGTATGGCAACAGATACTTAAAAATAATGAATATATAAAAATGCTTCCCAGCCCTGGCTGGTGTGGCTCAGTTGGCTGGAGTGTCATCCCATACACCAAACAGTGGATGGGCTGATTCCTAGGCAGGGCACATACCCAGGTTGTGGGTTCAATCCCAGTCGAGGCGCTGTGGGGGAGAGGCAACCAATCGATGCTTCATATCGATGTTTGGCCCTCTTTCGCTCTCTTTCAACCCCTTTTTCTCTCTGAAATCAATTTTTTTAAAAAACACTTTCCACTCCAAAAGGCCTTCCAATGCCTCCACCAACCAAATCTATATGCACCTCTCTATGTATCTGAATCTCACTGCTAAATAAAACCCAGGGAGCTGAGTCAATTAATTTAATTTCTATTTTTTTACAAAGACCCTGTAAGTTGTATCAGTCTACCCACTCAACTCCTAAAGAGTACTTCTTAAAATATTCAATATTTTAAATTTACAAATAGATGTAAATGAATATAACTGTAAGAAGCTTTATATTAAAGAAAAAAAGGTTTTCTTAGTAGGAAAAATTTCCGATGGGACCTAACTTTAAAATAAAGTCTTTTACCTTATCCACAGTAAAAAACTTCCTCATCAAAAAAAATTTTGAATATTTTAGATGGCAAGGTTGATTCTAAACTAGAGGAGAAACTTCCATAAGGAAGAAGTGGGTAGTTAGGAGACTAAAGATTTTTTAAAAGGCAGATTCGGCACATATTTATATTGCAAAAATGAGATTGAGGAGGGGTGAAAGAAAGCAGGCTGAGAAGCTCTGGAATCAGTAGAGGAATATGTTTTCATTATTCCTATTTTCATTATACCTTGTTTCATGTTAGGAATTTGTGGTAACCATTTTACCATTTATTTCTAAAACATTTGTTATGCTATTGCCAAATTTAACCTATTAACAACAGACTTAATAGCCTGACAAAAGAAAACTATATTCTAGCCTACTTCCAGCTTTACAAAATACCTAAAGATACTTCATTCTGAACCTTTCTGAAAAGTAAAGGAAAAAATCCAACATAACTACTTTTTACTTTTCTAAGAGCAGACTATTTTGCTAGTTTTGTTTCCTTTTCTGCCAGTTTCACATGTAAAAGGAATTTAAGAAAAACTGGCTGGCCTAAGTTATACTTTCAGAACCAAAAGGTAATGAGACAAAAAAAAGAAAATGAGACACCCCTTCCTGGGTGAGGGGAAAAATCTAAATAAGTAAATACACTTTTTAGATTTTTCAATTTATACTCTATTATGCAACTACATTTCCTATAATTAAGCTCATATATTCTAAACTGTTGAAAGCTAATGTTTTAAAAAGGTTAAAATTTGTCAGATTATTAATTATGCTTACCTTTCTGTTAAATACACATTTTCTTCAATCAGATCAAAGTAACAAGGCATCTTCCCCTGCTTGGCACATTCCTTCCATCGCTGTGGGTCTCTGAAGTCCTCCATGACACAGGAAGGCCCAACCAGTGCTGAGCCTGGGGGCACTGCAGTCTCACACTGCTGTACCTCCACTCTAACTTTCTTTCTGTCCTGAAGCTCACCATCACTTTCAGAATCACTCTCCAATTCTTGCCTCCTTTTTTTAGGAGGCCCTCTATCTTTCATATCATTTTTTTCTAAGTTTTTTGAAAGATCTTTCTTTTCATTTATAGCTAGTAAGTCTTTAATGGAATTGCTGCTTATTTCAGGTGCTTGCACTGACCCCTTGTCCTTCTGAAGGGATAGAAAAAATTTACTGGACTGGCTTGAACACTGAGATCCTCCCCGTTGATCCCAATTTTCTTCCTCTTCACGATCATCTGTTAAGGAATCTGGTACCTGACCTTGAATTCGATCATACACACCCCCAGTTCCAGGAGGTCTACCTGCTGATCTTGGATCCCAGTAACCATTACCTTGCCAGTAATTACGTGTCCCACCATACTGTTCTCCACTTTGCTGATACTTGTGGCCACCACAGGCTCCATAGCTGCTATCAGGTTGCTGATATGTGGTAGTAGGCTTTTCTTGTGGAGAGAAGTCCCACCCTATGCTTCTGAGCTCTTCCGATGAATGGAAGCCATCCACTCGGGAGATCTCACAAGAGGAAGAAAAATTCAACTCTGTTCTACCCAGTCTACTATCTGGCCTATTAGGAAAAGTGGTCTGTTGCCGACACTTATTTGGAACATCTTCAAAATCATCAGAAGAATAAACTGACAGCTCTTCTTGCCTAGAAGCTATTTTGGCTTTCACTGTTTCCCCAAAGTTTGGATGACCTAGAGGGTCAGATTTCACATCAGTATGACTTGTACTATCAACCCCATCACTCTGAGGATGAGCAATTTCAGTTAGGTGGTTATCTATTTGTTTTCTACTAGTCTGTGTAAAACAAATTTCTGAATTCTTCTCTGTTCCTTTATGAAGGAAGAACTTTTCAGTTTGAGGACAGGCTTTACTTGCCATACTCTCAAATTTTTCCTCATACGAATGTCTCCTTGACTCCAATCTCTCATCTTCCCAGTGGTCAGAATAGTGTCTGTAACTTTGACTGCTCCGAGAAGAACAAGGACTTGTTTCTTCCATGGGCAAAGTAGAATTCTTTGGCACAACCACAACAGACTGAAGACGGTTTCTTGGAATACTGCTATCATCAGAATCTGTATCTTCTGAATCACTTTCATCACTTGAACTTTCAGAGGAACCAGAATACTCTTCATGAATAGTAGACACAATCTCTGAGGCATGACCGCTACTGTCACATTTTAAGGTATATGTCATACAGTCACTGTCTTCCGTGGTTAAATTCAAATCACAAGAAGAAAATACAACTTCTGAATCATCGGAAGTATGTTCATGTCCTCTTCTTCCTTCTTCATCAAAAGAGATTTCTGGTCTTCCTCTTTTATCAGGCAATATGGAATTCCCTTCTTCTTGAACCTCATGCAAACACTTCCCAGATAACCCATTATTATGCCTGTTTTCCCAGGAAGCAAACCCCCTACCTAAATCAGGAAGGCCACTACCTACTTCTATCATTTCTTTTTCTGCATGCTTCAAAACCCCTGTGCTTTTAGTCTTCAGTACAGCATCCAAAACTGGAGATGAGTTCTCGCCACATTGCAAGAGAGCTAAATTGTCCACTTTTGTTCCTGGTGGAAGACTCTGAAGAGATGAAGCAATGCCTGAACTCTCTATAGGCTGATATAAGTCATCAAAATGATTAACAGAAGCTGAACTAGTGCTACCAACACACTGCTTATATTCTTCACATGCAGATTTTGAGTGCTGATCTGTCAGATTTCTATTATCACATATAACTGTTTTTGATTTCAAATGCACATTCATAAAGCTATTTGAAGATATTTTCATAACTGAAGGCTCAATATCTTCAGCTGCGGAATGACACAAAGAAGGGTTGTTGTCATTTGAAGTACAATATACATCTGAATCTTTGGTTTTACAGCTAGAAACTTTCATATCAACTGGTTCTTTAACTACTGTTTTGGGATAATCTATAGTCATAACTGGCAAAGACATGTGTTTATCTTGGTGTGGTGACACTGGAGGCTCTATTTCTCTAAATGGGCTTTCTGACTTACTACACTGAATGCAAGTATCAACCAAGTCTTTTTCTTTACATCTGTCAATATTCTGAAATCCATTTGATGAAGGCACACATGCTTTCACCAAAGAGGATACCTCCGATCCAGTCACACTATCATCAGAAGACATCAAGACAGTATCAGTTTTAGAAGTGCAAAATGTTACCAAATCAGGTTCTGCCCCAGGAGATCCATTTATATTTAATTCTACGGAACAATAACTTCTTAATTGGTCATTCTTCACTTTAGATAAAGAGTCCAATTCCTTAATACTATCATGGCTATCATGTCCTATAAATTCAGACTTAAAAATAGGCGATTCTTGTAGCTTTTTAAAAGTAGGTGAATCATTTAATCGATTTGATAGCGATGGAGATCCAGCCTTTTCTCTTTCAGGAATTTTACTAATCATTCTTACTTCACTACCTTTTGAACAATGAGTCTGTAAACTAAAAGAATGAGACTGTTTGATTTCCTCAGTTAATTCTGTACAACAAAAAGAATTTTTAAATTTATCAGACTTGGATGTAGATTTTGAAGAAGCAGATTTATAACGGGAAGAACTGTTTTCATGCTTGGAATATGATGACCCCCGTCGGAATCCCAGTTCATTAGGGGGAGAACATCTTTTCATTGCTTCATTTTCTGAAGTCCTTCTGGACTCTCTTTCTAGTTTTGAAGAATACTTTCCTCTTTTCTCCATCTCTAAGTGAGAGGACTCCGCTTTGCAGTCCCGATCAGACTTAGAATAGGATGATGGTGTCCTCAGGTCTCTGTAAGAGGATGAGTGAGATGAGGTGCGCCTGGAATATGTCTTTTTATACTCCTCTTCTGAGTCAGAACTCTCTCGTGCCCTGTTATCTGTATATGGCCGAGAATAACGTGCCCTTTCTCGATAGGGGGAACTCCTATGGTAGCGACGCTCAGAGTCATAATAATGGGATCGTTCTGACCGGGAGTAAGATAAGCTAGTTCTAGAGCCTCTGTCAGATCTAGAACGAGACCTGCTTCGTCTTCTCTCTCTCTCGGATCTACATCGAGAGGATACATACCGACTATCTCTTTCAAGTTTTGAGTAACTAAAATATTTATCATCTCTTTCTGTTTTAGATCGTGAAGATTTCCCTAAATCCTCGCTTTTTAAAGGTGCTAAGCTCTTCTTTGAATCTCTTTCCTTTTCAATGCTTGCTGAAATTTTTAAATCATGTGACCTCTGACTCGAGGAAGTCCGCACAGAATCTTCATCAGATTCTGAACCAAGAAAGGTGCCTTCAGATTGTGAGGGTTTCTTCTTAGAGCCTGTTTTTTTAGAGCCCAGACTAGTCTTAGAACTATCTGGAATTTCTTCTTCCCTCCCAATATGGGAATCTTCTTTTTGTGAGGGAATATTTGCTTGCTCATTCAAATTCTGAGTTATGTGTTCTTCTGAACTATTAGATACAATGTCCTGCTTAGTGTCCACTTCGGAAGATTCTGGTTCATTTGTAACTGGTGGTTCCTTCAAGACTCTAACTGCTACATCTACTGGTGCTGTCATCAGAACTGTTATCGGTGCATGTGGCAAGGCCACTGGCTCTGTTATTGATGCTGGTGGTGAGGGTGTTGTGGCTTGGGGAGGTGGAGGTGGTGGAGGAGGTGGAGATGAGGGTGGCGAGTCTACAGTTGTTGATTCTGCTATGACTGCTGGTAATGGTACTATAGGGGGAGGTGATGTCACTGCTGCGGTTGTAGCTAGCAGTGGTCTGGATGTTACATGAAGCAGATGTTTCTTAAAATGAATTTTGCCCAATTCTACCCTTGACTTTGGAGGGGAAGATTCTTCTGCAGTAGGTAAGGTATCGCCAATGTCCATTTTAATTTTAGGGGTCAAGTCTACTTGAAGAGGTACAGCTGGGGAGTTTGGAGTATCATTTTGCTTGTCATTGCCAAGAGCAGTCAGAAACCTGTTCTGCAAAGTTTTCTTAGTAAGGCTGAAGCTGAATGACACCTTCTGTCGTCCCTGCTCCTCCAAATTAACTTTTGTTTTGGTGCCTTTGGGCAAAAACCGACTAGAAGCAACACCTTTGAACATTGGTCCTTTGATGAAACCTGTTTTCTGCACATTTTCAATCTTTGCCTATAAATAAACAAAACAAGCTGTTACTATTACAATAAAGTTACTTTCAAATAGCTATCATCACAGTTTTAAATGTGAAGGAAATGAAAAGTCTTCTTTAATGACAAACAGTATAAATTTTAATACATACATAAGCATTTTTTAAAATTATGAAAAATTTCAAACATACTCCAAAATTTGGAGAATAAACCCGTAAGTGTCCACCCAAGTTCCACAACCCAAGCCTCCCATCTCGCTTACTTTACAGATGAGGTTAACCAAATGAGGCCTTTCTGCCTTCTGGGAAATCACTCTGCCCTGGCACACCACCACTATCTCTGCCTAGGCCCAACACACTCAGGCCATGCTGATTTATAGTCTGATCCTGCTGTATGAGGGACAACTACAAAATATAATTTAAGAATACTTCTCCCTCCATTATTTGCCAAACCACCAAAAGAAAGTTAAATGCATAACCTAGGGTGTAGACTAGAACTTCTGAAAAATCTACAACAAACTTAAGCCTAAATTAAAGATGGTACAGCCACCATCTGCAACATTCTTCTAATTGATGTTCTTTAATTAACTCTGGCTATTTAAGATAATAGCCTCCTCCCCTCAGCATGGTAAAATCTAAAATCAGTTTTCAAAGTTATAGAGTAACCATTCAAGTGGGAAAGTAAATATCTTCACATGCATTATTATAGAGCAGTATTTAAACACTTGCAAGAAACAGATTCCACTTTTCAAATTAAATCTTACATGGAAGCTCAATACCTAAAAACAGGTAAGAAACTGTCTCCAGAGCTGCCAGCTTCCTTTACCTTATCTAAAGCTCTAGAAGTGCCAAACTTCAAAAACCATTTTCTTGATATATATGATATCCCTCTCTGGAATAAGTTACTGTTGATCCAAAACCAAAATTAAGAACTACTGCTTCATTTCACATTCCAAATAATAGCAAAATTTTAAATGTTTTCAATTCCATAATTACTGAATAACTAAGCTGTACTTACCTCATTTTCCTCTTCTCTATTGTCATCCAGCCAAGAAAGCATGCAAAGGAATAAAAAGAAATCGTAAATACTTAAAACCAATTGAAATGAAAGTTGTTTTTATTCAAACTTAGGATACGTACAACCTACAGGTGTATTCTAATATATTGACTGTCCATTCCTTTACAGCCTCGGGTACATTTAGCATAGGAAATATTTACTGAAGATAGTACCATGCACTGGGCTAGAGGCTGAAAAGGAAAGGTGAATAAAGCTGACTTCCCTGCCCTTAAAAAGCTTATAGTTATAAATATAAAATATAATTGTTATAAAAGTAACTCCAACATAATGGAGTAAATACAAGGATAGAAATATGCTCAGTGTAACAGCAAAGAGTAAGATAAGGCCCCAGCCGGAGAGCTCGGTTGATTGGAGCATTGTCCATGCACCAAAGGGGCTGCAGGTTCGATTTCTAGTCAGGGTGTGTGTGGGAGACAACTAATCCGTTTCTCTCACATCAATATTTCCCCCCCTTCCCCCCTTCCTTTCTCTCTAAAATGAATAAAAAAACATATCCTTGGGTGAGGATTTAAAAAAAAAAATAAGGTAAGTTTAGTGGAAGGGCAAGAATACAAAGAATCCTTCCTAAAAGAAAAGATTAGTTTTGTAAAAATATATTTGTAGGAAAACCCCAGCAAAGGCACAAGAGATTAAAACATAAAACTATATGTGCAAGGAAACTACAAACAATTCAATATTACCTGAGTATAAAGTGTAAGGCAGAAAGAAGCCATTAGTTAGGTAAGTAGGAGGCAGTGGCCAGGTCCAAAGGCCAGGTTTCTCCTAAAGAGAAACATATTTTATCTTATAGATTAGTAGTTCTCAATCTTTTTTGGTATACATTCAACACTTTCTTTGCTGAATGCAAATGTGTGTGTGTGTGTGTGTGTGTACATATATAAAATACATCTGCCCCACATTAGGGCATGCCTCTCTGAACTCCTAGTTATGCTCTAACAAAAGTAACCATGATGACTGAGGAACCCAAAGCCAAAAGTCTGGTGTGCACAAGTGCCCAGGAGCATAATGGAAAAAGGAAAGCTGCAAAAGAGCTTCCGGCCGTGACAGTCAGATTTATATTTTAAGCAGGTCACTCTGTAGGCTGTGTTGCAAGACAAGTACATACAATAATCTGTTTTAAATGTCCCTTAAGAGAAAAATATAGGCCTGACACCACCATAATTCAGTCCATTCACCGGTGTCTACGGTAGCCATACAAAACCAAGGAAAAAAGGGTAAAAAAAAAAAAAAAAAAAGTTGGCAATACATGAATGAGCCCTGAAGTAGTGCCTAGGTTAAACACTTTTTCTACTCCAAAACCACTAAAAATGTCACAGACGTGATCTTAGAATAACTGTATTTCATCAATTCTATGGTGTACATTTTCCTTGCATGCAACACCTCTGCCGGATGCATCGCATTATCAATAACATCACAATTAAATTGGCAGTGTTGTTTCCTTCCTTAGTGATTCATAAAATAATTGCCTTATAACCTATGGCATACTAGATTTAAGTTCGTACCATGTGAAATTTTTTCCAAGATAGAAAAGATCCTAACACTTAAGTGTCGTTCATATCTGTACTCCCTCTTTCAGTGGGCATTTGAGAGCACTCATGTTTGTCTGTGTGGTATCCCTACACATGAAGTGCTGGAAATACTGAGGTAACCCTTTCCCTAAGCCTTAGCCATTCTACTCTAAACAAGCAAATGAAAAGAAAATCCTGACAAACTGTGAACAAAACCATCACATGGTCAAAGGGCTGAAGAAACATTATAAATGTGGAACTGGGGGGAGGCAGGGGATCATTTCAGAAATCAGACAACTGCTAGTGCTAAACAGAGATGACAAGACATATCCCATAACTTGATAATAAAATAATGTTTATAATGAAAAGAATATAAATACACAGAAAATTTGGAGAAAATATCAAGTTTTTCATCATAAGAGCATTTCATGTTAATAGAGAAAAATCAAATTACAAACAAAAAGAAAAGTGTACGAGTTGAGTTTAGCAGTGGTGTCTGGAAAGGTTATGGAAAGGGATTGGAAAAGGCAGTACAGTGCTGAGTTCATAGTAGACTGAGCACTCTAAAAGAAAGGTGGCCACAAGTAAGAGTCAAATCTTTCTAAATTCATATTCATTGATGAGGATAAACTACATAAAAACTAGACCCCATAAGAGAATATGAAATTGCAGAAGCAGGGTATTGTGAAGAGACAAAAACTCAGAGATAAGACAGGAGAACTGGTTTATAACAAAAGGAAGCTACTAATGACTAAGGACAAACTGAAGACTATTTCATAACATTGCTTATAATATATCCTAGCACAGAGGTACACCCAAATAGTACTCTGAGCACTCTAGAAGAAAGGTGGCCACAAGTAAGAGTCATGAGCACTCTAGAAGAAAGGTGGCCTCAAGTAAGAGTCGTGAGCACTCTAGAAGGTGGCCACAAATAAGAGTCATGAGCACTCTAGAAGAAAGGTGGCCTCAAGTAAGAGTCAAAGGTGGCTCCAGGGAACCCTTCTCTCAAGTACTAAGTGATTATCTTCACCATTAGGAAAGAAACAATTTTACAGCTTGTTTCTTTTTTAGGTTTGTTTCCATTTTAGGATTCTTGTTTCTTTTTTAGGTTTCTAAATCTTTGACCTGCTCCCCAACAAGTACAAATGAAAACATCTGCCCTGGAAGAAAAGTTAAAACAAACACAGTGAAGTCATGCATGTCTGACATTTATACATTTAGGAACTTAGTGTCACACATTCAAGACTTAAAATGCCTCAGATATTCAATGATATGGAAGAGTGCATCAAAAAGAAAGTCTTCATAAGAAAAACTTTTATTACAAAGGATCACATCTATGTAGTTCCCTGCTTAGTTTATGGTCATAAATGTTTGCCAACCTCTTTTAAACAGAGTTAATCCTTCTGTAGGCCAAGGTTTTGATTAGGGAATAATGCCCTAGCTAACTATCATGAGTTAGCTGGACTTAAGGCAACTGTGGAGACAGTATAAGAATGTATCTTTCCATTGCATATAACCACTAATTGCCCAATGACTTGTTTTAGAAAGGCAACACTGTTAACTAGAAGTATCAGTACTCCTATTAATCACAAGGCTATTTATTCAACAATTATTTAAGGATTTACCCTCTCTCACAGCAATGTTAGCTCTGTAAAGGCAAGATGTCAAGTTCACCCACCAGGAATTTCACACTTTACTTGAAATAGTACAGAAACCAAGTAACTATAATACAATGTAAATAATAACTGCCATAAATGAAAAGGCTAATAAAGGGCTTTCTTTTTAATATACCTTTTTTCAGTTAAACCTAGTCTCACTCTCTTGATTCTCCTTCATGAAAGCACGCCTTCTTCAGTATTTATTACTCTGCTTATTAAGATGGCAAAAAGATCAAGCTTTCATGATACCTAGATTGGAATCCAGTTTCTACCATTTACTAACTCGATGACTTGTGCCACTCAGTCCCCTTTCTTACTCCCTTAGATGCCTACCCCAAATCTCTATCACTACCATCTTCCTGACCACTACTTTTTTAAAAATGTTTTTACTGATTTCAGAGAGACAGAGAGACAGAGAGAGAGAGAGAGAGAGAGAGAAACATCAAAGAGGGAGAGACACTGATCGACACTGATCGGGTGCCTCCTGCACGCCCACTGCTGAGAATTAAACCACGGTGACCTCCTGGTGCATGAGAGGGCGCTCAACCAACCTTTAGAGACAGCGGCCAGGCTCCCCACCACTCTTAATTGATTATCTCACCACTTTACTCAGTGTCCTATCCTCTTGCCTTCTCAAGTACTTCCATTTCCTATTTATTCCCTTTCCTCTATCACCAATGTCTCTGTCTGTGTCTGTCTCTCTCCTCCCTCCCCACCCCCTTCATTCTCATGGCCACTCCGAGTCCTTAATCTTATTTGTTGACTCTTCCTATACTACCAAATGTCTTCATGTTATAGTGCCCAAAAACTTGATCCCCACTTGATCTTCCTCTTTCTTTTCCATCTACTCTTTTCTCTCCTACCTTACTTATCTCATTCAAATTCTTGGTTTTAAGTATCATCTATAGACTGGTAACTCCCACATCTCCAAACCCAACCTCTCTCTGCACTTAGTTACCAAACTGCTCACTGCACATCTCTACTTGGATGTCTCCTATTTATCTCAAATGTAAGACGGTCAAAATGGAACTAGTGATGATTATCCCATACATGCATACCCCAATTACAATTATTGTGCATACATATTATGAATTAACATAACAGCTGGGTGGTCTTTCAAAAGCACATACTTGCTCACTCTCTCTTTCTGACCTTACCTCTTTTCACAGTCCCTCCCCTCCTCATTCCCTAGGTTCTAGCCCCATTAGCTTTCTTTCTGTCCCTCAAACAGCCCAAGCTAATTTCTAGCCTTTTCACGTGAAGGCTCCTTCTTAGAATTCAGTACTATTCCCCCTAGATCTTTCAGAGTGCTCCTTCACAATAATAAGATGACACTACAAATATTATCTTCTCTGATATTCCATCATTCTTATAGTACCTTATTTTATTACTAGTATTTATCAATATGAGGTTTTTTCCCTTTGTTTTAATGTAGTAGTACCTGTTTCCTCCTACTGCAATACAAGCTCCTTTAGGGCAAGGATTTAGTTTATCTTGTTCACAGCTGCATTTAAGTACCAAAAGCACTAATTGGAACATAGGGAAGTACTCTGTAAATATTTGACTCACATCATTTCCATCTCCCTATCTAAGCTTGCTTTATACTGCTCCCCAGGAGAAATTTCAAAGATCTCCTTTAAGTTAAAACAGATCAGCCTTGACTTCAAATAATTTCTCATACTGCTCTTCATTCTACCATCTTCCTCCCTCTCCTAGCTTCCACACACCCATCTTAATCCTCTCAGCCATTTAGGTCTCACTTTCATTCACTTGACAATTATATGTGTCTGTCTACTATGAACTCAGCACTTACTGCCTTTCTCTATCCCTTTCCTTACCATTCCAGACACTACTACTAAACTCGACTCCTACACCATATACTTTGCAGAATGACAATCACATATAGCCTTGACTTGCATTTATTGTTCCTGCCTTCCCAACTAGAGTTTGTTACAAACAGACAAAGACACCATTTTGCCTTTATAATCTCCCCTGGGCTTAACACTCCCATTCCTAGCATAATTCTCATAACTTTTTGAATCAAACAAATTCCTTAACAATAGTACCAAGTTTTAGCTCTCCAATTTCAGGCAATCCTCAAAGGAAAAGAAGGAAACACCTTAAAACTGACCTGTAGAAAAAAAGGCTGTAAGTTAATTTATAACATTTGCCATACTCTTATCCAAGAAATAGGACCCATGAGAACAAGTGAATCAAAACACTGATGAGAAATACATGTAATTTTTGTGGACAGTAAAGCCATGAATACCATACTGCTTTTTATCAAAGGCCTGGAGACTTTCGGCAAAGCACTGTGGGAAGAATATGCTAACCTGAACTAGTGCCTGTGGACTTGTAAACACAGACAGTGTTTCTCACTTGCTTTAAGTCCACATCTTCAATTAGCATAGTATCTCAGATATACAGAGAGGTCCTAGTGATAGAGGCTAATGCATACAGATAAAAATCTAGAAAAAATAATTTGATAAAAACAAATGTTATTAAAATTAGAGTGTTTACAAGGCAAGAATATTCTCATTGGAAGTAATTTAATCTGATATATAAATATAGGTCAAAATAGCAGCTCTCTCCCACAATGTCATACCCATCAACTATTCTTATAACCCAAAACAGCTGCAGCTTTATTTTAATGTGGTGTCTATATAAGATAGTGAGTAAAGCTAACTTATTTTCTTTACACAAGAAGTCACTTTATTAACACAGCTGAGCCCGGCTGGGCATGGCTCAGAGGTTGAGCGCCTACCTAGGATCCAGGAGATTGCCGTTCCATTCTCAGTCAGGGCACATGCCTGGGTTGCGGGCTCGATCCCTAGTCGGGGGAGTGCAGGAGGCAGCCAGTCAATGACTCTCTCATCATTGATGTTTCTCTCTCTCTCTTTCTCTCTCTCTCTCTCCCTCTCCCTCTCCTTTCCTCTCTCTGAAATCAATAAAGATATATTTAAAAAGTGAACAAACAAAACAAAAAGAACTACAGCTGATCTCAAATGTATCATTGTAGAGTTCCATGGTAAGCGAGGAAAGGTAAAAATATCCCGAATGTGAACAATTGTATATATACCTGAAATCTGTTCCTAAATTTGTGTTCTAAATTAGTTTGCACAAACACTTGCATAAAGTGAGAATTATGTTCTCCTGTTAAAGCAACCAGCTTTTTCCAAAAACCATAAATTGGGTGACCCAATTTGAATGTTTTAGGGTTGAAATTGCAAGTGAATTTCACTTCTTATATTCATTATTTTGAGGTAAATACCTTAAATTATCCATTAGCAAAATGTCGGGGAGGGGACACCATTACCAAATAACTTTCAAAAGACAGAAATGCATAAATACTTAAATTCATTTTTTAATTAATTTATTTATTTTTAATATTTATTGGTTTCAGAGAGAGGAAGGGAGAGGGAGAGAGAGAGGGAAGCATCAACGATGAGGGAGTTGTCATTGACGGGCTGCCTCCTGCACACCCCTGACTGAGGATGGAGCCCACAACCTGGGCAAGGGTTCTGACAGGGAATCAAACCACAATCTCCTGGGTCAATGCTCAACCTCTGAGTCACGCCCAGCCAGGCTATTTATTTTTAATCCTCATCTGATGATATTTTTCCCATTGCTCTTTAGAGAGAGTTGGTGGCAGGGAGAGAGAGAGGGAGAAACATCAATGCCAGAGACACACATCGATTGGTAGCCTCCTGCACTCGCCCCAACTGGGCCTGGGGATCGAGCCAGCAACTGAAGTACGTGCCCTTGGCAGAATCGAAATTGGGACCCTTCAGTCCACCAGCCAACGCTCTAACCACTGAGCCAAACCGGCCATGGCTGAAATTCATTTTTAGTACTAGCCAATGAATCACAACAAAAAGAATTGAGGGTAAATTCTTAATGACCTGATCACATTATACTAATGTCTTACAGCCCCCATTTACTAGACCACCATCACCGTTATAAGCAGCTGACAGAATATTTTCCATTTTTCAGGTAGTAGGTTAAATGCTCTATATACATCTAGCTCATCTGACCCTCAAACCTGTGAAAGGTATACTATTTGCATTCCCATTTTACAAATGAAGAAACCTAAAGTTATATAGCTAGTGAAGTGGCAGAGCAAAGTATCCATAGGCTGTTTCACTACAGAGCCCTTGTTCTTTTTTTTTTTTAAATATATCTTTATTGATTTCAGAGAGAGGAAAGGAGAGGGGGAGAGAGAGAGCAACATCAACATCAATGATGAGAGAGTCACTGATCTACCCCACAACCCAGGCATGTGCCCTGACCGGGAATCGAACCCCGATTGCCTAGATCCTAGGTCGACGCTCAACCGCTGAGCCACGCCTGGCCGGGCAGAGCCCTTGTTCTTTACATCAAATATTTATTAGCTAGTACACAGCACTGAGAGCAAAGGGTAAAAAGTTTCAGAGAAACATATTTTGATTCAGTGTACTAGTAAATGTTATCTGCCTAGCAACATAAGGGGCTGTATCATGAAATAAAGAGTAAAGGAAGTGTTCACACTAAAGTCCTGATGATCATGTCTGTATTATGAAGGGAAACTCCCAAACTAGTTGTAAAAAAAACAATAACTGAGGTTGTTTTTTCCCCAATTTAGGACTAGATTCTTCTATAAAAAGATACTGCACTGAAAGCAGTGTGGAATACTGACTCCCCGAGTCTGAGAGAGAAGGCTTATTAGAGACAGACTGTAGGGTATAAGCTCACCTAGTTAATGTTTAATAAGCTGCACCTACCCTGTATTTTACCAGACTGAGTACTTAATGCCAGCCTTCCAGTCCTACTCTTGCTTAACCACATTAAACAGAAACATGAAAATACACAGTGGTCAGTTCCTTCATGTGGTTATAGACTTTCATGCAAATTTGCTCTTAAAAACCACCTTCAAAATAAAAACAATGAAAGTAATAAAACATGTGATGTGATTAAACCTAAACACATGAGAAAGATGAGGTTTCTCTCTTTTTAAATCCTCACCCAAGGATATGCTGTTTTTGTTGTTTGATTTTTAGAAAGAGGGAGAGAGAAACATCAATGTGAGAGAGAAACATTGATCTGCTGCTTCCTGTATACACCCCAACCAGTGATAGAACTCAAAACCTGGCTAGGAATCGAACCCAAAACCTTTTGATGTACAGGACGACACTCCAGCCAACTAAGCCACTCGGCCAGGGCAAAGTTTCTTTTTAAACTCAAAGATGATATATAATTCAGGATCTCTTTCCTTCATAAATACTTGCTTACTTTGGTGTTTAATATTAAAAATGCTTCTGAAAATAATTTTATTCTTTCATGGTTCATAAGCATTTTTTTCTGTTTTAAGTATAAATATTAAAAATATGCATGGGCTGTGTTTTATTTTGGTAACACAATGAATACAGCAGCTCACAAAGTTTCTAGCATAATAAATTACTACCAGACCAAAATCAAAATACAATGAAGATGAATGAAACTCAGTTTTCTTAAGGAACAAAAGCTTAAAAGCAATATAAAAAAAAAAAAGCATCATTTATTTTCTGATAGTTATGAGGAGTTTAAGCATCTTTCCAAAAAATAGCAAATTTATATTTGAGGTATAGAAGAGATTTCAAGTCAACTAACAAGTACAAGCAGGGCAAAGAATGCATGACTTAAAAAAAAAAAAAGCAAATAAACCCTGGAACAATTATTCTTACAAGGCCAAGCCTATGACTATGTAGAATAGGAATTACAATGCACTGAATACAGTACCCCTCACCACCTCCTACATGGAAAATAAAATTAAAATGAAGTACAAAGGCTACCCATGTGATAGCAAAAGACTGGAAATGGCCTAAAAGTTCAACAACAGAGTGCCTAATAGCCCTAGTACACCCATCCATTCAGTGTAGTAGTACGTAGCATTAAAAATAATGAGTCCTGGCCAGTGTGGCTCGTTGGTTAGAGTGTTGGCCTGAGCACTGAAGGGTATCGGGTTCAATTCCTGGTTGAGGGCACATGCCAGGGTTGCAGGTTCAATCCCTGCCCAGGTTGGGGCACATGCAGGAGGCAACCAACAGATGTCTCTCTCTGTTTCCTCTCTCCCTCTTCCTCCCTCCCTCTCTCCTTCCTTCCCTCCCTCCCCCGCGCTCTAAAAAAATCAATGGAGAAAGTGTCTACGGGTAAGGATTAACAACAACAAAAAGTAGTGATGAGAATCTCTGTGTACTGCTCTGGAGTGGTCTCCAGAATATTTTATTAGGTGAAAGAAGCAAGACACAGAATAGTATGTTTAGTATGCTTACATTTTCAAAAAGGAAATGGAAGACTCAACCAAAATGAAACATAATGATTACATATTAAAGGAAATGGTAAGAGGAGAACAGGGATGGAAGCTATACCTCTTTAAATGTTCTTTTATTGCAGTAACTTTTGGAATCATGTAAAATGTTGCATTTTTAAAATGAGAAAGTAAAAAAATGATTTCTATAAATTCCAAAATTAAGAACTGTATCAAATTGGTGACAGTATAAACACATAAGTTAAACTTCATATACCTTACTAGAATATATCCTAGGAGCAAAAAACCATAAAGAAATCTTAAACTATATTTAGTCGTCTTATTGTTATAATAATATTGGTATTAAAGAAACTATCATATATAAATAGATAAAGCAAATAAGTTATTATTCCATTAATGCCATTAGGAACCAATATTTTCAGCATAAAAGTTTTAAAATAAAAACTCTTAAATATGAATTGGAAAGATGAACTGAGAAGTTTTCTTTTTAAAAAAAATACAAATATCCTAACTGTTCAATAAAAAGGCCTGAGCATTAACAACCTGGTAGTCATGAGTAGCATGACTAGTATTACAAATTATGGTGTCTAAATATCATTTGCACTAAAAAGAACCAAGGCTCGAAGAAGAAACAGTTGAATACCATCTCCAATACTTTAACACTTTTTAACATAATTAACGAAGCGAAATGGCGGCCAAAGAGATTATCTAGAAAAATGTCTAGGAGTACTTGAGATCTTGCTTCCCAGCACATCATCCATCTTGGCTCAAATAAACTCTCATAAAAATTATTTAAAAAAAAAAAGAGAGAGAGAGAGAGAGAGAGAAATGTCTATTTAAGTCTTCGCACAGAGTCGGCATGGTTTCCTGCTTCAAAAGTGTCTCTTACTCTCCTCAAACTTTCTTTTAATAAGGACAAATGAGATGAAAATTTACTAACAGGGAAATTTCAAAGTATGATCTAGGTTCTTTTTAAGTATTTGCCAACCTTGTATACCTCCTTCTGCCTTTGCAATACCATAAAATAAGCACTGGTTTTTAAATTGACTGTGAATAATGCAGATTTCTGAGCAAGGGAGTCATTAAGTTAGAATCTTAATGATGTACAACTTAGGTTAGAGTTAAGAATGGTCCCATTTTCCAAACAATTCTTTAAGTAGAGAAAACATCTATAGACATCTAAGCAAGTTACATGGAAATTTCTTATTTCAAAGTAACCATAATTGTATAGCCTCTCCTGTTAATCCACAACTACTTTGATTCCCTAGTATCACAATGAGGAATGATATCCCTCTGGCATCTTACGCTCCCACAAATATGTTCATTATTGCCACTTGTGAGCTCTGTTCATTTGTCCAAAAACCATGAGTTCAAGTTCTAAAAGCACCCATGGACTAGGACTACCTCACCACCTGGACACAGCTTGCAATAACAAGACAAAAGTAACACAAGCAGCAGCACAGTGGTATGTGTGACATGAGAAAAGCATAAAATAAACATTACCCCTCTCAACAAAAGGCAAATCATCTTTAGTAAACATAAATTTTTTTGAGGCACAATAAAATGCTTAGTTAGAAATAGGTGAAAATGTACTCCTGAAGTTTTCCCCAAGGTAATTGTAATAGGTATACTCTTTAAACTTAAGTTTACCATGTCCACTAAAAAGTAAAAACAAAACTTTATTGTTACAATTATGAAAAGTATAGTACAGTCCTTTCGGCAGATTAGCAGTAGTTTGTGTAAGGAAATAATGTTAATGGCTGAATATCAACATTGAAACAATGGTAGTTGAATATAAAACCAGTGTTTCCCCAATTATAGTACTGCTTGGATACATTAGAGAAACAACAAGACTACCAAGAAATACTTGGTGCTCATCTTTCTTTGACTACTTTTGATTGTTAAAGAAGAACGTAATAGTCCTGGCCAGTCTGGCTCAGTGATTAGAGCATCAGCCTGTGGACTGAAGGGTCCCGGGTTCAATTCCGACCAGTGGCACGTACCTTGGTTGCAGGCTTGATCCCCAGCCCTGGTCAGGGTGCGTGTGGGAGGCAACCATCAATGACACATCAATGTTTCTCTCTCTATCCCTTCCACTCTCTCTGAAAAGCAATGGAAAAAATATCCTTGGGTGAAAATTTAAAAAAAAAAAAAGATAATAATAGTGTCAGAGGATATAAAATTGGGGCACAATTTGGAACCTGGCTATGACAGAATATTTTTTCAGCTGGGCATAGGCTAGCTGCAAAACTTGTTAGCTATGTGCTTTTGTGAAACGTACCCATTGCTTACAAACTCTTACAATTTCCATCAGTACTGCTTTTACCACATAAAAAATTTAAAAGAGGTGTTTACAAGCATGTGTATTTTTATAATTCTCCAAGTTTTAAGATACTTTAGGTGTTTACTAATACAAAGCATAAAGAAAAGCTAACATTTTATTGGAGCCTGTATAAGCATTCATTCATTCCTTCACACAACTTAGACTTGCTTGGCTCTATTGCTAGGACCTAAGGGATTTTGTAGTACCATGTACGAGAAAATTCAGACTATGATGAAAATGTTATAGAGACTTGTTGTTTCATTAGATACTTTTTTTTAAATCCTCACCCGAGTATATTTTTTCCATTGCTTTTCAGAGTGGAAAGGGGGGGAGGGGGAGAGAGAAAGACATCGATTGGTTGCTCCTGCACGTTCCGATGACCAGGGCAGGGGATCAAGCCTGCAACCAGAGGTATGTGCCCTTGGCCACATTTGAACCTGGGACCCTTCAGTCCGTGGGCCAATGCTCTCACCACTGAGCCAAAACTGCTAGGGTGAGACTCGTTCTTTTAAATGGAAGAATCCCAGTAACTAGCAGCCGGGCACATAGTAGTACATGCTTAGTAAATGTTGCAGTTGACTTGATTCTTCATAACTATCATTATTTTCACCACCATAAAAAATGTAGCTTATGTTACAGAGTTGATACAGATACTCTGGTCTAGAATTGATAAGTTAATGGAAGTTAATGAAAGTTATATTTTTAACCAGGCAATTTTAGAAAGTCTTTGTGTATGCTCAAGATCAGAATAAATGGATTTCGATACAAATGGTGAGTGCATCAGTTGGTTGGAGCATTGGTCCCATACACCAAAAAGGTTGCAGGGTTCAGTCCCCAGCTGGGGTGCATTTGGGAGGCAACCAACTGATGTTTCTCTCTCTCTCTTGTTCTCCCTTCCTCTCTCTAAAATCAATTTTTTTTTTAAAAAAAGGGTTTTTGCAGCCATCTATCTAATTTATGAAAAATAATGCTAGCTCTACCTTACATTAACAAAATTCATAAAAATTTTAAACCTGGCATGCATCATCTGCCAACTAAAGTAGATGGCATATAATTAATAACTATTCACCAATAAATGAAAATAAATAAATAAATAACTGTTCACTAAGAGGCTACATATCAGACAAAAGACTCAAAATACAGGTTAGTCCATGGGTCTCCAAAGAGCTAATCATGAAGCAAATATTGGTCATTACTATATAACCCTCCCCTGAGAGGCTCCTACTGCACTTGGCAGGAAGTGGACAGCAGGAAGAGCTGTAGTCAGAAACCAGACTTGCTCCAAGTTCTTGCAAGCCCCACAGCAGGCTCCCAGTAAGCAGACCTCCCAGCAGCCTGCCAGCAAGATCACACTCCTACCAACACCCACACACCATCCCAAGGATATTTTCACTTGTGGGATGTCAGCAGCTGACACAAAAAGCAATCTAAAATAAAAAACATCTATAGTAATTCAGACCAATTTTAAACCTCCATCTAATGACCAATGTATCTGCTCAGTTGGAAAACACATTGAAGTAAATGTTAGCCTGATTTTTAAAAAAAGGGGGGGGGAGGCGGGCTACCAAATTAAACATAAAGTGCATTATATATAAATTCCAAAGCTAAGGGTCCCAAATACAACATTTTATTACCATATGATAACCAAAAATTACACAAGGCAATTAACTGCCTCTTATTCGAATCCATGAAAGTAGACTTCCAAATATAAACCCCATTATGAAAAACAAACCTACTGAATTTTCAGTTGGCCAGCTTGTCAGCCAACTTCAAACCGACCATTTTCAAGAGACTGCACTTAAATGCCTTGAGTTTTCTCTTTAAAATAACCAAGCAACTAATCAAAGTAGGGCAGGAATAAAAGCTCTTTAATCCATCAGCACCAAACAGGACAAACAAACATTAAGTATGGACAATAAAATAAACTCTTTTTTTAAAAAAGAAAAAAGTATAGGAGTCAAACTCAAAATAAAATCATGAAAACACTATCATAAATTACCAGACATACTCACCCCATGGGAAAACAGATTTGAAAGGAGACACCTTCCACATAGCACAACATGTCATAAGGCCCTTTTAAACTGCTTAACATGATAACCAGACACCTTAAGAAAATAAAACAATATAGTAAATCCATAGTATAGAGTATTGCCTGTTTAAAAAAAAAAAAAGAGCACATCTTATATGTAAATGCAAACATGCACATGATACAATATGTAGGAAAAAAGTGATATGTATAGTAGTATGACTCCATTTATGTAAAAACAAAAATCAGCCCTGGCCAGATAGTTCAGTTGGTTAAAGCATTGTCTCCATAGGCCAAGGTTGTGGGTTCGATCCCCAGTCAGGGCACATAAAAGAACCAACCAATAAATGCTTAAATAAGCAGAACAACAAATTGATGTTTCTCTCTCTCCCCCCACCCTCTAAAATTAATCAATAAATAAAAGTTACACACACACGCGAACAAAAATCAAACAAAAGGAAAAGGTCTGGCAAGGTGGAGCAGGGAGAGATGTTATGGGTGGATTTCTACTTTTTCCTCTATAAACATCTGTATTATCTTACCCTTTTACAAGTATTTATTGTTTTAGTAATTTAAAAAAGAAACCATTTTAAACATACTGCCAGGCATTGTTATTGTTTTTAAATTATCACATTTAGAGTTCGTACAAAGAGATCACAGTAAAGTACCTCTCAAAGTTTGAATTTAAAAGCTCTATCCTCAGATATTAAAGAAGCAAAGACTAAGAGACATGACAAGTGAAATGTGTAATCCTAGACTAAAATTAAAAGACACCATTGGAACAAGTGGTAAAATTTAAATATGAACTGTATATAAGGTATTGTTATGTTAAATTGTCTGAATTTGATTACTGTACATTAGTTATCTAAGAGAATGATAGTTCTATAAAGTATTCAGGGGTGAAGGGTCATGTTTGCAATTTATACTCTCAAATGGCTTATTTAGCCAAAAAATAAAAGCATATATATTTTTTATATAGAAAAATAAAGCAAATGTGGCAAAAATTCAATTACTTGTTAATCTAGATGGAAAGTATATGGAAATTCATTATACTATGCTCTCAACTTTCCTGCAAGTTTGAATTTTTTCAAAATAAAAGGTGTTTGGTTTTTTTCCCTAAAGAGTGGATCTCAGAAAAAGAAAGGATTCTCAACCTGATTTTCAGTGACTCTAGGTATAAATGGTTCAGTTTCCAATATAAATAGTCTCTCAGGGTCTTTACAATAATTACCCTTAATGCATTACAAAATAAGGTACTCAACAGTACTTTGAAAGAATTAACAGAAATAATAAAGCCAGTCAACTTTTGATTCTGTAACCCAGTCTAATCATCTTTAGTCATCCAGAATATGACTATTCTATCTTCTCTGCAAAAACTTACAATGCTCATAGAACATAGAATATCAGGGTCAAGAAAAATTATTATAGTATCTGTTAAAGAGTAAATCATAAAGAATTTCAATTTTTAAAAGGGGAATAGATTAAATCAGTTATTAACTACAGTAAAAGGTAGCAGAAAAGATTTTGAATTACCAAAGTTCCACTAATGAAATTAGGAAAGTATGATTGATAATCTTGTATGTACAAAGTGTCTTAACCATTTGAACATTTCTTAGGAACACACAACTGTATCAACAGTTGCTTGATACCTTTCTAAAGACATAATGTATCAATAAAGGAATGGTACGTCTAAAATCTAGAAAAGGCAAGAGCAAAGAGGGACATGAATGCTGGAGAGATATACGCTATCTTAAGTACTAGTAGAGTTCATGAGGCTTTCCGTACTTTACCAGAAAACCGTCCACGTAATATTTTGGCCTCCCATGTACCTCAGTAGCCCAAAGCGGGTACCCTGGCCTGCAGAACCATACATCAATCACTACAAAGCTGTTTCTCTCTTATAAAATAACAAAATTTTGATTCATGTACTGTATGCATAGCTACTAAGTATCTAGACCATACGTGGAATCTGATGATTACATTACAAGATCATCTCCTAGTTGGCTTCCTATGGCATCTCTATCCCCAATGTGGCTAAGGCAAATTATGAGAATTTATCCTCACAGCTTTATATCTTACTTAAGGATGCTGAAATGTTTTTCCACTTAATAAACTTTAGTTTTGCCAAATTCACCATGCTTTTCCTATCATGGTGTCTTGTAAAGTACTGTTCTTTCTAGCTGCATATTTCCATCCAATATTAAGCCTAATTCTTAAATCCTTATAAAACCCTTTGCAGAAATGCTATTACAATCCCCAGTTTATAAACAAGGGCACAAAGGCACAGAGTCATAACAAAATTTGCCCAGGTTAATAATGCTATTAAGTAAAAGAAGCAATATTCTAAACCAGCAGTTATGGCTCCAGAGCCCAGAGGTTTAGCTTCTTTGTGCCTTAGGCCATTTTGACAGTCTGATGAAGCCTATGGATGCCTTCTCAGCTTAATATTTTTAAATGTATAAAATATATATAATTACAAAAAAGACCAGTTACATTGGGGGGGGACCCCTAATGTGTGATAACAGTAATATGCTTCTTAACAATCTAGTGGTGGATCTCTTATCTACTATAATTTCAATGGAATAATGAATGTAAATAACACTTTGAGATATCTACAATAACCACAATATATTATAAAAATATATGTGATTTGTACTAGTAGTAAAAACACAGGTACTGCAGTTTGCTGTTTATATTAGTAATGAAAAGAAATGCTAACTTCTACTTAGAGATTAGTGAAGAGGTAATTTCCCCAAGTTTATGGATGCTATCCATGTTAAGACCCCTACACTATATACTACAACAATCCTCTCAGCACTACAGTTTAAAAGGACCCCTTCTCTCTTTCTACAGTGGATCATCCCTTGATAATCCCCATCCAGTCTAGTGGTTTAGAATACTACCTAAGTTAATGACTACAAAATTCATCTCTAGTTCAGATCTTTCACCTGAACTCCAAACCTGGACATAAATTCAACCAGAATATCTAACAGGCATCTCAAATTCACCATGTCTAAAACTGAACTCCTAATCCATTCCCCAAACTTGCTCTTCTTACAATCATCCCTATCATTGTTGACAGCAACTCAATCTTTCTAACTGCTCAGACCAAAACCCTTGGAATCATCCTTCTCTCCACTCTCTCACATACCACATCTGATCTATCAACAAATCATATTGGTTTGATCTTCAAAATATATCCAGATTCAATCACTTCTCACCATCTCCTGTTACCACCTTGGTACAAGTCACCAGCACCTCTCCTAGTTTACTAGCTTCCCTACAAGTCTCCCTGCTTCTATTGTTCCCCCTTGAAAACTGAGTGATCCTTCTTAAGCTGAAAGCAAACCATGTCACTCCTCTGTTGAAATCTCTGGGAAAAGTCCTTATAATAGCTCTATAGGAGAACTCTGAAATCTGCACCCCACCCCAACCTAATCTACTACTACTCTTTTCTGTTCATTCCATTCTAGCCATACTGGGCAGTACACACTAAATCTGCCTCAGTGCCATGGAACTATTTATTCCCTCTATTTGGAATGCTTTCCCACTAAGTATTAACATGACTAACTCCCTTCCCTTTAAGTCTTTGCCTATATATCACTCTCAAAAAGGCTCACCCAAGTCCACCTCATTTTAAATTACAACATCTTCCCCAGAAATTCTGCATCCCCCTTTCTCCATTTCTCAAAGCACTTACCTTTGAACATCCTATATTATTATTTATCACCCCTCACTAGTGGGTGCCCACAAGAGCAAAAGTTTGTTTTGTACACCCCCTAGTGTGCCTATCTTGGCACAAAATAGACATGCTTATGTTCAAAGAACAGCACTTCTATCACTGCAAAGGACTTGCCTGTCTCTAGAAGAGTTCCTTGAAGACTCTGGCTCTAATTTGCAGTGTCCTCAATCAACACCTGGCCCTGGGCCTGCCCGATAGCAGGCACCGAAAACACAGATACTCAGGTGATTACAGCCATTTTCACCTGAAACACAATCCTATATGCCAGAGAAAAAAAAGCCAGGTCTTACAGCTGTGCCTGATTAAAGAGTGAGTACAAGACAAATACAGAACATCAGGTTCCATCTGTTAACTTCAAACTGAATTTACACGTTTTGTGCTTCAATTTCTTCATGTATCTAAGAACCATTTCAAACTACCTAAAGTCTAAAAAGAGCCCTTGGTCATTCCTTCCCTCAGCCTTGCCACTCCCTCTCAAGCCCATCTAATCTTATCATGCTTGACTTAAAATCCTAACTCCTAAGTTTCCCCGGATGACCCCAGCTAGAAGCAATTAGACGAACCATACTCTGCCAAGTGCTTTTCACACATTATTCTCATTCAATCCTCCCAAAAGCCCTATGAGGTTGCTACCATTATATACCTATTTCAAAGATGAGAAATCCAAGGTTAGAGAGATGAAGTCACTTGTCCAAGGTTCAACTAGTGTTCAAACCCAAGTCTGACGCTGAAGTCCTATTTCTTTAACCCTACACTATGCTGCTTTTCTCTCTCCAATGGTATAGACGCTAACTATCTTATACATACCACCTCATAGGGTTTGCTGTCACTTCACTTCTCTAGGCTTCAGCTTCTGCATCTGTAAAACAGGTGATAATGTTCAAGATGCCTACCAATATCCCATCCAGGTCTCACAGTATTATGATAGAAAACATTTTATAATTCTTTATACAGTCCAGGCAGGTCAGCACACACACACACTCACTTCAGAACTTACTTAGTCACTGTTAGCAATCCAAAGCGGTGAAAACAGAAAAGCAGTGAAAAAACTCTAAGACCCTGTGTAAAACAACAAAACATTCTTAATTCCTCCCCACTCACATCTATCAAGATGCACTTGAGTCCATTTTTCCATACAGTATGAAAAATTGTTTTCCCCAAAGAAATGTAACCTATGATCCTCAAAGCTTCTGGACTCCACCAAACCACCGGGAAAGGAACTGAAAGCAGGCACGTAGCCCACACAGGGGCGACCATGTTATTTTTGCACAGGACAAGTGCTCAATAAGAGCTTACTGGACCATGACAATTTTTCCTTCTTTTAGGTTTTCCAAGCCCCAAACCAAAAGCCTATAACATGAGCTTCGCAATTCGGCCCAGGATGGTGCAGGAAATCAAAACAATCTGATGAAGGTGCTGTTAACCTAGTAAGCAAGAACCCCTGAGCGGAGAAAGCCACGTTGTCAACACTCATTGCAGATGAGGGCTGGGTTTTGCTTTAGAGAGACACAATACTTATTTCTCTTTTTTTGTGCAGAGATAACCATCAACAACCCCAACAGAATCCTGGGTTGGCCTTGAAACTAAGAGCTAATCAAGTAAGATCCAGGCATTTATGAATCAAGGCGAGAAGATCTGGAAAAGGGTTCAAAAAAAAAAAGAGCCACAGAAGAACTGATGTAAAATGTGTCCAAAGAGGAAACCTATTGGTATCATTCTGATCATAAAAGTAACAGTTTCACTTGAAATCCCTATCGGCGTTATGATTTACACCGTAGGTCTAGACTCCGACCAACGCCGGCAGAGTTCAGGAGCAGCGTTGGAAACAATAGTCCTGCGCGGCCGAAGGGGAAGAAGTGAATCCAGGCTGTGCAGAGGCAGCTCTCGGGGGCAGCGACAGGGCGGCAGACACGGCCCTCAACAAAGGCGTAAACATGTCCTAGGCTGGAAAAAAATGCTACCGGGCACAACTGTAACTCGGTTTTCTAGCATACTGTCTCTTTAGGGACTCCTCGCACGATTCCCGGTTCCTAAGCCGGTCTTCCCAAGGAGCGAAAGTCATCCATTTAGGGTGAGAGGTTCCTGTTACCAAGGAAGCAGAGAGTCCTCTGGAAAGTGTGCAGATCTCTTAATCTGGACGGAAATGTGTGCCCCACCGAAGGCTTTCACTTTCGGGCGGAAAAACAACCCCGGTGTCACCTCCCCACCGGGGCTACAGAAACCTCGCCACCATTACAAAACAGAAGTGCCAAAGGTGCAGAATCCGGAGCCGGAAGCACTACGAGGCCAGGATCCAGTTCCAGGAGGGAAAAAAAAAAAAAAAAATCAAACCCGAGAGCGCAGCGCGGGCCCTTCCACGGCCCCGGGCCGAGCGACGCGCGCTAGGCCCTTCCGGTCCGAGCTGCCGTTGCCAGGAGGCCGGGTGACGGGTCGGGCTTCCACCCGAGCCCGGGGATTCGCGGCCTACCCTCGCCGGTGCCCTCTCGCCGAGTCGGGCACCGGCAGCTCCTCCGCCTCGGCTCCTTCGCCTGCAGCGCGGCCTGAGAGGGCCGCGGGGAGCCAGAGGAGCCCCCCAGAGCCGTGGGCCAGCCGGGTCGGTGCGGACGCCGCCGCGGCGGAGGCCGTGGCCGCCCCTCCCCCACAGGCCCGGCCCAACCGCGGCTGCGACGCGAGGAACCGCGCCAACGCCGGGCCCAACCGCCGGCCCGTGGCGGCCCGGGCGAGGCGGCGGCGCGGGCCTGCTCCCCACGCTGCCCGCGCGAGTCCACCACGGGCCCGTTACTCCTCGCGCCGGCCCGCGCCGCGCCGCCGCCCGTCAGGACGCGCCGCCCTGTGCTCGGGCCGGGGCGGCCGACGGCAGAGGGAGGCCGCGGAGCTGATACTTACTCAGGGGTCGGGTGCTCGGGGTCGTAGAAATCTCCCATCTTCGGAGGCGGCTGCGGCGGCAGCTGCTTCATCTGGAGCGGCTGGAGGCGACGACGCGAGCCCCCTCCCCGCGGCAGGGCGACGCGAGGGAGGGGAGGGGAGGGGAGGAGGCCGCTGGTCCGACCGCGGCGGCGGCGGCGGCGGCAGGGGCGGCCCGTGTCGCTTGCTCGCTCCCTCCCTCCCTCCCTCTCCCGCCCGCCGCTCTCTCCCCCACACTCTCACTCCGGCTGCAACGCGCTCGCCGCCCGCCCCTCAGCCGCACAGGCCCGGCCCCTTAAAGAGACACGCACAGCCGCGCCGCTCGGAGCGCCCGCAGCTGCAGGTCGACCCCAAGCGGAGGCAGGCGCAGGCGCGGCCGTGAGCTGCCGGCCGCCGGGCTGGCCCTGCGAGCGGCTTCCCGGAACCACCCCCGGCCGAGAGCGGCGGCGCTGCGGCCCCTCTCCCTCCGGCCCCGCGAGCCGGCGGCCTCAGGCTGGTAGCAGGCGACGTCGGGAGAACCGCCCGAACCCACCGGGCCGCTAGCCTTCCTGCCCCGCCACCCTCGAAGACCTGCGCTCCCGGAGCACCGGAGTCTGCAGAGGTGCCGAGGGCCTCGCCCCGGGCCCTGAGGTAACGCCGACGCCGCGCCTCCGCGGCCCCCGCGCCCCTCTTCCCTCTCGCCCCTCACCGTTGTTTCTCGTCCACGCTTCTTCCCGCTGCCGCTTCATCTCGTCCCCCCGGCAGGTACGGAGAAGGAGCTAACCCGAGGACCCGCCCCACACCGATCCCCGCGGCGCCCCCTCCTCCTCCTGCCCTCACCGCCCCCGACACCCCCCCCCGGAAGGCTGCAGCTCCAGTCTCCGCGGTTCGTCAGGCCTCAGGGGAAATGTCCTTAAAAAAAAAAAAAAAAAAAGTGGTTAGTCGCTTTCCTGCCAAAGCGCCCCGCTGAGATTGGTCGATAACCCGACAGGGCTGCGGGCTTTTACTTGCGGTGGGAGCAAGAACGCAGGGAGCCGTCCGCCAAACCCTCGGGGCGTGGAGTCCGGGACCGCCGAATTTGGGGTTCACAGGGTGAACTTTTTTGTGGGTTCCCTTTTCTCCACTAAAGTTTTGAGTCGGATTGTACCGGCGGACAGCTGGACGGCGGTCCGCGGGAGTGGACTGGGCGCCTGTGTGCCCACCCCCACCCAATTCTTCTGCTAAAACCCCAGTTCCCAGGGTGCCGGTGGGAGGAAGCGGGGCCTTTGGAAGGGGGTTAGGCCCCGAGGGCGGAGCCCCCCGGTGGGAGACGGGCGCCGCGGCGGAGGAGACCGCTCCGCGTCGGCCCGGGAGGTGCGGGGAGGGGCTGGGCTGAGGCGCCGGGCGCATGGCGACCCGGCCGCCCGCGCAAATGTCACTGACCGCTCTGCTTTTTGTCCTCGTGAGGTGGGGATGTCAGTGTGGACAGGTCTCCCTGTTGACAGGATTCGGTGGGGTAACATCTGTAAAGCCTGAAAGCTTCGGGATAAGCGGTGGCGCTCGCTCCGCCACGGCGAGGCGGGGCCGCCCGGGAAAATGGGGCCCTTAGCCCCGGCGCTGGGGATACTGTGGTTACCAAACTAAAACGGACGTGCGCGGGCAATGCCTCTCCTCGAGTGAGGGTCGTCTTTCAGGCCGTGAAATAATGGGTTGGTGGAAAGGCCCTGCGGTGGCCCCGGGCAGCTGCTCAGTGGTTAGCACCTTGGCCCTCGGCCGGAAGGGCCGGGGGTTCAGCTCGGCCCAGGGCGGGCCCCTCCCTCGGCTGCGGGCTCCTGCGGGAGGCAGCCTGCGGGGGCATCGACGTTTCTGTCTCTCTCCCCCTTCCATTCTCTCTGAAGAACAACGGAAAAAATATCCTTGGGTGGGGATTTTAAAAAGACATCATTGCAGTAAGCATGTAGAACTGCGGGGTTTGGTGGGAAATACCAAGCCCCAAACAAATTTTTAAAGCCCTCCTCTGTATTTATACCAGGGGTTCTTTGTACACTTTTTTTAACGGAATGCTTCCCGAATTTGTGTGTCATCCTTGTATAGGGGCCATGCTAATCTTCTCTGTATCGTTCCAATTTTAGTGTATGTGCTGCCAAAGCAAGCACTGTACCCACATTTAAAAATCTCTAAAGAGAGTGCGTCCTTGGAACACACACTCAGGCCTGGTCTCTTGATCAGAGCTGCAGGGTAATTTGGTGTTTAGCCTGTAATTATTAGATGCCGTGTTCCACTTTCTCACATAAAGCCTTCTGCAGGTGTGTTGATATAAGAACGTCCAAACCTGCAGAGAATTTTTATGTTTATTTGAGCCAAACTGACAATTGCCAGGAAACAAATCTCCAGTGCTCCAGAGAATAACAGTTTTGCAGGGGTGTTTTTAATGCATTTGAAATTGAGGGGATGTAAGGAAGATTACAAGAGGGTGGGAGGAAGCCGGATGGGGAGATTACAGGAGAGTTAACAAGATTATGAGCACTCTTGAGGGTAGTTACAGGTGTGTGTGTGTGTGTGTGTGTGTGTGTGTGTGTGTGTGTGTGTTTGTTTGTGTTTTGGGTTTTTTTGTTTTTTAATTCCTCACTTGATACTTTTTTCATTGCTTTTCAGAGGAAGTGGAAGGGGGAGGGAGAGAGAGAAACATCCATGAGAGAGAGACACATTGACTGGTTGCTTCCTGCATGACTCCCCCACCAGGGCCAGGGATCAAACCTGCAACCAAGGTACGTGCCCTTGGCCAGAACTGAACCCAGGACCCTTCAGTCTGCAAGTCAATGCTCTAACCACTGAGCCAGTCCGGCCAGGGCTACTTTTGTCTTTGTTTAAAACATGTATACATTGTATAGTCTTTATTGAATAATTGGTTATCTGAAGTTCTTATAAGTCTGATCCTGCTTATATTATGCCTCCATGATAGGTTGTTTCTGCACATGCACACGTGTGTGCCTGCATGTGTGTGTGTGTTTATTCTTTGGAGCTCATGTTTACTAGGGCTTTGTGGGAGTGCTGTATTGCTGGCTAAAATGCACGTACAGTAGATTTTTTAAAATTTATTCTAGCTGTTTCAGCCTCAGGCTAATTTTTATGGTAATTCCTCAGCCTGATAGCTCCTGGACCACACAGTGTAAATTTGAATCCCAAACCTGTGCATGGTTACAAACTCTCACAGGATCTGTGCTCCCTTATCCCTGGGAGTTTTCCTCTTTCTCCATGCCAGTGGGGGAACTTTTCCTAGCTTACCTCGTCAAGGATGAAACCTTCAGGGTACCAGCTTTATGCAGGCAGGGGATCCCACTTCCAGCTTCCTCCAGGGCATGAGTCAAGGCCTTATTTCTCATACTTATATGGAAATTAACGCTCAAGAGCAACACCTCTCACACACCTCCCCATCCCTAGCAGCCACAGCCAGTTCATATGCTGGCCACTCTGTTTCTCAGCTCTCCAGCTGCTGACAGTTCCTGCAAATTTAGCTTTTTTAAGCATTTAAAAGAATTTATACTTTTTTTTTTTTAATCCTCACCCGAGGATATTTTTTCCATTGCTTTTCAGAGAGAGTGGAAGGAAGAGAGAGAAACATCCATGTGAGAGAGACACACTGATTGGTTGCCTCCTGCCCGTGCCCCAACCAGGGCTGGTGATTAAGTCTGCAACTGAGGTACATGCCCTTGGCCAGAATTGAACCCAGGACCTTTCAGTCCACAGGCCGATGCTGTAACCACTGAGCCAAACCGGCCAGGGCAAAAGAATTTATACTTCAGCCAGCATCTGTTTGTAGAAGTGATTTCAGAGTATCTGTCACATCATGGAATTGGAAGTCTCTTCAGGGGTGATTTTGGTAGATTAGCTCAGCAGAAACCACTTTCTAGAATAGGCTGAATTGAGTGGACACGAAGCCCCCCTAGCTCTGTCACACCGGAAGCGTCTGCTCCTGGGAGGAGTCTGTGTGGAGGATCTACTGAGCACCATTCCGGCTTATTCCTGTGGCTCTGGCCACACAGATGATTATTTGTTTCAGTTTGTGTCAGAACTGACCAAAGAGGCCCTGTATGGTGACAAGTGAGCTAGAGGCAGATAATGACCAACTGCCACTGCCAGCAGGCCCCAGGACTGGCTGTTCAGGAATTCTAGGGAGGGACATCCAGTGTGCCAGATGCCATTCCAGCCAGTGACAGGGAATGAAGAGAAGGGGTATTAGTAATGCCACAAATGGCTGCTTCCTATGGCCCCAACAAGATGATGCATCCCCTGTTTGCCATGTCCTATTTCCTGAGATGTTCCCAAAGACCTGAACCCCAAACAAGTCCTGGTAAGGGCAGGGGCAGCCAAGAAAGGAAAGAATCAGAACACTGCCTAAGGCCTCAAATAACTGAGAGGGTGAGCAGAGCCTGGGAAGACCTGCCTCTTTGGCCACAATCAAAAGCAGCATAAGAACTGACCAACAGAACTGTGTACATACCATTAGTGCTGGTCAGTGACAGTCCCCATGTGTGTCACCCAGGGGAATGAAGTCGGGAGACTTCAAAGCTGCTCTGGGAAGCCTTGGCGTAGTAGGAGTCTGTAAAAGCTGTTTCAAGACCATTATGTATCAATTAATGAAAGAGAAAGGGACTGGTACACCTAAAACAAATACAAAATAATACTGAATATAAACAAATTGACAAACTACTTTTTAAAAGAAAGGAGCTGGACAGGAGAGAGGGCAGAGACCTCAAGGAAAGCCTCTCTGCTTTCTCCAACAAACCACCCGTCCATCTGCTCATTGATGGCTTGAAGAACAGAATCATGGGGTCTTTGATTAGACAGATGCCATCCAGTTCAACCTTCTATCTGGTGCAGGTTCTGCAACCTCCTCACCAGACAGCCTCCCACTGTCGGGCTCTTGCTGCTAACTTCGTGATAGGACTGCTCTCATTTTAAGGCTCTTCCTATTTTGAGATAAAAATCTTCCTTTCAGCCCGGCTGGGTGTGGCGCAGCAGTTGAGCATCGGCCTAGGATCCAGGAGATCAAGGTTCAATTCCCAGCCAGGGCACATGCCCTGGTTGTGGGCTCGATCCCCAGTCAGAGGTGTGCAGGAGGCAGCTGACCAATGACAACTCATCATTGATGCTTCTCTCTCCCTCTCTCCCTCTCCCTTCTTCTCTCTGAGATCAATAAAGATATATTTAAAAAAAAAAAAATCTTCCTTTCAGTCATTTCTGCTTAGCCCCCCAGTCCTCTGGCTGCTGAGGTTGGAGGGCCTCCTGCCTTCACTGCTCAGAAATGGAGAGAGGATGCTCTGAGAGAACCTACAGTCTGAGGGAGCTGTGAAAACCAGGACTATTACTCACCCCCAGGATGTCCATGCAGGAAAGGAAAGGGGCTGACCAGTAGGACAGAGGCCTGCCAGGAAGAGTCTGACTGAGCTACTTTTTCATGTTCTTACTGAAGACTCAGTTTTGACCCCACCTGTACATAGGAAAGACATCCTCCCAGACAGGAAATAAAATTCTCAGAGAAGCACTAAAAGTCCAGACTACAAAGTTACTTTATCTTGTCCCTGCATATAAGACAGTGAATTGAAACCAAACATGTTCTGTGAAGACAAGCAACGGTGTCCTCTGAAGGGTGTTCCTCCCAGCAGGCAGGCCATTGTATGTTCTCTGGGCTGTGCCCCAGCCTTGGAGCAGACTGGTTGGAACTGTGGGCAGATGGTTCAGCAGCTCCATGAGAGCAGGCAGGAGTTGCTGGGGGGTTTTCCTTCAAGGCACTGCCAATGAGTCCCTATTTTCTATGTGTCTGCTGGAGGCCCATGGTGCTTTTCAAGTAGCTGTGCTGGACACAGAAAGGGGGAGAAAACAGGAATTGATTAGAAGGTGTGGACTTAACGAAGTCTCAGAAGCTGTGCTACCTACATCCACCCCATCGTTCTTCCTACAAACATCATGGTTTGGAGACAAGGATTCCCTCTGACTAGCCCAAATTCTGTAGGTAAAACTGTTATGAAAGGCCCTGGCCAGGTAGTTGAGTTGGTTAGAGCATTGTCCCAATACACCAAGGTTGCAGGTTTGATCTTTTGTCAGGGCACATTGCAAGAATCAACCAGTGAGCCCAGCTAGGGTGGCTCAGTGGTTGAGCGTCTGTCTATGAACCAGGAGGTCAAGGATCCATTCTCGGTTGGGGCACATGCCCGGGTTGCAGGCTCAATCCCCGTAGGGGATGTGCAGGAGGCAGCAGATCAATGATTCTCATCATTGATGTTTCTTTCTCCTTCCCTCTCCCTTCCTCTCTCTGAAATCAATTAAACATATTTAAAAAGAAAAAAAATTTTTTTAAAGGAAAACAATGAATGCATAAATAAGTGGAACAACAAATCAATATTTCTCTCTAAACAATAACAATTTTTTAAAAACTTAAAATGCAGTTATATTTCAAAGGAGACATGCATGTTTCAAGGGCCACTTGAAAGTTTCTGACAAGAATTAGGTTCAAGATGAAAAGAAAAGGGTTCTATCTCCAGAGGGGAGGGGGCCCATGTACTCTGAAGGGCCCACCCTCTGTAAATCAAGTAGATGTTCATGAATCCTACTCTTTTAATGCACTGTTAGGCTCCCAGAAAGTAGGTGGGAAAAGTGAGCTGAAACAGAAACAGTGGACAGTGAGCAAGCAAATGCTAAAACCAATTTGGAATATGTAGATGAATCAGATTCCCCCCCAAATACACACACACACACACACACACACACACACACGTTGGGGAACTGAAGCCAAAGCTCTCACATTAACTGAAACTCTACTTTTTCCCCCAGTTTTTTTTACTGTGGTAAAATACACAAAATTTACCATCTTAACCATTTTTAAGTGTACAGTTCAGTAGTATTAAATACATTCATAATGCTGTGCAACATCCCCACAATCCATCTCCATAACTCTTTTCATCTTGTAAATATAAAACACTGTCCCCATTAAACAATAACCCTCCATTCCTCCCTCCCCCCAGACCCTAGCAAACATCATTCTACTTTGTCTATGATTGTGACGTCTCTAAGTACATCATGTAAGTGGAGTCACATAGTATTGTCTTTTTGTTAGTAGCCTATTTCACTTACTGGCTGTGGCATTTTATATTCCCACCAACAGTGCACAAGGGTTCCAATTGTTCCACATCCTCACCAACACTTGTTATTTCTATTCCTTTGACAGTAGTCATGGGTGTTAGGTGGTATCTCATCATAGTTCTGATTTGTCTTTCCCTAATGATTTGTGATGTTGAGCATATATTTGTGTGCTTATTGTCCATTTTTATGTCTTCTTTGGAGAAATGTGTATTCAAGTCCTTTGCCCATTTTTTTTTAAAATGTGTTTTTATTGATTTCAGAGAGGAAGGGAGAGATAGAAACATCAGTGATGAGAGAGTCATTGATTGGCTGCCTCCTGCACGCCCCCAACTGGGGATCAAGCAACCCGGGCATGTGCCCTGACCGGGAATCAAACCCCAATCGCCTGGATCCTAGGTCAACGCTCAACCGCTAAGCCAGGCCCGGCCGGGCCAAATTGGAATTCTTGAAGAATATTAAAATATCCCTGGGTTAGTAATGCCCCATGGCTAACTACAAAAGCAGTGCAAACCCTTTTAGGAAGAAAGTAATTTCAGCTTGTGCACTCAGGACTTCTAGAGCTCAGGTTCCATCAAATATGAGCTTATGATTTAAACACACACACAGCAGAAGCCACCATGAAAGAGTCAGCAACACAGTAAACATTTTGACCTTGAAATAATTCCATATATTTCATATATAACAATGAATGTGAAAGGTTTAAATAAATATAAAATAGAATGGTTCAAGTGCAACATATGCATTAAAAGTTTGTGCATGGGCATGTCTCAAACATCAAAAAGTGTCCAATGTAGAAATTTTTCCAAGATATTGAGAGATAGTAGGAGAATATAATATTGACCTGTACAAAAAAGGATTCTAGTTGAATGATTTTGAATTTAAATGTTTATCTGAGACATTGAAAATAATTAAAGAGCCCTAGCTGATTTGGATCAGTGATTAGAGCAGTGGCCTGTGAACTGAAGGTCCTGGGTTTGATTTTGGCCAAGGGCATGCACGTACCTCAGTTGCAGGCTCGATCCCCGGCCCTGGTCAGGGTGAGGGAAGCAACCAATCGATGTGTCTCACATCCGTATCTCTCTCTTTCTCTCTCTCCTTTCCACTCTCTCTGAAAAGCAATGGAAAAATATCTTCAAGTGATGATTAAAAAAAAAAGTAACTAGAATGTCAAGAGAGAAGTTCAAGGTGTTCACCATGCAAATCATTTTGGTTCACCTTTTCTGTGACCTTGAAGTAACTCATGCCAGTTACAGTAAGTTTAAGATAATTTATAATAAGCAATATTTTTTGAAGCTCTTTCTCTAAAGCCAAAGATCTTTAGTCCTCTTATTCAAAACACAGGATGACCTGAACCAATTGATCAAAATTAACCCCACCAACAACAGGACAAAGCAACAGCATGTGCCTCCATTTATAGACTGATTGTGTTGCCCCTAAACGGTGCAGTAGTCCCCCTTATCTGCAAGGGATACATTTTAAGACCCCCAGAGAGGCCTGAAATTGTAGATAGTACTGAACCATGTATATACTATGTTTTTCCCTCTACTTAAAGAAAGCACTTTACAGCTTCTCTTTGGCGTATCCAAATTGCCAGCACCACTACTCTTGTTCTTTGGGGCCATCATTAAGTAAAATAAGGGCAACTTGAATACAAGCACTGGGATACCATGGCAGTCGATCTGATAATGGAGATGGCTACTAAGTGACTAATGGGTGGGTAGCGTATACAGCATGGATACACTGGACAAAAGGATGATTCACATGGGTTGGCTTAGTACTCACCAACCGTGTCCAGGCCTGGCCATAGTCTATGGGATCCTCATTGGGCAGCCCCAGGATTCTGGAGCTGGCAGAAGATACCCACTGACTCTGGGTGACTGGATCTCCCTGAGCTGGCATATTCCTCCTCTGCTTCTCTAAAGTATGGAGTGTGATCCTGGGTGTCCCAGTAATGAGGTCCCTGAGGCCCTGCTTTCCTGGAGACATGAACCCCCTGAGTTACCTTCTGTTCTGTCTTGACTTTGGCATTGTAGAAGGAGATGGAATCAGGGCCCTCAGGCAGCATGGTCTGCTGCAGCTGGCTGAACTTGTCCTGGTCATCTTCTCCCTAAGGGAGGCCCAACTCAAGATAGTCTTTTCAGCCCTAGCAGGTTTGGCTCAGTGGTTAGAGCATTGGCCCGTGACTAAAGGGTCCTGGGTTTGCTTCTGGCCAAGGGCACATACCTCGGTTGCAGGCTCAATCCCCAGCACTGGTCAGGGCACATGCAAGAGGCAACTAATCTGTCTCTCTCACGTAGATGTTCCTCTCTCTCTCTCCCTCTCCTTTCACTCTCTCTGAAAAGCAAGGAAAAAATTTCCTCGAGCGAGGATTGAAAAAGATTGTCCTTTCAGCCTGGCATTGTCAGGATTCACCCTGACAAGGCCTGTGGTGGGCATTAGGGCGGCCCCTTGCTGGGTTTGCAAGTCCCCACCCGTAGTAGCTCACAATCTCTCAGACCCATGTTTGCCAGCATCATCAGAGATATCCTATAACTGCCACCTGGGTAAGTTGAACCACCCAAAAGATGGCAGCAGTAAGTGGTGTTGTCTGTATCCCCATCCTCAATAACTGGGTAGAGACCTGCAGCTTCCCACCTGCCTGGGCAGCCGTGGGAGAGGCTGGGAGCAGCCCATACACTGCCATGTTTGTGGGAAGAACACAGGACAAGGGGCACTGCCCCATGCTCACTCATCATCCCCACCCCTGACCTTGTGCCACTCACCAGAGACACAATCCTGCTTACAGGCATCATGCCTGGCCGGATGCTGCTACCTGTCTTCAGTGCCACCTGCATGTCCTCGGGGATGAAGAAAGACTCATTGTACCAGATATCAAATTCTGCAAGGAGGGGAGACAGCACTGTGAGGTGTGGGGGAGTCCCTGAGAAAGCAGGTAAAGGCTGTGTGTGTTTGTCACAGGTTTACCCTGTCACTTCCTGCTCCAGGGTCTCACCCCTTCCCATCCTATCCACAAAGTCCTGGAAACAAACATCTGAAGCCCCTGCCTCTGTCAGACAGAAGCTTTGAAGCTGCTTCTAGAACCCAGGTGGCGGCTCTGCCCAATGCCTCCTGGAACCTCAGATGGCCAGCCTTCCTTCCCAAATGGCACACCTGTGAGCAGGCGGTGGCGACACTGATCCACCAGGTGCTGGCAGTACTGGATCTCAGCCCTGAGGTCGCGCAGGTCCTGATACTCCATACGGTACTGCTTCTTGAGGTCTTTGAGCTTCAGGATCAGCAGGAATTCCTCCTCATCAATGATAATCAGCCCCTTCTTCTCATATTCACCTGTAGGTCAGAGAATGAGGTGCCCACCTGTGGTGAGGGGAGTAAGGTGGTACAGAAAGAGGGGAGAGTGCTGGCAAACCACAAGACAGTAGGCAAGAGGAAGGGCTGAGGCACGGCATGGGGATGGGCAAAGCACAGGGAGGCCAGGCTACCAAGACATGTCTCACGGGGGAGAGGGAGCTCAGATCAGAGGGCCACACTGGCATTTCCAGGACAAACAGGAGGGGTGGGCAGGGGAGAGGGTAGAACTGGCCCATGCTCCATACTTATTTTGATCTTAAACCCCATCAGTCAAAAATATTCAGTAGCACCTCTATTATATGGATGTTTACCTTTTTTTGTAAATTACATACATGAACTGCCATCACTGGCTAGTTCCACAGGGCACTTGGGCAAGGCCCCTTATTAATAACAGTGCATGTAAACCCATGTTTCAGATTGTCTTGATCTGCTACCTTCTTGTTAGAGACAATTAGACATTTGTATCATATTGAGTAGCTGTCAGAGGCTCCAGGAGGAAAGGAGTCAGTTGTACTATTAATCATCTCCACTGACGGTCCCTTTGTATGGACCTTTTAAGGTCTGTCATTTTGATGAGGATTGTTGGGTTAAGACAAAATAACGTGGCCTGTGGAGCCACTCACCGGGCTATCCACTGCCCACAGCACACTGAAGCTTGAGGGTTCTTAGCCAGGGTGCAGGTGTGGGCAGTGTCTACCACTGGGACAAGAGCACCAGGTCAGGGTAACCAGGTGAGCACCTCCCCACGCGGGGGGGTCCCTGCTCTCTGAGCCTGATGGCCCCCCACTACCTGCCTTAGAAGATAAGCCAGCCTGGGTGTTGGGAGTTTGGCATGAGGAATGGTCTTAGTGACAGTGAATCCCTTGGCCCTCTGGTTTGTGTATTCTCATTGCCCTCCTCGGTTTCATGTCTTAACCAGCACCCTCACCCCAATCAGACCATGGTGGGCAGTGAGAAAACCAACCAGGACCCAGAGACCTTATGGGGGTTAGCAGCCATTCCTCTACCTGGGGAAGAAGGCTCTACAAGACCAATAGCCTATTTCTCCATGGGCAGCAGTGCATATAGATGGAAGGCCTAGCGCCTGGGTGTGAGATAAAGCAATAATGGGGGACCCACAGGAAGAGGCTGGCTGACAGGGAAGGACTCTGGCTCCCCAGGGCTGACTAGAGCCAAGTGATGACCTAGGGATGAAGGCTTCACCCCAATAGCACCAGGTGGCCCCCACCCATCTCTGTCCTCCAGTGCCCAAGGCTGTCCCATTCAGAGCAAGATGACTCAGATCCCACAGGCCCCAGCCATCTTCCTGTCACATTTACCTTGCTTCTCCCGGAGTGATTTCTGGAAATTTAATCCCTCCTTGGTCACATCAATCTCCCTCTTGATTGCATTGATGCGCTGTGTGGTCTCACTGGCCTTTTTCCTCCGCTCATTCAAGATAGATTTGTTTTCTTTGAAGATTCGGTTAATCTCACTACCTCGTTCGTTCTTAAAGTCCTCGAAGGCCACAGGCTTGGGGGGTGGGGTGCTGGGCCTGAAGATGGAAGGAGTTAGGGGGGGAAAAGGGGCAGCTGTCTTGGAGCCACCAGGCACTTTACCTTCCTTCCCTGGGGCTTTGTGAACAGGAAGGCCAGAATTTCTGGGCACCACCTCCCCCAGACTAGGAATCAATCCCTCACCTCTGTGCTACTGGGCACAGAAGGGCACATGACCACTGCAGAAAATGAGGAAAGCAAGGGAATGTGTAACAAGCAGAAACAAAGCAAACCACTCTACCTACTAGCAACCACACTGCAGAATCTCCTTCAGGAATTTCTTTGATAGATTTTTATATGTTTTTGGTCATGTGGTATAAATAATTTTACATCTTTTTTTCTTTTCTCAGAAGCATTCTTTCATGCTATTAAAAACACTTCGAGAACTCTAGTTAATGAGATGTAAGGTTTAGTGCTGGGGCAGGAGAAGGGACTTGTCTGCATTTTACTGTGAAATGGATGGATGGAGGGAAGAAGAGAAAGATGGACACATTGAAATAAGCATAGAAACATGTTAATTGTAAAATCAAGGGGGTGTTGACTGTATAGTTCTTTCAACTCCTCTGAATGTTTGGAAATGTTCACAGGTGGGGGGAAAATTCTTCATGCACATCCTTGTACATTTCAAGGGAGGGATGATAATTCACTTAGAGCCCTTTCCCTAATGTTAGTGGTTAAAGTTTGTGTTTTGTGGTTTTTTTTTAAAAAAACAAGCTTTTTTTGCTTTTTAAATTAATGATGCAATGAATATCTTTTTGCATAAATCTCTGTCCATATCTCTATTTCCTCAGGATAGATTCTGAAAAACTCAGTTACTCACCAGGGAGGGGGACTGTGTAGCTGGAGGAAGGCCTTGGTCTAAAACCTTGAAAATGTTTTAATAAGTACATTACTTATTCCAAAAATATGTCAATTTAATTATTAAAATAATTGCTATTTAAAGGGTCTAAATGAGTCCATGTATAATTGTGTATCCTGGATGACTCCTGGTTGGGCCATTTTGCATAAATATAGCTACCATGTTTCTTTTTTCTGAACCGTACTCCTAGTCTTTGCCTGTTATCCTCCTATTTTATCTGCAGGTACCCTTTACATATTGAGGACCACATTCTGGTTTTGGATGATCTGGTGCTGGAGCTAGTGTTAGATGGTCACCTGGGTGGGCGTGGTTCCTCCTTTGGGGAGTCCGAGGGAAGGGTTTCAATGTTGGAGGTCTCCCGGTCTCGCAAAAGCATGTCTTTGACATCTCCATCCTTGGAGAATGAGGTCAGCTGGGTTTTGGAGGTGGATATATCCACATCCTTACCACTCACAGGGCTGCTGGCACCTTCCTTTCTTGCCAAGGAGCTAGAAGGAGAAGGTAGGGAGACCCCAGGGCTCAGACATGGAAAGGGAGGTGTCTCCCACACTGACGGGAGTGACCTTTCTCAGCCCTCATACACCAGAAGCCCCATCCCACTCAGCTTCTATCTTGATCACATACCTAGGCAAAAGGACGAGTATTACCCTAAGCCAGGCAGATAGGGAGAAAGAGGAAAGCGTCTTTCTCCCTTTTATGAGAATAAGGAACCCTCCCTTTAGCAGTCTCGGCAGGAGACCCCTGGGAAGAATGGTCCATCTCCAGGTTTGAAAGCATATAGACCTGTGGGGTGGGCCACAGGCTCTCAGGAGCATCGTGACTGCTGAGGTATTACTCACACAGGCATCTCTGGGAAGGAGCTGCAGAGCCTCCACCCAGGGTGGGTCTGTCTGTGGACCAGTGGGAAAGCAGGACAGCAGGTCTGCCTACTGCTGTGGCTAGCCCATGACATGCCCACCCCAGCCCCCAGGATATTGGCCGCCCACCATCTCCAAGCGATGGTGCACGGGTCCTCCCTCCTAGAGAGGCACATCTGAGCAGGACTGAACTGACAGGAGGATGTCCCCAGCTCTTTCCGTGTTTCCTCCTCTTTTCATTTTCTTGCAACAAGTGTGCTTTGGGAGAGGGAGAGCAAAGCCTCGATCCGCCTGTTATTGCACTGATTACCCCGCAACAGAACAGAGAGGGCTGGGATGTAACTGCACTTCCCAGGGAGCAGGAGGAGGCCAGGGGCATCGGCAACCCCTGCCACCCGACTCTGCAATCAGTTTTGGCCCACATCCTTTCACAAGTGATAATAACAGTAACAACAGACTCCCATTTGCTTTCCAGGTACAGGGACTGCATTTACTCACTTATCCTCACAACTACCCTCCTGTTGGGAGGTGGGGTTTCCACATGAAATAGTAGAGGGCAAATGCCAACCTGGTTTCTCACTTCAACTCTACTACTTAGCAGCAGCGTGACCTTGGAAGTGACTCCCCCTCTCTGAGCCTTTGATTTCCTCATCAATAAAATGGAAACATTAACTCCCAACTCATGGGGTTGCTGTGTGGATGAGAGGTGACCAGCCCAGCCTGGGCCCCGTAGATGTTGCTAGTATTGGCAGCAGTGACATGTGACCATAGAGCAGCTAGGACACTGGGGGAGGGGAGGGGGGAAAAGAGAGGCTGCCTGTGTCCTCCCCTTCACCAGCCAAGGAGGGCCAGGTGCTGAGCGGACAGAGCAGCAGGAAGGTTGCTTACCTGATTTGCTCTTTCATTGTCTTCCTGGACCTAGATTTCCTCCCGGGTTTGGTAGAGAAAGGGACAACCCCAAGCCCGAAGCCTTGTCCATCAGGCTCACCCACTAGGTGACCGTCAGCATCCATAAGCCCTGCCTGGATAGAGGCCAGCACATAGCCAAAGATTAGATTAAGGATTTGGGCTCCTTAGGGACCCAAGTCTATATGGGCCCAAGGCTCAGGTGGGCATGTTTAGCCCACACCAAGATGTGGCTGCTGCTACTGCTGTAAGCTTCAGGCTGTCCCCAACAAATCTGTCTCTGACCACCCCATCAAATGTCCACTTTCCACATTAACTCCTCTCACTGGTCTGGTGTTTCACTCCGTACCCTGAGTATCCTAAGGTCTGTTCCCAACCCAACTCCAGGAATCGGTCTTGTTTATTATTAGCCTGTCTCCAATCTTGAAGACATTTTGAAATATATGTGGTTTACTCTTGCATAGGCCACCCATCCTGGTGTTACCTTTATCTGTTCCAACCCTAGATCAGCTTTAATGCAGGACACTTGTTGCCTCTGGAAAGGTCTTGGGATAGAAAAATCTGATATGGATGCTGTCAGGAAGAGGCAACCATGCTTACCTTCTGGACAGCAGAAATGGCTGCAAAGTCATTCTTGTCTATGAGGGTGTACTTCCGGCGCAAAGAGGATTCCACTTCTTGTTCCTGTTGGCTTGGGTGAGAGAGAGAGAATACTTTATACCTGGGGCCATGCTGAACCCACTAGAGAAAAAACCAAGTACATACTGGTTAGAAGTCGTTTGGGTATGGCCCCTTGTGAAGGAGCCAGGCCCTTATCATGAACAAGACTAGACAAAAGAAACTCATTCAATGCCCCCGAATCCCCAATGTACATACTCATTGTCAAGCCCCAAAATATGCAGGGCCCACCATACGTGCCATGCACATCTGCTCCAAGATGACTTGAATAGGATTGTAAGCCTGTGTTGGGACCATGCTTCCCTACCTGGGTTCTGTCTCTAACAGGCCCTTTAGAATCATGTGACCAGCTTCTGTGCACCCAGCATGAGCCACTCAGGCTACAGGTATGTGTGCATCCAAATAAACCACAAATGCCTGCTGAGATGGGGCTGGGGGAGCAGGGAGTAATCACAATGCCCTGTTCTGGCCACGTTCAGGACATCCTGTCCAATTGATGAACCCAGGAAGCATCCACTAGGGACCACCTCCTCTCTGAGTAGCCCTTAAGTGGAGGGCTGTCCTTCAGGGTTCCCCCAGGGAAGGAAAGGGTTAGGGTTAGGGAGCTCAGGGGCAGAAACTTTCAGGGACACCAGGGGCCTGGGCATATTCCCAGGACTCAGTTCTGGCTACTCACACACGAGACAGGTGGTGTGCATGGAGGCCACATCCAAACCATGGGAAATGAAAATAGCACCCTGATGTACTAGTTGGGTGGGTAGGGAGGGTCCCTTACCTCAGAACCACCCGGAACTGGTTGAACACCTCCTGGATCTGTCTAAGGCTAATTATCTGGAGAGAAGAGAGCAAGGCAGAGGTTAGACCTCAGCACTACAGGACCAAGGCTCTGTCTATATTAGTAGAGGAACCGGGACCCCTGGGCTAATCCACTGACCATCTGTCTCAAGAAAAGGAATCTGCCCTGGTTGATGTGGCTCAGTGGTTGAGCGTCATCCCGTGCACCTAAAGGTCGCAGGTTTGATTCCCAGTCAGGGCACATGCCCAGGTTGTAGGCTCAGTCCCCGGTAGGGTGAGTGCAGGAGGCAACCCAGTGATGTTTCTCTCTCACATCGGTGTTTCTCCCTCTCCCTTTGTGTCTCTCTAAAAATCAATAAAAACATTAGAAAGAGAAAAAAAGAATAGGACATCTGCTAACAGCCTCTCAAAAAAGTAGCAGTACAAGTCCTCAAGAATAGAGGAACATCTGATTAATAGTTTTCAAGCTAAGTATTTATTGAAGCTATAAAAATCACCTTTTCTAAGTGAAGCTCTCTATAAAATCAAAATGACTCTAGTTCTTGAAAATACTAAGAAAAATACTTTAATAAAATTTGTTGTCCTCAGCTCTCTCCTGCTTCCACAAGGTTCCATTACAAATCTTTCTGTGTGGGTACAGACACATACATGCCTAATAGCTGGAGGAAGGCCATCCGCCTCCCTCTAGGCCCAATAACCCACAAGCATTCCCTTGACCATGGGTCAGTCTGGGGCTGCCCTTGCTGGGGAAGCAAGAGAGCCCACCCCGCAGCTGCCCCAGCTGCCCACGGTAACGGGTCTGCCCATGCGGCTCCCTGATGAAGAGTTTGCTGGCCTGCACTATACAAGCAGAATGCATCTTTCCCCAAGGGCCCTTCCGTGTGGCGCTCTCCCTCCTTGGCCCACTCCAGCGCGGCCCTGGGGGTCTTCCTCATAGCAGCATGACCATCACCCTTTAACGGCCTTATTCCACCTGCCACAGCCAGGACCTGAGGTGCTACAGCTCAGTTCATCCCAGCTCAGTTGCCTTCCTCACTATACAGATGAGGCTACCAAAGTACACAACATTGTGCTGGTCACTCAGCAAGGAGATAGCTTAGCTGGGATTCAGTCCAGGGCAGCGGGGCTCCTGCTTGTGTCCTAGTGATGGGTTACATCCTGTATGTTCAAGACTGTTCAGGCTGCTGGCCACTCTGTGGGGTACCCACAGCCTGATAACCCTAAACATGGAAGCTGAGGCCTTAGTGGGCTAAAAGGACTCTGAGGCCAGGGGTCCACCACCACCCACCCTACGCCCATTGCACCCACTCAGTGTGAGGTTCCAAGGCCAGCACAGCACAAGCTGGGGTTGAACATGGGGTTCCCGATGAGGGGCTCCTTACATCGATCTCATCCAGTGTCCCCTCCAGGTACCTCCGCACCTGGGAGTTGATCTCGGCAATCTGGATCTCATCCATGGGGTCGTAGTTCACAAGGGGGCGGTTGGCCTTGGAGAGGGGAAAGAGCATGTCCACAAGCTTGAAGCCCCTGAGCCCAAGCAGGGGCGGCAGGGGGCATCTGAAAGCCAAGGTCCTGGCCCCAAGCCAGCTCCATTCCCTTTATCATCAAGTCCTGGAGGAGAGAGCCTGATTCACAGGCCCAGTGCTCTGGTCAGAAAGGGACAACTAAGTCGGTGAGGGAAGGAAAGGCCTCCCAATGCGGCCTGCTACTCCAAGCAAGGGGGTTCTGCTGGCAGATTCTAGGATGAGGGCCATGGGAGGGAGGCGGCTGCCTCTGCTTTGAGGCCCCTCTGGACCATGAGCATCAAACCAGGCAGGCCGCTGGAGGACTTCTACCCTGACCCCTGCGCTCATGGCTCCTTGCTGCTACCCCTCCACACCCCCAGCCCCACCTCTAGCCCCTTACCAGGCTGTCATGGATGGCTAACTCCTGCTTGAGCAGTGCCAGCTCCTTCTCCAGGTTCTTGACCATTCGCTGCCAGGGAAGCATAGTTGGAAAGGACAGGGAGGACAGTCAGAGAAGCCACCCTGCTTCTCCCACTTTAAGTCCACAATTCCCTACTGTCTGCACAGACACTCTAGCCCTTCCTGGTGATCCATGGACTGTGATCTCAGTATCTGAACAATTCCCTCCCCACTGGTGACTTTTCCCCAGCTGGGGTGAGTTTAGGGTCTGAGGGGCCTCAGCAGTCCCTGGCCTGTGCCTCTTACAGCAGAGGAGACTAAGTGCAGAGTGAACACAGGCACCCCTAGCACCACTTCAAAACCCAACCCCCAGGAGCCCCGGGGATATTTCCAGTATACCAGGGTAATGGCCCTCTCAGTGCAGCCCACGCCTCCAGGATGCCTTCCATGCATGGCTGGACCTTCCACCCTCATCCCGCTCGATCACTGCATAAATGTATCACCATTCCCACTGATAAGTATGTGTGTCACCTCCAATTGTTTGCAGCTACAAACAATGCTGTAAGAACATCTTTGTACCTATATCACTGTGGCTCTACATCATCTGCCCCCCATTGCCTCTTTCCTACTGCTCTCCCCACTCCCACTAAATTAACACATAACCGCCTGTGCCCTGCCAGTCCCCCTGCCTGGGACACTTCTCCCAGGCATTTTCATGGCTCACTCCCTCACCTCCTTCAAGGCTTTGTTCAAAAGCTTCTAAACTAGGCACAGCTCAATCACCCGATGTAAAATTGCCCCCATCCCCCACACCACTCTCTTTAAAAATCTTGCTCTAATTTTTTCAGGGCATGAATCACCAACATACCCTAGAGCATTGCTGTTTAATAGAACTTTCTATAATGATGGAAATGTTCTATATCTGCGCCATGAGCCACTTATAGCTGTTAAACACTTGGAATGTGGCAAGTGTGACTAAGAAAGTAAAGCTTAAATTTTATTTAATTTTAACTACTTTAAGTAGCCACATGTGTGTAGTGGCTACTGTACTGAACAAGGGAAACTCTAGAACATACCTATTTTGGTGTCTAAATGTTTTTTAAAGAAAAACTGCATATGTTTAAGGTGTACAACATGATGTTTTGATGTACATATACCTAATGAAATGATCACTACAGTCAAGCTAATTAACATAACCATCTCTTGCCCTGGTCATGCACCGTAGGGTCACAGGTTTGATTCCTGGTCAAGGGCACTTATCTAGGTTGCAGGTTTTCTCCCCAGCCCAGTCTGGGTGCATGTGGGAGGAAACCAACCCATCTGTCTCACATCAGTATTTCTCTCTCTCCCCGTCTCTCCTTCCCTCCCACTCTCTCTGAAAAAGCAATGGAAAAATATATCCTTAGGTGAGGCTTAACAACAACAAAAAACATACCAGTCTCCTCACCTAGTTACCATTTTTTAGTGTGGTAAGAGTATCTGAGATCTACTTTCTTAGCACATTTCCAGTACACATCCAGTATTATTAACTATAGTCACCGTGCTAGACATTAGATCCCCAGGACTTACTCATCCTATAACCGAGAATCTGTGCCCTTTGACCCACATCTCCCCATTCCTCAGCCCCACCAGTACTCCTGGTAACCGCCACTCTACTTCTCTATGAATTTGGCATTTTTAGGTCCCACATACAAGTAGAATCATGCAGTATCTTTCTTTCTGTGTCTGGCTTGTTTCACTTAGCATAATGTCCTCCAGGTTTATCCATGTTGTCGCAAATGTCAGGACCTAGAATCGACCTGTTCCTTATGTTTATTGAATCTGTCTCCCAACCCCCAGCAGGCTGTCAGCTCTTCAAGGACAGAGATTTGTGTTTTTATCTGTACACTAATGGATTCCAAGTGTTTAAAAAGTGCCTAGCACACAGTGAGCCCTCCATAAACTATAGGCAAATGAGTAAATGATACATTTCCAGAAAGAAAATTGCTAAGTCATTCTACATTGATTAGATGCTGTCTGTGTGCCTTTCGTGAAAGACACACAAGGGACTTTATGCTGAGCACCTTCACTGTAAACAACAGGGCTTCCTTTAGTTGTCAAAAATGGCCACTGGAGGGAGCCCTTGACAGCTGAATCCTGGGACCAAAGCTGTGACCAGTCCGCAGCAAGGAGTGGCAAAACCCTGCAATCCTGGTGGCTCTGTGGCAATTCAGGGCACAAAGCCTGGTAGCCAAGGCACATGACCAGGGCCCATCCTGGCTCTGCCCCTCTGGGCAGCACTAAGATTGTCTCCTTTGGGTGGGCTTCCTATGAGGTGAACAGGAGAGGCTTATTGGCCAGCCCCTACACATCGCCCCCCTCCCAGCTGAGGGGTCTCAGCTCTGGAAAATGCCTCATGCCCCAGCTAGGGAAAGTCTGGCTGAGCTGCTGGGGGTCTCCAGCTGGATGCCTCTGTCCAGTGTGGCACAGGGAGCCAGGCTTAGACCTCTGGGTGTATCAGGTGATGTGGGGAAATGAGCCATTTGCTCCCTCGGGTCACCAGCCTCCGTGTCATATCCTTCTAATGCCTGGCAGGCTTAGTGGCACTTAGTGGAGACTTGCCCTCCTACTGACCTGACCGGAGAGAAGCTGCTTAGAAACATAGGGCTGGAGCAGCAGACCCCACAGAACTGGGGGGTCTGGTAGCACCTCCTGGCTGACCAACTGCCTTATAAAAATCAGCAGCATTTTCTAGATGGAATTAATAATAGCTTGGAAACAGCACAGACTCACATTAAGTTCCCTGATGGTCAGGTGCTTTCACCATAAATTCATGAGGATAATTCAGAGAGTTCTGCTTAAGTCCTGCACCAGGCTAGGAGCAGCTCTCAGCCTGGAAATTTCCCTGTTGCAACCCCACTGTAACCTGCAGGTGTATTTTCTCTTGGCAGAGTCCAATACCCCAAGTTCTTTCTCTACTGTCTGCTCCCGCCCGAGGCCCACAACCTTTACACCACCTCACAGAAATCACAGCCTGACGAAGTGGGAAGGTAACTGGAGGTCATCAGTCCAACCCCCAAGTTCATGGAAGAATGCCCTGAGGCTCAGAGGCTCAGCAACTCACATCAAGCTGGGGGCAGAGGTGGATCGAGAACCCAGCCTCCTGCCTTACAGCCAGCCCCACCAGCCAAGGAGATTCTGCAGAAGCTATTCCACCCCCTTGAAGACAGGCGTCAGTACTGAAAACAGTCCTGGAAACAACCCGAGAATACTGGCTACAGTCTAGGGAAGGCAGCAGCCAAAATAATTGTCCAAGTCTCTCTCAATAACCCATAAAGGAAAATGCTTATCATAAGGACTACAAACACATTCACATTGGATGACATGGAGATGTGGCTGTCTCAGACCAACAGTGCAGATTTCATAACAGAAATTACATTAAAGAGCATGAAAGTCATTGCTGGCAGGCACAACGCCCACCCAGCCAGGCTTACAGGTGGTAATGTGATTGTCCTGAGCTAAAAGAACTCCAAATAATAATAAATAAATAAATAAACTTAAAGCTACAGAAAAGGGTGGAAAATAATGCCATGAAACTCAATCAGACCACCCCAAGATCAGAATTTAACAGCATGCTGCCATATTGGCATTTGTGTGTGCGTTTTTCTTAAGAAATAAAACATTTCAAAAAAAAATAATAAAACATTTCAGAGAAATGTGAAGTCCCTGTGTACCCCAGTCCAAGTCCACTCCCCCAGACATCCCAGAGGGAGCCTCCAGCCTCATGTTCATCTTTTCACTAACACCTGCTTTTTCTTTTACTGCACACACATGTATAGATGGCCCACTTACAATGATTTGACTTCGGATTTTTTGACTTTATGATGGTGCAAAAGTGATATGTGTTCAGTAGAAACCAGCTAGGCTAAACTATGATGTTTGGTAGGTTAAATGCGTTTTCAACTTATGATATTTTCAACTTATGATGGGTTTATCAGGACGTAACCCCATTGTCAATCGAGGAGCATCTGTATCCATGAATGATAATCAGTGTTGCTTTGCATGTTTTTATACTTGATGTAGACGTTAGGTGCTACCTTTCAGGCCACTTCAGTCCCCACTTGAGGTTGTCCATGTTCATAGGCCTAGCTCCGGCTCCCTCCCTCCACAACACCTTTAGCCACTCTCCTGTTAAAGGCTACCAATCACGTCCCTAACTTTCACTATTGCAATAAGCGGTGGGCACTGTCTTCTGTAAATCTCCACATGCATCCCTGTGAATGTGTAGAAGTGCGGAGAGCGAGCGCTAGCTAATGCTGACTGGGCATCGACATGACGGCACTGTGCTGAGAGGTTTCCACCCATATCTTACTCTTCACAACACCTTTTTGGGAGTGAATTCTGTTACTGCCCAAGTTCACAGGCGAAGAAACTGAGGCTTAGAAAGGATAAGTATCTTGCTGAGGCTATACCGCTGATGAAGGAAAGAGCAGGTTGCTGAACCAGGACAGCTCAGAGCAGGGGCCAGGGCTCTGAGCAACTGAGCCGGTGGTCCTCAAAGTGTGGTCTCAGAACAGCAGCAGCAGCTGCAGCCCTGGGGAACTTCTAGAAATGAGAATCCTCAGGCCCCATCCCAGACAAATGCAGTCAGGAACTATGGGGATGGGTCCAGGGACCCGTGGTTCAACAAGCCCACAGGGTAACTGTGATGCCTGCTCAAGTCTGAGAACCAGCTCCAAGCTCTGTTCCCTCCTCAATCTCCAAACCATGGGTTAGTCCCACAGAGCCACGTGGACAGCCATTTTCCTTCAGGATTTAGAATCTGGAAAGTTAAAATGGTTTGGCATGAGCTCAGGGCATGCATATGCCCCTGTCTGCAGTAACTGATTCCATAAGCATTTTAAAGGATAGCCAAATGATCGGTAAATGTGTTTTTACTTTACTAAATGTTGCCAAAATGCTCTCCAAAGTGGTTGTATCCACTCTCTGACCAGAAATAGAGAGGCATTCCTGTTTCAGGGCATCTCACCATCATTTTGCAGTCAGAAAAATTCTAATTCTTGCTAGTCTGGGGTGAAATTCCACTAAAGTTTTAATTTGCATTTCCCCAATTAATGGTCATGCTGAACATTCCCTGATTGGTCAGCTCTGCTTGCTGGTAGGGACTACTCAGGCTGGGAGGAAGGAGGTTCTGCAGTGACATACCCGAATGAGTCTGACAGGGGGTCCACACTGGTTTAGCTCCAAAACTGATCTTTAAGGAAGCTCCACACCAAAACCCAGGGTACTCAGCGGCCCCGAAGCCCCCACGTGCAAACTGGGCGGAGGCCTGACCTAACCCTTTCACCTTTGTGGCAGCCCCCAAGGGAGTGTCAAGGGATTCTGAAGACTGGCCTATCCCAGAATGGAAAGGGGCTGCCCCGGGATCGCACCCTTGGTTGGGGCAGGAAGGGGAGCCAGGCCCACATAACCCAGGCAGCAGACCCACACTCCTCCCCCACAGGGAGAGGCCTGCCTGTGAGCCATCAGTACCTCCGCGTCATACTTTTCGTTGATGGCAGGCTCGGTGGCGACCATCTGCATCCTGCTTGCGAATCGCAGTGAAGACAGCTGTGGACAGATCCGACAGGCCAATTACTTATTGGTAGAGATACTCGCAAAACAGGTAAAAGGAGCCCACTAGGAATAACAAGTCCCTGCTCAGAGACATGCTCCAAATTGGACAGTGGGGTCTCCTGCGCCCATGGAGTGACGTCAGGAGGGTCTTGCCCGAGTCCCAGGGGTAATTATGCCAGGAAGCCCACAAGGCAGCCACATAAGCAGGTGCTTGGGAAACAGCCCAGACACTGCCCTACTACACTGATGTTATGTGAGGGGTGGACGGCTGCCTCCCTGGCAGTGGGAGGAGCATGTGGTGGCACGAGACCAGCCTGAGATCTCAACCTCCTACAATGCTGGGCTGACTCGGAGCCCTGAAGCAGAGAAGCCGACTTGGAGGGGGGATAGGTCACCTAGAAGTGGCCCAGAGGGAGGGCTGCATGGGCTCTTCCTTTGGGCAACCTGGTCATCTGGTCCAGTGGTTAACAGCTCTGCCACTGACCAACAGTACAACCTCAGATAGGTCCTGTAACTTCTCTGCAGAGCCGGGAGACCTGCCTCACAGGGTCCCTGGGAGACTCAGCGATGAGGTGTGTAATGTGCTCTGGGCAGAACTGGCCCACAGAGAGCCCTCAGGGAGAGCCTCCATCACTACAGCTGGAGTTGCTTCTGTATGGGGTGAAATCAGACTCCCACTCCAAGCACAGCGGCAAGTGTGGCCACGACTCCCTCGCTGTGGTTACACACTCTCTCTCTCTCTCTCTCTCTCTCTCTCTCTCTCTCTCTCTCACACACACACACACACACACACACACAGAATGTCACTGCATGAAGCAACACGATCCAGGAACCGCGTGAAAGTTCTCAAACATTTGGCCGTCTTCACGTACCGTCTCTTCTACCTGGGCGGCTTCTCCATAGATGTTTGTCACCAGGACCATATTGCAATTTCCCCCTGCAGAAAGCAGGACACAGAACGGCCATGAGCCATGTGGGTTTGCTGCCTAGAGATTCCCTGGAGGCTCGTGGGGGTCTGTATGAATTCAATGTTTGTGTGCCCCCAAATTCATATGTTAAAGTCCCAACTCCCAATGCCATGGTATTTGGAGGTGGGACTTTTAGAAGGTAATTAGGTTAAATGAGGTCACAAGGGTGGGGAACAGCAGAGGAGAGATGGCATGAGGCCGGGAGGGAAGGGGGCAGATTTTACTCATGGTAGCACTCAGTTAATCACCAGACACCAATGGCTGTGTCATCAGGCCCAACACAAAACCCTGGGCACACAAGGATGACAAGACACAGCCCCCACCCCTCTGTCGGGGAGACTGTAGGGGAAGGAAAGACGTCCAGGGAGAGGCCCTCGAAGGTGCTGTCAGCTGGTTTAGGGAGGAGAGGAAATGAGAAGGTATTCCCAGGAGAGGCAAAAGCTTAGGCAAAGGTTCTGAGGAGTGAACAGCATGACGTGCTGTAGGTGAAAGAAGAGGGCACTCTGCTTGACTCTGCCTTTTCAGGTGGGTCCGAGGCCACTGTGAAAAGGCTGCAGTAAGTCCACGCCTCTGGGAAGAAGCAATTCCATTTGCACCAGCAGCAGGTATGTCAAGGCCTGGCCCTCCTCCCTGTGCACCAGCCACACCCTCACCCTCACCTAACGAGTCCTTCAGGGCGTGGGTGAGCTTGCACTGCCGGAAGGGGATGTGGTCCCGCTTCTGGTCCCCAAGGGCAATGATGGCCTGCTCCAGGAATGACAGTGACTTGTTGATGTAGGTGGCTTCCTTCAGGATGCGGCCCTCAGACTACAAACCAAAGGTCAGTTCTTCTTCAGACCAAGTGGAGAGGCTGCCCCACTAAGAGCACTGCAGGTGTGTGGCCAGGCTGGAGCTTCCTTCCCAGAACCCCAGGGTCTTCTCTCAATGTCAAGGGATTGTATTCCATCTTGGGCTAATAATACTAATCAGTTCTCACAGGAAAGCTCATACAAATACTCATGAGTGCTCATGTGAATTGAATGCTATGTGAATATTCATATAAATATTCACTTAGAAGTCATGCTAATATGAATATAAATATGAATATTTGTGAGCAAATAATCCTGTGAATATTTAAACAAATACAAATACTCACACAAATGCACAAAGAATGCTCATCCGAATACTATTGTGAATACATTCTTTTTTAGCTAACATATTTTTTCATGTATTTTCCCACCTGGACATTTTAACATATCTTTTAAGTTGCATATGTTAATTTACAATGTTTCAAATTGGAATTTTAATTAGTCCAATCATAATACTCCTTCAGACATAAAAAAGACTTTAATATACATTACCTTGTAAATTAGCCACAATTCTAAGTTTTAGATAGGGGAAAACTTATTGTCCAAACAACAATCAGAGAGGTTAAAAGATAGAATGTAACTTATAACAGAGCTAAAAGTAGAGCTCCTATCTTACTGTCCTTAGTCTAAGGAACTTTTTAATTTGTCAATTATGGTTGACATTCGATACTATTTTATATTAGTTTCAGGTGTATACTCTTGTGAATGTTTATGCTAATACACTCATTAATACTTATTTGAGATGAAATACTCATGCAAATACTCCTGTGAACACTCACACTCATATAAAGAGAAATGCTAATCTCCAGCGTGGAGCATTTACTGCGCACTTACTGAGTGCCAGGCACCTTCTTAAGAATTTAAGGGCAGGGCGATGATCTCATTTAAACTTTACAAAAGTCCTGTCACATGGGAACTGCCTGTGCTGCAGCTGTTCCACTTCTGCTAATTCTGTCCCTCCAGTTCCTCAGGGTCAAGCCCACATGCTCTACTGTGCCTACAGCAGGGCTGTGCTCACAATGAGGGGCAACCCCAATGAGGGGTGGCCCATGTGCACAGGCCAGTAAGCCAGAAACAGGGCCATGGCTTGTTGAAAGGGAACCTTTGCTCCCCCCACTTACCCCAGACTTTCCCAGCCTTTCCGAGCCTGCTAGATCCACCAAATTGATTTTGGAAGTGATGTACTTTTCATCTGATAAGGTCCGAGAATGGGCCTATGAAACATCCAAACAGAGATTAGGCTGAAGTTTCCTGGGGAGAATCTGACTGAACAGGCCCCATGGAATTGACCACCATTCCTAGGCCAGACGAAGAGCTCACACTCACCTCCAAGTAGATGGTAAAAATGCAGTGTGACCTCGATGAGTTTTTGTTCAACGTGTGGGAGGCTATAATCCTGTTGGTTTCTCCCTGAAAAGGAGGGAAAACATGGACAATATTTTGAAAAATTTAAATAACAAGGCATTTGGGTCATTTTAACTATACTGACAGCTACACCAGTGATCTCATATCACTGCAGTCAGCCAGGCTTCCAGGCAAATCTCCTTTATAAACTAGCAGAATGGGAGACCAGCTGGAGTCCAAATCTATATTTACACCCACTGCTAGGGGTGTGTGAATTTGTATAGCTTTCTGAAAAGCAAAGTGACAAGGGGAATTAAGTGCCTTCAAAATGTTCATAAATTGTAAATCGTAATCAACCTACCTATCCAACAGGTAGGGAATGATCTGTCTGTACAGCAGAATGCTATGCAGGCAGGGAAATGTTGGCAAATAGTTTTTAGTAATAGAGAGAGGCAGAATCCAAAATCGTAGCAAACTGACTTGGACACCACATGGAAAAGGTCATACACCAACGACCAAGTGGGATTTACCCCTGGGATGCAAGGATGGTTTAACATGAGCACGTCAATCAAGGTGATAGACCACATGACCCGAATGAAGAACCAAATTCTATGATGGTGCAATCTAAGGAAGGCGAAAGCATTCACAAAAGAAAGAACAAACTGATGCTGCTACCAGCCCGCTCACTGTAAGTCCTACAAATACAGTGACATTCCTCTATCCTTCAGGCCCCTCTTTCTGAAGTGCCCTCTTCCCTGTGCCTCTGGTGTCTATTAAACAACCTCTGAAGGCCGGAGAAGTGCCCTTTCCTCCATGAAGAGTCCTTTGCTGACTGCCCCCTGGCCCACATTCATCAGGAGCCTGTCACTCCTGGAGCACAGATGACACAGTGTGTCCTAGTCAGCATGGGTTTCTCCCTCTCCTTTCCATACCCCATAGTGAGCTTCTTTAGGCCTCAAAACTGTCCTTCTACTGTCAGATCCTCAGCCAAGATCCAGCTCTAGAAAGCATCAGGGTTTGAGAAATCATTGCTAGTAACAAAGTGCCTGGTCCAGTTCTAAATATGAGTGCTTGAGAAATACCAAAAAATCATGCTCTGAATGGCATCCACTGGGCCCTTACTGTATGCAGGGCTCAAAGTGAATGACCTGGATTAGCACAGTCACCATGGAAAATAGTGTGGAGGTTCCTCAAAAAATAAAAAACAGAACTACCATATGGCTCAGCAGTTCCACCTCTGGGCATTTATAAAATAAGTAAGTCATGAGCTATAAGGTGACTATAGTTAATAATACCATATTGCATATTTGATAGTTGCTAAGAGAGCAGATCTTAAAAGTTCTCATCACAAGAAAAAAATTTTAACTGTGTGGTGACAGATGCTAACTAGACTTATCGTGGTGGTCATTTCGCAATATATACAAACATCAAGTTGTTATGTTGTACCTCTAAAACTAATACAATGTTATACGTCAATTACACCTCAATTTAAAAAAAGAAAAGACAGTGCCGGATCCTATCTGATTCTCATAACCACCTTTTGGGATAAGGTACTATTAGTGTGTCTGCTTTTACAGAGGAGCAAGCTGGGGCTTGGAGAGATGAATGATTTGCTCAAGAGGGAGTCTTCATAGCTAAAGAAACCCAGTTCCAAGGCCTACACCTTTTGTATTGTATCTCAGCAGCAATACAATGGTCTAAATATCCAGAAATCCTCCTACAGCAAAATACCTAAAGATGACAGAATATTTAAAATTTCCTTTTGGATGCATGGCTGAGGCTGTATGAAAGTAAGGGAAGCACCCAGGGGTCAGACACGTAACAGAAGCTGGGATCCAGAAACTGAGCAAGGACCAAAGCTCTTACTGCCCTGAGGACACCTGCAGCCCAGGTGCTGTGAGGCATCCTGGCTGGGTTCTTGGTATTTCTCTGAGCAGTGAAGTTAAGTTATAAAGATAGTTTAACAGATAGAGAATATCTCCTTTTTCCAACAGAGTAATTTGCTCTTCACCGTCTAAGGCTGATAGACCTGGAGCCACTAGTGTCCTCCCCTGACTCCCTCCACTACCCCTGCCCCAGGCCATCTGTTCCCATTCAAAGGGTGATAAAAAAATCTTTCTTTCTCCTCCAGAGCCAAATGCTTAAATTCCAAGGTAGAGACCTTTCCCAAGAGAGGATCTGCTTACATTTCAAAACAAAAGCATGCTCTCTCTCATTCCCCTTTCCGTCCCTCCTGTCCCCCCAAGCCCCCAAATCTCTCTCTACCCCCGCAGAGGGGAAGAAGACTCTAAGTACCAGCTCCTATATAAGCTCTGAGATTCATAACTTTGGAAATCCTCTCCAGTAATACAGGCATTCCTCCCTCCCCATGCCACCCCACCCCTCCCTTCTGTAAACACGTGTGACATCTGCCCTCACCGCCTTGTTCTGTGAGAGACTGGGGTGTAGGGAACTGTGCTACAGTATTACTAGAGCCACTGTTACCCCTTTGAGGCTCTGAGTAATAAAGACCTGATTTCTGATTCAGAGGCCTGGTGTTTCCATGTCTGTGTGTGTATGTGTACACATATTTGTGGGAGAGACCCTTCATAGTTCTGGACTCAGCACCCTGTAATCCAACCATACAGCTGAAGTCAGAAAAAGCTTTGGGTCTACCGAAGGGAGCTGTCTGATAATCCCTGTCCCTGAAGTCTATGCTTTCTGGCTAAAGAGAAATAGAGGCAAACCTGCTGCAAAAAGTGGAAAGCACGGAAATAGTTTCAGAATGGGTATTAGCTCTGGATAGGGGGGTAAAATAATGTCTCCAAGGACTCACAATCACAACCTCAACCAAACATGAGACGGGGCATACGTACAGTATATACTACTTGTAAGTTCTGACAATCTTAAAATAAACATTTAATTTAAAGAGGCCCTGGATTGGTAATGTCCCCTGGGCTTCTGAAAGGAAAAAATAATAATCTTCTCTAAAGTAATATATTCTAAACCCAAGTCTCAAAGAAGACACACTGCTAAAGCTCCAAGGAAGCAGAGCTTGTAATTAAATCACAAAACACACAGAGAAACAAGGCACTGTATGCAAGAGTCAGTAGAAAGAATATCTGTAGAATTGACCCTCAAAATGGTAAGATAGTGGAATTACTAGGTAAAAAATATAAAATAACTATGTTTAATATCTTTAAAGAAATAAAAAGGAATGAAAACATGAGGAATGAATAAAATTCTATAAAAGTAACTAGTAAGATTAAAAGATAACAAAATAGAACTTTTGGAAAAAAAAATATAATATTTGAAATTAAAGAGAAGATTAGATACTAATCTGCAGAAGAGAGAATTAAGAAAGTAGAAAATAAATCTTGGAGAAATTATCGTTTCAGTTTCTGGTTCTGCATGCAAGGAGCTTGGCAGTTACCATTTCATCTTAACAGCATGTAAAAAGCTGAGCACGATGAAAAACCCACAACCCTTCTTAAATCTGTAAGAGAAGTGAGGTCACAGGGGGAAATTACTGCTCTCAAAATTGGAGAGACAGACAGGCAGATACAGAGAATCATGATGTATCGCAGCAGAAATGTCCATGGGAATCAGTGGTGTGCCATTCCTTTTACCCAGTACTGTATGTCCAGATACCAAGAAAAAAAATTACAAGACTTGCTGAAAGGCAACAACAGCAGAACACACATTTTTCTCAAGCTCACATGGAACATTCACCAAGAAAGACCACATTCTGGGCCATAAAACACAGCTTAAAATTTTTAAAAGAATAGAAATCATACAATGTCTGCTCTCAGGCCACAATGGAATTAAATTAGAAATCAATAACAGAAATATAACTGGAAAAATCCCCAGATAAGTAGAGACAAAACAGTATGTTTCTAAATAATATATGGGCCAAAGAAGCAATCTCAAGAGAAATATTTTAAACTAAATGAAAACGTGACTTATCGAAATTTGTGGGATGCAGTGAAAGCAGTGCTTAGAGGCAAATGTATAGCATTGAATGCATATATTAGAAAAGAAGAAAGATCTAAAATTAATCACCCAAGTTTCCACCTTAGGAAAACAGAAAAAGAAGAGCAAATTAAATCCAAAGCAAGCAGAAGAAAATAAACAATAAAAATTAGAGCAGATATCAATGAAACTAAAAATAGGAAATGAATAGGAAAAAAATCACTCCTGCCTCCTTCCCCCAGGCAATGGCTTATCTGCTTTCAAACTGTGTGGACATTTTAAATGAATGAATCATACAATATGTGATCTTTTTCATTTCTTTCACTTAGCATTTTTTTTTGAGATTCACCCATTTTGTAGCATGTATCAGTGCTCCATTTTATCTTTATTGTTAAACAGTTTTCCACTGTATGGATATACAACATATTGTTTACCCATTCACCAGCTGACGGATATTTGGTTATTCCCAGTCTTTGGCTATTATAAATAATGCTGCCATGAATATTTGTGTACAAGTCTTTGTATGCATAAACACTTTCTTTTTGGGGGGTAGATTTCTAGGAGTAGAATCGCTAAATCCTATGGATAAAATAAATGTTTAACTTTTTAGGAAACTGACAAATGGCTGCACCATTCATTTTACACTTCACCAGCAATGTATAAGAGTTCCAACCAATATGACTTTTAATAGCATATACTGCGGAATTTTAAAATTGATTTGTAAAAGCTTTTATATACTAAGGACATTAATTCTTATTTTTTTCTATACCACAATTGCCCATGACTTAATGTTAAATGTATGGGGGGGGGGGCCGGGGGGAACAATTGCAACTATGTAAAGAAAAAAACTGCATGGGGAAAAAAAGACTAGAAGGAAATAAGCCAAAACATACATTATTACTGTTGCCATATGTAGGAAATAAGTAAATTCTTTTTTTATTCCTGTTTTTTTTCAATACTAGCTGAAATTGCTAAAGAAGTATATTTTCATTTTCATTCTGATTATCAAAGTAAAAAACTAAGAAGAAGGGAGTGAGGAAAAAAATAAAAGGGAGGGCAGGAGGGAGGAAGGGCAGGAGGAGGGAAGAAACCCTTAAACTTGTTCATCTCACCTCAAAAAGGAGGCTGAATGCATCTTCTTCCTGACTTGTGAGATGGACCGACAAGCCCTTAATGAAGACCCCTTGAGGGTTTTCCACGATGGTCACTGGTGTGACTGAGGGTCCAACATAGGGCAGAGTGGACAGGAGATCAAACAGGCTCTCATTATAGATTTCCAGGTAAGAAACACGCACAGTGATGGCATGTGTGGGGCGTTCCTCGATCATCCTAAAAACCTAGATGGGAGATTGGACAGCCGTCACCGAGAGCAGGACTGCAAAGCCAGCTAGTTGTTGGGGGGAGTTCTCACCTCAGGAGGGAACATCAAGAAGTACAATAAGAAAATCCTTGTCCTAAAATAATTTTACCGCCTAGTTAGTGTGACATCATCATCAACAACAATTATTGTAATTCTTAGCCCACTGGGTGGTATTTATTATTTTGAGGACTAAACGTAAAGATTGACTAATACTTGTACAGTCCCAAGAAGCAGAGGCATGAACAGAAAGGACTCTGGAGTGAAGATCTCCTGTTTTATGGGTTCTCACCAGGTATTAGCCTCTTTCATATCCATGATTTAATTCCATCCTCATAGCTCCCTGTGACTGAAGCAGGGTAGGGCAATAGCCATTTGTGGGAAGCTTCCTGCAATAAAACGATTTGTCACTCAGCTGGTAAGGGAAGCAGCAAAGCCAGGACGCAGCCTTCTCAACTCCTTATACCAGGGGTCTGACCCTGCCAAGGCAACCGCAGGTGGGACTTGAAGTTCAATAAATCTAGGAGCTGTTTTCATGGCTAATTTTTAAGTTGATAATTTTGTATGGCCCACAAATTATGTTATAAATATCTAAATCGCCCTTGGCAGAAGAGGTTCCCCACCCCTTGTACTTATCAGCAGGTGGCTTTGGACTGGTGTTTTCCCCTCTCTGGACCTTAATTTTCTTATCTGTCAAATGGGGAGTTGGGCTAGATGATTCTTGAAGTCCAATCTTGCTCTAACAGTCTAGATCTGTGCTGTCCAATAGGGTAGACATGAGCCACAGGTGGCTGCCGAGCCCTCGAAATGTGGCTAGTACAAATGAGGAAATGAATTCTAAACTTTCATTTCAGTGAACTGAAATTGAAATTTAAAAAGTGGTAGTAAATTCAATTACTGGTAAACCTTTAAGTATATTTGGTACAACTTGGATTTATAAATCTATTTTTTTCAACTGTGAATTTTATTAAATCTGAATACAGATCAAGCATTTCTGATTAAAATTTAGCATCTAAATTGAAATGTGCTTGAAGTGTAAAATACACACCAGGTTTCAAAGACTTAGTATGAGAAAAAGAATGTAAAGTACTGGGTTAAATAAAATATGTTATTAAAATTAATTTCACCTGTTTTATTTTTTTTTAATGTGGCTACTGAAAAATTCAAAATTGCATATGTGACTTACATTAGATTTCTATTGGGTAGCACTGGCTAGACTACTGACACCTGAGATCCTGAGAAACTGAAGCTCTGACAGTGGGTTATTAAGGATGTTGCTTCAAAAATCAGAGCATAGATGGTTGATAGACCAGAGGGACAGCTACACTTCTTACAGGACATGGATATAAAAACACAAGATGCTTTTGGGGAAAAGCCCTTTGCCTCCTATCTCCCGAAGGTCCTCACAGAACCCAGGCTCACAAACCCCAAAGGCCCTTCATCCTGCCTTCAGTCATGATTCCCAGGCCCCCGAGCAGACTCAGGCCGGAGAGCTGCTGTCCTGCTCTGCTCCCTCCCTCGGCTCTCTCTGGGGCTGTGGTGGTGGAAGCCAGCGCTGGCCAGTAAGGAAGCTCTGCAGGGTCCCCATCCCCTCATGGAAACCAGGAAGGAACATGATTCAGACCTCCAAGTCCTCAGTCACAGGATCACAGACCATCGCAGCAGCAGAAGCCAATCAGCATCTCACTCCCTTTTTTACAAAGGAGGAAACGGGCTCAGCATGGGCGTGGGCCAGAGTCCAAAACCCGAACTCCTGGTTTCCTGAGGCCTCTGACACACTGACACATACACATCCCCCACCACGTGCATCCTGTCTCCCTGAAGCCTGCAACTCCTTTGCAGCCTGACCCTACTGCTCCAGTGGCTGGCCTGGGGTTGGCAGCATCTGTGGTGGAGAGGACCTGCGTGGCATACCACCCATGGGCCCCTCTACCTGCTGTAGGGCACGAGGGAGGATCCCCCGGTGCTTATAATTCTCAGTTGTCCCCGTCATGGTGTATGTCTTGCCGGCTCCTGTCTGCCCATAACACATGATGGTGCCTGCAAACATTTCAAAACACGACTTGCTGACATCCAGGAAAAGAGCTCCAAGGATAGCTCTCCCAACCCCCAGCATGCCCAGTGCCAGCCAGGACCCTGGCCAGTGAAGGTGGCCATCAGGAGCAGCCAAAGACACCAGGAATTCCTGCCATGGAGGGCGGGTGGGCAGGGAACTAGGGACATAAATGACCAAAACACAGACAGCTGCTCTTAATATGCGGTCCATATAGTGCTCTACTGTTCTCTCTACCAAGCGATCTGACCCTAGGGCTTCTGAGGAGAGCAGGGAATCCCAGGGAACAGAGGACCTGGGAATTACCCTAGAAAGATGAGGAAAGATGAAGAATATTGAACTCCAGCTCTTCTTTAGCAAGGCCATGAATTTCCAGGGGCTCAGAGCTAGGCCTCCCTGCAGGGCTGGCCAGGCAGGAGGCAAGGCAAGGGCGTTTGAAATCCCCAGGAAGAGATGGGAGTGGGAAGGGCATTTCCTGTTAATGTTGAGAATTCTTTGTAGACTGCAAGTTCCCATAGGACCAAACAGGGCTGCTAGTTGGTCCCATGTCACTTCCAGAAACTAATCACCATGACCAGGTCCTGATCTGGTGCTACTGCCCCTCGGGGAAGACTCCCGCTCGCACCTCTCACATCTTTTAGGTCTACATCACCACCAGGTCCCAGAACACAAACCACATGGTCACCCTGGGCTCCGGGTCCCACCTGCTCTTCCTCCTGGCTTGGGTAGCCTGTGCCAGACCCATCCCAAAGGCTGCTTCTGGGCATTTACACGGCAAACCTGCCCGGGCAATGCTGTGCCACAGAAACCAGAGCTTGCCTTTGCCAAATGGATGCTCTAGTTTCTGGGATTGGTAGGTTTTTACCAATTACAAGGGGCCTTAATTCAGAATTTGAGCTGGAAGTCAGAAAGAGTGTCTATTAACTCAACACAAATGTGCAGGAAGGAGTCATTTCAGCTGGGACTCAGAACCCATCTGTGATTCCACAGCACCGGGGCCCAAGACTTTAAACTTCCCTGGCGTTATTTCCTCTGTCTCCATCTCCCCACGGCCACATCCCCTCAGGGTCAATGAGGACCACACCTACGCTAGCATAGGAGTGTTTATAGTGTTTGGGCATCTATGCTCAAGGGACTTTTTTAAAAAAATCTTTATTTATTGATTTTAGAGAGAGAAGGGAAGGGAGAGAGAAACATTGATTTGTTGTTCCACTTATTTATACATTCATTGGTTGCTTCTTGTATGTGCCCTGACCGGGGATCGAACCCTCAACCTTGGCGTATCAGGGATGACACTGTAATCAACTGAACTACCCAGCCAAGGCTCAAGGGACTTTTAAACAGACCTAAAAGTTGCAAACAGGGAGCATTCTAGTCAGCAGCCACCGTATGGGCAAAGTCTACAAACTGTGATATATTCTAAGGATTTTAAAATCTTTAAAAACTTTTAAAACATACCAGAGAGAAAAGGGGGTAGGAGGAGGTAGAAGAGGGTAATGGGGGAAGAAAAAGATTTTAAAACAATCTTACACTGAACAAGTTTGTAAAAATTTCCTAATAAAGCTGCTTTTAATTTGTTAAGAAATCAAACTCTACTCATGTTTTCAGTGATATATTTACATATAATTTTATACTAGAATATAAACAGTAGGTCGTGCTGATAGTATGAATGGAAATAGCTCCTAGCAGGTAGCTTAGAGAAAAATGTTTGGACTCCATCAAATTCACCATAAGGGCATTATCTTCAAAATTAATATTTGAGATATTTGAAACAGGATAACAGTTGAACCCCCATGATTGATGGAGAGCCAGGGTCACGCCTATGAAGGTAGAGTCCAGGATATTGGATCAAGCCATGCCCACAATGTCACCAGGCAAATATCAAGAACATGGAGACAGACAAATAAGCAAACAAAAGTTAGTAAATGAGGTTATATTTTATTTTATTCACCATATAATACTTGCACCTCTTCCTCCACGAGGGGTTCTGTAGGTTAAGTAAAACAGTTAGTGAACTAAATTACCATTATAGCCATCGAGGGCCTGAGAAACCAAATCCTTCGCGACCGTCTCATAAACCAAGTCTTGGGAAGCATCATGGAGAACTCCATCCACCTTGAACGACCAGTCTGTCTGCTGGTTATTGACAACTCCTCTCCGAGTATCTTTTTCTAAGTGAATATCAATGGTCTAGGAAAAGAGAGGGAGAGAGGGAGAGGGGGAGATAAATTGGCATTTGCTAGAAAACTGGTGTAAAAAAAAAAATCACTGATGGCTAAGGCCTGATCTGAAGGAAACAGAGGAAGTGAGCCTTAGGAAGAACAGGGCCTCCCACGTATGGGCGGATATTCTGGATGATTTCTCAGGGATGGGAGACGGAAGCTCCTGCAGGGAGGCCATACAACCCTGAAGCTGGCAGGGTCAAGCACTGGAGCACTTACCAGTTTCCGCACATCTCTCCCTAGTTTACAGGGTGGTGTCTTGGTCCCCCATCTATGATATGGGGTCAAGCACATTTATCATGTTCTTATTAAACCAGTTTTAGCACAGGGGGGCCCGGGTTAGGCCAGAGAGAACAGCAGGATTGGCGACACAGGCTGGGCTTGTTCTCCACCTAGCTCTCTGGTCACTGACGGGGAGGCCTCAGCATTGTGCTGTGCACCTACTCCCACAGACAAGCAAAGATTTCGAAAAAAATTTTTAGATTTTTAGATCCCTCTATAGCAAGCCACTGTGGCAGCAGCTGGTTTAGGAACATACTGGGGTAGGTCAATGGTACATTCCAACCTTCGCAACCGGGACTTCTGATGCGTACAGACTCTCACTGGAATCTTACACTGGCTGCCCTAACCCAGGAGCCAAAACAGGGCCACACACAGAGAAACTAAGATCCAGAGAGAGAGGCTTGGTTCATTCACACACGAAACTGCTCTGTGCTTCAGTGTCCAAGGAAACTACGTCCAGCAGGGCGCACTTCACGGGGCTGTATGTGAACCTTCTCCCGACTGCCAGGACTTCTGGTGCTTGGGCAGTCTGCCTTGATTTTTTCCCTTAAAGAATGTCTCAGTGCTGCCCACAGCAGATCCACAGATGTTTCCTGAATGAAAACATCCAACTGGAGCTGTCCTAAACCTGTCACAGGCTTCAGAAAGGTTCTCAGGACACTGGTGAGGACATGGGGATGGATAAATCTTCCCAGTTCTCTCAATAAGAGGCTCTCCCACTGCTTTAGTGAGTCTAACAGTCATCGACTTGAGAAATTTCTACTGTACCCCCTCCAGGAGATTAGGTAACAGAAGATCCGATCACCAGGAAGTTTTGTGAGTATGGACAAATGTCAGTTTTTCTGTGTCAGATACAAGGATAAAGGTAAACTTATTAACCATAAAGACAATTAAAAATGGGAGTTTCATGAGTTTCTTCATCAACAGCATCACAGGGGAATGGTTTGGACTTGATGGGCTCTAGAGTCCATCTGAACTTTTACCAATTTTGTCTTAGTCCTTAAAGGGTTGTTTGGAAACGGTCACTCCAGTGAGGTGGGACAGAGAGAGGCCCGGGCAGGTGACAGCAAACACACTGCACTTACTTTGTTGTCATCTCCATATCTGATCATTTTATGAGCAAAGTCATCGGTGGGTCTGACACGGACAAACGCATGAACTTTTTTCTTGGTACTCATTCTAGCTAAAAAGAAAATAGCAAAAATTTCAGTAGTCATCATCAAACAACAATTAGAGGGGGGATGTCACTCACTGAGCAGATGAGAAAGGAGTGATGTACAGTCCAGGGTTTCCTAGCCCACTGGGAGCGGTCTTCCTTCCTACCGCCTAGCATTTCAGTGCTCTACCCACAGGACGGTGCTCAGCAAGTACGTATACATCCTGCTTTACCGGCTGCCTCACCATTTTCCACCAGCGATCCCCCTGAGACTGAAAGAGAAGGCCAAGAACGCTCCTTTCAGTGTCCTAACTGTAGATGTGGTTTCTAGAAATGTTCTGTATCTGAGTCCCCTTACGCTTTGCCTCATTCATTATATTCTCTGTGAAAACACTTACTATGAAAAGCCTTAAAACTAATTCTTTTCTTCATTACCATACATTACTTCACATGCAGCACCTCCTCCTCTACCTCTATCGGATAAACTTAGATCAGAAAAAAGATTCCCTAGATGTATATTTAATCTAGCCCATAATCAAATATTCTTTCTCCTCTGGCACTCCATTGAAGGAAAAATCAGAGCTGGTCCCCTCCTTCCTCTTCTCCTAAAACCTAACTATATTCCCACCATTTTCTTTCAGGTGGAAACACATATATGTGTATTTCTTCATTTATACAATCACAAATAATTACCATGAATAATAAAATGCTAAAATACGTTCGATGGAGCTTCGTGGGATAGGGTGAAAGGAATGCTTATAGATACAAGGGACAGGGCAGCGATTTAGGTAACTGACCTTCCTATTATGCAGGGCTGCCCTGTAATGGGAAAGACTTTCTCAAGGTAAGGGCCATAACAGTAAAGCAAACGCAAGAGATGCTACAAAAGGGGATCCTGTCCAAATAAAGTATAAACATTTTTAAAAGCTGAATTGTATAGCCCTCCCATTGATAACTAAGAAATCTCAGCTTTATTGGATATTAGTCTCATTGTCAAATTACACTAGGCCCTCTCCTGACAGTGTCTGCGTAAAGTATTTAATACTAATTAGAGAGTAAATTTTGGTTCTAGCATTAACATAGAGTGGAGAAGCAAAAGGGTTATTAAGTAGAAGTAATAATTACACGGATTTTTATTGTTTTAAAGGGAACATAAAATGAACTTAAAACAATCAGTTATTTAGGTGCCTCTTATACACTGATAACAAAGGATTAAATATTGAAAGAAAATGTCAAGTGCACTACAAAAAGCTAAGTGAAAACCTATCTCTAATTATCAATTGCACTAAATCTAGTTAAGTCATACTAGAAAACAAGGTAAAGGTACAGTAAAATGTATAAAATAACCTCATTGTTCAAAACTATTGGGAAAACTAACATAATACAATTTTAAAATATTCCAAAGTTTTTAAAATTGTTCCAAAATTTCTAATTTTTATCATATAAATATTTCTAATTTTACATATACATTTTTCTAAGACCAAACTAATATTTTTTTCTTTCCTTGTTTTTGCTTTTTAAAAATAATTTGAGTATCATCAAGTAGTTTATGGTCATGTAGTCCTAAGACTGGGCTCTGAAATTTCAATAATTTCACTTTATAGAACCATAAATATAAAGAAAGAATGTGAACAACTCATTTAGAGTTAATGCTCCAAGTGTACAAAATGACTCTCAACAGAGACAAGGTGGGAGGAGGGTGTATGAGGCGCCACACGCTTCTCTCTCCATCTCCCTGTCAGGTTGGACCAGTTCAATCAGAAAGGAGCCATCTGCCCCTAAAATAACCTGTACTTTCATGGGGCAGGAAAGGAGTTGAGGCTAAAGAAAACTCCTGGATACTTTTGAGAAAGACAACCAGCAAAGGAATTTACCGAATTTATGACGAGTTAGGAAAACATGAGGCATAGGGAGCTGACTCCATTTCACCTTCAAATTGGAAAAAAGCATTATCAACACAGTTATTAAAAAACAAATAGCTTGCTTGGGCTATTGCAAAGCTGATACAATGTTTAATACTTTTAAGAAGTTAATTTTCAAGACCTTTCCTGTAAAGAACAAGTCAGGACAGATTTCCTCTTTTAATTAAATTATTGCACTTTTTTAAAAAGCACATTAAAGAATGTTAACATTTTGCATGCATTATCTAAGAGAGGTAATAAACGATAAAAAGGATTGCGTGTTTTAAAAATATTAATGTTCCTCCACATTTCTAGACACAACTTGTGCTGACCACTTGATTTCCTCTTACAATTATATTAACTCTCAGGTGGTATTAAGTGTCTATAGAAGCAAGTTCAACAGACACAGGCTCTGTCCTTTCTTTTTAGTGTCAATGATGTGGACATAAAACTCTAATCCCAGTTACATGCCCTTCAGATGTTAAATCAAATAAGCAAACATATTACTTTAATATTTGCCTATTGTAAAGTATGTGTCCACCTCCTACCTTCCTTAAGAGATGATTGCATGGAAGTCATTTCTATCATGGGATCATTCAGAACTTTTAATTTTTAGAAAATGAATATGATAGGTATTCAGGTGAGCAAAGACAATGGCTTGTCCAATTTCAGTCTTGAAATCTTTGTCTGCAAAACTGACCTTTAGAAATAAAAAGCTGCAGATAGCTCTAACATGAATCCCAAATTGAGGAAACTGAAGAGAACTCATCTCCAAGTTCACTTTGATCTAGGCTATTGGGAAGTTGGGAGTGGAGGGAGGTGTGTTTCGACTCAAGCAAACACTTAAGCCTCAATCCCTGAAGCTCTGGGAACCACTCCCTGTGCCAGTCTGAGGGCTCATCCTCCTGCCGAGAGTGACCCCTGAAAGGTACCAGGAAGTAGAGCAGCCTCTGGGGGTGGTGCCCACGCCTCCCTCCTGGCAGCCCCCACCCACTGACAGCACAAGGGTAGCACAGGCCAGCTCCAAGCATCACCCTCCCCCCAGAGCCTGCCCCTTCTCTACCATGCAATTTGCCAACATGCACATGCACGTGCAGTCACTCTATTTGTGCTTCCCAAGGCCCTCCCCATGCTCACACCCATGGCTCCAGGCATGCCAGGAGCCATACCCACCAGCCTTCTTTATTAACTACACCCTCCTGCGAGTCTGCTATTCAGCAGCTCAATACCCAGACAATGGGGGACCCCATGCCATCTTGCACTTACTGAAATAATGCTTGTTACTGTTCTTACGTGGCATCATTTCAATGGGTTTCAGCTCCCAAATTAAATTACAAGCTGCTTGAGGGATAGGGCTGTGTGCCTTTTATCTCTTTTGAATCCCCCCTCAATGTCCAGAACAGTGCCCAGCACAGAGCAGGTGATTAAGAAATGGTGGTTCGTGGTGATGGTCATGGTTGGAAGTCAGAGGGTTGCTGAATCTCCATATGTGGGTCCATCTTCGGTCACTACTGAGAGAGTCCCAAGGGGCATACAATGTCACTCCCCTCCCACACCAGCCCCTAAGCCCACAGCCCTTCTAAGAGGACACTTGGTTTCCAAGCACCCCTTTCAAGAAACTATGTTCAAGCCTTCACCACACCCTCCCTTGTAAGTAGGGACCTTCTCCCTCAGGTCCCTGTGGAGAACGCCGCTCTCTCACGGATACTACCCTTAGATATTTCTGGTGTAAATAAGTATACCTCTGAGTGGCCACCAGGAAACCTCCCTGCTGTAGGGGCTCGCGGTTTCCTCCTTTGTTTTAGGGGTAGGAATGAACGGAATTGCCACCACGCGTCTGAAGGTTCGATAAAGGAGTGGGGTCATATGCTGGGACGGTAAGCACCAGGCGGGTCCCTATCTCCCAGGGCTTCTGCCCAGACCAGGGGGTCTCAGGGGAAACCCCCATAGCCACCACAGCGGCAGAAGCGTCTGAACCGCCCCAACACAGGGTCCGAACGCACCCAGCCTTGGGCTAAACAAAAGACTCCGATCCAAGCAGTACTGGCCTTTCTCCCTTCCCGTCACCCAACACGCTGGAGCCCTATGCGGAGTCTGGGAGGCAGCGGGCCTTAGGACCATTCCTGTCCTTCTCTGGAGCACTTTTCTCATCTGTGAAAGCAAAGGGCTCGGACTGGCGATCCTGAAGCCCCCTCCAGTTCGAAAACTGTTAAGTGCGGAAGAGCCCAGAAGGCCTCTGGTCTCCCGCTTCGCGCCCTCTGAACCTCGGGCGCGACGCAGGACGGTCGAGGAGACAGGAAACGGTAGATCCGAAGACCCTAAGCCTCAGCCAGGCTGAAAGGGCCCCCGCGAGGCCGCGCCCTCCTCAGCCCGGGTTTCCCAGATCAGGGAGCCAAGCTGGGAAACTCCCCGGCGGAGCGACGTTCGGATCCAAGCCGCTGCCCGCCGCCGGGGAATACACCCCCTCTCTGACCTCCCTTCACCCCTCCCAGGCCCTAGCTCACCGCTCCGGAGACAGCAGATGCTCCAGCAACGCGACTACAGTAACTGCTGCGAGGGAAAACACTCGCGTCCGGCGGCCAGGCTGTGTACGCCGCCGCCATGGCAACGGGCCGCTTCCGGAGGTTCCGGAAGTATGGAGGTGGGGGCGGAAATGAAGGCTGCGCTCCTCTGTTGAGATACGAGTAAGGTCAGCGCAGAATCGGGGAAACGAGAGATGGGACCGTTGATTCGAGGAAGAATGCGACGGCTGCAGGCGCGAGACCAGGATCGAAGCAGCAAGGGGACGAAGGCCGCCCGTGAACCAGGAAGAGGGGCAGCAGGGCTTCCGGCGCAGAGCCGGCTCCAACTACGGCGGCCGCGCAGGCCCGGCGGGTCCCAGGCCTGCGCCCGAGCGTCGTCGGCGCGCCCCCGCGCCCCGCCCTGCCTAGTCGAGAGCCGGCCGGCCGGCCAGGCCTGCGCAGTCGCGGCGGCGGGTGAAGATGGTGGAGGACGGCGCGGAGGAGCTGGAGGATCTGGTGCACTTCTCCGTGTCCGAGTTGCCTAGTCGCGGCTACGGCGTCATGGAGGAGATCCGGCGGCAGGGCAAGCTGTGCGACGTGACGCTCAAGGTACCGAAGGCTGGGCGGCGCGGGGCTGAGGGAAAAGGGACCGACTGAGGAGGAAAGAGGGGCGGGGCCGGTAGGGGAAGCGAGGTCTAGCGAACGCGGGGTGGGGAAGGGAGGTTTGAGGGCGAGCGGCAGAGGAGGATTGGGGTTGAGTGGGGCGGTGGGCTGGCACAGCCTCAGCCCTGAGAGGGAGAGGCCGAGAGGCGCGCCGCCGAGGCCCTCAGAGTGGGAGACGCCGGGGTGCCCGCCCCCCTTATCTGTCACAGACGAGAGAAAACGCGCTTGCAGCCCCTCCATAGAGGAAGGGGTGGTGGCCATCTCTACATTCTGACGGGCGCCACCGAAGCACCTGCTCTTGTCTCCGTAGACATTGCTTCGTGCCCCTCGAAGTTAGCTTTGTTGTAGAGGCGCAGGCTTTTTCCTGAGCGGTCATTGCTTGCCCTTGATGGTGAGATTACCACCTGTCTCTTAAGAACTTTTAAAATCGGATCTGGAAATCTTTCGAGGTAGACAGCTGCTCTGCCCCACACTGGGAGGTTCACCGCCACCGCCACCGCCGCAAAGGTCGCGGAAAATGGACTGATGGGTTGCGTGGGGCGGGATCTCTTAACCACCGGTTCCCTGCTGGCATTCTGGGCGCGAGAGCCAGCCTTCCTCCTGTGCTTTGCATTCATCCCTGTTGGAGAGGCATGCTGGGCTGCCCCTTGGCCACGCTGCTGAGCCATGTGGAGCCTGGAGCCCTCCAGGTGGGGGGATGCTGCTGCAAGTCGTGTTCACAGTTGGGCTTTGGCTGGAAAGCTCTCGGCATCTGTGGAGGACCCGGTTTAAAAGCAAAACAATACTATACAGAGCTCTTTTTGGCTCTTATTATTTTCTGCAGGGTTAAGGAAACTTTTTCTTCCACAGATTTGAGTCAAACCTCTGGAGACAGTAGAGTAGAATGGCTAAGTGTGACTTTGGTGATTTAAGGATTTGAATTAAAATCCTAGTTGTAACCTTGGGCAAGTTACTTAATTTCTCTGAGCATCGGTTTTCCAAATGCAAAAACAGAGATGATTCCTAATTCTCAGTATTAGTGTGAGGATTAAATGAGGGCATCTGTGGTATTCTTTGCATAATGCCTGGCATAAGTTTTTCATCACTCTTAAGTGTTATAGAACAGAAAGAGTTGGTCCATGTAGCGCTAGCAGTGCCAAACACTAAACACCGAAAATTGCAGTGGAGAAATATTGGCTATTTTATTGATGAATGGCCCCATCCAGGAGAATGGGAAGCTAATGCTCAAGAGCCCGAATCATGTAGGTTACAGATTATATAGGGCAGAGTCACAAGGCACCATGGGTTAGGGTGACTGGGGGCTCTTGCTTCTATATGCAGACCTTCACTTATTCCGCCTGAGTGGTGCCACTCCCTTGTCTTCAGTGGTACCTTCGTTACCCAAGTCTGGAGCCTCTAGTTTATCCTGTCCAGTTTTCTGCTGGGACAGTAGCAGAGCAGTTTCTTGCCTGATGGGGGGACTAGCTGCCTGTTTTCAGGCTTCCTTAATGCCCACACCTCGACAGGAAACCTGTGTGTCTCCAGCAGTGGGGTTTGGGAGGGGATTCGGCAGTGGCTGGCCATCTGCAGCACTCAGTATACTCCATCTAAGTCAGTTACTAATTTGTCCGCTTTTCATGTTCCAAAATTTGATAACATTTCTAATCTCTCTCTCTTTCAGCTTCTTTTTCTTTGGGAGCTTTGCTATTCCTTTATTGTCAGTCTGAGAGGTAGTGCACATAGCACAGACTTGAGCCTGACTGCCTGGGTTTAAATCCTGGCTCTGCCACTTATTGGTCGTTCCTTAAACCCTGATGATTCAGTTCCTCCATCTGTAAAATGGGGATCTTCACCTACCTAATAAAAGTGTTAAGGTTTTGCCCTGGCCGGGTAGCTCAGTTGGTTAGAGCGTGGTCCCAACACACCAAGGTTGCAGGTTTAATCCCCGGTCAGGGCACATACAAGAATGAACTAATAAATGCATAAATAAGTGGAACAAAAAAATCAGTCCTTCTGTGTGTGTGTGTGTCTGTGTGTCTGTGTCTCCCTCTCCCTCTCTCTAAAATCAATAATTTTTTTTTAAAGTGTTAAGTCCTAGCCAGTTTTGCTCAGTGGTTAGAGCATTGGCCTGCGGACTGAGGGTCTGGGGTTCAATTCTGGCCAAGGGCATGTACCTGGGTTGCAGGCTCAATCCCAACCTGGGCCACACGGGAGGGTCAGCCAATCGTGTCTCTCTCACATTAATGTTTCTCTCTCCCTTCTACTCTTTCTGAAAAGCAGTGGAAAAAATATCCTCGGGTGAGAAATAAAAATAAAAAAATGAAAAAAATGAAAGCGAAGAACTCTCCCTCTCCCCAAAATAGTGTATGTATAATGTTGCATTCAGTCTTGAGAGCAGTTCCCCTGAAGCCCATCTTTGGATCTTGGGTCATGAATCCAACTGAGTAGTATTCTGTCAGAAAAAGCCCATGGTCCTTCCTCTTGGCAAGTCATTTTATCCTAATGGTTACAAGGATAGTAGTGCAAGCATTCTTGGCAACCTGTAGCATAAGGCTTAGTCTGGATACAAAGGCTTGCATCCACAGAGACCCTCAGCTCTTCCTTCCAACATTTGGGTTCATCTTTCCACGGGGCCACCTGGAGCCAAGTGCTCAGGCCACATCTGTCAGGTTCATCTGGGTCCAGGAAGTTGGGCAGACTCCCCAGATTCAATGAGTGTTCTCCACAACTTCTCATTCATGAGATCTAGACCCACCAAATTCATTATTTCTATTCTCCCTCACCTCACTTCTTCCTTTTTCTTTCTTTGTGAGAGCAGAACCTGGTCACGAAACCTGCAGACTATTTGCTGACCCTTACACTTAGGAGAGCTTAGGAGGGAGGCGTGGTCTTGCATCTGGACATATACATCACTGCCCCCCCCCCACCACCACCACACACACACTCTGTTTTGCCATCATTGATAAATGGCTCCTCAAAGATCTGCTGGTATCAGTCTTCCCAGCATTTCCTCAAGGTCCTTGCTGAGGTTTTGAACCCAGATCTGAGGATTTAGCCTCCAGAAGGAAAGTCTTTTTCATGGGTGAAAGGCACAGTATTAGAATAAAGTATTAGAATATTTCCTTTTGGCCCACTAAATCCAGATATATAATTTTCGCTAAAACTGGCTTCAAGAGCCACACATTTGATTCTGGAATCTTGCCTAATTTGTCACACTGATTTTGTGATGAAACAGTAGGTGGAGAAGGCTATCAGGAAGTGAAGTGAGGACTTGTTGGTGCATGCCAGTTTTATGTTATGTGTAATGCAGTGAGCAACACAGGTATAATTATAGAGCTAGAATAATCATATTAAAAGGAGTCGTGGAGGTTTTGTATCAAAACCATTTATTTTACAGATGCAAAAACCCTGAGGCTTAGAGATATTAAGGGATTGCCCGAGGAAAAAGCTATATTATCTCAGCTCCAACACAGCTGTTTGTTAGTGGAAGCCATGCTTTTACATCCTCTGTAGAATTACTCACCTGCCCTGTTGATGGCATGAAGCAAATCAGGGAACAAACATCATCTGCAGTGTTATCCCAGAGTACGGTGGGCAGTGATGTATGTGTCCAGATGCAACACCACTCTTTTGTCGCGTGAGTGAAGAAAGATGGAGGCTTTCTCTGCTAGACTTCTGGACATACTGAATTCTTGATTCCTTTGATTTTGAAATGACACCATATTGGAAAACTTGTGCTTCTGATTACAGTTCACTCCCAGGGTTTTCTGCTGGCTCTTTTCAGGTAGTGGTGTTTATTTTCAGCCTTGCCTCTTTTTAATGAGCAGTTAGAACTGAGGGGAAGAACATGCGTTTTGAGAGGATGTGCTCTTGTGATGTGAATTCATATGCATCCAAAAGTCAGTTTTGCTCTCTTTCTTCAAGTTATGTTGTAGGCAATGCTATTGAATTTGGACACCAATTAGATGAATGAGAGAGCTTGATGCTGCCTGACACATGGGTGGGAAGAGAGTTGGAGGAATCTTGGAAATCAGTCACCAACCAAGCAACCTTCATGGGGTTCACCCTGAGACTTCTGGAGCTTGGCCGGCTGGCTGGGTAATTTAAGAAGCTTGTGTCTGGAGATGTTTCTTACTGTAGGTGGTTTCTTTATTATTTTGTACGAGACTCCACTGTTAACCTTGTAGGCTGGTTGATGGAAAATGAGACCACATTGTTTTTCTAAAGGTGTGTTCTGAGCCCCTCCTAAATTACAAGTATGGCATCTACTTTCCTACTTTTGATTTGTTGAGTGTTGCCACTCCCATTGCCTCCTTAGTATGTTACCAGCCAGCTTCCCCCACAGTTAGTTTAGTAACGCCTTTTCTACCCAGACAGCTGATCATATCACCACTTGTTTCCAGTTGGGGAGAATGAACCAATATGTGTGACCCAAGAGTTGGCAAGCATTTTCTGTAAAGAGCCAGATAGTAAATATTTTAGGATTTGTGGGTCATACAGTTTCAGTTGCAATTACTCAACTCTGGTGGTGTAGCACCAAAGCAGCTGTACACAGTACATAAGTGAATGGGTATGGCTGTGTTCTATTAAAACTTTATTTACAAAAACAGGCATGGGCCAGATCCATTGGCTCTAGTTGGCTCACTCCTGTTGTATACTGATATGGCCTTTGTAAAGTTTAAGGCTTTTGGAGTAGGTTACCCTTGCTTTATTGTCCCAGCATACACTTCTTCAGTTTCAACACAGTATCTAGAAATTGGAAGCATCTCTTGTTAAAGAGTATAGATGAACCAGAAGTGGAGAACCCTTTTTTCCAGCTCACTGCAGGTGATCATGGGAATATCCTGGTTGGTGACTGAATAACTGACGTAGGAGAAGTTACTGTTAAAATTTGCATCTTATCTTTAAAGTCTTGTAGCTCTGTTGGAGCTTGAAGCAGACTATTTCCAAAGCATTAACTAAAGATACCATGCTCCCTTTCTCAGTTGAAGCTGAGGATGCTTAGCTGTTTGCAGAATGGCAGGCCAGAGGAGACCGTGATGGCTCCTGTGCTCCGGTGGACCTGACCAGCTGTGTTCAGGGCCATGAAGGTAAGGGCCGGAGTTTGGGCTTTTGGCAGGCGAAGTAGATCAGTATTTCAAATAGGGCCCAGTATTTCTGGGCATAGTGTGCTCCATATCTGATCAGAACACAAACATGCCTTCAAAAGAGAAGCTCAGGAACGGGTATTTGTGCACCCGCATTCCCAGGGGCCTTAGTCACAGAAGCCGAAAGGTGGAAGCAACCTAGGGTGCATCAGTGGCTGACGGGGTAAACAAAATGTTCGCTTTGCTCCATACACACAATGGAATGTTATTCAGCCTTAAAGAGGAAGGAGATTCCAATACATGCTGTAACATGGAAGAACCTAAAAGACATTATGCTAAGTGAAATAAGCCAGTCACAAAAGGACAAATATTGTATGATTCCACTTAAAAGAAGTAACTAGAGTCGTCACATATTTACAGAAAGAAAGTGGACTGGTCATTGCTTAGGGGCTGGGGGAGTTGGGAATGGGGAAATTAGTGTTTAATGGGTACAGAGTTTCAGTTTGGGAAGATGAAAGGTTCTGGAGATGGATGGTGGTGATGGTTGCACAACAGTGTGAATGTGCTCAATGCCACTGAACTGTACACTTAAACATGGTTATAATGGCCCTGGCCAGGTGGCTCGGTTCGTTGGAGCTTTGTCCTGTACGCCAAAAGGTTGCAAGTACGATTCCTGTGCAGGGCCCATACCTAGGTTACAGGGTTTGATCCCTGGTTGGGCCTCATACAGGAGGCAACCGATCAATGTTTCTGTCTCACGTTGATGTTTCTCTCTCTCTCTGTCTCTCTCCCTGTCCTCTCTCAGTCTCTCCTCCCCCCTTCCCCTCTCCTTCTCTCCCTTCCTCTCTCTCTAAAAATATCAATAAACTTATCCTTTGGTGAGGATTTTAAAAAAAGATTAAAATGGTAAATTTTATGTTATGTATATTTTACCACAATAAAAAAAAGAGCCCTGGCTGGTGTGGCTCAGTTGGTTGGGCGTCAGCCCTTTCACGGAAAGGTTGCTGGTGTGATTCCCAGTGAGGGCACATGCCTGGGTTGCAGGCTTGATCCCCAGTAGGGAGCGTGATGGTTCCATCTCACGTGGATGTTTTTCTCTCTCCCTCTCCCTTCCTCCTCTAAAAATCAATAAAAAAGTAAAAAAGAGCTAATAAGCTCAAGAAGAGTTGTTACCAGGTAGGCAAGTGAGATTGCTTATAGTGCTTTGAAACACTGAAAAGAGAATCTGTCTCTGTATCCAAACCCACTGGTCAGAAATGTTTGACGCTAAAGAGTAATCTTTTCTGTTCTTTAACTTTTGTAGCATGCCATCTCAGCTGTTAAGAGTCAAGTTTTATTAGCTCAGTCGGGTAGCTGCACTTCAAATGGTCGCATAAAAGGAATCGACTTCTAATAGGTGCATATTTAAGTGGTGCACTCAAGTCATAAGCTTAATTTTCCTGTGCCGATTTTTAAAATCTAAATGTCACACAAGATAAAGGGACCGAGAGTGCTCTTTTTGTTAGAGGAACCAGAGCCAGCCTCTCAGTAGATCGGAGTGAAGTGAGGGAGTGATCCATGAGCATATTTGAAGGAAGAGTCTAGAGCCCTGAGGCAGGAGCATACTTGGTATTTTGGAGAAGCAGCAAGCTGCTGGTGTGATGAGAATAGTGACCCAGGAGAAAAGTGTAAGGACCTGAGGTTGGAGAGAGCGGCCCCCAAGCCCAGTATAGTTTCTTGCGTGGTATAGTATACTTGTTTAAAGAGTGAGTGAGTGAATGAATGAAGGTGGACAGTATTTATTCACTTATTTATTTTTGAATGCAGATCAGGGCAGGGAGTTAGGGGTGGTGCCTAAGAAAGGTAGGATACTTTTTCCATAGTTCATGGAAAGAGCACAGCGTTTCACCTGTACCTTCCCCTGCTTTTCCCCTTCAGGAGAGAGGATGCTAATTTGCAGAGCAAGAAAGACCAATTTTGGCTTTTTCGTAAAGGAACTCCTGTTGTTCTGCATCACAGGGAGAATAGGAAGGAGAGCAGAGGGAGCAGAGCTACTCAGCTCTTGGTGGTTTTCAAAGGTGCTCCTGCCCATGGGGTAAAGCTCATCCTTTCCCTGCCGTGTCCATACCATAGGCCCTGACTTGAAATCAGCAAGACATCTAGGGAGAACCAGGGGGCACGGGGGTGCAGGAATGGCAGGTGGTGGCTGGTTTTCAGTAGGATTAAGGGAAGGACTGCTGATTTAACTGAATCTACGATTATTCTAAGCTGCTCACAGAAATCCGTCACCGCCATCTATGAGACGTAAGAGGGAGAAGCTTGAGGATGTCCTATTGGTGCTGACTGCCATTCCTGGTTGCCTTTTCTAGGACCGCTAGCTATGTTCTTGATATTCAAGGTCCTCCAGACTTGGCCTCCTCTCTGCCTTTCTCCCCTAGTTGCCCGTGGTCTCCTCCTGCTGGCTGTCTCTTCATGACCCGGGTTCTCCCGTTTCTGGGTCTTCGCTCTAGTATTCCTTTGGCTTGGAGTAACCACCCACATGTGCCAGCAGAATCCTACCCATGCTTCAAGGCTCCTTTCATATTTTTCTCAAGGGGAGAGAAATGGCCAAACATTCCTTCCTTTGTTCTCTTCAGGCACTTTGCTTTTGTGTCTTTTCAGCACTGTCTTGTGATCATAAGCCTGTACTTCTGTCTCCCTGCCAACCTGTATGTTTCTGGTAGACAGAGGCCTGTGCCATCTGCTTTATTTTGCCCTGCCCTGTCACCGTAGGGGGTTGTTGTGTGAACTCCCATCTCTCTGAAGATCATCTTCTCATATCCCTCCAGGTGCAGTTACTCGCTCCCTCTTCTGTTGTACCTTCACCCCTCGTTACTTATTATCATTGTACCAATAGGATCAGCATTGCCTGAGAGCCTGTTAGAAATGCAGATTCCCAGGTCCCGCCTCAGACCTACTGAGCTGGAATCTGGTGGCTCTTCCACCCTGTGCACAGGAAGGTTTGAGAATCATTGCCTTAACACTCCCCCTCCTCCCCATACCACACTGAACAGAGTATAGACGTGCTTGAGTATCCCTCCCCCTCTGTGTTGAGTTTCCAAAGCATCTGTCTAGCACAGTTGTTGGCACGTGTCAGGTGCTAAGAAGTGTTTGCTGAATTACGCTAAAGGGCCCCTGGCATTATGTTTGAGATGCTCCTTCAGTCAACATGTTATTGAAGTGCATTTAACTGTGCCAGTGCTTTGCTAGGTGCATGAGGCACCCTGCTGTGAGTGGGCGTTAGCCCCTATCTTTGGCATTTAAAGATTGGTGGGGGAGATAGATACCTATCAATTCATTATGAGATAAGGCAAAGTGTGATAAATTCTGTAACTGCACAGGTATTAACAGAGGCCTAAGGGAATACCAAAGGAATGGCAGTTATTTCCAGATCAGAGGATTTGTGGTGGTTTCATGGAGAAGATGATGTCTGATGGGTACCTTGCAGGATGTATAGGACTTTGATAGACAGACACTGTGGGAAGAGGCATTCCAGGCTGGGAGAGCCTGCTCCAGGGCCCAGGCATGAAAGTCCACATATAGGATATTTCTTGAGCAAGGAAGACACAGAGGAGTAAGCTGGAAGGTGTGACTGGGGAGGTGGGTTGGATGCAGACTGAACTTCAGCTCTCATGGTGAGGAACATCTGCAATCATATGTTGTTGGTACAATTAGGTGTTCAGTGGTTTTTGTGGACACTGCCCTCTTAACTTTCTCCTCTCCCATTCCACCTTGCTGAGCATGGGTGGGAGGCAAGGGAGGATTTAGAAGAGGTGGGACAGGCCTGAATGTTTTAGTTTGCATTGGATCATAGCCCCAGGCCTTTTTTTTTTTTTTGTAGTGCTAGATGGTCAGCCACTTCCTCCCTCACCCCCTTTCAGAGCCCTGTTACACAGTGGGGTCCCCTAAGTCAGAAAGACCCAAGCTCCATCAATAGAGGGTTTCAGACAGTGTGCTTTAAAATGCCATCAGAACCCCAGACTGAGCCCAGTATGTTTTATTATACTTGCTGTCTGTTTTCCAACCCCGTGGGTTTGTGAGGATTAATAATAATACAAGAATAAGCTATGTTTCTCATTCTCACAACTATAAACCGATTTTTGCCCTCTCCTGTACACACACACACACACATATCCTACTAGTTCTGTTTATCTGGAGAACCTTGATTAATACAGTGAGTGACCTAGTTCTTCTGCAACTTCACCAGCATTTGGTATTATCACTATTTTTTAATTGTGGCCATTTTGTGTAATGTGTAGTGATATCTCATTGTGATTTTAATTTGCACTTCTTAATGGGCAATGTTGTTGAACATCTTTTCATGTATATCCTTTTTGTGTATCCTTTTTGATGAAATGCTTCTTCATGTCTTTTGCCCATGTTTCTCATTGGATTGCTTTTGTTTGTTTTTTTACTGTCGAATTTTTAGAGTTCTTTATATATATATATTTTTTTGTTCAGGACTCTTACTTGACAAATGTGTCAAAATATATTATTAAATAGTATTAAGTCCTGTTATTAAAGAGTATTATTTGTAATACTTTTATGATTTCATCACAGCTCTGAGTGTGCATTGGGAGGATTTCTACACTAGCCTACTCTGCCATTTGGATGAAACTGGGAATCTCCTGCTTATTCAGATGTGGGGAAGCCTGTTTCTACCATACAGAAAACACTTTTTCCTGATCCCTTTCCTTGGATTCCTGCAGAGGAAGGACAGGAGACCCCCAAGACCTGAGCCCTTAGTGAGATCCTACTGACTCCTCTAATAATGAATAAGATCCTTTCCTTTCTTTTTGTATCATTTAATTTTGGGAAGAAAAAAAAAAAAGACTTTTCTAAGTTCAGTCTAAGTCTTCCCATTTTATAGCAGATAAAGTTGAGGCCCAGAGAAACTAGGTCCTTGTTTAATTGGCAAATAAAACTTATCTATTTATATTGCAGGTTTGCAAATATTTTTCCCATTCTGTAGGTTTTATGGGTCTTTCACAGAGCAAAAAATTGTGATATAATTTATCAATTTTTTTATGGTGTCATTTAATGCATTTACAATGGCCCTAGCCGGTTTGGCTTAGTTAGAACATCAGCCTGCGGACCAAAGGGTCCCGGGTTTGATTCTGGCCAAGGGCACGTACCTTGATTTTAGGCTTAATCCCCGGCCCTAGTAAGAGTGCATACAGGAGGTAACCAATCGATGTGTCTCTCTCACATCAATGTCTCTCTCTCTCTCTCCCTTACACTCTCTCTGGAAAGCAATGGAAAAAATATCCTCAGGTGAGGATTAAAAAAATTTAAAAATGCATTTGCAGTGTTCTGTAACTATCATGTCTGCCTATTAACAAAACACTTTGTCACCCGAAACAGGACACCACAGCCATTAAGCAGTAATTCCTCATTGCCCCTTCCCCAGCCCCTGGTTGTCTCTATTCTGTTTTCTGCCCCTATGATTTTGCCTATTCTAGACCCCTCCTGTAAGTGGAATCATACAATATTGTCCTTTTATGTCTGGTTTGTTTCACTTAGTGTAATGTTGTCAAGGTTCATCCATGTTGTAGTATGTATTAGAATTTCATTCCTTTCTCAAAAAATAGGCTTTATTTTTTAGAGTAGTCTTGGCTTCACTGCAAAACTGAGCAGAAGATACAGAGCTCCCATATACCTGTGGCATTCAATATCCCTGCTATTAATATCCTGCACCACAGTGGTACATTTGTTACAGTCGTTGAACCTACATTGACACATTTTTGTTACCCAAAGTCCGTAGTTTACATTAGGGTTACTCCTGTTATTGTAGGTTATATGACTTTTGACAAATATATAATGACATGTATCTGCCATTACAGCATCCTACAGAGTAGTTCCACCCTAAAGAAAAGGAATCTGAGCTTCACCTCTTTATCTCCTCTCCCCCTAACCCCTGACAATCACTGATCCTTTTACCGTCTCCATAGTTCTGCCTTTTCCAGAATACCGTGTATCTGGAATCATACAGTATGTAGCCTTTTCAGATTGGTTTCGTTCACTTGGTATCATGCATTTAAGGTTCCTCCACGTCTTTTCATGGCTTGATAGCTCATTTCTTTTTAGTGCTGAATAATATTCCCTTGTCTGGATGGACCACAGTTTATCCATTCGCCTACTGAAGGACATCTTGGTTGCTTCTCCAAGTTTTGGCAATTGTGACTACAGCTGCTGTAAACATTCATGGGTAGGTTTTTGTTGGACATAGGTTTTTAAATCCTTTGGGAGAATCCCAAGGAGCGTGATTGCTAGATCATATGGTAAGAATAGGTTTTGTTTTGCAAAAAACTGCCAAACTGTTTTCCAAAGTGGCTGTACCATTTAGCACTACTACCAGCAGTGCACAGGGTTCCTATTTTGCCACATCTTTGCCCACACTTGTTATTTTTTGGAATTTTTTTTTTAAATAGCTATACTCGTGGGTGTAAAGTGGTTTCTTATTGTGGTTTTGATTTGCATTTCCCTGCTGACTGGTGTCTAAAAATCTTTTTATGTGCTTATCGGCCATTTGCCCTTTATTCTTCTTGTTCAAGATTTTGGCTATTTTAGTTCCTTTGCCTTTGCATGTAAATTTTACAATAATCTTGTCTATCTACCAAAATAGTCTTACTGGGATTTTGATAGGAATTGCATCAAATCTTTACATTAATTTGGCAAGTACTGACATCTTTATTGTGTTGAGTGTTGTAACCCTTGAACTCAGAATATCATTCCTTTTGTTTAGATCTTTTATTCCTTTCATCAGCATTTTGTAGCTCACAAGTCCTGTACATTAGTTTGTTAGATTTACGCCTAAGTATTTCATTTTTGTGAGTGATTATATATGTAAATTATTAAATCTGGCTTCCACATGTTAATTGCTAGTATGTGGAAATACAGTTGACTTTTGTATGTTGGTCTTGTGTCCTGTGACCTTGTATTCTGTGACATGGCTGAACTCACTAGTTCTAGGTAGGTTGTTTTATTTCTTTACTTGTTTGTTTTTTTATAGATTGCTTTGGATTTTCTACATAAACTTTCATGTCATTGGTAAACAGGGATGGTTTTATTTCTAGTTTCTGATCTTTGTTCTTTTTATTTCATTTTGTCGCCTTACTGCACTGGCTACAAATTCCAGGGCCTGTTGAATAGCACTGGTGAGAGTGGACATCCTTGCCTTTTTCTGCATCTTATGGGAGAGCATTCAATCTTTTACCAATAAGTCTGATGCTAGCTAAAGATTTTTGTAGATGTTCTTTATCAAGTTGAGGAAATTTCTCTCTGTTCCTAGTGTTTTGAGAATATTTATGATGAATCATTGTTGAATTTTGTCAAATGCTTTTCTTATATCAGTTGAGAAGATTGTGTGTCTTTTCTTTATTTAGCCCGTTAATATGGTAGATTACATTGATTGATTTTTAAATATTGAACTTGTCTTGGATCTCCAGAATAAACTCTACTTGGTCGCGATATATAATTTTTTATATGTCACTGAATTTTATTTGCTGATATTTTGTTAAGGATTTCTGCATTTATATTCATGAGAAGTATTGGTCTGTTGTTTTCTTTGCGCTGCCTTTGTCTAGTTTTGGTATTAAGCTAATACTGGCTTCTTAAAATGAACTACTTGTTCCCTCCTTTTCTATTTTTTGGAAGAGATTGTTTAGAATTGTTAATATTTTAAAAATATTCAATGGAATTTCTAAGGAGCCTGGAGTTCTCCTTTTTGGGAGTTTTAAAATAACAAATTTAATTTCCTTATTAATTACAGGGCTATTAAAATGATCAGGGTATCACCCTGGCTGAGTGGCTGAGTTGGTTGGAACATTGTCCTGTGCACCAAAAGGTTGTGGTTCGATTCCTGGTCAGGGCACATACCTAGGTTTTGGGTTCAATCCCCCGTCAGGGTGAGTAAAGGAGACAACTGATTGATGTTTCTCTCACATCAGTGTTTCTCTCTCCCTTCCTTTCTCTCTAAAAATCAGTATAAACATATCCTCGGGCGAGGATTAAAAAAATAAAATGATCAGGGTATCATTACAGTGGGAGAAAAGGAAGGTGGAGTTGTGGGGAAGGAGCAACATTTCTTCAAAATCTACTGTCTACACTTGCAGAGGAGGAACTAAATGGCCCCTGTTCCTATTTTTCTAACGTCAGGCAGGTCACATACCTCAGAGTTATGATGGGAATTCAGATGGTGGGTTTGGTTATCTCTATCCAGAGTAATGATGGCATTTCCAAGAAAGTAAACTCTTAGGAATTTAACAAATGAGTCATCAATGCAGAAGATTTTTGTTGACTATTTCTGTGTGCACCTCAGCCTTCCCAGTCAATAAAACACAGTGCTTGCTGTATGCTTTTGATACCTGTATTGGGTGCCTGCACCAAGGTGTTTTTACACATGGGGCCTTTAACTCCTGACTGGTTAGTAGAATGGGGGCCTTGAGGCACCACAAGAGCCCAGTCAGAGCTGAATGAAGCCACCTTTAGTTTTAGCCCATTGATTAAGTCCAGGAAAAAAGATTCTCCTTTTCTGAATTCTCCCAGGGCTTTGTCTGGACAGCAGGGCTCAGACACCTGGCTCATAATGGCAGAACTAGCCTCAGTAAGACCAACCATTTATTAGCTCATGTAATCAGACTGGAGAAAAGACAGGGTTGCTGATGGGCTTGAGGAATGGAAATACTGCCAAGGTTCTTTCCCTCCGTGGTCAGCACCCACTGCAGACTGGTTTCTCACACATGGAGGGTGATGGAGCATCTGATGGCCCCTTGCTTCCCTGAAGGGATTGCCCCTCTTCTTTCTTTATCATGTGAAAAATCCTGAGGAAGGGTCTAATTGGTAGGGCTTGGGTCATGTGTTGCATAGTGTGGTTGGAGTGAAGATTGGAGAAGTTCCCAGAAGAAGATCAGGAGCACTGGACAGAGCTGACATGAGATAGAGTCTATAGCTAGTCATATATTTTAGAAGGTTGTGTTTTTTTAAAAACTGCTTTTTAGAGAGAGAGGAAGGGAGAGGGAGAAAGAGAAATATCCATGTGAGAACAGAACATCGATCGCCTGCCTCTTGCACACCTCGTACCGGGAATCGAGCCTAAAACCCAGGCATGTGCCCTGACTGGGAATCAGCCAGCAACCTTTCTGTGCACAGAACGACACCCAGCCAACTTAGCCACACTGGCCAGCCAGGGCTGGAAGGTTTTTAGTGGCATGTGTTGAAGCCACAAGTGTTTTCTGTTACCTTCAGGTAACCTAAAATAGTTTATTAATAAGATCATCATTATAATATTATACATAGTTGATAGTTAATATATTATAACATTAACATATAGTTAATAGTTATATCTATATTATACAGCTATATAGAGATATAGACCTAGTAAATAATAATAGGTTATTGTAATAGCCCTCAAATATGGTTATCTGAAGATCTGCTGTACCTATTTATATATGTAAGAAAATTTTGAAGGAAATAAGTAGAAAATCACAATGCCTCCTGCTTAGTTTCTGATTATTTTTTCTAAATTTATATTTTTCTTTTCTAGATGTAGCCAAGAGAACCTACAGTCCATTTTAACTATAACCTTTAGTGAAACTGCCATTTTTTCCTATGGGGTTAATTTATTTCACAGGAAATTGTTGATTTTCTGGGATGCTATTGAAGATAGAGTTGGTATTTTGATTTCAATGAATATTTACTGAGCTATTTAAGGGATATACAAGATGTTATTACCCTCAAGGAGTTTCAGGTCCACTGGAATAAGTGAAAACAGAAAAGTACAGTCCCTGAGACTGAGGCTTCATATCTCAAACATGGAATAGCTTTACTCATCTGACATCTGAATCAGATTTTGGTTGGGAGTGGAGAACTGGGCTGGGTTGGCCTTGTGCTTGGTGGTTGCTGAGTAAGGTGGAGGATTGGTTGGTATCTGGGGTAGGAAGGTTGATGCTTCAAGGCATCACCCTGCAACCCACCTTCCACATTTCTGATGGACAAGGCTGCATTATTTGCTGAGGCTAATTAGCATTTAAACTCCAGGGGCAGGGGGGAGGAATGGAGAAAGAGAATAATTGTGTAACTATGATTAAGAAACTGAAGTTTAAAATAAAAGGCACGTTTAGTGATGGCAGGCCCATACACGCCATTAATGGCTCCAAGATGAATGCCTCTATTGCAGGCTTAGCTCATTTCCTTTTTAAAAGGACCAAACATTTTGTAAACCACAGTGTTTATCTCAGTGTTGAATTCCACAAGGGCAGACAATTCAGCAGGGGGAGTCTGTGAATATCAGCAGAAAATCAGGTATGATGTGGGCTGAGGCAGGGTAGGGGGTCTTAGATAAGTGATCAGTATCTTTTCCTTTCTAGAGAATGTTTATGCCACTCTTCATAATATTTGTTCCCTCTAACTGTAGAGTAGAGGTCAACAAATTTTTCCTATTAAGGGGCAGATAGTAAATATTTCTGTCTTTTTTTTTTTTTCCAAACCTGCAACCTGGGTATTTGCCCTGACCAGGAATGGAACCGGCGACCTTTTGGTGCAGGGGATAATGCTCAACCACCTGAGCCATACCGGCCAGGGCAGATATTTTTGTCTTTGCTCGTTATTGGTCACTATTCCAGCTACTCAAGTTTGCGATTGTATGGACATGTCTGTGTTCCAATAAAACTTTATATGTAGACACTGAAGTTTGGATTTCACATAACTTTCACATGCCGTAAAATAGAAGTTTTCTTTTGATTTTTTTGGCAACCATATAAAAATGTAAAAACTACACTTAGCTCATGGGTTGCACAAAAACAAGAGGCAGTCCATATTTTGGCCCATAGACCATAGTTTGCTGACCCCTTTTCTAAAGGTCTTAAAAATAACTTCTATAAATTAGTTCTAAATTTGAGGACATTTTCTTTAACAAGCAGTTATATAGCACTTAATATGTGTCATGCACTGTGTTAAATGCCTTACAGATGTTAGCTAATTTCATTCTCAGAATAACCCCATGAGGGAGGTACTGTTTACCTAATTTAACGCACAGAGGTTAAGTGACTAGCCCAGGGTCACAGCTAGTAAATGGCAGAACCTAGGTTTGAACCCAGGTAATTTAGCTCCACAGTACCTGTTCTTACTACCATGATATGTGATCTCTTAAAAAATTTATAATTATTGACTTTTTAATCTAAAGGAATTTTAGAGATTAATTCATCCCTGCTACATCTCCATTATAGACGCGTTCTTACACACCAGTTTCATAGCCTTTATGCTGCCAGTTTGTGCTCAGTAAAATTATGGGTTACTACTTACTATGCAGTTTCAGCATCTCCTGTGACTGCCTAAAAGCTTAGTCTTAATCCCCACTGATCCCAAGGGTAATATGTCTGCACAGGCTGGGCACTTAACTGTTCACTTACTGTTTTATTTATGTCCATTGTGAGCTCCTTGAAGGCAGGAGCAATAGTATCTAAATGCTTTCCATCAAAAAGAAATCTATTCTGGTCATCTTTTGCTTTCTTTGGGAACACCTGTCTCAGATTACTCCCAGCTTAGATTTTGCCCTGCTGCTTTTCCTGCTTGAATAAGCAGCTGGTTGAATCTTGAGCCACACTTGCCTGTGATAGGGAACAGAATTTGTGGTGTCATGCTACACTATCCCTGTTGATCCAAAGATAACACCAGGGCAAGGCTAAGAATGGAAAGTTTCCCAGTCTTTCCAAGGAAGAATGGGGGGGGGGGGCATGTCAAAACTTAGGTAGATGATAAGGGCCCCAGGATTGCTGGTTCCTTTTGCTTAGTTACAGCCTTAGACTCTACTAACGTGGGGGGACCTCAGAGAACTTGTGGTGCAGGGGTTTGCATGCCACAGGGGTTCCGCATAGTTATTGCAAGGGGCCCCCAAATCCACATGTGGGCCAGATAAATGATATGCTTTACATGTGTGTACAGTTACTTTTCAAATGTATGTAGATGTCATCATGATCAAAGGGAAAAGCTCTACTGAATTTGTGTTAGGCTGTTATTAACACACTGCTACCTGTTGAGAAACCACATCCAGTTCAAGTCCCTTATTTACAAATGAAAAAACTGAGGCTTGGGGTGAAGAGGAAGAGATTTGCCTGTGTCATACAAAAGGGAACAGCTGGCCTGGAAGCTCGCTCAGTTTGTATATGCCGTGTAGCTTGTTCTGTGTCTCCTCTTGGGGTGAGCACAGATGAAGAGATTGGCACGTATTTTGACCTTTAATGCTGTGCTGTACTTTCTAATATTGTCTAATAGATTTATTACAATAATGTTTACCAGTATTTATAGTGCTTCTCTCAAGAACATTTACTTATTTATTACTATATTCCTTGCCCTGCCCCCATAAGTAAAATCCTGTATTCCAACCTGGAAACCTGAAGCGTGGTAGAATTGGGCAGCTTGCTTATATCTGTCTGTAATAGAGCTGACCCTAAAACTCTTGCATTTTCACCTCTGGCCTGGGGGTGCTATTAATCAGACTGAACTTGTGAGGATTTCAGTTATTCATATCTTAGGGACCTATGTAATTCAAGATGTTAAAATAAGGAACATATTTGTCCTATATAAGCCATAGTTTATAATATTAGATACATAAGTAATAAAATAATATTTTGATTTCCCATTTGCTTTGTACCTTTTTAAAAATTAACTTTTTATTTTGAGATAACTGTAGATTCCCAGGCAGTTATAAGAAATCATAACAGTGAGGTCCCCTGTTCCCTTTGCCTAGCTTCCCCAGTGTTAATATGTTGCAGAACTATGGTATGCTGTCACATTGATATAGTCTACCACTCTTATTCAGATTTCCCCAGTTTTGTTTTTATTCTCTTGTGTATTTTAATTTTCTATAATTTTATCATGTGTGTAGGTTTTTAATTTATTTTATTTTATTTATTTTTTAAATATGTTTTTATTGATTTCAAAGAGAGCAAAGGAGAGGGAGAGAAAGATAGAAACATGAATGATGAGAGAGAGTAATTGATCAGCTGCTTCCTGCACGCCCCCCACTGTGGATCGAGCCTGAAACCTGGGCCTGTGCTCTGACCTTGAATCGCACGGAGATCTCCTGTTTCATAGGTCGACGTACAACCACTGAGCCACACCGGTCAGGCGTTTTTTTATTTTAAAAGTTTCTCAGTTGGCTGAGAATTTGAGGTGGGAGGAGGGGAATTATTACTGAGTTCCTCTTAAACTCTCCCAGTAAACAACTCAAGTATAATTTCTGTTTTTTTGTTTTTTTTTTTACATAACAGCTATTTAACTTTTGGGCAAGTTTCCTAACTTACAAATCTTGGTTTACTCATCTATAAAACAGAATTCACAGTAGCTACTTAATGCAGAGGACAAAAATAAGAAAATATGTATAATGGGTACTTAGCAAAAGGAACTCAATAAATGATCATCTCATTTTTGTTAAGTGATATTTTAAAAACAGATTACAAATGAGAGTATTTGGTGTTTTTAAAGCTTTTCACAAAAGTGTGGGAGCTCAGGATTGTAGAATTGGAAGGTCCCTTAGTAGTTTAGAACCAGTGAAGGACCCTTTTAAACACTCTTATTCTTTAAACTAAAATCTGCTTCCCCGTAACTTCTAGGTCTGCCCTCATTGTGTGATAGGCCTTCTAAGATATGAGACTGCGACAACGGTTGTGTCCCCCCTAAGTTATCTTGTCCAAACTGACTCTCCTTTAGCTATTACTCAAGATGAATAGCTTTCCCTTTCCCATCTTGGTCTCCTTCTTCTAGATAAAGACAAATTTGTTGTTCCCCTTAACTGAACACAGAATTCAGATGTAATCTGGCCAGCATATCCCAAATTAGGCCTGTCTTCTTTTTAGCTGAGCTTTTTTTGAAATCAGCTCACCCAGTTCATACAGCACATACAGCTTGTTCTTTTGTATTTTTCCCCACTTTCTAGATGAAAAATGAATGCATAGCAGCTGAACACAGCAAATTAAACACACATTTTAACATCCATTCCCTCCCTTAATCCCATTAGAGTGATAGTAAGGGGAGAAAGGTATCAGCAAATGAGTGTCAATGGAATGTTGAAGGCAAAAAAGCTTGTGTGATGTAGTGGGCCGAGGAACCGAAAGTGCCTGCGGGGGGGGGGAGAAGCTAAGAAGAAAGAGGATTTGTAATGCGGACCCTGGAACAGTTCCAGAGCTGAAGAAACCAAATACTGAAAACAGGAAGATTAGTTGAAAGTCTGTGTGAAAAGCAATTAGATGTCTTCAGTCCCTCCCCCCGACTCAGGAGACGGGTTTTAGCCTTAGATATTGAAACAGGTACACGAAGTGTGGAAGGGATGGAGTATGGAGCAAAACGGAAAGTAAAGCCTTTAAGACAAGGATCTAAACTGAATGGTAGGGCCCAGCCGGGTGTGGCTCAGTGGTTAAGCATCGACCTAGGATCCAGACGATCAGGGTTCGATTCCCGGTCAGGGCACGTGCCCGGGTTGCGGGCTGCAGCCGATCAGTGACTCTCTCATAATTGATGTTTCTAGCTCTCTCTCTCCCTCTCCTTTCCTCTCTCTGAAATCAATAAAGATATATTTTTAAAAAAATAAATTAAAAATAAAAAGAACAAACTGAATGGTAGGGCCATTTTGCTCTCACTCGGTTTCCAGAATATCTGCCTGCAGTCACTCCCGTACCAGAGACTGGACCATCCTCCTCTGATAAAAATTAGCCCCAGGGAGAGCATTCTAAAGGTACGACTACTTCTAGAAGTCCTCAGTAAAAATGGCAGATTCTTGCCTGACTACTCGTATGTGAAGTCCCCAAGTTGACCAGCTTAGACAGCCACCCCGCCCCGTTTTCAGACAGCTTCTAAAAGTGTGAGCAGATAACTAAATATCACAAGACATTTAAAGAGAACCTTTAACATAAAAGACAGAGATCAGAACAGGTCAAGCAGGGATCATTGGGGCTATTTGGGACCGACTACCATGAGTAATAACTAAAAGTAAAAATTCAAGAAGTACTATTATAGGTGGATTACTTAGGAAGGTATAAACAGCAGAAGAAAGAGGCTGCCCCGGGAGCAAGAAACAGGGAACCAAGCTGATGGCTTTCAATATAAGCCGTGTGGAACAATTTTAAGAAACAGTTGTATGTATTACTGTGATTTGATTTTTTATTGGGAAAAAAACCCCAAAGCAGACAGTCATTTAATGTCCCCAACACCAGTAGTAGAGGAGCAACATGGATTATATGAGGTACCCATAGAATCTGATAAGGATCCTTTGTTGTTTGGGAGGTTGTGTGTGTGATCTTAAAGGATAGTTCACAGATAATATACCTAAAGGTCAGTGAAAAAGAGAACATAGTGGCAGAACCTGAGCTAGAATCCTCAAGTAAAGGAGCCTCAGAGAGGAGGCCAGCGTCAGGTAGCGCAATGCTCAGGCGTCTCGCTTCTATGAAACTTGGTGAAGGGCGGGGGAACGTGTTCTCTCTGAAGAGTGGAGATGTTTATGCAGCTTGGAGCTGTAAATGCAAAGCCCATAAAGGGAATATCCTCTTGGCAGATACTTGGAAATCACTTTGTAGAACTCCCTAGGCTAATGATGTGTCATGTGTCGGTAAGGCTTTCACACCGACTAGAGTTTGCCTCTTGCTGTGAGAGCTGTGGGCCCGAGCCCTGTGGACCACACAGAGCATCAGCCAGGCCACAGCACCAGCCTCCAGCTGGCTGCTGCCAGAGTCATTTTCCTAAGAGAAACTCTGGGCTCCTTGTGGTCTGCCACAGCCTGCTTGGTACCCAAGGACCCTCCAACTTTTGTGCCCACCATGCCTGCTCTGTCCTTGATTCCCCACATGCGCCCCCTATTCAAGGTTGGTCGTGTTTCTCATCTTTCCTGTCACTATGTATTGTCTCTTCTTGAGGAACCTACTGTTAGGGGCTTCAAGGTTCTTGGCCAGTTTGTCTATTTCATCTGCCTTCTAATAAAACTGGATCAGGATTAAGTGTTAGAGAAATGAGATCTTGGAGTTGGTGGGGGAGTCGGGGGGGGGGGAGGGTGCAGTGAAAACTGCCATATAAGTAAAACTACCACTCGAAGCATTCAGGCTTACATTTTTTAACCATTTTAAAATGTGTTGTTTACATTCTTCTGTAACTGAGTACACTGAGTTGAAAATACCCAAGGGTCTTCAGGATAAGCCTTGGCTGTCATGCAGTAGGATGCCTTTGGTGCCATTCCAGCAGGGGATGGGTTGCGCTGTGGAAGGGACAGGTTGGGCCTTTGTGCTTGTGTTCCTCAGTATCTCTCTTTGTATTTTACTTTGCCCACAGATTGGGGACCACAAATTCAGTGCTCACCGGATCGTCTTAGCAGCCTCCATCCCGTACTTCCACGCGATGTTTACAAATGACATGATGGAGTGCAAGCAGGATGAGATTGTAATGCAAGGAATGGACCCAAGGTACTAAACTCTGCCATTAGGTTTCACAGGCTGCTCCCAGGCGCAGTTTCTGCCTGGTGCCTGGTGCCACTTGGGGGCCTGCAAAAGGACACACTATCTATAGCACAGCTCCATGCACATAGTGATTATCAGCTGGTGGCCTGAGACAGGGTAAAATGAGGGGAGTTTTTGTGTTTTTACTCTATTAGAGTATACATTTAATAGGAACTAGAGTCCAAGATATGTTTTTTACCTAGGACAGGTACAAAGGTAGTAGTATATAATCCTCTGCACTTTTCTGTGCTAGCCATTTTAGCTGGTAAAATCTTTTTCAAATAAGAGTCTTGTCTTCAGTCTAGATCAGTGTTGTCCATTAAGACTTTCCACAGTGATGGAAATGTTCTATTTGTACTCTCTAGAATGGTAGCCGCTAGTCACATGTAGCTATAAGCACTTGAAATGTGACTAGTGGGACTGAGGAACTGAATTCTAAATTGTACTTAACTTCAATTAATTTAAATGTACTTTTAAATACCTACATGTTGCTAAATGCTACTATATAGGGCAACACAGGTCTAGAAGGTGGCAGAAATTGTGGTTGTCTGATGGATAAGAATATTGAAGCCCAAGGAGGTCAGGCTTAAAGATTATCCCGTCTAAACATCTTTCTCCAGGACAGCCCTCCATAACAAAGAATAGTATTGGCCTCCAATGTCGACAGTGCCAAGGTTGAGGAATTCTTCCCTGGGGTAATTTTAGGAACAGGTGGCAGTACCTAACCCCTGAAACCACATCAGTTAGGCACTTATTTGAAGTTGTCCTTACACCTAGAGTTGCTTAGTACTAGACACTCTTCATGGAAATACCTTTCTGATTTTTGTCTAAAGACTTTATATAAACATATTCCATCATATGCCTTTGGGGGCCTTGAGTGGAAAAAGGCATGTTTATGTCACTTAAAGGATTTTGCTGCAAATCCATGAACTGAGGCTGTATGTTTATAACCTAGGCTGTTTTCAGGGGCCCCCTGCACACCTACTGTGTGCCTGGCGTTGTTCTGGGGTCTGGAAATGCAACAGCAAACATGACATGCAAGGTGACACAGGGCAATGACATTCTCATGGGGCTAGAGACAAGAAACAAACCAGTGACTCTAAAACACTAGCTGGTAACCTGTTGTTTGTTGCCTAATCTCACAATGGTGGAAACTCAGGAGAAAGGAGCTAGGAAACTGTGGTCCCCTCGGGATGATTGAAGGTGATCTGCCCCAGTACCCGGAGAGGATTTATATTACCCACTGCAAGGCAGACATCTCAGGCCAGGTAGTTATAACGAAAGGCACAGAAGTGGGTCTCAGGGGCAGTCAATGTACACTCTTCTCTGAGGTCTGTGTGTGAAGGCCGAGCTGATCACCATGCACAGTCTAGGTGCTTCCTTTAACAGAGGTAGACCGAGTACCTGTGATGTGTGCTGAGGCTGGCACTGAGGTATAAAGCAGAAACCACCCCTGTTGTGCCAACTTCTAGTAGTGGGGATATGGCAATAAACAGATTCACACATGATATGGCTGGGAAGTGAAAGTGATGTCAGAAAAGTAAAGCAGAGTAAAGGCTAGTGAATGATGGTGGTGGTGGTGGGGTCTGTGCTATTTCAGGGTGACCAGGGAAGGCCTCTGTGATGAGGTGACGTTTGAGCCAAGACCTTAATTGAAATGAGGGAGTAAGCCATCTGGGGGAGAGCCCTCCAACCAAAGGGAGCAGCCAGTGCAAAGGCCCTGAGGTGAGAGTGTGTTCAGCATGTTGGGATAGAGTGAGAGGGTGACAAAGTGGAAGTTGATACGGTCAGAGATGGAGAGGAGCCAGACCACATACAGCCCTATAGACGGAGTTTGGATTTCACTGTCAGTATGAATTGGGAGAAAAAAATATTGGAAATCTCATTCTGGAAATTTATCACAAAGAAATAATAATCCAAAACCATTATTTATAATGGCAGTAAGATGGTACTAGCTATTATGCTTAGCAGTAAAGGAAATGAGCACATGCTGAAATACTGTATAGCAGCCACTAAAAACAATAAACATGAAGGCAGTGTAGCATCATGGTAAAGGGCCTCATAACTATTATTTATATTTATACAGTTTATGCATGGAGGCAAATAGGGACTGAAAATGAACCTAAAAAAATGACCACCATTGACTTGTTCATTAGTGATATTGTGAGTAATTGCTTTCTTTTTAGAATTTTCTGTTACAAAATTATTTGGGCAATAAAGACAAGAAGTAGAATGAGTCTGGCTGTGGTGAAGTAATTATTCCATTCAGATAGGTTCTCAAAGGGCACGGATGAAATGGATTTTAGAGTGGGGCCCATCCATTCCCCAGGTAGGAATGTCAGCTCACTTAGGGCCTGAGTCTCCTGTGGGCCAAACCCATCTCTAAAGAGCTCCTTTCTCTTTCCTGTAGTGCCCTGGAGGCTCTCATCAACTTTGCCTACAACGGCCACCTTGCCATTGACCAGCAAAATGTCCAGTCACTACTGATGGGGGCGAGCTTCCTGCAGCTGCAGAGCATCAAAGATGCCTGCTGCACATTCCTCCGAGAACGGTGAGGTGATGTGGTGTGGTGGGCCTGGCCTGTGGTGAGGAGCATGGCCATTTCATTTCTGGAACCCCTGCCAATTTTCTGAGTCATTGGGGCACTTAGTGTTATGAAGGGAATGAGCTGGGAAGGTACTCTGCAGAAATGACCTTTCCTGAAACCAGTATCAGGCAGTGCCCAGTCCCTTGGGTTGAACCTTTGAGGAACATGATTTATGAACCCCTGACTGCACTCTCCCTTGGCCTGACTTGTACCTCTTCTTCTGGTCCTCTCTCTCCAATCTGACTAGCTGCTTATTTAGCTGACTGTTCCCACTGAACTGATTGATTCGGTGCTTCCTAACTGTTCCACAGACATCTCCTTCTTTGTTTAGATTCTTTCCCCTCCTGCTATTTCTTGATCTTTGTTTTCCTTTAACTGTTTAAGAGTCCACCCAGATTTTACCTCCTGGGACTCTCTGTCCCCTCAAGCCCCCTGGGAGCAGTCATTGTATGCTCTTTTAGGGTAACGACCACGGATTTACCTCTACCTGTGTCCAGCACTTAACGTGACCTTTAGATGACTGAGCAGATAAGGCTTTTCCTCCCCCTCTAGAGACAGGCAGAGCTCTTAGTCCTAAAGTAAAAGCCACCTTTTAACCACTAGAGGCTTGGACATGAGGACTAGTGCTGGGCTCCACACATGCAGGGAGAAACCAGAACAGCGAGCACTATGTCTGTGGTGCTCTCCAAGGCCTGGTCTCCACCTAAGTAATCTGACCACCAGGTCTCTGGCCTGAAGACCAGCATTCCTGCCCTCCTGAGCCTCATCTCCTCTCAGAGCTGTCCTCTCCCTCTCCCGCTCCAGCAATCCAATTCACTTAGCAGCTCTGTGCACACTGCCTGCTCTCCACATCCTGCCCGTGTGGTGCTCATGGACGTCACTGAGCACTGCTGTGTGTGCAGCTAGTCCTAATAACCGTGTTAATGATGCCCAACATACAGGGGGGTCCTCTCCTGGGTGTGGAGTGAGTGGTTTCATTGTGAGATAAGTGGTCCTCTTCCGGGTTTTGCAGATGGAGCGCTCATAGTCCCAGAGCCTGGCATGACCCTGCCCTGGGATGCCTTCTGGGGCAGGCTGGAGGGATGCACGTGGAGGTGTGGGGCATAAACCGTTTTTCCTACTCATTTGTAAGCTTCTTAAGGAGACAGACTGGACTTAGTTTATCTTTATATTCCCAAGAATTTGGAGAATGATTAAGTAGGCATTCTGGAAAGGATTAAGTTGGCTACTCTCACAGGGGATAACAGCTCCACCTAGAGGCTTTAGAGGTCATCACTGTAAACACTGGATCCAGTCTCTGTTACAAAGTAGTGTCACCTAAAAGATGATTAGAAAAGGATTTTTAGACCAGTGCAGTTTACCATGCCCCAATGATACTTCCTTCTTAGTTTCTCAGAGCCTCAGTTTTCCATCTAAAAATGAGAGCAATTACTACTTTGCAGTGTTGTTAAAAAGATTCTGGAGAATGTGTGTACAAGGCCTGGCAAAGTACTTGACTCACTGAGGGTACAAAATAAGTGATAGTGCCTGGAAGTTGTTTCTGGATGTCTAAACAATTAGACCTCTAGAGCCTCTTTCTGTGTGAAAATAGAAAAAAGTATAAGGGTCCCCATGTTAGAGAATCATCTCTCCTCTGGGTTTAAGCTCCCATTCTATACCTTCAGTGCCTTCCTGGTGAGCAGAGGTGGGCACTCAACCAAGGATGTTGGCAGCCAAAGGAAAGCAGGCAGGTTTTCCAGTAAGTGTTTGCTTTTCTTCTCTTCTGGGAGCTGCTTCCCAGGGCTTCCCAGAGAGCGCATCCCACCCAGGCACACAGAACACCAGGCCCACAAGGCAGAACCTGTGAGGATAGTCTGTCTTAATTTTATAACTTTACAAGTTGAGTCCGAGAGATGCACCCAATGTCACACAGGGAGTTTCTCCAAAGCTGAGGACAGAGTTTGTAGGGCATTTTGTTGTTGTTCTGTGGCCGTACCCAGAACCAACCTGAGAATGATGGAAGATAATCTTCTTTCTTCCTCTAAATTTTTTCCCCATTTTTTTCTTATGCAATAGGCTTCACCCCAAAAATTGCCTGGGTGTGCGCCAGTTTGCTGAGACAATGATGTGCGCTGTGCTGTATGATGCAGCCAACAGCTTCATCCACCAGCACTTTGTGGAGGTGTCCATGTCGGAGGAATTCCTGGCCCTGCCCTTAGAAGATGTGCTTGAGCTGGTGTCTCGGGACGAGCTGAATGTCAAATCCGAGGAGCAGGTCTGTAGGGCACAGTGGCGGTCTGCCCATGATGGAGGGGCTGCTGCCTTTCTAAGCTTCACTTTCTTTTTTTTAACAAAATGAAGATCATGCTGTGTATGCAGCTGTTGATTATTATGGGTTTGTTTTATTATATATGTGCATTTTTCATGAAAACTTCATACATTTTTGTGTCTAAATGATATTCCATTGATTTCACCAACCCTGCTTCCCTTATTCTTGGATGTTCGGGTTATTTCCAGTATTTACTAGTAGAAATAGCGCAGTGGTGAACTGGAAGTAAGTACAGGTAGCTTTCTGAAAGAGTCTTTTTCTAAAGCAGAGCAGAGCCTTGAGGCAGTTGCTGGTGGGAAGCATGAAGTCAAGAGGGGCTTGTTTTGTTAAAATGAGAGAAATGACACTGCAATTTGACTGCTGATGGGAATTTTCCAGAGAAGGGACGTATCTGGGGCACTAGGGGTGTGTATGTGCTAGGAGCACAGGCGTTCAGTGCACACCCAGATGCAGGGGGAGGGGTGGGGTGGGAAGGGAGATGCTCGTAGATTCCTCTCACCTCTTCTGGCTTGTTCCAGCTGAGAGTGAGGATGAAGGCGCATTAGAGACCTGAGAGATGACTAGGTATGAATTCGGCTTCTAGGAGAGGGGGAGAGTGAGTGGAGGATGCTAGGGAAGTGGAGAGGGCTTGAGAGGGCGCAGGGCCTGGCGAGATTAGCAGTCACAAATTTAAAGCAAAGTGGTTGGCTCTGTTGTGCATTTTCTGTCAGCCACATGTGCCAGTGCAGATGCAGAGTAGGGGGTGAGGTGAATTCAAAGAGGTGGGCTTCACCAGAGTGAGATTTTCCCCCAGGCTAGTGTGGTGACGGGATAGGGCATAGCATGGGAATTGAGGGCACCTGCGTAATAACCCGTGGAGCCCATGGGCAAGCAAGAGGTGAGTGAGCTAATAGGCTGGGGGCGGGCGGAGACCTGAGAGGGAGGTGACGGAGGAGGAGCCCTGTCAGAGGCTCATTGGCGTCCGTTACTGAGCCGCAAGAATCGGAGGTGGTGGTCAGGTACTAGCATACTTAAACCTCTGGAAGAGGTAAAGCTATTGGCAAAGCGAGGTGTGAGTGGTCCTAGGGTCCTCTGAGGACAAAGGAAACATCATCTGGGGTGCTCAGGAAAAGCCTAAATGAGAATGTAGGGTGTTAGCCAGAGAGGACCAAGGGCAATCCTTTCTGTTCAACAAAGATGTGGTGCAAGTTGTCTTAAAAGAATGGTAAGTAAATGTTACTTTGAGCAGAGGGTGGTGAGGGCTGGGCAATGAAGGGTGTTGAATGCAGGGATGAAAATGTGGACCTAGCCCTGCAGGCATTGGGAGCAGCACTGCAACAAGGCCTCTGCCCATTTGGTCATTTGGGAAGTCTAACCAGTCTTATGGCAGGACTGGGATATTTGAAATCAACATTCCTGGCCTGTCATGAAGTGGTGCTTCAGCAGGAGGAGCCCCAACCCCAGGAGGCAAGCCGTTGGGATGTTAGTCCCAACTCAGCTCATTTCCTTGGAGCCTACACCCCTGAATATTAGTGAGCAGTAGAAAAGTGGATCGTGAGCTCAGCAGTGCGGGCGCTCGCTCATCCTAAGAGCAAGGAATATGACCCAGTAGCTCATGTTTATTGGAGTGATACTTCTCTAAGGGTTGGAGGGTTTTAGAGAGATATCCTGTGGCTGGAGCCATTAGGGAAGGCTTCTTGAGAACATGAGTCTTGAGCCAGACCTTAAAGTAAGGGAAATGGGTTTAGATGAAGAGAAGGTAAGGGGGCATTCTAGGTGAAGGGGACAGTGTGAATAGGAGAATCAGCCAGCCTGATGGAGGGTGATGGAGGGGATTTAGGAGCAGGGTGCAGGAGCAGCAGGAAGGAAGGTAAACAGGGATTTTGTTGTGATGCAGAAGGGTATAGGGGCCCATTGCCTGGTTTTCATTAGAAAGTCCTAACGAAAGCCAGAACTGTTACAGCAACCTAGGCTTGCCTTTAGAGATTGGACCAAATGGGGTAGCTGGGGAAGTAGAGAGAAAACATGGGATTCAGGAGACAAGTAGGAAAGATTGAATGACCCAGGAATTGCCTCAGTAGAGGGAGTGGAGGGCCTTAGGTTGGGGGGGCTTGGGGATGTGGCCTCTGACTGGGAAGAGTTGCCGCCAGAGCTTCCATTCTCTGTCATGGCAGGTCTTTGAAGCCGCTTTGGCCTGGGTTAGATACGACCGGGAGCAAAGGGGGTCCTACCTGCCTGAGCTGCTGTCCAATATCCGTCTACCCCTCTGCCGGCCCCAGTTCCTGTCAGATCGGGTGCAGCAGGATGACCTGGTGCGTTGCTGCCACAAATGCAGGTGAGCAAGGGTGGGCCTGCACAGGATGCTGCTGAGGGTCTGGGCAGAGAAGAGAACTTGGCCACTTGGGAGAGGGATTTGGATCACAGCAGAAGGGGCTTCCTCCCCTGAGTTCTGAGGATCTTGTAGCATCTGCATCCATGGAGCTATTTGTGAACCTACACATCTATACTGGCTGCTCTGACCTTATCCACACCACCTGCTGACTTAGCAGTGACTTCCTGGGGCACCTCCCCCTCTTCAGTAAATGCTGGTCAGTGCTCTCTTCTCAGGCGGTTTGGGGCTGCATCTACAGTGATGGGCAGGAGAGGGCATGTGTACCAGCACATGGAACTTTCACCCAGAGTAAGTCACAACATGGCCAACAGAGCTACCAGACAGCTCAGAAGATGGCAGCTCTCGGGGCGGTTATAAAAGAGCCTCGGAGGAATGTTTACCCTCCTTCACGTTGCTCATCATGCTCACAGCTGGGCCTAGAGGAAGTCGGTGCCTGGCGCAAGCGCGGTGAAGCTGTGTCAGCTAGGGGTGGAGGCGTGCCTGGAGGTAGCTGGGACCCCGTGACACGCAGTCTCAAGGGTGCTGCTGAGTTTGAACTGTATTCTGTAGACAGTGGGGAGCCATCAAAGGCTCTTAGGAAAACAGCTTGGCCTGCAGTGTGAAGGCTGGAATGGAGGGGTGGGGCTGGAGGCAGGGGACTTGAACAGCAGCTGTTGGCTTCTTTTGCCACAGTCCAGGTGAGAGGTGGTTAATTGCAGGGTGGGAGCCGTAGGGGTGGGAAGGAAGAGCGGGGCCTGAGTGGTGGTAGGTGCAGGCTGCTGGTGGAACCTCCCTAGGGCCAGCTGTTTTAGCCACCACCCTGTTTTTCTCCTGCCAGGCGTGTGCCTATTAGAAGATATTCATTCTGATTCCATTAGCCAACGTGGGCTCAGCTCATCTTGCTTCCCCAATTTTGAGCATGTCTCAGTAGCTATGTGTGGTTTCTCCTGGATTCAACTGGGTTCTTTGAGACCAGACCTTCCAGAAGGCTTCTCTTCCCAGGTTCCCCTGCAGTTGGAGGTGGGGGGGCCAGGCTTGGAAATACATTGCGGGCCACATTGGGGGGGTGCCTCCTGTCCTAGCATTTTATACCTTATTCCAGGGACCTGGTAGATGAAGCAAAGGACTATCACCTCATGCCAGAGCGCCGGCCTCATCTGCCGGCTTTCCGAACTCGGCCTCGCTGCTGCACATCCATCACTGGGCTCATCTATGCCGTGGGAGGCCTCAACTCAGCAGGTATCTTGCAGCTCCCCCTTTGCAGAGCCCTGTCTTGAACTCTGTACATGAGGAAGCACTGAACAGCCTAGCCTGGCCCTCTCGCTCCTCTCCTCTCTGTCACTCTCTCTTGCCCATCTCAGTTTTATTTAATTGTTCTGGAGTTAGAGCATGTCAGGTATTAATACCATTGAATCAGAATATTGGAGCTAAAGAGCCCTTTAGAGATCCTTGGGGCCTAGCCCCTTACCTTACACATGGGGAAATTGAGGCCCAAAGGACTGGGACTTGGGTCCTGGCTCCTGAGCCAGCACTCTCCCTGATATCACATTGGCTAGGGGATGGGCTCAGCCCTGGACAGGATAGAGTCAGAGACCCAGTTCTCTTTCAGGCTGATCACATTTGGTCATATGGGTCCCTAGGGATACACTGCGAGAATGTCACCATAAGAAGGATGATTCTCCAATACAGTGTCTGCCACTATCAGCAATACTTATTACTCTTTATCTCTTAGCTCCTGTGGTACACAAACACTCTACAGTCTGGGTGCTATTGGCAGCTCTTGTGTCATACAGTCAAGTTTTCAGGAAAGCTCCGTGGAGCCCCCTGCCCTCCTGAGCCCAGGCACCATTGCAGGGCAGTAGAGATTCAGCAAAGAGGGCAATATGGACACTGACTCCTGGCAGTACAGTGGCACAGGAGTTGTTGTCTCCGGTGTGGAGGCCAGGCCTTATCACAGTGTCAGTCCAGATTTATGGGAGGTGGGGAGTTGGTGGGCAGTCCTGGCAGTTTTGTTTTTGATTGAAGGTTAATCAGAGCTGGGTACTAGTCTATGATGTCTAAGTCCTTAACTAGTAACCTGTAGTGTGGCAGTTGCTAAGTGCCCCCAAGCAGAATAAAACGAAGGGGAAGTCTTTTATTTGATCCTCACAAAAACCTGATGAAAAGGTAGGGTTGGAATGACCATTCCTTGTTACTGAGCACTTAGTGTTCTAGAACCATGCTAGGTGGTTTACATATTGTATCACCGATCCTCACGACAACTCGCCGTAGAGATTATCTTCATTTTACCTGTGAGAGCAAAGGATGGAGACACAAAGCAACTTGCCCAGGGTCAAGGGCTAGCAAGTGAAAGTGGGCATTGGAGCCCACACCCTTCCCTTGGGCATGCCTCCTGCATTGAGGAAAGAGTGTATCCACCTGCCTTCATCTTTGGCTTTTAGCAGGTGGAGTACCTCATTGCAACTTAAATTTCCCTCTCTAGAAAGTAAATGCCTCCCATCTGATTCTGATTTTCCTTCAAGAATTAGGTTTGAGATCATCAAGCCTGAAATTTCTTAGTGGGCCCTTCTGGCTTGAGAAATCCTGCAGGAAGAGCTGATAGAATCAAGTGAAACACTCCATATAATCACTACCCAACAGCTGTGATCTAAACGAGTGGTCTCATTTGTTTAAATTTGAGTAGCAAATTTTTATGCAGGTGATTCCCTGAATGTGGTGGAAGTGTTCGACCCCATCGCCAATCACTGGGAGAAGTGCCATCCCATGACGACAGCCCGCAGCCGCGTTGGTGTGGCTGTAGTGAACGGGCTTCTCTATGCCATCGGGGGATACGACGGCCAGCTGCGGCTGAGCACTGTGGAGGTCTATAACCCAGAGACAGACACATGGACCCGAGTGGGGAGCATGAACAGCAAGAGAAGGTATTCTGGAAGCCATTTGTGCAGTCCGATCGTACACACTATGCATCTGGAGAGCGCCATGCTAGACAAGCAGGGGTACATAGTGAAATAAAGCACGAGTTCTGGCCTGGGAATTTCCTGCAGTCAGGCCAGCCACTGCCAGTTCCTCCAGATGGAAGCAAGCCCCCATCTGCTTAAAGTAAAATACTGCCTGGTCCTTCGAGGAACTCAGGGAGATGAGTCATGGACACATGGAAGTTGTATTGTTATTTAAGTGCCAGATAAGGCCTGAAAATGTGTATTATGGAAGATTCAATGAGGGAGAGAAGCTAGACTGGACCATCTGGAAGATTTTGGGGAAGAGGTGTTATTAAAGCTAAAATTCGAAGGATAAGGAGTGATAAGAGGAAAACCAAGATGTTTTCCTTTATACTTTCTTTCCTCCAGGATCCCTGCTAGGCATGTGCTTTCACTGCCCGGGGAGCATATGAACCATAGCAGTGTTCTTTACTTCAGGACCATGCCCCCAGGCATGAGCACACAGGTGTTGGTGAGGTGCACCAAGTTTACATGTCTTTTAACACACCCCTCCATCACTGCTTGCTTGCTCACATCTCCTGATAAGAAGTAGGATTACAGGACAGCCAAATAGTGCCCCGTTTAGCCTTTTTAGTGCCTAAGTGACAGGTGGCATCTTTTCTTGCATCAGATGTGTGTGGAGTATCTATGTGCTTGGGCAGTAGGAGCATTAGAGTGGGAGAGTAGAACTGGACAGGTTCTTCACTCTGCCCTTGGTAAGGCCACACCGGCTCAGTGGTTTCAAATGGACCCCGATGTTTCTCTTCTTGGACTGCAGGAGAGGAAAGCAGGCCAGGGCCCCTCCCCATTTCACCAGAACGGCTCTTAGTTTATTGCTTTCACATGCTGCGCCCTGTGACCTGTGCCCAACCTTAGGGGAGAAAAGTTGGATGAATTTTTCTCAAAAGGGGCAGTTTGAAAATCCTGGACCAGTTGCTCTTTAAGGGCCTAAGTATTTCCCTCAGTCTGCTCTCTCTGGCCATGTTTTGGGTTCTCTACTTGTGAGATCATGTGACCACACAAAGGTCAAGTGACTGCATGTGTGTTGAAGAACAAGAGTCAGTGTGGAAGTCCTTTGCCACGTGAAAGTATCACAGCCGTGACACACATTCCATCTTTGTCGGTGTTCATGTTTGTATGTGGCCTTGAGCCAGAGGGATCTGCCTTTGTACCAATAAGACCAGATTCACAAAGGGTCACGGCAGGTTTGTTTGGAAGGAAAAAATATGTATGTAAGATCTGCTCCTCCCGAGGCGGTGAGCTAAGCGAATGCTCTCATGGTTCTTTCCCCCATCTCCACCTCGAGCCTTCCCCTCTGCACAGCTTGGATACTTTGCAGCTTTTTGTGGCCTCGAATGACTCATTGCTCCATATCCCAGCCATGGCTGCCGTTTTTGCTTTGACTGCAGTCATTTCTTCCTTGTTTGTCTGCTCTGGGCTACTTCCTGGCTTTAATGTCACTGGGTTTAGAGAGTTGTCTGGGAGGAAAGTCCTCTGGGTGTTCCTTTCCCTTGCTGTGGTTAATGCCCTGTTATTAGTAGCGTGGGTCCAGCTCCATTTCATCCCCTTTAAATTACAGGCTGCCTCTCTCTGAAATCAATAAAAACATATTTTTTTAAAAAATTACAGGCTACCTTAAAATGTTCTTGGTCGCTTCCCTCCTGACATCTCACACAGCTTTGTCCTGCCAACTGGTGACAAGCTCCTTTCTGCCGTCATTCCTTTCCCCTCCTCCAGTGGTCCAGGCTGCTTCCAGGGAGCTTCCTCTCATGGATGAGTCCCTGCCACACCGATCAGCATTTCCCCTCCTCTCCATACTCGTCCTGACCACTTGTCTAATAGCTAACCTCACATAGTTGTCTGGCACCTCTTACTCTTTCCCATATTTTTGTTGAACTTCCATGTTGTTACCCATGTCTGTTCTAAAAGCAGAGTGACAGGTCTAGTGAATTTGTGGTCGTCCCACAGTCCTTGCCTAAGGCAAGTCCTTTTCCTTTTTCAGGCTGTTCAGGGGGTCTGTTACCATGCCCCCAGAGGGACATATGTGGATAAGTGTGATTTGCTATGTACATTTGAAAGGGGGTTATAAGCCTGGTATATTTAATTTTCCATTTGTTAGACTCGCAGATTTATTTACAGTCTTTTCCAGCCTCAGGTTTGAAAACTGAATTGGGCAGCTTGGCATTCATGTTTCATTTCTCCTGAGGCTTTGTGTGGAGCAGATGATTACATGGTTATGCCAGACCCCCGGGGTCTTTAGTGTTAGGAGAGCCTGGCAGGGTGACCAGCATGGGAGTGGGGCCTGTCTCATTTAAGTCTGAGCTTGCCTTTCTTGGGACAGCTAGGAAGAGGAGCCCAGCCCGTTGGTACAGTGATGATGGTGCTGCCTCCTAGTAGGGTGTGGTGAGGGTGGAAAGTAGTAAGCGTAGAGCACCTGACATGTGTAGTAAGTGTGCAACTAGAGGAGCTGTTACATCACCCACTGCGACAACTTAGGGCCATGCAGGGCTGTGTATGTAATAAAAAGATAGTTGTTGAGCTTCCTAGTGAATTGAGTGGGAGAATCACAGTAACATACCAAACATATGTTGAGGGCCTGTGTTTACAAGGCACCACATGGAACAGTCAGGCTCATGCCAATGAAGGGTGGGCTAGGAGAGTAATTTGCTGAGGGATCAAGGTGGCTTTTTGCGGAGGAGAGCAAAGAATTTGATCAGGGCCTTAAAGGTAAATTAGACCATGAGCACAGCAAGGTGGAGAATAAGCGTATGAAACAAATCAAGGACTGAGAAGAGTGGGGAGGGGAGGAAAACCAGTTGGGATGAGAGACAAGAGGAACCGTAGACAGCTTCCTTCCCCTCGATTTTACACCTTTACTTAACCACATACTGGGATTTAGGTCTGTCCTAGGAAGAGGCAGTTGGTGGTTGTTTATTTCTCAGTGAACATGAAGGTTGCCCAGGAGCCTGAGGCCCAACTGGGATGACAGCTCTGTCTATTTCAGTGCCATGGGGACGGTCGTGCTGGACGGGCAGATCTACGTCTGCGGGGGCTATGATGGCAACTCTTCTCTCAACTCCGTGGAGACCTACTCACCTGAGACAGACAAGTAAGGACTCCGTCTCCCCGGCGCACCTGGGGCTTGCTAAACAGAGGGTAAAAAGTTAAAACTGCAGTTTTTAAATCAGGCGTCTTGAGGATGGAGCACATCTTACCTTTTTAGCCCCTGTAGTACCTTGCATATTCTAGGCATTTAATAACCTTTGGTTAAATGAATGAGTGATTAAATTTTAAAAATAAGTAGTCAGCGTAGACACTGGAAACAGCTCCATCAGCCCGCTGCAATGGAACGCAGGGGAAAGGATAGGAATGGATGAACTGCACTTTCTGAAGCGGGTAAGCTATGATTTGGGGAAATAAAGTTAAGTGGTCAGATGAGTTGGAAACATTGATGTCTGTACCACCAGAGTCCTTATCTTTCCATAATGCAACATTAACATTTTAAAGACTGAATCCACAGCTTATATAACCTCATCTTATATAACACCTAGCCCATCTTATGGAATTATTTTGTGGAACACTCTTTGGAAAATAAGGTTAGCCCAAATTTCTCATTTTAGTATTTTAATTTTCTCATGTTATGTAACCAAATATTAGCACATTAGTAGAATGGATTCATCAGAGTGCTTCTAAGCCAATATTCCATTCATTTAGCCAATTTATTATGTATCAGGCAGCAAGTAGGGTGTCTAAGATTGTTAAGTAGCACCCAGTCTATTGGGCCACCTGCACATTACAGTTGTCCTTCCCTGGGGACCTGTGTCTGGCGCTCTTCTGCATAGCATGGGAAATGCCTTCATCTTCCCCACGGTTGGGGAGAGGCAGGATTAGACCCATGATGGATAGTGGGTGATGCTCATTTAGGCAGCAAGAAGAGAGTCTGGAAATAAGACAATGTCCTGTGTGCTTGGGGAACAGATGTAGCTGGTGTGTGGCAGGGCATGAAGTTGGCGAGTAGACCAGGATCAAATGGTAGAGAACCACATTAGGGAACTTGAACTCTGTCTTAGGGGAATCAGTGAGGATCCACTGGAGGGGTGTGCTGCTCAGGGTCCAAATGGGAATGGTTTGAACACCAGGCCACCTGTAAGGGGGCTGTTTCAGTGGTTCAGGTGAGAGGCCAGAGCCAGGGGATGGGACAAGCAATGACTAGTAGGCAAACCAGCGGGGAATTGGCAACCACAAGAATGTTGAGGATGAGGGAAAAGAGGCCATAAAAATGCCAAGTTTACAAGTATGGCAACTAGGTAGCTGGTGGTCCCTTTAACAAGATGGGGGAGGGCCAGATCTGTAAGAGGCCTTGTAGAAGAGCAGCTGTGGGTCTGAAGCTGAGGGAGAGGCTGCAGCTAGAGAAAGCTGCCCGCAGGTGGTGGGAGGTGATTGAGGTAGGGAGATGGCGCAGGGCGAGGGGGAGCACAGCATAGTGCTCCCAAACCTTTATAAGCTGCCTTGGGAGGACAAGGACACCGGATCTCATGGTTCCCCTTCTCCTTTGGCTCTTTCCTGAAGGTGGACAGTGGTGACCCCGATGAGCTCAAATCGCAGTGCCGCTGGGGTCACAGTCTTTGAGGGCAGGATATATGTGTCTGGCGGCCACGACGGTCTGCAGATCTTCAACAGTGTGAGTCTGGGCTGCTCCTGGGCTAAGGGAACTTTTTTCTTTGAGAGCTACTCAAAAAGGCAATTCTCTGGAAAAAACTTTAGCCTTCCCGTTGCTGGGTAAGGCATCAAACCTAATGAGGTTTTGGGCCATTGACCGCGAGCTCTGAAATTCTTGTGAGCATGGAAGCCGGTGTGCATTAGGGAGGCAGAGTGTAGCCACCCTGCCCCAGCCCGTTTAGTTCTGCATCTAATGCTGCATGAGACCTGGTGCGAGTTCTGCCCAAAGTAAGGCCAATTATAGAGTGTGACTGCAGAGAGCTGTATTCTTCTGCATAGTTGGTTTGAAATAAAACCTCATCAGCCCTTTACTGGAGGTTGGGTCCCTAGAGTCTATCAGTGCTGTGGTGGCACACACCCTGGACCCATTTCAGGGGACCTGCCCTCATCTGGCCGTCAGTACACAGCAGAGCAGCCTTGGGCAAGCCCTTCCTTTGGTTCCTTAAATTCAAGCTGAAGGGGTGAGACTAGACTCTTTCACCTGTCCCTGTAAACCCAAGAGCAGGTGTGCCACTGAGGGAACAGCTTCAGAGCCAGAGCACATGCGGGCAGAGCTCTCCATCCCTGGGCTGCCCACTGGCATCTGACACCCTGACCCTGTGGGCCATTGTGCCCGCGTGGCCACCCATGGACAGAGCCTTGGCTCTGACTCCCGTGCCTGTGCCTCTTTCCCTCCTGAAGGTGGAGCACTACAATCACCACACGGCCACCTGGCACCCAGCCGCTGGCATGCTCAACAAGCGCTGCCGGCACGGAGCTGCCTCTCTGGGCAGCAAGATGTTTGTCTGCGGGGGCTATGACGGCTCTGGCTTCCTCAGCATCGCCGAGATGTACAGCTCTGTAGCAGACCAGTGGTGCCTGATCGTCCCCATGCACACACGCCGGAGTCGCGTCTCCCTGGTGGCCAGCTGTGGGCGCCTCTATGCTGTGGGGGGCTATGATGGACAGTCGAACCTCAGCTCAGTGGAGATGTACGACCCAGAGACGGACTGTTGGACTTTTATGGCCCCCATGGCGTGTCATGAGGGAGGGGTCGGTGTGGGCTGCATTCCTCTCCTCACCATCTAAGGCAGAGGATGGGATGTGGTGGGGTAGGGATCAGGTACAAACACAGGCACTTCCTTCCGGGGACAGTCCCTCTTGGGAGAGGTGGTGGACCAGAAGACAGGGTGAAATGTGAGCTCGCCAGAGGTACAGTTTTTCCAGGTGCTCAAGTTCTCCCTCACTGTGCTGCTCTTGTGACCGTCAGGTCTAGGTCATCTAGATGCACAGCATGGGACAGAAGCCCCTCTAGGTCCCGCAGCTGGTGACACGTGACTGCTTTGTTGGTCCACACATACACAGGCTCCATCGAAGCCCAGCTCCCACCTGCCACAGCTCTGGGCTGCCCTGGCAGATGGCCTTCCATCTGACACTCCTCGCCTGCCGTTTTCCAGCCATGTAGTGGCCAGTCTGTGATGGGGCAGCTGCAGTGGCCAACCCTGTTGGAAATGAGTGTGGCTGGGAGAGGATGACACGCTCCAAGTGTTCTGACTGCCTGCGATGATGCGGCCCCAGCAAGGTGCTTGGTTGCACACAAGCTCCTCCTTCCATCCGAGGGCACAGAGGTGTTGGTCCTCATTGCTGGATAAGCAGGGAGAACAGAATTTTGCTATGTCTGATTTTGGGATTTCAGTGCGGTCTTTTACATCTTGTTCAGGAGAAACAGAAGAAAAAAAGATACTTGAAAGAAACTGAGGGAATTTAAAGAAACACTTGAAAGAAACTGGAAATAAATACTTTTTTAAGTAAACAATTTTTGCAAGAAGAAAACACTTGTAAAAAAAGATACTAAAGAGAAATAATGTGTTTAAAGAGAAAACCACCCAACATGTAAAGGGCGGTGACCGCGCCCACATTCGGATCCTAGGGTCCTGAGGCCTCGCGTAGCACTTGGGGTTCCCTCTGAACCCTAGCATGTCTGGAATCAGCGCACTCCACTGGTCCTGTAGCAAGGTGCTCATTGGGTTTGTCTTCACACCCATCATCAGAGGACTTTTTTAATCATAGGCTTAGTGAGTCGGCTGAATTACTGACGCTCTTCTAGGTGGGAGCTCCCAGCTGGTCGCTGGAGGCTCCAGGTACCCCTGTGGTTACCTCCCACTGCCACCATGGCTCCCATTCTGACCCCCCACCCCTATGTCCCTTCCTTTCTTATTCTACCAGCAGGAAACAGTAGATCTGGCCGTACTCTCGCCCATTTATCATTCTTAGATACCTGTGCTCATTGTGATGCTCTTGGGGCTGGCTTGGTCCCTTGTCTATCCTGCCAGTCCAATGTCCTCCATCCACTCGCCAGTTCCAGGGGCCTGGACTCCCTCCAGCCCTTGGCAGGCTGATCAGCAAGGTGGGCCTTCACATTCAAGCAAAGCTGGCTTTATGGTATAAAGAGCTAATGGCTGAAGGAATCTCCTGCTGCTGCAAAGAACAGATTTTATATTTCTTCCTCTGATCTTAGCAAATGACCTCTTGCAGACACTCCATGCTCCTTCATTCTCCTCCCTGGATGGGACCTTCACATAGCACAGCAGGATCCGAACAGGAGGACACCTGTGCTACCAGTGCACTGGTCAGTGGGGCTGTCCTTCAACTGCTGCTGCCAAAATCTGGTGTTCGACAGTGCTTCCAGGAAGACTGACGGGACAGTTATTTTAATGCAAGACTGGGTCTTAGGGTCTGCGTCTCCACCTGGGTGGTCTCCTGTCTGTTGCTGCCTCTGGTGGCCTGGAAGCCTGTTCAGAAAGGCACAGTGTGGAGCTTGAGACGTCTTCCTCCCTAGGACCATGAGGTTTACCAGGGTGTGCAATCGCCATGTACCCAGAGGGAAGTACCTTTGTTACCTGCCACTTAGGCGCTGGGCCTCTGTTCCAAGCACTTGAAAATGATGTTTTTTTAAATGACTCAGCAGTCTGATGGAGTTTAGCCTGAGCTTATGGAGGAGCTCTGACATTCCTCACTCCCTCGGTTTGCCTACAGAGGCCGACTTGGAGGAGGCTGGGTCTGTACTTCCTGGTAGAGGAGTGTATCAGTGCTCATCTTATTTTATTAAGACACTTTCTGTGAATCTGAAACAGCACTGCCGATCCTGGATTGGGAAGGTGTTAAGGAGCAGTAAGTGGGCTAGAGAGAGGTCCTCGCCAGGTCCTCAGGATGCTGGCCCAGATTCTGCCATTGGGGATGGTAGGTCGTTTCCTGTGATCTGCTGCTCTGGTCATGGCCTTCCCAAGTCCACTCTCGCCTCCTGGTGTGAAAGTTACACTGCTGCACCTGAGAGCATTTCCAAGTAAGGAACCCAGTGCCTGGATCTGGGTTCTGAGCACAAGTGCATAAACACCAACGGTTTACCCTCAGTCAGTCCCTCGGGCTGGTGGTGAATGTTTGCAAATAGCTGGTCTGGCCCCTTGGTGTTGGCGCCTTTCCAATAGCACTGTGAAAAGAAGAGACATCAGTCACCCAAGGATATTGTGAAAGGGTTTGACAAGGAGGTAGGACAGGTACTATGCTCAGTGGGCCCTGGGGTCTAACCCAGCTCTGAGCAGAGGACTGTGACCTTCTCTGTCTTTGGGCATTTCCCCTTAAACAACACGTGGGTTTTATCTGAGATCAAAGCCAAGATGGGAGCTAAAGACCAGCCTTTTGACTTGGCCACAAAGATGTGAGTAGGTAGAAATTCTGCGCCTCCCTACCCCCCCCAATTTATTTCCCAGAAAAATCTTATTTCCTTTTATTTATAGAACGCATGTCTTTTGTGTTAAAAAACCAAAGAGAAATAAAGAGTACACTTCTAATAATCTCCTTGCCCTTTCCTGATTTATTTTTAAAATACATATTAGAAGTAAATCATATTTTTATAATAGTTCAGTGAACAAAGTAAAAATATGCCTGTGAAAATAAGGAAAAAGCCAGATATAGCAAACATAGTCTTTGGAGAGAGACATGTGTATTTTATAAGAATGGGTTCTGGTGAAAATATGGAAAAGACTTCAATAGCATATTGCATATTTGCTCCTGTCCAGACCACTTGGCTTTCCCCTTTTCTCACTCACTGCCATCAAACTCTGGCGTCCCCCAGTGGAATGTGACTGCCTGGAACCAAAACCTCTGGCTTCTTTTTTACACTCTAGGCCAGAGGTGCTTAACTTTGGTGCATATAAGTCACTGGAAAATTCTTTTATTTATTTTTATTGAATTTATTGGGGTGACTTTGGTTAATAAAGTTGGATGGGTTTCTGGGGTACAATTCCATGGTTCATCATCTGCACATTGTATTGTGTTCACCACCCCGAGTCAAGTCTCCTTCCATCACCATTTATCTCCCCTTTGCCCTCTCCTACTTCACTGGAAAATACTTAAACCACAGATTCACATGCAGATCCCTCCCCAGAGACTGATTCCCTAGGGCTGGTGGGGGCAAATTTCCACGTGAGAACTAGACTCCTGCTTCATTTTCACTTCTCCAAGTACAGCCACATTCCAGATCTGCCTTCCTGAAGTTACACTTTGGTTGCTGAGTTGCGGGTATTAAGAAAGTCTTCATTCATACTTTCCCAAAAGTCAGCTTATGGTCAGGTTCCTCCATTGGGTGATGATTATACTCTGATGGCAACTTTATGTGTTCAGTTTTTGGAAGGGTATGCCAGTCTCACATACACCCACCAGCACGTGTTTCACACATAAACACTCTGTGTGTGGATTCTCACCTGTTCGTGTCAGGAGTCCCCACAGAGTAGGGAGCGTGGCTCACGTTGGCATAAACAAACGGCATCAGAAGGGCCGAGTAACAGACCTGGTTCAACTAACTGGTAGTAAGTATGTCAAGAACTGAGATCAAGATCTCCACAGTCACAGTCAAGTTGGCCTGAGGGGAGCAGTGTCTTCGACCTTAGAAGTAGCTGATCGTCCAGCCTCCGCGCCCAGCGTGTGGAGGTCCGGTGCCCAGTACGGTGATGACCTTGGGCAGCGAGGAAAGGAGAAGCAGCCACGTATAGACTATAAAAACAGGCATCTTTGGGCTCTGTGTCATGGGAGAAAGACCAAATGCCTACAAAGTACCAGCAGCCCTCCATGTAACCTGCACCCCTTGCTAAAACCGAGGAGCCCATGGGTGAAGGGTGGGCTGCTGAGCCTCGCTGCGCGCGCCTGCTGGCCTGCATTCCCTTTTTTGTTGTTCTTTGGACTCCTCCCCTCACACTAGCAGCAGAGCCCACTCCTCTTTACCCCAAAGGTGTTTTTACTGCTGCTGACAATAATAGTACACAACGAAAAAATGATAAGGGAATTGTACGGCTCTCATAGACATTTTCCTGGACTTAACTGCTCCCAATTTCATCTCATGAGAGGTGTTTTTCTCTTTAACGGAGTTCAGTTCCCTATGTATCTTTCCTAGGTTTACACGTCAACATAAAAACCCAGGCTCCACAGCATGGTATCAAGGCCACTGTGACCTGGCCTTTCTTCCCACTCAGCCTCCCTGAAACAGCCCTTCAGAGTGTCAGTTTAGGTGTCACCCCTGCAGGACAGCATCTCCGGCGGGCCTGGTGCCCTCCTCTGCACTCGTCCCTATCTCACCGGAGCAGTGGCCTGTTTGCTCATCCTATGCAGTAGATGGTGAGCTCTTATTTACAGTTTTCTTGGTGTTCTCCGCAGGAATAAACTCATGAACTTTCAGAAGTACATTCTCCTATGTGCCACCCACCTTCTACAAATAAGGTCAGTTCTTTTAATTCCCTACAGCGTTTAACAGTGGAGCAAAATAAGCAATCTAAGGCTGACTCAAGGAGCGAGACATCTGAATCAAGTTTTAAAATATATAGAGAGAACCCGGCTGGTGTTGCTCAGTGGTTGAGCATCAACCTAGGATCCAGGAAATCGAGGTTCAATTCCCGGTCAGGGCACATGCCGGGCTGTGGGCTTGATCCCCAGTCGGGGGTGTGCAGGAGGCAGCTGATCAATGACTCATCACTGATGTTTCTCTCTCTCCCTCCTTCTCCCTTCCTCTCTCTGAAATCAATAAAGACATATTAAAAATAATAATAAAATAAATATATATGTACATTGCCCAGAAACTTTGACTAATGAATATTCTTACAGGTTTTTCATTTCTTATCATTTGTATGATTAAAGAGCCTGTTCTATTCAAATCTGCATGGCAAATAAAACGGAAAGCTAAATACAATATGTATACTTTCCTGGCCTAAGAGAAAACATTAATACAGGTATATTAATACACAATGAATGTGCCATGATGTAAAGTCAACAAAATCCTGATTTCCTATATGTTACAGGTGATGCAACATAATGATTCTTATTTAATTAAAAAGTGCTTGATTTTTTTTACATACAGAAAAGTATACAAATGGTAAGAATTACACTGGATGAATTACCACGAAGGGAACATATCAATCATGTATCTGCCACCCAGACTGAAATGTTCCCAGCTTTCCAGAGCACCCCCTCTCCCATTTTCTGCCTCCTACTGATCAGTGCCACCTCCCCCCTCCTTAGAAGTAACTACTACCCTTTGAGTACAACAGATTATTTTGCCAATTTGCACTTTGTGTACAATTTACTATACATTGTAGCTCCTTCTGTGACTTCTGCTCAGCCTTGTGAGATTCACCCACATTGTGGGTAGCAGTATGTTCATTGGTGGGCTGTGCAGTGTCCATTGTGTTACTATAGACTATCCTTGCTACTGATGATAGTCATTTAGAGTTTTTCCAGTCTTTGACTATTATGAATAAAGCTGCAATGAACATTCTATTATGTATCTTTTGGTGCTATACATTTTCGGTAAGAGAGAAATTGCTGGGTCATAAGTGTTTATTTAGCTTTAAAAGATAATGCCAAACTGTTTTTACAAAACTACTGTACCACATTCTGTTCTTCTGAGCAATATGTGGAAGTTCGTGTGCTACATATCCTCACCAACAGTTGGTATAATCATTTTAATTTTAGCCACTGTGATGTATGTATCATGGTATCTTCTTGTTTTTTTCTGGTGTCTTTTCTCTTCTTTTAAATGTTAGTTTGTATTAGTTTCATGTGTATAGCATAGTGGTTAGGCAGTCAATTTTCACTCCTTAGTTTGTTGAGTTTTTGTCTTGAATGGGTGGGTGGTAGATATTGTCAAATACTTTTACTGCATCTATTGACATGATCACGTGGTTTTTGCCCGTTAGCCTGTCAGTATGATATGTAACGTTAATTGATGTTCAAGATGTTGGTCTAACACTGCATTCCTGGGGCGCATCCCACTCGGGCGTGGTGTATACTCCTTTTATGTTGCTGGATGTGGTTTGCTAACATTTTGTTCAGGACTTTCGCATCCATGTTCACTGGAGATATTTTCTGTACTTTCTTTTCTTGTGATGTCTTTGGCTGGTACTGCTGGCCTCATGGAATGAGTGAAGTGTTTCTTACTACGCTCTTTCTGACTTTGTGAAGGATTGGTTTTATTTTTAAGTATCTGATAGGCTTCACCAGTGAAGCCATCTGGGCCTCTTATTGGAGGAAAGATTTTTAAATTTCTAATTCAATTTCTTCACTTGCCTGGGAGCTCCCTGAGGGCGGGCACCTGCTTCTTGGAGGGGGTTAGACTTCTGTGGTTAAGGAAATCCTTGCCCCTCCAGGGGGATTGAAACTACCAAAGTGCCTGATCTGTGTCCCGACAAGCCCCTCATTTTCCCCTCCCCTTGTCTGGGGATGCTCACCTCTTGTGTCAAAATTCATCTGTTATCCACTCTTGTACCTCCCACCTCCACCTCGAACTAACTTCCAAATATGAGAGGCCTCAGTGCCCACTCCTGAACTCTGCTTTCATTCCGTGCGCTCTCCCTACATGAGACTCCCGTTTCCATACATGAGGAGGGCATTTGGATGGAGTCTTATCTCTGGACCGGCACCGATTCACATACTCACTCATATGTCCCAGTAGGACCATGTCCAAAGTGGAACCTCAGACACGGTCACCCCTAGTTTTCCCCATTCTCACAGTGCCTCTCTTCTGCCTTCCCACTCAGGAACCCAGGACTGGAGGAAAGCAAGTTTGGAGGGAAGCTACTGAGTGTGTGACACCCTTTGGACATCCATGGGAGGGTTCCAGGAGGCAGTCTGACACATAAGTCTGGGCTCAGGGAGAGGTTTTGCCTGGAGCTCTGTGATAAAGGAGGAGCATAAAGGAACTAAAGCAGTCGGAGGCTGAGGCCGATCACTCTGCCTTCGGAACCTCCAGGGCGGCCCTCCGCCCTCATCCCATGTTTTTCTCCTTGCTCCCTGTCTTGACCTCAGGGACCATGGGTTCAGGATGCACAGTGGAATTGCCCCAGGACCTGCCTCATTTCTCTCCTCACCCCAAGTCCAGTCGGCCCAGCTCTAACACTTTATTCATTCACACGTGCACTTAATAATTTATTTCAGAAATGTTTTACTGAGCCTCTCTCCTGTGGCTCTCACCAGAGGATGGGCTGACCCCCTTAGAAATGCCTGCATAAGTGAAGGAACATTTATTGTCACAGAGACTGGGCAAGGAGCAGGGGCGCTCAGGGTCCTGCACAAAAGGAACTGCCCTCCCAGGAGCCCCTCATTGAGAAACTCGTTCCATGGCCACCTGCAGCTGGCTCTGGAGGGCACAGCTGGGAGCACATACAGCGCTGTCTGGCGGGGGGCACAGCAGGTAATGCCAGCATGGTTTGAGGATCCTGAATGCTCTGATGAGGGAAGGATACTTCTGCCTGGGGGAGATCAAGGAGGCTTCCTGGAGGAGGTGACCTTGGAGCTGTGCCTTGAAGGGTGATGAGTAGGATTTACAGGCACAGGCTGGGCAGGACTTCCAGCCAGAGGGAAGCGGGTGTGCAGAAGCCGAGGAATGTGGCTGGGCTCAGGCTATGCAGGAAAGGGGGTGCTCAGGGCAGCAGAGGGAGCGGGCGGGTGGGAAGAGGAGGCTGTGGTCAGGATACTGGGCCTCCCCTTCCTTCTCCAGCCCTAGAAATTCCTCAGGATGTTGTTGATGATGTCGTACTTGGCTTTCTCGTACATGTCCCTGGCCACGGGTGGCAGCTTGGAGATGTCAGTGTCCGAAGCGGGTGCCTCAGGGGACTCAGCCGACCGCTTCTCCCGTAAGACCTGCAGAAGTGATGCTTTAGTGACTCGCATCACGCTCACCGATTGTCACACCCCTTCTTGTCCTGCCTGTGGTCCTCTCCAGGTCAGATGAAGAGAGGAGGCCCAGACAGGACGTTAGGGATGGGGCTAGAGGTGGTCCCCATCAGGCCCTTCCCCTTGGAGCCCAGAGGGTCTGTGTGGGCCTGGACTCTGGGACTTACTCCACCCTGGCTATTCCACTCACTGGCCAGGAGGCTCCACCTCTGGTGGTAGTTTTCCCAAATGTGGGCTGGGGAGGAAGGTCAGTTTCCAAGGCATCTCAGGCCCAGAGCAGAGCCAGTGTCCTGCCTGAGAAGGCAGAGTGCCCCTCCCAGCACCCGTAGTCCTGACTACCAGTCTCCCCTCCCCTCCCCTCCTGCCAAATGACCCGCCATCCTCAAGATCCTTCCTTAACCCCAGCTGCTGTGGCTCAGCGGTTGAGCATCGACCTAGGATCCAGGAGATCGAGGTTCGATTTCTTGGTCAGGGCACATGCCCAGGTTGCAGGCTGGATTGGGGGGGGTGTGTGCAGGAGGCAGCTGGTCAATGACTGTCTCATCATTGATGTTTCTCTCCCCCTCTTCCTTCCTCTCTCTCTGAAATCAATAAAGACATTTAAAGGAAAAAAAAAAAATCTTTCCTGAGAACTTGCATGAAGGAGGGCGCCATCGGCCCCATTCTCCAGACGACAAAACTTGAGGCCCTGCACACCGAAGCCATGGCTCACCTCTTGCTGGCGCTCGGGGTCCCGGCTGCAGTCCACCGTCAGGATGCGGGTGCGCAGCAGCGTGAAGAGGGCGCCGGTGCAGTTCCGCTCCTCCTGCGGGGCGAGCAGGGGGCTGGAGGCGGGCCCCCGGGAGCACGCCTCCCCACGACCCTCCCGCATGTTCCCCAGCGCCCCAAGCTAGAACGGCAAGCTGAGGACTCCCCCAGGGCCAGGGAAAGGCCTCCCGGGAGGTGCGCAGGCGGACAGATGCGCACCCCTTGGGTAAAGGGCGCTTTCGTCAGTGGCTGATTTTTAGTTGATTTTATTTTGCTTCTCCACAATTTGTTAGTTTACTATGGTAAAATGTTATTTTTCTAATTTCATATCTTAGGTGCATTATGGTCCCGCTTTGCTCTTTTGCTATTTAGTAATTTTTAGCATGTGTTGCTTTTATAGTAAGGATTGAGAATCATCTATAGTAAGAAGCAGCAAGAGGGCCCGGCTGGCGTGGCTCAGCGGTTGAGCGTTGGCCTAGGATCCAGGAGATCACGGTTGGGCTCGGGTCAGGGCACGTGCTGGGGCTGCGGGATGGATCCCCAGCGGCGGGCGCAGGAGGCGGCGGTCAATGACTCTCATCATTGATGTTTCTCTCTCTCTCTCCCTCCCTCTCTCTGAAATCAATACAGATATTTTTAAAAGAAAAAGAAAAAAAGGAAAGAGGGAAGGGGAGGGGAAAGGAGGAGGAGAGGAAGAGAAGGCAGCTTCTACAGTGAAACCTCACGCAGCCGGGGGCGGAGGCCAACATGGCCCCCTTGGAGGAGAGCGGACCCCCTGCTCGGGCTGGGAGACTCACCCCCCCGTCCCTGAAGGCGCATTCCTGGGGCTGCCTCCGCTGTCCTGAAAGGCACACGGTCTCCTTGATCCTGAATCTGAGCAGCGTCCTGGTCCTGGTGGTGGAGTTCTACAGAAGCAAGAGAAAACTGATGAGCTCCCACTCACAGAGGGGGGAGCAAAGGCGCAGAGAGGCCACAGTTACAAGCTGCCCCGGGCTGAGCTGCGGGCTGCACTTTCCACCAAAACCAGGGGCCTCTTCAGTGGCCTCAGCAGAGATTCCAGGTGCGTGGAGCTTTTGGAAACTAGCTGAAGGATGCCGCTTCGTAGCTGTCGACCTTGAGGGGTCACTTCCCGTGTTCGCCCTCAATTCCTCTTGTGTGAAATAGGAACAGGAACACCAGCCTTGCCCTGGCTTGTGTTGCTCAGTGGTTAGAGCATTGGCCCATGCTCCAAGGGGTCTCTGGTTCAATTCCCAGTTAAGGGTACACATATCTGGGTTGTGGGTTCCCTCTGCATCCCCAGGTGGGGTGCATGCGGGAGGCAACCAATTGATATCTCTCTCTCACATTGGTGTTTTTTTCTCTCTCCCTCCCTTCCACTCTCTGAAAAATGGGAAAAAATATCTTCAGGTAAGAATTAACAACAACAACAAAATACCAAAAAAAAATAAGAATACCAGCCTTGCCTGCTCAGCTAGCTGCCAGAAGAGAGGCCATGGAGTGGGAAGGGGACACTGAGAGCCCCTGGGAAGGCTCTGGGGAGATCAGTCCCCCTCCTATCTGTCCTTTGAAACAATTCTGCATATCCCTTCAAGCCCAGGGCCTGCACAGGCTAGAGTCCCAGACTCTACAGTTATGCCTGGGTGAAGCCCAAATTTCCCAGCTAGCCAGCTGTCAGGCCAGAGATGACAATGTTTTCTTCCCTTCCAGTGGGAGCAATATCATAACAACAACTAATGGTTAACAGCTCACGTTAACCAAGCACCTTGGGCTCTCCTGCATGCCACCTTCACAGCCGTGGACACTCACCGATCTAGGCACTGGGATGGCTTCCAGCAAGCCAAAGAGGGGCTGTCCTTGTCGCCCATAGTTGAAGAACTGCAAAGCTTGGGTGACAGTCTCCTCATAGCTCCGACGGCGTTGGGCCACACAGGCCACTGCTGCCAAGCCTACCACCAGCACGAGTGCCCTCCAGGCTCCTGCCATTGTCCCTTCTCTGACCCACTGCCACTTGCTGTCCTTTTTAAGTGCTACTTGGGCTGCCTTGCCCAAGGGCTTCTGGTGACATATAGGGTTGGTGCCTTCCTGAAAGGGGCCTCTCCTTTCCTTTGCCAGACATCCACTGTTGGCCAATGTTCTGAAGCAAGTAGGTTTGAGCAACAGGTCAGGGCCTAGGAGTGAGGTGAGAATCCTGAGCTGGGGGGTAGGAGACCTGTGTAATATCGGCAAGTCCCTTCACTCTGGGCCTCAGTGTCCCTACCTATGTCACAAGGAGGCCACCTCCAGCTCTGAGAGACCAGGACTCTGTGCCATCCCTGCCTGGCTCTTCTGGTTTGATCCAGAATATGAATTCTGCATATGACAGTTCCTCAGCCAAGTGCACAAAGAGATGGTCCAATCTGAGGCTGGGCTCAGGTTGACATCACAGTGTTACATACATTTTAAAAATTGGTTGTCAACCTTTAAAAATCTGGATACTTTGAAAAAAACTCCTAAGCTCTGACAATCCATGGCTCATAGTCCCTCATGGCTGTGACAGCAGCAACTTCTCCAGGGAGAACCTCACTGCCCTTCTCCCTCTGGCTGCTCCCTGCAGACGGGGCTGGGAGGCTGTCCAGACAGGACGGGGTAAGGACTCCTAGTTTCTGGGACAGGCAGTATTTTTTTCTTGTGCTTGTTTTCCATTTGTAAATCTTTTTTTTAAAAATCCTCACACAAGCATATGTTTTTATTAATTTTTTTGAGAAACATCAATGTGAGAGAGAAAACATCGATTGGCCACCTTTGGTATGTGCCCCGACCGGAGATCGAACCCACAACCCAGGTATGTGCCCTGACCGGGAATTGAACCCGCCACCTTTTCATGTACGACGGGACAACACTCCAACCGAGCCACCCAGCCAGGGCCTTTGGAGAAATGTTTATTCAGGAGCTTTGTGTATTTTTAAGTTGGGTTTTGTTTTGTTTTTGACAGGCAGACTCTATAGAGTACAAGTTCAAAAGGTCAAGCTTTGTTATAGCTACAGAAAAATCCTTCAGTAACTTGTGCTTGGTTATTGGCCCAGAGCAGCTTCAGGGTACAACTGTGGGAGCCCTGCCCCCGCTTCAGGATCCCATAGACCTGGGTTCAAATCCCACCTCTGCCACTTCCCAGCTGGCTCTTAGTCTGTCTGGGATGAGATTCAGTGTCCTCACCTGTGAAGCAGAGATAACAACTCTCACCTTGGAACAGTGAGGGGAGGATTAGAGCTAATATGGGTGGAGCTCCTGGGCCAGCACGTGAGGCAGAGGAAGCCTCAAGTGTGCTGGCCTTCTGGGCGGTGAGGGTGAGGCTCAGGGCGCAGCTGAGGCTGTTAGCAAGCACAGAGCCCTGATCCCTCCAGGCTCTAAGCAGGGACGGTCATTAACCCGACTTTGCAGATGAAGACACTCAGGCACTAGGAGGTTAAGGACTGGGCCTAGGCACAGAGCTGGTAAGTGGAGGTGCTGGGCTACCAGCTGAGGGTAGTGGCACCCACGGTGCTGTTCTGCCCTCACTAGGGGGCTGCCGGTCTGGTCCCCGTCTGCTGGAGCTGAGCTGCAGAGGGTGAGGGCAGGGGTCCTGGAGTCCAGCAGCAGGTTTCTCCAAGACCCACCCTGCATGTGACTTGACCCTGGGGCTGGAGTTTGGGACAGAGGTGGGTGAGGCTCTGGAGGACAGCTAGAGGATGCAGGGAGCAGGAAGTGGACATGAGGTGGGGAAGAGGCCTCCAGCTGTAGGAGACAAGAACCCCCCTTCAGGTGAGGTGGGGAAGAGGCCTCCAGCTGTAGGAGACAAGAACCCCCCTTCAGGCGAGTGGTTCCACGTCGCAATGCTTTGCTCAGCCAGCGGCACCGGCAGCTGAGACATGAGCCTCCTTCTGAACGACCCCATAGCTCCCATACCTCTTTGAGAAGATGGATGAAGCAAAAAGCTTTCACAACAGCCAGAAGATTATGAAGAAAGGCGCTCGGTGGGCCCTTGGGCAAGCCTCTGCCCTTCTTGGGACTCAGCTTACCTCTTGCTCCAATGGAGTGGTCAGGAGCGGGGCAGAGGTACAGGACCCTTAGCTCTTGCCCAAGTGAGGTGGAGAAAGTGGTTGTGGCCCCAATGGTCCCATGGGGACACACACCTAATGTGCCAAAACCAGCAGCAATATGGACACAAGTTGCCCCACTACCCACAGACACCTGGTATTTGAGAAACCCACACTTGACCCCAGCCAGGACCCAGCAGGTTCGGAAACCCCCTAGTGGGGGCTACCAGTCTCCAGGCTCTCACTGCAGAGTCCAAGATGTCTTAAAATTCTGACATATTTCACTGTGCTACTACTGCTCACCGCCTGGAACTAGGCAATCCAGGAGGTTGTACTTGGCAATCATCTACCCGGAGGCCCTCCCTTTCAGCAGCCTGAACTAGGTTTGTCCTAGGCAGGGGAAGGACAAACCCTCCACTGCTTTCTCTTCATTCACAGACGCTGGTACAGGAGTGCCCCTTGCCCAAGAATTAAATCTGGTTCTGAACAACAACAAAAAACCCCCCACATAAATTTAAAATCTGTTGGACTTTGATGCAGCCAATGGCGCCCCAGGTTGTGGCCTTGGCGCCATCTGCTGGCCAAGTGATGTCAGCTGGGGAGGGCTTCTGGTTTTGCTGATGGGCCTCAGAGGTCCCTGACCTTCTTGCATTCTTGCAAACCTGTCCTGTTGGGGCCTTTTCTAGGGAGAAAGTAACTAGTGCTCGGAGGGTTCTTGGGGGGCCAGGGATGCTCTGGAGGGAGGAAGAGTGCAGCTTCTTCTTTGCTGCTCCCATGGGAGCCTCTTTCTGGGCCAAAGGAAGGAGAGCTGCTTCTCTCTCTGAAATCAATAAAAACATTAAAAAAAAAAAAAAAGTGCGAGGCCGGCATGGCTCAGCAGTTGAGCATCAGGAGATTGCAGTTTGATTCCCAGTCAAGGCACATGCCCTAGTTTTGGGCTTGCGGGGGGAGGGGGGGTGGGGGGGGGATATGGGATGCAGAAGGCAGCTGATCAATGACTCTCTTATCATGGATGTTTCTATTTCTCCCTCTCCCTCTCCCTTCCTCTCTCTGAAATCAATAAAGATATATTAAAAAATTTTTTTTAAGAAAAGCAACTTGGTGACACCTTGATCTCAGACTTTTGGCCTCTGGAATGGTGAAAAAATTAATTTCTCTGGTTTAAGCCGCTGGGTCTAGGATACTTTGTTATAGCATCCCTAGCAAATTAACACACCATGGCACTCACAGGGTGTACGTCTGTTGTTGTAGTTCAACCCCAGGAGCACCATGTGGGGCTGAGGTGGTCCCATTCTATAAAAGACCGGGAAGCTAGGAGAAGGACAGTTGCTCTAACAAGCTCAAGAGGTAGGGAACCATCCAGGCTCCTCTGAATTCTGGAGAGTGGCCAGAGCCCCCCTTTTACATCTGCAGTACCCCCACCCCACTTGGAACGCCTGCTTCTCTAGGTCCTCCCTGTCTTGCAAGCCTCAACTGGAGCTTCCTACTCCTCCACTGTCCCTTCCTTCTTGACTGTTCCAGCCCATACTGACCTGCAACTGCTTAATCCAGGCCTCTTGCTGGCCTCGTGCTTGGGGCGTGGGCTTTGGGTCCTGCGGCCAAAATGCTTCCTGTGGCTGCCTGCTTTTCTGGTCCCACGTCCCAGATCTTGCCTTTCCTTGCTCAGCGATGCTGTGCTGTAGAATCCCACCCCCGAGCCTGCCCTGGACCCAGCTGCTGTGCCTACGGCTGGCCACTGCCTCGCCCGCAGAGAACCCCAGGATGGGAGGCTTCAGGCTCCCGCACTGCATCTACTATAAATTGTTGGGGCAACTTTCACCTCTTCCTCATGGTTGGGATTTTTAAAAAATTTTAATCCTCACCGGAGGATATGTTTTTATTGCCATTCACTTGAGAAAGGGGCTCCGTGGCCTCAGTCGGGCCCAGCAGGACCCTGTGACCCAGGAGCAGGAAACCAGCTTCCGCCGCCCTTCCCAGCTAAGCGAGGAAGACTACTCCTCCCAGAAACCCTTTCGCCCGGGGCAGGACATGCGCCCTCCACTCCCTCTCCGGGGAGACTGAACTGCGCATGTGCACGCGCCGGCGGGGCGGGCAGGGCGCGGACTACATCTCCCAGAAGGCCGTGTGGGCATTTTCCACCCGCGCGTGACGAGCGCCTTCCGGCGCCAAGGGGCGGGGCAGTGAGCGCGGCTGAGCCAGCAGCTGGAGCAGCTGAGGGGAGCGGCCCGGTGGGCGGCGGGCTCTATCCGCCATGGAGGCCGTGCCTCGCATGCCCATGATTTGGCTGGACCTCAAAGAGGCCGGCGACTTCCACTTCCAGGCGGCTGTGAAGAAGGTGAGCGCTCCTCTTCGCGTCCCCACGTCTTCCGTGTATCTCCGTCGTCTGCCAGCGCGTGACGCCCCCTGCGTGTCCCATCATCGCCCAGGCCTTGGCGGGTGAGGCCCCACGGGGGCCTCCGCTGGCTCTCCTCACCCTGGCCCACCCCCGTTCCTCGGCACCCCCGCAGGCCCTTCTCCGCCTCCTCACACGCACCGCAGGCTCGTCGGAGCTGCCTTTTCACTTCTGCCCCGGGCGGTCCTCGCTGCCCACCGCGGCGCACACTTCCCCGCTCTGGACCTAGTTCTGCTCCGCCCGTCCTCACGCCAGCGCGGCCCGCGGGGTGGGGGGTGGGGCCGGCCGTCTGGTGGCGCGGCCGTGCCTGCCCTCGGCGCGCGGTCGTTCCACGCCTGGGTTGGGACGCGCGCCGAGGGTGGCTCAGGATACGTGCTTAAAGACCAGGGCCCCGGTGACCCAGAAGAATGCCAGACCTGTGTGACTGGGGTCTCTCTGACCCTTGGCGCAGTTCTGTCTGGTCTTCTCAGAAGAACTCTATTCGGGAGCCCTTTGGACCAAAAGACACGGTTCTGTGTCATTTGGGGGAGGGTTGCTGCTTTTCATAACTGCCCAGAGGGAATAAACGGTGTTGTAGCTCTCTCTGTGTTGAACCTCCGTCAGACGGAGGAGACAGGCAGGTTCGGCGTTGATGGAGGCCAGGGGCTTCTGTGGCTGGTAAAAATTGGGGCCAGGTGTGTTGATTGGGCACCACGTGCTCTCTGAGACACCTCCTGTTTTGCGAAGGGCCACCTGGTTTCCATTGAGGGTCCGAGCAGAAGTGAAAAGGACCGACTCAGGAGGCTGTTTGCAGGTTGGCATCCTTGTAATCACGACGTGTTGAAAACAGCTGCCTGAGCAAGTCCCAGGTGATCGAGGTGGTGCAGGGTGCTTGCGAAGAGAAATAGGAGAAGGGACATGGGTTTGGAAGTAGTTTCCGGAAAGCTACCCCCCTTCTTCTCTTTACACGGCCTCTGCATTAGTTCAGACACTAACAATTTGTATTTTGTTGAGTCCATCATTTAACCTCTTTGGACCTATTTTTCCTCGTTTATAAAACCAGAAAATTGGAATAATGGATCTAAAGTCCCAAGCTTTTGTTATGCCTTTCCTGGACTTTGGTCACTTCTCCATCTGCTCTTCCATACAAGTGCAGTTCTTTCCCTTCAATGAATCCCTAATTCTTTTCACCCTTTTCTTGGTGACAGTTGTCTGTGCTGCTATGTTTTAACCCCTCTATTCAATTGTAAGTGACCTGAAAGGCATCTCCATGATCTTCACAGCCTAGTAGGGTCCCGTCTACATAGTTGGCACTCAGGAAAATGTGACTGAATGACAGTTGGGAGGGAATTTAGAGGTGATGGCTATAACTTTATGGAAATCCAGTGGATAAAAATTTTAGCTCAGAATCTCCTAGGAGATGATTTTGTTTGAATGTAGCCTCTGATGCTCTCTCTGGTAGCTCAGACCTAGACAACAAGGTACTATGTGAGCAGTGATTTCCCTCGGAGAACCTGGGCCCATGTGAGAGGAGTTGCTCATGAGCCATTTAGCCTGAAGTGTATCAGCTGCTGAAACAATTTCCTATATATCAGCTCTTTTTCTGTTTCCTCTTATTTGGAATTGGGAAAGATACCACCATTTATTTGATAGGATTGTGGCATGTATTTGCATGAACCCACTGAGCAGTCTTTGGGTAGGCTGGGCTTCAGAATGGCCACCTCCTTCAGGGTACTTGGGAACTCCTGTAGAGGAGACGCCACTGCAGCCTGGGAACTCCTCCTGACCTGGACTCCTCTCCCCAATCCTAGAGCCCCCACTCTGCCTCTGCCACTGGTACCCTTGTTTTTTTCTACCCTTGCTCTGAGCTGCGGGAACATTCACCACTGACTTGGAGTTGAGGGGTAGAATGTAATTTAGGATGGTAGGGTAAAAATTGGTTAAGAGCAACCTGTCGAGCACTGTGCTGAGCCCTGATAATACAGCTGAATAAAAGATAATACTTTAGACTAAATTCATAGTCTAGTGGAGGAAATGTAAAAGTTAGATGGTGACATCAGTGGAGGAGTAGAAGTATGTGCAGTGTATAGAAGTACTGGGCTGAGAAAAGGTCCTCAGGGAAGGCTTGCCAAGGAGGTGGGTTTGGAAGGATAAATAGGAATTTTCCAGCTAGGTAAAGGGTTCTTTCTTTGTGAGGGTTGGGCTTTTTTTAAAAAAATTCATAATGGTTAGTATTGATTTTCATTCTTGATGATGTGCCCTCAATTATGGAATAATGTGAAATAAGTACTATGAGAACAGCAAGCTGGTTTTAAACTGCAGTGCCAAGCTTTAGATAGGGACACCTGGACCTACATAATTTCTCAGGGAAAATGCTGCTGGCCCTGCACCTCTTTACTTTTGCTTTGGAGCCCAGAGTGCTGACTCACTGGAAACTGATAAAGGGTGATTCTTGTGCTCTTCATCAGAGTGATGTGGCCACAGGTGTTAGTGTTTGCAGTGTTTTCCTCTTCTGGTCCCAAACACCTGCCCTTGATTAACTGCACTTGAGCTCAACTCAAGCTCACTTGGACCTCGGAGTGACATTCATCTCTGATTCATTAATTAAACAAATAGTTACTGAGTGACTATGTGCCAGCCCTGGGAATTCAGGATTGTATGTGATGACAAAAATCTCTGCCTTCATGGAGCTTCCAGTGATCCACATAATAACCTATCCTTAAGAGCAAGTGTACCAAGTGGGGAGGGGAGCGGATGTACCAGATGGTTGCCAACCTAGTGGCTTCTTGGCCTTTCCCTCCCTTCCACTCTGCTGATCTCTCTAAATCGCCACTTTCCCACCAGGTTCCTCCAGGGAACCGCCTACTGTTCAGAGCTGCCACCACTACACTTCAGCTTGCCTCTCTAACTTCACTTCCCCAGGCCTCTCTTACAGGAACAGTCACATCTGGCCATTGTCCTTGTTCCGTTTGCTATTGGAATTCCTTTTCTGCTGCTCATCACCCAGGTTGAACTGTACCTCCTCAGGGTCCCTTCAACTCCCTGGCCATCGCACCATCCTCCACATTCAGACAGGTCTTACTGCTCCTATCACTCAGTTGGTCTGCACCACAGAGTGCACACTCCTGTTGCCTCTTCTTACTGTTCATTTTACATAGGAAGAGCCTGGTTTTCAGGTTTGTGGATTTTTTTCCCTTCCGGATTTCCCATGGGGCAGCTACTCTTTTTGAAAAGTTTGCCACAGACACAGAAAGAGAAATGAGATGACCAGGGGCCTAAAAGGGCCCTGGTTCCTCAGCAGTGCCAGTTACCTGTGGTGGCGATTTGTCTTATTTCTTATCACAGATTTGATGTCACGAAGCCAGTCCGCCTGAGCCTGTCTGCCCACTTGTGTTTTACCGCGGGGGCTCCAGGCACAGATGACCTGGATTGTCTAGGTTCTTCTCTGACTTGAACCTTGTACACCAAAGACCTAGATCCATTCACACCAGGTTCTTTCCGTTACTCGGAAGTGATAAGTACTATGTATAGAGAGTGCTTAACAAGTGTTGCTTGAATGACCTAGTCTAGTTCCAACACCTTCTAGGGAGCTGTAACTTGAGTTCTGCTTCCTGGTGGTGTTCAGACAGGTCGAAGGGCTATTCATAAGAGATGTGGGACAGAGGACTTGAGTGTTAAGTGGGGGGAGACCGGGCGAGGATGCAGGTCTGTTCTTATCCCTGGTGGTCTTGGCCTGTAATTTGGTTTTAGGCTTGCTGATACCAAGGGGCTGAAGATTTCCTATGTCAATAATATTCCTCTCTCTCAATAAAATGAATCTCATTTAAAATTCAGTAGCAGAGCATATATTGTATTAATTAACAATCTGTATGTGGGATTCAATTTTATGTGTGTTTCTGTGGAACAGCCCAAGGAATACCCCATATTTGAGTCACCCTGCAAGTGGAGGAAAAACGTGTATGGTGAAGAGGCAGTACTAATATGTGATACCTTTTATTGCCTTTTCTTCTTGGGTTATTGCTTTGATTAGCACCATGAAACTCCAAGATGTTATATCAAATTAAGAGCAAAAGCTAGACACCTCTGCCACCCAAGGAAAAAAACCAAAACAACAACAAAACCAGCACGCATGCACGAAAGAATGAGAGTGTGTTGGTACAAGAGAGAGCGACAACCAGGTGTATCCCTGGGTCAGGAGTCAGGAAACCTGGATTAAGGGTTCTAGCATTACTGTTGCACATCTCTGGTTCCCATTTTTCTAATCTGCAAAAGAATGGCAGGACCCAAGGTAGATATTTCCAGTGATCTCAACTACCTACAAAATGTGTGCCATTTGTTCAGTAAAAGAGCAGCGTAGCATCATGGATGTAGCATAGACATTGGAATCAGACAGACCTGGGTTTAGGTCCCACCGCCTCCACTTACTAGCTGGGTAATCTTCAGCTGCTAGAAATGACTACAGTACTAATCTGGTCCTCACTTTCCTCACCTGTAATACGGAGCTAATAATATACTTCATAAGCTTTTAAGAATCAAGAGTTAATGCATGTGAGTCCCTGGTACAGGTCTTGGCACATTGTAAACAATATTTTTAGCTTAGCATCTTCAGCCAGTTTCTTTCCTCTGTTTAGTAGTATCAGCAGTCATAGAGGATTTTCTCAGAGTTTATTAAAAGCCCAACTGTGTGCAGACATTCATTTGCTTTTCCTGTTATCTAGAGTTATTTATGAAAACCATATTTAAAAATTAGAAATGAATTGGTCTTATGTGTGGTTAAAAATATGGGCTCTGCCCGGCCAGGCATGGCTCAGCGCTTGAGCGTCGACCTAGAATCCAGGCGATTTGGGTTTGATTCCTGGTCAGAGCACATGCCCGGGTTGCGGGCTCGATCCTCAGTTGGGGGCTTGCAGGAGGCAGCCCATCAATGACTCTCTCATCACTGATGTTTCTCTCTCTCTGAAATAAAAAAAGATATATTTAAAACAAACAAACAACAACAAAAAAATATATATATAGGCTCTGGAACCCAAATATTTGGGTTTCAGCCATTGCTCGTCATTCACTAGTGCTTCAACCTTGGCAAATGCTCTGACTTTTTGCCTCAGTTTCCTCATTTTCTCATGTGTAAAATGGTGGTGATAATAGCACCTACCTCTTTGGATTTTTGTAAGGACCGAGAGATGTTAAGTGCTCAGCTCAGTACCTGGCCCATGGTAGGAGCTCTGTAAATTTTGCTGTTGCTGTTCTTGGAGGAGGAATGAGACACAGGTAGAAAGTGACCTCTAGGGACAGTTGTGCTGGGAGTGGGACAGCATCTCCTTCTCCTTCAGCATTGTGTGAACAGCAGGGACAGATGTTCTTAGCAATGTCGGGTGAAGCCTTGTTTCTGGGTCTCAGATGTTTCTCTCATCCCTTTCGCCTCTGACCCCCTGGGCCTCTAGGCTCCATTTTTCCATCTTTTCTTTATCCTCAGGGTGGACAAACTAAAACCTCTCACCAAAAGGGAATTTCCATTTAGATAGTCAAGTTTTCCCTATGCTTCAGGCCACATTTTATTTATATATATGTGAATTTATATATATATATGTGTGTGTGTGTGTGTGTGTGTGTATATATATATATATATATAGTGTCCCCAAAAATGTATACAGAATTTTTCCCGATAGCTCAATTGATGTTTCTTTCTTTTCAGGTTTAACCCATTGGAATTAATTATTCAGAGTGTGTGTACATTTCTTGGGGGGACACCTTATATACACACACGCAGACGGTCTCTGACTTCCAGTGTTTCAACTTACAATTTTTTTTTTTTATAAATGGAATTTCTTTTTTTTCTAAATTTATTGATTGATTTTTAGAGACAGAGAGGAAGGGGGAGAGATAGAGGGAGAAACATGGATTTGTTGTTCCACTCATTTGTGCATTCATTGGTTCACTCCTGTATGTGCCCTGACTGGGGATCAACTTACAATTTTTTGACTTTATGATGATGCAAAAGCAGTACACATTCAATAGAACCATACTTCAGATTTTAAATTCTGCTCTTCTTGGGCTAGCAGTATGTTCTATGGTGATACTCTTGTGAGGCTGGGCAGCACAGCGAGCCACAGCTGCTAGTCTGCCATGTGGTCAAGAAGGTAAACAACCGATACTCTATAATAATAAATGCATTTTTGACTTATGGTATTTCAACTTACAATGGGTTTATCAGGATGTGACACCATTGTAAGTTGAGGAGCATCTCTAAATACATATACACATACATATGTGTGTATAATGTATTCCATGAACCTTGGAAAGTAAGCTGTACACATTTCGGCACATACTAAGAATAAGGACATTCCCCTCCATAACCACAGTATCATCACACCTAAGGAAATCCACAGAAATTTTTTACTGTAATTTATATTTGAATTCCAAACTCAAATCCAATCAGGATTCCCATATTGTATTTAGTTCTGTTTCTTTTCATCTAGAATAGTCTGCCCTCCCCATTCCTTAATGATACTGATTTTTCAAAGAGAATGGGTTAATTGGTGGGTAAAATGGCTCATCTTCTAAACTTTTCTGAGAGTGTCCTTTTAGTATTTTTCAGTTTGTCCATCCTCTGCATTTTCTGTAAAGATAACTATTTGCTAAGAATCTAGCATGTCTAATAAGGCTCCTACCATTCCTGATGCACTCATTGTTGGGGGCAAGGGTCATTGGCATGACCCAGCCATGAGGCACACATTCTGATGGACGCATGTTCAGAATGTGGGAGAGCAGCAGCTAACATTTAAGGAAGTGACATTTCAGTTGAGTCTTAGTAGAGAAGTTAGGAAAAGCACTGGGACCTGAGAGCAGTAATTCCAAATTCCTGTTGGCTGGGAGTTCCTAGGAGGTGCCAGAGGACAGTCTGTGAAGGGCCATGAACTCTGTGCTTAGATTTGGTCCTGGAGGCTTTGGAGAGCCACTGTCGCACATTCTTTTCAGATTACAATTTTTCTCTTTAGATAACTCATTTCCCACAATCTCACTATGGTGAGAAAAGCATGTTTTGGTTTATTTTCCCCTGGGGGGGGGGGATATTTCAGAAGGACATAAAGTTAGGAGTGACATTGGAGTTACGTTAGACAATTCTGGCACCTTGGTATAGATGAATTTGAAGGAGTGGCTTGTCCAGGCCAGAGGTGGAAGAGGGCAGAGAAGAAAGCTCATGGATACACAGAGGACTTTCAGGAGGTAAAATAACAAAAGGGGGGTCAGGGTCAGAGGTTTGAGAATGTACTGGATGGTGCTGTAGTAAACTCAGCAATAGCCGCCCTTTACTTATCAGGTCAGGTAGGAGCTATCACTCAGCCTCCCAGGTCCTCTTGTGGCTAATTCCTTAGGCCTAGGTCCTGGGAAGGGACCCTAGGAAAGATGGATGGGCCACAGATGTGGCGTGAGTATGCTACTGGATAGAGCAGGCCATCTCTGCTCAGCCTTTACAGCCTCCTTTCTTCCCTGAGGGCCTTAAGGAACCTCATGAGTTGGGCATCAGTGCCTTTAGTGTTTGTGGAATAAGTGGATCTGGCCTTCCCAGAATGTTAACCTAGACACTAGGCAGCAGGCACTGCATTAGGGGTAGTTTTAGCTGCCTTAGTCTGTTGATTTAGGTGAACAAAGGGCCCGTTGGTTCTGGCCATGCCTCTAAGCTGGCGAGTGTGCTCACTGTCCAAGACAGTTCTTGAGATGGTGATTGGGCAGGCATGCCAGCTCCCTCTCTGGTTTGGGCAGTGAGTGACCTTCCCTTCGCCCCTTCTGTCTAAGTCATTTCTGTCACCCATCCGTGGGCCTTTCCTCAGATAAGGACACTTCAGATCACTATATCTGTGGTGCCCTTTCCCAGCCAGGAGGGTCAGCTGGTGAAGGAGGCCTTGCACTCCCACTCTTGTTTGGTGCCTTTTGCCTACACTTACTGTTGGGTTAGGATTATGGTTGTGACCCCAGAACACAGCACGGTCCAGTCCTTGAAGGAGGCTTGACTTTGTGGCCTGTTTGGGGATGTTCGGTAGGATCCTATTTCAGCCACCTAAGTTCCCTGGCCACCTGAGCTGGGAGGGTCCTAGACATCCTAGAGAGGGCTGCAGCATGGTGAGGACCTGCCTGGAATTCACATGGGGTCGTCCAGTCTTATTTTCCATTTTGCTCAGAGGACGAGGCTCCGTGGTCAGCATCTTGGTGCCGCCCTGTTACTGAGTTTCTGGTGTTCCGGGAGTTGAGCCCGTGGTTGGTGCTGTGGCCTCAGTCCTGAGCCCTGACTGGTGATTGTGAAGACTCGGAGGGCAGGAGTGGGAATAGGGGAGTCTTCTTTATCCCTGGTTTACGTTCCTCTCTTTAGTTTGTCCTGAAGAATTATGGAGAGAACCCAGAAGCCTACAATGAGGAACTGAAGAAGCTGGAATTGCTCAGACAGGTAAGAGGATAGTGTGTGGTGTCCTGAAGGAGTTCTAGCCAGTGGTGGCTAGCTCTCTACTGGGCGCTCAGTGCTGGGATCCTGATGGGGGCGCTGGCCCTCGCCCACAGGTGTGGTGGGAATGCACAGCACTTCTGTCCCATCCCCTCTGTGTACCTGCATCTTGGAGGGTGTACTGTCTGCTCTTCTGTTTGAGCAGAGGGGTCATTTGCTTTGTTTGGTTTTCTTCCCAAAATAGGAATAACCTTTATTGGTTATCATGAAAATTGAAGTGTTCACTATAAAGAATATATAAACAACATAAAGAATTAAATGTATATATATACACATATATGAATAAGATAAATTATTTAAACCCTATTGCCCAGAGATAGTCACTTAACATTTCAGTATATAACCTTATAGATTTTTATCTTTGTCTATATAATGTAGTTGGATATCAGTGTCTATATGATATTATATAAATGAAATCATACCATTCATCTCTTACATACTTTCCCCCCAGTGGTAAATATATTATGGACATTTTAGCTTATCACTAGAGACACTTGTCTTTTGTGGGTAGCCTTGACATAATTTATTTAAATAAATCTCTTTTTTTCCATCTACCCAAACAGCTGTTTTGTATTTTCAATTACAGTTTACATTTAATATTTTATATTAGTTTCAGGTATATAGCATAATGGCTTGATAGTCATATACTTTATGAAGTGTTGCCCCTGATATTTCTAGTACCTGTCTGACACCATACATAGTTATTAAAATATTGCCTGTACTCCCTATGCTGTGCTTTACATCCCCGTGACTGTTTTGTAACTACCAATTTGTACTTCTTAATCTGTTCATCTTCTTTTTCACCCAGATGCCCACCCTCCTCCCCTCTGGCAACTATCAGTCTTGTTCTGTGTCTCTGAGTCTCTTTCAGTTTTATTTAAACAGTCCTTTATTTTTACAGGATCATTGTTATACTTTATATTTTATCATCACCTGAGGATATTTTTTCCATTGCTTTTCAGAGAGAGTGGAAGGGGGAGAGAGAGATACCAATTGGTTGCCTTCTGCATGCGGGAATTGAGCCTGCAACCAACATACATGCTCTTGGCTGGAATCAAACCTGGGACCCTTCAGTCCATAGGCAGATGCTCTAACCACTGAGCCACATCAGCTAGGGCTAAACAGTCCTTTTTAATGGAAATTTTGGTGGTGGTCAGTATTTGACCTTGTTAATAATGCTGTGATAAATATCCTTGCATGCTCATTCAAGCAGTTGCTCTTCTGAATTTCTCTTACTGTATATTTTTATTTATTTTTTAAATATATCTTTATTGATTTCAGAGAGAGGAGAGAGAGAGAGAGATAGAAACATCAATGATGAGAGTCATGGATCGGCTGCCTCCTGCACGCCCCCGACCAGGGATCGAGCCTGCAACCTGAGCATGTGCCCCGACCGGGAATCAAACCCTAATAGCCTGGATCCTAGGTCGACGCTCAACCGCTGAGCCATGCCCGGCTGGGCTTACTGTATATTTTTAGATACAGAACTGTGGGTCAAATTTTAAGTTTGTTAAAAACTTTAATGCATGTTGTAAACTGCCTTGCAGAAAGGTGGATTCCATCCACGAGCTCTGGCCAGTGGGACGATTTGTTGAATGACCACAGATGCAGCAGCAGGCTGTCTTTGGGTCCCCTGGGGTATGCGGTGTCCTAGCTCTAATGCATATTTCCTGGGCGTTTGTGGGCAGACAGACCTGCCTGTCCTCTACCCCAACTGATGTCAGGCCTGCTTCTCCCATCTGCCCCCCAGAATGCTGTCCGGGTCCCACGGGACTTCGAGGGCTGCAGTGTCCTCCGCAAGTACCTAGGCCAACTCCATTACCTGCAGAGTCGGGTCCCCATGGGCTCAGGCCAGGAGGCTGCTGTTCCTGTCACCTGGTGAGAGCTGATTGGGGGGAACCTGGAGGGTGCTTGGGACAACCCAAGGGTGTCTTTGTGCTGGGGTGCCCCTCTCCCTCCCCTCCCTTCTTATTGCACAGGGTGGGGAGCAGCTTGGTGTGGTTTCCTAGGGCCTCCTTCCCTCCAACCCTACACAGGGGTGGCTGGTCCCCTCACTTGGCCTCAGGGCCCTGGCCAGCTCCTTCCCTCAAGATGACTGGGGTGACATGTCTGCAGGACCGAGATCTTCTCAGGCAAGTCTGTGGCCCATGAGGACATCAAGTATGAGCAGGCCTGCATTCTCTACAACCTTGGTGAGCTGCCTAAACCCTTCCCCCTGGCCCTGCAACCAGGGATCTCAGCTTGGCAGCAGACCACAAGGCCAGTGGGCTGATGGAGGAAGGACACCTGGATTCTGACCCCTCCACGGCCTTCCCCACATCTCTTCCAGCGCCTCTTTTCTGGGCCACAGTGAGCTACCCTGCTGGGAAGAGTCTATACTGGACTGGCTGCCACACAGTGGTGCTGCCATGTGCTCTGGCTGAGAGAGGTGGCTGAAATGGCCTCTCTTCTTTGACTGGACAGCTCCTTACCCCCCTTTTGACTTTGGGCTGCTTTAGGCAGACAGAAAACAAGGTTGGGCTCAAGCGGCCCTGCTGTGTCAGCCCAGATGACTCAGCCCTGGCCTGGCTCAAGGGAGAAACTTGGGGAACCCTAGAATCCTGTATAGGCACCACTGAAGCTTCTAGACCAGACCTCTAGGCTAGGGTCTGTGGACAGGAACCCCTCCTTCGTCCACCTACAGCCCCATTTGGTGCAGACCAGGAGACAGCCCCAGCTTTGCTGTCCTTGGATGAACTGCCCCATTTCTCAGACCCCTGTTTTTCTGATCATGAGTGACAACACTGCCCCCTCTGCCTTACTGTTAACACAGGTGTGGGGAGCCTGGGGAACACCCCAGATTAGCCCTGACGCCATGTCCTCTGCCTCCCCAGGTGCGCTGCACTCCATGCTGGGGGCCATGGACAAGCGAGTGTCTGAAGAGGTGAGGAGGGGCAGTGGGTGGGACATCGGACATAACCAGAGAGGTTCTCTGCTGAATGTTCTCAGTCTCTAGAGTTGGACTGAATCCTGCCCTGTGGGAGTGGACACAGCAGCTGTCTGGTGCTGTCCCTGGCCATCCTCCCTCTCATCCCTTACAGGGCATGAAGGTTTCCTGTACTCACTTCCAGTGTGCAGCAGGCGCCTTTGCCTACCTGCGTGAGCACTTCCCTCACGCCTACAGCGTTGACATGAGCCGCCAGATCCTTACTCTCAACGTCAACCTCATGTTGGTAAGGAGATGCCCTTGTTGGAACTGAGTTAAACCCAGGGGAGGGGACAATTAGGGCTGGACCCTAGACCAGGCCCTGTGTAGATGGCAGTGCAGGACAAGCAGGGGCGTTGGCTGTGATCTCAGAGCTGCAGGTGGATCAGGAGCAGGGCTGGGCTTCTTGGAGTGGGGGAGGCTGGAGGAGAGGACGTGAAGAGGGGATCCCTGTGGTCTGCCCGCTGCGAAGGGCAAGGCCTCCGGGTGAACGAGGGAGTACACTTGTTGCCCCAGGGCCAGGCTCAGGAATGCCTTCTGGAAAAGTCAATGTTGGACAACAGGAAGAGCTTTCTGGTGGCCCGCATCAGTGCACAGGTAGGAATGGGGGTAGATGGTGGTCCTCAAGGGACTAAAGGCAGGCCCTTGGTTTTCTGACACCCCACTGGTGACCCCACTCTGGCTCCCAGGTGGTGGATTACTACAAGGAGGCCTGCCGGGCCTTGGAGAACCCTGACACCGCCTCACTGCTGGGCCGGATCCAGAAGGACTGGAAGAAGTTGGTACAGATGAAGATCTACTACTTTGCGGCTGTGGCTCATGTGAGGGCACCGTGGCCACTGGCTCTGGGCTGGGCCGAGTTGCCACAGCTTGGGAAATAAGTGATGTCTCTTCTTCTTTCCCAGCTGCACATGGGAAAGCAGGCTGAGGAGCAGCAGAAGTTCGGGGAGCAGGTGAGTGAGTTGTGAGGAGAGCATCAGGACTGGTTCCTGCCTTGTGAGGTGCCTGTGGGGTCCCTTCCCTTACGGAATAGGGAGGTGGTCTCTCTCCCCTCACCTCCACATCCCTGGACAACCCCCTGCTGCAGGCCTGGTGTGGCCCTCATCCCTGGGAACTGAGAAGGCATAGCAGTCTCCCCACAGAGGGGCGGGCTGGTTGGTGTCAGCTGTGTGTGGAGCAGTGTGACGCTAACCTCCATGCTGTTGGCGTGGCTGGCACCCAGCTGCCTCCTCATCTGATGGCCAGTCAGGGCTCAGTGGAGCGGCAGAAGGAAGAGAGTCCAAGCAGGGAAGGACCAACCAGGCTCTGCCCACTGTTCCCCCACAGGTCGCATACTTCCAGAGTGCCCTGGACAAGCTCAATGAAGCCATCAAGTTGGCCAAGGTAAAGTTAAGGAAGGGCCTGGCTGCCCCTGAGTACAGGGAGCAAGCCTGGCGGGGCCATGGGGTGTCCTGGCGCTGGCCTTAGTTATTGCTGAGCCGCCCCATCCCTACCCTGTAGGGCCAGCCCGACACTGTGCAAGATGCACTTCGCTTCGCTATGGATGTCATTGGAGGAAAGTGAGTCTGTGGGGTTGGGGGTGGCCCTGGTTCTTTCCCATTAGGAATGGTCTTGGCCCTCTGCCTGCATCCTTGGGAGGAAGCCACAAATGCCAGAGAGCAGTGGCCATGAGATGCCAGCTCCTGGATCCCCTCTGATTATCCAAGACTCCCCCTTCTCTGAACCTCCAGGTACAATTCTGCCAAGAAGGACAATGACTTCATCTACCACGAGGCTGTCCCAGCACTGGACACCCTTCAGCCTGTAAAAGGTCTGGAGCTGAGGGTCAGGGTAGGGATACAGAGAGGGACGGAACAGAGGCAGACTTGAGGTTTGCATGGGCCTGGTCTCCACAATTTTTCTCTCTCACACAGGCGCCCCCTTGGTGAAGCCCTTGCCAGTGAACCCCACAGACCCGGCTGTCACAGGCCCTGACATCTTCGCCAAATTGGTACCTATGGCTGCCCATGAAGCCTCATCGCTGTACAGGTGGGTGGGAGGGGCTGGCCCTGTCCTCTGCACTGGTGGGATTGGGATGTCTCAAGAGACATGGGCTTCCAGCAACTGCTCTGTCACTTCTGCAGTGAGGAGAAAGCCAAGCTGCTTCGAGAGATAATGGCCAAGATTGAGGACAAGAATGAGGTCCTGGAGTAAGTGGGGCTGAGGGTGGGAGGAAGGGGGTTACACAGCAGACCTCGGTGGGTCCCTAGTGCCAACCACAACAGGGAAAGTAGTAGCGAAATGTTTCCCAGCTCTGCCCTCCCATCCAAGGTCTTGTTTGCTAGATTTATAAGGTGAGAATCCTGAGTCTTGGGAGGGGATATCCATTCTGTCCCAGTGTTTTTAGCAGTGCCCTGGGCATATTCTGGGGGTCAGGCCAAGGGGTGGAGATCAGGATACTGATCTGTTCTCTGCTAGGACGTCAGACCTGCCTTCAGTGTGGGAGGGCTCACCTTGGTGTGCTCCTTGTACATACGAGGACTTGGGTCAGCACCCATCACCCACCTGGTTCTGGTGTCCCTACAGCCAGTTCATGGATTCAATGCAGCTGGATCCTGAGACAGTGGACAACCTTGACACATACAACCACATCCCGCCCCAGCTCATGGAGAAGTGTGCAGCTCTCAGCGTCCGGCCGGACACTGTCAGGAACCTCGTCCAATCCATGCAAGGTGGGGGGACATGGAAGTCACCTGCTGTGGTCTTCTCCCTGTCCCATTCACCCAGAATGGAGGTTGCACCTCTCCAAACACCTGGCACAAATAGCTTCCCCCACGCCGCGTGGTGTGCTGTGCGCGCATTGCTCAGTGAGCGTTGGGGCTACACACAGGCCCTTCACCTGGGTGGCAGTTCTGTTACCTAGGGGACAGGCCAGAGTGGGTGCCTGGCCTCCCTGCCTCAGAAGCTGTTCTCCCTTCCCCATTCCCACCCTCAGTGCTATCTGGCGTGTTCACGGACGTGGAGGCCTCACTGAAGGACATCAGGGACCTGCTGGAGGAGGACGAGCTGCTAGACCAGAAGCTGCAGGAGGCCGCGGGCCAGGCAGGGGCCAGCACAGCAGCGTCCAAGGTTGAGCTGGCAGAGGTGAGGCGCGAGTGGGCCAAGTACATGGAGGTGCACGAAAAGGCCTCCTTCACCAACAGTGAGCTACACCGTGCCATGAACCTACATGTTGGCAACCTCCGCCTACTCAGTGGGCCACTGGACCAGGTCCGGGCTGCCCTGCCCACGCCATCCCTCACCCCAGGTGAGCACCGCCCACCCTGTGCCCATGAGCTGAGAGAGCTGGGGGCTTCTCCGGCCTCACTGACCATTGCTGTCCCCAGAGGACAAGGCTGTGCTGCAGAACCTGAAGCGCATCCTGGCCAAGGTGCAGGAGATGCGGGACCAGCGTGTGTCTCTAGAGCAGCAGCTGCGTGAGCTTATCCAGAAGGATGACATCACTGCCTCACTGGTTACCACGGACCACTCAGAGATGAAGGTGGGGCGGGAGAGCAGGGTGGCGGGGCCCTTTGGCCTCCACCCTCTGGTGGCAAAGCCTGAGTGTCTGTCCTCCACCCCAACACTCCCTCAGAAGCTGTTCGAGGAGCAACTGAAGAAGTACGACCAGCTGAGGGTGTACCTGGAGCAGAACCTGGCTGCCCAGGACAACGTCCTCCGGGCGCTGACAGAGGCCAATGTGCAGTATGCGGCAGTGCGCCGGGCTCTCAGCGAACTGGACCAAAAGTCAGTGCCTGGCCTTGTGCTCTTGCCCAGAGTCCCACCCAGAGCTTGGCTCCAGCTGCTCACCTCCTGTTGGCCCTTCTGCCCGCCAGGTGGAACTCCACACTGCAGACCCTGGTGGCCTCTTATGAAGCCTACGAGGACCTGATGAAGAAGTCCCAAGAGGGCAAGGACTTCTATGCGGACCTGGAGAGCAAGGTGGCCGCTCTCCTGGAACGGGCACAGTCCACTTGCCAGGCCCGCGAGGCTGCCCGCCAGCAGCTCCTAGACAGGTAGGTGTGGCCCCAGGACCGTAGGGCAGCTGCAGCCTAGACTCAAGCTGGGCTGATAGGGGCCTGGCTCCACTTCTTACCTCATCCCACAGGGAGCTGAAGAAGAAGCCACCACCACGGCCCACGGCCCCCAAGCCACTGCTGCCCCGCAGGGAGGAGGGTGAGGCAGGGGAGATGGGAGACGCGCCAGAGGAGCTGCGCAGCCTGCCCCCCGACGCCTTCTTGGGAACTGCTGCCGCGCTCCACTTTGCTCCTGGTCCCTTCCCCAGCTCTGCAGGCCCAGGACCCCACTATCTCTCAGGCCCCTTACCCCCAGGCAGCTACTCGGGCCCCACACAGGTGTTACAGCCCAGGGTCCCCCAGGCCCCAGGGCCCCCTGCAATGGCCGTGGCACCGGGACCTGCTATCTACCCAGCCCCCGTCTACACACCAGAGCTGGGCCTTGTGCCCCGATCTTCCCCTCAGCACGGCGTGGTGAGCAGCCCCTATGGGGGGGTAGGGCCACACCCCCCAGTTGCAGGTCTGCCCTCGGCTCCACCCCCCCAGTTTTTGGGCCCTGAGTTGGCTATGGGGGTTCGGCCAGCCACCACCACAGTAGATAGTGTCCAGGCACCTATCTCTAGCCACACAGCACCCCAGCCAAACCCCACCTCTGCTCCTCCCCAACCATGTTTCCCAGTACCCCCACCCCAGCCACTGCCCATGCCCTACACTTATCCCCTCACAGTACCCCCAGCCCAGCACCACTTTTCTCCTGGGATCCCCACAGGTTTTCCAGCCCCGAGGATTAGGCCTCAGCCCCAGCTTCATCCCGCACGAGCAGCATTTGGGCAACAGCCCCTTCCACTCCAGCATCCTCACCTCTTTCCCTCGCAGGCTCCAGGACTCATTACACCCCCCCCCTCCTACCCTTTTGCTCCTCAGCCTGGTGTCCTGGGGCAGCCACCACCACCTCTACACACCCAGCTCTATCCAGGCCCCTCTCAGGACCCCTTGCCCCCTCACTCGGGGGCTCTGCCTTTCTCCAGCCCTGGGCCACCTCAACCTCCCCATCCCACTCTGGCCTATGGTCCTGCTCCTTCCCCCAGGCCCTTGGGCCCCCAGGCAGCCCCTCTCTCCGTGCAAGGTCCCTCACCTGCCAGCCAGGCCACTCCTAGTCCCCACCTGGTGCCTTCACCTGCCCCATCACCAGGGCCTGGCCCAGTACCTCCTCGGCCCCCTGCAGGAGAGGCACCCCCATGCCTGCGCCGAGGCACTACAGCTGCCGACCTGCTCTCCTCCAGCCCTGAGAGCCAGCATGGTGGCACTCAGCCTCCTGGGGGTGGGCAGCCCCTGCTACAGCCTACTAAGGTGGACGCAGCTGAGGGTTGGCGGCCACAGGCCCTGAGGCTGATTGAGCGGGACCCCTATGAGCATCCCGAGAGGCTGCAGCAGTTGCAGCAAGAGCTGGAGGCCTTTCGGGGCCAGCTGGGTGATGCTGGGGCTCTGGACACTGTTTGGCGGGAGCTGCAAGACGCACAGGAACATGATGCCCGTGGCCGCTCCATCGCCATTGCCCGCTGCTACTCACTGAAGAACCGGCACCAGGACGTCATGCCCTACGATAGCAACCGCGTGGTACTGCGCTCAGGCAAGGATGACTACATCAATGCCAGCCGCGTGGAGGGGCTCTCACCGTACTGCCCGCCTTTGGTGGCCACCCAGGCCCCTTTGCCTGGCACAGCTGCCGACTTCTGGCTCATGGTGCATGAGCAGAAAGTGTCGGTTATTGTCATGCTGGTGTCTGAAGCTGAGATGGAGAAGGTGAGAGGGAGAGGTTGGGTGGGTGCCCAGGAGGGATCCAGGAAAAGCAGCCCTAACTGCCCTATTTGCCCCTCAGCAAAAGGTGGCCCGCTACTTCCCCACTGAGAGAGGCCAGCCCATGGTGCATGGTGCCCTGAGCCTGGCACTGAGTAGTGTCCGTACCACTGAGACCCATGTGGAACGGGTGCTGAGCCTGCAGTTCCGTGACCAGAGCCTCAAGCGCTCGCTTGTGCACCTCCACTTCCCCACTTGGCCTGAGTTGTGAGTCTGCTGCCCTGGGTGGTTGGGAGCACTGGAGGGATGGTGAGGGCCCCAGATCAGGTCTGACTGAAAGATCCCACCCCACCCTGCAGAGGCCTGCCCGACAGCCCCAGCAACCTGCTGCGTTTCATCCAGGAGGTGCACACACATTACCTGCACCAGCGACCCCTGCACACGCCGATTGTTGTGCACTGCAGGTAAGGGGCAGGGAAGGTGCCAGGTGCCAGAGGGCTCCTTCTCTGGAGCTCTTGGCCTTACACCTGCTTCCCGTTGCAGCTCCGGGGTGGGCCGCACAGGAGCCTTTGCGTTGCTCTATGCAGCTGTGCAGGAGGTGGAGGCGGGGAACAGGCTTCCTGAGCTGCCTCAGTTGGTGCGGCGCATGCGGCAGCAGAGGAAACACATGCTGCAGGAGAAGGTAGGGGTCTGGGCGCTGGGACAGGCACCGCCCTAAGGTGACAGCCCCACCCAGCTGACTAGGCCACATGTGCCTCTGCAGCTGCACCTCAGGTTCTGCCACGAGGCGGTGGTGAGACACGTGGAGCAGGTCCTGCAGCGCCATGGCGTGCCCCCACCATGCAAACCCTTGGCTGGCACAAGCATCAGCCAGAAGGTGAGGAAGGAAAGCGCTGCTGGGACAGCCACCACCTTGTGGACCCCCATCTTCACCCACTTCTGTCTTTTCAGAATCACCTTCCTCAGGACTCCCAGGACCTGGTCCTCGGTGGGGACGTTCCCATCAGCTCCATCCAGGCCACTATCGCCAAGCTCAGCATCCGGCCTCCTGGGGCCTTGGATTCCCCAGTTGCCTGCCTGCCAGGCCCTGTAGAGCCCCCAGGCCTGCTGCCAGCCAGTCTCCCGGAGTCCACCCAGCTCCCATCCTCCTCCCCACCCCCCCTCTCTTCACCCTTGCCCGAGGCACCCCAGCCTGAGGAGGCACAGCCAGTTCCTGAGGTCCCCACCCTGGGGCCCCCCTCCTCCTCCCTGGAGCTGCTGGCCTCCCTGACCCCTGAGGCCTTCTCTCTAGACAGCTCCTTGCGGGGAAAGCAGCGGATGAGCAAGCAGAACTTTCTGCAGGCCCACAATGGGCAGGGGCTGCGGGCTGCCCAGCCCACTGATGACCCCCTCAGCCTCCTGGATCCACTCTGGACACTCAACAAGACCTGAACAGGCTTTGCCCGCCGTCCTTACACTACAGCATCTCGCCCATCTGCCTGGGCCCAGCAGGGCCTCTCGAGGTGGGCTGGCCTCTTCCTCCCATTCCTGCTGCCTTTAGCCCTACCTGGTCTAGCCCACACCCCTGTGGGGTGGAGATGTATCGCAGGCCTTGAGGCAGGTTCTGCTCCTTTGTGGGACCTGACATTTTTCAGCTCTTTGCTGTTGAATAAACCAACATGTTCTGTGGCCAGTGTCTGCCCATTGCGGCCTCAGAGAGGGAGCCTGAGTCCCAGTAGTACCACGTAAAACTTGGCACCTTCAGTGAGGTTGGGTGGCTGGTACGGTGACCTCGGGGCCGCCATTGGCTTGCAGACCTCTGAATGGTTAAGGAGGCCTCCCCACCCTGTTACTGTCCCCATACACTCCTTATATGGCTCCTACCTGGAGCAGCTCTGAGCTGAGAAAGGTTAGGCAAGGGAAGAGGGGCCGTCGTAGAGGAAGACACAAGTGCCTCACAAGGCCCCTGGCGGATGTGGTTTTTTAAAAAGTTTAATGTTACCGTCCTGAGGCAGGACAGTTCAGAGGCAGCTTCCGGAAGACACAGCTACTCCCCCAGTCTCAGTGCATTGGCTCCACAGAGCACCTCAGCCCCTGCCTGCCCTCAGTCCAGCTTCTCCAGCACGGAGGGCACGTACACCAGGCTGAGCTCACTGCCAAAGTTGCAGACGATGGCGGCATTATCCAGTACCAGGATCTGGCGCGCAGGCTGGGCCTCACTGTTCTTACCCAGATAGACTGTCTGTAACAGGTCCCCGTAGTTTAGCTCCCAAAAGGAGACACAGCCCTGGCCTCCGGTCACCAGCAGGTGGTCGGAGATGACACCCAAGCTTGCACCGCAGCCCAGGTCCTAGAGGCAAGGACATGGCAGGCTCAGTGTCTCGAGTCCTTCCCTGAAACAGGGAGAGTATAGTATGCTGGCCCTAACCTGCCTACCTGCTGAATGGAGTAGAGTTTGATGCCTGTGCTGCGGTCCCAGATGCTGATGAGGTCATCCAGGCCACTGCTGATGACGCAGGTGGTGGTACAGGTGAGGGACGTGACATCCCCACGGTGAGCGAACATGTGGCTGACCCGGCTTCCGGTCAGCACATCCCACAGGCAGATGGCCCCGTCTTGTCCTCCACTGGCTAACACCATGGTCTAGGGGGACAAGCCCAGGGGAGCTAGATCACTGGCAGAAACCTTTGTCTACCACGGTTAGTAGGTGGGGGCCCTCGCTCTGCTTCCCAGGAGTCAGAAACAAGGGCCACGGCCTAGGTTGGTTCCCCTGCACCCCACGCATAGTCCCCTCACCTGGTCAATGTACACAGTTGTGATGGCCCCTGAGTGGCCCTGCAGGGTGAAGAGGCAACATGAGTCCTCCAGACGGAACACCTGGGGAGGGATGGGCATCAGGTTCTGGTCTCTGCTTCCCAATTACGCTTTGGCCAGGAAATCCCTTCCACAGTACATCTAGGACACTCCAGCGCCCAGGAGATGGAGCCAATACTCACCCTCAGTGTGTGGTCTTGGCTCCCAGTCACGAGGCGCCCGGCAGCAGCCTTCAAGGCTGTGATGGGTTTCTGGTGTGCACAGGGCACTGTGTGGGTCAGGCGACAGGCCACTGTATCACTGCTGCTGTACACTGGGGATGTGGGAGAACTGCCCTGCCCTGGAGAGAACAGGCCAGCTGAGGGGAGTCTCTGAGAAGACACCCTGCAGACAGCCCCTGCACCCCACCCATCAGATGCAGGCACCTGCCAAGCCAACCCTCTGACCTCGGAACTGCAGGGGACTGAAGGCAGTGTGGGTCTCCAAGGAGAAGAAATCGAGCGAACCGTTGAGCCGGGCAGCCACAATCCTGAAAGAGAAAAGCGCAGCCTGGTGGGTCACCCTCAGCCCCAGCCCTGGGACTGCGCACCACGGACACTGCCCAAGCTCAGCCCCACTGGGAGATGGGAGGGAAGTACAGGTGCTGGGGGAAGAGATGCTAGAGGGACCCAGGCTGCCACTCTCTTATCTGCCTGTTTCCTCATTGGTGAAATGAGGACAGCAGCACCCACTTCACAAGGTAGTCTCGAGGAGTAAATGAGTTAATATGTATAAAGTGACACCTGGGGAGTATCAAATAAGATTGTAAATGAAAACAACAAGCAGGTGGAGGATTCCTCTCCACAGCCTGGAGCTAAAGGAAAGACTTCTGAGGAGGGAAATATGACCAAAGGTGGGGCTGTTTTGGAGCAGCAGGAGGTGCTGTCAGCTCTGAAGCAAGCACCAACCACTCCATTTGCTTTTTCCACAAAGAAGGATTTCCTAGGTACAAGTTGACAGAGATGGGGACATCTGCCCAGTGTCCCCAAAGCCTGGGAGTGGGTGGGGTTCAAAATCTTACTCCAGCACAAGGCAATGCAGGTTTCTAACCTCTGCCCAGGAATGAGGGCCCACAGCAGAGCTGGGGAAGGCATGGTACAGGGGAAAGGTGAGGGCGAGGACAGACCATGTCACCTAGGAACTCTGAAGGCTGGGCTGAGACATGGGCTTTGCCTAAAACTAAAACTAAAAAAAAAAAAAAGGGAGTAATTTCCAAGAGTGGGGAACCCAAAGAACTTGGCCAGGCTGGAGGGTAGGACGGCCTGTGCAAGAAGCCTGGTGGAGGCAGGAATGACTGCAGCAGCCAGCAGAAATTAGAGCTAAAGGCAAGAGGTCCGTCCCTCTCCTACCCCAGGAAAACAAAAGGCTCCAGCTCTACCTTAGATGGTGCCAAATGGTCAGGGGCCCTGGAAGGAAGAGCCAGCCTGGGACAGGCAGGTGAAACATTCAGAAGGAGGCACCCGGTCAGGGGTGAGAGCTGGGTTTAACAGCCCAGAGATGGGAGATGCACCCCGACGGAAGTGTGCAGATGGAGCCCTGGGAACACCCACAGCCAAGAGCGTGCTGCAAGGGAGGTGAGAACAGTGGCCAGCATCAACGGGAAAGGAAAGTTTAAACAAGGTTCTTCTGAAAATGCAGCCGAGAAACTCAAAAAGGTCAGCATCGACAGGCTAAAGAGCTTTGACTTCAGAAGGGTACTCCCCTCCTTTGGCCACAGTGGCTAAGGGCCCTGGGAACTCACTGTGTGCCAGGCCCGATTCTAAGTGCTTCACACCTGCTCACCGGTGTGGGGCTGGGCACCAAGAAGGGCAGTCACGTCACACAGCAGTGAGGAGCTAGGGACTCAAACCTCAGCGTGGCCTCACCAGGAAGACAGCCTGGCACTCTCACCTCTTGTCCAGGAAGACGAGGGCCGTTATTCCCGAGGAGACCTCCTCACTGCTGCAGCGTAGAGTGCCCTCAATGGCATCCCACACCTGCAAGCCCAGAGGCCATGAGCACCTGCGGCCTGGAGAGGCCCACAGCCCCTGCCCGCCTCCAGCCCCTCTGCCCACCTCCAGCCGGCCACTGCTCCGGCCCACCACGATGAGGTTGCCCTGCAGCTCCAGGCTCCAGATGGAGCCGTCTGCGCTGGGGGCCCAGGTGAGGGCTGGGCAGCCCTTCTCAGGAGGAGAGCCCCCCTCGTCCTCAGGGGCCTGGGGCAGCGCAGGCCCAGGGGAGGGTGGGCGCCGGGTTGGTGCGTGGACTGGAGCAAGCCCCTCCTGCTGGTACACTCGCTGCACCAGGTGGCTGAAATCGTACCCCGGGTTGTCCCGAGTGCGGCCACAGCCTGCCCGGTGCCGCGGCTCAGGCTGAGTGGGCTCTGAGAGCCATGGCCGAACAGAGAAGTTGGTATCAATCAAACAGGTGAGGTCGGGCTGGTCCCCGAAGAGAGAAGGTGGCGGAGGGCCCTGGGGACAGTGCCGCAGTGGAGGGCTGTCCCCAGGCTCCTCTGGGCCGCTCTTACCGCCGTCGGACAGCCGTTCCCAGGTCTCTTGAGCCTCAAAGGCGCTGCTGCCGCCACTGTCCCTGCGCTGCCTGTGGGGGCCAGGAGGGTGGGGTGAGGACAGTGAGGACAGCAGGGGGGTGTGGGGACCAACCATGACAGACACCTACCTGAGGCGTGGGATACGTGTGAGGCAGTCTCCAGTCTGTGCATCCCACACGCACACATGGCCCGCCAGGCAACAGCTCACCAGCAGCATGCCGTCACTGGCTAAACACTCAATGTCCTGTGGGGGCACAGTGTGGCCATAGGCATGGGCATTGACGCAGGTACAGCCCAGGCATGGGCATCCTCGCTGCACTTACCATGAGGTGCCCACGCAGCACCAGGGGCACAATCTCCGTCTCTGGTGGCGTATAGCCATAGTCATCGCAGGGCAGGTCTCCGCGGCGCCGTCGGCCAGGCCCACCTCCTGGCTGCCCATAGTTGCGTGGGCAGAGTACACGGTAGAGGCAGAGCAGCAGCAGGACCAGGACAATGCCAGTGGCCAGGCCAAGCGCAGCCACCCTGCGTTGAAGAATGTGGTCAGGTGTGCCGAGGTCATCCCACCAGCCGCCCCTCCCTCTTGGGCCTTACTTGTACAGGGTAACATCTCCGTGGGCCTGTGCCAAGCCTGGCCCCTTGGGGCCAGCCTCCCAGAGCCCACCAGGCCTGGGCTGCAGTGGAGGCCAGGCGCTTCGACCGTCCTGAGGGTGCCGCCCCTCCAGGGCCTCTCTTGGGTTCAGGCGGAGCGTGACCGGGATGACAGGCAGCAGGCTGATGTATCTGGGACCGGGCAGTGGGCAGTCTCAGCCAGGATGCCCTTGGGAGGGTCCCTCATGCTGCTGCCTACCCCAACCTCCTCCCTACTCTCCACACAGGACTCAGCTCAACCTGCCAGACTCCACGACAGCCCTCTTAGGAGTTCCATGGATGGGTGGTGGGTGCACAGGAAGCCTCTCCCCAGCCCTGGCCCCTCAACCTTGTTCCCTCACAGACACCAGCACCCAAGCAGCCGGCACTGCAGTGCAGCCAGAAAACAGTACTCAAACCAGTTGTTTCCCACCCCACGGGGAAAAGGAATGCTTTGGAGACAGTGAGCTGATACCACCAGGTGGGGAGGTTGCAACTGGCACAGCCCAACTTACCTCTTGGCCAGTGTGATGTTGTAGTAGCTGAAGAGTGTTGGCCAGTGACGGAAGGACAGTTTCCTCCAAAGTTCCTCATCTTCAGGGCCCCAGGTTATCTCTGGGACAGGGCTGTCATGGATGCCCTCTACTGGACCCCCAGACTCGGGCATCTCCCTTGGCAACGTATGGTTCTCAGGGAACTTGGGGGCATCCGGTGGGAAGATGGAGAAGGCAGGGTCCGGGTGGCTGGCGGGCAGCATGCCACCAGGCACAGGCATGGGAGTCAGGGCGCCCTCACCCAGTGGGCTCTGTTCTGTCACCTGGGCAGCGAGGTAGACGCGCAGCCCTGCCGGATCTGTGTATACTAGGATGCCAATCCAGACAACGGTGCCAGCCTGGAGTGGGGCATTGGGTGCTCAGCGGGGCCTCTGGGAGGAAGGGGCAGCCCCAACCCCCACATGCTTGGCCCTCGTGCCAGAAGGAGGCAGCACAAGAACCTCAGGCATGGAGGGAGAAGACATAGGCCTAATCTGTCCTTCCCGGTCTCCCCCAATCCTCCCACTACCACCTGGGACCAACTGCCATTTGGGGGACCTGGCTCCCTTTAGGGTTTCCTGGCCTGGAAACAGAGAAGCATCCTTAGGTTTCATGAAGAACCTCCCCACCCTGAGCCCCCATCTAAGCTGGGACCAGAAAGCTGCTATAATCCCCATGGTTGGCATGGCAAGAGGGACCAGATGCCTGACCTCTGGACACACCACAGGTCCTGGTCCTTGGAGGGCCTTAGCCTCGCTCCCCTCACTTCACTCCTTGGGGAAGGCACTGTTGGCCAGCAGCCAGCCCTGCTCCTCTGCTCCGCCCAGCCCACATTTTCTGATGCCCACACACTACTAGCAGCCGAGAAACCCTAACTCGGGGGACAATGCTGGCTCCATGCCAGAGCACCACATCGGGCAGCACCCAGAGCACCTGTCCTGGGTCACTCTCAGGAGATAACCCCTCTACCTGATGACCCAGGGCTGCTTCTCCCAGAGATACCTGGGAAGCCACCAGGGTCTGGGCAGAAGAGGAGCGCCCCCCACCTCTAAGGCAAAGTGAAGACTTCAAGAGGGACTGTGTTTGGCCCTCAGAAGAGGGCAGGGGAGGGGGTGGAGGTACCATGATGAGGCGCTGTGCCAGGCGAGTGCGGGCCAGGAAGTAGATGACACGCAGCCTCTTGGGGAGCCGCAGGTTCCGGAAGGAGGACGGCTGCAGTGTGATGGTGTGGGGTGTGGATGGCCGCACAGCCAGCTGCCGCTCAAAGCGTGCTGGACGACCCACCGGCTTAGCTGGAGGCAGGCAAGCTTCAGGGGGAAGCCGCTTGTTCAGGTCCGCCAGCTGTTGGGGCACAGTGGTCAGGGCCTGAGGCCACCCGCATGGGGTGGTGGCCCTGCTGAGGTCTGTACCTCTCACCCAGAGATCCCTGAGCAAGCACAGCTAGGGCTGAGGTGGAGGGCGGGGCAGGGCTTGGACCACTCCTACCTCCATCCTGCGAATGTCAATGGACAGGACGGTGGTGAAAAACAGCATCTGAAGGAAGAAGTCAGACACCAGGCCCACGACAGCAAACAGACAGAACTCCTGAAGTCAGAGCAGAGTGGGGACACCATGACCTCATGCCCACGTTAGAGAAGCGTTCCCTGCACGGAGGCACCTCAGCACTTCCAAAGCCACAGGCAGGACGCAGCAGAGATAAGAGTAGTTCTCAATCTGGGCATGGCCAAGGAGGGGCAGTGCCAAGGGCTGCCTCCCTGCCCACCAGGGGGCAGCAGAGACCTCTCAAATCTTTATCCAGCCGAGACTGAGGTAAGCGCTCTCCAAGAACCTTCTGATCCCCCTAGAGAGGAGTCTGATCCAAGCTGGAAAGCTCAGCGCCCCACCAGCCTGCACCCAACAAGCCCTATGCACTGAGCCCCTCACCCTGCTCACGTGCGTGGACCAGCACCTACCCAGGGCCAGGCCAGCCGCCCCCCCCCCCCAATCAGGGCTCTTAGGAAGGTTCCTGGCCAGTAGCTGCACTGGGCCAATTAAGGGAGGGAGGCTGAGGGGACTTAATTCTGTACTGAGGCTGAACAAGGGTAGTCTTTCTCTGCCCAAGCTCTTTCAGGAGATGGAGTTTTCTCAGATTTACATCGCCCTCCCCTGTGAGACCACCGCACATCACCACGGCCCCGGCTCAGACCTGGGGTAAGGTGGAGGACCAAGCATATAGTGGCACAGTGGCTATGTCAGCTCTAATGTCCCAAGACTGCGCTGTGCCCTGCAGATGCCCTCTGGGCCACCTGGGGAAGAGCCAGCCAGCCCTGGGGCAGGACCCAGGCATGTTGCGTCCCTCCCCTCCTATCCCTCCTTCCGAATGGTCAGCAACAGTCTGGGCTCCAACTCAGTGCAGAGCTACCTCTGCCCACAGCCCCGCCGCTGAGTGAGGGCACTTTGCCAAGAGCAGGGACCACTCTGGGCAATGGGTAGTGGCCCTCCTATGAGGGTAGGGGAGACATGTGTCTAGAGGCTGCAGGTGTGAGTCAGGAAAGACAAGAGGAGACCTGCTCAATGGCTCCACGGTGATCTGCCTGAGAGATGGGTAACTAGGTCTGACTGGAACTGCATAGCCAGCCGCCAGCCACCACAGTGCCCACTAAGCACTCTCCTACCCCGTGGCTGAACGACAGAGAGTAAGAGGACGGGGTCGAGGCAGAGCCTGTGGGCTGGGAGCTCAATCCCACAGCCCAGCCAGGCTTCCTGAGACTTCTGAACCTGGCCTGCCAGGAGCACTGTGCACACTAACAACCATCTTGGCAGCTGAGACGTCCCATCTCACAGGGGAGGTGCCTGCGCTGAGAGGGGTGCACACTGTGCCTGGCTACACAGCTGGGGAGCCCAGCAGAAGGCTCCACACCCAGCCCAGTGGCAGGCCCCGGGCCTTACCTGGATGGCGGGCACAAGGGTAAAGTAGCCAATAAGGATGATGCCGAGCTCCGTGGCCATGTTCTTCATGATGGACCAGCTCTCACAGCTTAGGCCTGCAGAGGACAACAGGGTCATGGGCCAGCACTCAACCTATAGTCCTCAAAGGGTAGAGACGTGGGGAGGGCACCAAGCCTCTGAGGCAGCCATTCCCCCAACATGCCCCAACCCTCAGGATCTGCGGGTGCCTGGGCTCCAAGGTGCTACTATCACTGCACAGCTGCTGCAGGAAGGGTGCTCTCAGGGCACAGGAGAGAGCTAGAGCCATCAAGAAGGGAGAAGCACGGTGCTAAAATGAGCAAGCCAAGTGCTACCCGCCCTGGCACACCCAGTCTGCAGGCTGTTCTTGTCTGGTCCTCACAGGCGGGCATGGTGAGTGTTCCATGTCATGGAAGAGGTAGCTCTCCCCTTCCTCAAGCCCCTCCCCCTGCAGGCCCCTGGGCCCCACTATCACATGGTTGCAGTGCAAGGCTCTGAGTGCCTCATCGGTAGGGGCCATTTCTCCACATCTCCTCAGAACTGCACATCTGGTTTGGGACATAGGCTCAGATGCTCACAGGTGCGTAGACAACAGCCCACCCCCAGCCCTGGTCCCACAGATACAGGGCTGGGAAGAGAAGGAGTGAGCACTCAGACCTCCAGGTCTGAGCTCTCTTCTTGTTTCCCCAGAACTCAGATCCTCAGCCTCTGCTGCTGAGGCCACATGGGGCTTTTCTGGCAGCTGTAGAAATAGCAAGTGTCTCTAAAGTGACCAACCCAGGCCTACTGTGGTGGAGTGAGGCAGGAAAAGCAGACACCAGCCCGGACAAGGGGCAACCAAACACAAGAGCCCCACAGCAGGGTCTGGTTTGCTCACTGACACATGAACACGGACAAAGTGCGGTCTACTGGTGCCAAGGTCCCTCAGGCACGTGCTAACAATCTGACAGAACCTGGTGGCCCCCCCATATTACACTGGAGGCCAGAGTAGGGGGGTGTCTTCAGCTCCCTGCTCCCTCAGCAGGAAGGAGTGCAACACAGGCCTCAACTTGGCGCACACCACTCCCCACCACGTTACCTTGGGCGATGCGCAGCTTCACCTCAAGGTCCACAGGAGTTGAGACCACTGACTTGGTGAGCACCAGCACGTTCTCTAACCCAATAACCACCACGAGGTAAGGAAAAATCTCGCTGCGGACAGAGGGAGAAAGGGTGAGGACAGGGCTGAGGAGGCCCCCACTATGCAGCTAGCTGTCAACAGGTCTGGGCCCTGGGACTGGGCGGGGGGGGTTGCAGCCTGTAGTGGGGGCTGCTGAGCAACCCCCGCAAGCACAGGCAGAAACCCTACCCTCTGCACCTGCCCCCAACGTGGCCCTGTCTGCACAGTGCTCCGCTTTCAGGCCAGGTGGCTCCCACCACCCGTTCCCAGCATCTGGCACAGCAGAGGGCCAGCTGTGGAGCACCCCGCTCCCTGTCCTCCCCACACCAGACTCTGTGGGCTGGAGGGCATGACCCTAGCTCCAGGCCAAGCTGTGAGGCCTGAATAAAGGGGGAGACCAGCCTAAAGCCCTGCTTAGCTATGGGGAAGCTATGCTTGGAGACAGCTTCCTAAGGAAAACTTCTGGCTCTCTGAGAGCCCTGCTCACACTACTAGTGCCAGGCAAGACAGCAGCCTGCCCGTGAGGAGCAGCAGCCTGAGGAACCTCACCAGGACTGCTGCTGTGGGGCACAGCAGGCACTATGTGGGGGGTGTGGTGAGCACCAGCAGGTTCAAGGAAGAGAGCAGGTGCTCTACGAGCAGGGAGAGTGACAGAAAACAAAATCGCTGTTTCTGCAACCAGCCCTACAAGCCGCAGCAGGGGACAGGTTAGTAGGAACAGGCGGGCAGGGCCAAGGAGACAGAAGCCTGAGGACAGACCCTGGAAAGGACATCCAGCCTGACTCAGAAATGGCAAGGGAAAGCAACGACCAATGGAAAGGTGACAACTTATGGGGGTGCTCGTATCTTCTAAAAAGCTTACTGTAAAGTGACGTATCTTCTTAGGCATTCAAATGTTTTAACAGTAATAAAGGAAGAAGAGTTTGCTTCTCTCTCTCACTGTCTGTGGCTTAAGTCACCAAGGAACAGAATGCACATGTACAAATACAACATATAAACACATCCATGTACACGCTCACACACACACATATGCGGGCACAGCCATATGTGTCCATGCACATACATTTGCACTCACATATATAAACACACCACATATACACACAAATATACATACATACTGTATATGTTATATACACTTACATGTATGTACTGATAAACTACCAGGTAACTTAAAGAGGAATAAATATACCTCTTAAATGTCAAAGCACCAATGCGCCCAGTCCAGGGCGGGCCCAGAGGTGCAAGGCTCTGGCCTGAGGGCCCACCCTGTGGCCCAATGGAGCCTGTTGGGAACCTACCCGCCATTGAGGGTGGGCGTCAGGCCGAAGAGTGTGCAGAGCCCCACAGACATGAGCAACGAGCTGAGCACAGTGACCACAGCGGCCAGTGCCAGCCCCCACTTGGACTTGACCATGTCGATCTTGCCTGGAGGGCAGAGAGGGCACATCAGGGCAGCACCTTCCCCGACCCTGGGACTCAAGGCCCTTCACTGAACTGCTAGGAGAGGAGTGGACCCTGACAATCGGAGGGAAGGCCCCTGGTTTAACCAAAGAAAAGGACAGCCACGTACACCCCCCGTCAGGGACAGTGTTTCTGGGAACCCTAACCTAGGAGCCAGAGAAGCCCTGGACCCACCCAAGCCCCTGAGGCTGCTACGGCCAAAGCCCTGGCTTCTGTGACCACAGGGCAAGTTTTACATCTCTGCCCAAGCCACTCGCAGAGGCAGGGGAGCCGGTGACCTGGAAATGCCCGTTTCGCCTGGAAAAACCCAGCTTCCTTGCTGTGACCTACGCGTGGAGAAGTAGATGTAGGCAAACAAGATGATGTAGGTGGTCACGAGGGGGATGAGCTCAGCCACGCCAATCTCCTCCTTGAAGTGCACGTGGACCAGGCTCTCGGCCCGCAGGCTGCAGTTGGGGCTGGGGTGCAGGAGCATCAGGCGGGCCCGCAGGCTGCCCAGGAACCTGGTCACAGGGTGGGGTGGGTAGATGGACTGTCCCTCATGGTCCAGGGGACAAAGACAATCCCTGGAAGAGGGTCCATCAAAGCTTCTCTCCTCCCCCCGTGCTGGTGGGAGCTTCTCTGTGGTGGGTATCTGCAGCTTTTTCCCGACCCAGCACACCACCCCACCTGCCAAGGGCCCCAGAGAGCCCATCGGAAGCATGTCCAGTGATCTTGCCCGGCTGGGAGCCGCCTGCAGAGCTCTGTTGGGGAGAACTCTGAAGCCACATGGGACTCAGTGGTGAGCAGCTGGGGACGCCTGCCCTAGGCTCCAGAGAGACCAGTGGGGGCCCCAGGACACTGTACTTGCCAGCCCTGCCTTAGTCCCTTACTCTGGACCTCACTCAATGAGAATAGACAGCACCCTTCAGTCTAAGGATAGAAACCCTTCCACAGGAAGGCTAGATGCTGCATGTTCCCAGGGGCACTCCGGACACTCCGACCAGAACAGGGACTACACTGAGCCTCATATCACAGCCCTGGCAGGGGCCCCGTGCAGGCAGCCTTACTGGGCATGGTAGCGCCGGAAGGCCAGGGTGATGGTGTATGAGGCCATCCTCCTCCTCGTGTACAGGCTCACCCCGCTGTACTTCCCGGGGACGCCAAACAGCAGATCTGCAGGCAGAAACCAGTAGGTGCCGAACAGCCACCAACGGCCCCTCCCCTCCACCCCGGAAACAAGGGGCCACCCCTGACCCTCCAGAGCACCCATCAAAGAGGGGCGACGGGAAGCCTGCCATGAGGGTACCTTTGAGCGTGGCGGAGGTCTGTAGGGTTTTGGGCTCATGCTGGTGGATGGTACCGATGATGTCAGGGTCGGCATGGAAGTGTTCCCGGTCATTCTGCCAGAAGTTCGCGGGGGACAGCAGCAGACATCCATGCTCAGGGAGGAGGTTTCGGAGCTTCTTGAGGCCTGGCAGCAGGTCAGTCACCTGTAGGCACACCTCCTCCAGGCTCCTAGTCCCAGAGCTGTGCAGGAGACAGCATGGGGCACCTGCTGTGTCTGCCAACACAGGGCAGGCCCACTGCAGGGACTGAGTCCCTTGTGTCATCAAGTTCCCAGATGCCTGGTCTCTCAAAAAGTGTGAGGGTCAGGGTGGCTAGGAAGTTCTTCTAGGTCATCAACAAGCACCATGCGGCTGTTGGACCTTCAAAGCGTGTCTGGAGCCTAAAGGCTGGTCACCTCTGAAGAGGCCAGTTATGGGAGCATGCACAGCCCTGCCCACTAAAACACCTTGGCCAATTCAGTGGGTAGAGGGGAGGGGGTGGAGATCAGGGCTCCATTCCATCCACAATGCCTGTCAGCCCTTTGCTGACTAGCACCTGGTGGTAAGCAGCCTGCAAAGCCAGCTTTAGCCAGTGATCCACCTGGGCTGGGGCTTCGGAAGCGTATCCCCAGGTAGAGCTCACTTTGTCAGCATGGCCACCATCATCACATCACATCTCATAACCTTTGCAGGGAGCCATCTGAGACATGAGTCAACCGGCTCTCTGTCAGTTCGTCACAGGGTCAGCCAGTGGCTACCTTCTCTGTCTGAAACCCGAGAACAAAGTTCAGGGCTCTACCTGTGCTACCTGCACAGGTGTGGGGGATGTAGCCACAATGGACCCACAGGATGCTGGGAAATGAGCGCTGGCTGCTCACTGGGGTTACACTGAGGACCACAGCCTGCCTTTAGCACAGACGGGGTTCAAGGGGGCTCAGAGAGATGGATACCTGTCTTTTAGCACGTGGTTACGGATCTCCTCCACCAGCTGGAAGGCCCGGGACAAAGGGGAGCGGAACACATCCACTGCCAGGAGGTTCTTGTGCCAGGGCGACACTGAAGACTTCACAAATATCTGCTGGATGTAAGCCACCGGGGCTCCCACATACTACAGAAGACATGGGGGTTGAGGGGCAGGAAGGTCAGCTCGCTCAGGAGGGGGAAGCACAGGCCCACATGCAGATTGAGCAGCTACTATGGGCAAAGCACTGTGGACCCAAGGACAGGCCTTCAGAAACGACCGCGTCCACAGGGGGCTTTTTCCCCATTATGAACCACTTTCCTACACATTTCCTAATAGACCAGTCAGCAAACTATAGTCCACAAGCTAATCGAGCCTGGCACCTGCTTTTATGAATCAAGTTTTACTGGAACAGTCACGCCCACTCCACTCGCACATCCATGCCGCTTTCAGTGCCCGCGTGAGTGTTCCTGATCGACCATGTGACCCATGAAGCTGAAAACAGTTACCATTTAGGCCTCTATGGAAAACATTGGCCGACCTCGAAACAGACCATAAGCTGACAAAGGGTGTGTGTAGCCCATCTTATCGATCCTGGTTTTGCCACTTGCAGGTCAGTGGGTTTTGAAGATAGAAAGACCTAGTTTTAAATCCCAGCTCTCCCACTGCACGGCCTTGGAAACGTTTGGGACTTCTCTAGGTGTCACTGTCCTCAGCATGAAAGGGGGATAAATGACACTCCTCCTTGTGGCTTCAAGATGCAGACACACCACACACCCCCACATACACACCACACTGACAGACACAAACCATTCTGGTGAAAAAAGCTGTATGGTGAACTGCTCCAGAAAGGTCCACGAGGCAAGGAATTGAGGGGACCTTCAGCTGACACCCAGTGAGGAGCCGAGCCCCTCAGTCCCACAGCTATGAGGCCGGCTCTAAGTGAGCCTGAAAGAGAATCTCCCTGTTGGGCTTTGAGACAACCGCAGCCTTGGCTGACACCTTGGCTGCAGCCTGTGAGACCCTGAGCCAGAGGACCCAGATTAGAAAACCAAGGTTCAGAGATAAAAGGATGTGTCCAAGGACAAAAGCTGACAGGCAGCAGAGGCAGGATTAAAGCCCAGGGCTGCCCCACTCCCGTGGCTGTTTTCCTCTACAGCCTACATGCCTGGAGAGTTCTAAACCATGTGACTTCCCAGGGAACACAGGACAGGGTGGAAAGGCCCAGCACAAGCAGCGCAGGAGGGAAGCTGAGGTCCTCGGAGCCCTGGGGTCTCTGGCCATGAGGCTCCCCGACCAGTGCTCCTTAGAAACCTGTGTCCAGGCTCAGTCACACCAACACTGGAAGTCCAGCCACACCTGTGATCTGCCAGCAGGGCTCGGAGTGAAGTTCAGGTTTCGTGATGACCTGGTCTGGGTGGAGCCAGGCCAGTGCAGGAGACCTCAGGCTTGTTTTTGGGGTGTTTTCTAAAACTCAATTCTTACTTCATTTACATAGAGCAACTTAGAGCCCCAGGCATTGTATACATACCTTTACACAGTCACACACAATAGAGAGGAGCCCAGTGCAGCTTTTCTGCACACAGGGTTCCTGTCCTTGTCCTCCAGCCCTGGCTAAGCTCAGGGACCCACCTGGGTTCCACCTCTAGCTCCGGCCCCACTGTGTGCCTTGGGGGGGTCTCTACACGCTCTGGGCCTTGGGTCCTTACTCACTCAGGGAAATGGGACTAGCACCTTGGACCTCACCAGGTCAGTGAGAGGACCAAACAATGCACGAAACCATGCAGCAGTGTCCGGCCAAAAACCTGTTAGCTCTACTGAGTTATATCATTATGCCTCCTTCAGATCAACCCCTTCTCCCCTTTCACATTCCCTCCCCACACCCCCACCTCTGGTGACATGGTCCTCTGTCTCCAAGTTCAGTAAGATTGAATTTACCATCACTTTTATCACCTCACTGCCTCTCAGGGAAAGGCTTCCCACTGCCTGTGGGATTAATGAAGTTTAAACTCCTAGCCCAGGATTCAACTTGGTCTCACCTACTTCATCACCTACGATGCTCCAAGAAAAATGTCTCCCTTCAGACTGTCTCCTGAATAAGCAGTGCTGGTTCTTTATTCAACAAGAAACCTTTCCTGAGCATCTACTATGTGCAAAACATCAGACTACAAATTTGAATGAAACACGATTCTCACTGGGTCGCAATATGGAGCAGAAAGGAGAAGCAGAGCACATCTGCCAGGGAGCTGGGGAAGGGTTCCGGAGTGTGAGCTGAGCTGAGCTGAGGGGGAAGGACAAGAGTGCATGCCTGCTGTGCGCCCAGGGCAGTGCAAGCACAACCTTTGCTCTCTGCCTCTGCTCTGGCCAGATCTGATCAATGACAAACATGACAATGCTGATGACCACCATCATGTCTGATGAACTGATGCAGATGATGGGCCCGGCCCTGCACTAAACCTTTGCATTCTTCCACTTGGCCCTATGACAACATATAATGTGGGAGTAATTATTTTCCCCATTTTACGAATGCAGAAGCTAAGGCACAAAGGTGTTAATAACATGCCCAGGTCACCCAGTTGGGAAACGAAAAGTCTGTCGTTTCTGCTTTGCTCTTTTTTCCTCTTGTGAAAACACCCCTCTTCCCAGAGGGAGCTGCCCTCCCCAGGCCCACAAGGCCACCAATCACAGTGACTGCAACACAGGGCGGGCCTCACTCAGAGCACCAGGGTCTGGCAGAGTTGACTGAGTCCTCTGCGGACACATGGTGCACTGCAGGGTACAGTCACCATCCCATAGGGGGACAGGACACCTCAGCAAAAGGGAGGAGGAGACCCACACAGAAAGAGTTACACTTCAGTAAAACATATCAAAACAACTCAATTCAAAATACATTTCGCAATGGAAGACATTCAAATACAGTAAGCACTTGACATTAGTCACATGGGAAATGCAAATTAAAACCACGTGAGATGTCTTTTCTCTATACATCTATTAGAAAGGCGTTTTAGCCTGGTTGGGTGTGGCTCAGCGGTTGAGCATCAGCCTAGAATCAGGGTTCGATTCCCGGTCAGGGCACATGCCTGGGTTGCTGGCTCGATCCCCAGTAGGGGGAATGCAGGAGGCAGCTGATCAATGACTCTCTTGTCATTGATGTTTCTATCTCTCTCCCTCTCTCTCCCTACCTCTCTCTGAAATCAATAAAGATATATTTTAAAAAAAGAAAGGCTTTTTAAAACCTGACAGTACCAAGAACTCTAAGAACAAAGACTGAACTTCAGTGTATAGAAATTTTAAAAATAACCTAGGTGACTGATGGCTGTGAAAAGAATGACACTTCACCTCTATAGTCTTCCTTCCAAAAAGCCACAACCCCCAGCAAATCTAGAGAAAAACAGACAAAGCCCAGCACGCCTCAAAACTGTCAAGGTCACTAAAACAAGGGAAGGCGAGAAACTACCACTAAGGAAAACCAAGGAACCAGATTTCCTTCATTTCTGCCTAATATCCTTTTTCTCTGCCAAGACCCCATCCGATAGCACATTATACAGATTAATAATAATACAATCATTAATAAATAATACAAGAATAAGCTGTGTTTCACGTACTCGCAACTCTAAACCTCCTTTTGCCTGCCCTGTTTCTTTTTGTTTTTTTTAAATATACCTTTATTGATTTGAGAGAGGAAAGGAGAGAGAGAAAACACCAGTGATGAGAGAGTCATTGATAGGGGTGTCAAGCCCGCAACCTGAGCATGTGCCCTGACCGGGAATCGAACCCTGATCACCTGGATCCTAGGTCGAAGCTCAATCGCTGAGCCACGCCCGGCCGGGCACCTGCCCTGTGTTTCGATGTTGTCTCTGTCTGGGCTCTAAGTCTCTCAGACCTTCCTTGTTTCTCATGATTAGACTGGGGTTTTGAGTTTTGGGGAGAAGACCACAGGTAAAGCATCCTTCTTGTCACACATCAAGGGCATATACTATCACCCTGATCTACCACTGGCTATGGTGACCGTGACCAGCTCGCTGAGGAGGGATCTGTCAGGTTCTCCACTGTAAAGCGACTCTTGTCCCCACTCAGGGAAGGAGTCGGAGCCATAGTCCCCCTCGAGAGCAGATCACCTACATAAATTGTTTAGAATTTTTTGTCCAGGTTTGTTCCCCCCATTTACTTATTCATTCAATCCGATGGACTCAGATACTTATTTTACAATTTGGGTTATAATCAATACTACTTTATTCATTTTGATACCAGCTATATTTTATTTTCCAGCATCAGCTATTGGGAGCTCTCTCAGTTGGCACCTGTGTCCCTTTGACATGTATTGTATCTATTTAAAACTGTCACCTATGTCTTCTCTCCCCAACCAGACGGGGATCTCCTTGGGGGCAGTAAGGCTCTGTGTGTCCCCTAGATCCTCCTGCTGGGCATACGGCCACAGATATGCGATAAACGTGCTAAATCAAGGAATGAATGGAGGAATAAGGGACATCTGGTTCCTTGTTGGGGGCAGTAGATGTCTGCACTGTGCTGTCCAGCGCCTGAGGCTCCAAACTGTCCTTTGGAAACCATCTTCTTTCCTCCTCAGCCTGGTGATAAAACCACTCAGCAAAGCACCCCCCTTGGCCATAGAATCTGGGATGGGGACAGGACTCTTCCTTCCTCCATTCCCTGCATTTAAAGGTTTAGATGAGCTAGTCATGCCTCTAGGACTTCCGAATAATGAGTATGGAGTTACAGTGAGCTGGTTCCTGCACCTGAGGCCTCAGTGGAGAGCCTGCTTCTTCCTCTTATGTCAGTGCTTAGCTCAGGATAGTCAGCTGAGGACAGTGTGGTCCAGGAGCAGCAGGGGGCTTAGGGTCAGGAGACCTGGAGTCCTAACCCAGTGCTGAGCTCACATAAACTTAGTAACTGAGCCACTTTGTCACGCTGGGCCCAGTTGCCCTAAACTGTAAAAGGGATTGAAAAACCACCACACACCTTCTACCTGAATGGGTTGTGAGGACAAAATAGGACCTAACAGATCTGGAAAGATTACGTGCATGTTGTGAATATTAGGTGGTGTCAAAACCTCTGATGACAGAACATTCTCTGGGGAGGTTCAGTGGTTCTCATGACCACCTGGGGCAAAGAGGAGATGACCTGCTTGCTAGGGCACTGCCCAGCACCTGGGCAGTGTGTGAGCAGCCCAGGATATGAACCCAGACCAAGCGGCCACAGCAGTGACAATCACGGGTCCCAGTTTTTGTAGGACAGTCACACTTTTGAGTTACTTGGTGTTTCCTTTCAGAACAGGTTATTCGATAAATGTATAACTAAATATTTCTTTGTAAAGCGATTCAAGTGCATGTATTCACCAATCAAGACCTCTCGCTCTCACCCACAGAACCCCTGCCTCGGTCAGTCTGCGCCCAACCCCCGGGGCTCTCCTGGGAGACCCCCTGAGTACCTACCCACTCCGGCTGCTCACTGGGCTCCCCTGGTTTGCGGTCAGAGGCCACAGGCGGGGGCGAGTAGTCCTTCACAGGAGTGGTGAACTCCACAGGTCCTGTTCCCGGCAAGGGCAGTTTCAGCAGTGGGTAGCTGGGATGAGCAAAAGGAGAGGAGAGTTAGGACAAGACGGGGGACAGAGTCCAAGCTGAGGTCACGGTGACAGTGATGGTGACAGCAACAGCTACACTAAATCCTTGCTGCTTGGACTGTACAAATGTACGGAACACTGGAATCAAAACTTCAGTGCTGGGAGGAAACAGAAGCCTCAGAGCTTTTTGGTGTTTTGTTTTTTTTTTAAATCCTCACCCAAGGATATTTCTTTCCATTGCTTTTCAGAGAGAACGGAAGGGGGAGAGAGAAATATCGACGTGAGACACACTGGTTGGTTACCTCCCGCATGCACCCCCATCAGGGCCGGGGATCAAGCCTGCAATCGAGGTACGTGCCCTTAGCTGGAATCGAACTCAGGACCCTTCAGTCCATGGGCCAACGCTCTAACCACTGACCCAAACCGGCCAGGGCTAGACTGGAATTTTTTAAAACTCATTTTATAGAATATATGATGTCTGTTATATATTCTTTGTCACACGGACTTTTAAAAGTTGCTGAGGGCCCGACCGGGCATGGCTCAGCAGTTGAGCATCGACCTAGGATCCAGGCGATCAGGGTTCGATTCCCGGTCAGGGCTCCATCCCCATTTGGGGGCCTGCAGGAGGCAGCCGATCAATGACTCTCTCATCATTGATGTTTCTGTCTCTCTCTCTCCCTCTCCTTTCCTCTCTCTGAAATCAATAAAGATATATTTAAATAAATAAATAAATAAATAAATGTTGCTGAGGAATGATATAGCCACTCCAGCTCTCTCTTGGTTCCAGTCTTCCATCCTTTTACTTTCAACCCCTTTGTGTTCTTGTATCTAAAGGGTAGTGCATGTCTTCAAGCTTCTTGTAGATAGCATGTAGATGGATTCTCTCTTTAATATAATCTGTCGATCTCTGTCTTTTAATAAGTTTAATCCACTTACATTTAATGTGATTACTAATAAGGAAGGATTTACTTATGTCATTTGATTGTTTCTATGCATCTTAAATGATTTTTTCTCCCTCAATTCCTCCATTGCTACTAGTTTTGTATTTGGTTGATCTGTTGTAGTTGGTGTCACTTTGATTGCCTTTTTCTTTCCTTTTCTGTATACTTTAAAAATTATTTTCTTAGTAATTGCGGGTTCCAGTTATTATTGTTATAACAATTAATTGTTATATTATTACTACTGAATAAGTGTTGTTGGAGAGGACTTTATTAGCAGATTTAAGCAGGCAGAAGAAAAGGGTCAGGGACCTTAAAAATAAGACAACTGAAATTATCAGGTCTGAGGAGCTCGGTTTCAACAGCAAACAAGCACTGTTTCTATCTATCTTTGTTTTTCCCCTTTTATATTATTATTATCAGATTATACTTTACATATCATATGCCCAGTAATATAGCTTTAAAATTATTGTTTAATGCATTTTGCCTTTTATATCACAAAAGACAGAAAAAGATGTTACAAACCAAGCCAAAAGCATAATAATACTGGTTACCTTTATTAGTGTTATTTTTTTCCGTATGGTTTCAAATTACTGTCTACCGTCCTTTCATTTCAGCTTGAAAGACTTCCTTTAGTGTTTTTGGTAGGGCTGGCCCACTGGTAACAAATTCCCTCAGCTTTTATCTATCTGGAAATAATTTTTCCTTCACTACGGAAGAATGGTATTCAAAATTCTTGCTTGAATTTTTTTTTTTTCATTCAGGACTTTAAATATGTTATCCCACTGCCTTCTGGCCTCCATGGTTTCTATTAATCTTAATAATAAGAATCCCTTATATAGGAAGAACTCCTTCTCTCTTGCTGCTTTCAAAGCCAGAGTTCAGCTGTTTGGAAGTAGATGTCAAGGGCTGTCTCTGGACTTAGCTAAGGTCCTGTTGGGGAAAGTTTCTCACAGTGCATGGGCTGACCCCAAGGCTCTGGCTGTGGTGAGGAGTCATGGGGCCCAGAGCTAAGACTGCTGGAGTGTTTGCTCCACCACAAGATGAAGACAGGCGGTACATTTTATTGACTACATTCACTTCCCACGCAGTGGCTGCTGAAAACGCACCAACAAAGCTAAAGGCAGCCTGTTTCTCAAGATTTGAAATATTAAAAAATTCTGTGAATTCAGGAGTCTAAACATTCCAGCAGGCAGAGAAGGAGGGCAGCTCACTGCAGAGCATCCACTTCCTTAGCACAGAGTCTCAGGAAACAGTCCACAGGCCTTGAAATATGTAAGATGGCTCACAGTCCTCCAACCTTGCCCTGGCACCACACACGCTCCCCATCTTCCAGTCAGGCATGGGCCTTGCTTCCGAGGCTCTGCATGTGCTGGACCGATCCTGCCCATTCTTCTCCAGGGTGACTCATCCCCGCGGCCTCAGTTGTAGTATCACCAGGTAGTCTTTCCCCAAAGCCTGGATTGGGCCCTCCTCCCATGAGCCGCCAAATGCTCTATCCTTACCCCAGTGCCGTTCTGATCACTGACAGCGGACCTGTTTCTGAACTAATGACCATGGTTTCTCACTCTCACTGAGCACCTACTATGTGCCAGACACCAATCCAAGTGCCTTCCATCTATTTGCCCATTCAAGCCTCATCACAACCCAACATGGCATGCAGAAGCTACATCCCCCAGAAAGTGACAGAATCAGTATGTGAACACAGGTGGCCTGGCCAGAGTCTGTTCTGTGCTCTTAACATTACAATACTCTTCCTCATGTTATGTTTCTGATTTGTTTAAAAATTTAAACAATCGCATATTCCTTTTAATATAAACAATTTAAAAAACGAGAGAAAGAATCTAAAAATGCAAAATGCAGGGGAATCACCATTGCCCATGACCACCAATTTCTAGACCAAGAGGAAAGCTTGGAAGAAAAGTGTCAAGGAATTTTCAGAAGTAAAAACACTTTTCTAAGGTCAGAAAAAAGAATAAAGGCGTGTAAAGAAGAAGCTGTGTGGGGATTTCCACACCCCCCACCCCAGTTGCTTCCGCAAAACTCATTTCTAGGACCAGATCAGATCTTGGCTAACCCAAATCTTACAGGGGCAAAGGAAATGAACCAGGTCCCCCAAACCTCCCTGCCTTTCCTGTCCCGGCTCCTCCCACCCAACTGCTCAGGCCAAGCAAGCGCTTTGATCTTGACCCCTCTTCCTCTCACTCCACATCTGGTCCTCAGAAAATCCTGAGGGCTCCACCTTCAAAACACAGTTGGCCCTTGAACAACATGGGTTCAAACTGCACAGATCCACTTAAACATGAATCCTTTTCAAATAACCCGCAGAGTTCTCGACGACTGACTCCGAGGCTAGGGATCCGGATACGCTGAGGGCTAACTATAAATATATGCAGTTTTCAATGCTTGGTGCCCCATCCCCCGCATTGTTCAAGGGCCAACTATACATCCACACTCAGTCACATCTCACCACCTCCAGGCTTCAGCTTAGATGAAGCACTGCCAACTCTCCCCTGCAGCCATGCCCTAGCCCAGCTGGACTCCCTACTTCTACCTCGTGTCCCATCCAGGTATGCGCTGCAGCCCACTTCTAGCCCACGCACCTTTCTTCAGGGAGAGTCTGCTGCCCCTGCACAGTCCAGCTCCCCCACCTGCAGGCGGCAAGCTCTGAGGTGGGTGTCCCACACTGTTTCTCAGCGTTGTCACTGAGATTACTCTAGCTGTCCGTGGTGCTAACTTGTGGATAAAGCTCCTTCCCTCCCCCGACTGTCCCACCTCCCTACCAGCACTCATTTCATCTTACACATCAGCTACATTTACTGAAATCCTTGTCTCAAACTAAAGCACTGCCCCAAACCCCAAATGCCAGCTGAATTCCTGCTTACCCCTCAAGGCGACACTCTCTGCTCCTCCACCCCCAGGCAGCCAGGCACCTCTCTGCGCTCCCAGTGTGGCCTGATCCCACAGATTCCCATCAGCCTGCCCAATTAGCATAAGAAACTTGGGAAGGGTACAAGCCATTTAAATTCCTGCATTCCCAATACCAGCCCCGTGGAAGATGTTCAGGAAACGCGTGTCCGTTATTCATCTAGCAGGTGTCTACCCAGGGCTGGCGTTATGGGTGTGCACCTGTGTGTGTGTGGCTGCACAGGACCTGCATTCAGAAGGGACCGGCGCTTGAGGCTTACTGTCCTGCGGCAGCTGGGTGGAAACTGAGGTCCATCTTGCACTTGTTTGTAAGTGCAGTCACCACAATGGAGTACGTGCTGAGGGCTGGAGTGCAGGCTCACATGTGGTCCCTCCTCCTGGGACGATTATGACCACCAGGTCCCCTGCCCCGTGTATCCCAGGACCTGGCCTTCCCCTCCCTGTTCAGGGACCCCACTTGCTGCTCTCCCTGGCAAGGGCCTAAATGCAACAAGGCTAGTTGGGGTCAGCTGTGTCCTGGGGCAGGGTGAGGTGACAGCCATCGCCCACCCCAGGCTGGCAGTCCCATAACACATCTGGAGGGCTTTCGGCCGGGGCACCCATCCAAGCATATTTAATACCTTTAGTGTACTCTGCCCTCCCCCTGCCTTTTGAATAAGCAGCCCTAAGTTTTCATGTCGCCCTGGGTCCCACAAATTCCATGGATGGTCTTGACTCTGCATCTCCTCCCATCCTCACTCCCTGTCACCTGTTGTGGGAGCTGAGGAGACACTGAAGACATACAGAAAGAGCAACCACAGAAATGACACTCAGAGAAGGTGCAGCATGAGACCCCCTCCAGGACATCAGGGTGGGAGGTGCTCTCTCTTCCCTTGTCAGGGAGTACAGGACTGGGGTGGGGTTGTGAAAGACTGGAAGGGATACTTCTGAGATCTCCTGATCTCTCTTCTGTTGAGGAAATTTGGGTGGTAAAGGAGCCTTTGATCTGCAGGCCTTTCTGAGCTCTTCAGAGCTTGTTTGTGAGGCCAGGGGTAGGGTGCTAGGGAGCCTCTGGCTTTGAAATGCTAACCAGGGCAGCGAGTCTAGGCTTTGGGCAGAGGTCAGTGGTGCTCTGGGACTCATTCTCAGCTATCCAGCCTGGCTCCCCAAAACACAGGCGCAGGCGAAGACAGGGCTCAGTTACTCAGATCTCTTCCTTGTTCACAAGGAGAGAACACAAACGTGTCTAGAGAGTGGCCACGGGGACACAGAAAGAGGGAACCTGTTACACAATCCCCAGTGTGCACACCCCACAACGGGGCCATGGTGATCGTGGGGAAACCTGAGATGTGAGCAGATGAGGGAGAGATGCTGAGAAGCAGAGGGGGCACCGCAACTGAGATGCCCAGCCTGGGCCTGAAGGTGCGGCTTTCATCCGGAGGAGGAGAGTGCGAGCCTGTCACCAACACCCACACTGGCTGCAGGACCATCCTCTAGCAGGGTTACAATGGCCTTAGCTAACCTGCTCTCCAAGTTAGAACCCACCTTCTCTAACCATGATCAAGTGACCCAAAGACCCTCACATAACCTCTGACCTGCCTATGGGAGCCCAGCTGGCCTGGCACCAAGCACAACCCCCCCCCCAACCCCAGTGTACCCACCACTTCCCAGGGCAGGCCGGAGCAACAACACCCTTTGTCTTGCTGGGCTGCTGCTGGGTCACACCTTGGGTCCTGGTGACCTGACAGGTACCTCTCGGCATAGTGCCTGCCTGCTACAGGTTTCACCAGATTTTCCCAGAGGAAAAAGCACTCACTGCTCCCGGGAGACCCAATGGGGACAAATGGTCTACAGCTCAGGTGGCTGCCAGATCTGAACAGGGATATCAGGGCAGCGGCCCTGGGTTCAAGCTGAACAAGTTTCGTCCCAGGAACAATTCAAGGTAGCAATTAAATGGGACCTGAGGTTCTAATAAAACTACTCAGAGCTGTCTATTACCCACACTGTACTCTGCAGGCAGCTGAGGCTCTGGCAGAAGGGGAGCTCTCTGGACAGCAAAGCTCCCCAGGTAGCAGAGGAGAGCAAGGCCGGTGTCCAGGGTCCAAGATCCTGGTCTCCTGGCCATGAAGGCCCAGGACCTGTGGATTCTGAGACAGCCTCTATCTTCTTGGAGGATGAGACTTCATCTAGCCTTGCAAAACTTTTCCTAAGCCCATCAGATTTTAAGCAAAGTTTTAAAAACTCCAAGATCATCACATAACAACAATCCTGGTTTGGGGAAATAAGTGCACAGCACTAAGAGCGTGCCGGTGCCAGCTGGTTTTCAATTAGAAGAAAAGCAGGGCAACTGCAAAGATGAGAGGAAAACAGAGCCATGAGAGGAAAACAGAGCCATCAGATGTGGAACCGAGGGAGGCAGCAGGTGCACCAGGGAGTGCCCTCCCTGTCCTCTTGTGGGGGCAGTGAACCGAGTGACTGTGGTCCCACACAGGAGGTAGTGAGGGAGGCACCACTTCCTCTTCCTTCAGAGCTCAGCCCAGGGGCTCTCCAGGAAGCCTCCTGAAACTGTCCCCTTTGCACCAAGGCCAAGGCATGTCTGCCATGCACACTATCCCAGGGCACTGCCACTGTATCTTGGGGAGGGACTGCCCTGCATCACTGTCTGGCACAGCACATGGCATGATCGTAGCCATCTTCATTGAGGCAGCTCTGAAACCCACCCCTATGCTCCCTCACTCTGTCCTGTGGGGCCACTGCCTCAGAAAGGCTCTCTACTCTCCGTCCCTTTCTATCTGGGCAAATCCCGCCGGGCCCTGCTCCTGCCACTGCAGCTGAGACCCTCTTCCTCAGGCTTTTGGTCCAAGGAGCGAACTCGTCACATGAACTGTGTGGGCACCAAACAGTGACCCTCACAAAGTCCCCAGCGCCATGCTAAGTGGAGATGGCACAGTTTCTGATGTGCCACCCAGACCTGCCTGTTGCATCACCTGCCACCTACTTGCTCTGTAGTCAGTTTCATCACCTTTCACAGAATGAGGGAATGACAAGCACCTCCAAGGACATGAGGCAACCACATGAAATACCACGTGTGGGAGCACCCGAGGTCCTACAAAACCGTAGTCTATGAAGGTAGTTTTCCTTTCCTTCCCATCAGCCGTCCCAGCCTGAGCCTCACCCACCCATCTCAGAACCGATGTGCGGCCAAGGACTGTGGGACATCAGGCAGGCTTGACTGCAGCTGGCTGCATGGGTTGTTATATGCCATTATCACATCTCCTCCCCCCCTGCGCCAGTCTAATTCACCCTGACTCGAGGAGGTGTCCTCATTCTCGAGACCTTGGCCATCTCATAAAGTGTCTATACCAGAGGCCCCACATCAGAAGTCCAAGGACAGTCTGTTTTGAAACACAGACTGCAAATTATTGTGTGATAGCAAATTATTCATTCAAAGATAAGGCTCAAGTGCACCCCAGCAGCTGCTACACGCAGATGCATTCCCTCCGGGAAGCTGCCTGGTCCCAGCTGGCGACACCCAACCCCCAGAAGATGACCGGCAAAGAGGAAACATCCCTCCCTTCCTGTAGCCAGAGCTGCGTTTGTGGAAGGGGGATCACAATCACCCAGAACACAAGTTCCATTCAGGTACCCGTCCATCATACATTTTCCTCACCACCGCCCATGTGCAAAGGCATATACGAAAAGGCCACCAGTGTCCTGGGACCTGGATTTGAACCCATCTCCCTACTCACTGTGTAGACCAGACAGGTCTCTAATCCTCCATCCCCCTTTGGTTAAGTGGAGAATTATCTGGACCACTTCTCAAAGTTGTCATGAAGACATTTAATAGATACTGAAGCACCAGCAGGAAATTCCCAACGAGTGATGCTCATTTTTTCAATCCTAGTTGGGGAAGGACCTGGATCCTTAACAACTGAATGGAACAGGGAGTTCAGTCCTGAGCATCCTCCTTCTAGCACTGAAAACACCCACCAACATTAGATGAATCTGGAAACCGGAATTCTTTCCAGGCACAAGGATACTAAGGTGGGCGGGCTCTCTTTCTACAATGTCATCATCTTACAGGCCCTGTGACAGACAGACACACACGACCGAGGGCAGCTACAGCTCTCACAACAGTCCTTGGTGAGCATGGCAGGCCTGAGAATCAGCAAGGGTCAGAAGGAGGCTCCATAAACACAGAAAGCAACCAGGAACAGAGAACCAAGTCTCTGTGGGATGTCTTCAAGCCTTCGAGGGGGTGTCCAGGGAGCTGCTCTAATGGACTTACCTTGCAACACCTGAAGGCCCTGCTCTTAACCAGGTACCAAAGAGAAACTGCCACTGCTGAGAAGGAAAATTAAAAAACCATGCCTTTCAATTATCTCATGGTTTCTGAGAAGCATTTAAACATTACTTTCAAATAGATTACCAGTGACATGAACAAATGCGATAACTCACTGAGTCAGGGCCAGCCCAGCCTGTCCTAGTTTAGTGGCTAACACCCCAGGACCAGGGCTCTACCACTTGGCAGCTCCAATGAGCCTCAAGGTCCCTTGTGTAAAAGGCACACACAAGCTAAGGGAAACAGAGCAGTCAGGGCTGGGAATCTACTGTCCCAAGACAACGGCCCACCACGTCCAGGGCCCCTGGGAAACCCACCAGCAGGCTAGGATGCAGAGAGCCGTGAAGAGGATTATCGGAATAGGGTAGGACGCGCAGAGCAGCCCATGGCTGTAGAAGGCCTGCGATATCTTCTCACGCAGCCTGTCAGTCAGGGTCATCCTCAGCGGAAGTCACCTTGCTGCCATCCCGGAAAGTGAGCATGGATCAGTCCGGCACGCGCCGAACAGTGCTGACAATGGGCACCATCTGCAGTACCTGCAAGAAGGGAGAGGAGTCAGTTAACAGAGGACCTGGCTCTGCACACAGGGCTGCTGGGGAGGTGGCAGTGATGTGGGCGGGGATGCCACACACAGGAGTGGAGACACCAACCCCAACACACACACATGCCCTTGGTCAGCTCTTACGTGACCATGGGCAGTTTCTAAGTCAGTCTAACCAAAGAAGCTAAAAACCTGTCCCGCCAGCTCTGGTAACAAGCTCCCAGCCCTCCTCTATAGGAGGATTTCTAAAAGGCCACGCCCCAGACAGCATTTTTCTCCCATGTGGCATAGGAAAGCACGCATGTGTGACAGACATCGCCTTCTGCCGCTCTCTGCCAGTGGGCATCAAGATATCCTCCCACCCTTCTCTGTGCCCAGGTCAGATTAAGAGACATCCTTGGGGAAAACCTTTGCATAGAACTGACCCATCACAATACACATTGGTGCACAGTAATTTACTCATAAAGAATGTCCGGAGGGGTCAGTCCTCAACATGAAAACACCAACAAGCCTGGGCCCCTGACAACAAACTAATTCCACCCTGACAGCGGTGTCAGGCGGAAATCAAGTCACTGCTCCTGGCTGCAGTTGTTCCTGGGAGCATGCGGGCAGAGGGCCCCTCCTGTTCCAGTCTCCTCTGAGTAACAGCAGCCCAGTGTGGCTCAGGGGAACCACCTCTCTCCAGGGGACCTGGCCTGAAGGGACTGTCAGCCAAGGTGCCCCTCCCTGACCCGCACCAGGCTGGTTGGGCCTCTCTCCCTGGAAGCTGCCTTCTGAGCAGAAAGGGCAGGAACTGGATGTGGGTCCTTGTTCATTCCCAAGAGGTCCCTGCCCCCATGACAGCGGGTGCTCTGGCTCCTGGCCTTTCTGAAGCCGAGCTCATCAACTTGTTTTTCCAGTCCAGGGGCCACCCCCATGACCTCCAGCAAATCTTTTCACTGGTGTGAGCCAAACTCATTTCTGTTGCTTCCAAGCAGAGGACCTTAAACCAATAAAATCAGAATAGAAAAACTCTAGAAGGCCCAGGGAACCAGAACTCCCTTCCTTACTGCGCTCTCCCACGGAGTCCAAGTTGAAACCCACTTCTGTTCCAAGTTGCGGTTTGTGCTGCAAGGAACACGCTCAGACATGTGTCTCGGTTTGATAAGGCTCCCAATGAAAATCCGGGCCAGAGAGATGATTCCTCAGAAGTGTCAGAACAGTTTAATTTCTTCTTTTCCAACTTGGATGCCTTTTGCTTCTCCTGTAAACTGTCCTGGCTAAAATTTCTAGGACAATGACGAACTGCAGTGGTGCAAATGGGGTCCTCATCTCACTCCCGATCTTAGGAAGAGCGCGCCAGTCCTTCACCACTAAGGACGTCACGTGGGGCTTTTTCACAGATGCCCTTATCAGGTTGAGGAAGTACTCCCTTCCTGTTCTACTGTGTTGTTTTCTTTAATCACGGAAAGGTATTATGCTTTTGATCATGTGTTTTTTTTATTTATCCTACTAATCAGGTGTATTACACTGATTGATTTTTGTCGTGTTGAACCAACTTTTCATTCCTGGGTGTAATACCTTTAAACGATGTTAGACACGGTTTGCTAATGTTGTGTTGAGGGCTTCTGTGTCTCTATTTATCAGACACTAGTTTGCAGTTTTCTTTTTTAATGTCATCTTAGTCTGGCTTTGTTATTAGGGTAGTGCTGGTCGCAGAGGGTGACTAGGGAAATGTTCTCTCATACTTTTACCTGGAAGACTTCCTGATAAATCTTTATAAACATTTGGCAGAATTCACTAGTGAAGCCATCTGATTTAGGGCTTTATTTGTGGGATATTTTTAAATTATTAATTCAGTCTCTCTACTTGTTTTAAGTCTATTCAGATTTTCTATTTCTTCTTGAGTAAGCTTGTTAGCTTGTGTTTCTAAGGATTTGGCCATTTTATCTATGCCATCTAATTTACCAGCACAGTATTTACTGTTCGTATTTCCTTGTAATCATTTTTATTTCTGAAAGGTTGGTGGTAATGTCCCCACTTTCACTGATGATTCTAATAACTAACTCTTCTCTGTTTTTCTTGGTCATTCTAGCTAAAGGTTTGCTGATCCTGTTGATCTTTTAAAAGAACCAACTTTGGCTTTATTTCCTCTATTGTTTTACTAGTCTCTATTTGTTTGTTTCCACTCTAATCTTTATTATTTTCTTCTGTCTGTCTGCATTGGGTTTATTTTGCTCTTTTTCTAGTTTCTTAAGGTAGTTAAGATTACTGATTTGAGATTCTATCTTCTTTCTTAATACAGGCACTCACAACTATAAATTTCCCTCCAAACACGACTTCAGTCACATCCCCGAAGTTTCCATACGTTGTGATTTTTGTTTTCATTCATCTCAAGGTGTTTTCTAATTTCTTTTGTGCTTTCTTCTTTGATCCACTGGGTACTTTGGAGTGGTTGTTAAAATCCCCTCATATCGTCTAGATGTGAGTCTGCCAGATAGGTTGTTTGCAAATATTTTCTCCCCATCTGTAGCTTGTTTCTTTCTTCTTTTCACAGACTCTTTGACAGAGCCAAAGTTTCTGATTTTGATAAAATATAATTTACCCATTTTTCCCCTTTATGGATCATGCTTTAGGTATTATATAAGAATTCTTCACTGAGCCTTACTTCTGATATTTTTTTCTCTGATGTTTTCTCCTAAAATTTTTTATAGTTTTACATTTCAACCTATGGTCCATCTGAGTTACTTTTTGTGTGAGATATGAGGTTTAGGTCTAGGTTCTTTTTCTTTTTTCCTATAGATAACCAACTGTTCCAGCACCACTGAATTGCTCTGGCACCTTAGTCCGTTTGGGCTGCTACAACAAAAATTCCATACATTGGGTGGTTTAAACAACAAACATTTACTTCTTACAGTTCTGGAGACTGAGAAGTCCAAGACCAAGGCACCAGCGGACGGTCTGTAGCGAGGGCGTGCTTCCTGGTCAGTAGATGGCCGTCTTCCCCCTGCATCTTTGTCCTCGCAGGGCAGTGAGGAGGGCGAGCTCGCTGGGTTTCCTCTCCAAGGGCAGTAACCTACTCATGGAGGCTCCGCCCTCACGACCTCATCAGCCCACAGAGGTCCCCACCTCCTCCTATCATCACATTGGGGAAGTCAGTCTCGGAAACGGGCAGAGTGATTCCTCCCATTTTCCTCTTCAAAACTGTTTAACAAGTTTTCTCATAAACACATCGTCTGCAAATAGGGACATGTTCATTTCTCCCTTTCCACCATTTCTTCACTTTTTTTTGGCACCACTCTCTCTCCTCTCCTCTTGGGACTTGGGTTACATGAAAGATAAGCCTTTTGTTACTGTCCCATGGGTCCCTGAGCACTGTTCATTTCTCTTTAGTTTACTTTAATCCCTGTTGGACAGACTGAGTAATTTTTATTGCTCTATCTGCAAGTTAACAGGCTCTTCTGTTATCTCCATTCTATTACTGAATGGACGCAATGAATTTTTTACTTAGTTTTAGTTATGAAATTTCTAATTTTAAATTTACATGTCTAATTTTTCATATGTTTCAAGACTGTTTACCCTCACTTCTTAGAGCAAGAGAAAAAAATTCCTCTCATACAAAAGAACCCCTGTAAAGATATCAGTGGGATTTCTCAGCAGAAAGTTCATAGGCCAGAAGAGAGTAGAGTGATATATTCAAAGTGCTGCAAGAAAAAATTGCCAAGCAAGAATACTTTCCCCAGCAAAGTTGGCCTTCAGAAACAAAGGAGAGATAAAGCTTTCTCAAATAAAACAAAAGCTCAGAGTTCATTACCACTAGACCTGCCTTATAAGAAATGCTGAAAGGAATTCTTCAAGCTGAAAGGACACTAATTAGTAATACGAAACTGTAAAAAAACACCCATAAAGGTGAGAATATAGTCAAATTCAGAATTCTAATAAGCATTTAACAACATGGATATGTTCTGAAAAATGCGCTGAGGCAATTTTGTCACTGTGTAAATATCACAGAGTGCACTTACACAAACCTAGGTGGCACAGCCCACTACACACCTAGGTTATACGCTATATATAGCCTATTGCTCCTAAGCTACAAACCTGTACAGCAGGTTACTAGACTGGATATTGTAGTTAACTGTAACACAACGGCAGATATTTATGTATCTAAACCTATCCAAACATAGAAAAGATACAGTAAAAATAGGTATAAAAGACAAAGAGTGTGTGTGTGTGTAAACACTTTGTGGGGAGCAAGGAGAGCGCTGTGGAGGGAGGCACCGTCAGAGGGAGAGTAGACATCAGGAGGAAGGGAGAGAGGAAAGGAAATGAAAGGGAGAGAAAGTGAGAACAGAGAAAGAAACCCAGAGAGATAAAGCTTGAGAAATAATGAAAGGGACAGGGAGGGAGGGAGGGACAGGCAGGAACAGGACTGGGAGGAAAGAGAAATAGAGAGAAACTGAGGAAAGGGAAGTGAGTTTGTGCACAAGAGAGTGAGAGTGAGTGAGACTGAGACAGACAGACAGATAGTGTACGTGCTGTGCTGGCCAGTGCCTGTGCCTGGGCAGGCTCTCGGGCTCCCGCCCCCATCCCTCTCCCCTCACTCCTTCACCAATTCCAGGCCCCAGCATGGGTGGGAGCAGGGCAGGTGAACAGCATGCTGAGCCTCATCTATGTAAACCACCCAGGGCTAGCAGTAAATTCAACATCTTAGGCCTGGTCTTTTGCTTATAATCCATTATAATCTCATGAGAGCAGCGTCGTATGTGCAGTCCATCGCTGACTGACGTATCATTACGTGGCACATGACCGTATTGTAATACGTGGTGTGTTAATTACTTTCATATAAAAGTTAAAAGACAAAAGTATTAACAATTACTATAGCTATAATAATTTGTTAATGGATACACAATATAAAAAGATGTAAACTGTGACATCAAAAACAAAGTATGGGGTGGATAAAAGCATACAGTTTTTGTATGCTAGGAAAATTAAGTTGTCATTAGCCTAACAGATTGTTACAACTATAGATTGTTTGTATAACTCCTGGTGGCCACAAAACAAAAAAATATAGCAGATACACAGAAGAGAAAGAAAAGGGGATCAAACCACACCACCAAAGTCATGGGTTCGAAAAGACAGCAGAAGAGAAAGGAATAAAGAGATTTACAAAACAGCCAGAAAACACGATGGCACTAAGTCCTTAGCTATCGATAATTACTTTAAATTTAAATGCATTAAATTCTCTAATCAAAAAGCACAGAGTACCTGAATGGATTAAAAAAACAAGAAATGACAGATGCTGTCCAAAGGAGACTCACTTCAGCTTTAAGGACACAAAAAGACTCAAAGCGAAGGGGTGGAAAATACTGAGTCCTCAGTCTGCGCCCTCTCCACTTAAACACCCTCTTTTGTATGAGCACCTCCCAGTTCCTTAGGCTGACTCTGCCCACCATGAGTCACGTTGCCGTGATGTGCTCCGCTTTCCTCTCTCCCCATTTTGATGGCTCGTTTTGACTGATCCTCAGGCCACACCCTCCTGACAGCCAGTATCACGGTGATCTATCTACGCCTTACCCAGCCAGTTTCTCCTCAATATTTCCAATCAATCCAGCCCACACACCGTTCATGGAACAGCATGGACAGCTTCCATGTTCTATTCTGACCCTGTCAGAAGGAAGCCAGGGGAGGGGGGTGCGTAAAGAGCTTGCGGGACAGTGTTATAAAGCCTACAGTCACGTACAGTTATGTCTAGGCCTTGACATTCACTCACCACTCACTCACAGAGGCACCCAGGAGCTTCCAGTCCTGCAAGCTCCATTCAGGGTAAGTGCCCTGTACAGGTAAACCACTTCTTTTATACCATATTTTTACTGAATCTTTTCTAGGTTTAGATATGCTTAGATGCACAAATACTTACACTGTGTTACAACTGCCTATAGTATTCAGGGCAGGTCTGCAGCGAGGAGCAATAGGTTAGACCACATAGCCTAGGTATGGAGTAGGCTGTACAATCTGGGTTTGTGTAAGCGCACTCTGATGTTTGCACAACAACAAAATCGCCTAATGATACATTTCTCAGAACAGATAAGATTTAAAGGTAAAAATTAAATATAAAAAGTACTTTCAGAAACCACAGAACAATTTTCATACTTTTCTACTAGAAAGATCTTTTAGGCATAACAGGGAACCCAGAAACCTTAAAAGGCCAATTAAATTTGACCCAAGAAAGAACCAAAATTTTTTAATGGTAAAACCATCCTAAGTAAAAAAATAACAATCTGAAAAAATGTAACTGCAGTTCATATCACTGACAAAGTGCTAAGTGTCTTCATATAGAAACAATGTCTACAAAACCCATTTTAAAAACCAAAGCCCAATAGAAAAATGGGCAAAGGGTACAATCAGCTTTTTCACAGAAAATAAAATGGAAATGGTCCTTCAACCTTATAGCAACAGGAGAGACATTAAAACAACCTGAGCCCGGCTGGGCGTGGCTCAGCAGTTGAGTGTCAACCTAGGATCCAGGCGATTGGGGTTCGATTCCCAGTCAGGGCACATGCCCGGGTTGCGGGCTCGATCCCCAGTTGGGGGTGTGCAGGAGGCAGCCAATCAATGACTCTCTCATCATTGATGTTTCTATCTCTCTCTCTCCCTCTCCTTTCCTCTCTCTGAAATCAATAAAGATATATATTTTTTTAATTTAGAAAAAAAACCCCAACAACCTGAGTTGTAAGTGTTCATTCTACTTGAACTAAGAAGTTTTGAGGGGAAACAGAAACAGTTTTTTCACCTATCAAATTGGCAAAGATCAAACTGCAGTACCACAGTGCTGGTGAGGGTGTGGACAACAGGCTCTGCCACGCAGCTGAGTGCAGATGTGGACAAGCTCTCAATGGAGGTGCATCTGGCAACAGCCATCAAAATAGCAAAGCATATACTCACCAACCTGGCACGCCTGCCTCCGGTAAGTGACCACACAGGCACACTTGGCCATGCTGGACTGGTGCCTATGGAAGGTTACTCAGTGTTATCTGCACTAGCAAAATTTACAACACCTTCTGCATCCACCTTCTGCGTAAAGCTCTGGCTGAATACATTAAGGTACATCCTGACAATGGAATATTGTAAAAGACAACAAGAAAGCTCTTATGTGTTGATAATGAACTATTACAAACAGAGGGAAAAAAGCAAGGATATAGTATGCTACCTTCATGTAACAGAAAAGAGCTCTCTGTGTGTCTGTCTGTGTGGTGCACAGAACACCCCTTATGGGACACTCGAGAACTGGTAACACTGGCTGCCTCTGGGGAGAGGATCTGGTGGCCAGTACAAAGTAGAAGGGAAATTTTCCTGTGTATACTCTGTTGTGCCTTTTGAATTCTGTGCCATATGAATGTATTACTGCATTGAAAAGGTAAAATTAAAAAAACAAATGAACAGGCTTCCCATGGAAGCAGCAGCCCTCCTCTCCAAGCTCCGTGCCTGTGCATTTCCACCCTGCCCTGTGTTTATCTGGCCCTTGGCCTCCCCTAGTTGACTGGTCCCTCTCGGGAGAAGGTCACAGCTGAAACACCTCCGTGTTCCCTAGAGCACCCAGTGCCTCTTTGGTGCTGAGCGGAAAGTCACTGCAGGTCTGTTCACTCTGCTAAACGAGTCCTCCAGTGCAAACAAGTCATCTTTTAGGGGAAGGAGGTTTTTTCCAGAATGTTGCTTTACAAAGTGGACCAATGATCAGGCAGGAAATTCTGCTTCTCTAAGCATCAAAATTTGCCAAATACACTGGAGGAATTTTCAACTTAACAGTACTGAAAAAAGAAAGGCATTCTCGTTTGTGAATGAAAGCCGATTTCAGAGAATGTGAAGCCTGAGAACACACGTATTCAAGAGAATAGTCAGAATAACTGTTGGGATGGCCCAGCGACACGGAGATGGAAGGAAGACCCAATTCCATTAACCAGCTACGAGGGCCATCGCAAATAACCATGTCTGTGAGCATCAACAAGCACTGAAGATTCTCTTCCGCAATGCCCGCTACCTACATTCTTGGTCCCTCTTGACCTGGTCAGGAATGACTAACAAAGGGGCTGAGCAGACCACTGCTATGAACGTGTGCAAAGAATCTGTTTTACAGCTAGAAACAGCCCAGGAGCCCAGTGGGGCAACCCCCGTAAGTTCACAAGGCAGGACCTTTGGCCCAGGGGAAGGGTGCCCTTCGCCTCGGTTCCAGCAGGTTCAGACACCAGCCTCCTGCTCCCAGCCGTACATGGACACATCTAGGCCACACAGGATGGAGGATCTTGCCTGGTTTCCTGACAGAAGTGCGGTCTCCTGGAGAGCACCAGGGTTCCCAACAGTGGAGGTGTGATGAGTCTCTATTTTATTACTATCTCAAAAGCTTTTAATATAAATGCCACAGGAAGATGCTTCCATTCCAAACACGAACTGTGCAAAAGAGCTATTTGTGTGGGAATAGTGGCAAAGAAGAGCTGAGAGATGAGGTTCACCTGGGGCCCTCTTCTTTGGTGCCGGGGAAACTAAGTAGCCACATGAGAGAGTGAGGCCAGATCCTTACCAGGCATCACAGGCAGAACGTAACTCAAAATGGATCAAAGACCAAAATGAAGAGCTAAAACTATAAAACTCTTAAAAGAAAATGGAGGAAATCTTCATGATATTGGATTTGGCAACGATTTCCTGGATATGACACCAAAAGCAGAGGCAACAACAAAAGAGAGTACACAAATTGGACCTCATAAAAATTAGTAATTTTTGTGCATCAAAGGAAACTATCAACAGTGAAAAGACAACCCACAGAAAGGGAGAAAATATCTGTGAGTCATGTATCTAATAAGGTATTAATATCCAGAATATATTAAAAACTCCCACAACTTGGCAACAAAAACACAAACAACCCGATTCAAAGGACTCGAAAAGACATCTCTCTAAAGAAGACACACAAACGGCCAATAAAGATGAGAAGATGGTCAACACCACTAATCATTAGGTGAACACAAATCATACCCAGTGAAATACCACTCCACACCCACTGAGGGCGGCTTTATTAAACAACAGAAACGGACAAACAAACGGAGATACCAGCGTCGCCAACAATGCGGAGAACTGGGAACTCGCAGGCATCCCTGGGGGAGAGTAAAATGATGCAGCCTCTACAGAAAACAGTTTGATGGTTTCTCAAAAAATTAAACAGAATTACCTACCATATGAGCTGGCAATTCTTCTCCTAGGTATATTCTCAAAGAACTGAAAGTAGAGATTTGAAAAGCTCTCTGTATGTACATCCACGCTTATAAAAGCAGGATTCACAACTGGCAACAGTGGAAATTGTCCAAATGTTCATTGGCAGATGAAGAGGTAAAATGTGGACATACAACAGAATATCATTCACAGCCTGAAAAAGGAATGAAATTCTGACACATGCTACAATGTGATGAGCACTGAAAACATTGTTAAGTGAAATAAGTCGGTCATAAAAGGACAAATACAGTGTGATTCCAGTTACCTGAGGGACCTAGAATAGGAAAATTCATAAAGACAGAAAGTAAAATGGTGCTTGCCAGGGGCTGGGAGGAGGGGAGTGTGGGGAGTTTAATGGGTACAGAATTTGTTTGGAATGATAAAAAAGTTCTGGAGATGGACAGCACAACATTGTGAAAGTATCTGATGCCACTGAATGGTGCACTTAAAAGTGGTAAAAATAGCCCAGCTGGTGTGGCTCAGCAGTTAAGTATCGACCTAGGATCCAGGAGATGGTGGTTCGATTCCTGGTCAGGGCACATGCCCGGGTTGCGGGCTCCATCCCCAGTCGGGGGCATGTGGGAGGCAGCTGATCAATGACTCTCTCATCATTGGTGTTTCTCTCTCTTTCCCTCTCCTTTCTTCTCTCTGAAATCAATAAAGACATATATATTTTTTAAAAGTGGCAAATATAGTAAATTTTATGTTATGTATATTTGCCACAATAAAAAATACCACCAAATACTTTGAAAACTATAATGAGGAGTGGAGGAATCAGAGGAGACCATGAGTAAATGACAGACATAGCGGAGTGGCAGGCACACACAGGCTCACTGCTCTCTGCTTTAGGGTCTCTTCAATTTTATCACAATAAACATGAGTAAACAAAGAAGTCCTATGAATGTGCAAAGCCTTTTCAGAGTTTATGCCCTTACAAAATTAGTGAGAATGAAAACACAAGAATCAAAGACCCAAATGTAAGACCTGAAACTATAAAACTCTCAGAAGAAAACAAGGAGCAAAAGCTTCACCGTGTTTGATTTGGCAGCGATTTCTTGGATATGACCAAAGGCATGGCAACACAAAAGAAAATGAGCAGGCTGGACTTCGTAAAAACTTGTAAGCTGTGTGCATCAAAAGATACAATCAACAAATTTTAAAAAAAGGAAAAAAATACAATCAACAGAGTAAAAACGCATCATGGGAGAAAATATTGACGAATCATGTATCTGATAGGGGACAAACATCCAGAATATATAGAGAATTCCTAAAACTAAACCGGGGGGGGGGAATCCAACTTTTAAAAATGGGCAAAGGACTTGAACAGAACTTTAATAAGTGCTCAAGATCACTAATCATTAGGAAAATGCAAATCAAAACTACAGTGAGAGGCCTAGCCTGTTTGGCTCAGTGGTTAAGTAAGTGTCAGCCTGCAGACTGAAGGGTCCCGGGTTCGATTCAGGCCAAGGGCACATGTCTTGGTTGCAGGCCCGATCCCCGGCCCTGGTCGGGATGCGTGCGGGAAGCAACCAATCGATGTCTCTCTCACACTGATGTTTTTCTCTCTCTCTCTCTGCTCCCCTTCCACTCTCTGAAAAGCAATGGAAAAAGTATCCTCAGGAGAAGATTAAAAAACAAAAACTACAGTGAGATACCACCCCACACCCCTTAGGATAGCTACTATAAAAACAATACAGAAAGTAACAAGTGTTAAACATTGCTGGTGAGAATGTAAAATGGTGCAGCCACTGTGGAAAACAGTATGGAGGTTCCTCAAAAAAATTAATCATAGGCTTACCACATGACCCAGCAATTCCTCTTCTGTATATACCCAAAAGAACTGAAAACAGGGACTTGAGCAAATACTTGTACACCCATGTTCATAGCAGCACTATTCACAATAGCTGAAAGGTAGAAACAGCTCAAATGTCCATCAACAGATGAGTGGATAAACACGGATGAACCATGAGGATGTTAGGATAAGTGAAACAAGCCAGCGGCAAAACGACAAATGCTGTATGATTCCACTTATATGATGCACTTAGTCAAAATCATAGATAGAAAGCAGAATGGTGGTTGTCAGGGGCTGGGGGAGGAGAGAATCGGGAGTTCCTGTTTAATGGATAGAGTTCCAGTGTCGAAAAAAGTAGGACTACAGTTGCATTGTGACACTCTTTTGAGTTAATAAAGCTATTGTAATAATCATAACCTGCATGTCTTTTTCCATACTAACAACTGTAAACCTCCTTTTGCCCAACCCTGGACTTTAGACAAAAACAAAACAGTGGCTCAGAAGAGACACAGCCATTCCAGGCACTGCACCTGAAGGAAATTTCTAATTGGCCTCACAGATTTTCTTAGGGACTTTTTATACAGCTCTCAATGCAAGCTGATGGGGTAATGCAGAGAGTTTAGAAAAGAGCTAACTTGGAAGAAGGGCCAGAATTCTGTTGCTTCCTAATGATCCAGCTTTATCCAAAAACAAAAAACTGCCCAGAACGGGTGCGTTGAAGCACCTTCTACACAGTCCCATGGATGTGCTTTCTCAGTTAAACTTGGGATGGCTTCTGGGAGGTAAAGAATTCAGTATTATCCTCTCTGACAAGAATATGATACCCAACACTCTCTGCTGTCTGCTAAAGGCGGGTCTTGATGTTTCTAACAGTCACTGTCGCTGGGGTGACAAATGTGAATGAATGTCAAACCCAACCAGGACTCCGGCCTGAAAGAAGGAAGGGAATCACCCTATGGAGAGGAGTATAAACATGAGCTGGTAGAGGGAAGGAGGGCTGGGCAGGGCAGCTTGGGGCAGATCATGAGACTGTAGAAGAGGAGAGACTATGACTGGAGACTCTCTGAGTAACTGTCATCCTGAAAGGTGCAACCCAAGCCCACAGCCAAGTATGGCAAGCTGAGGTGGACAATGCTGCTCAAAGGGGAGAGTTACTGGAACACATAAACATAAATGAAATTTTATGTTTAAAAAACAAAAAAAGTTGTAGAATACTTTTTTACATGAAAAGATGTTCACACAGTAAAACAGAAAATGGGTACAAAACAGTATGATCCCATTATACAGAGAAAGAATAAGAAAGAAGCTGCACTGAAATCACAGACAAGTGTGTGTGTGTGCATGCACATGTGCCTATTAATTCTTTTTCAACATGGATGACTTGTATTAAAAACTCTAATCCCTCAAGAAATTTAGAAATATGGGATTGCAGGAAAAAAGTAGAAATCACACTATAATTGAAAATACAATTTTAATTATGACTCATCTAAAGATAAGGAAAGAACTGGCTAAAAACAAAAGCCAGTTATGTACCTAGCAAAACCCTACTGTAAGGCTGGCTTTATGCTGATGGGACTCAGTGTGAAACATGCAAGCACTGGCATCGAGCCTGGTTTTAGGTGCATTTGTACGGAGCCCTGGCTCTCAAAGTATGGTTCCCAGCCTGGCGGCAGCAGCACCACCTAATAATTTGTTTGAAATCCCAATATTGGGCCCACCTCTGACTTACAGAATTGCAACTCTGGAGGTGGGAGTACAGCAAGCGCTCCAGGTGGTTCTGATTTAACGCTAAGGTTTGAGAACCAGTAGTATAAATAATGATGTCTCACCTAGATAAAAACTGCTTGTCTAGGAAGTAAAATGTATTTCTTGCTCAAAACTCACTGCTGTGTTAACTTAAACCCTGAACAAATACTAATCCATTCAATTATGAAATGACAAGCTGGAAGATGATGAAGGCATTTTTTAAGGTAGGTAGAATTCTGGAACTGCTCATTTTGAGACAGTGTACCAAGCACTAGAGTGGAATGAAGGGAAGAAAATAAAATCTAGTTTGTAAAAAAGTGATAAGGAGTCACTGTATTTGAAATTTCAATATTTAGATGATTTAAAAATATTCTATAAAATTGGCGGATAGCACAGATATGACTATAACAACGACCACATTTGTGTGGACTGATTATTTCAGCCTCCCTGGTTTCTAACTGAAATTAACATGTTTACAATAGAAGGGGTTCAACAAAATTCAGCTTCCAAAGGGCTTTATCAGTTACTGTAGCTTCAAACTTAAGACTGGTGCTCTACCTGAGACATAAAGATGACCGAGACATCAGTTCCTCATTCACACTCATGACTGCAATTTTAAAATAATTCATAACTGGTTATTAATATGAAATACCATTCTATGTGGAATTACACTGAACTTCACTAGACCTCCAATTCAGGAACCAATGGTTAGCACAACGGCTTACGTAATTTATGCATTTAGAAAATGCTAAATATCAAATAAACCAGTGGTTTCCAAAAGTTTTTGATGCTGAATCCTCAACAACAAAAATTTGAGTATACACCCCCAATATATGTGTATTTAAATATAAATTACAGTGTTCACTTTGGAAGCACAGACATATAAATTACACAGGTACTACTGTGATACTATAGATGTACATTATAAAATATATAACAAAAATTCAGTAAGGCTGATATAAACATGAAGATCATTTTTAATTTTTTCCTGAGACTCCTGTGCACTCTTGATGCTTGAACACAGACAGACACACACACACACTCGCTTTGGACTCCACTGCAAAGCTGTGTATGGCCCAGCGAGGCCGCAGGCATTCTCAGGCAGTGCCCCTAACTACTCAAGTGGAAGCCATCAAATGCAGTGGCCAAACTGCTGTCACTTTTCTGCTCAGTTCCACCATCTCTGACTCAAGTCTCTGACGTTTCCTTCCTCCCTTTACCTCATCAGCTTCTGCCCCCTCGCACATGCAGTGGACAACGGAGAAGACTATGAACCCAGCAGGTGCAAACAGCGTAAGAGCATCGACTCTGTTGTCAGACACACCTGGATCTACGCCTCCAACTCACCAGGTGACCCAGGGCCAGTCAGATAACATCTCTAAAACTCACTAGCAAAGCAGGTAGAAACAATATCACCTCACCTGGTCGTTATGAGTGAGATTAGCTATTATTAGAGCACCCAGCACAGCACCTGGACAACCCAAGGGCTCAATAAACAGTTCACCCAGAATCATCACTTCAGGTGGCAAAAGGAGTCACCTGGACTTTGTTCCATCGGCTGACCCGGGAAGGAAGCAGGCTGGAGTGCAGGGCGCTCAGGTGGAGCAGTCGGGCGCATCTGGTTTGAAGGCCTGATGTACCACTTACTAGCTGGGTGACTCTGGCACCCACGTTCTCTCCGAGGGGCAGCTTCTCGGCTGTTCAATGAGAGTGACGACACAGGTCGTATGGGAAGTACCTGGCAGAGCCAGTAAAACCAACTTTGGCGGCCAGCAAACGGCCATCCACGGAGAGGGTAAGCGAACAGCACACAAACCTAAGTGCCGCTCAGGGTCCTGGGGCCACACTCACGGGCTTGGCCAGACACCAGGACAGTAACCCTGCCGGAGTCTACCCCCAACATAAAGATAAACACACCCACGAGCACGGTTTTTTTCCCAACTGGACAGCTCATTTGTGACCTCAGGCAATTCACAACCTTCAGGCCTCCATTTTCTAGTCGTAAACTAGGGGTAGACGTTTTACCCACCTTCCAAAGAGAAACTGGATGATGGGGGGGGCCGGGCAGGGATGATAAATAGGCGCTGTTTCTGCCACAAACGACAGAGCTCCCAAACACCAGCCTTTCAGTTCCCAAGACCTAATTCTTTCCATTTCCATCTATGACCGGAAGAACGAGGAGGGAGGCCTGTTTACACGTATTTTGTATTTTTTACACCGTGTGCCCGGTAGGCAAACCTGCCAATGTGCAAAACACCTAAAACCTGAATTGTATTAGCATACACTTAAAAAATAATAATAATAATACAGGTCGCCAACTGAGCTTCACTCAGAAACGACCAGGACGGACCCAGCGCTAACAAGGCACCGGGACCGACTCCCCTGCAGAAGCCCCGGCGGCGGCGGGAGGACGCGGGGCCCCGAGCTCCACGCGACGCGCGACGAGGCGGGCCGCGCGAGGCTGACATCACTCAAGATACCTCCCTACATCCGCTTTACAAGCTATTACAAAACCTCCGGTGTGAGTTCGGTCAGGCAGCCCTGTCGCCACAGGCGGGGGGGGCCCTTGGTGGCCCGGGCCCCCGGGCGCGGCCCTCGGGCAGCAGCGTCCCACCCGCGCGGGCGCCTCAGGCCCCGGGGCGCCCGCCGTCCTGCTGGGCACGCGGGTGACGAACCCGCGGGCAGTCAACCGGCGCCGCGTTAGCCAGTCCGGTTCGGGTGAGGGCGGAACAGAAAACTGGAAGCCGGGCAAACCCAGCGAGGCCGCTACGCGGTGCCTCCGTCAGACCTTCCTAGAGCGGCAGGAGGGCGCCCCCGCGCTCGCGGAAGCCCGGACACCCCCGAAGCAGGTTCCAGACCGACAGCTTCCCGCGGGACGGCGGGGCCAGCGGGGCCAGGCGCGCAACGGCGCGACCCCGACTCCCGGCAGCGGCCGCCCGCGGCCAGAGGGTGGGGTGGGGGCCCCCGGGGGCCGGCCCCCTCTCGGGGCTGCGGTCCCCCAGGCGGGCGGCACCGCTGCTGGACAGCGCCCGCGCCCGAGCGGCCCTCAGCCCGGAACCCCCGGGCCGCGCGGCGGGAGGCCCGAGCCGGGGCCCGCGAGCAGGCGCCGTGGGGACGCGCGCGGCGGTACCTGTGGCGGCAGCGGCTCCCCGGCGGCGGCGAGGGGGGCGGCGTGCGCGCTCCTGGCCCGGGGTCCGGTGCGTGGCGCCCGCCTTCTTCCTCCCCGCGCCCGGCGCCGCGCAGCTCTCCGCCCCTTCACCCCTCACCTCCTACCTTTCCCCTCCCGCCCCGCCGCCCTCCGCACGTGTTCCCCGCAGCGCGCGCATGCGTAGTCAGCGCCGCCCGCGGCTCTCGGCCGCCCCCTGGCGGGCGCCGGAGGGAGGGAGAGGGGGCGGGCCCGGCGGGGCCGTCGTGCAGGGGCTTGCGACAGCCTGTACCTTCGAGTCATCAACAACATGCACACGATGCCCATGGTCCCTGTTACGTAACAGCAGAAAATTAAAGCAACCGAGATACACAACAAATGCAAATGGAGCGAATCAATTATGTCCCTAAGACGAGTTTCCCTACAGCCTTTTAAAAGAATGTTTTATGAATACAATGTTGAAAGATGTTTTGAAAGATGGTTCAGAAGGAGCCAAGAAGAAGGGTCTGGGGTGATACTGCTGTATGTGGGGTGGTCAGTGGATATCTCTGAGTTGAGGATTACAGGTGTTGGGTTTTTTGCATTTGCTGATGGACATTTAGCCATTTTCTACATGGAACATGCATTTGTTGTAATAGCTACATCCACAGAGCGTTTGTGTCTGGTGCTGGGCTTAGCGCTTTGCACAGGTGCTCGGCTTTAAGTAGGTCCTGTTTCTGGGTCTCATACAAGGGAAAAGGGAGACATCACCTGCTCTGGGGGCGCTGGGCCATCCCAGGATGCTACCAGTTGCAATTGCCGGTGGAGCCTCCAGTGGATGCCTTGATGACACACCACCCTCACCCTGGAAGACCAGGTCTCTAATGTCAGACATCATCCCCCTGCTCCCCTGAGCACCTACCCTGAGGCTACCTGGTTATTGCCGGGGTTCAACCCTGTTCCTGCTCTCAAGGCTACAGCACTGGGATTGCACGAAGTGCAGCTATGCCAGGAGGAAACCAGAGGCCACCTTTCTGGCAGCTCCAGTCACCCTGTCCCTTTTAGGTGTTCCTCAGTCATACACCTTCCCTCACCCCTGTTCCCACTGGACTCTGGATCAGCTCTCCAAGGCGAGTCTTGCCTCCCTCCCTGCCCACCACACTGTTACCATGAAATTAACCACCAGTGGGGACAATTGGCCTCGGCCCATGAAATTATGCCCTGTATTCAGGGCTGGCTTCTGGCTTTAGATGAGAATTTTTTCTGTAAAGGAAGAATTCTTTTTCTGTTATTTTTAAACTAGAAAGGCAACAGCAGAGAGAAGTGGGCGGGCGGGGGGGCTGCCTATATCCCTTACCCATCTCACATCACTCTCTCCAAACCTGACCCCTTGAAACACTGACCCCTGACCCCTCAGAAACCTTGGGCAAAGGGGATTGACTTCTCTGTTACCAGTCCACCCCCCCCCACCCCCCCCCCCACTGACTCCTTTCAGCAAATAAAAGTCTACCCAGGTTTTTTTTCCATTTTCTGAGTGAACCTGCATGTCCCAATCCCCTTCTTTTACTGTCAAGTTCCTACAAAGAAAGTGGTTCCAAAACTGCCTTACAGCAGAACCAGCTGGGGAATATTCAGTTAAATCAGAACCTTCCTGAGCCCTACCCTAGGCCCACTGAACCAGAGCCTTCTCTCAAGAGACGGCCTGTCACTCATCACCCCTTTCCACCCAATCACTCCACCAAACTTGTGTTTGCAGGGAACCAACTCTCAGCAAGGTCTGGACACTTCTCTCCAAAAAACAAGAGCCTCTAAAAACTGACACTCATCTAAGTGCCTCTGTGCCTTGCAGCACAGCCGAGAGTCCTCTACTGCAGGAGGAGAAAGACAGAGGCTCATGGGCCCTGGTGAGTGTGCTACAGAACGTCCCCCATGAGTAGAATGAAGTAGCTGTTTTAGGGCTTCTCCCCCAACATTTTATGATAAAAGCACAGGGAACAGTTGAAAGAGCCATAGTTGACAACTATGCACCCTAGATTCTACAGCTTTAATGTTTTGCTTAGTATATCACCTATCTTTAAAGAAAATCTTACCTATCCCTTTATCCACCTATCAACATATTTATCTTGCATTTCCAGCTAAGTTGCAACTACTCGATCTTAGTTTTAAAATATAATCCAGGTGGAACGGCTCCATTTAGCCCTAGCTAGTGTTAAACCAAAACGGTCATGACTGAAAGTTTTTCTGAAGTGCTAGCCAGAAAAGGACCAGGCCCTGGGGCATGAAATGTAAGCCACCAGCAGCTGGGCTAGATGAGAAAGGCAACAAGTCCGCAGTCCTGGAGTTGATGGCCTCTTTCGTGCAATCAACTTGGGAAAGAAAGATGTATGTTGTTTTGAAAGAATGTACAGATAAAGGGGGTGAGAGAATTGAAGCAGGGCTCATTTTGGGATAGGTGCAGGGTCCCTGTGGAAGTGTTTGCTCTTTAGGATTGGTTGTGGCCAATCTGGAAACAGTCTGGGAAGTTCATGCATAAGCCAGAGCAAGAGATGCCTGGTGGCCGGATGCCTGGCTATCCTCTTTAGTTGGTAAACAGTCAACTGGAAGTTAATTCAATTTCAACAGACGCTCAGGAATGTAAACAGCCTTTTGCTGTTTTGCCCTCCAGTTAACTGATTAACCTCCCTTGTCTCTTCCTTCCACCCTCCAGCCTGCTGTAATTTAGGGCATCTCAGAATTTTCTTCCCATCATTGGCAAAGCTCAACCTTACTTCAAATTGCTTACCATGGAATGAAAAATCCAAGTATTTAAAAAATCTAAATGGAGCTTAGAGACCATCAAGAAGCGGTAATTCCCCACACTTAAGCTTCTACACTGGGCCAGGCCTCATGAAAATCTTGGAAAATAGGGGCTGGGTCTGTTTCACAAATGAAGAAAACTTCTCGAAAGGGAGAGAGACTTGCCCAAGGTCACTGATGATGTGGTGGCCACAGTCTGGGATGCAGGACTCTGGGTTCCAGGCCACTGCCCAGACATCTCTGCTTGTTGTGGGTGCTGAGAAGGGTGTTTCATGATGACGCAGGTCTGTCTTCATGATCATTTACACTGATGATCACGCTCACCATGAATAAGCATTAGTGACAACAGCTAGAAACGCGATCAGGTGGAAAGGGCTGCTACAGCGCCAGACTTCTCGGATCTGAATCCTGGTTCTAAGACACAGCAGCAGCAGGAGCCGCAGCAGCAGCTGCTCTGTGGCCAGAAAAATTAACTTCGCGGAACCTCAACTTAGGAGTCAGGTTCCAAGACACAACCAAGAACACCGGCCTTGGCGATTTTCAGGAAAAAATTTATTCCATGTGAACACAAGTAAAATGCCTAGATCCCCCCAAAACAGTAGCCATTCTAATAACCATGATGCAGTCGCTAAAAATATTTAAAATCTCCGAGTTGTAATGATATCCATTCAATGCCTTTATTAAGTTCCTACTGTGCATCACAGACCAGGCATACGCGATGTTCCTGGTGCTAGAGAAGTTATCGTCCCGTGTGTACCTTTAAACAAAGCCTTACGGGCAATATGAGGGTTACTGCAGGTCATAGTAGCAGCCATTAATAATGAACTATTGACTTTACAGTATGTCACCTTATACAATCCTCCTGATGGCCTTTAGATGCAACTAGGATAACCCCCATTTTAACCACGAGAAAACGGAAGTGCCCAGCTTGAACTTGCCTGAGGCCACGCAGAAGTCGCATCAAAGTTGATCTGCAAGGAGACAAAGTACATACAATACAGGAACAAATTCTAAGTGAGTCAAAATTGAAGGCATACTTTAAAAATTCTTTTAAGCTGGAAAGAAAAACAACAAAGAACAGCCCCATCCTTGCAGTAAGAAAGAAAGACATTTCTGAACCCTGAAGAACTAAGATACGATCAGAGACAAACAGGAACACTGCAAGGTCCTGTTCAAACAGTACTGTTTCCACAAGTCATAAATTCTTAACCAATTCTCTGCTCTTTCAACTCAAAAAAAAAAGTGAGGGGGAAATCATTGCTTTGTCCTGTGAACATCAGCCTGTGGGCCTCCCGTTACCTGAATTGTTTTTATGGCCTCCTCACGTTCTCCACCCACCACTCGAGTTTGTTTTCTCCGCGTTTATTTTCTCTGCTGTGTTCCACCGCAGCAGGTGCAGTTAGGATTGTCTTTATCTTTACAACCCCTCCTATAAAACACGTGTTCTACAAATATTTCTTGAATGCATACCTGGATATTTTTTTGTTTCTGAAGATAAACTAGTTTTAAAAAACCAGAGTGCACAAAAATATACATGAACAAAGACAATGATAAAACCTTACTTTCCAAACTTTGATGAGGAATTAGTAAAATAAGGTTGACACCAGCTTTTAATTGATAAGTGATTGGGAGTGAGGAACAGATTCTGTACACATGGGAAAATGCAGACAGAAAATCATATCCTGGTCATTAAGTGTCCATTTTCACACAACACTGCACAACTATAAAATTAGAAAGACTCAACGCTCATGGAGGAAAACCTGTTATCACTGGTAACTGGCTCCTGAAGAACACCTGGTAACAGGTGAGGACACCCAGGGGTGAACTTGGAGGTCCCACTTCAGGGCGCCAACTCTAAAACTCATCCTTCCTCGCTTGTCACAGGTCCCCTCCCTGCTTTATTTACAGCACTTCTTACGTTCTAACTCTACATGTTACTTCTCAATTCTGTTGACTGTCTGTCTCCTCCACAGGGATGTGACCTCCAGGAGGGCAGACACCTGTTTTTGTCACTGTCATGCCCTTAGTACCTACAGCAGTCTGCCATTCAGAAGGTGCTGAGGATCTGTTGAGTGAATGACTGTTCTAAGGAAACAAGTGCTTGCCCCCACTCCCAAACAGGTATACTATATAAAATTCATAACGGCATGATTTAAAATTACAAACACAGAGCCTTTATGCCCAGAGAATAGCCATTAAACATTAAAGATTTAGTCAAAACATTTACAGAGTAAGTGAAGCAACATAATAGCAACATTCACAACATGGAGAATGCTTTGCAGTGTCCTGCCCACTCGAAACTGTAACTCACAGGAAGCTTGTATACATAATGAAGTATTAATAAATGAACCATTAGATTCCTAAATAACTACTTTCTCTTAAGTTACTTACACTCATAATTTTCAAATACTCTACCAGGTCTGCAATATTTTGAGAAAAAAAGCAGCTACAATTTCAGTGGGAAAATCAAAGCAATAGTGTGATCGGAGGGGAGGGGTGACAAACAGCCCCTTTTACAAAGACTAAAAATGTAGAAAGTTAAAATTAAAAAACAATTGAAACTCCCCTACTGTTATTTTTTCATTTTATTTATTTTAAAAATAAAATCCACTGTGATATAATTTAAATACTTTAAGAGAATAGGCCTAGTGTCTGCTGAGATGACCCTGGCTGAGGGGCCAAGTGTGGCGAGTTGGCATCTACCGGATGGCGGGGCAAGAGCTCACCTCCTGTGGTCTCCCCAGGTGAGGGAGGCACCAGCTCCTCAACAAGGCCCCATCCTGCCTGGCAGCAGGAACATCTCTTACACCCTCACCAAGGCCATGCACACCTGGACCCTACATGGAGCCTCAGGCGACCACTGCAGGGGTACCAGGACCTGAACCAAGGGGGGAGCCAGCCTCACCTTTGCATGAGGGTCAGTCAGCCAGCGTGGCCTTCAGCCAGGCCTCCTTCCCCTCAGCCTGCTCTACAGGTGAGTGTGCTTCCACACTCGCTAAGCCTGTCTCCTCACTGGACTTAGGGAAAAATACCTTTGTAAAACAGAGGTGAAAATGAAAAGAGATAACCCACAGGCAACCACGATGTGGGAATTCATGTTATGCCAGCCATGATTATTACTCTACCTGTCCCCTGGGATGCCTGCCATCTAGGACTGTCCCCTGGCTGGCATGTTCAGACCCACTCTGGCTCTAAAGGCACAACAACCAGAAACAGGCAGTTGAGCTAAAGTGTATTTACATGGAAGGCTCCAAAGGACCCCTTTCACCCAGCTTCAGCGTCTCCCTCGGCAGAGGCAGGGTTGAGAATTCCTCATGTGATTTCTGAATGTGGCCCAGGAAAAGGGCACACGCCACAGCTCCACTCCACCATCCCCGGGTCGCAGTCCAGCCTGAAATGAGGCTGCAAAGGCGCACAGGTGCATTCCTGCTTGGCTGCTTCCTCCGCCACACGGGAAACTGCCCAAGGGGGCTTTGTCTGCCCCGCAGGCAGGTCACAGAACAGCGGGAGACATTCCTTTGGCGAAAAAGGACACGCTCTTGTCCTGTATCTTGTACTGGTAAGTGAGGCTGCGATCCCGCTGGGCGGGGGGCTGCGATGGTCTCCGCCACAGGATCCTCAGCTACGGAGACAGGGAAAAGATTGAAAGAGAAGCACCCCCTCCCAAGCACCTGCTGCACTGTGACCCTGCCTGACTCCTCCTGTGACCTTCAACTGGAATATCTATGAGGTCACTGTCACAGGTGCCATGAGTAACGGGACCAACTTCCAAAACAAAGCTATTACCAGCTAACTGAAAATAAAGGTTTCCCCTCCATTACGACAGTGACATAGGCTCACAACAGAAGAGGAAGACAAAAGTAGCCAGAGAAAACCCCTGAAGTGTTTTTATGGGCCCCCTTCGGTCCTGTTTCTGTACACGGTCTAGCACTAGCTGGCTGCATTAATTTCGAGAATCAACTCCTTAGAATCTGTATATTCAATTCAGAGGCTCAGGAAGGCTACACATTTGTGTGGGTGACATCTCGGCTAACAGGAATGCTCTGGGGACCAAGTGGTTGCAGAGCCAGGCCCCAGCGCCCAGCGGACCTTCTACCATGCTCACGCCGTGCCACGGGCACCACGATAGCATCACTGTGCTGCTTTATTTCCCACACCGGCCTCTGAATGACTCTGGGCCAAATCCCACTCGCCCTCACCTGCTCCAGGGGGGTCCACAGGAAGTTAACCTGGAAGCTAAAGGGAGGCTTTGGGGTGATTCCAAAAGAGAAGTCTCAGCAGGCAGAGAACCATGGCAGCCCTTTGGAGAGTAAAACCTGAGCCCAGGCGAGCCCGACCCTTCCGCCTGAGTGCTTACTCCCAACACGTAGGGGCATCAGCAGGGGAGCAGCAGCCCCGGCCACAGGGAAGGCTGCCTGAATCTGTTTCAAAGGAACAGGGCACGCTGTCACCCTGAAAGGAATTCTGCCGTTTACTATGGGCCCCTGCATTCCACTCCAGAAGGCTGCCTCCTCTTCAGGAGCTCCACTTGGGTCACAAATAAGCCCCCCGTGGAAAACCCACACTGGTGCATGGGGCTAACTTGCATTCACACAACTTCTGAGATTTCCCTTCCAGCTGAAGGGATGCCCCAAGCAAAAAAGCCCTCAGCCCGACACTATCCCATGTGAGGTCTAGACTCAGGCACAGACACAAGCAGCCCATCGCCCAGTAGGATCCTGGCCCCACGCCTGCGCACCTGCCCATGCACATCCCTGCAGAAGCCGGTGGCCAGGCCCTCGGCCCGCAGGATCAGGTGGCTCTGGTGACTAAGGCCATTCAACAGGATGTCATTCTCCTCGTCCTCGGCATCTCCGCTGTCGTGCACAAGGGCCACTATGTTTCCCTGCAACAGAGATCTAAGATGGAAACTTGCTCTTGCCTGGAGGGGAAACCAGGACCGGGGACATGGGCTCTCTCTGTGCCTCCACGCCCCACACCCCCTCTCGCAGATCAACCTCCACGATGCCGCTGCAACCACCCCTTTGTGGGGAGGACCCTGCCTGGGCTTCCATCACCCACTGGACGTCCAGCCACCAGCACATCCAGCCTGTACTTCCGGCTCAAGTCATCTAAGAGTAAGCCTGGCCTGTGGTCCTCCTTAACATTAAGAAGTGCCGCCATTCCTGAGAGGTGGGCACCTTAGCCATTTCTATTTTCTAGGCTGGTCTACAGTTACTGTTAAAATTGCTATTATGGCAAAGTCTCTGTTTTTGCCTAGTAATCTGACAAAAGTTACAACCTATACTTGCATTGCGCCTCATAATTTTTAAAGCAATTTATACCCATTATCTCAACAGATCTTCTAAACACACGGAGGGATAATGACTTGCCCCAGGACACATAGGCAATGTGACAGGGCTGGGACCCTGCTGTCCTACACATGACCAGTCCAGGGAAGATGGTGCTGTCATCCCTTTAATTTTACTTTTTAGCAATGGCAAGTAAGCGAAAGCGGGGTGGGTAGAACAAAAAATTTCTGGGCCTGCTAGAGTAAAGCCCAAACCCCAAGCAATTAAACAAAAAAAGATCACCGCAAGCCAATGAGGTCTGGACCTGTCTGGGCCCTTAGCAGTCACATGAGGGAGCTCGGCAAGCAGGCCCATACGTACCTGTAGCTTGCAGCACACCGTGGCTCTGCAATACTGGATGAAGTCTAGCACGGCCACCGCTCTCACACCCAGGCTCAGCAGCACACTGAGGTCATCCACCAGCAGCACTGGGCACCTCCAGGCAGTCTCCCCATGGTCCATGGGCTTCAGGGCCTCCCGCACAAACTCGTACAGTAGCTGCAGGTTCCCAGCGTTGGCCTCCCTGGGACAGAGGGCAAAAATCAGCAGAGAGTTCACTCTCTCTACAGTGTTTGTCTTGGGCTGAGCAGCATCACAGGAAAGGGCTGAGGGAGGCAAGGAACTGGATCACAGTCCTCAAAACCAAGGAGTCAGGATTGGTTGGCAAGGAAAGGCATGTGCATGCACATAAGTTGTTCTTCAATGCAAATACTCCTTGAGGCCTACTAGGCACAAAGCACTGGGCTACACACTGGGGACACAGAATGAATAGCCTCCCTGGCCCACAACACCACCACACGGCCTCTCAATCAAAGAGTTTAAGGCATCTGGAGATTCATCTGGACGCAGGTGGGAGAAGCCTTCCTGGAAGTCTTAACTGGGTACAAAAAGCTAAACAGCAATTCAAATGTCCTGGTGATGAAGGGCTCTGGTCTAAGGGCCGCTTGTGTGTGTAACAGATGTGACCTGTTTCTGAACAAGCTGGTCCAGAACCCTCCATCTCCCCAGGGACTGCCCTTGGCTGTCATTTCCCAGAAACAGAGTGGACCATTCTACCACATTCTCAGCAGATAACGCTTCCTACAGCTTCTGGGACAGCCGTCCACCATCTGGCCCACGGGCTTTCCAATAATGCTGTACCACCAGAGACATGTCTGACACCTGAAGCCAGCTCTACCCTCCCACACACTGAGGACAAGGAATCACACGGCAACCCTGGTCTGGGCCCACCTACCAGGTGTGCCCCGCTGGGCTGGGCTGCAGGCTGACTGACCTGAGGAACTGCAGGGGATGTGGCTCCTCCTTAGCCCGGAAGAAGATGTCCACCGATGACTTGAGACCCTCAAGGCACACGAGCTGCCCGCGCTCCCGTGCCGTGGTCAGGCTGACACCCTGAACACAACAGAGGGAGAGTGAGTTACTGCATCTTGCAGGGCAGCCCACCGGAGAGACTTGGCTCCAGCTCACAGGAGGTTACAGAACACTGTGAAGCCCGTACATGCGCACCTGTCCACGCTCCCTGCGGCCCGTGTCTGCTTCCCCTGGCTGTCCCCAACCCACAGTTCCCTTCTGTTTTCAGACGTGCATTTACGTTTAATTGTCACTTCTTTAAAAAACTACATCTTTTGCTTATATATTTATTTTTTTGATTACCCAACACAGATTTTTAATTTACAATAGTAATATAGATTCCTTTTAAAAATGCATGTATTTATAAAATTAAGCACATTAAAAACATTAAGTAAATAACAACAAGAGGGTAGGAGAATGACAGTCTCTGTTACTACTCAACTCTGCTATTGTAGAACGAAACCAGCCAGACAATTCATAAACAAATGGGCGTGGCTATGTTCCAATAAAACTTTATTTATAAAACACAGAGGGTGCAGGCTGTAGTTTGTTGACCCTCGCTTTAACCAGAACTTCTTAAATATGATTCTTCATGAACCACCCAATTAAAAATCTCAAGACACCTGATTAAAATGCAGATCCCTGAACCCTACTCCAGACTTCCAGAACCAGAAATTTGGGAGGTAGAGCCCAAGAATCTGCATTTCAACAAACACCCAGGGTTGGTAACACAATCTAAATGTGCAACCACTGCTCTATCTGTGAAGAAACAGGTGACATGCCCCTAGACCAGGTCTCCATTGCTCATTTACCCACTAGTGTTCACAATGCAACACCATTAGCTCCAGCAGCCGCCCCTGGCAGAGAGACTCCTGATTATCAATCACCTTTGCTCTTGCTCACTGCCACCCTACTCATGTAAGTACAATAATTCACCAAGAGCGAATGGAAGTACATAGCGTACGGAAGCTCACTCTAGTGCTTTGCATACCCAGTACTGTGCATGCCACCCCTGCCCTGTTGATGAGTATTCCAAGGTAACAGAAAAAAAGCAGCCAATCTGGACATGAGAGTCCACAGCTTCCTCATCCAAAACACCAATGCTAAGACCACAGAGAGAATGCTTCACAGACCTGGAACACAACATATGTTCTTGACATGACTGCTCTCCCTGAGCTCATGCTGACCTCTAACACAGGAACTTCTCCCTTGTCTGCACAGAATGAGAAAGAATCTGCCCATCTCTCACCCTCTCATTTGTTTCTCTGCTTCAGAGAAGAGGCAGTGGCTTGGCCCAACAGTAAGACTGACATTTCAAAGATCACTGCTGATGGGTGGCCAGGTTCTCTCCCTCTCTGGGGCTGCCTATCAAAACAAAACAAAACAAACCCTCAGTAAGTCCATCACCAGCCTCTTGACCGACACATTCTTGCCTGCCTTTACCTGATGAGATGAGGTGCAGGTGACAAAAATGCCTCTCCCCACATCTGAGTCCTAAGCCTAGACTTAGGGAGAGACAGTGGGAACTGTCTTGACTTGGTGGCAGATCAAGCTGTGATCTCCAACCCAGCAGAACCAAGATTAAAGTCCAAATTGACAAGGAGAAAACCTTAACTGGTCTAGAATCAGCAAAGATGAGTTTGATTAATTAACAACAGATCTGGGTCTATAAACTAAATTAATAAAACATGAGGAGATGCTGCCTAATCCCTTCAGATAAAGGGTCTAGGATCCCACGACTTCCTTAGTCCCTCCCTTGCTAAGTTCTCTACAACCCAAATAGGGAAGCCCAGCCTCAGAGCACACTCACACGTGCATGGCACACTCACTCACTCAGGGACCTCACCACGGAGGTTTAAACTACTTACCAGCTTCTGTCCCACAATATTGTAGTGACTGAAGGACTGAACGAGAGCCACAAAACAGACTTTACAATTAGCTGGAAAACAAAATAAATTGCTTTTAATAATGTCTCTAATTACAATAAGTCTCGTATACTTCATACCTCTGGAAACAAAAGCATTGAGGCAGGTCTTAGAGACCCAGAGGTCTTGCAACCTAATATACCCAATTTGATTCTAAGATGCATTTTTTGTTCACATTTAATAATTATACTTTTTTTCATTGATTCAGAGATGTACTTCTGTTAGATCTGTACTGGGTACCTTATTTTTTCTCTACTGTAAGTAAATTGTGGCCTTTAAAAAATTCTCATTTTCTGTTTGTTGTTGGTATAGAAGAGTACAATTAATTTTTTAAACTGGTGCTATATCCAAGAGGATATAAAGGAAACACAAAGAAGCTCTAGCTACCTTACTGAACATAATTAATTCTAATAAACAGCCATCTGGCTACCCAAACACCAAAGCCCCAACTATTCCTATTACTTCCTGAAACAGGCTTTTATTTACTTTTTTGCCTTGGGTTTCTTTTTCAATAGCATCCATGAGTCCCATACCTTTGAGGTAGAAGGAGAGAAAGTGGTGCACAAGGAAACTGCCATCTGTCTTAGCATCACAGAGTAGAGTCAGTTTCCCCTAAAAATTAAGAGGAACACAGAAAGGTGAATCAGACGCCCTAGAAAGAGGTTAGCTGACTGTATAAATCTAGTTAACTGTGCCTACCCCTATGTTTCTACACCTAAAGAGTATGTATATATGTATACGTGTGTGTATACATATATATGTGTTACATGCATGCATTACATATATGTATGTACATACACACATGTATATAATACGTATATACTAAAATTGCCCAAAAAAAGTCAAAATTATGGAAAAAAACAATTAATCAGTATTAAGTCGTTCATTATAAGCAAGCATATCTCAGCTTTCACTTTCCCAAAGCAATACAGAATACATTCCCTCTCTCTTCCCCAGCTGGTGTGGCTTAGTGGTTGAGCTGCATCAACCTATGAACCAGGTGGTCACGGTTTGATTCCTGGTCTGGGCACATGCCTGGGTTGATCCCCAGTAGGGGGAGTGCAGGAGGCAACCAATAAATGATTCTTTCTCATCACTGATGTCTCTCTCTCTCTCTCCCTCTCCCTTCCTCTCTCTGAAATCAATAAAAACATATTTTTAAAAATAAAAAAACAAAATCCCTTCTCTTCCTCACTCCACCTAGTAACTCAGGGATTAGTCTTGGGGAGAATGAGATACGGAACAAAGGAAGCTTTTACCATCAGAATCCAACGAAAATAATAGCCTGCGAAGACTGGAAGGGACCTTCAAAAAAGTCATCTGATCCTGCTTCCTCCCTATTTCTAATTCTGATGTCAAGTCTGCCCTACAGGGTGGGAAAGGGGGAAGAAGTTGTCGTTGACAGAGACCTCCCGTAACAAAGTTCTCCTCCAAATGGCTCTGGACACTGCTTCAGGCAGAGCTCTGATCATAGAGAGCCCTGGAAAGGCCTCTAAGACCCTGGAAAGGTCTCTGCAATGCCTGGCCGCCCTGGTCCAGCCACCTCTAGTTCCTTGTCAGTGAAAGGGAAGGTCAAAATCAAGTGGTATTAGACACACCACCTCTGTGCTGTTGTGACCTTTTCACCTATAAAACATGAAAGATCACACTATTAGATCTTGAGGGTTACGCCCAGTGCTGTCATTTCCTGGTGCCCACTCTGATCCTCCATTCCCTCACTCTGACCCTGGGCTGAGGACTGCGGTGGTGCCAGTAATAATTAGTAAGGTAGCAAGCGCCATCTGCTGGCTTGGGCAGGTAAGAACTGCTGGGCAACTATAAAATCCACCAGGATCTATGGAAAGCCATGATTTGCATGGCACTATGGGGTTAAAAGACGGCTTTACACACATGGTGTCTTCGCTGCCTGGAGGAGCTTACCATTTCATTAGGAAGACAGAGGTTATAAAATAAACCAGGTATGTTCCTGGGAGAGGTAACCCCTGGGCTAAAACATGAAAAATTTCGAGATGCCCCAGAGTGCGGGAAAAAGAGTGGAGAAAGTAGAGTGGCCAGGCTGTGGTGCCAACGGTGGACTTGATACAACCCAAGGCTGGCTGAGAGCAGCTTGGAAGAGCACTATCAGACTCCGTAAGGAAGTCAGAGGAGCAGCAGCGTTCACTGCCACCCGCCGAGTGCTACCGGCCCAGAGGGAGACTCCGGACGATTAAGAAGCTGGTCCCCTGTGAAGGGTGGAGAGTCAAACTCTCCTCTCCTCTCTTCTCTCCCCCGCAACCTCCCCCGGGCAGTGAGCACGCACATGGCTCCGGGGTACACGTTTGTGAACGTGAGAGCATCCATACGTCTGACATGCTTTCCAGGAACTTTGAAGGGCACAGGCGGCCTTTGAGAGAACGCGAGGTTCAGAAGCCCACCTGGCGCGGGTCCTGATGTCCAGCCCAAGCCCCAGGCCGGCCCTCCCCGGACTACAACTCCCAGGCACAGCCCGCCCGCGGACAAGGCGTCTTGCCCACGGTCCGCGTACACTTCATCCGGGGACGCGTCCTTCCGCCACGCTCCCGGAACCGCCCCCTTCCCCACCGCGCCACTGATTACCTGCTCCACCCTGTCAGGGGTGGTATCGAGCAGGTTATTGAGCTCTGGCAACATTCCGAGCTCCGGGGACCCGCGTTCGGGACAGGGAACTAAAACTGCCGCCGAGACGAGGAAGAACAGAGCGCAGCGCACGGAACTTACGACCACGGGGAACGAGGGCCCGCGCGCAGCGACGCTTCTGCGTTGACCGCAGCCAATCAGGAGGCACCTTGACCTGGACCGTTTCCGGCGCACGAGTGATGACGCGCTTCCTGCCGCTGTCCGGCTGAGCTCTCGGCCGGGCGGCTCCTGAGACTGCAGCAAATTCGGTTCCTGCTTTGCGGCTCTGTGTCGTTTGAGCCCTCGCTGTGGCCCCCTCAAGTCCCCGCGCAATCGGGTCTCTTCTTCGCTCCCTAAGCCTCTCTATCTCCATCCCGGGCGAGCTCATGCTGCGTGTCGCACGGTGTTAGAAGCTTGGGCTGCATCGGTGAAGGAGAGGGGCCAAGATGCCTGCCCTCGCGCAAAGCAGAAAACAAGCATAATAGGGATGGAATTACGTATTGAAAAGTTCAGTGGGGTATAGATAGGTTTCGGGATTAAAGAGGCTGTCAGGGTAGCTCACTAAGAAAATATGGAGCGCACCCTGTATGTCCCTCCTTGCACCAACTGTTCCCCCTTTCTGAATAGCTCTTTTTCCCAGATACTCGGCTGCTGAAAAAATCCCCCGCTTCCTTCAGGTCTTTGCTCAGATGTCACTTTATCAGCGAAGCCTTCCCCGAGCACCCTATTTAAATCACGAACTTCCCCTTCCCCAACATTTCTCATTCTTTCCCCCTGCTTTTATTTTTTCATGACCTTTATACCCGGTATACTAGATCTAGTTCTGTCCAAGCCCAATCAGCCTCAGATCATCAGGGACAAGCCGGTAATTGGACCAAGTCAAGTTTATTGACTCATGGCGATGAGAGAGAGAGCACACCAGTGGAGGCCTGGGGCCTGTCACCAAGCAAAGAGAGTTTGAAGATTTGGGGAAGGGCGGCGCTCAGGTGAAATTTATATAAAGTAGTGATTTGGGTCCCCCAAATCACCTAACAAGCCCAAATACTATAATTATGTTCCAACACTCTCTTAATGACACACCCCATGGTCTTTCCGTAGTATGCATTCTCTTTCACACCAATGAGTAACAAACCCAACTTTTTTAACAGCAGTTATGTTCCTGGTGGTCGTTGCCTGGAGGGAATTGAAATATTTCAAACAGCAAAGTTTTTATTTTAGAGAATAAAGTTTCTTAGTAAGAAGGCAGTAGTCGTTTACAGAAAGGGGTTACTATGAGACTATCGCTGCAGCATGCCCTTGAGAGAAATACTGTCTCCTGTTAAAGTTGGCTTTACCTGTGTTAATGATGAAGAGCAGGACAGATTTTTACAGTCTGAGCTAATTTTTCCTCTCTTAGTTTCCTTATTTATCTGGATCTTTGCACTAAAAGGCAGGAAGGCTGAGATTTTGGTCTGCAATATTAGCTTTTATTTTCTCAGTGCCTAAAAGAGTGGCAGGCACATAATAGGTCTTGTTTTAAAGGAATAAATGTATGTATTTTTCTGCAATTGTGGGTTTTCTTTTCACTTTCTTGATGGTGTCCTTTGAAGCAAAAATAGTTTTTAACTTTGATGAAGTCCAATTTATTTACGTTGTTCTTCGCTTGTGCTTTGGTGTCATATCTAAGAATCCATTGCTGGACCCTGTGTTGTCTTCTAAGAGCTCTTATAGTTAGGTCTTTGATCCATTTTGAGTTAATTTTTGCATATGGCGTAAGGTAAGGATCCCAGTCAGCTGTGAATCTGATAGGGGTTGTGTGGAATCTGTACGTGAATTTGAAGAGTATTGCTTCCGGTACAGATGTGCAAGAGTTTCTCTAGGGTATGTATCTGGAGTGGAATCTGGGTCATAGGCAAAGATGAATTTGCCATGAAGCTAAGAAAGCTAATTCTTTATTTATAACGTCGTATTACTTTCCTTAAAGGGAGTTCCTCTCCCTCTTTGTATAAGCCTCAGATCCCATAATACCTGGGTTTGCCCCAGTCCTAGAACAGACCAATGCAAATACAGAAAAGTCTAACAGAGAAGGATCTGATGCAGGAAACTGGGTCAAAGGGTGTTGGAAGGCCTGGGGGAACAGAAGGGAGAAGGCGATTTTAGGTGACAGTTAGGGAGCTGGTGCTTCCCCGGGGCTGCAGTGCCCTCCTCTGTGTTGAAGGGGCCGCGAGCCCGCAAACTATACCTTTCCGGCTGGCTTCCAGCTGTGTGCGCTAGGGTAGGCTGGCGGGCGGGAGGAGGGAAGAGGCCGCTCTCTTTGCGCTCCTGGCGGCGTAGGCCCGGCGGGAGGGCTGCAGCGCTGGCGGGGACTTGCAGCTGCCGGGCAGTTTCAGCAGCGAAGCAGAGCGCAGGCCCCCGGGTTCCCACAGCAGCAAGGGCAGCGGCAATGCTTCCAGGGGCTGCATGGCCCCCGGCGCTCCTCCTGCAGCCTTCACCCCCTCACCCCCCAGGCCTCCAGCTCTGTCTTCACCTGCAGGCCTTCATCTCTTTTCCAGGAGCTGGGCCTTCCCGGCTCCATTCCCTCCCCTCCCTGCGCCCTGGGACTCAGAGCTGGCTGGCAAGCCTGTGTGTTCACCTTGGTCTCCTCCTGGGGCTGGCACCGAGACTGGCACTGACTCGAATGCATCCTCCCAGCCCGAATGCATCCTTCACCCCACTTCTCTGCTTCTGGGCTGGTGTCCGTCACTGTTTGCAAACAGCACAGGGCCCCGCTCCATAGTTTCCCTTTGCCTTCCGTCTCTGAGCTGGTTGCTTGTTTCCTCTAACTGCTGCCTGGTGCCTCCGCCACCTGTGACACAGTTTCATAGTAGCCCCAGATTGGAGGTGAGTCCACAGAACCCGAAGACCTTGGCAACGGACGGAAAGCGGGGAGCAGGCTGGGCAACCTCCCTCACACCCGCCGGGGGGCAGCAGGCACCGCGGAAGCTGCCGGTGAGCCGCCCTGGCGCTCAAAGGGCCGCACTGGAGCATTTGGCCAGGAGCCCACCGGCTGCCAGTCCGCCCGCCTGCCTCTCGGGAAGCCAAGTAGTGGCCTCCTCATGGGCTCTCCTGCTCCAGAGTTTGCCTCCCTGAGGAATGTCCCTTCCCCCCTCCCCCCTGCATGGCCCCCCTCCTGCCTAGAGTAAAAGCTGGAGTCCTCTCGTGGCCTCATAGACCTGCCCACTGATGCTCTCCTGCTCGCCCTTGCTCCAGCCCTGTGGGCTCCCTGCTGCTTCTCGAGGCTGTTGCAACCACGCTCAGAGTCTTGTGCGTCTGTTCCCTCTGTAAGACTCCCTCCACGTGTCTTCAGGACACCATTATGCTGAGAGAAAGAAGTCTTATCCCAAAGAGTTCAGACTGTGATTCCATCTATAAGAAGCCCTAGAGCAGGCAAAACCAGCCAATGGTGGGATGAAGTCAACCTCAGCACCTTCTTGGAGGACAAGACTCTACTCCCTGGGCCTCACATTCCTCCTTCCAGTCCCAGCTCAGGCCTCCCTCACTGAGGGGCCCTGGGCAAGTCATGGCCTCTCTCTGGGCCTCAGTTTCCCCTATGTGAATTTCCATGGAGGTGGACTGTGGGGCTGTATGCTTCCTCCCATCCTGACAGTCCAGGATTCTATGATCCCCTTGGGAGCCACAGCCACCTTGGGAAATCCCCTGTGCCGGCCTGCAGGTGGCTCAGGCCTCTGCGGCAGGGTGAGGACAACCCCCTGGGCCCTGGAGCTCCAGCCTCATGCAGACCCGCATGGAGCTGGGTGCCAAGCACCAACCCTAAGTGAGCTGGGATCCCTGAGCTCCCCCAAAAGCACAGGGCTTGGAGGGTGTGGGATCTGGTGGTCCCTCTTCACCTTTGTTCCTGTCTTGGGGCTTTGCAAGCCAATGGGAATGCAGCCCTGAGAATAAAAGCCCCTTGTCCAGAGTTCTGAGCCCTAATCCTCTTACATGTCACCAGCGGAAAGCCGGAGCCAGTGGCAGAAGGGCTGCTCTGATTTCCCTGCCAGCCGTCTCTTGTCCCACACTCTGGTGCCAGCCCAGAGCCATTACAAAGGGCTGGCATCCCGGCCAACTAACTGCACAGCCGAGTGTAATAACCGCTCAGGCCTGTGATGACGGAGTGATCACACTGTGAGCCCTGGACGGGGCTGGGGAGCCCAGGGAAGGCTGATCACCTGCCTGCCCCGAGGGCTACAAGCTAGTCAGAGCCCCAACTTTGCCCAGTGTAGCTTGGCCCCAGGGTCTTGCTCCCTCTGTGGGAGCCCAGACTGTTCCTCCAGTGATAAGGGTCCTTGATTGGGTGGTTATGGGGTCTCTCTGGGCTCAGCCATCCCTGCAGGGAGCATAGACAGAGCCCCAGCTCTCAGTCCTGCGACTCGCACTCAGGGTCTCCCTGTCCGAGGAGCGGAGGGACAGATACCTCCAACCGGGCAGGAAGCAGCAGGGCACCGCTGCTGTGCAAGACCCTGTGGACTTTGAAGGGAGGTGGCGGTGGGCAGATGGCTGGGGTCGGACTCAGCCACGAATGCATACGTGAGTGGGACAACAAATCATCTCCTTCTCTTTCTCCCTTCTTTTCTCTAAAATCAAGAGAGAAAAAGATGTCGTTTTTATAAACCCAATAAACATAAAAGGCAGTGGAAAATAAAAAAGAAGCATCAGTCATAAGTGTGGCATCTGGACTGGGACGCTTGGTGAAAGTCACTTCCCAAGAGTGCGCCCTCGGTGATCTCTGAGCTTCAGGTTCCTCCCTTTGAGAAACAGGACTGGAAATGACAACCCGCACCTGAGGGTTGTCACGAGAATTAGGTAAGATCATGCTGTGAGTGCCTTGCAGAGTACCGGGCTCCAGGGCAGCTATTATTCAGTTTATTAATTTAAAAAGCTTGCAGAATCAAGGGTTACTGAGAAAGAGCATCCTGTTTGCTCAAGGGTGAAGCAGAAACCTTCTGAGCTTCCCCATCGAGACCGAGTTGCGTACACACTCCTGTCTGCAAACATAGCAGACAGGTGGCCACGTGCTTCAGGCCTGTGGTGGCCTCAGCTGGCCCCACAGGGAGGCTTGAAGCTAAAATGGGCCAGCGGGGTTGTCTGGCATGGGGCCAAGGTGGCCAGGGTTTTTTTTACCCCCCTTGGATCAGTCATTGGATGTGGGCCACCCTGAGAAGAGGACCTTGAGCAGGGTGGCTCTCGAGGCTGGGGCAGTGCCCAAGGGGCTGGCTGCTGTAGCCTGCATGCTGATCACACCCCTTCCTTAGGGGGATCTGGGCGGTGATCTCAGCACACTACATGGGTGGGTGCAGGGCTGGAGGTGGGCTGGAAGGACTGTCAGAACCAGGCCCTGTGGAGGGGAGGGGAGAGATGACAGGAATGAGGTGGGGGAGGAGTGACAGGGAAGCTCCGCCTGTGGTTGGACCCCAGCCAGCCGAAGCTGGAGCAGCGCTGGGGAGGTGGGGCCCTGTGAGCCCTGTCACAGCCTGAAGCCCTGCTAATGGGCTCAGAAAGTCAACTAGCGCCTGAGGAAGCAGCAGCAGGAGCAGGAGCTTCGCAGGCTGCAAAGCACTGTTTGCAAGCCCCGCTCCTGTCCTCCCCCCTTCATCAGCTGGCTGTCAGTGCCGCTAACCCTGCGCCCTGCGCCCCACAGAGCCAGAGTGGGGTAGGCGCCAGGTGACAGCCAGGCTCTGGGGCTGAGCAATGACTTCTGAAGGGCACAGTCAGCAAATGTACAGATGGCAGAGACACGAAGTTAGCTCCTATGGATCCTGGAAGGCAGAACTGGGGCTCAAAATGAACTTCACAGGCTAGAAATATGAAACTCGGTTTCACAAAGGGCGAGTCCAGCACATGGGCCCCCAAACCCAATTAAACCGAGCAGCTTCATCCTTCAGGGGAGTGACATCGGGGACTATATGGCTGTCAGCTCAGGATGATTCAACAGAGGGATGCATGACCTTGGTCGGGACAAGGCAAGTCAGGGAGGCCCTCAGACCCAGGCAAGAAGGGTCCTCAGAGCCAAGGGGCGTGCCTGCTCAGAACCAACATTCTCCCCTCCCAGGCCTCACGTGGACCCCAGGACCCCAGAATCTCTTTCCCAAATGGTCCCAAGCCTGCTTCCCCAGCCCTCTTCCCTAGGGATGGGGTCTCAAAGGCCAAAGGGTATGGATTAAAGTTGAGACACATGGACCTAGATGTCCCCATGTGCCTTCCTGAAGTATCTCTCATTGAACGTGGAGCCCGGTTTAAGAAGGAGGGGACCAGCTGTGGGGCTGCTCTCTCAGCACCACTACATTCTGGGGCACAACCCTGAGCCCAAGAATTCTAAATGCGAGCCTAGCCTTCCAAGCCACTGGGAAGGTCTGAAGGTCCAAGGAGAGGTGCTATTATTGAATGGTTAGCTTGAATCATAACTTGTAAACCTTCAGACTTGGCTCCGTGTTTGTACTTCAGCACTGGCCCCGTGAATGCTGGGGGAGGATGGCTGGGGGTAAGTGGCCCCCCTGAGGTCACGCCTAGGATATCCTGAGTAGAGCACCCAGGACACTGAGGAGCCAGGAGAGCTGTCACTGGAGGGACAGCTGAAGGGACTGAAGACATTCAGCCGGGAGAAGGGGAGGTTCAGAAACAGCATTCTGGCATCTTTTGGTCCTGAAAAGACCATCAAACTGAAAGAGCGACTGACCGATTTATTCTAAGTGCTCAGAGAGTAGAACTCGGACCAGGAGTGACTCAGGGAGGCAGGGAAGCTCAACAGAAAAATGACCATTTAACAAGAAGGTGTGGGCTCTGGCCGGGAAGCTCAGTTGGTTAGAGCATCGTCTTGATATGCCAAGGCTGCAGGTTTGATCCCCAGTCAGGGCACATATGAGAGTCAACAAATGCATAAATAAGTGAAACAACAAGTCATATTTTCTCTCTCTCTCTCTAAAATAAAATAAAAATCAGTAAGAAGGTGGGAAAGGTGGCAGGAGAATAAAGGGGGGAGAATGGACTTGCTGAAGGAAGTCCCCTGTACTAGGCTCATGATCTTTGGGGATTTTCTAGAGGTGACTTAAGCCACAGCCAGAGGACCAGGACCAGCCAGTAACTAAGTTCTTCCCTGACCTGAGCGTCTCTGAGTCTGACTGACGAAAGGCATGTTGCCTGCCTCCCACAGGCAAGGCCTCTCCTGGTCCTGCCATCGTGCATCTGAAAACTCTTCCCATTTTCCAGGAAGGGTAAACTGAGGCACAGAGCAGAGCAGTCACGACAGTACTTAGCAACCCAGCTTTTCCCCAAAGGGGACCTGCCATCTACTTTGGTTGGCCATGCTCTTGTCTGATTTTTTGTGGGTTTGGCAGGGTCTCTGGGTGTGTGTGACAGTTCTCGCATGGACACATAAACACCAGAGCTTGGTGCTTGGCAGGGCCAGGCAGCCACAGGAGACCAAGGGAGGTCTTCTTTCCTGTGGGAACTCATTTCAGTTGCCAGCAGAGTGAGGATCAGAACTATGTCACTTGGCTTTTTGGTGGTTACTCCTGGCAACCTTGCTTGGCCTTATAGTGACCTTGGGCAGGGACCCAGTCTCCCCAAGGGTTTCTATTTCTCCATCTGTAGAACAAGGGTGAACTTGTGGCCCGGAGAGCTGGCCAGACCAGGAAGCATGCTGTCTTCCTTGAGAGGGTGAAGCAGCAGCCAGAGTAAAGACAAGTGAGAAGCAGGGCCTGCCGCCTCCTGAAAGAGAGGCCCAATTAGAGCAGCGAGCAGTTCCCACCAGAGGCTCTGGCCAACCCTCAAAGCCGGCCGCGTGGGCAGGCAGCAGCAGGCTGTGTGATTAATGATGGCGGCTCGGGCACCCACTGGGCCTGGCCTCAGGAACTTTAAATGAGCGCATGAACTGCCAAGGGGGCAGCAGGCCAGCTCCCTTTCTTCTGCAGGGTAGGCATGGGAGGGAGCCAGTGCCAGAGCACCCAGCAACAAGAGCGCAAATACAAAGGGCCACATTTTTGAGGCCTCCTAGAACCTCTGCACAGGCTTCCCCTAGGGGCCCCAAAGACAGGTGTCACTGGGACTCCACATATGGGTTCACTCCACAGCCTCCCCAAAATGTATGCCAAAGATGGCTCCATCCCATTCCAGGCCCAGGGCCATGGATGCAAACAAGAAACTTTCCCGTTCTCAAAGAACTAGAGTCTACCATCCATCCATCCATCCATCCATCCATCCATCCATCCATCCATCCAACAAAGACTGCCACCACCTACCTACTGTGCCCTGGAGCCACAGTTGTATGAATCTGCTCTCAAAAAAACTATATTCTAAGGAGGTCAGACAGAAAACAAGTAACCCAATAATGAAAAACCAGAGAGGCAACAGAGTGGTATGAGTACTAACCCATAGAATGTACAACACCAAGAGTGAGCCCTGATGTAAACTGTAGACGTTGGGTGGTTATGATGTGTCAGTGCAGGCTACCAATATGTCTTGGTAAAAACTGTACCATTACCATTCTGGTGAGTGATGTTGACAATGGGGGAGGTTATTCATGTGGGGTGGGGCTGAGGGTATATATGGGAACTCTCTGTACCTTCCTTTAAATTTTGTTGTAAACCCAAAACTGCTCTTAAAAATAGTCTTAAAAATAAATTCTGAGTAAAGCAAAACTTAGAGTACATTTTATAGTCTTAATATGGGTGTATTAGAAGAAGGAAGACTGGAAAATAATGAACCAAGCATCCATAAAGAGGTCAGGAAAAAACACAGCAAAATACACCCCCAAAAAGTCAAAGAATGCAAAAACAAAAGTAAAAGCAGGAAATTGTGAAACAGGAAACAAATATACAACAGAGATGGTCAACAAAAAGCCAAGAAGTTGGCTTTTTGAAAGGACTAATACAACCGGTAAGGGTCTTACGTGAAGAAAGAAGATACCCAAAAAACAACATCTGAAATGTAAATGGAGACACAGCTACAGACTCTGCAGATACTAAAATTACAAGAGGGTACTGAAAACACTATTATACCAAAAAATGGATGGTTTAGATGAAATGAACAAAGTTCTAGAAAAATACAACTTATCCAAAGTGACACAAAAATAGAAAACTTCGACAACCCTGTAACTATTAAGGAAGCTAAATCCATAACTAAGAAAATATTCCACAAAGAAAAGGGCAGGCCCAGGTGGCCTCACCGCTGTGTTCTACCAAACACGCAAGGAAGAGAAGATGCGAGAATTACACTCTTCCTGAGACTGTAAGAGGGTATCCTGCCCGGTACCGTTTAGAAGGCTGTCCTAGCCTGGATACAAAACACCTAATAAAGACAGTGTAAGGAAGGAAAGTTACAAGTCAATCTAACTCATGAACATATGTATACGCAAAAAAAAATTAAAAAAATCTAAAAATATATGTTAGCAAATTTAACCTAGCCATGAATTCAAAGGTTAATGCTTCCAACCAAGTTATATTTATTCCAAAATCACAAGATTGGTTTAACATTTGAAAAGTCAATGTAACTTTATGTATTAAGAGAAAAAGAAGAAAAATCACACCATTATCTCAATAGATGCAGAAGAGATTTTTTATAAAATTTAACATCCATTCAAAGTAAAAACTCTTAGCAAACTATGAGTGGAGGAAAACTTTCATAATTTGATCAGGTATCTGCAAAAAGCCTACAGCAAATGCTATTTTAATGATGAAAGGTTGAGGCTTTCTCTTTGAGACTGGGAATGAGTGACACAAGGATGTCTGCTCTAATAATTTGGGAACACAAATTAATATCGCAACTACACGCTGCTACATGGCTAGTGGCTAAAACGGAAAACGTGAGAATATCAAGTGTCGGCGAGATTGTGGAACAAAAGCAACTCTCATCCACTGCTGGTGGGAGTTACTGATACAACCACTTTCGATACTATCTTGTAAAGGTCAAAATAGGCTAAATTCCATCCTAGCAATTCTGCTGCTAGGCACATGCCTCCGAATTGCATGTACCTGTGCACCAGGAGGTTGAACCTTTTGACAGATACATTCTCCTTCGGGCATTGACAGACCCTTGGCCAGAGTACTGCTCGTTCTGGCTGGCCATCTGATCCCTTTGGGCAACTTTGCACGCTTTTTCCCCCGTGAACTTTGGGTAATCTCAAGTTTACACACTCAGGAGACAATATTATGTCTGAGTTTACTTTAGTGGAGTTCTTCATTCTTCCTCAAAGCCATGAGCTCCTGGGCTGAGGGGAGAGCCTCTGCTATAGTTCTCAGCACTGGCCGTGTTCACACACCTCATTGGCTCACTTCACCAAGAAAGCCACCTTTATCCCCTCGCTGGTTCTCACCCTTACCTTTGGGCCTGGAGGGTAGGTTTGTACAGCCCCTTCCACTTCTCAGGATGCTTTCATGTATCTTACCTTGTATGACCTCACGACACTGGGAAGTGAGTCCCACCAAGCAGGGCTTTGGGTCTGCTTTGGTCATGGCTACATCCCTGCTGCCTGGTAGTCCTGTGAAAAGGTAAGGATTGTATCGATGAAGGATCTTAGGTTCAGAGAAATCGGGACTCCTAAATGGAGAGGTCTTCTAGCTCTGAGTCCAACATTTTGTGCTGCATTGCAGAGCACAGTCTAACCTCATTTCTACAACTTGCATGAGAAAGGACAAGGAACTATACATACAGTGTCTACAGTGTGATGTTACATGGAGGAGAGGACACTGAAATTTAGAAGTCCAAGGTATGGGCTCTACTATTGTGGCTGATGCTTTACAGTCCTAAGACCCAGTCTCCAGACTCCGGGGGGGATGTGATGAGAACCCAGATATGAAAGTGTGTTGTAAACAGTGAGGCACGGTTGTGAGTTGAGCTATGTCTTTCCAGAAAGACACATTGAAAGTCCTAACTCCCAAGACCTAATTTGGGAAAAGGGTCTTTATGGTTGTCATCGAGTTAAGATGAGGTCACACTGACTTAGGGTGAGCCTTAAACCCAATAACTGGTGTCCTTATGAGAATGCCTTGTGAAGACAGAAACACAGACACACGCGGAGGTGAGGTGGCCCCGTGAAGGCCGAGGCAGCCACTGGAATGATGTAACCACAAGCCCGAAATGCCGAGGATCTCCGGGCACCACCAGAAGCTGGGAGGAGGCAAGGAAGGGTGCTTCCCTGGATCTCTCAGAGGGAATGGGGCCCTGCTGACACCCTGACTCCAGACTTCCAGCCTCCAGAACTGTGAAAGAATAAGTTTCTGTTGCTTTGAGCCATTCAGTTTGTGGTAATTTGTTTTGGTAGCCCCAGGAAAGTAATACAGATGTGGCCTTTGTGTAAAGAATTTCTTTCTTGCCTGGCTGGGCGTGGCTCAGCAGTTGAGCATCAACCTAGGATCCAGGAGATCAAAGTTAGATTCCTGGTCAGGGCACATGCCCGGGTTGCGGGCTCGATCCCCAGTGGGGGGCATGCAGGAGGCAGCCAATGACTCTCTCATCATTGATGTTTCGATCTCTCTCTCTCCCCCTCTCCCTTCCTCTCTGAAATCAATAAAGATATATTAAAAAAAAAATCTTTCTTCTTTGTATGCTCACCTGTAGACAAGTTTGTTTTTTAAACTGATTTTAGAGAGAGGGGAAGGGAAAGAGAGAGAGAGAAGTACCGGCAACCTAGGTTTATGCCCTGACCGGGAATTGAACCTGCAACCTTTTGGTGTATGGGACGAAGCTCCAACCGAGCCACACAGGCTGGGGCAAGAATATGCCTGTTATAGATAGACAGTTCGACATTGCACGTACCCTTCTCCTAAGTGAAAGGACCCGTCAGTGCTGAAAGGCCCCCAGACAATGGATTTTTCTTCCACGAGGCCAAGTTTTCCCATATTTTCAGTTTGTCTTTTCCTTAGAGAAAAGAACACGGAGCAGGCTATGGAGGGGGTTGGAAAAACCAGACAGAAGGGGTCTGGGGACCATCACCTGAAAGCACCAGGTGCTAAAGGGGGATGTCCCAAGCACTAGGCAGTCACTGTGGGGGAAGGAGAGGGGGAGGGAGCTCACGGTGGAGCTGGAGGTCCCCAGAGAGGAGTCTGGCTGGCCCCGCGGAGCACAATCATCAAGGAGCACCAGCCCTCTGGCAGGAAACAGGCTGGCACAGATAGACATCAATATATCCTATTCCAACACGTCAGCTCCTTCTTTGGGTCAGAGACTCTTGGCAACATCTGCTAACTCTATTCATTAGGCCGGCACCGTCTCCTGTTCCCCTTCCGATCTGGGTTTTCCTATCCCTCCTGCATGTGCTGTGAGGAACAGAGCCAAGGGCTTTGATCTGAATTTCTTAATACTCTTGTGGGAAAATCAAAACAAAACAAAACACAACACAATACTAACAAACCCTTGCGTGTGGATGGGATTTAGAACTCACAAAGTGCTTTCACATGCAATCCCTCTTGACTGGGCCTCCTTGTGAAAGGAGCCAGAGGTGCCTGTCCCTGAAAGCCAGGTCTGTCCCCTGATCCAGAGGGGACAGGGAGTCCTAAGCAGAACCATGCCAACCAACCTCCCCCAAAAGGATAAGAGTCAGGTTGGGAAACCATCATGCACACAGGCCACACGTAACCCAACATCCCAACATGCAGCCCTGTATCCAACAGCAAAGAGCAGACTGAGCTCGTGACACCAGCTGAATGCCACCTGGGCTAGAGTCCCAAGATGAACACAGAGGACTTCTGTTGTCGGTAAATGGGAGACTAGGTGAATTGGACCAGCCCTTCCACTAAAGACAGCCACAAAGCTGTATAAACATCTGAAAAGCATCAGAGAGCTCACAAGATACTGAAGACTTACTAGGCTGACATCCCAGCGAGGACAGGGATCAGGAGCTGAGCCTGTTTGAGGCAATCCAGCCACTTCCTCCCTGGAGGCACTTGCCCACTTGGAAAAGGTGACTAAAAGGATGAGTTGTGTTTCTAAAGTCTTGTAGGGCTGGGTGTGGGTTCGAGTACAGACTGAATGAACTGAATTGTGTGCTTCCAAAAGTCATATGTTGAAGCCCTAACCCCAGTGTGACTATATTGTAGATAGGGCCTATGAGGTTAAATGAGGTCATCAGGGTGGGGCCCTAATCAAATAGGACTGGTGTCCTTATCAGAAGAGAAAGAAATACAGATCTCTCCCTTTCTCTCTTTCTCTCACGAGCACAGAGAAAATGTCACATGAAGACACAGTGAGAAAATTACTACTTGTAAGCAAGAAAGAGGCCTCGCCAGAAACCAACTCTGCTGGCACCTTGACCTTGGACTTTCAGCCTTCAGAGCTGTCAGAGAAAACTTTCTATTGTTTTTTTTTTTAAAAAAAAAAACTTAAAAAAAATTTTTTTTAAGTATATTTTTATTGATTTCAGAGAGAGGAAGGGAGAGGGAGAGAGAGACATCAATGATGAGAGTCACTGATCGGCTGCCTCCTGCACGCCCCCAGCTGGGGATCCAGCCTGCAACCCGGGCATGTGCCCTGACTGGGAATCAAACCAAGATCTCCTGGATCCTAGGTCGATGCTCAACTGCTGAGCCACACGAGCCACACAAAGCTTTCTATTGTTTAAGGCACCCAGCCTGTGGTGGTTTGTTATGGCAGCTGAGCAGACTAATACATAGAGTATTTCTGGGATTTCACACACGTCTAAATATACGCCTTCGCTGAAGACAAGAATTCCACTCACACTTATAAGAGTGGGTAGGGAGTGGACACAACGACATTAGGAAAATGGCTTTTTAAAAAGTTTTATTTCAAGAACTTTTGTCTTCTTACTGGTATTTCAAAAAAAGGTGGGTCAAAGTACAAAAAAAAAGTCAGTTGAATGACAGCACAGGTTTAGAAATCACAGCGGCAGAAGCAATGTACAGACGGCACAGACAGACGATCCAATGTACCCGACTGTTCGGTTCTTTGCTTATTTTGTGTTCTCCCCTCCTGTACAAATACACCGAAGCATGCCATGAGACCAGAGAAAGAAAAGAGCTTAACAAATGGTTACGAGCGACAGACTCTGCATGAGGAGCGATGTTTCTCCCCCCGCCCACCCCCATCTCCTCTCTTCTTGCTTTGCTTTAGGTCAAGTTATTCTGAAGACAGTTGGCCTCCAAGTCAGCTGGGTCGCCTCTGCCACCCTCCAGCTTGGGCGACATGGAGTTCTGGATGTTAAATGACTCCTCCTCTTTCAGGCAGGACTTGAGAACCTCCTGGATTTTGTGGGGAGCGCTAGGATCATCCTGGAAGAGAAAAGGCGAGGGAGGGACAGGAAGGAGCTGGTGGGGGGGAGGGACCAGGTGACCAGCTCGGGCTTGTCTACCTGGAGGAAAGGAAGAGAGCTCGGCGACCTGAATGTATCAAACTGACTCATTAGCAGCTACTTTTTGGGAAAGTCGTCTTCAAAGACACTGGCCAGAGGTAGATGAAAACTTTACATGTATAATGTAGGCCAGTCCTGGGTCTTCTCTTTGACAAGGCCCATGGGAAGAATCATGACTTTTAATACCTGGCCTGTGGGTGAGCTCTGCTTGGCCTGCCGGCCCTGCCACCCTCTTGCCTTCTGCTCTCACAGTGAGGTCTTGGTCAGGGACGGGGCTTGTCAGCGTAGACAGTGGCGCGCACACAGGACTACGGTCAGGCGCAGAGCTGCTCCTCGCAAAGCTGGGTCCCCCTCCCCGTGGCAAACACAAGTCCTCTATCTAGAGTCCAGAGATGTGTGAGCTTCTTGCCCTCAGAAGTTTATCTACCAGAAGACGCTAATTTACAAGGTGTTTCCTCAGTCCAAGCCCAATGAGTCCCGCTGCCTCGATGGGCTGCCCTTCTTTGCATCAGATGCCCCCGTGCTGCTGGCTCACTCCCCATGTCTGACGTGCACTGTGCCCTCCCGCGTACCCACGTTGCCTGCAGCCCTCCAACAAGCTCCTGAGGGGGAGCTGAACGCGCCTGTTGAAGGTTAGCAGGAAACAGGCACCAGGACAGTCCAACCCCATACTCTGGTATTCAGAGAACTCCCGCCTTCCCAATACTCTTTTCCTCCAAGACCACCTGAGGGGGTCACACCCAGTGCCTCATACTTGTTGGGTCTCAATTCTTTCTCAGGTGCCCCAAACAGTTATTGTCAGTGCTCAATATTCTGCTGATCAAAGAGGTTGAGTAACCCACCCCGGCAGGTCACGCGTGGCAGGAAGGGCAGGGGATGTCCCTAACTCATCGGCTAGCTCAGACCCTTCCTGCTTTAACCCCCTTCTGAGACTCAAGGCAATCATGACGCTGAAGGACCGGGGCTTTCTCCATAAAACTGCTGAGCTCCTGTCCACTCTGCCTGCCACTGAGTCTGACCCATAACAGCATGAAGTCGGGGCACCGGGTGCTTGGAAAGGAAGCGGGGAAAGGCTCTGGGCTTGAACAGTAGCTGCGGGTGCTCAGAAGTACTGGGCACATGGAAACCACGGTCATGGCCCCCACTCCCTGACTCACTAGCACTTTCCAGACCAGCTTGAAGAGAGCAATTTAACTGCTTCAAAGGCCTCAGGAGTGATTTACAGACAATGGGGGACACATGTTCCCCATTTCCAATGAGACAAGAACAAGAGGAAATGGTCTCCATACAGGACAGAGCCAGGTTTCAGTTGTGCCCGGCACCCACGGGCGCCTCACATTCGCCATCGCTACCCAGAGAGGTGCAGAGAAACTTTTCAGTGACATAAATCTCTATGTGCTAGGAAGGAAAGATCTCCATGATATACTGAGCATAGTATGCAATCACGCACATACGCAGGGTTTACGGAGAGGGAAGTGTGATGAGGGGGAGCTGCACCTCTTTTGGGTACTTCTGTATTGTTTGGGGAGAGACGCTGTGCATGGGAGCTTGAGAGTTAGACTATTGAAGATCCTGGGTAGAATGAACTTTGGATCTCAGCAAAACTTGGAACATGATAGGACGGCCTATACTCACTTACAAGGATGGAACACGCTTTCCTGATTTTTAAGATAACCTCACCCCCTGCGTGCCCCCCTCTCCCTACCACATTATACACTCCCTCGGCAGAAGGCCCATCTGCCTTTGGTGTGGCGGAGTCCCTCATCACAAGGGAGCTGGACCTTTGTCTGGCGTAAGTCCTGGGCACCTGGGCACTATGGTGCACCCCACACTCCCGGCACTCCCGGCCATATGGGTTTCTTTCAGCTGTGCGGCAGTGTGGGCACAGCCCAGACCCCTACTTGTCCACAGACAAACCTCTATCAGGAGGGGCGAGCAGTGAGCACTTCACCAAAGACACGGGGAAAACCATCTGGGAAGTGAGAAAGATTTAAATGGGAGCAAATCCTAGAAGGGCTGTCCAGTCAGGAGGACCAAGGTACATCCATGATGTTCTGCAGAGAGCCCAGCTGGGAGACCCAGCAGGCAGCTCGCAGGGCTCAGGCAGTTTGCCCGTGGATTTCAGGTGACTTCATTCATGCTGTGCACCTGGACAGTGTCCAGCTTCCTACACTCGCCATGCCCCCTGGGACACCGCAAACCTCCACAGCAGGTGGTTCCCTTTCTTCCTGAGGATCCTTCCGAGGCTGGCTGCCCAGCTACACAAAGGACTCCCACACACACTCAGCCTCTGGCTGCCGCACACCAGCCCAGGGGGGGCCAGGCCAGGAGCAGCACCAGGTGATGCCAGCAGCAGGGGGAAGGGAAGTGCCACTGACACAGAAACCAGCAGTTGACCCTTCCCCCACCACAGACCTGAGGCAGCTCTTCTTGGTTTGTAATCTTTTCAGAGCTTGGACTGTAGATTATTGAACCTGGGTAGGAAAATGACCCACTCAATCTACCTTTCTTATGTAAAAGAAATAACCTCCCTATTAAGATGAATAGCACTCTCCAAAATTTTAGGAGACACCAATACCAACAAGGAAATTTGGGGGGTGGAGGGAGAGGGGAGGGGAGAGACTCAGTGTAGACTTGACCTGGGTGCCCCTTGGTTCGCCTCCCGCTCACCTGGAGGTTTCCCCCCCTTCAGCCTGCTGCTGGCTCACCTGTAAGCAATCAACCACCTCAACTGTCCATGCCTACACATCTTGACCATGACCAAGTCTGACTTTTTGGGCTAGGTGGAGAGAATCAGAGATGGAGGTAGAAAACCTGCTAGGGCACTCCCTGCTGGACAGGAGAGTCTTCCCCTCACAAGCTCAGAGCTTTGGCCCAGACGACAGGATGTCTCCTGGGGCATAAGCTAAAAGATGGATACCAGGTGGAAACGACCCTAAAGACCCAAGAACAGCCAGAATCCCAAAGCCTCATCCTGTCACTTCCCCGAGGGATGCCCCGAGTGCCACCCAGACTACCCCATGGCCCTGCTCAGGCACCGTCTGTTCACCACGGCTGACCACCGCCTTCTCCACTCCGTTTCCCACTTGCCATGTTCTGAACTCGAGGTCAGTGGCAGCTTTCATGGACGAATGCCTTGCTTTCCAGAAAGCTGGGTCAGCCAAGAAGAACTGGAAACCTCTATATTGGCTCATGTAACCAAGGCCTCCAAGAGGAGCTACTTCCTTCCCTCCCCTCTGGGAGGAGGAAAGGGGCCTGCACCTGGGGTTCCAGAAATGCATGAGTCAGAACCTTTCCCAAGGGCCCTTGCACTCTGTGGACAATGAAGACCCTGACCGCTGGAGCCACCATCCAGGTCAGACCTGCCGCCCCACATGTACCAGATGGCAGATCAGACTGTGGAACTGAGACCGTGCGGTCGGCCATTGGTCACTAGCGTCCCATAGGTGACAGCTGAATGTGTGTTACTGCAAGGGGCAGGGTAAGGCAGGAATGGAGTGTACTGAGATGAGCAAGGTTCTGGCTCATGGTGCCTACATCGTTGTGGGTTAATTAATGTGGCTTCAATCTTAAAGGTCATAGGACATCCTGTTTCCTTGGTTACTATGTCCATCTTGAGCTTACTCATACCTTGGTGTAGACCAAGTAATAGAATATCTGTTCCCTCTCTACCCTTTATATCAAAAACTTTTAAATATTATCCTAAATTAACGTCTTTCATTTCTTATTTAAATTAATCCCTTTGCTCTTCCTCCATCAGGCCACGCCTTTTCTTTTCTGGGTTTGGTGACCAAAGTCTCATTTACTCTCTCTTTCCCTGTCTGGGGCGACCCTTTCCCCATCTATAGAAAGGAGACAATGCCTAGATCTGTGCCGTCCAATACGGTGGCACTAGCCCCATCCTGAGAGCTCCACAGCCACGGCTACCTCGTGGCTGCTGTGGTGGACGGTGCAAAGCGCTTCCAGAACGTGTTTCCACCTCCCAGTAAGTTCCCGTGGGCAGCACTGGCCTCAACTGAGAAGGCCCCAGTGGGCGCTGATACTCTGTGGTCCATTATTTTAAAGAACTTTAGACTTTCCTCTTACACGCCATTGTTTCCACCTGAAGAGTCCTGGTCTAGCTCCCTCGTGTACGTACTGACGCGTTTTCCTTGTGGTATGGAGCCTGTGTCACGTGCAGAATTCCTGGGTTTGGGTGTGATTTGGGGTTTGGGTGGTCTCTGTTTTCCTTCTGAAACTGTCACTGACAGTACCCAGTGTTTTACTGGCCAGTCTGGACCAGACAACACCGTAGGTCAGGGTCTTTAGAAAAGGGTCTGCAGGGACCTTTTATTGGGCTTCAACTGGTATTCATGAGTCCACCGCCTGAAAACAGGACTAACCCGTCTTACGGCTTCACCAGTGTTCTGTGCTCCCCTCAGCCCTAACAAGTGTACTGAAGTCTGCCAGTGCGTAGGGTCTTCAAGCTGTGTCAACACTGTTTCCCCAGCCATCCCAAAGAGCAGCCACTCTTGGCTTCAATGACCACTAGGAAATTCCACAGCAATCAAAGCAGAGCCTTTCTCCTTAATATAAAGAGTGGGGAGACTGAAATCAGACTTCTAAAGTCTAGATGAAGCTGCAACCTTGAGTCATCGTAGAAAAAGATCTTCTGCACTACCCACAGCTCCGCTTGTCAAGGAAGTGATACCCCATCCAGGCATCCTTCCCACGTCCCCCGCCCCAACCGTCTGCCCTAAACTGATCCCAGAGCTCTGAGTGGCGGCTCCGCACTCGGAAACAGACCACAGGCACAGGCAGGGTATGCGGCATGCACAGGGGCAGACGCAGAAGACGAGTTACCTGGCGGATAACATTATCATAGTGAGCCAAGGCACGGGCATGGGGGAGGAGGTACGGGGAGTGTCGCAAAGTTTCCTTACGTTTGGGTGAGAGCCCTCGGCAATGGTGGAAAGGGAGAAGTTGTCGTTGTGGAGTTCAGATGGGGTCCGGAATTTGCTGGTTGGGACAGAAGAGAGAAAAGAAAATGTAAGTGAAATGAGCATGGCAAACTCCAACAAAAGCTTCATGGGTCAAACGCTATACCTCATCAAAAGTCATGGACTATAATAAGATGTGCCACTATATTTGAGGTACCACTAAGGAAAAACTTCTACCACTTAAACCAGGATCCCATGCTTTCTTATCTCCTAGTGTTTCTATTACATACTTGAAGTAGCTCATTTAGATGTTAGATAAAGAACTGACAACACTACAAACAGCTATGACCACGTTCGTGTATGCCAGGCAATTACAACTACATCATGACTACCATCTGGCCAACCGTGATTATAAGATGCCAGCAATTGTAAGACAATCCAATTTCAGAGATGTTAATATGTGAAAAAAACCACACCTGTGTATCTTAGAATTAATAAACTGCGGCAGTATCTGCAGTGCACTGGGCACGTGTAGCATAATCAGAGCAGCGGACAGGCTTGGAAAGAAAGAAGGCATGCGGAGGGAACCAGAGAGGCGGCATCTGAGCTGAAGGGGTGCGGGAGCCATGCCCTGTGCAAAACACACAGCCAGCTAAAGGGGGAAGGCCTATAACGAAGCTCCATCCCTGGTCACAGTTCCTGTTTCTCCACAACCAGGGCAGTTAGCTGCTCCTTCCTCTCCCCCATCCTCAGCAGCAGCTGTCCTGATAGGTGGTCCCTCCCGCTCCCCACACCCCTTTGGCGTGAGCCTGAGGAGCCCAGGGTCCTGGCTTGTGATCACATGCACAGACACGCCCCGCCTCAGTGCACAGGCACAATGGAGAGGCCCCTGCGGCCCCAGGACAGTTAGCTGGAAGGCTGCAGGATTGCAGGAGTCTACACACTGCACGTGGTTACCCAGCAAAGGAGCAACAGATGGCGTTCTGCCCTTTTCCCAGGACCCAGGGAAAGGCCTTCAGTCACATTCTCTGGAGGGAGTCTCAGGTCAAGGGGAAGGGATTAGTGGGGCAAAAGGTTGAAAGGGAGGTGGGCACAGTTCTGCATAAATTGTCTCTTGGGCCCCAAGAAAGCTGAGCTCCAATCTCCTCTTTTTGTGGCTCTCATGACACCTCTGATGGTTCTTTACTTTGCTCAGTGATAAGAGTGACTGTCTCACAGTTTGCAAGGTCACACGAGAGTGTCCAAGGCATGCACTTGAAGGTAAATGCATGTTGATTTTCAAACGCATGCGGCGGTTCCCCTCTGCTAAGAGCTGAAATGAGACTCTATCCCCAAGTGGCCCTTAAAATCCCCAGTAGAGGAAGTTAGGCCTAGGCCCCTCAGCTCCCCAAATTCTACTTAGGGGAGGTAAAGAGGATTTCCTGAAGTTCTTGGCACTTCTGTCTGGATCCAGGGTTGGTGAGCTTCAAAAAGCCACGCCCTGCGGTGCACTCAGATTGGAGGCAGCTGGAGCTATTTCATGCAGCAGTGCAGTCAGGTGGGGGCGGGGACTGAGCACAGAGCTGGGGGTTGCTTACGCTGGATGCCTTTCCTTTAAGTACCCCCTATCCGGGGTGGGGGTGGGGAATGGTGCTGGACAGCTGCAGTGTGCCACCCGGGCTTGGCCTTTGCCGCAATTCCAGCACATTCTCTGTAGGAATGGATATGCTCAGGTGAATCTTTGGTATGAAAAACACGACTAGGGATGGAAAGCTGGGGCCAGAAACCCTCGGGAGGACATCCTGGGTAGGGTGGAGGGGTGCAGCCACAGGGCCGTGGCGTTGGGTGGGGCTGGTTGGCTCAGACTCACTGGGTCCTGCGCAGCTTGGTGTTCTCCGTCTTGAGCAGATAGAGCTTCTTGGCAAAGAACACGGTCATCATGAAGAGCAGGAGCAGCACAAGGGCGGCCGAGCCGACGGCCACACACATCACCTGGAAGTCGGTGATGATGGACTCGCAGCGCGTCCCCTTGTGCCAGATGTAGTCCTGTGTGTTGCACCTGCAGTAGCAACAGGGCGAGACGAGGGCGGTGGGCAGGCAGCCCTGGTCACAGTGAGGGCCTGGTCCCTGATCCCAGCACTTACTTCAATTCCTGTTCCTAGGACCATCTCAGGAGCTGTGATGCCCCCACTCTGAGAAGACCCTATAGCTGATATTCTTGGCCCGTCTTTATAACCACCCAGCAGCGGGTCCAGGCAGCTCTGAGGTCCATGACATAAAGGTAACCAGGGCGCCGAGAAACTGAGTGAACCAGTCATTCGCATGACTGTGAAGTGGCCAAGAAGGGACAGGAGCCCTGCTCGCAGCCTCAATGAGGACAATCACAGGATTCTCTCAGCCCCCCCTTCAAGGCCCCCCCAAGGCCTGGGCTCTGGATGAAAGAAGATGAAAAAAACAAGCCAGATAGGAGCTATGGCTACAAAGTAGTAGGACCCGCCCTCTACATGAGAACCTATCCTGTTGTTTTGCAGCCCCATCTAGTTCACTGGCTCACCAGACACTGACAAGCACAAAGATGAATGTATAGTTTTCTATCTCTGCAGCCCCCAAGGTTCTGCCCCTAAAGCTTCCCATCCTATCACCATGAGAACTGTCATGAAGCCATAGTGAGAATCAAGCCTCTGGGTGGGTTTTAGTCCTTTTGTTGAGTGACTTTCTCTTGCCCTTGGGGACATTCCCAGGCTCCAACTCTTCCAATGACATTGCTGTTTCCATGGGAACCAGGCTGCTTCAAAGAGGAAAGATGTGGAAGGATACAGAGGCAGGCAAAGGAGGGAGGACATGAACCTTAGGGTGAATGACAGAGAAGAAAAAGGAGACCTGGCTACTCCACATCCAGAACAGGGAGGGGAGACATGGCTAACGAGAGACCCCTTCTTTCCCCACTGACCCTCTGCAGTCATGGGAGGCTCTCTGTACGATGGTGGGGAAAGTAGATCACTCCAACCCACTGTTCTAGAGAAGTCCTGCCACAGCTCTGATCGTTCCTCTGCAGCGGGTCAGGGTGACAGAGACAAAGGCACGCTGCAGTCTGCAACTACAGGCTCAGCAGTCTCCTGTGAGTGGAATGCAAAGCAGTTTCCGAGCCACAGCCAGCCCGGGTGTACACAGCCCAAGGAGGAATTTCTGGGTGGGAAGCTGAGCAAGGGAACTGGGGCCCCTGCTGAGGCAGGACCCACGGGGGATCCGTGGCCACACAGCCATGCAGCTCAGTGAAGAGGATAGGCTTACCCTTCCACTGGGGAATCCTGAGAGCTCCAGGAGGTTCTGGGAACTCTTCAAGCTCTCCAGAGGTAACAAGGGCTCCCAATTTTATACTCTGATGGGGAGCTTACTTTGAAGTGAAAACTCAGACCTCCAATAGGATGAAAGATAATAACATAATGATTTTGCACAGAGAGCCATATCTCCCAGGCTAAATTCATCACTATATTCTCCCTGATAAAGTTTAAGTATATATATATATATATATATGTTAATTGATTTCAGAGAGAGGAGGGAGAGGGAGAGAGAGAAACATCAATGAGAGTCATTGATCGGCTGCCTCCCACACGCCCCCTGCTGGGGATGGAGCCCACAAACTGGGCATGTGCCCTGACACCAAATCAAACCTCCATCTCCTGGATCCTAGGTCGATACTCAACTGCTGAGCATTGCTGTCCGGGCCCCAGGGCAAAATCACAGGCTTTCCCCACATTTCTGGTAGCCCTTAACCAACTGCAAGGTCTTCTCCCCATTATTTTTTTTATCACAGTTAACTCCTTTTGGCAATGGTTGGATAACTCCAGTCAGAACTGTGCGGATACATCCTGTATGAGTGGCCCCAAGTCACGATCATTTATAGGCAACAACTTCGTAGGAAGGAAGTGGAAGTCAAGTTTTAACGCCAAAGCACAAGATTCATGCTTTCTACGTTATTCTTCTGTAACAGCAAGACCTACAGGGTTCTAATTCTTCACACACCTCCAAAAAGACCAAGAAAAAGAAACATTGGGAATGACACTTAAAAAAGACATCCAGGTTACAAAAACGCTCCTCCTCGGACCAAGAGAAACAAGTCGCAGAGGAATCTGAGGTTCTACTCCACTTCCAGGGCCTGGAAAGGGCGAAGACGAGCAAAGCACCCACACCAGCCCCGACTTGTGATTCATCCAGAATAAGCCGGTGGGTTGTCCAGCAGGTTACCCACCTCACTGGGAGGGTAGGTGTACGAGTAATTACTGATGAGCACGGGACAGTAGTACAGACAATGTCCTTAGGGACACTGGATTCTCTGTGTCCTTAAAACATTCTGGACTGAGTGTTCCAAGAAGACCAAAATCAAAGTGGAAGGGGAGAAGCCACTACCCAAAGTTAAGAAACCCCACCACCTCTGCTCCACCTGGTAAGACTCTCTGCTTGACCTGACCTATTTAGGGGGCTGCCCTCTGTCTAGGTCTGCTCCCCATGAGTAGATCTGACCTGACATCCCTACCCTGCAGGGAAACAAGCCCTCCTCCTGCCACACACGTGGCTCAGGGGGAGTGCTCAGCAGCGATCTTTCATCCAGGGTAGGTTTATGGGCCTCCTCTCTTTGCCAATGTAGACAGAATTCCCCAACAACAACAAAAAAATCCCTCAAGCCAGCAAAAGGGCCCCCCATTCCGTAGCCCTCCATTCTGCCTTTATCGTTTAGTGGCTGAAGTAACAAACACGACACTTAGAGGAAATGCACAATCTTATTTTTTCTGAGGACCCTCTCCTAGTGAACGAGGTCACAGGCATTGGGGGAGGGGACACCTAGGAAGACACAAGCTCCTGGAGGCTGTGCGTGTCACACAGCGCCCCCTGTTGAGCCGGCCTCAACCCCCCCGCCCCCCGTGGGGAGCTCTCCTGCGAGCTCCCGCGCACCCACTCGCCGCGCCCTTACCTGCAGAAGGCCCCCATGTTCTCCACCAGGTAGCACTGGCCGCCGTTGTGACAGTAGCTCGGGAAGAGGTCGCACACGGAGCGGCAGGAGCTGTTGTGCCGCACAAACCCGCTGCGGCACGCGGTGCCGTTCTCGCCCGGCTCCCCCGGGCGGGGCCTGAGGGCGATGCTGCCGCCCGGGGCCACCCCCAGAGTGTGCTGCGGGGGCACAGCGTGCCACCAGCTGGTGGGCCGGCCCCCGGGGCCCAGGCCGGGCCTCGCGGTGGGCGCCGGGAGGTCGCTCTCCAGGGCGCCCCCTAGCGCCGCCTCCTCGCCGCCCTCCTCCCCCTCCTCCTCCTCCAGGTCGTCGTAGAAGGACGTGGTGGGGTAGAAGTCAGACTCGTCGAAGGGCGTGAAGTCGTCGTACAGGTCCAGCAGGCTCCAGGAAGGGGTCTCGCCGCCGTTGTCCGGGCGCTGCTCCACCGCTCCCGGCGACTCCGGGAAGCTGCCCAGCTCGGCGCCACGGCCCTCGCCGTCCAGTCCTTCGAAGTAGTCGATGTCCATGATGTCCGACGCCGGCTGAAGCTCCAGGGTGCCCTGGAAGGGGTACGTGGGCTCCGGCCCATGAGGGTCGGGCGTGCTGCCCCCCAGGTTGAGCCAGACCTGCACGGGGCTCTCCTTGGGCAGCGCGGGGCCCGGGCTCGGCTCGGGGTCGGCGGTGGGGGAGGGCGGTCCGCTGGCCTCTGCCGCCTCAGGGGTGACGGGGGGCCTCCGCGACGGCCCCGGGGCCTCGTCAGGAGCCGCGAGCGTGGCCGCCAGGGCCTGCGCGTCCCCGCTGCCCGCCTCTGCAGTCACTCCGCCGGGGCCCGGGCTGTCGGCCTCCAGCCAGGCGGCGCCCGTCACGGCTGCCGACGCCTCCAGCGCGTCCTCCGGCCCGGCCCCGGGGCCCAGCACCGCCCGCGGGCCGGCGGGCGCGGTCCACGAAGTCTCCTCCTCCCCGGCTGTGGGGCCGGCCTTCTCGCGTGTGCGGTTGGCACGCGGCTCCCACGAGGCGGCGATGCTCAGGCTCTCGTCCGCCTCGACGGCGCTGCCCGCCTCACGCGCTGCGGGCCAGGGGGACGGGCACCGGGCGTCAGGTGCGGCCTCCCGCCACCTTTCCTGAGGCCACGCCCACTGTTAAGCTCCGCCCCAAGCCGGGTTCGCCCCGCCCCCGCCTCCCGGCTCAGGCCACACCCCTCGCGCGTGAGGCCCCGCCCCCTACAGGACCCGCGGTCTAGCCGGGAGGCCCCGCGCCGCAGAGTCGGTCTCACCCTCGCGGCCACACGGCACCGCGAGGCACCGCCCCGAACTCGCACCCTTAGGGCCCCGCCCCACCCCAGGCCCCGCCCGGAACTCGCAGCCTCCTGCCCCCTGTCACCTCCAAGTCCCGCGCCCAAGTCTCCCCGTCAGGCCCGCGCGCCCCTCCCCCCCCTCCAGCGCCTCGGTCAGCACACCGCGGCCCGGGCCGCCCCCCACCGTGCGGCTCCCCTAAGGCCCCCGCCTCTCCGCGCACCCCTTCCCCCTCTCGGGCTGCGGGCGAGGCGCTGCCCCGCCCCCTTGCCTCCAGCTCGGGGCACCGCCTGCACCCGAAGCCAGCGGGACCTCGGCTCAGGGTGGAGGGGCGAGGGCCGCGGGGGTCCCCGGGGCAGTCGGTACCTACCCGGCGCGGCCCCGGCGACAAGAACCAGCGTGGCCCCCAGAAGCAGCAGCAGCGGCGGCGGCCCCCGGCCCGGGCCCCCGCCCCCAGCTCGGCCCATGGCGCGGCGCCCCGAACGCCGTCCACGGTGTGCCCGGCTCGCTGCGCCCTCGGCTCGCCGGCCGCCGCGCTTCCCGCCCGTGCTGCGGCCGTCTCAGCCCCCGGTGGGCAGCGCGAGGAGCCGCATGCCGCCGCCGCCGTCCCCGCGCGCCGCGCCTCCCAGCCTCCCGCGCCGCGGCTGCCGAGCTCGGCGCCGCCCCCGCCCCGCCCGCCGCTCCCGCCCCGCCGCACGTAGCTCTGACGCCGGCCCTGCTCAGGCCGCCTGCGGGAGGGACGGACAGACCCCCGGCTCGGGACGCCGAGACAAACGGACGCGGAGTGGCGAGGCGGCGAGGCGCACAGCGCCGCGCGCGGCGTCAGCCGACAGGTGCACGGGGGGCGGCCTGCGGGGCGGGGTCGCGGCCCCGCCTCTCCGGGGAGAGCTGGCACGGGACCCCCACCCGCGAGGAACCCACCCGCCGCGCGGCGCGCACGGAGGCGGGGGCCCAGACACCCGCAGACTTGGGCGGGGCTCCGGAGGGCCGCAGGGGGCGGAAGCCCGAGCCCGCGCCACGGCAGAGAGCCGAACCCGCGGCGCAGAGAGCCTCTCGGTTTTCTGCGCCAACCGCGTGTTCCGGGCGGGGAAGGGTCTCGGGGAGACCTCCGGGTCCCCACGAGGGCCGGGCGGGCGCTGGCAGCGCCAGGCGAGGGGCGAAGCCGACGGCCCAGGCTCTAATCGGATCAGACCTAATCCATCGCGGCCACAGCGCAGACCGCGCTCAGCGGGGCCCGCCGGAATGCGCCCCGGAGGCCGGGGAAGACCTTCCCGGCACTGTGGCCACCTCGCCGCCCTCCTGGCCGCCTCCTGGCAACCCGGGGAGCGGCCTTTAATCCTGGTCCATTCCTCCTCCCTCTCAGCATACGTCGCCCCCCGTGTCCCCGGCCTCCGAAGCTCAGGTTGCTGGGTGGCCCCAGGCGGCCTCGATCGCAGCCTGGGGACAGGCGGACGCCGGGACAGGCGTTAGAGCAGCCTGAGGGCGCGTCTGGAGCTCACCGTGGGGCCTCCAGGACCACTCGTCCCCAGAGCCCTGCTTGGTCGGGGGTCGCAGCTTGGCCACCTAGTTTATCCCCCAAATCGAACGTCAACCTGATGTTATTGACTCAAATGGTGACATTTGGGGTCACAGCCCGAGATGTGGCAACTCTTGAGAGCCTCCCATTTCTGACCCTAGGGAACCACACAGGTGACTAGGATGGAGATTCAGTGTCTCTGGCTGGCATTGCCTTGGCGCAAAGCCCGATTCTCTCACTGGAACTACTGCTGCAGCCTATTTGCTCTGCCTGGTGTTTCCTCCTCTCCAGGTCTGCCTGGCAAACTCCTTAACCCAGAAAGCTGTTTCTAGCACCTTCCCCTCCGTGAAGCCTTCTTCACCTGCTCCAAGGAGTAAAGACACTTTCGCCCCGATCTCATTGGCGGGGACTTGAGCGCACAGCGCCAGGCAGAAGGAGGCTTCCTAAGGCCCCGAGGAGGCATAAAGGAACGAACGACAACCATCTACTCTCACCCCAGAACCATGGATCTGGAGCTTCCTGCAGACTTTCTTATATATTTTTTTAATTTAAAAAAATTTTTGAATTTATTGGGGTGAAGTTAATAAAATTATATAGTTTTCAGGTGTACAATTCTGCATCATCTGTATATTTTGTTCACTACCCAAAGTTGTCTCCTCCCCCCCTTTACTCTCGTCTGCCTCCCCCACTCCCCTTTCCCTCTGGTGATCATCATGTTGTCTATGAGGTTTTTCTTTAATCTGTTCACTTTTTTCACCCAGCCCCTCAACCCCTTCCCCTTTAACAGCTGTAAGTCTGTTTCTGTATGAGTCTATTTTATTTTTTTCATTAGATTCCACATATAAGTGATATCATATGGTATTTGTCTTTCTCTGGTTTCGTGCAGCCTCTGGGGACAGTAAATACCAGATTGCAACAACCTTCTCTGAGCAGAAGGCTGGGTAGGGCTTTGCACTTGCCTATTGGCCACAGGCACCCTCCAACCCCTTCTCTGCTTCCCTGGTCTGTAGCTTCTCTGTTTTCTTGACTCGGGTGGTGGTGGCCAGAGTTGAGGATCAGTGAACAAGCCTCCCTCCCTCCTTCCTGAGGCCATTCTGTGTGGGAACAAGGCCTCATGGATGGGTCCTTTGAAGTCTGGGGCATGACAACCACTCCTGTGTTTTTTACAAATGTCTGGATGGGGTCCCTTTTCCCACACCTTTAAAACTCTTACCTACTCCAGCTCCTCATTTCAATAATTTTGTTAAAGAAATTCACTTTTTGAATTAAGTAAAATAAGCAAGCATATGGTATAAAATATGAAATGGCTCCTTCCTGAACCACCTTCCCTCCCCTGGAGACAAATTCTGCTACAACTTTCATTTGGGAGATTTTAAATCAACCATCGCATTCAGTTCCATTCTGAATGGAACTAGCAGGTCCCGCCAGCAGCTTCAGAGGAGTTCAGCGCACCTGGCTGGGCGACACTGCCAGAAGATGGATGCAAGCTGGTGCAGGCAGCGATGGGAAGAGTGGGTTTTGGCAACAGATGTGTGTGACCTTAGGAAAGTTAGCGACCCAAGTCTTATGTGAAAGTGGTAACCATACAGTATCAAGTGAATGTAATACCCTTTCTGGGCGCAAGGGCTAGGGTAGGCTAGAGAAGGGGAGGTAAGATACAGGAACTGGAGCACGCTCAAGTCTCGTGCATTTGGGCATCAGGGATGCTTTGTGAGGCAATGGCTCTGCAGGCCTGAGGTTAGTGGGTTTGACAACCTGCCAAGGCAGGCACCAGGGCCATTGCCATGGCTACAGCCAGCTTCCCTGTGCATAGAAAGCCCCTGGCTTCACCAGGAATGCTGTCCAGGGCCGGGGCTGCTCCAGTTGCCATGGCTGGGACACACTGCAGTCCGCACAGGAAGCAGCATGGTTCCTGGCTCTAAGTCCTCAGGCATAACCACTGACATCTTTGTGAATTTTTCATTTTCTTGTGGTCTAATTTGTCTGGTTCTTTGTAACCATACTATGAACATCTCACCGGTCATTTTACACACTTGCAAATGGGCACGGAGATCATGCTATTGTGGTAAGGCCAGGGCTGAGACCTTGATTTCAAACCTTTTCATTCTGGCGTCTTAATTTCCGAAGAGGCATCAGGATGCAGAGGTATGGCCTCACTTGGCAGAATGCAAGTCCTGCCTCTCCCTCCAACCTGCCACTTCCACTTGGGCATTTAAGAGTTAATGCTATGGTACAACAGGGTACAACACAGCAACAAGTTCAGGCTGTTGTCCTAGATCAAAGGGACATCTAGAATGGCCTCTCGTGGCAGTGTGCTGGGTAGAGATGCCTGGTTCTGGGCTGCAGGGCAGTGGGCCCTGACTGTTTTGGTGATGGGCTGCTGGGAACAAGCCTTCTTGAACCATTTACAGGAAGAGCCAAGGGCCAGGATCCTGAGTTCTCTGTGCTGACCACTACCCCCCTGCTGCAGGCAACTCTGGATTCTGAACTGCACAAGTGCTCTCATCCTCAAGGACATCCCAACTTGGAGATCATCATTTTGTCCCAGGAGCGTTCTACAAGATTGCAAAGGCCCGATTTCCATTACCCCAAAATCAAGTCAAGCTGGGAGAAAGCCACACACAGTACAAGTCAACAGAGAGCTTCTGATGTGGAGCAACTAGGCTTGTCCGCAGAAGAGTCCTGCTGCCCCAGCAGGCAACCTAAGTGTTTTTCCAGAACCCTGTAGCTACTGCAGACTAAACAGACAAGGAATGACAGTCAATTTGGACGGCCATGGGAAATCTGTCAGGGCCAAACCAGCCACAAAAACCAAAAGCCCTGTGCAAAGGGGCTATAACCATCTAAGAGCCCTGTTGCTTCCTAACTCCTCCTAGACTATCTGGCAGTGAGGGCACTTTAGGTGGTAGAACCAAAGAACCAGAGTGGGAGGCATTTGCTTTCTTATCTGTTGCCTGAGATGGTGGTCACCATAGGATATTAACCACAGCTATTTTGCTGAGGCCTGCAGACGCCCTATCTAAGGGTAGGTGGTGGTGAGGTGCTGCCAGAAATCAGTGCCTGGCTGCTCTCCATGGGTTTCAAAGGGCCTGGAAAAACCTCTGGGTGCAGTAGGAACAGACAGGCAGAAGACGAGCTCTCTTCCCCTGGAACAGGGCTGGGTGGTCCCGGAAAGTTATTTGGTTTTGGAACCTCTGTGTAGGTGGATTCAGAGAACTCTCACTCTGCCTTTGGTCACCCGCTGGGTATGGCAATCTTGTCTCACAGCCCTGGTTCAAGTTCAGGATCAAAGGTACTTCCTAATGACAAGAGTGGTGGCAGGCCAGAGAAACGTTCAGGGGAGATGTTCACAGGGAGAGCCAACACTGAGGGTCCTGGGCTTGAAAGCAGGTAGCACTTCCTTCAAGGATAAACCTTCCCATCCCATTCTGCAAGACGACTTCCTTAAACAAACACAACCCACTAACGGAATCAAGGTGCTTTCACACTGTTCCCAGAAGTCTCGCTTCAACTGGAGCAAATAACAGCTATGCTTCTGGAACTGTAGAAAGCAGGGCTTCACAGTGGTCACAGGGAGGGAAGTTTGTGGAAAGAAAGCTTCTCGGGGTTGGCACTGCATATCCAGATGAAAGGGTGCTTATTCACATGGTTTTCCTGGAATGAAAGTCAACCTTCAGGGTTACCAAGTCCAGCAAGACAGAAACCATCTGATTCAGACTATACATTATCCCTATAAAACTCCATGCTACCCTGTTTTTCTTCATGAACACTGGGCACAACCATGCTTGTCAACTTATGAAGTGGTCTGGTGTCCTCCACCCGGCAAGGAGTGGCCTGGATCCGCATGCACTGAGGTTGGAAAATGGCTGCTCTTAACCACATTTGGGGGAATGATGCCCCAAGTAAGGGTCTGAGGAACCTGTCGAAGATTGACTGGTTGTACATGTTCTGTTATGCTCTAGAAAGAATTCACACTGCTCTATAAACCAGTCTCTCACCCGGAGCAAGAATTAACCTCCCTCATCACCCTCAGGGAAGCACAGAACTCCCATGAGCTGGCTGCCTCTGGCACTCTTCACTGGAAGAAGTCGTATCGGGTCAGAGAGCAAAGCACACCCAGCCTGGCACACGTCGTCCCTGAGGAGCTGGGTGCTCACCACCTGGCAGACACAGAATCTACTTCTGTTGCTTCCTGGGTTCATGGCACCTTGAAGATGATGGCTTCTGTTTCCTGCTCAGGTCTGCACCTGTGGGTGCTCTGAGGCTGTCCTTATGAGTACATCGAGGTTCATGGATTCATCACCCTCGAGGACCGCCTCCAATTTGGCACTAAGCTGCACCCTGACGAACATTCTGTAGCTGACCAAGCAAAATGAGGCTTCTCTGGGAGGTGCCAGAGTGCTGGCCACCGTCTCTGGAGAACTTCCTCTTTCACCTTGACCAAGGAAATAAACAGTGGGTCAGGCACTTTCAACTGTGTGTTGCTTAAGTGTGATGAGGGTGGTTGGTCAGTCAGTAAGGAAGCCACCAGCCACTGAACTGTAACTGCTGACCAGGACCAGACGGGGCTGAATATTTAGGCTCTTCATAGAACACACGAAGAAACTGGTACAGAAATGCAGAGGATGCACTAGAATCCAGAAATGATGTTCCATTTATTCACTGAAAAAGAAGGATATCAGGCCTTCTTGATCAAATTCCTCCAATCTCACCACACTCCCTCCCTTCATCTTCCCGAAATAACCACACACCGAGAAACGTGTTTGTACAAAACCACGTATTATTCCCCCTCACAAAATCGAGTGGCTGTTACAGGAACAAAACCAGATCGAAGACATGAAGAGAAAAAGTCACCACTTACACTGAAACGTAACAGCGTTAAGAATCCAGGTATTGTGCAGAATTATTACCAGCATAGTAAAAATATTTCCACCCAGATCTTTTACATTTGAGAGTGATCACATTAAAAACCTGAGGTTACAAGGGACCACAGTATGAACCAGAATTTCATTTTCCTTTAAAGACCCCAGCGGAGAAGGTAAATATTTGGAATGAGTTTCCTTTGGGAAAACCTGGTGGGAAACAGGGAAAACCCTGGCCATTGTCAAAAGGCACTGGGGTCTTCCCGGAGGCAAATGCATTGGAACTAAACGCCAGTAGGAACAAGCTCATTTCCACTCCAAGAGTCCTGTACACACACACACGGAACAGGTCTCCTTGGTTCCAGTACTGATGGTGACCAGGGCCACCTGGTTAGAGGCAACACCTGAGGGTTTGAAAGGCAAATCTTAATTGTGGTTTTATTTTATTTGCTTTCTGATATTAAGGAAAAAAGTTCTAAGGTGTCTTAAAACACCTACCTATACCCTCTCTCATATGTAAAGCTTTATAAAATGTATAGAAAAGATACCCAAAAGATGATCCACTTGGCATTCTGAATGAAACTGCCACTTGAGACTGAAGAGGCCAGGTGCTTCCGGAATCAAGCTTTACTGGAAACACCCTTTCCACACCCACTGAAGGGCAGAAGGGAGGGAAGGAGGACCAGAAGGAAACCAAGAAGTCTCAAGTCATCTCAAGTCCCTCGTCAGCAAGGGTAGAAATGGGCTCAAATTAAGGCATTTTTGTGGCTCTTCCTGTGGGATGGCATCCACTCTCAGCCCGAGCACCTCGACCCTCAGAGCACGATGCTCTGACTGCCAAGTGAGTTCCTTGATACCCCAGCATCTCCTTGACAGTCTGTGACAGATGGAATGTGAGATCTCAGAAAGGGAGGGAGAAGTTATGAAGCCGCTGATCCGGCCTCATTTGTTGGGTCCCACCCCAAACTGAAAGTACCGTTTCACTAAATTCCACTCACCCTGGCTACTGCAAGAGGTAGTGTGGGGACCTGCACCCCAGCCATCCTAACCAAGTTCCATGAGCTAAAACGTTCAGCACTATCTACTTAGTTTTTTTCTTTTTAAAGTTTTTTAAGAGGGAGAAAAGGGTGCATACAAGCAGTGAGTGGGTTCAGTTCACTGGCGGCCACTGCCCTCGGCCCCTAAAACTTTCCCAGCTAGTCCCAGGACCTAAGCAATGCCTCGCCAAATGCCAGCCACCAAAACTCGCACTGCCTTCAGAAAAACAAAGACGCCCATCACAATCCAGCAACCACCTGCATAGAAAAGCAGAGCCTGCAAACCTGGGGGGGGGGGGGGGGGAATCTGTGCTAATGCATGTGCTCTCCCCTCCCAGGCACCTATGGGGTGTGGAGGCCCTGAGTCCTCACTAGAGAGATACACCAGTGGAGTCCCTTTCCCCATCACTCTGATTTGAGCACAGATACATGTCATAAAAGCCTCCCGAAACTTCACCTCAGCACCATTCTTAGCTCAGAATAGCAGAAATAAGGTCACTTATAATGCCTTAAGGTTTGTCCCCGTTGGCTATCCCCTGCCCATCACCATTTTTTGGTTCCTATTAACTTTGAATGCTCTCCTTTAAAGCAATAAAGAAAAATAGACATATAATGATTATAAAACATTATCCAGAGGCATAAAACAGAGCAAAAAACTGCAGGAGAGCAGCAACGATGGAGACTGGATACCCACACCAAGACAGGGAAGACGCAGGTTATTTTTAGGATGACCAGGACACACTGTCACCAAGGCTTCCCCCTGAGTGTTGGCCAAGAACCTAACACAAGGGGTATCAGGGCATGGTGAGGGTGGCAAGAACAACGGGGAGAGAGGGGATATGGGATGCGTGCTTGGGACTGTGAGAAGAAAAATCCTGAAAGAAACCCAAGGAAGCTGAGGAACATAAGTCTTGTCATCCCCACTCCAGCTGGTGGCACTGGGCGTGGATACTCCCAGCATCTTCCAGGCTAGGGTGCGGCCGAGGCAGGTGGGCCTGGAGCAGGAGGTGGAGGGACTCCATCTGCAGGTGGCGGCTGCTGCTGCTGCGGCGGAGGGGGATCTGCAAATACATCCAAGAGTCACTTGTCACTGTGGAGACACAAGGGCTTGGGAAAGAAGAGTGACAGAGTGGAGTAATTTTCTCCATGGCAGGAAACCAACGCGGCGAGTACGGCATCAGGCACTGTGGTCTATTTGGGTCACTCCCATCTGAATCTCCAGGTCATGATCGTGTTGCTTCCCCTAACCCAGATGGTGGGAAGATGTCTGAATCTGCCTCCTTTGAAGCCCACCTCTTCCAAGAATCACTCCAGACCTTTAGAGAACTTAATTACATTTGATTTTACTGTATTTTAATGGTTCTAATTTTCTTTCTTTGGTTAAAAAGCTCTCCTGGGCATGTTCTGGGTCTTCTTTTCTTTGTCTCAGTGCCTTGCCTAGCTGGGCACAAAACAGATTACCAGTCTCCACCAGGGCCAGAGACCTTCCCACAAGGCAGCTGCTGACAAGCTGGACATTCCTGCAGGCCCGCTGTGCCTGAACTGCAGTCCTTGGATTTTAGGCCCAAACTAGGTCAGGTCCTGAAGGGAATATTAGTATGAGTGTCTGGGGCTCTTTCCTATTTCAACTTCAGCTGCTTTTGCATACAAAGGAACCCTAGAGATCACTTAATCAGGGTTTTTTAAACTTCTAAATTTTGCCAGAAACGAAAACATATGAAACAAATAATTAAAGTGCAGCCTTGTTTACCAGTCAGTTCACCCAGCCCTCTCCCCTAGGAGGTTGCCACCAAACCGCCAAGGCTCTCCAGGGCATTTAAAGCCCACTGATCTGGTCCCTTGTGTCACCTTAAGTAGAGAAAACTATGGTCTGAAGAGGGGAAGCACTTGCCTGATGAGGCCTGCCCAGTACCTTCCAGCCAAGCCAGCAACTCAGAGTCCCTGAAACACTCATTTGTGGAAGGAAGTGGGGGCCGGGGGCCCGAAACCCTTCACATTCTCAAGGTGCTCCACTGAGGGCCCTTTAAGGTCACAGGTCATGGGTGATGAGTAGCACATGACAGTGCTAAAGACCAATACTATTATCTCTGCAACATGGATGGCAAACGGGTCCTCTTCTTGGCAGGCTGGCACATCTGAATATTGCCTGTAAGGCAGCAAGGGAAGCATCATTTTGCCAAGGAAAGAAGGTATCTGCTATACTACAATCTCTAACCTTGGCCTCAAAAAAAAGTTTTCTTCTGTTGTCGCAATCCTATCCACATACCCAGCAAAACTGCCGTCTTTCTGTGTGCACCTGCTTTGTCCTAGCTCCAAGGGGTCTAGAGAGGAGGAGACATGCCTTTTTATCCATGCAGCCCGCCTCCTGGCCCAGAGCACTACACAGTGCACTACAGGCACTTCAGAATCACATGTAATTTTTGGGAAACCCTATACTACCATCCAACTGTTCATTTCCCACTTCCCCACTACAGCTCTCAGAGGCCAGGATCCTTACGCATCCTCATGCTCTATCGTCAACAGGAGAAAACCCCTTGGCACACATAAACTTCCAAACGAACCTGGGATCACAGATGTGGCTGCGCACCCGGCCACGAATGGCTGCACTTTGGGATTGATCTCACTGAGAAGGTCTATAGGAGTTAAGGGCAGGCCAGAGCCTCTGAAGCAACCTTCTGAAGGCCAAGGTTGGAGCAGAGCAAGGGCTCAAAAGCCACTACTTTTGAACCCTATATTGCTACAAGGCTCCTGTAGGGAAAGTAACAACCAGCAGCTCTGTATATCTGCCGAGACTCAAACTGGACAGGCTCAAGTAGAGGAGTGGAAGAGGACTGTCTTTTTGGCCTCCTCAAACCCTGAGGTCGTGAGTGCATGCCAGGATGGCCATGGCCCACAAACCTGCCAACTGCAAGCACCCTGCACTCACCACCTGTGCACCTGCCCATCAGGGGTGCTGAAGGACTGACTGAATACTGGTATTTTGGAACCCAGTATCATAGATCACACTGCCCATGGACCTGCCAAATCACAGAGAACAAAGCCTCCCTTCTCCCTCGTTCACAGCCCACCCAGAGAGACCTGGGAACGCACCCCCCAGCGTGCTACTTACACATGCCATTAGGTGCCGTGAGGGTTACCCGGGGCCCTAAGATGCTTCCTGGCATTGGCGGCATTCCAGGAGGGGTAGGGCCACTCCCAGGGGGGTGGATGTTGGCTGCAACAGTGGGAATCATGCGACCTGGCATGGGCTGCCCAGGTATCATGGAACCTGGACCTGGTATCTGACCTGTGGAGGGAGATTTAAAGTTCTAAGGTAAGTGCACTAGGAAGAAAGGCATCAATTACTACCCAAGACTGCTCCATACAGACCAATACTGGACTCCCCAAAGGCTCTGAAATACCAACAGAGCAGTATCTGCAATAATCTCTATGCCTGGTTTTCATTTTTTTTATATTTTTGGGGAGTGGGGGGATAATCGAGCAGGTCTGAGGAGTGAATGACTACCTTAAACCCTGGTATAGGCAGGTAGCCAAAAGAAGCAATCACAAAAAAAGCATCCTAAAAGAAAGCATTCATTCCCGTTAGTTTGGGTGAACAGTGAATTGTCAAATATCTACCTGAGGACACCAAATGCCAAGCAGAGACCACAGGGAAGGGAGAGAAGGATTTTAACAGCAAGTCAGCGCAGAGTCCAAGGACCACAGCTCAGTCAAGACTTTGTGGCACAGGCTTCATGGGAAGTATGTCCAAGAGGGGTTTGGTCACTACTGTGAAATCACCATTAAAAAGGGATTGTGATTGAAATCCCCAAGTCCTGCTCACAAAAAAATCTCTCCATCTATCCCCCACCAAGAAGAACCCCGCAACCCTGGAGAACCAAGGGGGCAGGCGGGATAGGGTGAGAGAGACAACCGCTCTATCTCTTCCTACTATTCTGAAATTAATGATATGAGATGCCAGCCACAAGAATAGTAAAATACCTCCTATATTCAGCATCACACTGAGACCTTAAAACTGTAGCTCTTTACTTTTCTGTAAAGAGCCAGATAGTAACTATTTGGACTTTTTAGGTCATGTGGTCACTGTCACAGCTATTCAGCTTTGCTGTTGTAGCATGAGGGCAGTCAAAAATGATATGTAACAGATAGTTATAGCTGTGTCCCCATACATCTTTATTAATAGACTCTGAAATGTGAACTTCAGATAATTTTCATGTGATATCAACATTCTTTCTCTTTTGAGATTTCCTCACCTATTTAAATTGTAAAAACCATTCTTAGTCTATGGCCCATACAACACAGGAGCTGAGTCAGTCTGGCCTACAGGTTGGAGTTTGCCAGTCTTGTTCTAGAATGATGGTGGATATTTATTAGTTCTTGAACTCAGTGGTTTGGCTGTGGGGATTGGTTTTAAAAAGCTACAAACAAAGGAAAGTAGTTTAATAGGCACACACCAAGATTTAAGCTCTTTTATGTAAGGGTAAATTATACTCTCTACAGAATGAGGAAAAAGAATCTCTGCCGTTTTTTTCTTGTGTTAAAATCCAGGGGCTTTAGTATCTAGGTAAGGTCAATTGTATGAAACTGAATACAGGTTTTTATTTTTTATTTTTATTATTATTTTTTAATATGTCTTTATTTCAGAGAGAGGAAGGGAGAGGGAGAGAGAGAGAAACATCAATGATGAGTCATTGATCAGCTGCCTCCTGCACGCCCCCTACTGGGGATTTAGCCTAAAACCTGGGCATATGCCCCGACCAGGAATCGAACCCCAATCTCCTGGATCCTAGGTCAACGCTCAACCGCTGAGGCATGCCGGCTGGGCTGAATACAGGTTTTTAAACATAAAGTCTGAGACAGCTGGAAATAAGAATGCTTGAGGTCCAATCTTCTAGCTCCTAGAACTGCGAGAGAATAAATTTTTGGTAATTTAAGTCGACAAGTTTGTGCAAAGGGAAGACATAAAGACTGAGTAACTTGCCGAGCATCATCAAGTGTGTCAACAGGGGACCCTGGCTCCAGAGATGGTACTGTAACCACAGGGCCCCCTGTGATGAAGGTCTGCAGGGGGGTCCATCTCTCTTCCAGCAGCCTATGTGACACAAACCCTGCTGCCACCAAGTGAGTCAGTTCTTCAGCCCATACCCAGCTCCAGGCAGAGACAATCCTCCAAACCAACAGCTCAGAGGGCGCGTCCCAGCAGGGAGACAATCTGACAAAGAGGAGAATCGGTGGCAGATCAACACAGAGCTAGAGATGACGGCCGTGCTGCCCGCACTGGGATAAGCCTGTAGGCTCTTGCTGTCAGGGCCCGCAGCAGTGGCCCACTTACCTATTTCCCTGTATCTTTATGACAACAAGCTGGGATTGGACAGCTTCGGAGTTTTCCAAGGCTGTAAGCCCAACAACTTAAAAACCTCTTCTTCCTCTTGCTATAAATTCCAGAGCCTTCTGAAAAACAAAGTTTTCTCTATCCTCTTGTCACAAACAGGGCAATAATGTCACTATATGAGAGGGCGATGGCTCCTTAGGAGAGGTGGCAGTAAAATGGAAGGACTAGAGAAGAGTCCTGCTTGTGGGACCTTGCACAGAGACACTTCTCAGGAAAGCCAGAGCACGAAGAGTGAGGATGTCCCTGACCATCTAGAGGTCACTGCTGTCACAGGCTACTCGACTCAGTGCTGGTGCACCTAGGGCAGTGGGCGCAGAGAACAGGTAGAGGGGAGACCAGAACCTCTCTCTGCATCTGGTCCTGCACTGCCAGGCAGTGGCAGCTATCTCACTGAATCCTCCAGGCTGTTACGAAGACAAAGAATTAAGCGTCAGGGAGGCTATGTCATCTGGTCCAAAGTCACAAGGAACAAAGACTGAGCTGAGATTCAAACCCAGGTCTGCCTGACCTTGAGGCTCATCCTCCTTCACACCACCCTGCCTCAAAGGAGTAGCTCTCCTCGGAAAAGCTAATTTCTAAGGCTTGAAATTGACATGAGGTAGAATGTAAGAGATTGAGGAGACTGCAGATCAATTTCTTATAAAGCAATCCCTATCCTCATGAAATCTAAACATCCTTGTGGCTTTTCTGGTGTTCTAGATCTCGCCATTTTTAAATGGATGACAATGTCTGAGTGCATTTCCATTCATTCTTACTAAACATGAAGAAATCTGTCCTGCATAAACCTGACATGCACAAGAGCAGGCCTTAACCAAACAAAATAAAGAGAGTTCATTTATATATTTTCCACTTAAAAAAAATTCAGGTATTTCCTTTCCCAATAGAGAGGGAGGTGAGAGAGTGAGCTGTGGCTTCAAAACAGCAGTATCAAAGCATAAACTGGTGGGAGTCTGGCCTACATACAAGGTTTTTGTGTGTGTGTGGTTTTTTTTTTTTTAAACAGCAGGCATCTGAAGCCTAGAAAATGGAAAGGTTTGCTAAAATTAGGTATAGCCTGGTGGAAAAATCCCTCATACTCTCAGGTTTATTAGCTCTTTTTACTAAAGCATTACGCCCATCATGCCTAATGGAATATTATTTAAGGATTTAATTTTTATCCAGGATGGGAGCGGTAACTAGATAAAGAACATGAGACAAGGAGAGGAGGAAAGAGAGCTCTGAATTTTCAGTCTTGAGCACATTTGTAACCTCCCACAGCACGTCCCCTGGCTGAGTCCCCCAGAGAACGGAAATAACAAAATCAAGGCCAAGTGAGGGGAAGCTGGAGCTCCTCCGAGACTGCTCCTCCCAGGGGCTTCCGGGGCGCCTGCCACAGCAGCTCTTTGTTGAGGACCGAGCCATCACTGTTCTTTTTGTGAGGGGAACCTGCTACTCCGGAAAGTGGCTCGGCAACCTTGCTATCACGTGATGCAGGCAGGACCAAAGGCACCTCAGATAAGCAAACCCTGGCTGACGGATGAACTAGTCCTTTCTGTTTTCAGTGTGGGGCTGAGTCTATGGTGGGCTGGGACAGCGTGATGACTGCCTGTGATCCTTTCCTGAGCTCTCTTACCCACAGAAAGAGCCCCCCTTGGAGGCTTAAAAGCTAAGTGCCTAATGTCTTGGGGTTAAGTTTCCTTGAACCACCAATATTTGAGTAATTGATGCAAAATGTCCTAGATTTATCATTAAAACATCATCTCTACTATGTCTGAGTTTTCAATCAAATCAGAGCAATTCCTATTCTGATTAATAAATTAGTCTAACAATTCTTAGACACTAATAGTAAAGAAACCGTAAACATATTTAAACCAGCACATCCTTCCCCTCTGCTTCCTCACACAGACACACACACAAAGGCTCCTCTATAGCGGCAGCTCACTCCAGATCCTCAGGCACCAATGCTCCAGAGACTGTCCTTTACTACAAATGCCCAGGGGAGGGCAGCGCTCGCACTGCACTTACATAGGAGATTTTTGTTGTCTTCTTTCGCCTCAACCCACTGACAGGAATCTTATTTTAAATAGGTGCCAAGGCCCCTAGAGGACTGCCTACCTTACCTTAAAGGAGACACACAGCAGTCAGGGGCACCCCCCTTGCTTGAGTAAGCAGCACAATCAAGGGCACCTCAGGAAGCAGCAGCCATTACCCAGGCCACCTGCTTCTTGGTTCCCCAAGTGCTGTCATGGGTACTGTGGCCCAGGGTGTGGCCAGGGGACGCTATGTATGTGCTCTAGAGCTGGTGCCATCATGACTATTCATCCTGTGCCATCTGGAACGGCAGTCTTACAGCGAGGACTGGTAGGGCTTTAATTTAGGAATCACTCCGTGAAAGCACCCTGCTTTACAATTTAAATGAAAAGATGAAATGCAGTGCTGCGAATTTTCTGAAGCTTGGCAAAACCTAAGGTGGTAGAAAGACGGCTATGGCCTCCTCCAGTCCCCACTTGCCAAATGTATACCAGAAACATTCTGCTATAGGTACTTCCTTTGCCTTTCTGTTGGTACAAACAACTTGGGACACTATCAGATACAGGAACAAACCCAGAAAAGGCTGGAGTTCTCAGATGAGTTAGGAGTAGGACCGATAATAAAAGAGCCCAGGAACAGAGAGAGAGCAGCGCACCAATAGCACGCTTTACACAACTGCAAGTATCTAAAGAAATTCCAGAGGTGGGGGCAGAGGGCTGCAGAGGCACAAACTAAATGGAATACATACAGGTGTCAGTTTGCATCAACCACTCTGGTGCCTGAGCCCATGTGTGTTTGACAGCCTGGCAGATTCACGCATGAAGCTGCTATTTTAACGGGCTCTAATACAAACTGATGGCCAGTTTTGTGGAGAAAAGGTTATTTATCTACATAATTATATAAACTCTACGAATCTTAGTCAGAAAGCCGGACAAGTTAACCCCTTAGTGATACATTTGTCTTGGTCTTCTCGCCACCTCCCCAACCTTGCTGGCTTTCAGAGACTGATTTTCTCCTTTCTTCACACACCATAAAGTCTGGCCAAAGACTCAAACTAGCCTACTGACCTGAATAATTATCCTCAACTCCTAACAGGCTGTGGCCTAACTTTTCTAGAACTTAGGAAATACCCGCTGGAAGGACCATGCTCATAGTCCTTGACTTAAACCCGTGGCAAACCAGACACTAACACCATTATCCACCTAACACGGCATGGAGCACCTCGCCTGCCCCTCTAGCCGGCCTCCAGAACATGCCGCACCAGATTCACTTGTAGAACCAGCCTTTTCTGAACTGGTATTAAGGTAACTTTGAACTAACTACAGGTTAATTTATTGCTGTTCTATAATTTTACTAATATATGATTTCATTTTACTCTCAAACTCCAAAGCAACCCCACACAAGGGCCAATTAGGAAAACTGACTGCCTTGAGTTGTAGCTCTCACACATCACTGGAGGGAGGGTAAACCGGCATGACCACTGAGGGAAACTGTGGTAGCATCTCCTGATGTGAACCCGTGCATATCCTACAGCCCATTCTAGGTGCACACCACATACCACTGCTCGGGGACACGACAGAGATGTGTATCTCTGTCCCCAAAGACACATGCACATGCACAGGGGCACACACTCTTCAGAACACTGAAACCATCAACAGGAGAAGGGACAACTAGTAAACCATGGGGGAGCCCCAGAGTGGAACATGGAGCCAACAGAAAAGGCCACCACTCAACGCAACATGAATGCACCTCACACACAGTGTGGAAAGAGTCAGACACAAACCAACTCACTGGGTGATTCCACTCAGAGAACAGTCAAGACCAGCCCAATGAGCCTGTAGTGCTAGCAATCAGGACAGGTGTCACTCTTGGGAGGGGAGAGACTGAGGAGTACGAGGGGCTTCTGAGTATTGGTCCCACAGGCACAGTCTCTTTGTTAAAATTCACCAGCCTCAATTAGTTATGATTTGTATAGTTTTCCATATGTACATTATATTGCAATAAAACATTATAAGAGAGTATCAGATTTTTAAAAAATATTCATACATGCAACGACCCTTCACAAATTCACTTAAGCCATTTCTGTGAGAAAGTAAAAGGAGGGAAATGACCTGTTTCTATTCTAAAGTCTACTTCTATGAACTCTTCTTTTTCTGGCATCGCCTTCCTAAGGGAACGATGGTATTTGCGTCACGGGGGCAGTGCTGAGGTATCACCTTGGAATCAGGCAGAGCATCCTCTCACCTGGCTGGGGCGGGTGGGGCGGTGGCATCTGGTGCTGCAGCAGAGGGTAGGGTGGGGGCTGCTGGTGAGGCATCATGCTGGGGTGCCCTGCTGCCCCCAGCGGCACCAGGCCAGGCCCTCCTGAGTGCTGGTGTCCCTGTGGAGGGTTCTGCCCATGCTGCTGCTCCATTTGCTGGCGGGCTCGCAACTCTGCATATTTCAGCTGCTCCATGTGGAAGTTCTGGCGTTCCGTAAGCAACTGCTGCCTCTGCTGCTCTAACTGTTAAGAAAAGGAAGGGGAAGAGAGATGACACCGAAGAGGCTCTTGGGAATGGATGACACACAGGACACCCACCTGATCCCTGAATCCCCTATTCCTCACCAGTTACATAGTCACCTCTCCTCCGTCTACAGAGAGAAAAGGCATTATTTCTTGAGTAGCATATTTCTACTTGGACACCTGTTACTGGGGTCAAAGGCCTTCCCTGTGTTAAGTATAAGGTCTGCCTTTCCTTACGACCATCATCCGGTGGGGCTATTGTCGTCTGGGTCCACTCAGGACACGTGTAATCTCTGTTCGATACGCCTTCAAGTATTTAAAAAGTTTCCATACCTGCCCCAGGTGAAATAAGCAACTCCTGTCCCTCAGATGCTAGTATTTCAAGTCCCCCAACCTCCCTAGGTGCTCTCTTCTGGATGTGATCCTTTGGGTTACTATTTTAGAATATGACACCAGAGTTAATGTTCTTAGTGTGTGCCTTAGCTGCAAAGACACACATCTTCTATGTGGAACTTTGGCAGCGCCACTGTAAATTTTGGCTTTCAAGTACCCCAAATTACACTGGGGTGACACATTCACAGTGTATTTTAGATGTCTGCATAAAAATCTGCATGCGTCTTGGTTTGAATATAAGCATTTCAACATTCAAGATAATCTTCCTGAAACCCAAATTAAAACAGAAAAGTTATTATACGTGCCAAGAAACTCAGAAACCATATGCCCAACAGTTCAGAGAATGGGATGCTATCAAAATTAATTTAATTCAGGGCTGAAAAAGAAAATCAACTTGAAAAAGGAGGGAAATAAAAATCCAGACTTCTAGAATTAAGTAGCATAAAGATCATAAGGAAGGTTAACAGATCTATTTCTTTTCAATAATGTTCCATTCCACCATTTCAATAGTAAGATCTGAGTCACCAGAAAGTATTCACTAGAGCTATGCCGTCCAACACAGCAGCCACAAGCCACAAATGGCGCCTAAGCACCTGAAATGTGGCTTATCAGGATGAGATGTGCTGAAAGTGTAACGTGCACACTAAATTTTAAAGACTGAGTACGAAAAAAAGTAATTTTCCATATTGATTACATGTTGAAATAGTATTTTGTATACACTGGATTTTTAATCTGGCTAGTAGAAAACTTTAAAATTACATATATGGCTCACACTACACTTCTGTTGGCTAGCACTATTCCAAGGCATTTAACAGGTTAAGGAAATTAACATTTTAGCTTTCAGATAAATACTATATACTATCATTAGCAAAACTAAATGGAACATGCATGAGAATTAGCCTAAGAACCTGGGCTGTTAGCAGAGACATCCCCGTGAAACTGAGTGAGAAACATCACTGGTCATCAGGAGTAGCGACTAGGGAATGTGCATGGATGGATGGGTTGTGGGAAGACAGACCACGGGCACAGTGTGAGATCACACAGCCAGGTGACGAGTAGGAGAAAAGAAGAGGGAGATGGCATGGCTTCTGTCCTGAGTTTTGGTTAGCTGGCTTTCAGAGTGTCCCTAGGAAGAAGTATATTTTCTGAAATGAATGATTTTGTGCAGGTTGAGTTATCAGAAGGTGGTGAGACAGGGTGCTAACAGACTGTGTGGATTCTTCTTTTTCTAGAGAGGGTGACCCCAAGGGGGTAAAGCCTGGCCCGGCTTAACTGCTTTCCTTGTTAGCAGGATGAAAAGAGAGTTGGAAGATGTAAACAGCAAGAGAATCCTGTGGAAGTCCATCTCTGCTCAAGACTAATCAGTGAGATAACACCAGTAAGAGAGACTGATAAAAAAGGGATTTAATGATTCTGACCATAGATCCTAGGTTTTGCTTTTTTCTAACATTCTTTCTAGGAAATTTAGAACTTTGCTGAGGTTACACTTTAAGAGGCTGCCAAAAAAGGACCTCCTACCTATGTTCTTGTTGAGCCACTACTGGCCTGGACAGCTTGGCTCCAGCCCTGCAGTTACGTAAGAACTGTGGAATTTAGGTCAAGAGCTGCTTTATAAAGACGCTGCACTATTACTGGAGGGAGAGAGTGTGTCTCTGAAGGGAAATTTTAGTCTCTGCATTACTTATCTTAGTTTGTTTGTTTGTTTTTAACTGCACCAGCCTAGAATTCTTTGGAAGCTGAGCTTAGTATCAAGGTATTAACCGTGGGGGAAAATATTGTCCAATTTTCCTTGCCTACAATGAACTAACCTTAATTATACTATTTTTTCATGCATTTCTTTTGTCACTTCAAAACACAGAAGGTAATTAAAAGAAAGTAATTAGAAGAATTAAAAATGATGAGTGATTAAACACATACACCCCTGAGAGAGAACCCAGTTTAAGCTTAAGCTCCAATGTGGGATAAACCGGTCCCCGGAGACGAGAGAGACCCAGAGAGCAGGCCACCAGCTGGCTCCAGGAGCACCTGATCTGTTCTTGGGCACATGCAGCAAAATCATGGACACACCCTGGCCTCATGCAAAAGAAACCCCTGTTGTGTGAACACCTTATCACTGTTGAAGGCAACTGAAGACTGCCCTCACTTCTCTGGCAATCAGAAAGAATGTCAACTGGGAATTTTTTAGAAGAGTGTTACAGTACTGAGCAAATTTTAAATGTGTTTAACCAATGACCCAGTGATTCACATTTGGAAAGCTGTCCTAGAAAACAATGTGTGCGTAAGGTCAGTCATTAAAGTATCGTTTTTGATGTACAGTTATTTCTAAGATACATGGAAATTTTTTAAAAAGTTGCAACAATTATATTAAAAAGCAACAACTTTGTGTCCAGGTATAAGCATGTTATATATACAATGAAAATGTTCTGGAAGACACCAAATTATAAACAGTATTATTCCTTGGAATAAAATTGAGGGTAGGTAAGACTTCATAATTTATTCATTTATTTATGATTTGAAAAAATGTTTCATCACACACACTATTTTTGTAACCAAAAAACAAAATGCTAAAAACTGCCCCAGTTATATGGCACAGACATCTCGATTTCTTCTCTCCTTCCTCCATTTCCTAGGACTATGGATCAAGTCCCCACACCTAAACTGAAGTGTAAATTACTCCCCCAAACCGGATGTGAACGAATCTGTCCACCTTCTTGATGGCTCCAGCCTGGCTCTCGGGCCCCGCTGCACACAGAGCTGCCTGTAGCCCTGCTCTGAGGCACATCCGCCAATTGCATTCAAACCCGGCCTCCTTTCCCCCTTCACTCCTGCACTGTGGTCCAAGCGGAACAGAGCACAACAGAGCACTTTTCTGCACCAACACACCAAACAGACACAGCTGCAAGTGCAGCTGAAGTTCACACAAAGCTCTTCTCCCGACTTCATCTGCATAAAGCAGGGAGGGGCATGGGAAGGAGTAAAAGAAGGGAGGCGGGGGGGCCACAAAATCCTTCCACATTGTCAAGGACTAAAATACCAGCTGAAACTCAGAGCCTCCAGGACTTGGCTCAGAACTGAAGTAAATAATCACACCTTCTACTGAAATGTCTGGTGGCAGTGACCAGACCTCTGCTTAAGAACCAAGCCCCAAATAGACACATCATTCCTCCTACACCTGTGGGAAATACCACCACCTGGCTTCTGCTTCCACGTGGGGTTCGGGGGGCAGAAACGCAAGGGGGAGCGGCCCCACTGCCGTGACTGGTCACTCTCCTCGGCGCAGTGTGCTTGCTTCCTGAAGCCATGTGTTTTTTTAATTCAGAACTAAACCTGCTACAGGGCACAGCTTTCTTAATCTTAAATAAAACTACCTGTAAGGTAACGGTCCATGTCTAACAACAGACTCAGTTACACGACAGGCAGCACAGAGCTGAGTTACTACAAATATGCAGAAAACAAAGCTAAATACAGTTCTCCTGAGGCAGCACAAAACTCACTTTTTGGATTTTTGTTTTTTCTTCTTAAATTTGTCATAAAGTACAATGAACTTTTCTAAATGTACATCCTGTATGTGTGGCGATATCCTATTAGCAAGACCTTTAAAATCTACCCAGAACTTGACCTTTCTCTTCACGTCTGGCTGCCGTCCTGGAACAAGCCACAGTCATCCCACGTGGATCCCCTCAGCAGCTCCACACCAGTCCCCCTTTACTAACCTCGTCACTGTAGTTTATTCTCTACAATACAGCAGATGGACCAACCCCTGCTAAAGAGCAAGGAGGATCATGCCAGTTCTCTGCATTTACTCCACATGTGAATCAGAAGAAAATGAGAGGCCTCTGGGCGGCTCACAGGAAGCGCTGTGCTTCGGTCACCATCACCTCTGACTCTCCTCACCCCCTCCTCCATCTCTGCTCCAGCCCACCCACGTACTACTTAGTTGCCAGACATGCCAGTCGTCCCCTGCCTCAGAGCCTCTGTGCAGGCTGTGTCCCGTGCTTTGAAGCGCTAGCCCAATGGCCAGCTTCTTAACAGGCCTACTCGGAGGCCAACACTTAAAACTCAAATCCCTCCCTTACCCCTCCCAGCCTGTAACAAACAGGTATGTACAGACCCGCAGTATATGCGTATGTACACACAGATACAGCACACAACATCTCCTAACACCATTAACTATTTATGCTCTACCAAGCCCAAGAGTTTTGTTGGGTGTCACTCACTACTGTATTCCTGGTCCCTACAGGCCTAGACAAAGCGGTTGCTCAATAAATATTTGTCAAATAAATAAATGAACTTAATCCATCACCTTTGTTGCAGAAGCTCTGGACAGGCTCACTCTTCAGACTCCTTAGCAATCATGACATTCTCTCCAGATTTCTGGGTCTGGGCCTTTTTCACAGCTCAGATCAGTCCTCCACTAGGAAGCTTTCCTTGATAATCACAGCCAACCATGACCTCCTCTCCTCTAGACTGCCACAGCCCTAAAACCTCAGAGTATTTGGTCTCTTAATGTGTCAACATCTCACCTACCCTCTAACCTCCTTAAAGACACTGTCCGGGTTTCACACAGCTTTGAGTTTCCTACAATGTCTCTTCCTGAAGGTTTACAATGTCTACACACAGCCAAGTGACCTTCAGAGACTCAGAGGGCATTTAGTCCAGAAGCTATAAACTACATCGGCTCCCAGATCCATTCTCATTGGCCTCAAAACTGTTGTTCTTTAATCCAAATGGGAATACTGTGGGCAGGGCCTGGCCCCTCCACGACTATCCAGGTGGCGCCAGTCCCCCACACAGCCCAAGCCTGAAAGCTGTGACCTGCCTGGCACCAAAGGCTCCTCTGCTGGGCAGACTCCCTGAGTTGCGAACCCAGTGCCAGCTCAGCATCGCCTCCTGAACTAGTCAATACTATTCATCCTGTCATTTCCCTGTAGGTTCCGTAACTGCTTTCCTCCAACAGTAGCGCTTTATGAGAGGGCGGTAATCACTACTGAGCTCTAATTATAGCTGTCTTCATAATGCCTTCAAAAGATCTAAAATTTTTATGTCTTTCTTCTTAATTACTAAATACTTAACACTCAAGAGAATATCTGACTTTAAGTCATTAGAGAAAAAGAGAAATTTCACATTTGATTCTGAAGAGCATTAACAATTCTTAGGAACCACATCTCATTCTTAAAGTCTAAGAAAAGATTTTTAAAATTGAATGCTGTATGAACAAAACCAATTGTTTAAAAAAACATATGCCCTGAAGATACTGCTTACCAGGTAAAGATGAGCAGGAGTGTACCCTGCAGTGAGCCGAGGCAGTGTGGTGGGCAGAGGGCCTTAGCAGTGCGTTAGAAGGCTCTGCGCCCAGCTGGCGAGATCACTTTCCACAGTCTCAACTTTCTTGAGTCATAACAAAGGAATGATAAAACCCTGCATATCTCAGAGTCTCTAGGTTAAAATAAGAATGGCTCATTTCTTTATAAATTATAAAGTTCTAGGTAGAAATACAGGTTTAAGACACTCAGTTCCTGTCATTTGTGAACTGTTATCTGAAGAATAGACCATAGCCCATCTAGGCTCCATTCAGTCTCTTCATCTGTAAGAAGGGTTAACAAAGAAATGGCCTGACATTCCCCTCCAGCATCACTGCTGGATTCTTCTCCAAGGACATTTCAAGCAATCAGTATTTTCTTGCTAATGGCTTTTCTCATACAGAGTTTGAGAGATAAAATGAGAAAACCCAAACACAGTGGTTTAGCACAGCGACTGCCCAGTAAATGCTCATAAAGCCAACAAAGGCTTATACATAATGAGAATTTACTATATAGTTGTTGATGACTAGTCTGCATAAAGGGGCGTATTACTGAACACTATGTGTATTCCAGGCACCATTCCAGACATGTACCATGCTTCTCTCACTTAACCCTCACAACAGTCCTGTGTAGAAATCACAGGCAGAACAACAGCCCCAGCTCTGCTTCCCACAGGGACAGATAGGACACTAGTGCTGAGGCAGAGAAACAGGGGTCATGTCTTAATTGTGCAGGAAATGAACAAGACACTTTGAAGTTCATGGGGTTCTTTTTGGTTGAGAGAGTGAGCCTCCAGGCTGGCCCCCAACGATCCGGCTTCCGAGTATTTACACCTTCCCCACTGAAGCCTGCCCACGCCACACCAACTCTGGACTCAGGGTTGGTGTGTGACCAAGAGAATACGGCAGAAACGAAGGGATGTGATTTCCGAGTTTAGGTTATAAAAGACACCACTGACAGGGAATACAGTCAGTACTGCAATAACTGTGTATGGTGCCAGGTGGGTACTAGACTTATGGGGGAAGGGGAATCACGCCGTAAGTTATACAATGTCTAATCACTGTGCTGTACACCTGAAACCAATACTGAATGTCAACTGTAATTGAAAAACACATGAATGAATGACACTGTGGCTTCCCTTCCGGGTGCTCTTTCTCTTTTCACTCGCTCTAGGGAAGCCTTTCCAAGAGCAGCACAGGGAAAGGCTCACATGGCAAGGGAGCCTCCTGCCAGCAGCCACATAAATAAGCGTAAAGGTGTGCCCTCCAACTCAGCTGAATTCTAAGAAAATACAACTTCCTGATACCCTGAGCCTCAATTGCCCAGCTAAGCTGCTTTCAGAATCCCAATCCTCAGAAACCACGTCAGATACTGTTTTCTGTCCCCCAGGTTTTGGGGTAGCTTTTTACACAGAAATAAATAATACAGATGTGCTACCAACACCCAGTGGATAGAGGCAGGGACTGTCCCGTACAGAGAATGCTCCTGCCCCAGATGCTGATGAAGAAAAGCCAGGCCGACCACCAAAGGTTGTGCAGAGAAACCTTGCACAGCCAGTGTGGAGAACGAGCTGTTCTAGTTGGAGACTACCCTGCAAAATGTCTCACGTGCTCTGATTTGAACTTAGCATAAAAAAATAGATTCGATGCCCAGCCGGGCATGGCTCAGCAGTTGAGCGTCGACCTTGGATCCAGGCGATTGGGGTTCGATTCCCGGTCAGGGCACATGCCAGGGTTGCGGGCTTGATCAATGACTCTCATCATTGATGTTTCTATTTCTCTCTCTCTCTCTCCTTTCCTCTCTCTGAAATCAATAAAGATACATTAAAAAAAAAAAAAAAAAAAAGATTCAAGAAAACACAGTAGAGTTATATAATTTGAGATAAATAATTATGCAAAAGCCACAGCACAAGACAAATGCTGAAGAGTCGAGAGAAGTGGAACCACTCCATGCTGCCCCTGGGTACCTGGAAAGCAATGAGAGAACTGGGCAGAAGCTGGGGCTCTGCTATTCCAGGTAATAGTTCCACTGGAGAAGCTACAAGACTGGGCAATCCACAGGCTTACTCTCTAAAGAGAAAGTGACTGAGAGCTGAGAAAAGAACCCCTTGACAATCCATTGTTCTGCAGGTGGCCCAGTCAGGGGTCATGCCAATCTTCCAGGCTCACACAATAGCTCTGCCTCATGAATGACAGCAAGACATCGGGCTGCCAGCAGAACGACCCAATCATTATCCACAGTATTATGGCCCATTACCCCAGGTCCCTAAAAAATCTAGGAAATGATAAAGGGCAGCTTACAGGTTGGACACTCCACACCAGTACTCATTCTTCAAACCTCCAGCTCACCTCAGGAAGTTTCTCCAACACCTTCTCCCTCTCCCCCACTTCCAGGTAGTCCTTTCTGTCCCACAGGAGCTGACCATACTATACTGTCATTTGTTTTCTTAACGGTCTTCACTAGTGAACTAAATTGGGTCCCCCCAAGGGGACTTTTTTCCAGCTTCTGACTCGGTCATTCAACAGGCAGTTAAACAGGGGCCTATGATATGTGCCAGTTCTGTTTACGAAGACACTTGGTTAATTCTGCCGTCAAAGTCTCCCCTTTGCTATGGGAGATGGACACGTGAACTAGCAATTATAATACAGTAAGTGCTCTGTTAGGCTGCCATGGCATCAAGTGGGGAGGGCATGTCATTCACAGGTGCGGGGCTAAGGGACAGAGGGAGGAAAATGGGGAGAAGGGCCTTGCTGGCAGGGTACACAGGTGGCACAGAGAAGAGGCCGTGGGGAAGCCTGCACGTGACGTGGCACGGCTGGTACAGAGGGTGATGGAGGTGAGATGGGGTGGTCAGAAGCTCCCAGGGAGGAGGGGGCCAGTGAGGTAAGGGATGCTTCCAAGGTCAGGGAACTGGAGGAGGGATGGTGTAGGGTGCTGGCAGGAGAGTTATTGGAGCAGACTCTCCGTCCTCACAGGGCCAGAATGCCTGTTTAAGTGGCAGAGCAGGTCTTAGGGCAAAAATAAAAATGGGCTACTCTGATAGTTAAGAGGCTATTCATCATGAACAATTTGCCAGTACTTACCTGGACTGAGCACTAAGAAATAGCTTAAGAAATGTAAACAGATCCCTAACATTAAAACACTTCTGATCTTAAGATTCTACCATTTAGAGATACCAGTCCCTCCTATGCAGATAAAAAGTTAAAATAATCACCAACAGTCCTAACTAAATCCTCAAATTTAGTACACTGCTTAGAAAGTCACCAATTCCTTTCCTAGTCAACTCACTTAAAAAAGTTTCTTCGAAGAGCTTAATTTCTGTTTTTCCAAAAATTCCCGATATACCAAATGTTCCCCTGACTGTTTCATCTTTTTTTTTTTGCTTTCTTCCTCATTTTTGGCCTTTTCCATAACTCCCTTGGTCCTTTTGGGCCACTTCCAAACAGGTAAAGTGTCCTTCAGACAATGCTCCTCGGGGATCACCACGGGCTGCTCCACCTGCCCTTTACCTTCACCACAGAGGGATGGGAGGCTGAGCCAGGGTCAGGTCTGAGGAGGGTTTGGTTAAAAGGGTCACAGAAACAAAGCTCTTAACTCGAGATAAGAGAAGCGCCTACTACCTGATATTTAGATAGAAGAAGGCAAGACATCAAGAAAACCCTTGAATCAGGTAACAAGCAGGTAATGAAGAAAGTCCAAGGGGGAAGAATGATACCACAATGCACCGGAAAGGTAGGAGGTCTGAGAAGCTGGTACTCAGATAATCTACCACTTATTTTATCAAATCTGCGTTTCCTGGAAGGCGGTCAGCGTTCATCGGTCAAAAAGCCACAATTAAACCTCACTTACGGCCTCTTTCTCTCTGTCCATGATCGTCTCCAGCTCCTCAAAATGCCGAAGTTTGATCTCCAGTTTCTTCATCTGTGTCTCCACCAGGAGCGCGACCAGGGACTTGATCTTCCTCTCTTCCACGGCTGCCAGGTGCTAAGCACAAAGGTCATTCCAATTATTTAAACATTTGGTTTAAAAAAGTAAAAAGAAAAAGTAACAAAATGCTGAAGCTGCTGTCAACATGGGGGTTAGGTAACGAAAAATGGTGTCCTAGACGCCCCTTTGCACGTTTCTACCACACACCCATTTCAATCTAAAATACCGACTGCCCGAATTTCTGGTCCTTATGGGTATAAATCAGTCCCACCCCACGGTGAACTCCTCCCTTCGCAGAGCCTATAGGAGGGGAGGCCAAACCAGGGCTCTGATGGACAGAGAGGACACAGGTGGCCTGGGGGCACCTCCCATTTACCACCCCCTAACGCCCCACCCTCACCAGCCTCCCTCCTTATGAATGGCACAGGGCAGGAAAGCAGTGGTTTCCCTCAATAGCCAGCACTTGGAGTGAAGCTGGACAGGGAGGAGCAAACAGTATTCCACCCCTAGTGGGGAGAGGGTCCAGAGCGAGACCATACAGGACAGGCTGTTACCCTGGAACAATGTGCCACTCATGCCTCTTGCCAACTCAGCAGCACCCAGAGGAAGGAGCCATGTCACCCAGAGGATGAAGATCCTGACCTGGCCAAGGCCCTGACTGCCTGACAAGGGATCACCACCACCTTCTCCAGACACCACCCAAGAGCGCACACCAACAACCTCCCCCACCACTCTGCATTCACTTGTGCTGCATCTGCTAAATTTATGTGCTTGTGCTGCTTCTACACATGGTTCTGGGAAGTAATGAAGAGACGGTCTGATCAATCTCCGTGCTTCTTACAGAATCTGGATGGAGCTATAGGCCGGCAGGTTAAACATAGGCTTCTGGGAGTAAAACTTACAGACAACATTTAAAAAAGATTCTTATTTTCACTCTTTTACAGTTGCAAAAGAGAGGCTTGATGACCGAATCTACAGTTATTAATGTTTGCCTCCCTCAACTACTCTGAGTGACATCAATAACACCAACAGTTTAAGTGAAGATTACATGACTCAAGCCTGCTATCAATGTATAGTGTTATGCAATTTATATTTCTGAATAAGAAATTATGCACTTGATAAAAAACTGAAAGTTTACAAGAGGGTGTCAGATAAAGAGTCAGGTCTCCCTTTCACTGTGTGGCTAGCCACCAGTACCCCCTCCCTTGGAGGAGACTAATGCTATCAGTTTCTAGATCTATTTTTATGAGACCGAGACTCCTGAATTCTGCTGGTTTTGCAGAAAATGCTCTATTTTCTTGAGAATTAAGCAGGAATGTGGGAATATCCCCAAGTAGTAGAAAATAAATATGGCAAAATATCTGCTCTCAAAACTAAAGATCACAAGAATAAAAAGGACCACCACATCACAAGAAAAGAAACATTAAAAAAGACCGCAGCTGGAAATATTGGGGGGATCACTATGTAAAGTACAGGACTGACCTAACCACTATGCTGTACTCATACAAAATAAAATAATACCGAATATAAACTGTGAAAAGTAAAATTTAGAAACTTAGTACAGGAAAACGATAAAAAAATAAAAGACCTACAGCAAGGAACAACTTTAGAAATTTAAGAACATGAGACACAGTGAAAATCTTAAGTTTTCAGAAAGGCAAACAAAAAACCAGACTTACAAAAATTCAAACTGTATCGGATTTCTCAAAAGCAAAACTAGTTTGTTAAAAATATATCTTTATTGATTTCAGAGAAAGGGAAGGAGAGGGGGAGAGAGAGATAGAAACATCAATGATGAGAGAGTCATTGATTGAGCCTGAAACCTGGGCATGTGCCCTGACCGGGAATAGAACCCCGATTGCCTGGATCTTAGGTGAATGCTCAACCGCTGAGCCACGCCCGGCCGGGCGCAAAACTAGGTTTTTGAAGACAATGGTAAAATGTCTTCCAAATTCTGAGGGATAATGAATTTCAATCTAGAATTTCAAGTACAGCAACTTAGATGAGTTAAGTGTGGGTAAAGAATAAAGACATTTTGGAAATCAAGGACCCAATTAAGTTTACTCCCTACACATGCTACTAAAGGATGTGCTCTAGCTAAATTAGCATAAAACCAAAAAAATGATACCATCAGAATGGAGAACTTTATCAGATGATGTTTCTGGGTTGATTGGGATCATCACACTCCCAAGTAAGATTTGGGTTTTGATTCTGCCGATACACAAGGAGCTATAACTGAATAGCCACTCCTGAGAAGCTTCATCTGGACTTGGACCTGACTTAGATAAGACCTGGCTGGACCTCTAGCCTTGGCCTCATATCAAATGATGAGACAATGGCGTGTTTATTTTGCAAGTGGGAGGAATGTATGTAATTTGTGACCAGAGGGCAGACTGTGGTGGGTCAAGGTGGCATGCTTCCATCTAGAGGTGTGGTCTCTGATGTCCTCATCTTGAATTTGGATAGAACTTCTGACCAGTAGAGTTGGGGAAACATTATGCAGTGCCAGGTAGGGGGTCCAAGTCATAAGACACTATCAAGTCTTTCTTGTCACTTCTGTCATTTTCTCTTGTTATAAGCTGTCGTGTCAAGTCCGACCACTCTGATACCACCCTAACATGAAGAAGCCAAGATAACTTCTTAGATAGCCTGTGTGCAGACAGTGATGGCAGCCAGCCCACAGGTGGTCTAAGCATCAGGCACACAAGTGATGTCGTCTCAGGCCCTTCACAGTAGCTCAGCCATGAGGTGACTACTGAGTGAATCCAGCCAACATTACATGGAGCAGAATTCTCCCAGCTGAGTCTACCTGTCTCACCTGTAAAAATCATGATATATAATCAAATGAGTAAGGTTTTAAGCCACTAGATTGTGTGGTAGCTACACGGCAATGGGTAACTGGAGTGGGAACACTGCTGGCGCTCAGACTATGGATTCTGGAAAGGTCTGGCAACAATGGTAACCAGAGCATTCCAAAATAGGAGTCAGAGAGAGCCCCATCCCTTCACAGACTGGCTTTATAAAATCTCAGAAGAATGATGAAGTCTCAGAGTGTGCCACAGATGTATGGAATGTAGGAGAATCAACCTAAAAAACAATCAGTGATAAGAAAAAAGTGGACGTTCTGGTCTAGAGGGCAGCATAGAAAATCAAATAGAATTTAAAAAAAAAAAAGAAAGAAGAAACTTGGTTGAATGCCCGGCCAGGTGTGGCTCAGCGGTTGAGTGTTGACCTAGGATCCAGGCGATCGGGGTTCGATTCCTGGTCAGGGCACATGCCCAGGTTGCGGGCTCGATCCCCAGTCAGGGGCGTGCAGGAGGCAGCTGATCAATGACTCTCTCATTATTGATGTTTCTATCTCTCTCTTCCTCTCCTTTCTTCTCTCTGAAATCAATAAAGATATATTTAAAAAAAAAAAAAAAGAAAGAAACTTGGTTGGAATGGAGTTGAGGTAAACGCCACATAACAAAGCACAGATTCTAGCTGGTACAGCAGAAGTAGTTTCTATTTAGTCATATGAGGTGAAAGTCGACAGGGCTAACTGTAGGCAAATTAATCAAACGGTCAATTTTCCCTTCTGTCTTCTCTTCCCAGTACCAGCAAGTAAAAGAAATGATATCAATAGTAAATGCAAATAGTGTAAATAAATTTCAATCAATGCTTATCTGGTAAAGCTGTATGACTAAAATGTACACTGAAGATGTGCCTATCCCAAGAAAGAATTTCAGGCCTAAGGGAGCAAGTAAAAGGTATTTCTGAGGAGTAAGAACCTTCCTGTTGCTCCAGAACTAACACCCAGTTGCCATGAAGACAATCCTACCACAGCCACTTTCAGGTACATGGGTATGGGGGGGTGGTAGAATAAACCTGAAGGAAATGCCTGTAGTCTTAAGAAAATGTGATCTCAGGTATCTTGGAAGAACTGAATTCCACTGCTGCTGAAAAGACAGAGTGTTCTAGTTCCTGGCGGACCTAGTTTATTCCAGCAACAGTTCTGAACTCTTCCTTCCAGCTAACCCTGAACACCCAGATGGAAGGGACCCAGAGCAGCAGCTAATGCGGTTCCTTCTCGCAGCGACACCACTCTGCAGGCAGGTGATAAGCTACTGCGAGTCTCTCACTGGCAAACCAGGAAGAGGCCCACCCTGGGTGTTTTGGAGCTCGATCCAGAACCTCTAATTATGACTCCATGTCAGAGTGTGACAAACAACATGTATCAAAGAAAACTCTTAATAACAAAGCTGTTTATAGAAACAGAAAAAAAGAGTGTAACAGAAAACTTGGATTGCCTATATCACTGTACTAATTACAATAATTTAAGTGAGTTCCTTACTCCTTAATTCTCCTGGAGCACAGAAATGATGTGTGTTGTGAAATGCCAGATCCAGCTGTAAGAGGGACTGAACAGTTCATGTGCCAAGGCATGCAGCACGAGTCTCTATCACTTTCACAGATCAGGAGAAAACATGAGTATTTTGAGAATGAAATCAAAGTTCCCAGTTATTGGAAATAAGAGTGACCTGGAAAGAAAATGCTCTTTGGATACTCTTCCAAACTGTATGTGGAAAATCTAATGGCCAGGGATGCTGATCCATAAAAGCAGTTGCTCTGCAATGAAGGGGTCACACTGTGGCAAGGTGGTTGGTAGTGCACAGAACACAAACTTTTGTGCCCAAAGCTGCACATATTAATAGCTATGAGGTCATCACGTTTTCATCATGAAGCGTCCGTAAAGCTTTCTGTGGTAATCTACCATTTTAGTTCCTTCTCCGGCAACCTATAGTGTAGCACGCACAGCGGTAGAGAGAACGGAGAGGGAGAGAGATTCACGCTCTGTGAGAGGGAAGTGTGTCCAAAAAGTCCACTGGAGAGGCGAGAGACTGAGGCCTATCCAGAACTAACTGCAAGGAACATTTCAGAAGGGACAGGCAAGAACTGAGAAGGGTCCTGAGCATGATGACAAACTCCTGAATTCCAGGCTAAAGAGTTTGAAATTCTAGCCTGAGAGAGATAGGAAGGTTATTTAATAAACTTTCATGCTCATAGTTGTATTTTACAAGACTCTGGTGCATACTATGAGATTCCACTTATAGGAGAAACTAATGCATGGTGTGAGGAGACAGGCCAGCGAGTACAGGTGAGGGCAGGCACAGCACCTGGAAGAACTCAGGGACGCTTCCAGCAGGCTGGTAATATTATGTTGCCTGATGTGGGTGCTGCTTATGAGCTCGCAGTTAGGCTCGGTCTGAAAAATTCACTAGCTGTCCAAGTACATATCCACTCATTTGAATGTAAGTTATACTACAATAAAAAAATAAAAAACAGAAAATATTACTTTGGCTGAAGGACAGAGAATGGGATGAAGGAGACAGGCAACAGCTGATGGGAGGCAACACCTAAGGGACAGTAAAGGGGCCGGGCATTACCAGATGAACTAAAGCAACACAAAAAATCTGATTTGGTGATAGAACCACCATGGAAAATGAAAAGTGGGGCGAGTCCAAAATGACCTGAGGCTACAGTTTACAGATTGGGTAAGTGGCTGTGCTACGCCCCATAAAGGACACAAAGAAGCCCCCTCCCTCCAGCTCCTCATTTATAAAATGAGAAAGTCTGCCCAAGGCAATCTTTAAAGTCTGATGACAATATGAACGGTAAGAACTAGAACAGCTCAGAGACAAAGAGATGCGAGTACAACCTGGCAGAAGATAAAGAGACTCAAAAAAGAAACAGCTTCCAACAAAGGAGCAAAACCAAATACATGTGAACACTCAAACTGGTATCCACATCAGTACTCACTTGAACAAGAGTGTACCTCAAAAATTCCTAGAGTGGGGTGCCAGACGAAAAGAGAAGACCTAAAATTGCACTGAAGAACTATGAAGATGAGAAGACATCTTTGGAAGAGACGGGCAAATATGAATATACAGGACCTCAGGCTACTCTGACAGTAACCACCAGCTGAGCAGGAGTTTGGCCTGGAAACCTTTTCCCACTGACACCTACGTCTGATGGGTGGACGCTCAAAACAATGGTTTTGTGGTTTGAACTTGCTCATCTATGGGTCGCTCGTCAATCATGCCCCACATGGAACAGGTGGATAAGTGGTTTGCAGCAGCTGAGCAGTCTGGGGGCGTCACAGCCCACAAAGAACATCCTCGCCGAAGGAGGGAAGAGGTCATGACCAAGCCATTAGGTGTGCTCTGGTGACTGCTGCTCACAGCATGGCAGGCAGTCTGTCACGGAAGGAAACTACCGAGGGTAAACTGGAGAAGGGCGAAAGGACTTTTTTAAAACTACAAGTTCATGCCTGAAATGCTTTAAAATGCTAAATTAACGCAAAGTGAGGAGAACAGCATTCTCTTTTCTTTTTAAACACGCTGTGAAGCCAATACTGTTATAAATAGCAAAAACTACCCCCAGAAAAGCTGGCATTCAAGAAGGAAAAGAGCTATTTAGGTTCCCCTCTCTCCTTTCAGTCTGTAAGAGCAGGATGAAGTATTTATACAAGGAAACAGGTTTTCGTCTTAAAAATCACCAATATTTCAATCTGGTAGAAACTGGAACAACAGTCCAAGTCAAGTTCTGCAGGCAAATTCAAGATTGCAAATTCCGCCTTCCATCTGCACTCTGCAAGGCGGTCACTCAGGACCAGACCTACCTTCCACCATCCCCCGCCTGTGGACTCCTTCACCTAGAATACCCTTCAAGTGAACAGTCATCTCCTTTTATACTAAATGCTCCCAGCACCCTAAAAACAACACGACCATTCAAGGCGCAAGCAAGCACTGGGGAAGGGCTGTCGGGCAAACCTTGGCTTTGGTTGCAGCTGAGGCCAGAGCAGCTGCTGCGGCTGTGGCTACGTTTCCTTCAGAAATTTCGTGTTCTACTCTCTTCTTCCCAAGGTCCCTTTCTCTTTCTTTACAAGTGTCAGTGAGCTCCTTGTTCTCGTCAGTCTCCTTTTCCTCTGGAAAAATCAGAAAGCTCTGTTAGCAGTGCGGCCAGTCTCAATGGCCAGCTTTCGCTCCCCTCTGCGGCGTGTCACACCAGGCCCGAGGTTACAAAGCGGTCTCAGTGCCTCCTTCCTCCTCTTGGGATTTTTGCTGGACCGGCCGGAGCACGTGAGTGCCTCTGAGATGCACTTTCTAAATAGTACACTGTATTCCCTTCATTTCCCTCAGCTCTGTGTGTAGTTCCCTTGGATATAAAGGAAAATTCAGGGGAACGAAGCCTGCAGACAAACGTGTTTGTTCATCGGTCAATGAGGTGCTCTGGGAAACCCCAGGACCGGACGGAGATCGGAGCCAAGCACAGCGCTTCCACAGGCCTTCCGAGCCCGCCTGAGGCAACTGAGCTGACACTGAGTGGAGGTCCCTGAGGTGACCTTAGTGACTCTGAACTTGTCCCTTTTAGACTGAAAACAAGGCAGCCAATGGCATTAGCACTGGGGCCAACCCACAAAATGAAACGCAAACTGCACATTTATTTCACATAAAGAAACAAACTCAAAATAAACGAGGAACTGATTTGACACAAACAGCCCACATTTCTCCACCGGTTTTTATAGTTTTACATAATAAAGTCTAAAGGATTTCCTCAAGTTACCTGACTTGATCTCCTCGCTAACTTCACTGTCCTGCTCCTTCTCGCTGCTTTTGTCGTTGCCTCCGTCCTGTGCTCTGTCGCCTTCTTCCGTTTCCCTTTCCCCTTTGCTTTCCGCCTGACGGGGTACAGAGGGAGAGGATGGTGAGGAGGAGAGAAAGGCCAGCCAGCAGTGGTGATGTCACGGACTAACTAAAGGTTCTATTTTTGAAAAGAAGCAGGCTAGGCTCACAAGGGCCTTGGAGAGAAAAGCTGGAAAGGAAGTAACTTCAGAGAAATGCCCGTCACAGCCTCAACACCTGACAGGATAATGCCCCCAACATGGGCTCTGCTATAAGGCCAGGGCTCCAACGTCCAAGGGAACATCAGGGGAATTCATTTATACTACTCACTGGTCAAACAGAGAAATAATAAATAAATAATCAATTTGCTGTCCTAAAGGACCAAGAGCATTTAAAATGCACAGTATCAGCCAAGAAGATGAAATGCTGCCGACATAAAAAGTTGACAAAGCCTTTAACAGAGCTGTTTGTAATGGTTTGTAGGAAGTCACAATACAGCGTCAGTGAGCACGCTCTGGGGACCAAAAACTTCCCTTCCTCTGGTTAGTATTTGGTATCATTTGCTGATTCTGAAATTCCTGTGACTGTGGACAAATTTGTAACCTCGTCTATAAAATGAAGAGACTGTCACTGACTCGAGGAGGCTGTTTTAGGAATTAGATGAATTCACAAACGCACAGCGCAAAGCGCAGTATCTGGAGCAGTGTAAGACTGGAATTAATTTTACTATCATCCTCACCTACATACAATTTTAAAACACCGCATGTAATTAAGACCCTAAATCCCGCCTTGTATCCATTCAAACAGTAACTGGTTGACCGGCTGTTCGTCACGGGCCCCTGATCGTGAAGGGCTGTGAAGTCCGGTTCTGCCCAGCTCGCCTTGTGTTCAGCCCCTGATCTGAGGCAGGGGTCGGGTCCAAGCACACTGGGCACTCTGATGCCCTCTGCTCACTGGCTTTAGTGTCTCCCCTCCCCTGCCAACTGGAAACTTCAATTCTCTGGCCTCCATTTCACTCTCTCTAGTTCTACCTGCTCTTTAAAATCTACCTCAAATGTCACCTTCTCACCAAGTCTTCTCTAAATGGTTTTCGCTGGAAGTTCACACTCTCAGAAAATCCCAAATATTCTATCATTCTCTTCTGGCACAAGTATAGGACTTAAACCCTCCAATTCAATATCCTTAAGAACTACAACTCTTACATTCATATTCCCAACTATGCCTGAAGGGGTAGGTATAAAAGAAGAGGTCAGGAGTGGATAAATCTTCAAGGGACGAATAAATGAAAAACGTCCGGCATTATGCTGTGTGAGAACCACACCTTGAACCAGCAAAGTCCAAATGGCTGACAGAATTTCCAAAAGATCCGAATAAACCCAGACCATTATGCTCTGAACGGCATGCTCTCTGTGGCCTTTCTGGTGTGGGAGAATTCAAACAAACGTCACCTTTTCAGGCTGCTGACCATCAGTATCTGTTTCCATTTTTTCCTCTTCAGCTCCTTCTACAAACAAAAGAACAAGTCATACAATACAGAAAAAGTAAAAGCTATTACACAGCTGTGAGAGCACCTGAAATACAACTACGCACAGGAGCATGAATGAATCTCACAGCCACATGGATGGCATAAAAGTCTGATATAAAACAACACATACTTTATGATTCTATTAATTTAAAGGTCAAAAATAGGTGTGAGAAATCAGGACAGTCATTAAGCAGGAAAGGGTGCAAAGACAGAAAGCAGGTTCAGTGGGGGAGGTGCCTGGGTGCTGATCTGTTTCCTGATCTTGGGGCTGTTTAATTTGTAAAATGCAATGAGCTGCCCACTGAAGGATCCCACTTTTCAGAATGTATAAAAACTAAAAGTTCAAAAACTTTTAAGTAAAACAGGCAAAAAATTTTGGTTTTTATGTAACAGGCAATGAGTACATATATTCTGAGTCAGACACTGGAGAAAACGCTGAGCTAGATATTCAGTGAAGCTTGAGGATATCACATTCTGGCCGGAGGACACACACCACCATGGATGCGCACATATGGGATGCTGTGGGAAGCACCAAGGGCACAACAGTCAGGAAGGAGAAATGACTGCATAAGTGTTTTCCAGGCAGACACAGCCGGGTGTGTGCCTGTGGCGGTAAACGTATGGAAAGAGACACAAAGACTTGGGTGCAGGGGAAATAATGCCACTGGTGATGACTAGAAAAGGGAGCACAGAGAAAAGAAATCAGAGGGAGATAATGCCACATAATGAAGAGCCCTGAAAGTGGTGCTAAGGCGGTCAACCGAATTTTCAATGATAGCTGACATTCAAAATTATATTAATTTCTGGTGTACAGCACAGTGGTCACTTTACATAACTTAGGAAGTGAAAAAATACGGAGTGCTTCTGAACTTTCCTGTCGTCCTTAAGCTAATCTTTGTACCATTCCAATTTTAGTGTATATGCTGCTGAAGCGAGCACTACTTTAGAACTTTACACAAAAATAAGCATTTCTTATAAATTAAATATATTATCCTCTTGTGAACAATAAGACTTATAGTATTTATCCTCAATGAGAATATGTAAACATACTTAAACCAATGTTTAAAACATTGTTAATCAACAGAAAAATCCCAATTCTCTAATTCTTGAGGATGAATGAATTCAGATTATCTTGCTTCCAGAGTTAAGGCTGACTAGGAGCTCCAAGAGACATAATATTTTGGGACACTGTGAATCTCACATAAAGCAGAAGAGCTTTTAAAGATTACCATCTTCCAAAGAAATGTCAAAGGCTGATAGTACCAGAAGTGGGACCAAAGTATGAAAGAAGCAGGGCCAGGACCTGAGCATTTGCTTGGGACTTTGGAGGGGCAGGGTCACTGAGACACAGTGGTCTGTGACAGCTCACCTTGACAAGGCTGAGCCATGGGCTGGCCAGGTCCAGGGCAAGGAAAGGAAGTCTTGGGGGGGGGGGGGGGGGGGGGGACGACGACACTCCTGTACAGAGTCGGCACAGTGGAGTAAATATGATCTCAATTCAGTGGCAACCTCTGGCTATAGAAGCAGAATCCTCTGCAGGCAGTTTTTCAATCCTAATTTTAGCCAAAAAGATGTCCAAGTGATGAGCTCACACAGAGCAAACACCAAGAAAGGAAGCCACTAAGACTGAAACATTAACCAACAGATTCAGAATCCAAGGAGTGCCAATATGAAATCTGTTAGATCCTGGATCTAGAATAGCCATGGATGCAGTATGTAAATAAATAAGAGAATCACAAAGATCCCTAATCAACAAGAGAATATTAGAGGTAATCAAAGATTTAAAAAAATAATCAAAAGATCAAAGCAGTGTAAACAAGGTGAAGCAAGAACTACAAAACTGTAAGATCTACCTAAAGAAATGATCCATATGTGGGACAAGAGGATAGAACATGCGTAAGCATGGAAAACACACGCCAGGCAAAAAGGAAGCCAAGGAATGGTTACCTTTCCGTGGTATTACTCAATACAAGTTAAGAATAGAGCATTGTTAGAAGTAGAGAGTAACAACATAAAAAAAAGATTTAATCTGCCAGAAAATTATTAATTTTTTGTATTTTAAGACTCCAATAAAAGAATGCTGACAGAATGCCAGGGAAAAATGAAAATGTGCCTCACAGTCAGAGGTTTGGGGACATGGCTCTCGATTAAGATGCACAGAGCATGTGAGCAAAGCAAGGTGGTTCTAGGGTACAGTGTAGGATTCTACACCCGCCATTAGAGAAAATGTACATGCATTAATTTCAGCTCGCATGAAACATATAGTAAGTATTGATTGCAAATCAGGTAATAAAGCAAGTTTTTGCAAATTTCAAAAAGTCAATGGCATTTTCTTACCAAGTTCTCTCGCCACAATACAATGAAATTAGAAGTTTCAAATATACATATAAATCTTCTCTGTGCTTGGAAATGTAATTGTAAGAATCAGCGAAAGTAGCATCTAGATGGAAATAAATGTAAAGCCTTCTTGAGCTTACATTAGAAAAGAAAAAAAGATTCAAAGTTTATGAACTGTGTATGTCCTTTACAAGAAGGCAGAGTAAGCTGGATATGTATCTGAAGAAACCCCAAACTTTAATTCAAAAGGATATACGTGGCTTCTATGTTCATTGCAGTGTTACTTACAATAGTCAGGATACAAGTGCCCATCAACAGGTGATGGACAAGAAAGCTGTGGTATGTACATGGCATAATGGATATTACTCAGCCATAAAAAAGAATGAAACCTGACTTCCTAAGCCAGACTGAATTATGGTACTTCTCTTCTCTGGTGACTTCTCAATGTTTACCAGGTAAAAGCTCTTCAAAATCAGCCCAACACACATCTATACAGCTGCACCTGGCCACAGTACCTGCTCCCCACAGACTTCTCCATATTATTTCCAGGATATGACACTTGTTCATTCTTTTTCCCCTTTTCATTAATGTTTAAAAGGACACCCTTCTTTGAGAAGTCCTCCCTACACGACCCAAGCCTGTGTTTCCTGCACATGTGCTTCTAGCTACAGCTTTCATTTTTTAAATAATTACCTCCCCCACCCAAAACCGAATATTCTTCAAAGATAGGGTGTTTGTTTAATTTAGTGATTCACAAAGTGTGGTCTCAGTACCCTGGGGGTCCCCAAAGTCACAATTATTTTCATAGCCACGCTAAGATGTCATCTTGCACGAGTGTCATGTGTGGCTTCCCTGACGCTCCAGGATGCAGTTGGCTATGGGAATATGCACCTGTGCGCAGTTTTGTGTCAGGTTTCTTTCTATTGTCATAAACATCAACATTAATCCAAATAAACTGATGCATCTGGGATGCCCTGATATTTCTAAAGAGTCAAAGAAGTCCTGATCAAGTTCAGACTATCATTGAGGATGATCATTTTTGACTCCTCAGGCAAAAACAGAATGAAGCCCATGGTAGGAACACAGCCAACACCTCTGCTCAGGTAATTCCCTGTATTCAAGTCCAAGCATCCCACAAAGCTGGCACTATTCAGTCTGATCAAGCTCAGACTGCAAAACACTCAGTAACCTAGCTCCACCCCACCTTTGTAAGCTGCGTGGCTTCCACGTCCTTACTTGAACTTCATATCGCAGCCAGCCTGGTTTACTTCCCTCCTTCTGAACAACCTTCCATTTCCGACTCTGCGTCTTTGTTCACATTGTTCTACAGAACCGAATACTTGCTCCGATCAAGCTCAGTGACATCCTGAAATCTCTTTTTCAACATTCAGCTCAAACCCTACCTTCTCCGTAGTCTTCCTCAGTCTAAAATTACATGTCCCCTTGCTTAATTCTTACAGCACTTCTTATGTACAGTTTTCCTTGGGCAATTAACAACATGCTTCTTCATTATATCTCCAATTCTCAAACACCAAATTATTTTTCCATGTACTAGTATAACGCAACACAAAAAATAGCCCCAATTATTACCTGTGTTTTACGTAATTGTCCACAGCAAGAGATCTATGTAAAGTAATCAAAATTCCTGATTTGATAAAATAGTCCCCAAAAGGAGAAAATTGTATGAAAGTCAATTTCTTCCTAAAAATACACATCCTAACATCTAATAAAAACAGAGTCCTTAAGCAAGTCACTGAAATTCTACCCAATATTGGCTAGTCTTTAGAGGTTAAATGTCCATTATGAGTTGCTCAGAAGTCTGAACCTGTATTTTAAGTTTAATTAAAAAATTTTTTAAATCCTCACCAGAGGATATTTTTCCCATTGCTTTTCAGAGAGAGTGGGAGAGAAAAATATTATGCGAGAGAGACACATCGATTGGTTGCCTCCTGCACGCACCCCGACCAGGGCCATAGGTAAAGCCTGCAACAGAGGTGCGTGCCCCCTTGGCCGAAATTGAACCCGAGACCCTTCAGTTTGCAAGCCGATGCTCTAACCACTGAGTCAAATCGGCTAGGGTGAATCTGTATTTTAATGCCTCTTGAAACAGATCTGGAAGAGCCCTTCAAATGTAACGTGACAGACAGAGTAGCCCGCTCCACATGATGTAAGTCCAATGACCGAATGCTGTTCTACTGTTTTCTTAGGCTCACTAGCCCAGTGTGTCTTCACAGGTGGGGTTCTGGAAGTGCCTTATTTACGGAACATTATGGAAATCCCCATGGGGAGAAGAATGAGGCAGTTTATATGCCATGAATAGTGCCTGGGCTTTAAGTTCCTAGAAAGCTACCTTTTCAATATTATTATTGTCAGGATGCTCTTAATCTCCTGAAGGACTAGAGACAAGTTCTTAACCTTTTCGAAAACTAGGAATGATTAGCTGGGTTCCTCTATGTAGAGCTGTGACAAATAGCACAAGATGCACTCCACAGGGGCCTGTATTCCACCGGGTGTTAAAAGAGCTTGGCGGACAATCCATTCACTGATGTAAAAGCATCAATTAACTTAATCTCTCAAATTCTCCAAACCAGAATTAGATAGTAAATCTATTCAGTAGCAAATAAATAAATAAATAAAACCAATACTTGAGGTCAGAAAATATAAATGGGGGTTACAACAGTGAATCTTAGCAGACTCTTGACAGGACCCTGAATATGCGTGCACATTCCACCCAGGGTAGGGGTGGGGTGGGGTGACCTAAAAAGAGGCCTAGATTCACTGTGACAGTTATGTAGGAAAATGTCCTTATTCTTAGGACATGCTGAATTACTTAGGGTGCAAAGAATTATGATGTCTACAACTTACCTTGAAGTAATTCACCAAAAATAACAAAATAAAAATCGTTTTTTTAGATTGTTAGATAGTAAGAATGGCAGAGTTGAACCTTACTGGTAGGCATATGCAATTTCACTGTGCTTATCCTATCAGCATCTCAGTACGTTTGGCTACAGGTAAACAGGTTGTCAGAAAGGCTATTTTGTACTGAATGTAAACTATAATTGAAAAAGAAAAAAGGCTATTTTGTTTAGACTCCAGGCCAAATAAAGAAAAATTTAGTAGAGTTCCTTAATAAAAACCTTAGTGTTAGAGTAAAAAAGTAATCTTTGATATTCAAATATGTTACACTAAGTTATTTTAAAAATATATCAATTTAACAACTCCTAGATGGGTTCTATTCTCAACCTTCAAGAATGAAACTTTAAAAAATACAAGTCGCCTGGCCTAGCGTGGCTCAGCGGTTGAAGGTCAACCTGGGATCCAGGCGATCAGGGTTCGATTCCCGATCAGGGCACATGCCCGGGTTGCGGGCTCCATCAATGACTCTCTCATCATTGATGTTTCTATCTCTCTTTCTCCCTCTCCTTTCCTCTCTCTGAAATCAATAAAAATATATTTAAAAAATAAAAAAATAAAAATACAGGTCAGGCCCTGACACTCTTGTCTCAAACACCTCCACTGGCTCATGGCCCACAGGATCCTCACTGTCGACCATGACCTCCTCTACCCCGCAATCCAGCTCCTTGTCCACGGTCCCACTCCTGTTCTTCAACTACTCCAGGAAGCTCCTGCCCAGGGGCCTATACATGGGCTATTCCCAATGCCTAGAACACTTTGACCTTAGATGTCTACATGGCTCTCTCCTTTGCCCCATTTACATCTTCGCTTGAATGTCACTTTCTTGGTGAAACATCCTCTGACCATTTAAAACTGCAATTCCCCACACTTCACTCTTATCCCCCATCCCTAGCAGTATTTTTAGTTAAATTGTCTCAGATATCAATATTACCTTTTCTATTCATAGAACGGTCTCTGGCCAAAGAAAAACAAAAACTGTTTAAGTTTAGAGAATCTGTAGGTATTGATGAATGACTAAGGCTAGACTGATTGAAGAAGCCCTCTGATAAGCTAATGCTCATTTCCTAAGTAATTCTTACATAAGTCTCCTAATAAATGAAAATAAAGTGTTTCAAGCCTGGTGCTAATATATCTTTACCTTTATGTCATCAACTACTCTCCTCAATCCAAGACCACAATGAAAAGCCAAGATAAGTATTTCATAAGGACACATTAATTTTTTTCCTGTATATTGGACCTTTGTAAGTTAACAAGTGTAACATAATAAATTAAGCACCATAATAAAAAGTATGAGGAACATACCATCCAATACAATATTCTCTTGATAAGGAAAATTCTACATTATATTTTAAATCAGAGTGCTATAATAAGGCATTATTTTGTTATATAAAGTATAAGTAAGTTGAAATGTAAATTTAATACTTCCTTCCTTTGAACTCCCTACTTGGAGTGTGGTTCTGAAAGAAGGGAGGTGCACTACTGACTTCCCACTACAACTCTGCTGAGCCTATTTCATAGAGAGTACCATTTGCTGTTTCCTAATTTATTCTATTAGTCACAGCCCCATATAAACCACAGTAACTATAACAGGCCAGCAATAGTTATAGAATGCTGTTTACAACTCATTAAAAAATATTCATATTATGCTTGTATTTTCCTCAGCCCTTACTAAAATGGGAAAAAGACCCAAATTCTGTTGCAACAACTACTGAGTATACACTGCACTTCTGGGAGGCTACCTGACAGGCTACTTACAGATACTAGGAATGATTTTACTGCTCATGCCATTCACAGAATCAGCCTTGCAGTCTGCAAAGCTTCCTAAAGCAGTCTGAGCCAAGCTCTGCACACTGAGGAAACCACACATTCACTGCCAATCAGGGGATCCAGTCCCTCAAGGACTATGGTTGATTTTTTCTTTTTTCTTTTGGTCCTCTTTGTTTTAAATCCCACTAAACCAGGAATGGCTAAATTTGCAATCTGTTTCTTAACCACTAATGCCCTGTGGTATCATCTACCAAAAATTTTAAAACAGATTTACATGTAAAAACATCTCCCTGATTCTGCAAAGTACAGAAACTCTTTGAATTAAATCAGGCGGCTTTGCCAACCCTTTTCAATACCATGACCACAGAGAACCAAAAGACCCTACAACAAATGAACCAAAAACACACACAAAAGTTGAGGAAAGTAAGACTTTTCCCAGGCATTCAATAGGCCCAGGTTTCCCCTGCCTCAGCCAGGCCCTGCCTTGTGGTGCAGAATCAACAAGAAGCAAAGAGATGTGGCCTGGCTTGCTAATCTGTCTCCATCTAGAGAAAGGAAAATCAGCAACTTTTCAAACTAAGAAATACTGTGAAAACTCTAAGTTGATTTTTAATTGAAAGCCTTGGTATCAGATTAGTAACCAAAGTTAAGAACAGTTAGGTCAACAACTGGTTCTGAGGGACAGAGTGAGCAGTTGGATAAATCTGAAAACCTGTTTTCTTATCCCCACAACAAGACTGCTAGGCTGACACTTTACAGAATAAACAGCAAGGCAGGCCCTATGCAAAATTATGGAAACTGTAAGATTTTAGGCTTGAAGAGACTTCACTTGTATCTACTCAAATCACCTAGAACAGAGCACCAGGAGTTCAGGTTGTACAATGTGGAATACTGGCCAGCAATTTTATTTTCACTTCATATTATCTTTATTTTAAATAATAAATGAAGAAGACAAAAAAATATTATTGTAGCTGAAGTACACGATTGAGACAAAGAAGGAGCTAATTAGGCAAGATGCCAGCAATAAACCTTTAGCTTGAGTTATTTAGAAGAAATTGTTTCATAATGAAAGGAAAGAAAAAACCACGAGCGATGTAAGAAACACTAAAAGTGCACTCCTGATAACTATATAAAGTAATATTTAAACAGGAACACTTCCCATTTGAGAAGCTAGGTACTCCTTACAAAGCTACTGTATTAAAATTTTACTCCTCTTTGAGGTGATTAAACAAAAATAGGTAATTAAAAGTCCTTGCTTGAAGAAATTAAAAACAATCTAAATAATGGAAAGAAATCCTTATGTTCACTGATTAAAAGAATATTGTTGAGATGGCAATACTCCCCAAACTGAATGCAAACAAAAACCACAATGTGATACTACTTCACACCAGCGAGGTTGCTATTTCAAAGATGGGAAAGGGAAAGAAAACATGTTGATGAGAATGTGGAGAAACCGGAACCTTATATATTGCTGGTGGGGACATAAAATGTTACAACCACTATGGAAAGCAGCTGGGTAGTTCCTCAAAAAGTTAAACATATGACCTGGCAATTCCACTCCTAGGTACCTGAGACGCAAGAAACCTATGTTCACAAAATAACACGCACAAAATGTTCATGGCAGCATTACTCAAAATGATGAAAAAGTAGAAGCAATAAAAATAGCCATGAACTGATTAACTGGATAAGTAAAATGTGGTTTATCCACTTAAAGAATATTATTCAGCATAAAAAGAAATAAAGTACTGATTTATACAACACAAATGAATTTGGAAAACATTATGCTAAGTGAAGAAGTCAGTAGCAAAAGGCCACATGCTGTATGACTTCATTTATAGGAAACGTCCAGGAGAGAGAAATCCAGAGACAGCAAGCAGATTAGTAGTTACCAGGGCTGAAGAGAGGAAGAAATGGGAGTGACTACTTAATATATGGAATTTTCTTTCGGGATGACAAAAGTGTTCTGGAATTCAATAGTAATGATGGATGCACAACACTGTGACTATACTAGAAGCCAATGGACCATATACCTTTAAGTGGTTAAAATAGTGTTTCATGTTATATGAATTTTGCCTCAATTTAAAACTTATCAAAACCAACAATGAACTTAAACTTACATGGCAACATATGAATTAAAATAACTTAAGTCCTTTCAGTATTCTCATGTCTATCTGCCTAAAATATAGAACTAGAAACAGGAATCAGATAGTTCACAACTGTGCTATTTAAGTTACAGGAGAACTTTTTAGTTCTAGCTACCGTAAAAGGAAGCGATGAGAAAAAAGGCACATACTAATCTAAGAGACAGGTTTATACTGATTATAGTGCTCACTCATAAGAAAACCCAATGATTTTTGCAAGCTTATAGGAAAATGCAACATCGATCAGCCCTGTCCAAGGTGCAGCAGTGACTCACCAAGCTTTTCTGGCTCATCGGGCCCCGTGCCTGCAATGCAACTGCTCTCCAGGCCGTAGGTGGGATCGACTTTCCCAGAGGCTCGAGCTGCTTCTTGTACTTTCTTGACATGAGCTTCAACCAATTCCAGTGGTACCTCCTCCCGGACTCGAGAAAACTCCTCTGTTCAACAATAAAAATGGACAGTGGCCTGGTTTTACACAAATATTTGCTTCAACATAAATCACTAGGAAATCCAATGTATATTAGTGTCTTGTGTGTAGTGACCTTTCTGGGGACTCAGTCCTATCTATCTCAGTAAAACAACTGGGCCAAATGAATAATCGTGTACGGTAATGAAAATCTATGACTACATTTTACCCTATGTGTCATATCTTTCTGTATAAATAAGAGAAATCTTTAAATTTCTATCAATAACAATCGAAACTGCTGTCCCAATTTTATCTAACTGCTTGGCTAGATTGATGATAAAGAAAACAGCAAGGATAAACAACCAGAAAGCCAAGAAAGAGTTCTGTGATATGACAAGTTCTAATTATAATTAGTAGTATAATCCAAAAATGTCAAATGACCCCTTTTACCAATTATATCAAATTTCAAATGGCACAGCCAGGCGTGGCTCAGTGGTTGAGCGTCGACCTAGGATCCAGGAGATCGGGGTTTGATTCCTGGTGAGGGCAAATGCCTGGGTTGCGGGCTGCAGCCGATCAATGACTCTTTCATCATTGATGTTTCTCTCTCTCTCCCTCTCTCTGAAATCAATAAAGATATATTAAAAAATAATAATAATTTCAAATGAATCACAAAATACACCATAAAAATTGTTTTGCCCCAATTCTTAATAAATGCTTTTAACTTTAAAACTATTACATTTTAAGTGCTTTTGTTTAAATTGTTATCCTTTTAAGTATAACAGCATCTAAGGGGCAATATGACTTTTGTTATGTAAGTAACTGAAATGAATGTAACATATGGTTAACACTTAAATCTGAGACAACATTAATGTTAAGTATTGAGCCGCTATCTGAAAATGTCATGCTGGAAGAATGGTTTGGCAAAGTCCATACCCAAAGCCGCTTTTGCTGCAGCAGATGCCACACGAGGGTCCACCACAGATGCCAAAAAGGCGACAGTGCTCATGACTGGGTTTCCTGACTGACTGAAGGGGACAGGCTGGTAGGCCAGGGGCCCGAGGGAAGCATCTGAGTTCTCCAGGTATGGGTCCTCGATGGGAAGCCTCAAAAAGTGGAGGATGCATTCATCCTGAGTCCGACTTCCAACATGTTCTGACACTTTGTTCCAATCATCCTTGTACATCTCTAGGGCCTACGACAGAAAAAAACAGGAGCTTTAATATTGGGTAACAAGGAAGTGCTATGTAATGACATTGAAAGCCTGTGACTATTTTTTAGATAGGCTTTTAAAAAAATAATGAAAATGGTTCTCTTCTACATTAAAAGGCATGCACATCACAGAGGAAGAAAAACTATCTTTTATTGATACACGATTGTTTTTATAGAAAATCGTAAGGAATCTAAAAAAGGGTGCTGAAACTAAAGTTTTGCAAGGTCACAGGATAGAAGGGAATAGAAAAACTCAATTATTCTATATACACCAGCATTAACAAAGTTTAAATTGGGGGAAGTCGAAGTATTTATAATAGCACAGAAGTGAAATACTTAGGAATAAAAGAATGTGTACGGTCAACATGCTGAGAGAAATCCAAGACCTAAATAAAAAGATACTGTGTTCATTAGTAAGTCTCAGTACTGTTGGGGTGCCAACTCTTTCCAAACTGAACTAGGTTCAATGCTATCCCATTCAAGCTCCACGCTTTTTTGGTTAGAAATTCAGAAACTGATACTAAAATTTATGAAATAAACAAATTTCTAACTGTAAAATTTATAATTTATAATTTTTCCTACAAAATGCTGAAAAACTTATAAATAAATAAATAAATAAATAAATAAATAAATAAATAAATAAATAAAAGCCATCTCCACCAAGAGGGAGAGGGAGAGAATGTATAAAGAAAACCAGAAATACATGTGGAGCTAAGAGAGCCAAGAAATTAATTGGGTAAGAAGAACCTATTCAGTAGCTTCCCCAAAGTGGCCGCTCACATAGTTCCCTCTTGAGCCATGATTCTCAAATGGGCAATTTTGCCTCCTTGGGGCCATTTGGCAATGTCTGGAGACATTTTTGGTTGACATAACTGGGGGGGTGCTACTGGCATCTAGTGGGTAGAGTCACGGATGCTGTTAAACATTCTACAATGCACTTAAGGGCCCACAACAAAACTATTGGGCTTGTGTCAAAATCCCTGCTCTAGAGCCATTCAAAATGTCCATCTGACTTCATGTTCTTAAGCTATTAATTACTGGTAAATAAACTGCATAAATAGAGGGTGTTTGTGGTAAACAATGCTTCTGGGAAGCCTTTTATTTCTCATTGTGTAAGTGTGGACAGCACCTGTTGATTCAACTGTATGTTAAAAAGAAAAATCAACCGCTGTACAGGTCCCACCTGCAGGAGAGGAAAAGCACTATTGTGTAAACATACTGTGGTTTTCATGAAATGCTCAGGGTAAACAGTGGCTCGGCCACTCTGGCCTCACTCTGCATTTGCTATCCACTAGTCTTGTATGTAGAGGAGAAAAGTTTGAGCATCAATGTGCATCAAGGGGAACTGATGTGAGACTGGTGTCCCAGTTGGTGTGGCACAACTAAGTTTCTCTGCAGAACCCAAAGATTCTAAAACAGCAATACGAAAGTGTATTATACTCCCCCACAAGCACTGAGCCCTTTTAAATTAACATCCACGGCGGATATGACTAGACAAAACAGTCCTGAAATTTAAGTGGCCCGGAAAAGAAGCTCTCTGTGTATCACTGATACTGAATGGGCAGATGAGAATTAAAATGGTGGTAAAAACTCAAAAGGAAGAAATCTTTTTGAATTTTGATCCAGAAAGAGCAGTGGAAAGAATCTTGGAATTGCCAATCTGAAGAAATCTAGTTGAACAAAAACAAACACCAATGCTCTTTTGGTTTAATCTACTGCTAGTCAGACTTTCTGTTCCTTCCAAGCAAAAGCATTCCCAGCACATCTAACAAATGTCCTCATCGGATCCTAATTCAGGTTCCACAGGTACAGTCTACCACAGGTACTAAGCAGTGCCGTGTAGTCTTCATCTTACCCAATAATCGCTGTTCTTTAACTAAAGACAAATGGTTCCTCTTCAGAAATGGTTGCTATATATGAAACCCAAAAGTCTCTGTTTCCTACCCTTCAGAGCAGAAATAAATGCTAAGATCTACCTGTGCCAGTATTTGTAAGAATCTCCAAAGACACGAAGAATTCAATAGTCGCTGACTGGCAGGGGAGTATCCTGCACCATCACCGGTTTACCAGTCTTTCGCTTTCATAAACAAAATAGTGTTGTCAATGGCTGATATCTTCAGCTACTTCTTTGAAGTCCTCCTGGGAATTATGGAGGTCGGACACTCAAATGCATACAAGCACGAGGGAACTAATCTACAAAGACTAAGGTGGGCTGAGTTAAGAAAAACTGGAATCTGAAGAAATGCTCAACTCCAAAGGAACATCTGCTGTTCAAGGCCAGCCAATTATTGCTATGTGAAAATGAGGGCCCAGAATTGCCAGATCTTCCAATTTTGGAGGAAAAGTTAGAAATCTTTAGCAACGCTCCAATATTTGCTTAGCGTTGGCAACAGATTTTAAACAAACAAAAAAACCCAACCCGGGCCAAAATAACAAAGATCCAGGCTTGAGCTCACCTACTGACAGCCGCTCTGTAACCTCTAGGTTTGATATTTAAATAATGATGACTCAAGAAAATTCTACTAAAATTCATTACATGGATCAAAAAAATTTCAGAATTCCAAAGGTATATTTAAAATGTCAGTCACAGAAATAGCACCCATCTCATATGTACATAAAGGGCTCCACAACTCATGTGCTCACCTCCAGGCCCTAGCCAGACCGGCTCAGAGCCTAGAGTTTCCGCCCGCGGACCAAAGGGCCCTGGGTTTGATTCTGGCCAAGGGCACGCCGTACGTCAGTTGTAGGCTCAATCCCCAGCCCCAGGCAGGGCGTGTGCGGGAGGCAACGAATCGATGCCTCCCTCTGACACTGATGTTTCTCTCTCTCTCCCCTTCTACTCTCTCTGAAAAGCAATGGCAAAAAAAAAAATCCCCAGGTGAGAAAAAAATGAAATTAAATTTAAAACATCATGTACTCACCTCCAGAAGTAGCAGGGTCTCCTGCTCAGTCCACTCTCTTCCAGCACTAGCACCTTTACTCTAAAGAACAAAATCAGAAGTTATTTTCTCATTCCTAAAGGCTGGCCATGGAGCTTGGCAGGATTCCTTTCTAAGTTCAGGGGGCTGTTTTATGCAAACCGCCAAAATAAATCCGAGTAACAGGACGAAAACACTTTAGGAACCTAAATATCCAATACAAAGGGTGGCCTAGTTCAAAGATTTCTTGTTGTCTACTGAAAACTCATATATAATTTAGACATATCATTTCTACTATTTTGATATCTGAAAATACCTTCTGAAGCTACAAAGGCACAGTATTTTAATGTATATCATAAATCAGCTATAATATTACAACCACAATGCAAATATTTGGTGTAACTTGAAGCAGTACTTTTTCCAGCTTCAAGGGCAGATTGTATGACATATAAAGCCCTCTGGAGGAGTCTTGGTTCCAACTGCAGCAAGTTCATGTTATCCCATTTTTAATCTCTTGGTGAAATAATCTCCAAGAGATTCCCTAAATTCCAAATCGCCTTTTGCATGAGAATCCCTTATAACTTACAATTCATGTGAGCACTGGAGGGATATATAAGGAAATCACAGACTGTCAAAACTTTTTCATTTGTTAAATTGTAATCTCCCAAGTAGAGTTTTCAGAGAAGGGATGTGTTAGAATGTCTATTTTGAATTAGTAACATCTATGGGTAAAGAATAATGTCAATTATACCACACATCCAGTCCTGCAAATACGAATGGAACAGGATCTGCAAATCGGAAATATGAATCAATTGGTAAATTTTAATTTTTACTGTATCTCATGTCTTCTGCACTCTGTTGCTTTGTCCCATATCATCCAATTTCTTTTTCTCTTGGTCCTTCAGTTTCAATAAATCTACTAATCTGCCTGAGTTCACTAACCCTGTTTTCTGCTGTATCCAGCCTGCTATTAAACTCATCCAATGAGCCCTGGCCGGTGTGTCTCAGTGGTTAGTGTTGACCCAAGCACCAAAGGGTCGCGGGTTGGATTCCCAGTCAAGGGCACATAACCTGGGTTGAGGGTTTACTACTCAGCAGCAGGGCACATGCGGGAGGCAACCCATCAATTTGTCCCTCTCACATCAATGCTTCTCTCCCCCTCCTCCCCCTTTCCCATTCTCTCTCTGAAAAAGCAATCGAAAAATATCCTCGGGTGAGGATTACCAAACCAACCAACCGCCTCCAATGAGGTAGTTTCAGGTATATTTTTCAATTACACAATGTTCACTTGGGTCTTCTCATACACTCCAGCTCTCTGATGGACTCTCCCATTCTGCCCTTTATTTTGTCTAACGTAATTAATCACAGTCATTTTTATTTATTATTTATTTATTTAAAATATATCTTTATTGATTCCCGAGAGAGGAAAGGAGATGGAGAGAGAGATATACAAACATCAATGATGAGAGTCATTGATTGGCTGCAGCCCGCAACCCAGGCATTTGCCCTGACTGGGAATCGAACCCCGATCGCCTGGATCCTAGATCGACGCTCAACTGCTGAGCCAAGCCTGGCTGGGCACATAGTCATTTTTAAATACCTACCTTCTAACCACTTAGGAAAACAGTAAAAGTGATTCTTGTTTTACAAAATGCCATCAGATTAAGGAGAAAGCTCACCTCCTTACACTGTAGGCAGTAAATTAAGTTTCTTATGGGAAATGATGCAGGACAAAGAGGACAGGCTAGATTGTAGTCAATGTCTGTCTAGGAAAACAATCCTTACCTTTGCCAAGGTTTTTTTGGAGTAAATGTCAGTACGGAGACCAAAGTTCTGCAAATCAATAGGTTTTTCCTTGTTCTTCTCAGGAAAATTTAACATCTGCTGAGCAGCAGGAACCTATGAGTCAGATAAATGATAAATGTGTAGTATTAACCTCTACAAAGTCAAGGAGCTACAAGTTCTTAAAGAATCGCTTAATGTTGGCACTTAATAAACCACTCACTCCACACAGAGACTCTACAAGAAAAATAAAGTTTCAACATATAAGAAACATTTTTCTGTCTCTAAAAAGTCAGAGAAAATCGACAACAAATTTTCTTACATATGCTCTTTCATTTCACAATGGAGGGAAATGCATAGCTTAGCTTCATGTTACTCAAATTAATGCTATGCATAACCTGACAATATTTTTGAGAACATATGTATAAATGTCCACTTTCCAAATGTTACAAAGGGGACAAAGTTTTAAACAATTTAATAGATTTAAACAATCTGCTTGTTTAATTAGTGTCTCAGATGACAGAAGTGATAAAGGGAATCATCGGTATGAAAGACAATCTGTAACACATGAAGGATGAGGCACAGAGTCTTAGTATTAATGAGAGAGCATTATCTTAAACACTAAATAGTCTCATGGACTCTAACATTTACAATGGATAAAAACAAACAAAACCTATCAGCTAAAAAATAGTACTATCACATGAGGACAATAATAATTTCTGAATATGAATACTAGAAGCGGTAGTCTTGTTACCTGAAGAAAAGGCAGCACTAATTTACCTGAGGTGATCGAAGATGCAGAGGCACAAGCCCAGAAGGGGTATCAGCCAATACATTGAAATGAGGGGTAGGAGGAGGTCCCATTGCCATGGGTCGACTTTCTGGATCCACTTGGTAATTGACAAGACCCCACTGCTCTAAAAAGGCATGAACCCTAAAGAATAAAGCTCTGAGAGTTAAAACTGGAGAATATACCTCATCTCCTTCATAACAATCATCACATTTCATTAAAAAACAAACAAAAAAACAAGTAAACATATTTTCTGTAGGCTATGAACCATCATAAAGTAACTGGCAATTCTGGTTTGTTGAATGAGGGATAATTCCTACAAACTCGAAGTAATGTTGATAAGATAGTACCTCCAGACCTAGCATATAGCCTAATCCTTTCAATCACAGAAATGAGAGAACATACTCAGTTAGATCCATGGTGAAAGGACTCACATACAGACCAAACTCCCAGAAGGAGATCCACCTTTTGGTTTGTTTCTTTAGACAGCTCTAAGGCACAGAGCTTACCTATCCCCCATCCCAAACCACTGTCCACCTCTGGTCATTTTATAATTTGACTCTAAAATAAAAGATCACAAAATTCTAAAAAGAGGAAAAATTCCAAAGTATTCCCAATATTCGACCCCTAAATGAAAGACTAAGATTGAGTTATTTTTATTAAGCAAGGAAACATTCAGTTTAATCAATTAAACTAAACATTAGACAGCAAGTCCAGTCAATAACCACCTGCAGTGAAGTGTCTGAGAAAGTCAGACATTTTACCTCATCACAGCACACACATCTCCAGTCAAGTTCCTCCGACAAGCAGTGCTGGTCAAATATTCTTGGGGGTTTAGGCGGTATGTGTCAATCATAAAATTTCGATATGCCAAGTATCTAAAATGCAAAGGCAAAACACTTAAAGTGGACACACATCCTTTCAGAAACAGTAACTCATAGAGCTGAAAATCTGCATAATCCTCACAACCAAATACAACAAAAAGCCAACACAACAGTCCAACAAATAGTGATGTACTGAGTACTAACAGTCAATCAGTATAACTCAGAGTAGGAACCCAATATGCAAAACTACTACTTATTAATATATACAATAAGGAAACAGTAATCTGACGAAGTTCATGTGAAGTAACATATATACACACTTGATGACAAAGATGAATGGAGATAACTGTCTCCCTAACAGTCTGGTCCTCCGTATCCTCGGATTCCCAACAGCAGATGGAAATTACTGTCTCCAATTCACAGATGGTTGTATCCGCAAAACTCGCAGATACAAAGGGCCAACTGTACAGGGTTCAGCAATATCTGTGGCTTCAGGCATCCCTGGGGGTCTTGGAATATATTCCTCACAGGTAAGGGGGGTACTGTGCTACGTATCTAGCATTTACTGTGTGCCAGGCATGGTTCTGAGCACTTCCCATGCAGTAACTCAATTAAACCCCACAATCTCTCTATGGCGCACAGTGTAGTATCATCCCATTTACAGAAGATGAAACGGACGCGCCGAGTGATTAGAGAATTTGTCCTGGACTACAGACTGATAAGGGGTAAAGCTGGAATTTGGTGTGGAGTGTGGGGCTCCTTACCTATGCTGCATCTCATCTCTATATTCTTCCTAGAGCCACATGTGGATTTGGCTCTGACGTGGCTATACACCCCTGCCTGGCAGTTTTTCAGAGATCCCAACTAGGCAATGAGTTGAAACCATGAGGCTAAACTCAGAGATAACACAGAACATATTTTTTTTAAAAAAAGGAGAGAAAAAAAGATTGGGGGTCAGAGCAGATTCTACAATGTACCCAAGCATTTCTGCCACAAAATACTTAAGAGTGTTAAGAAGCTGAAGACCTAGCAACAGTTCTTGCCACAAAAGTAAGACAAGTCTGGTAGCCTGAGGTTAGCTCATCAGAGTAGAAAAGGTCCACTGCTCTGAAAGGGTCCTGCGAAAGCACAGGTGGATAAACACAGACTGAAAGGTGAATGTACAAAGTTAAACGGGCTGAAGTGTTAAACTGTGCTTTTAAACAGAAGACTCCCAAGTACTTACAAATACTGGCAATAAGCAAATTAGGTGGAAAAATATACCATGTCTGAAAAGATGGAAAATCATCAGGGAAGCTCATAGGGGTCCTTACGCCAAATCTTTGACTCTGATTCCAAGCAGCTCCCTACACTTTGCTACAGAGAGGCTGAATTTATCTGACACCTGAGCTTAGGATCTCAACTATCTCGCATAATCTGTCACCAGCATATATCTATTATTCCATTATCTATACTACACCATGTGCTCTATGTGGGAAATTATCCTTCCCTAACAATTTAAACAGGAGACATCTATTTTGCAGCCATATGTATATAACAGACGATGGATTACCATTATGAAGATAATACATGGAAAGATATTTACAGTGCAATAGGTGTGGATTTATTTGAGGGCAAAGGTTTCTAGAAGTGTGTATTTAACGGTCACCAGGTGAAGGCAAAAAATACATCCTGACAAACTCCTTCTTTCCAATAAGTTTTTCTATTTCCAATGCCAAGGCACAGTACTACTCATGCAATGAAGAGAATTCACAGGCAACTTTATCATCCTCTCCAGCATTCTTTTCGGACTAGCCATTCATCAGGAAAAGATAAAAATGCCATTTTCTCCTAAACTTACATATAAATATCTATAGTTCATAACACATATGTACACACAATGTAGGTACTGTTAAAAAGTTACCTAAACAAATTTTAGTGCAAAACTGTTACTGAATTCAAACTTTAGCTGCAAAAGTTCACACATGTATGTAGTTCAAGGTTGAGAAAGAAAAAAATCTAAAATACTTTGCTTTGAGGCAAGGAATTCTGTGCAGCAGATAGGAACACTGTTCTGAATGGAGTAAGGTATCTGCAAACGTCCACACACTAGCAGACATCAACTCAGAAGTATGCTTCCAGAACCCCTGCCAACACACACACGCAATTTCTTCACACGTCACTCACATCTCTGGAGTCTTGGATTTGTTTTTTCCATTGAAAAACTCAGGAAGGGCACGCCGTTCAATTACGTGAATACTGAAAAGAAAAAAGAGGATCGGGAGTACTTTTTGAAAAATAAAAATAGTAAAATTTGAGCTAAGCTTGTTTAATTTTCAAAGCAAAACTGATTAAATCCAAAAACTGAGTACTTGCAAAAATTAATTGGCTTTGCACAAGTTCCTATGTATTAACAGCATATAATAAAATCAAAGAAAGCTTTCCCTTTCTCACCCCCAATACTTACTATAGTTTTTCTACTCCTATAACCAAACTCAAAAAATGCTATCAATACATTGGAAGCGACAGATTTTATTATGCTGTTGTCATAATACATCATGACTAGATGATGATCTACAAGATACAAAGAGTGCTTTGGAAATTGACTGACAGAAATCACAGTACTTGGCATGGCAACAAGCTGGTAAATGAATGACAGACCAGAAGACAATGTAATTTACAATAATCAGTTTCTCAGGCTCTTAACATCACTGCTCTTTTTTGTTCAGCCCTCAGAAACTCTGTGGTAAATTGATTTCTAAAAATGATTTGAGAGATTAACTGCTTTTAGAAAGATCCTAGAACTAATCTTTATATATTTTAAATTTTTATTTATCTACTTATTTTACTGAATTTATTGGGGTGACATTGGTTAATAAAATTATATAGGCTTCAGGGGTACAATTCTATATCTGTATATTGTATTGTGTGTTCACCACCCCAAGTCAAGTCTCCTTCCATCACCATTTATCCCTCCTTTACCCTCTCCTATCTCCTCCCCGTCACCCTTTCCCTCTGGTAATCACCATACTGTTGTCTATGAGGTGTTTGTTTGTTTGTTTGCTTAACCCCCTCACCTTTTTTACGCAGCCCCCCAACCCCCTCCCTCTCTGACAGCTACCATTCTGTTCTCTGTATCTATAAGTCTGTTTCTATTCTGTTTGTAAAATATTGTTTATTAGAGTCCACATGTAAGTGAAATCACATGGTATTTGTTTTTCTCTGACTGGCTTATTTCACTTAGCATAATACTCGCCAGGTCCATCCATGCTGCTGTAAAAGGTAAGGGTTCCTTCTTTTTTTATGGCCAAGTAGTATTCCATTGTGTAAATATACCACAGCTTTTTTTTTTTTTTAAATATATCTTTATTGATTTCAGAGAGAGGAAAGAAGAGGGAGAGAGAGAGAGAGCAGAAACATCAATGATGAGAGAGTCATTGATCGGCTGCAGCCGCAACCGGGGCATGTGCCCTGACCGGGAATCAAACCCTGATCGCCTGGATCCTAGGTCTACGCTTAACCGCTGAACCACGCCCGGCCGGGCCCACAGCTTTTTTAACCACTCATCTACTGATGCACACTTGGGCTAGAACTAGTCTTTGACACGTAGGTAAAGGCACTGATAATTTATAGAATGTTATGGGTGATAAACAGTGTAGAGACCAGGCCTAACCCACCAAACATTAACCAGCTGTGTATCTAGCACAAAGGTTTAGACACTAACACTAATCAGTGCTTTTCCACCAGATATGTAACATGTACTGGTTACACAGAAAAGAGCAAATCAACAGTCTGTGAATATAACTAAAAGCATTCATGCTTTCAATATTTGGAAACATTTAAATTGTCAGAACTAGACTCTCAATGCCAAATACTATAAATGCAATGAATTACCTGCAAAATTCCAGAAAGGTAATTTCTAAGATGAATTGATGCCCCCCATCCCCCACACAGACATACGATGGCTTTCCAAGTTTTAGTATAAGAATAATAGCTGTAAGCAATTAATTGTATAGCTTTTATATACTTCTCATTGTTTTAACTGTTACAGGTTTAGAAGAGCCCACAGAAAACAATTTCTATATTCACCAAGAACAAAACACACAAGGACATTTAATGCCAAGCACCTTCTTTTCCAACATCTATGTTTGATGTGCTGGCAACTGAATCCTTAGGTCCTGAGAATGAATCGTTAGTGGAAGCAGCTGGGTATTCAGAATCAGAAGGCCTGAGTGCTTCCACTGGTCAACTCTGTACTGTAGAACATTTAACAGAGGAAGTAGTATCACATCCACAAAGTAGGGACACAGCTAACACTTCCACTATCCATACAACAGCATATGTTTTATGACATGCAAAGGTTATCATTTAAATGAAAGTGTTTCTGTAATCTATAAAAACCTAATTTCCAACTTGAAATTGTTTTAAAGAACACTTTCCAAAGTTAACATGAAATCACTTTCCACCTCCCTTCATCTGGTGTGACAGTGATTACCAATGTGGGGACTTGGACAATATGGTACAACATGATTTCAAGGAACATTTCCCACTAAGTACCATGCTCACAGGCGCAGGCGGCCCACTCACCAGTTATAATCAAACCACGATGCATAGCTGGGAATGATGATGTGGTTGGTCTGCTCTGTCACGTTATCTTCACCAGTATCAACTGATCGGCTCTGATCACCTTTGCTGGGATCTTCATCTTCCTACAGAAAAGAGACAAAGTTCAGAGAAAGAGAGAACTACAGAGAAATATACTAACAGCTTTCAAACTTCTGCTATTTTGTCACAGAAAAGGAAGCTATCTGATCCAATTTCAAGGACCAGGAAAATAAATTTCAAGTGAAAACAGTCTTTTGCAATTTTTAAGGTGCCTACACAAGATGTTCAGGTGACACAGATTTTATTCCTGCCTTTTACAGGTGAAGAAGTCAACACGCATGGTAAATATCTCATACCAATTAAATCTCAAGTTAATTAAAAGAAAGGCTACTTCTATACTGAGAAATTCAGACTCAACATCCCAAAACTTTTTCCACAATAGCTTGTTTCTTATCCAGTTTTACTTGACTAGGATCGCAAATCTAAATGATTAGTTCTCAAGTTATGTTGACTCAAGGACACGAATAAAGCAATAATGACAAGGCTTCCCCATCTCCAAAACTCAGCACTAGGGATCTGCTAACAAGTATATATGTGCATTATCTCATTTACTGCTGACAATAACAGCAGCAGATGCTACTTACGACGTGCTTTGTGGATGAGAAAATGATCCACAGAACCAATAAATTGTAATCAAGATATAACACAGGTGATCCAGCTAGAGGGCCTACACTCTCAATCACTCCCACTACTAAAAATTTCCTGATTTATATCAGAATATAAATTACGGAGGCTTTGCAAATGATTCCATCTAAAAACTTGGTTTTTGCTAATACAGTAATTTCACAATCATTGCTTCCTCAGAGACACTACCTGGGAAGATGAAAATTTCCTTTTGATAACTTTGGGGATCAAGAAACAAATTATTTTGGGGTATGTTAAAAAAAATTTAAAAATCATAAGGACCTCAAAACAGAGTATTTCTAAGGATACTTCTATTTCAGTATTCCTAACTAAATCGTTACCTTTCCTCCTGTTGTGACGGTTTCTTCATCCTGCTCATCTGTAAAATAAAAACACATCATTTATTTAAAAAAACAAACAGGTAAAGCTGTTTAGATGACTTGGAAACCTTAAGGTTTAAGTAACTGACACTGGACAGAGAAAAGAAAATGGAGCATTAAAGCAAATCCACCTCAAAATAACTCAGTAAATTAGAACTGTACACAGAAACACAGAAGTGAGTAGAAATTCAAAGAAATTCAAATTCAAATAAACAGTTTAATATTTCCAACACTGGGTAATTTACTATCTTAGTCATGATCTTACTTAATCATAGGTACGGGCTTGACTAGGGCTCTTGCCTCCTGAGGTTTGGTGAAATAAGTAATGGCACTTGGATCCTAGCGGAAGCGTCAAGAATGAGGAGTGAAGGAAGAGGTTATGACATTCCCTACAGACAGTCTGGCGAGTGTGAACACCTTCTGAGGACAGGGGACTCCAGGACCTAAAGGCTGGCCCTGCACAACAGGAGCAAGCCCACATGTAATTTCAGCAGGGCAGCTGATTTCCACCGTGAAAAGTGAAAGTGCCAGTATGACAAGAGTAAGAGATCCTGGTACAAATAATTACAGTAAGTTTCAGTAACACTTTGTTTTTTTAGAATTGCTATGATCATTGGCAGTGACTAAGGCACTGGAAAATTCAAAGACAACACGGGAAAGTTTGGTTTGTTTTAACTTATTCATTTAACAAATATTTCCAAGAATCTGCTATTTGAAAAGCACTAAATAAGCTGATTGGAACAGGGGTCAGGAACCTATAGCCCACAGACCAATCTGGCCGTTGCCCGTTTTGTATGGAATCTGGGAATCTGACTCTATTCCTGGTCAACAATTACTGATAAGGGTGGTCCACTGTGTCTTGACTATGCAAAGAATGCAACTTACGAAGAATTCTTGCTTTACCTCTACAGCCTGGAGTTTGTTATATAATTTAACTACAACAACTTCTTTAAAACTCAAAAAATACTGACTTAGAAACAATATTACCACCTTTGCTAATTTGCAGGAAAAGATTACACTGTGAGAAGTGCAGATCACTAAGATTGAAAAGAATGGATCACAGAAAATCAAACTTCCTAGTACGGTAGCAAACCAACCACAATGGTATTAAAGTAGCTGTGGTTACTATCTGCTGAAAAGTACAGCAACTGAAAGCAACATCTCTCAATAAAGACAAAGATATCAGACAAGCTGATAGATGTAGACAGAAAACAACACAGAAGTATATAGATTTTCTTGGTTTTTACCTAGATCGGCTACAGTTCCTCCTTTAACAGGTGTATTTTCACTATCTTTCTTTGGATTTACTAGAAGAAAGAAAAAAAAATCATGTTTTAGGGGGAAAGTTCTACTTGTTTTTAAGAGAAAACCAGAATAGGATATATGTAAAAATGTACAAATCTCATTGCAACTGCCCCATCACTCAGTCCTCACCTTCATATAAAAACCACAACCCTGGCTGAGACGCAAACTACTTGATGTAACACACCAGGTTTGTAATTAATACCAAAGCACCAAAATTTTTTCATCATAAAAGTAAACAAAATAGAGCAAAACATAAAGAGAAGCTTTTAATCCCTTTTCTTAAAAAAAAGTATATTAGTTTTTTGTGCATTTGTTGATTCTCATTTTTGTGAGTACTGATACCTTTTATACATCTACGTGACGTTGAAACATACACTGAGAATTAAACATCTTATATAAATATTATTCACACTGTCCTTAGCTCTCTGCTTTTCTCATCTGTGTAATATTTCCATGTAAGAATTTTTAGTTACATTTCATTCCTTTCATTTTTAATAGACCCAGTGTGTCCGTGTAACTAGCCCTACATTGATTGAAACTTGATTTTCAATTTTCTACTGCCCTGTAATCGACATCATTTTACACTCACTGTTACGCACGCACAATGAATGTTTATATATAGGTCTACATCTGAACTGGCCATTCTATTCCACCGGTGAATTCAGCCATTCCTGTGTCCACACCATACTATATCATTATAGTTTCAGAGTTTAAGTATCTGTTAGGACTACCACCACCTTCATAGGTCTTTTATTTCAAATAAATCTGTTAACTACTTTTATAAATATTCTCTTCCATATGACCTTTAAAATACATTTTTGTGGTTTGTAGTGCCCCATTGTACAAAATGCAATGATTTTCAGAAATGCATATAACATATCATAGATTATTATATTTTTTCAGTACAAAAGACAGGAAAGGGCATAAATTATATTACGGTAAATTTCACACATTTTTATCTCAACTAAACAATAGTGATTCTAAATAGAGTTGATAAATTAAGTATATCGTAATACCTAGAACAAACTACAAAAAATTCAGCTAAAAAGCAAACAGAATAGAAAATCCCCAGGCAGAAAGTAGAGTAAGTGGTTGCTGGGTGGGGGAGGGGTAATTTGGACCCCCAAAAGGTATTGGGGTTCTTTTGAGGGGGATGTAAATGTGCTGAAATTAAGAGGCAAGCCATCAGGAGGCCATGATAATCCTAAATATATATCCCCTTGATTAGCAGAGCTTCAAAGCACATGAAGAAAATAACAGGAGTAAAGGGAAAAATCGACAAACCCACAATCACAGTTAAAAGAGTGTAACACCCTCTCTTCCCAATAACTGATTCAAACACATTAACTTGTTCAAAGAAAAGTACTCCACTTTTTCTCATACTGATTCTGTTGGGATTTCTAAAACATGAACTTTAAAGTATCACTAAATTTAGAGAACTTTTTGGTTCCAGTATGTTCTCAATAACCAAAAAGCAAGAGTATGCCTAAAGATGGGGAAAGAGGAATTTCATAAACACTAACATTAAAAAGGGCAATCTATTCATACTTGAAGGTTGAGAAGTGGGGACGCGGAGCAAGAAATCAACCATCTCATGGCATTGCTGAGAATGACTGAGTCATGCCTAACACTCTCATAGTCCAGAAAGAAGGCAACAAACCATTTTTTGGAAGTACCACTTCCTCTATGTTGGGTACAGGTGTTGGGTCTTCCATATCCTTGGTAAGATCTTCCTGTTCATCTTCCTCCTTCTGACTTCTGCGCTTCCCATAAAGACTGGCTTGGCTAAAACATACAAGAGCATGTGAAAAATAAACAAGACTACTGTAGCTATTTACCGCAAGCAATTTCAGGGGCTTTACCTTCACTATTGTTAGAGTCTATGCCCAGAATCACTTTAAAAGACAAATGAAAGCAAACAAATTAGATACATCTCCCAAATTACAGCCAAAAGGAACACAGAAGTTATTAGGCATGAGAAATAGACACAGAAATCCTACTATACAAACTGAAGACCATATCCAAAAAGAGGCTTAAATTAGTGTAATAAAACATCTGCTAAGGAAATATGGCACGTATTACCTCAGATCATAAACAATCAGTTACATAAGAAATTTTGTCAAAGGCCTGAAAAACTGTATTTTCCTGGCTATTTATATCACTCAAATACCAGGAAGCACAAAGCAGAATCACTTAGGATGGTACTAATTTGTTACTAATTCTTTTTTGTAAAAATTGTCATTGCTCGCCTGGCCAGCGTGGCTCAGCAGTTGAGCATCGACCTATGATCCAGGAGATTGCAGTTCAATTCCAGGTCAGTGCAAATGCCCTGGCTGGGGGCTCGATCCCCAGTAAGGGGCGTGCAGGAGGCAGCTGATCAATGACACTCTCATCATTGATGTTCCTCTCTCTCTCCCTTCCTCTCTCTGAAATCAGTATTATTTATAAATTTCATTTAAAATATTTTGAGCATTCTCTACCATTTACAAAGTATCTACTTCAGGCCAGGTATTGTATAAGAACTTAAGGCACAGGTTCATGTCCTGTATGATTCATTTTGATCACAAATGGGATAGGTGACAAAATCAGAGGCACACTGACATTAACAACTATGAATATAATTTCTTAAATTCTTTAGCAGCCATGCTTCTCAATATATACCTAGTTGCAGAAAAAAGAGTGTATTCAGGGCACCCTTGTATAAAATAAGGAATGAGATGCCCATCAGGTAACCACCCATAACAAGATGAGCTTTCAAAGCAGACTTCCAACCAAATGAAGACTTCCTTTCAGCACAACTTCCACTGTCAAGGTAAAAACCTGGGAAGTCCTCTGGAGTTTGTCTGAAAGCCCTTCAAATCACGCTCTGGCTCTTACCCTTTCTTCCCACTCTTCTTCCGTGACTCTGTGGGTGTGGGAGGTGGAGGGGAAGGAGAATGTTTCCTCTTTCGAGCATTAGCTGATGCTTTTCTATCTCTTCTCTCGGGACTTCTCACTGGCTGGGAAGAAATAAATGGAAATAAGTATCAGTCAGCTTTACTGATTCCTCAGTTTCTACAAACCTTTGCCCAAAGGTGAATTTTTCAAAAACCTAACATACAAAACCCCAGAATTTGAATGTCCCCATTGAAAAGGACTCTAGAATCACCAGTCTCTATCTCAGGTTGTCACAAACACATCTAAACCTTCTTCTCAGCCTCAGGTCTCTCTCTAGTGACACAATTATCTCACAAGTTGTGACTTATAAGGAATCACAGATAAATATTTAAGTGATTGGGCTTCTTAAAAGATCAGACTATTAAATATCAAGTCCTCCACCTCAAAAAAGGACTGAACTGTAACTCTGAGACCTTTAAGGCCTATACTTTGTACTAACTACTGCATGTGTATTAATAGAGCTATTAAAAATATTAAAACTAATGAGTTTTTCCTTGGAAAACCAACTCAGTTAAATTATCCTGTGCTGATATTTGGTGTATCAAAATTAAAACTCAGACCTAGAGAAATGATCAGCTGTATCGCTGTCATGCTGCATAGGCCACTTTAAATCTTAGCAACCCCAAGATTTTCATGCCCCTTTCTTGGAGATGCCAGCTCCCGATTTGGCTGATACGGCCCCTTGGTGACTTTCGCATGTACTTGATAGCTGATGCACCCTGGTCTGTATGTGAGTTTACCAATGAATGCGTGGGAACATTTAGGCCGAGAAAGCAGCAGCTCCTAGTGGACAACAACCGGGCCACACCCAATAAATACCTCGTCACTCCTGGCTGAGAGGCGCTGTCGGGAACTCACTGGCTTCCGGTTCTCATCCACCTCGTAGTCCTCCTCATTCATCCATTCATTGAAGACATCAGTGTCCAAAACCCATTTTGCATGAACCTAAAACCACATCAAAGCATGACTATCTACATAAATAATAAATCACTTGAAACTATTTAAAAGTATTAAAAAGGAAAGAGGCTTTAAAAGTACTTGAAAGAAAAGCAGCCGATTATTGTAAAATTCTCAATGTGTTACAAATTTAAAACTAAGATGAACAATGACACGTGAGTGGCCACGTAACCATTTAAATTCCATGTTTTTTACCGAATAAACAGAGTAAGAGAGTTTTAAGAATTAATTTCCTGCCCTGCCAGTGTTGCTCAGTGGTTGAGTGCTGACTCAGGAACCAAGAGGTCACTGGTTCAATTCCCGGTCAGGGCACATGCCCTGGGTTGAGGTCTCAATCAATATTTCTATCTCTCTATCCCTCTCCCTTCCTTTCTCTTTAAAAATCAATAAACATATTTTTTAAAAGGATTAATTTCCTGAAATTAGCAACAGGGAAATATGGAAGAAAAGTATAAAGTAGTGCTTTTTAAATTCTTACAACTTTCAAAATTATTTCCACATTGAAAGCTTAAAAATACAACTCTTATCATTGTAACAGGAATGATTAGTAAAATAAATCTACTGTAATGAAAGCTATGCAGGCACTGTGTCCAGCCGTCCTAAATAGCACCAGGAATGATGTTCAGCTCCAATCCTCACTCTCCTCTCAGCTACCTCAAACCACATCTCCCTCAGCTTTGGGGTCTCCTCAAACATCACTGCAGATACTTCATCTAAGACCCAGATACTGAGGCCTTCATGGCCACTGGATAGTTCTTAACAGGATGACAGGAAAGGAAGGTCATCATTCTGTATCTCCTTAAAATCCTTGTGGAGAATAGCTGAAAAGAGCTATTAAGTCACATAATAATTATTTTTTTTTTTAAAAAGAATCTTTCACCTTCCATGGCTTTTCTGGAATTGGTGGATCTTCAATTTCTGCATCAACATCATTACTATGAACCCAAGTATCATAGCTATAAAGGCAAAAAAAAAAAATAAAATTCAATTAGATCCCAAGTTCATTCACTAAAAAGATTTTAATCAAAATGTGAAAATATTTTTCAGAGAGACTAGTAGGATGCAGTAACAGCAATTTATCACACACTTCTGTCTCCACCACTCTGACAAGAAAACTCTTCTGTAGGGGTCTAGTGTAATCTTCACATTATTCAACCTAAAGTTCAAGCCTCGTCCACAGAATTTTAACAAGCCGATCACTCTCTCCTCAAGCATTTCCGTTACTTGGCCTCCAAGACAGTGCTATCGACTGGTATTCCTTCTGTCACCAGCCTCTCCCTCGGTCTATTGTCAGCTTCTCCTCTTCTCCCAAACCTCATCAATACTGGAAGCACCCACAAACCCCATTTTAGTTTTTTGAACAATCTTTTTTTTTTTAACAAGCATCTTATCTGCTTATTTACTTTTTGGAACAATCATCTGGTTTTTTTGGAATAATCTTCTTATCTACTCATTCACTTGGTGATCTCCTGCAGCCCCATGGCTTCAAATATATACTGACCACTTAAAATCTTATACCTGCCCTCTTCTCTAAATTCTGGATTCATGAATCCAACTGTCAACTCATATCTCCTCTTACAAGTCTAATAAGGCTTTTAAGCCTAATACACTCAAAATTCAACATACAATGCCATCCTGACCCCAACAATGTGTTCTAGTCAGTCACTCCAATCTCACTAAATGCCAACTCTATCATTCCAGTTGTTCTGGCCAGAACCCTTGTTGCTATCTTGCCTTCATGCTCACTCATGCCCCATAATCCAACTCCACCTTCAAAATACGTCCAGAATCTACCTACTTCTCACCATTCCACTTCTGCCCAAAGCCCAAGAGTCTATTTTTCACATGTCAACCAGACTGATCCTTTTGAAAACAAAGTCAGTCCACATTGTTCCACTGCTCAAAACCTAACTCAGAATGAAAGTCAAAATCCTAACAGTAGCTTGCCAAGGCCTCGTGATTCTAGTACTCGTCTCTCACTCAATATATTCGAGCCACTTTATGGAGCTTTAGTGCCATTCTTTAAACACGCAATGGCCACTTCGTGTCCTTTAAATATGCTCCTCACTGCCTACATATCCACAGACCTCACTTCCCTTGTATCTTCACATGGCTTATCTCAAACGTTCTCGTCGGTGCAGTCCAACTCACTGATATAAATCATTCCCCCTGTCCCTTCATGATTTTGAATTAAGCAAAAAATTACCTACCAAATACAACTTTGTCAATGCTATTATAATTGCTAATGGAAATATATGAATGAAACACAAGTATGGTAACAAGTATTGGCTTCCTGTAGCCACTACTCAGAAGTCAGTTCAAAAGCATCTGGAACAGCCTGGCCAGGTGTGGCTCAGTGGTTGAGCATTGGCCTAGGATCCAGGAGATCGAGGTTCGATTCCCGGTCAGGGCACATGCCCGGGGTTGTGGGCTCCATCTCCAGTCGGGGGCGCGCAGGAGGCAGCTGCTCAATGACTCATCATTGATGTTTCTGTCTCTCTCCCTTCCTCTCTCTGAAATCAATAAAGATATATATATATATATATATATATATATATATATATATATATATATATATATAAAAAGCATTTGGAACAAACACTGCTCTATATATCTATTTCTAGCACTCTGGTAAGTTTTTTAGGAACACAAACATAAGTGAGAGGAAAACAGTTTCTTTGCCACTAAATTAACTATACCAGGTAAAAATTACAGTGGTAAGAAAAAATTGGTGACCTTATAATCTTTAAAAGTCTTGAGTAGAAAATGTTACACAGGTAGAAGTGAGGGCACAAACTATAGTTAATAAAATGAACTAACAAGGTCCCTTGAAAAGATACGACTTGAACCAGCTATTACATCTTATTTGCTACATAAAGAAAAGGTTAGCAAACAGGCTAACATGTATTAAAACGCGTTGTTAGAAAACTTATTTCAAACATTTACTTACTTAGCTTGTCATCATAAATTTGAGTTTCTATCTTAAATGTCTTAACAGACAAACTGATTTCCTATAATAGTTTCTATAATACTGAAAGGTTTTAATAGAAGTCTTGAGACTATAAATGTTTCATAGAAAGTATTTTACTTAAACATTATTTAAAAATTGTTCATTTAAAGTAGTCAATTGTGGTTCAAAAGAGGCTGATAAGCAAGCTGACTTGATTTGGTTCTAATTAACTCAAACGTATAAAGACCGTGTATATACTCTTAAAATTCTGAACATATCTAAAGACATATTTTCTCCTATAAGAACAGAAAAATACGTTCAAATACATCACAGAGATGCCAGTAAAAAATTCACACTGCGAAATACATCACAGAGATGCCAGTAAAAAATTCACACTGCGGCCCTGGCCAGCGTGGCTCAGTTGGTTGGAGTGTCATCCTGTACACAGGAAGGTCATGGGTTCGATTCCTGATCAGGGTATATACCCAGGGGTTGGGTTCAATCCCCGGTTGGGGCACGTGTAGGAGACAACGACTGATGTTCCCCTCTCTCTAAAATCAATGAAAGCATGTCCTCAGATAAGAATAAATACTCACACTGTGGTAAACTACGGAGTAAATAACCTGGTTTCTTAAAATAAAACACTACATGCGGGGGGGAGAACCTATAAATTAAAAAATACTTAAGAAATATATCAACTAATTACACGATGTGGTTGAATTCTAATTCGAACAAACAGCAATCAATTTGACAATGGAATGCTTACTTTTTTAAAAAATGAGTCCCTATCTTTTAGAAATGCTACTGAAATACTTATTCTTGCAATACTGAAATGGGATTTACTTCCAGCAATATGGGAAGGCTAGAAGTGGATGGGGGCACAGGGGAAGAGGGATGCTCTGACACAACCCTCATGACGCAGAGAACTTCCACTTGACAAGACAGCGGTGAAACGAACCCGAGCAGCCTTAGGGTCCTGTAGGTCTACGATCCAGACATGGAAGCCCATCCTCATTCCCAAGCGCCCCACAGGAGCGTAATGCTAAGCAGGTCCCAGTTCCTGTTTATAATACTCTTTATATTTAGGTGCTGAAACATCGCCGGAGTTACAAGATGTAGAAATAACACCACCACCAGAGAAATGTATTTCTGCCAAGAAGACCTTCATTTTAGACCTGCAGTAATTTCATCCTTAATGGTATGACATGAGTAGCTTTTGGAAAAATAAGTCATAAAATACCGGGAAGGAAAATTCATTTCTTGAAGGAAACAAATCTAAATTAGCAGTCTAGTATCATATGGAAGAACTGTTTTGGCAAACACAGCAAATACATCAGTTTATTAAGAAAAATAAAGGCATGTGATTTCATGAATTCCATAACTTAAATAAGAAATCCAATAAAGACCTAAAACAGTGAGATCAATAACTAAAAGTAATCAACAAAACTGTCACTATTCGTAAGTGGAACCGTATGCAGGTGCCTCTGGCCAGCACTGACAAAACCCTTACACCCAGCCTCAGGACACATCGACATTACCTGTCAGGGTAAAATCCCCAGTGTACTAACACCTGCTTGTCCTTTCTCATCACAGGTCTCAGCCACTCTTCTGAAAGGGAAGAAGAAAGCGCGTCAGTGGGGCTGACAAAATAAGCGACTAAGCCACTATTTAGATTTAACTGTTACTCAAAGTTTTTGGTTTGCTAAACGCTCCCCCAAAGCAGCTTTTCATGACGAAACGTTACCTACCACCCTTTTAAGGGTAAGTTTTCCGTGGTATTCAGGCTACAGCACTCCATCAAAGCCTTTATCAATACTAGTACTTCTTTTGTTTACTCAGCCTTCCCAATGAGACTGTAAGTAATATGATCACATAAGACAGATATTTTTATTTCAAGTCCCCTTACCAAAGATAAAGATACATATTTATGTAATCAGATGATTCTTAATGATTTTAATCAGTTAAATTATATCTACTTTTCAGCATTTGGTATGATGGTATTTCTCTGGTAGTCTGAATTTCACTTAGGACACTTGTTTCCAATACCGAGGGACCTAATGAAGCCCCTTGAAACCCAAGAAACAAGAAAACTTAGTAAGTGAAAACAGATAAATAAAATTGGCTTTCCACTGCCAATTTTACATAAAATAGCCCCTTCACACACTAAAGGCACGAAGCCTGCATGCCTAGGCTCTTTGTTAAGCAGCCAACTGCCCACCTTACAATTTTGAAAGAGCAAAGGAAGAAATCGGGCCCTGTTTCTTAACCTGATATCCCAAAATCAGGGATAGTGTTGCACACTTACCAAGGAAAAAGTGAAGGGAAGGCAGCCAATGGGCCTTCCAGAACTCAATCTGTTTAAACAAAACAGACTATCTAGTAAGAGCTACCTTTTAGGAGGCTAACATGGCCTCAGCTGCACACTTCTCTTCACCGAAACCATCGATGCTGCCTACCTTCTCCACCGAACATGCACAGCTACCCACTACCTCCGCCTACATCCACCAAATAAAAAAAAGCTCTGTAAACCAGAACTTGTGTCTTCTCACTTACCCACCCTTATCTCCTACTATTCTAAGACATAAAAGCCCAACTTTGTCATTTGCTTTTCCTCAAATTTCGTAATATATCGCCTCCATGCTTTTTCTTATTTTGTACCCCCTTCTAGCAAGCCATACTCAAATTCTTACTAGTATCTTAAGACCCATTAAATATCCCCTTTTATTTTAAATTTTAATTAATTCACATAAAAGGGATACTGCATTTTTTAGGGTTTTACAACATGATTTTTAATGTGCTATGGCTGGTATTGTTACATTTGCACACTTACCTGAAGAAGGCACATGTAAGGAGCCCAGCTCTGGGTTTTGCTCAGAGCCAACATTTACCTGACAGCCAGTTGTTCTAAGGAAAATCCCACAATGTGCCGAATCATATTTTATATTTAAAAAATAACCTCCAATTCAATATATTAAAAATTAAATTTAAATGCTATCTCTTAACGATTACTCCAACTTCTAATAGCAATACCAAGCAAACATCAGTAAACTAGGTTGTATTAAACAAAGGGGGAAAACCTCACATGAATAAGGAATTACTAAGCAGCTAAGATGTAACAACTGTCAGTTCCAACCTTTTGTAAAAGGCAACTGTTTTCAGTAAGTTCACAATTTAAGCATTTATACCAGCCTATCAGAGAAACCTTTAGAATTAGCCAGCAACAGAATCAGTCTTCTAACATACACAGCTATCCACCACCTCCACCTAGCGGCAACCAGTTGCTACTACCTAGAGGGACAAAAACAGAAACACTAAAGGCAGGGTGAGGTTTCTCCCTTTATAAAACCATAATAATCACTAGGTTAAAATTGTGACTATTACAAATAAAGTCAAATTTCCAGCTATCGAAACTAATGATGAAAAGACCCAAATACAACAGCTAAAACTATAAAACTCTTAGAAGAAAAGTTAGGTGTAGAACTTCAGGACTCTGGATAGGCAATGGTTTCTTAGATTCAACATCAAACACACAAGCAAGCAACCAACCAAGCAAACCAGCTAACCTAACCTCTTGTAATTGTTTTTAGCATCTGTAGAATTTAGCAATGTCCTCCTTCCACTATTGACATTATTTGTTCTTTCTTTTTTCTCACTTGTTTGCAGCACAATTAGTCTCTTTTCTAAGAACCACTTCTGATATTGCTGAGCACCTTACTAGTGTAGTTTGTGCTTCATTAATTTTTACTCGTATTTTCCTTTATTCTCTAGCTTTAATTTGATGCTATTTTTCTAGTATCTTGAGACGGATGTGTGAACCATTGACTTTCCAGTCTTTCTTCTTCCCTACACATACATTTCCCTTTCGATATGGCATCAGCTGTATCCCAAAAAGTTAATTTCCTTATACTTTATGAATTTCATAATTATTCACTTCCAAAGATTTTCCATTTCCACTGCAATTTCTTCTTCCATCCATGGATTACATGGCAATATATTTCTTAATTTTCAAGCACATGAAAATTACCCGGTAATCTTGTTACTGACTTCTAGCATATCTGCACTGATAAGAAAAACAGTGCAGGATAATTAGTTACTCAAATCTGATATAATTGAGAGCCACTCCATAGAGAATTATTTCTCAATCTAAATTAATTAATTTGGTTAATTAATAATTCATATTTTGTTTCCCAACTTTCCAACCTCTGAAAGAGAATGGTTAGCAGAAATCAGTTGCCATAGGTCTAATGAACTCTGGCTAGTGACCAAATGAGCTTTCAGGATAGCAGGGCTGAAAATCAGAATCTAAACCATTACAAATTCACCAAACTAACATATTTCTGAGGGGCCCTTCACACAGCCAGTAAGCCAATCTTCACCAGAGACGTTCTTCTATCTTGTAATGTCTCTTAATTTTCAGAACACAAGAGACATAGCAAACATGAACTAAGTAAATACACAAGGCATGCCTAGATTTAACACCCAGAAAGTAATTACTGACAAAGAAATAAAAGTCTAATGATTAGAAAGTTGGACATCACAGAATTAGTCTACTTAGCCCAATTCAAAACTAAAAATAAAAAATTATAAGTTCAAATAATCTGTAGAATTTAATACAGTCAAACCTCGGTTCTCGAACGTCTCCCATCTCAAACAATTCAGTTCTCGACCAAGTTGTTCACAGAAAAAATACCTCGGTTGTAGAACAAAAAACTTCGGTTGTTGACCCGACAACCTTTTCATGCTGATACCTGTATGTTCAGTCACGTGTCTCTCAGGTGACAAACAAAAGAGAGAATGGGCAAGTATGAATCAGTTTACTGCTAAACCTGGCCTTGTTAACATCTCAGGAAATTGTGCTCTGAATATTTTTGTGTTTTTTTGCTTTCAGGGGTCTGGAACTGATTAATTCAATTTACGTTACTTCTAATGGGGGAAAATGATTGTTTTTTTAACAAATCGCTTCTCTAATAGCCTTCTAAAACTAATTAAGTTCGAGAACCAAGGTTCCACTGTACTTGAAACTCTTTCTAAAACAGCCAGTTATACCGTTTAAACCTCTGCTGATATAACTTAAAACCCAGTGAAGAGTTTATCAGTTCACAACCAAAAACTAACTTACCATCTTCCTGTGAGGAAGGATACGGATAAATGTGGTGGGAAGCTTTTGACTTCTCATCAGTAAATGTCCCCTGAAAAGCAATGAAAAAATAATGTAAAATTAAAGCACGTCACCAAGAAACTATGAGATGCCAGAAGCAAAGAGCCTAAAAATTATAAAGGCATTATTTTACTTATACTTTAAACGTATTATTTTAAGACTACAATATTTTTATTATTTTTAGTCAGGGAAAGGGATAGTGATGAAAAGGAACAAACAAAAATAAATTATCTGCAGATACAGTTTACACTGTTCTATGGTAAAATAATACAAGCACTCTTAGCTAATTCTCTATGTATCGCTCTCTGGGTAACCTTATCAGTAGTATGAGTATCTCTAATTTTTCTTTTTAAATCCTCACCCAAGGACATGTTTTTATTGATTTTGGGGCAGGGGAAGAAACATCGATGTGAGAGAGAAATGTTTACTGATCAGCTGCCTCTCACATGTGCTCCAACCAGGGATCAAACCTACAACCTGGGTACGTGCCCTGACCGGGAATCGAACCCACAACTTTTTGGTGTATGGGATGACGCTCCAACCAACTGAGCCACACCAGCCAAAGCTGAGTACCTCTACTTCTTAAAGTTACTACAAAGTCATCATAAATTATCTTTACTACTTGAAGTGAATCAATGCAGGTTTATGGACATGAACCATACATGACCTAGGGCGAGAGGGCGAGAGAGAGAGAGAGAGAGAGAGAGAGAGAGAGAGAGACACACACACACACACACACACACACACACACACACACGGTAGGGCAAAAGTAGGTTTAGTTGTTCATATGGAAAATAATACAATAATTAATAATAGAAGAATAAACTCTGTGTTTTGTGTACTTGTAACTATAAACCTACTTTTGCCCTACCCTGTATATGCTGTTGTTGCTTTGAGTCAATGTTAGAAAAGTGGATGATTAAATGCTCAAGTCTTAGCCTGGTCACAGCTAGAACACTACACCCAGTCTAAAACATGACTTGGAAGCCATTTAAACACAAAAGTTCTCATTCTAGAGACCCCAAGAAGAATGAGAAGTCTTAAAACCAGGTACAAGCAGCACCTTTATAAATGTCCTGAGTATTGTCTTTGACGAGTATTTATTAATTATTAAAATCAGAAGAAAATAATGCTATTTTCAACTAAAGGAAAATTCTAACATTTAGGGCTATCTAAAGATAAATTAGCTACCAAATAAAGCACAAAATTCTCAATCACTAGAAGTGTCTGATCAAGAGTATTCAGTAGCAGTACTATTATTAGCTTTTAAGGTCTCCTCCCTAAGACTCTATGAAACCAGAAGATCTTTATATCTTGTGACCTCCTGGTTCATAGGTGAGCCTATTATAAACTACTAAATCTCCAACTGTAAGCAGTATTAGAAATCTTTGCTTTAGGAACTTGGAAGATATTTTACTAAATGCTAAAACATAGTTCAACTAGCAATCACTCTTGCAGCAGAAAAAATAGATATTTAATGAAGCTTCTCAATCCTAAGCATTACTAAAACTGTCACTCGAATGATGTTATTTCAGAAAATTATCTTCTACCTGGGTCTCCTCACTTAGTTTACATGACATGGGCCTGCTTATAGTTTAGCCCCATGTAATCACAAACCTACAGGCAGTAAACACCTAAAGTCTCAGACTAAAATTAAGTTATAGGAAAGAGGTGAAGATGTTAGAAGATAGCACTGGTACATGTGAATCAAGGTAATAGTAAGCTTATGGGGAAAACAGAATTTCCCAGTCATTTTTAAAAAGCCATAAATACAGTAATACATGTAATAAAAGGGAGACCAGGTTTACTTGAAGTAGTGTTTTATCTCCTCCCAAAAACTGTGTCACCAACTCTCAACTCTGTGTGCCTTTGTGATCACAGTGATGTAGAATATGCTCACTGGTCTTCTTTACTCTACATGAGCACATTTCACAATAAGACTATGACGACTCCGTCCCAATGCCTTTATTAAATGCTACTCTAGGACATATATGTGTATTAAATCATCACATAATATACGTTAAACTTACACAATATTATGTGTCAATTAGATCTCAATAATGCTAGGGGGGGAGTGCTATGCTAAGCTAGGAACTGGAGGTGAGTAAAGAGAAAAAAAGCTTAGTACTATAAGAACCCAGAAAGAGAAACTTATATTTAATGCAGATATAAACTGAAATCAAAAGATACTATGGTTGAGATTTATGTTTACTACTACATGATGTTTCTGTAGTGACCGTGTCTATTACCTGATGTCGTTTGATAATATCTTTCAGTTTGTTAGCCAACTTCAAATCAATGTCTGGAATGAGGTAGATGTTGGGTCTGGTGAGACAATTGCTCTGAGAAAGAAAGAACAGATTTTTAAATTCTCTTGGTTTTGAAATAATGTCACATTATTTATGCATCATCCTAATGGCAAAAGTGGCACTCAAAGCCATGTTGCTTAAAATGGGAAGATATACTTTAGTATGTAAAAGAATGTAAAAGTCTTATGTCTATATAAAACCTAGGTGCTCGGCAGGCTACTTAATGACACCCCCAGACCCCTTCTCTGTAGCTAGGTACACCTGGACAAAAAGATGTTGAGAATTATGACCTAAAGAAATTCATCTTTTTTTTCATTAAGGCACCAAACTGGTGTATTAATCCTCTAGCCAATTTTACCTGAACTTACTTTATCAGTCCAATGCAGTGTTTTCACCTACACCTTTTGTTGGCTGGGGGTAGGTGTGTACTCATTTTGGCTCATTACGTGAATTACTTAAAATGTAAAGATTGTGGATTATAGCTCTTTCCCCCCCACTTCTAATCTTACATAAAAAAGTGATTAAAACATGCATATTAACTCCCTCAACCACCACCAAAAATCAACAACAAACAAAAAACACTCAGCTATATCTCTAGCTAAAAGTCCAGGAGAAAACTTTTCAGCATTCAGTTAATGATAATACCTCACTAAATTTTTGCCAGATGCCTCCCCCCAGGAAGTTAATTCAATGATCATCACAAATTATCAATCAATAAAAATACTAGAAAAGAAAAGAAGAAAATGAAGTGTTCTCTCCTCCAGGTCATACACTAGTTGGGGAAGTAAAATCTATACTTATGGCACAACCATGAAACAAATCCAAAGAAAACCACTTTATAAACAAATGGCTGGTAGGATGAGAGAGTATTTATATTAAACATGAAAGAGACTCAAGTAATGGGTTTGGTGAAATTAATAAAGAAAAATATCATAGATCACTTCACCAGAAGCTTAAGGTCAATATTCCATAAATGACAAGTTTTAGTCATACTTTATAGCTCTAATCTCCCCCAAAACCCGTAAAAATAAAAGAACAATAATTTCAGAAAGTTTTTCTTCTTTTGATTTTTTTGGCAATCTAATGAAGCTAATATTAGAACTGAAGTATATCCAAGGAAAAAATGTGTAATAATTTAACTTTCTCAGTTACCTGCACCAATGTTTTTTCAATATTCATAAACATCTCAACGTTACGATCCATTCGGGATGGATTCTGTAGATCAAACCTCCGCCTAAAAAACAAGGTAACTAGTTAATTTGTCTCCTATCTTAAACAAAAGTAAAAACTTGGTTGTAGCATGCAATGCAAATGAGCTGGATAGATTTGGAATTAAAACAGTGCTACAAAATGAACAAGGGTATTCTCTCAGTCATATAAGGAAGCAGTGTCAACATGCAAAAGATTAAATTTTAAGACATTAAGATCCACTCCAGTTAAAATGAAGTATCTGTTCCATAAAGTATCCAGTTTTCCTTAAACCTAAGATATTTTACATCATATAGAAAAGTAGTCCAACAGCAGTAAACTACTACACCATTCTTCAAGTACAAAGAAAGTCTATCGACTTTGTATATGCTTAAACATCATTTGTTCACATTCAACGGTGTCTGGGTTCTCTTTGATATTACTATTGTCCTAAATGTGGTAAAATTCATCTTTACTTAAAATCTTTTCCCACAGTCTTTTTATATAAGTACCCAAGCATAATATTTTGGTGTTGTCTTCACTGATTCTTAGTCATTTTCAGATGGCTAAATCTTTACAAATTTGAATGCTTTCTCCATATTTTTTACTCAACACTTACTTTGCTTTTGCTTCCAGGGAGAATTTTAATTCCAGGGAGAGGGGTATAGCTTAGTGACTGAGAGTGTGGGCTGTGGAGTCAAACTTCTATATTATATCAAAACATGCAAATAAATACAAAACTTACCATCCCTGTTCATTTTTATACTTGTAAGCAGCCCCAAGAATGTGACACAAGGTGCCTCCAGCTTTGAAATCCATGAAACATTTAGCCTAAAAATGATCCAAGTTACACATTAGGAAAATAAAAGTTCTGACAAAATTACTTATGTCTGAATTATTTTATCAACTCAAACAACTCCTTAAATACTATCTGAAAAACAAAGAAACATAAAGAAAATTTTCCAAAAATGGATAAAAAAACATTTCTTTTCAAATTCAATTAACATATTACTCTAAGTATAAAATCTGTAAAAGGAAGATTTACAAAAGATACATCAAAATGTTTCAACAGTTGCCCTGGCTGATGTGGTTCAACTGGTTGGGCGTTGTCCTGTGCATCTTAAAGTTGCCAGTTCCATTCCCAGTCAGGGCACATGCCCAGGTTGTGGGCCCCATCCTCGGTAGGGGGCGTGCAGGAAGCAGCCAATTGATGTTTGGCTCCATGGATGTTTCTCTTTCCCTTCCTCTAAAAATCAATAAAAAAATCTTTTTTTTTTTTTTAAATGTTTCAACAGGGAACACTAATGCACAAAATACTGATATATGACAAACCCCACTGGTAAGTATAAAATTTGATTTTTAAAACATATGAGATTCCATAACAGACAATTTCCAACAATATGGTTTTCCTATAGAGTATGAAATATAGTATACATTAAATTTTTTCTAATTTAGTTTCCTAACTTTAAATTATCAAAAATTATAACTGAAGGTACCAAAACCTGAGCTTTCCAGAGCCATGCATTTTTTTCTCTAAAAACTATTGTGACAAAATAATATAATGATAAGAACTACATACTATCAAATATTAAGGAGACAAAAAATAGAATGGTGGTTGCTAGGGGCTAGAAAGAGCAATGGGGACTTACTATTTAATGGGTAGAGTTTCAATCTAAAAATGAAGTTCTGGAGATGGATGGTGGCAAAGTTTCACAACAATGTGAATGCATTTAATACCACTGAACTGTACACTTAATTATATATATTTTCCCACAATAAATCAAATTTCAGAAAATAAAAGATTAAGAGGTATCATTAAGATGAGCTCTTCCAAATTAAGCTGACAAGTAAGCCCTCTAAGTCAGTCTGACCATCCTGGTGCTTTTTAAATACATGGGTTCTGTGTTCCTAATTTATTTTACCCAACACTATTTTCAGAACATCCCAAATGCTGCATTACATATTCCTAAAATACATCTGGATGCAATTCTTATTGAACTTGCTGTTTACCTGAGAAAATGTACAAATCCACAATGCTGTAGCATTCGAGTCTTAAATTAGAAATAATGTGCGCGGTGTGCTTACTAGAGTAGAATGAGACTTAGTCCTACTACGCTTCCTGAACCGCATATGCCAGTCACTATGGCAAACGTGTATGCCACTCAGCACAATACTGAAATGACTGCTTTATAGATTTCTAGAATATGAACTCCTTGAGGACAGGAACAGTGTCTTATTCAAACCTTTAACACCAATATTCGGCAGAGTGCCTGACAAGGTAGGTAATCTATAAAAATTTTCTCAACAGTTTAAGCATATTAAAATAATTTAAAAAGTCAGGGCAAGGCTACCTAAGGAATATATATTGAGCAAACCTGAAAAGTAAAACATTGGCACACACAGTTTAAGATTAAGGTCAATTTTTGGACAGATATTAAATTTGAGAAATTAAATCATTATCATATACATATGCTTAAGACAGACAAAATAACTTCTACCTACCACTACAGGGACAAGTCGTAGATGAAAAGTATAAAACTGAGGCTTTCAGTTTTCCAGTGGTAAAAGCTGAACAGAAGAGGGAAATTCATGAACCTGTCATGGGCACACGCTCCAGCAAAAAAGTACAAAAAGAGAAACATCCCTAAATATGTGGAAGAATAAAAAACATCATGGATTCTTACAGCTTGCATGAAAATGGGTGTGGGATTCCGGCCCTCAGTATCAAAATCACCCAGATAAAAAAGTAACAGACCAGAGCCAAGGGATGAAGAGCTCGAGGCAGACAAGAGACTTCTCAGGGACACCGACTGGGCCCCGACTGACCTCCTCACTGGACCCTCATTCCAACCACCCCCACCCTGAAGAGGCCTTGCTCTGAGTGACACTGGATGTGCTTTAAGTACAAAAGGTCATGTTCTTAAAACAGTCTCTGAAGCAGAAGCGCAGACTGTTAGGGGAAAGTCCTCTTGATTAGCATGAAAAACCTAAAGAATAAGAGGGCAACGGGAACGACACTGAGCTTTCTGGGGCCAGCCAGGCCCCCGTCTTGCGAGAGCGCAGCAGCTGCGCACCCGTTAGAGACGCTGGGGGCCGGGCGCAGCTCTAACAGATGCTTCTATTCCCAGCTGCGTGACCACACAGCTCTTGATACACGGTTCTGTCTCTGGCACCTGAATTGGAATTCAATCTAATCTTATTCTGGATGTACACAAGTGGTCTCATCCTATTTATAGCCCACCTAAAATTCTGCTAAGCAGAATGAAACCTAGAAAAGCTAAATCTAACTGCAATACTTAAAAGTGCTTTAAATTTGTGCCAGTGCCCTTATTGCTTTGATTTATTAATTAATGACAAGGTAGTGCTAACGACTGGTAAGAAGCAGGGGATGCCCTGGCCCCGAAGCTCGGGTAGAGCGCCGTCCCAAAAAGGCTGTGGGCTCAACTCCCAGTCAGGGCACATACTCGGTTGAGAGTTCAATGCCCAGTCAGGGCATGTACGGGAGGCGACCTATAGATGTTTCTCCCCCACTCCAAAAATCAATAAAAACATATCCCCAAGTGAGGATTAAATAAAAAAAGGGTCATGGTTGTCAGGAATTAGTGAAGGAGGAGGAACCAACAGGCAGAGCACTGAGCTTTTTATGGCAATGACACTATCCTGTGTGCTACGATAATGGTGGATGCATGTCATTATATATTTGTCAAAACCTGTAGAATAATGGACCCTGGGCTAAGGAAACATAACTGAGTCTTCAAATCATGACTTATCACAACTAGACATATTTCTAAATTTAAAAGATCAAAAAGTTTCAAAGATCAGCATAAAAAAGCAGGGAAATCAACAAATTTTCCCCTACAAAATCAAATGTTAAAGAGAGAACAAAACCTACAGATTTGGAACGAAAATAACCCAGTATTTCTATACCGAGCCAAACAGTCAGAATATCTATCGCAAGAACAGAGTTATATTCTCACACAAGCGCAGAATCATCCCACCTACAAAATATAAAAATTCCACTGAATAGTATTCTACCCACATGGACTGAATCGGGAGAAAGAATGGAGAAGACCTGGCACAGCAGAAACTATAAGGAAACTACAACACAGTAAAATGTTAACAGCTAAGTCTCCATAGTGACTTTCCTGATGTTTAATGCAAATGTTAAATGACTCCTGAAAGAAGCTTCCTAGTTAAAAAGCAATAATATTCTGTAGCTAAAAGCTGATGTACTTACAGGGAGCTTGGTGAAGGCCGGATTGGTGACATGCTTCCCAAAGGCATCTTCCTGGAACTGGAGAAGCTGCACCACCAGCCCAGCCAGCGTTTTATTGGTAGGTGCATCTGCATGAACATACTGCAAGATAAAGACAGGGTCTCAAAAACTGGGACAATCGTACAGAATGTTAGCTTACTTCCTACTACCTACTGAGCACGGCACGGGGGCAGATTTATAAATGTCTGAGACTCGCTCTCTGCTGTAAAGAAGCTTACAAAAACAAAGGGATAGACAACAGTCTCTTTAGTTAACGGATCTCAGGAATGACAAATACGAAGCTTAAGAGATTAAACCCAGCCCGGCCTGGCATGGCTCAGCGGTTAAGCATTGACCTGGGAACCAGGTGATCGGGGTTCGAATCCCGGTCAGGGCACATGCCCGGGTTGCGGGCTTGATCAATGACTCTCTCATCATTGACGTTTCTATCGCTCTCTCTCAAATCAATAAAGATATATTTTAAAAAAAAGAAAAGAGATTAAACCCAGGCCATCCCACCTGGACCTTAGATGGTGAGATTCTGGACCTCAAACGAGCCTGGCCAGTGTGTTTTGTATGTGGAATGAATGTAAATAATGTGTGATCAGAAAGCAAACTATGTTGTATTTAAAACAGGTCCACAAATTCTTTAACACACCTCTCATAAAGAGGTGGGGTCTATACCCTCTTCTACTGAATCAGGACCATCCTCAGTGATTCACTTGCAACCAACAGAATGCAGAGGTGATACTATGTGACTTCTGAAGGTATCCATGCTGAGATGGAAATGTAAAAAGGCCAACCCAGTGGCAGGCACAAGCTAGTTTCACAGCAAAGATAATGGGCAACATGGCAGGGAAAGCATAAACTAATGAATTAAATTAAATGTAAAAGTTTAATTCGGTATTAAATGTTCAATATCAGTTTGTGACACCAATATTCAACAATTTTTTTTAAAACCTCTAATTCTGTATAGGAAAAATACCTATATTTTCATCAGCTTCACAAAAGGCAACAAAAAAATATATTTTTCTTTCGGTAGCAAGCCTCTCTCCCACTACCATCCAACATTTCAAGATTAATGTAGTTAAGTTTCTACTACAATAAATAACATTTAAGTCATTTACATATGGCAAAATATCGGCTGCACAGTCTACCATTACTATGTTGAACGGCTCTCAATTTGTGCTACAGCCCATCAAAGATAGAGCACAATAGACAAGGACAGTTCTTAAAGCTCAGCACCTCTCAAATTCTTATTTGTTCAGGTGCATTAGCTTTCTAATGAAACAGCCAGTGTGCAGTTAACTTTGCTGAAGGCTGGTTATTATGCTGAAATGTTTTATTTTACATCAACTCTTCTAGACCAAAAGTTAGTAAAATCCAGCCTGCTGCCTGTTTCTGTGTGGCCCGCAGCTGAGAATGATTTTTGCACTTATCTACAAGATTCCCAAAGGGGTCATTTAAAAAACACACAACCGCCCGGCCGGGCGTGGCTCAGCGGTTGAGCACCAACCTAAGATCAGGCGATCAGGGTTCGAATCCCGGTCAGGGCACATGCCTGGGTTGTGGGCTCAATCCCCAGTGGGGGGCGTGCAGGAGGCAGCCGATCAATGACTCTCTCATCATTGATGTTTCTATCTCTCTCTTTCCCTCTCCTTTCCTCTCTCTGAAATCAATATATATTTTAAATAAATAAAAATAAAAAACCCACAACCACCCTGCAGTTTTTTTGCATATGTTAAAGCAACATGAATAATTAATAACAGTAAATTTTTATTTTTCAGCAACCTGTAGATAACTGAATGCCAAATCCTAAAACTGAAAAAGACACCACCTTGGAGAAAGGCTGTTCAACTAAAGACAAATCAACCCCGCAGGCAAAAAATTATTTAATAATTGTTTTATGTATATAGTTTTGTATACATTGTAAACTTCACTGCTGAACATGTTTCATTCTATGTATCCTGTCATTTAGAATGAGAAAGGTTTCATGGGAACAACCCTATCCTTTCACAAGAAAGGCGGCCAGGTTCAAAGCCCAATGAAAATTATTACTTTAGATTTTAAAATCCAATTTTTAATTTATAAAATATGTGACTGGTCACTTTTTTCCAAATCACCCACAAAAATTACCAAACATGAAAATGTAAGAGATGTTTAATTCACATATGAAATTTGACATTAACGTACTATTACAAACATATCTTTTTAAAAAAATATATGTCTTTATTGATTTCAGAGAGAGGAAGGGATAGAGATAGAAACATCAATGATGAAAGAGTCATCACTGATCAGCTGCCTCCTGCATGCCCCCAACCGGGTATCAAGCCCACAAGCCGGGCATGTACCCTGACCAGGAATCGAACTCATCGATCTCCTGGATCCTAGGCAGACGCTCAGCCAGGCTACAAACTATATCTTGTACCCACTCAAAAGGCAGCCAATGTATGACTTTCAAGTGGTTTATAAATCAACTTTTAAAGGTTTAAAAATAGCAACATTCTACTTCTCGAGAATGAAGCTGGCTAACCACTGGATATATGGCAAAAGTATCACACCCACCTCCAACTTCTATCATCTGTCTTTAAGGACTATCTCACCTGATTCGAACAACAGTCCTATGGGAGTCACAGTCTTACTTTCAACTCACAAGGGAAAAATTAAAACACAAAAATCATGTGATCTGTTAGCAGCTAAGAGTACTAAACTCAAGTCTTCCAACCAAATTTAATAATCATTCCACTATCCCATACTGATAACTGAGTTCATTTTGACTGCTTCCAAAGATATATCACCTAGAACATAAAAAGTTCTTAACAGCTTTCAAAATACTGACTCCTGACCATGAAAAAAAAAATTGATTATATAGACTATTTAAGTCAAGCATTTTATCTTTTGATCAAAAAAGTTCAACACCCTGTTTTACTTAAAACAACTTTTTAGTCTCAAAGTATTTTAGTCTCAAAGAAAGTTATGAAGTTCCGGCCTTGGCGATTTCCTGAGGAGGCAGCCGATCAATGACTCTCTCTCATCATTGGTGTTTCTCTCTCCCTCTCTCTGAAACCAATAAAAACATACTTTGGGAAAAAAAAAGTTAGAAAGATGTGTTTAGAAAGCTTTATTAATAGGCCTGCTTTATATTACCTATGGCATTAATAAAGTTTAACTTGTCCCTAAACAATCCTATTGCAGCAAATAAGTCTTTAACTGTTAAATAACTTTAAAAAAAATTTTTAAATATATCTTTACTGATTTCAGAGAGAGGAAGGGGGAGAGAGAGAGAGAGAGAGAGACAGAAACATCAATGATGCCTGACTGGGTGTGGCTCAGTGCTTGAGCGTCGACCTAGGATCCAGGCGATCGGGGTTCCATTCCTGGTCAGGGCACATGCCCGGGTTGTGCGCTCGATCAATGACTCTCTCATCATTGATGTTTCTATCTATCTCTCTCCCTCTCCTTTCCTCTCTCTGAAATCAATAAAGATATATTTTTAAAAAAAGAAGAAAAAAAGAGAAATATCAATGATGAGAGAGTCATTGATCGGCTGCCTCCTGCACGCTCCCTGCTGGGGATTGAGCCTACAACCCGGGCATGTGCCCTGACCAGGAATCAAACCTCGATCTCCTAGATCCTAGGTTGCAGCCATGCCCAGCCGGGCTGTTAAATAACTTACGTAAAGGGCATTTAAATGCCTTCCTTAGGCAATCTACTCTAGTTTAGCAATCATCCTTAAATCTAAATCATTCTTAAATCTCATTTCAGAAATTAGACAAATTTTGGAGAAACTTACCTGATACCTTCAAGGTATCTGAGTTGAATCAATGTGAGATCAGTAAAGTTTTATAATCTGAAAACCACTCAGAAACTATGGACAGAATACAGCTCTCATCTTTATCAAAGTTAGGATGAAAGACATGTAAATACAAAGAAGGCAACTTAGGTAACAAAACAAGCTTCCCACTGCTACTAGGCCTAAAATGCAACCTCAGGCAAAGAGTTAAGCTCTTTAGGCTTCAGTTTCCTCTTATCTAAAGCGGTCACCTCCTCTGGACTTTCGCCTAGCTGAACCTCATTCCAGTCAAAAAGTATTCACTCTGTGTTGCTAAGCCAAATTTATCTACAAAGCCTAAATGAATAGGTTCCTAGACTAGTTTAATCTGTTCATTCATTGAACAAATATTTACTGAACACCTACTAACGGCATTTAGAAAACAGAAACAATACAAGGAGCCTGGCCAGACGTGGCTCAGCGGTTGAGCATCGACCTGGGATCCAGGTGACTGGGGTTCGATTCCCAGTCAGGGCACATGCCTGGGTTGCAGGCTCGATCCCCAATTTGGGGCGTGCAAGAGGCAGCTGATCAATGAGTCTCTCATCATTGATGTTTCAACTCTCCCGTCCTCTCTCTGAAATCAATAAAGACATATTAAAAAATAATAAAAGTTGCCTTTTAATTTGCAATCCCCTGGGTTTTCCACATAGGTGTCTATCTTTTTCACAAATTATGAGTTCCTTAAAAAGAGGGATTATGTGTAGCAAACACACACACACACACACACACACACACACATACACACACACACACAGAGGGCAGGGGAGCCAGGCAGGACTCAGAGAATCCCAAATCTACCACTCCTAACTAACCTTAGAGAAATTACTTAAATCTGGAGCCTTGGGTTCCTCTCATGTGTAAAACGAAGTAAATAATGTCCATTATTCAGGACTGGTGTGAGGATTTAGGTGAGTTATGTTTTAAGTGCCTGGATATGGTAGATGCTCAGTTGTTCACTGACGGCACGGATAGACCCACCAATAAAAAGGGGACTACCACCCAGCCAGTGTGGTTCAGTGGCTGAGCACTGACCTAGGATCCAGGAGATCCAGGTTCAATTCCTGGTCAGGGCACATGCCAGGGTTGGGGGCTTGATACCTGAGGTGGGGGGTTTGCAGGAAGCAGCCAATCAATGACACTCTCATCATTGATGTTTCTCTCCCCCCCCCCAAAATGGGGGAACTACCAATGTAATGTTTTTTATTCCATATAGTTGCTCAGATTTATCAATCTGAAAATGCAGTACTAAATGCAACAGAAAAGTTCAGTGGACAAGTAAAGATATGGTGTGTACAAAACAAGCAATAATACTTTCACAACTCGAACACCTCTCTCAGAAACTGATAGGATTTAGGTTGTCAAATCCAATTCTGAATCTGAGTAGGCTCAAGAAATATACTCTGGATTTAAGAAACTTGGAGAAGTCAAACTTAATTTTGACTTTGTCTTTAAGACCTCAGGGAAACGAAGCCAACATTAACCTACTGGCCTCAACACTCTGGGACAAATCCTTCAGTCAGCCTCACTCCACTTCCTCACCCACTCAAACAAATCTCTGAAGGATTATCCAAACCTTCAACTGCCCTCTTAAAATTGGGACCAAACAGATGCACAGAGTTCGGAGAGGTAGAAATTATTATTTCTCTTTCTTTTTCCCTTCCTTAATATTTGATTTGAACAATCCTATGGGAATCACAAAGGAATAAACTAAAGAAACATTACTGAGTATTTTTCTTTGTTAAAGCTACTTTGATAAAGTAATACAATATTATATGTCCATTATATCTCAATAAAACCGGGGGGGGGAGCAGGCTGGGGAGGGGAGAAAAAAAAATCAAGGAACATTGAATTTAAGACCCAAAGCACTGGCTGCAGGGTACATGTTAAAAAAATAATATTGTCATAATATATATTCAGTTCCCTTGGCCACTTCCAGAAGCTCTAATGCCTCCACAAAAAAGTAGTGAATTTATTACTATATAAGGGGCAGGAATATTCTTGTCTACTTTGTAGATAAGAAAAATCTACAATTCCAAATGTGACTCCGAAATTCCAGGAAAGAGAAAAAAAAAAGCATCTAAAAATATACTGTAAGTAATAATATATATTGTCTCTCACTTCCTAAAACTTCACATAAGAAGTAGTTATTTCCGGAAGTACCACAGCGTAATTGTCCAAAAAAAACCAAGATGCCTGCTCATGCCTAACAACTTCAAAAAACTCACAGGCTTCACTGTGCTATGACCCCAAATAAATTCAGGATGTCCCTTCAAAATGCATACACTAACGAGCTGATAACTCACTTAATTTTGAAAGTGAACTGTGTGTTAATAAACACTGACTTTATTATCACTCAAAGTGTGTACATTCCTAAACTACTTTATCTTTTCATTCATTCAGCAACTATGTACTAAGTAACTACTAAGGGAGAGGGTATGTACTAAGTAACTACTAAGGGAGAGGCTGTGTACTAAGTAACTACTAAGGGAGACGCTGTGTACTAAGTAACTACTAAGGGAGAGGCAATGAGTACTAACCCCGTTCAAGGACACACTGTACTGAACAGGCCCACAAGGTCCTTACCCCACTGCCCTGGTCTTCAGTGGGGAAGCACAGAACTGAAAAAGGCCTTCAGAAAACCTGGGGGCAGAGGGAATATTTTTGGCTGTCTGCTTCATTACACCTTCTAAGGGAGACATTCCTAAATATTGACATAAAGAGGAAGCTGAACACTTGTTATAATCAAGGGGTTAAGTCACTACTTCCAATACCACTGACTCGGCGGAACTCGGATCCCAAAGGGAGGAGAAACAGATAAATGAAACAATTTCAAAAACTGGAGCGAAGAAAATAAAGATAAGAAGTGGGGTGACCTAAGACCAGTGGGGTTCTCCGAGAAGGCCTCACTGAGAAACACAGGTCCAAGTGAACATTAAGTCTTGTACTCTCACTATACATAACCCCAAGTACTACAAAGTAAAAACTGCCCGTTTTTAGTCAGTTCTCATCAATACTGCAATTCAATAGATTAATTAACCTGCATTACTACCTTCCGAGTACAGATGTCCAAATTCGTTCCCTAGCAAATCAACAACAGGTAGGAGGCCCTCAGTCACCTCCCTTGACGTTGAAGCCTAGTCCCCAAACAAAACGCTGCCGCTTTTCCACGCCGGCCCGGACAGCTTTTAATAACCATTGTTCACACACCTAACAAAAGAGAAACAGTCACACCCAGCGGGTTGCTGGGCCCCACAGTTCCTGCGCACCGGGGGGAGCAGGGGCTTCGCCGGGGACGCGTGACCCCCGCGGCCGGGCCCGCAGCCCCGTGGAGCCGGGACGCGCGGGCTCCGAGGGCCGACCGCGGGGGCGTGGCGAGCCCGGCGCCTGCCTTTGTTGTCCCTCGTGGCGCGCGGGGGGAGGGGCGGCCCCGGGCCCGCGAGGCCAGTAGGCGCTCCGGGACCCCGTCGCGTGGCCTCCCGGCCCCCACGGGCGCGCGAACCCACCTTCTTGTAGTGCTTGCCCAGCCAGACCCGCACCGAATCCAGCTGGGACACCGTCTCCGGGCTCTCCCAAAACTTGCTGGCCGGGCCCCCGTCCTTCCGCCGATAAACGGCCAGGCCCGCGGCCACCGCCGCTCCTCCCGCTCCCGCGGCGCCCGCCGCCGCCCCCGGCCCGCCGCCGCCAGCTGCCGCGGCCATCGTCGCCGTCCGTCGTCCCCACCGCCCGGCCTGCCCCGGCCCTCGCGGCGTTCCCCGTTCGCACCCGCGCGCGCGCGCGCGCAGCCGTCACCGCCGCCGCCCGGCCCCGCCCAGCCAACCCCCTTCCGGCGCGGAGGCCCGGCCCCGCCCCCTCGCCCGGCAGCGCCCTAACCGCCGAGCCCTCGCGCGCACGCATGCGCAGCCCTCGCGCCGGGGTAGGGGCCGCCGACCCGCGCGGCTTCCGGCGTCTTCCGCGCGCTGCGCCTGGCGGCGCCGCCTCGGCCTGTGCGCCGCTGGCTCTCTGCGGGTTCCTGTGTCGCCGGGTCGTTAGGCGGGCGACAGCTGCATGGGGGTTTTCTGTCATCGCCGGCCGCAGCCGGAGGGAAAATCGCTGATGTGAGAAGTTCCGAGGGGAAAGCCCGTTTGGGGCCGAGTGCGGCGCGGGAGCCCGCTCGCTCGCCCTCCTACCCTCCGACCCAACGACCCTCCGACCCAACGACCCTCCGCTCCGAGCGGCCCATAGGCCTTTGTACGCGGCCCTGTGGGGCGACCGCGCGGGGCTGCTTCGGCCGCGCACACCTTCCTCCCCGCCGTGGCTCCAGCCACACCGGCCTCTCCGTGCCTCAGGGCCTTTGCACCTGCTGTTCCCAGACCTGCAGCTCTCTCTCTCCGAGGGTCACTTAGGCGCTTTCAAATTCATAGCTTCAAGGTACTTCCGGAAAGCGATACCTGACCTTACAATCTTTTTTTTTTTCTTCTTCTTTTAAGAGAAAGTTTATTTAGAAAGTTACAGAGGTAGTAGAAGTGAGCCAGCTGGGCTGCGTAGGCTCAGGAAACAAGTTACAGAAGCAAAAGAAGGGCCCTTGGAGGTTAGGAGAGGAAAAGGCGAAGGTAATGGCCTGGGGGGGAAGAGGAGGGGGAGGGGAAAGGCGCGGTCGTGCTCCCGGGAGGAAGAGCGCTGACCAGACAATCCTGAGCCGCTAATCGTCCTGGACATCCCCTGTGTAGCACTCGCCACGATCCACTATTTTTCTTATTTTTTTATCGTCCACGTAGCCTCGGTGCAGGCAACAGGGCCTGTTATCTAGTAAAGAGTGTTCAATAAATATCTGATGAATGAATGAAAGGCCTACAGAGAGGCAGAAAGGTTTTACATTATTAACAAAGTATGAAGAATGGCCGTTACGGAGTTACGAACATCATGCTCTACGACCCCAGAAAAGCAGGTGACTAATTGTGAGAAAGTCTGGTGAGCCCTTGAGACCAACTTTTAAGAATGAATGGGGTTAGGTGGAGGTGGCGCCGGCACAGGGTAGAGCGGCTGGAGGCTGAGGCTGGGGCCACCCAGGAGCTGAGGACTCCGCAGTGCTGAACGGAGGCCAGAGGCTGAGCCACTCCTGGACTTTGTGGTGTCTGCCTGGCGGGCTGACCAGACTCTCACTGTGACCCCCTCCAGGGTTCCCAAGGCCTGTTCCCTGACCTCCATCATTTCTTACAGGTTTTCCTCCCTCAAGCACTTGGAAATCTCCTTAAGACAGGGACCCTAAAGAGCAAATAAAGCTGTTACTTTAATAAACACTACAGTTTCCTCTAAATTTTTTTTTTTTTTAAAGAGTGAATAGAGTGTGATGGGAAGGAAGGACATTTCTGACACATGGGAACAACTAGAACAAAGGCATCAAGGTGTGAAAGCCTGCTTGGTGAACCGCTCCTTACGCCCATGGGGTGGAAGCAGAGATGTTACTTGGTTATGTGAGTGAATTTTGACTGCCCCGTAAACGTTGGGAAACCAGCTTGAAGAGAGGACGACACAATCAGATGTACAGATTAGGACGGCGATTTTCAAGCAGTGTGCTGCAAGAATGTTTAAAACATGCAGTACCTGACTATTTAGTCGGGGGCACTGACCTCTTTTCCCTTAGATTGTCAAACAAAAAAATGACATCAGCCAACGCAATAGCTGTCTGTTGTGAATGAGTCAAAGGTATACCTTTTCTTTTTGGTCATATTGACAAAAAATGTATTTTTTGGTGTGCTGTGGAATTTTAGTAATTTATGTGTGCCATGGGGTGAAAAAGGTTGAAAGTCGATGGATTAGGAAGGTGACAGTTGCAACAGTGTGAATGATAGCTCAGAAGAAGAAAGCCTGGAGAAAAGATGACCTGATAAATAGCCTAGGACAGAAAGGATGAAAATAAAATACGAGCAAGACGTGGGTCGTGCCCTCTAAGAGCTTAGGCTTTAGAAATAATGCTAATAGCTGATGTTCACGGAGCACTTACATTATGATTTCTGCCCTGTGCTAAGTACGCCTGCAGGTAAGGATATTGAGGCAGAGAGAGGTTAAGTAACTGGCTAGCTAGTATTAGAGTCAGGTTTTTGAACCCAGGAATTACTTTGGAATACTACTCCCTCTTCCTCAGTTCAGTGTGTTGTCCAGTACTAGCACGTGAGAAGAGCAGAGAAAATGCACTGGAGAGCTCAGAAAGCTAGTCCATTTGCCTGGAGCCATGGAGAGGGAAGTCAGCAGTGCTATGCCAACTTGTTTGCTCAAGTAACTTCTAAAATAATTTGGAAAACCATACACCTATTTATTTTTAGAAAAACATCTTTTCACGCCCAAAATAAGTGCTGGTTTATAAGAACGAGTGTGTTTCCCCTCAAAGTCCTCTGTGTCATCAGACTAGAAGTAACAATTTTAAAAGTCCCCCCCAAATGAAGTAATTGAAGAGCACATTATAAAGATGGACATTTTAAAATAAAATGGTTACATCACTTTTTTAAAAGTTTTTATTTTGAAATAATCTCACAAAAGGCAAGTACAGTACCTCTTCTCTTCTTGAATCATATGATGACAGTAGGTTGCTGACGTCATGCCCATCACTCAGAACACATCTCTGGGGCCCTGACTGGTGTGGTTCAGTTGGTTGGAGTGTTGTCCTGTGCACTGAAGGTTTCTGGGTTCCATTCCTGGTCAGGGCACATACCCTCCCTTAATATGCTTAAATCTACCTTGCTCAACCTCAAGGCTTTAGGACTAAATTATTTAAGAAGAGAGAGTAGGCGAATAGGAAAAACAAGACATCACTCAGACCTATTGAAGTCTAATAATTTGGTGGCCATAATAAGATATGGACAGTCCTCTCTCCGCATAGAAATGCAATACCATCAATATTATTGTGTGAGCAGAAACTATGCAAAGCAAACTTAGTAATCAATGGAGAAAACTACAATTAATCCATGGCCTTTAAACTTTTATCAAAATATCAAAAACCCTATTGGTTAGGTAAGGAAATGGATATAGTAAAATTAATTTCATTAGCCAGTTCACATTGGTTCCATAAAGTTATTAGACATTGATGATGGGCCTGGTAAGAAGCTAATAATGTCTTGGTAGCATAATGAAATTAGGATGTTCCCACATGATGGCATCAGATAAATGAAGTCAAAATGAGCCATTGCCTACTTAACCACAAGTTAAACATAATTACTGGTTTCAAACTCAGCCTGACTAACAAATACTACCTGCAGTCAGTGGCTCCTAACTAATAGCCACCACCACTAGAATTAATGTAGAATTAACGGCTCAAACCCAAAAGGTGCTTCCATTTATGAATCTTCCTCTGCTGCTTCTAGCAGGGGTTAAGACAAAGTCCAATAAGCTTTTGAGAAAATAAAAAGATGGGGGTCTGAAAAAGAATCCTCCTTTGTATCACACGTCCTAGAGATTGTGAACAAGCTACATGACTTTCCAAGGTTAACTATTAGCCAGAAAGATTCAAAACAGTCAACAGTAAGACAGTAATTGTATACATTTACGTGGCCCATGAAGGCTAACTTCTTATGTCGTGCTTGAATCCTCACTCTGTGGCTATAGTAGCCATGTTCATAGAACATCTAACCAATTCCCATCATGAAGTGTAATCCATAAACAATCTGGCCTTCAAGTCCACTTGCTACACCTATCAGGCAGTTACATACATCTCTGGCAACTATTTTGAGTAGCTGAAATTCTAAGTGCCATCAAATTGCTTTTTAAAAATTGGGAATGTCCAGTATTTGTTTTTCATTTTTATAGAAAATCTCTATCTCCTGATGAGTCATTGGAAAGCTGTACTATGAGCTTTAATAATTGCATTAAGTTATGATATTAATATGCAGTGGGGCTAATCCCTGAGGTCTCAGATCACTTCTGCACCTTTGTGATGAAGACTAAAATAAACTTCGTCAGGGTGAGAGTTGTATTGTGAATTTTGATAACTTACTATGACAGTTTTATGTGCTTTTATTGAATGGAGTCCTTTGCAGTTTTAATTTTTAAATGGACTTTGGAATCCTTGGAGTAATTTAATAAAATTATTAATAAATAAATAAAAATTGGGAATGAGCCTTAGATGAAATGCCATACACCGGGCAGCTCTACAATAAACACGTTCCTGATTGATCAGAATCTGACAGAGGTACAATCAAACATCACGGGGAAAGGAACCCAGTAATGAACATTGCTGCCCCCTGGTGCTCAACAGAAGAATTACAGTTCCTCTCAAAAGACCCCAAGTAGAGAGGACTGGCACCAAAAAGCTCTGGCTGGCTGGTCACTGATTTCCTTGGTGTGAGGCTAATAAGCAGCAAGTTTAAACCTTTTACAATTCACTTTAGTCACTAGTATGTTTTGTTTTAATATGTTTTTATTGATTTGTTTTAGAGAGAGGAAGGGAGAGGGACAGAGATAGAAACATGGATCAGCTGCCTCCTGCACGCCCCCTACTGGGGATCCAGGCGAAACCCGGGTTTGTTCCCTGACTGGGAATCCCACCCAGGAGGTGGCCTCTTGGTTCATGGGTTGATGCTCAACCACTTAGAAACACAGGCCAGACTTGTGGGAGTTTTTGTTTTTATCACTGTTTTGATGTATTTCTATCATCTTGCATGTTTATTTTCTGTTTACCATGCTTTTCCTTTGCTTCTCTTTTCCCACTTTCTGTTCTGTTCAATTAACATTTTATTTCCCCTTGACTAGCTCAAGAGCTAGGAATTATATTTCTACTTGCTTAGTAGTTACATTTACATTCTTTTATGCGTCCTAAATAAAATTTCCAACGAAATCCTAAGTTGTCACTGTGGTGTTTCTTTCAAATTATAAGAGAAAGTTTATTTAGGTTACAGAAGTAGCATAAGTGAGCCAGCTGGGCTGCGTAAGCTCATAACAAGTTACAGAAACAAAAGAAGGGCCCTTGGAGCTTAGCACAGAAAAAGGCAAAAGCAAGTGCCTGGGGGGAAGAGGACCAGGAAGGGAAAGGCCCAGCTGGCTCCAGAGGGAGAGCATGCCTATTCCTGTCTGTCTGCCTCGGGAGTAACATCTCCTGAGCCAGGGGTGGCTGGGGCTGCCCTAAGGGTTGATTCTGTTCCCATTGCCAAGGAAAAAGTCACAAAATGGGATCCAGTGTGGTCAGTGAAACATGAAAAGGAGTCTTTTAGGACTTTACAAGTTGGGTACTGGAAATATCAAGGGGAACACTGTAAATTATGATTGTCTAACTCACTGTACACCTGAAACCAATCAATAATAATAATAATAATAATAATATGAGAACTGCCAAAGCCATTTTGCTAGAAACCTGAGGATAAGGTCTACTCTGAAGATGGAAAACACAGACGTGTTAAGAACCTGGGTCCTGCCCTAGCTGGTGTGGCTCCGTTGGTTGGAGCATCCTCACATACACCGGAAGGTATCGGTCGGGGCACATACCTGGGTTTTGGGTTGAGTCCCTGGTTGAGACATGTACAAATCCAACCAATGGATGCCTCTCTCAATAAACATATCCGTGGGTGAGGAATTAAAAAAAAAAAAAAAAGAGCCTAGGTCCCTGACACTACTGAGTCAATCAATATTAAGCTGATTGACTGAACCAATCAACTATGAGGTCTGCTAAGCCAGTGTTTGGGTTTTTTTAGACTTTTTAAAGTGGATTTTTAGAGAGAGGAAGGGAGGAGAGCAGGAGAGCAAGAGGGAAATATCAATCAGTTGCCTCCCCTATGGGCCCAAACCAGGAATTGTGCCTGCAACCTGGGTAAATGCCCCGACCAGGAATCAAACCTGAGACCCTTTGGTGCACGGAATGATGCTCCAACTGAACCACACTGGCCAGGGTGGCTTGTAGTTCTCAATCTCTGTTAAGTTTGGGGAGCCCCATCTAAATTCCTAATTGCAAGCAGCAATCCTGGCCCCAGTAATTACATGGGACATATCTCCCCACCCCCTCAACCATATTATCTTACAGCAGCGATTACGAACACTTTCCATCTCATGGCATACATAAGCTAATTACTAAAATTCTGTGGCACACCAAAAAATACTATATTTTTTGCCGATCTGACACACAAAAAAGGTATAATTTTGATTCACTCACACCTGACAGCTATTGTGTTGGCTGTTGTCATTTTTTAAGTTTGACAATCTAAAGAAAAAGAGTTCAGTGCCCTTGACTAGTCAGGTATTGCAAGTTATAAAAATTCTTCCAGCTAGTTGAAAATCGCTGCCTTGTGGGTTATAAACTCCAGGCTGCTTTGCTTCTATGTTTCTGAATCCATAGCCCAGGAAAGTACAGCTCTTTGTTTCTGGTCAACATAAATATTTTTAAAATTTTTAAAAATATGTCTTTATTGATTTCAGAGAGAGGCAGGGAGAAAGAAACATCAATGATGAGAGAGAGTCATTGATCATCTGCCTCCTGCATGCCCCCCACCAGGGATCGGGATCGAGCTGCAGCCTGGGCATGTGCCTTCACTAGGAATCGAACCGTGATCTCCTGGATCATAGGTCGATGCTCAACAGCTGAGCCACGCTAGCGCGGCTCACTCACATTTTTGAAAAAGCCTGTATCTTGGTCCTTTGGCAACACCATGGTTAATAACATTGGCTGAAAGACTGCCTGGAAGCTTTACATTCTCTTTCCAGTTTTACCAATAAATATTTTATAAGATTGAGAATAACCAACTTGCATAATTTGGCTGATGACATAAACTACAGCTTCTGTCAGAAATGACTGATTTTATAACCATGTTTAATGCATACCCAAAAACCTGATACTATTACTCAAATTCTCCTTTTTCTGCAGAATGAACAGGAAACTGAAGTGGAAACGTTTCCAGAGAGATGTTAGCAAAGCATGAAGTCTAGACACTGGACACAAGGAAATAAAGCAGTGCTAAGGAAATGACCAGAGAACAAGAGGTGAACTACGTGGGAGGGAGGGGAAAAGATACACTAACGAGCACCCACCTTAATACAAAGTGTAGCCGAACAGATACAATGTTCATTAAAAATAGTTCAAGGCTCAAGAACAAGGAAAAGATCTTCCAAAAGAAAACTACCCCTCTACCAGTTCTATTTTCCTTTGGGGTTCAGATCAGGTCTTTATCACTTAATTCACAGCAGCATTTCAAGCATAGCATGTATGGAGCCGAATCCACCATCTGACTCGTGTTCCTTAATTATGTTAACAGTGCATAATCTCTCCAGTCACCCTGGTACAGATCTCGAAGTCCTCTCTCCACACACCTGTGGCCAGAGCAGCCTAGAGCCCTTTCCACTGCTGAGCATAGTTCAATCCATTGCCTTTCACCGAATTAGTATCCTAGCTTCTATTTTTCCAGCTAATTCTACCTTCACATGTCCAGAATAACCTTCCTAAAAATTAGCTATTTTACTTTCTAAAAGCAGTTAGTTCACTCTCCTTAGAACTGTAAAAAAATAAAATAAAAAAGATTACAAATAAAGTCAAAATCTCTTAAGAGTAGCATTGTCCACTCTTTTTTTTAATGTCTTTATTGATTTCAGAGAAAGGAAGGGAGAGGGAGACAGAAACATCAATCATGAGAGAGTCATTGGCTGCCTCCTGGGGAACCAAGCCCACAACCCAGGCATGCGCCCTGACCGGGAATCAAACCTCCATGTCCTGGATCACAAGTCTATGCTCAACCACTAAGCCACACCGGCCGGCTGTGCACTTTTTGCCTAGCTCTCTAAAGTCCGCACACACACCCAACCGTCCGGTCACACTGTACGGTATGTCCTCGGGAGTGGCCCCTGTTCCCACCTCGAATGTTTTGCTCACATGGTTCTTTCTCTCCCTGATGTTGCCAGAAACTCCTTTCTCTGAAGCCCTGTCACGCTTTGCATTTCCTCTGCAGCATTCATCGCTTTTGACTCGCCTCCGCGCCCTCACCCTCTCCAGCAGGCCTTCAAGTCCCTCGAGGGCAGGGTCTCTGTATTCTCCACACCCGCTTGGCGACGGCCAGGCAGCGCCCCCTAGTGTCCGTGCGGGGGTCACCCCCACACACCAGGGCACAGAGCCGCGCTCAGAGTAAGAGAATAACCACTCGAACGAATGGTGTTCCATGCCCACCTCCCCCACCCTCCTGTCCAAGTGCAAACAGAGAAAACCCTAAGTACTTGTTGAGTGTGTTCGGACAAGAACGACGGGCCACGGCACCGACTCTTCCTCTGTCCGGAATGGCTCCATCTTAAAGGCACAGTCTAGGTCTTTCCTGCCGGGACCTCCTGACGCAGCTCCAGAGCCACCCGCGCTCAGTGCTCTCCTTTGGAAGCTGGACTCACACAAGGGCCTCGCCTAAGGGACCGCAGCACACAAACAGGGGCAACGCCCTTTCGGGCGGGCGGTGGCACCCCCAGACCCGCGCAGCGGCACTCGGGCCAGCGAAATGCCACCAGGCCCTTTCCCCAACGTTGTGCATCCACCACGCGCCATCACGCGGACGTCGTCGTCCTAACAATCTCGTGAGGCAGAGCTGCTCACCTCCCTAAAGAAACAGGAGACCGGAGGGAAGATGGAGCAGAGAAGAGGCGGGGCCACAAGCTGGGGCCGGGAAGGCGGGTGGCAGCCCACAGCCCGAGCTGGATTTCGTTCCTGGCTCGGCCCTCACCCGGCCTGTTTCCTCACTCGCACCAGGGGCGCGGGGCCAAGGCCTCCACCCGCTCTCTCGCTCTCTCTCTCCCTCCCTCTCTCTCCCTCTCTCCCTCTCTGCCGGACGCTGCGGCGCCGCCTGGGGCCCAGCCATGGCTGCGCGGTTCCCAGGACCCCAAAAGCACGCGCTCACCCCTTCGCGACTCGGCCGGAAGTCCCGCCTCCGCCCGCCCTGCCGTCCCCCATTGGGCCGGGCGCCAGGATCTCGCCGAGGGTTGGCCGTTCTCCGGCGTGAGCCTCTGGCTACCTCAGCGAGGCCCAAGAGGGGGACCCGCTCGAGGTCCGCGGAGACGCAGGGTCGGCCGCGAGAGGCGGGGCCCGAGTCGCGAGGCTGGGAGCGCCGGGGCTGCCGGCGGGACTTCCGCTTTGGGACCCGGAAGTGGCCGCGCCGCCGCTGGTGGGAGTTGTAGTCCCGCCGTGGTTGGGGGGGCCCGCGGCTCATGCGCGGTGCACCGAGGCTTGTTTCACATCTGTAACAACAGGTGAATTGGGCTTTTTATTCTCCCCTTTCGTGTCCCCTCGAGGAGCTTGCCGCGGCTGGGGATGATCGGCGCGAGGAGGGGTCCGAGTCCGACCGCCGGCTTGGCGGAGAGTGGGGCGGAGAAGCGGGCGGGCCCGAGGAGCAGGCCGGGCATCCTAGGCCTGCCCGGGAAGCCGGCCGGGCCGAGCCGTGGGCAGCCAGGCCTCGGCCTGCCGTTGCCATGGAGCCGGGGCGGGGGCGGGGGCCAGACAGGTCCGCTGGGGCCCGCTTGGTAGCCAGGGGCTCCGCTGGGGCCGCGGGAGAGGCCGCTTCATTGGCGCAACGACGCCTCCGCCTCTGGGGATGCTCCGTTTCCCGAGGCAGGGCCTGGAGAAAGCCCCTGGAGTGCCCTGGGACCTTTGTTTGCCCCCCGTTCGGCCTGGGCCGATCGTCCAAAGGGAGGCCTGGTGCAATCTGGCCCCCCTGGCTTGCCCCCTTTTGCACCGACCTTGTCACTGGGGGAGGCCAAGGGGTGAGGTGTTCTTTGTTTGCGGTGGTGCCTTGTGCCATTTCGCAGGGGAAGACCTCATGCATGCTGGGTTCTTTGTTTGCAATGAACTGGAGTCTCAGGGGTCCTCAGAATCCCAAGCCAGGAGTATGGCGTCAGCACGCTGTCTAGCTAGTCCTCTTGTAGCAGCATTCGTCACTTTGTGATTTTGCAAGGCAGAGGTGGTCCCACTTTGCACCCCCAGTCCACAGGGGCTTGCCATACACTGCTGCAGGTGGGCCGCAGATGGCCACTTGCAGACTCTCAACCAGTTTTTGGTCGCAACTTACTGGCCGGAGTAAATGAGACATTGTCTGGTGGTTTCCTTTGCAGTTTCTGTGAAGGCAGTAATCCCACTGTCATTGTGGGTGTTGACCACATCTTATAATTTACACTTACATCTTGGAGTTTTGGAGTTTCCAGGAGGCCTCCTTTGGTATAGTTTTTAGGATTTGGGATAGTGCTTTTTGTGTAGCTGTTTAAGGTGCTAAGTAAATACATTCTTTGCTGAATTTTTTTCAACCATAAAGGGTGTCTCTTTACCTTCAAAAGGTATTTACTTTCCATGTGTTTTAACTTGTGTAGCTGTGGTCCACAGTTGATCAGTTAGACACTTCTTGCCCCTTTCAACTTTTGAAGTGTTATTGCAAAGACTGGCCCATGGTCCGTCTGGGCCACAGCACATAGAGAAGTAATGGAGTATGAGCCAGGAAAGCTTCGGAGCTCAGTCCCTAACTACAGATTTACATTCTGCCCCGAGGCAGCTGTGGGATCTTGGGCAAATTGTGTAACCTCTGGGAAAGAATTCCTACCTCACTGGGTAGTTGTAGAGATTAAGTGAGATAACACCCATAGAAGTCCTTTGTAAACTGAAAATGGTGTTCAACTTCTAGTTATTTTCCCAAACTGGAAGAGCTGCTTTACCTGCCTTAGGTGAACCTTAGTCATGATGGGAGCGGAACTCAAAACTATAGCAGGCCGAGCTCTGGGCTTGGAGAAAATGCTTTCAGAACTACAGGCTCCTCTGCCAGGAGATCTCTCCCTTGGTATCTCAGAGGTGCTGACGTAGGGCAGCTCACAATTTGGTGAGTCTAGAGTGGGTCACTGCAGGTCCTGAAGTGAGGCCAGTGTGTCCAGTGTGTGTGTTTCATGCCACTAACAAAACTTGTCCTTGTCAGAGTTAGTAAATGAATTTAACTGATCCGGGAGCAACTTTCTTTCCCCGAGAGGGCCATCTCTTTAGTGACCCAGCATTGTATTTCCCAGGAGGAGGCCCAGCCTCGTGATGAGGAGTAGCAGGGAGAGAATTCAGCTCCAATTCAAAAGCCTACAAAATCTGAGATTTTCACTGCTCTGGTAAGGTAAGTTGATTTAGTTAACGCACACAAAGCAGTGGTGGTCTCATGCTCAGCCACACTGTAAAGCAAAGGGCATGTATTAAATTCATTTGTGACTGTTTTGGAAGAAGGTATCATTTTTAATTAGTCAGTATGGAAGCTCTCTATCCTTGAGTCATTCCATAGCAACTCTACCTGGAGTCAAGTAGTGTTTCATTGTGCAAGAAAACTTGATGTAATATTATTTTACTTACCTCTAAATTATTTAAGAGAAACACTGAACCGTAAAGATTTCCAACAAGGAAGGCAGCTTTCTTTTTTATCTCAATGAAATTTTCTAGAGCTCTGTAAAATATCTCTAATAAAAGATCCTATCTTGAGCCCTGGCCAGGTAGCTCAGTGTCGTCCCGATACACCAAGGTTACAGGTTCATTCCCCAGTGAGGGCGCATACAAGAATCAACCAATGAATGCATAAATAAGTGGAACAACAAATCTATGTCTCTCTCTCTCTCTCTTCCTTCCTCTTTCTGTCTCTAAAATCAATTTTAAAAAAAAGAGCCTATCTTGAATATCATACTATATTTTTTGGACTGATACTGGAGTAGAGTTAGTTATGATATGTTATGTGAGTTAGTGTTGGCATAGAGGGGACCAGGGACTTTTCAAAAGCAAAACCAGAAGTCTACTTACAAGCAAATTAACTTATAATTTCTTAGCAAGCGTATTGTTTCTTAATCGCTTAGATGTTTTAGATTTTTTAATATTCAGATTTTCTTTAAAATTAGAATCTCAAATTACACCTTTTTTCCTTTATTTTGGATAGAAGGGGCCTATGGAATGTAATTTCTTAAAGTAAATTGAATCATTGTTGATATTGTATTGAAGTTTTCTCTCTGAGCTACCATATCCCATCGGCTGAAATTTCCGGCATCTCTTGGGGAGAGGAGGTCATCAGGGCAGACCTGCTATGGACCTGAGAGATTCGGCCCCAGGTCAGCCCTCCACCCCCACTGCCCCGTGATTTGAGAATGAGAGAGAACAGTGGTCAGGAGCAGGAGCGTAGGTCCCATTAGACTCCTAGGAATATTGATACTATCATGATTTGCTGGAGCACTGTGTAGCTGTTTTTAAACTAAGGCCACATAATCATACTGCACCAACCCAAGAATACTGAATTATTAAAAACATTTGTAATTTTGAGTTTGAGTGCTTTTTGAAATGAAATTGTTAAACCAGAGGTGCTACTTGTTTGTTTTTTTCAAGTCTCTAGGTAGATTCCTCAGTTAAATGCACTGATGAGCAAAATGCAACAAAATGTTTTGCCAACAATTAAACTTTGTTTGTTTGTTTGTTTTTAGAGAAGGAGGAAGAAAGAGAGAAAGAAAACCCACAACCTAGGTATGTGCCCTGACCCGGAATCGAACCCATGACCTTCTGGCACATGGAGTGACGCTCCAGCCAACTGAGCCACAGTGGCCAGGGCCAACAATTGAACCTGTAACTTAACGTTCGCCGTCTCATAGAGACTCCTCTGTGAGAAGCTTTAATTTTGAATCACTATTTAGTTATTCTTTGATACTGTCAGTCCCGTCCCATCCCCAGAGACATGACGAGGTTTTGTGAAAGCCCAGTAAACCAGTTTGTCCTTAAGGTAAGGTAGCCATCAATGAGATTTCCTGGTGCTGTGGGAGAAAGGGGTCCATGTAGAATTTCACTTCCTCCTAGAAGTCCCAGGAACACTGCAGGTATCTGATGCGATGGAAACCTGTGTCTCTCGGGATGAAAAGCATTGCCTTCTGCTGAGCAGGGTCTAGGACGTGTAGGACAGAGGCAAGAAGAAAGCTCGCAATTAGAAAGAAACAAAGATGTAATTAATCACTGTAACATGGAGATGGCCCTTCCATCCTCAAGACAGGGAGCAGCAGTTGGGGCTCTTCGGTGATGGACCCCGTTTTCCTTGTCTCCTGGACAGTGCTCTCTGTGTTATTGAAGTCTTCTCGGGGGGTTCCTGGACTGGGAATATTAACCATGGCCTCTCGGCCATCCTTCTTTTTAGGATTCCAGCTTTCCCTCCTGGCCAGAAATGTTCAGCCTGGACTCATTCAGAAAAGGTAAGAAGGTCACTGTGCTGGTGGCCTCAGGCCCTTCCTCCCTGTGATGGGCAGCTGTGAAGGCTGTGAAAACCCTCACCCGTGTTGTCCTTGGATCACTTAGAGTGACTTTCCAGAGCTTTTCCTCAGCCTTTCTCTTGCTTGGTGCTCACGACCTGTGCCACCCCTTGCCCAGGCCTCTAAAACTCCTTTGTAGCGTTTGTCATTTGACTTTCTAGGCTATGGAGGCTTTCCATTAGGGTGACATTGTTAGCACCCAGTTTAGAGGGAGCCAATGCAGGCTCACTGAGCAAAAGCTCTGGACCCAGATACCTGTTCACGCCGCAGTTCTGCCCCTCACAGAGGAGGTCAGAGCAGATGACTGAGCCTCTCTGCCTCTATTCCCTCAAGATCTAAGTGGGCCACATCATAGGGGTGTTCCAAGGATCAGATGAACTAATGCATGTAAAGAGCTTAGAATAGGGCTTGACACCTGGTAAACTCGCAATCTGTGTTAGCAATTAAGTAGCTCCGGGACTTAGTACAGTCCCATTTGGGGCCTTGCTCTCCACACAGGTAAGTGTTGTATTCTTACCAACAACCACTTGATGCTTGGAGGGTCCCAGGGAAAACCATTAATTGCTACCGTGAATATTTTACTTCAGGGAAACCTATCTTTTCTCAGTTACCTGACTATAAGGCTGAGTGCCCTGTCTTGTCTCCTGAATGCTGGAATCACTTGTGGTTTGCATCATGACCTTGGCATTTTGGTCACGTATGGCCTTGTAATACTTTTATTGTTATATAGAGTGTTATTTATCTCTTACAGAGGTATTTTTAATGCTTTATTTATTTATTTAATCCTTACCTGAGGACATGCTTAGAGAGAGGAAGGGAGAGAGAGAGAGGGAGAAATGTCGATTGGCTGCCTTCTATACGTGCCCTGACCAGGGATCAAACCCACAATTTGGGTATGTGCCCTGACCAAGAATCAAACCGGCAACCTTTCGGTTCACAGGATCATGCTCAACCACCTGAGCCACACCAGCTGGACTCTTATGGAGTTTTTCTGTTTCTTTGTTCTTCATGATGAGGTTATGAGTTCCCTAGAGTGTCATGAACCTTGAGAGGAAGGAAGTGTAAAGTGGTGTGAGCCTTGGGGGCTTCCCAGTCAACCTGGCTGGGGGTCGAATCTGGTCCCCAAACAGTAGAAAGGTGTTAGCCGATCGATCCTGTTTCCCAGCCCCTATTTTCAGGGGTATAGTGAAGACTAGAGATGATGTAGAAAAGCACTTGGCTGTGGTTGGTCCCCAGCCCCTAGACTTGATAAATGTGAATGGTTGGATTTATTTGGGGTGCAGACTGTAGCCAGTGTTTTGCTGGAGGGTGGTGGTTGGTCTCAGCATGCGTTGCGCTGTGTGGCTGCTTGATGGAGCATCTGCTGCATATGGGACACTGGGGTGGAGACAGCTGTTTCAGAGATACTTCCTGGTACTCAGGGGCCTCCCATCTCCATGGGGTGGGCCATTGGTGGTTCTGATGGTGATGGCCACAGCAGTTCCCTGTGCCAACTCTTTGCTATTGTGTAATTCCACCAAGCTGTCAATACTTCCCAACTGGAATGTTTATGTACCTGGAAGGTGACCTGTTATTGCCTTTGCCAGCACCTTAACACAGGTGTCTTGTCTCTTGGCTGTGAAGACATCAGAATCAGGCCACAAAGAGCAAGCTGAGTCTTTTACAGGCAGGACACAACTGAAAAACGCTGGAGCAGCGGTGGTCAGAGAGGGCTCGATGAGGTTGTTTTGGGATTAAAACAACTTTGCCCCAATTACTGAAAATGTTTAATGAGATCATCAGTAATCATCCAATCATTTCTTCTTTTTTAAACCTAGCATCCTGGATATGAATTAGGAACCCTCTTCAAAGAGGAATGGAGAGGGTGAGCTGGTCGATTCCAGCCTTAGCTTCAGGCAGAGGCTGAAGATAAACCTTGATCCAAGGCCCTTTGTTCCGGATGCCCCTGCAGGCCTTTCTGCTCTAACACTACTACATGTGTTTTCTGCAAAAGCACACACCTGTAATGTAAGAGGGCCTGTGGGAAAGTAGAGTTGAGGCAGTACATCCACAGCTTTATGACCGGAGCAGGACAGAAATGATCACTGGTGCCTGGGAAGACGCTGTGGCCACCGGGGCAGGCAGCTCAGTGGATGCTACAAGTGCGTGGGCGATGCAGTGAGAACGGGCCGCAGGGGCCCAGGCAGCGCAGGGAGGGGTGGATCCACGCTGCGGGGTGCGCTGCTGGGAGTGTGGGGGCGGAGGACCTGAGTGCAAAGACTTGCTCTTCCCCAGCTTTTATTATGAAAATCTAAAATTACTGAAATGTTGAGAAAATTGTGTCTACCACCTTTGTTCTCTACGGACACTCCATTTTAATTTTGGAAAAATAGGGCTGAAAGGGCTTTTACTTTTCCTGCTGAGAACTGTAATTCCACTCCTGCATTTTCCGCGTCCTCACCTTAGAAGAATTACATTTGAAGCGGGGGTTCCTGTGCTTTGCTGATTCATCCTTCTGTGTACCAGCTGTGGGGCACTAACTTACTTTACAGAAGTGGGCATCAATATAGCAGAACAGGCTCTTTCTCAAGTGTGGAGGGTAGTGTGTCCCTGCTCCTCTCCTGCCTCATGTTTGAAACCAAAACCAGTGGGGCAAAGAGAGCCAAGAGCTCCTGTACCTTTCCCCAGACCAGTGAGTCTCTGACGTTTTCACCATTTAGCGGGTTTAAAGACCCTCAGTTCTTCTTACCTATAGAAGGCTCAGTGGGGTCCTGATTTTAGTTCATGGAAAGCAGATTTTTGCAGCTTCTTAAAATGTACTCCAAAGGTCACCCGATAGGCAGTATTTAGTCTCCAGCTGAATGGAGATATTTGAAATGGAAACCACTAACTTTTAGAAAGAGGGAGGAGGCTGCTAAGTGTGGATCTGGTCTTGGCTCTCAGGGAGGACCCAACAGTCAACTGGCCCCTCTTGCTCAGTTCTTAGAGGGAAAGAGTGCTTTGAGATCTGATGGCTGAAGTGGCCATCGGGAGAGCCCAGAGCAGATTTAGGGATGATGACCATAGTGGAAGACAGGTAGGTGGAAGAACCCAGAGGATTTACATGGTACATGGCTATTTGGTTTTCCTCTGTTGTCCTGCCTCATCCTCACAACTTAACGCTAGGGAGAAGTGCATGGGATGGGCATTAAACTCATAGAGGGATCTAAGGGAACAGAAGAGTTGGGGCGCTTTTTTGAGAGCCAAGGAGGGATCTCTACAAGGCTATCACACATCACATCTATAAAAGGCAACTGTCTGGCAGTGGTGTGGCACTGGTGACACTGTTCCCAGAACCTGGGACTGGCTCCAGATATCGTCCAGCAACCCTGCTGCCCAGAGCCCCTCACATATGCTCTGGGGTGAGTCAGTCCTGGGTTTCTAACTAAGGGGTGAGAATGTACCATCCTGATGCCCTCTCTCTTTCTCCAGATCGGGCCCAGCACAGGCAGCGTCAGTGCAAACTTCCCCCACCCCGCCTTCCACCCATGTGTGTCAACCCTGCCCCTGGAGGGACCATCTCTCGAGGTAAGGGAGGAACCTTGCCTCCAGCACCAGCCTGATCCAGAGTCTGTGGGGAGGCGGGCAGCTGTGGGAGCCAGGTGCCAGGGCCACGGGCCTCCAGAAGGGGAGTGAGGAGAAGTGGGGCTAACAGACCAGCTGAAGCCCTCTAGGTGAGATCATTTGGAAAGGTTTGGGTTAGTTCATGATCCTTGGCCACGTGGCTTAGACCCTACGGTCTCATTGGCCTCCTTGTGTGAGCAGGAGTGAAGCCTAAACTCAGTCTGGATGCCAAGCAGCCTGGAGGGTTTAGATTTCCTAGGCAGCCCCTTGCTCAGGTGGCCTAGAGAGTGCGGGGTGCTCACAGTAGGGCCAGAGCAGGGAACCCCAACTTGGCCCAGGGCCCTTCCTCTTAGAGACTTTGGGGATGCCTGGCAATCACTTCCCCAGCCCCTCAAAGCACTTTACTGACAGTAAAATCTGCCTTTCAGTCCATTTGGCAAGGTAGGCTCCCCTTTTGATTGGGGAGAATGTCAGAGCCCCCCACAGGTGACAGCTCACCTCAGGTCCCACTGATACCCAAGGCAGGCCTAGTAATAAGACCCAGGGCAGCACCTCTGCCCGTGAGCTCTTTTCCAGGTCTGCTAAGACCAGTCCTGCCAGCTGCCCTTGTCTGCCCCATTGGCTGCTTGTTCACACCCCTCCCCAGGTGCCCAGCGGAAGAACACCATTTCCGGTCATGGAGTCTGCCTCACGTGGAGACAGCATGCCTCCTTTAGGCTCTGTCTGTAAAGTGCTTTGTAAAGAGCTCAGGAAGGGTGCGGGGAGCACAAAGCACATGCCCAAGTGGTTGGCACATGCACTGCCCTCCTGCCGCAGGGGCCCTGACTGCGGACAGCAGTCTAGAAAGAAGTACTTCCAGCCCCTTTGACCGTTGACTTAGGTATGAAAGAAATGCCACCCCTTACCGTTGCCAAAACAAGAGTTGATTGCCCTTTTTTTTTTCTTTCTTAAAATGCCCTGTAACTCGAAAAGGCTGAACGTTAACATTTCCAACATGGCAGGTGAGTGGCTCTGAGAGTGGCAGGTGTGCTTTGGCTAAGCTTAAAGCTGGTTAGTTGGGACTGAGCAGGCCGCATGGACAGGCCGTGCCTCCTTGAGCACATGCAGAGGGGAAGGTCGCTGCCCTGGGGAGGGCAGCCCAGTGGCCCCACTCTGTCTTCCCCAGGGGAGAGCAGACCCCGAGCCCGACTGTCTCCTCACAGCTGTGCCTCCAGAAGGCATCCGTGGGGGTGTGTATCTCTCCCTCTCTCTCCTTCTCTCTCTTTCCCTCCCTCCCTCCCTCCCTCCCTCTCAAGCTAGAGAAAGGGTTCTTGTCTCTGTTTCTTAATCACAGAAGCAACAAACTTCTTAGTCTGCATATGACTGGGACCTTTCTGCCATGTTCCTGGTTCCCTAGAGGCTTCACCGGTGCCTTTGCCCTTAGGAAGGAAGGGCATGGCAGATACAGTCTCTCTGGTGTTCAGATAGCAAAACAGCGCTCAAGATCCCAGTCACTTGAATAGGTCACAGTGCCCCTCAGAGTCAGATTTGGGATTGGAGAAAACTATCATCTTCTTTCCCAATCTACCCCTCCCTCTACTGCCCCCTCTGACCAAGGCCGCTTTCCAAGGTAAAGGGTGAGAAAACAGAGAAACTCACCTGTAAGCCTCCCTTGCGATTCTTCTCCACCCACGCGGATCGGAGACTCAGAGCTCTGGAAAGCAACATGGGCGAATACTGCTGGCAGGATCCTGGGGGTCACAGGGCTGGTCTCCCCTGTCCATTCTCTCACGCAGATGTGTCCTCTGCACCGTGTGCCTTACTTATGTGAATAAGAAAGCCATGAGGATGGGTAGGGTGGCCACCCAGCCCCTGTAGGTCCCCTTACCTTTCTTGTTGCCAACCACGTGGACCATTTCTTGCCGTTTTGACTATCCATAAAGTATCTAACTCTGGTTGAGTCCATTGGTAGACGTTGGCCAAGACCTCCGGTTGCTTCAGGTGTTGGTGGTCCCTCTCAATTCCCCTCCAGAAATTCTCTGGTCTGCTCAAAGTCTGGACTGTCTTAGGCTTCCTCCTGTTGGTTTTTCCTGGGGCCCCCAGAGTTTAGGATCCTAAGACATCCTCCATTCAGCAGATCCTTTACACCTAATTCCATGCTGCTGGCAGTTGGTACCAGATGATACGCTTGATCCAGAAGTGAATGGTGAGAGCTCTGAGCCAGTAACCCTTCCTTTTTTTTAGAACTTCTCTTTTCATAGGCAGAGGAGCCTATACTCTCTCCCCAATGAATGGAGAGTGGAGAAGGCTTATTAATGTTGTTGGGAAGGAGGGGGCATGCTACACGCTCTCTTTCTTCAAGGTCCCAAAGCAGGAGTTGGCAAACTTGCTTTGAGGGTCAGAGTAAATACTCTAGGCTTTGAGGGCCATATGGATTCCCTCGCAGCTACTTCACTCTGCCATTACAGCATGAAAGCGGGAATAGATAATACATAAAGGAACGAGCATGACTGTGCTCCAGTAAAACTTTATTTATGAAAACAGGCAGTGGGCAGATTTGATCTGCCGGCTATAGTCAGGCCACCCCTGCTCTAGATCAAGGGGGAGAAGATCACGGAACCAGAAGAGTTCCAAGCACTGGTCTAAGAGTTATCCTCATTTTACAAGAGGCAATGCGGTTTGTAGGGGTGAAATATTTGCTCAAGATGACACCAGTTGTTAGAGCCCAGGGGAAGTAAGTGAAACAGGAGAAAGGGACAAGGAGCACCCTGAGAACCAATTAATTTAAGATAAAATTTCAAACATCTGTTTGAAATGTTTTCTCAAATAGAGAAAATGGTGTTATGAAGAACCCCCATGTACCTGTTACCCAGCTTGAACAATGAACAACTCATAGCCAGTCCCTCCATTTTGGCCCCTTTGGAAGCAGATCCGTGGAACCATAGCATTTCCACCTTAGTCAGCTAAGTGGCTGTCTGAGCAGAGTGCTGTACTGAGGGCTTCCTGAAGCACCGAGATGGGCCCAGGTCCTACTTTCCAGATGCAGTCTTTCTGTCTAGGCTGTTGCCTTCAGCTTTCAGACACCACAGTTTTCAAAATTTGGTCTCAGCCCCTGCTGCCACTAGATGATTTGGTAAGCTTCTGGATTCTTTTGAAAGAATTTGGGCCCCTAATAACCCTTGAAAACTCCTGAAGCTGGGTAGATGCCTCAGTTTTTGGCAAATTAAAGTGCCACTTGGCCAAATTAAAAGCCGTTGGAGAATCATGTGCCCCAAGGGTTTTGCCATCCCAGTGCGGATGATCTGGGCAGGCGGGTTGATACAGATGGTCGTGTCCCCTCATGAGGTCAAATTATTACTGCCAAGGCTGCCTTTCCTTCTGCCCCTTTCCTGGTAAAAACCAATAGAGGGGGAGTGGAAGAGCGGGAGGTGACGCTCCCCCATCCTGCCCTGGGTCTGTCTCAGACCTCAGAGGGCAGGGTCTTCTCCAACAGAGCACTCTGCAAAACTGCCTTCCAAACATGCACATTTTATGCTAACCACAGCCATGCCAAGGGTAAGTTGGTCCTGATTTTCCTAATTGGTGACATTGCCCACGGTTCACAGCTGGCAAGTGGTAAAGTTGGGACTAAGCCCAAGTATTAGTACTCAGAGGCCATGTTCTTGCCATAGGCCAGCAGTTCTCACAGTGTTGGGAACTTGTTAAAAAGGCAGGTTCTCGGGCCCCACTCCAGACCTAATGAATAAGAAACGGGGTGGCTCCTAACAATGTTTTAATAACCTCTCCAGGGGATCACCAGTGTCAGATCTAGAATTAAAAACCAAAACCCTCCCTCCCAGCTTACCCCCAACTGCCCTGCCAACCTCTGACCAAGACCTTCTTCCAAGCGACTGAGGCTACCCCTTGCTGTCATTGTCACTGCCTCGGCCTGCAGAGTCAGTGCGATTCCCAGCTGACCCAAAGCCCTGCTCCTCGGTGCCATAACAGGCAGAAGAGGAGTGAGCCTGGCCAGAACCCAGGTATAGTAGTTTGGAAACTGAATCCCATCTGGCTTTCAAACAAGTAAGGGAGGGCAGCTTCACACTCCCACTACTGGACCAGCTCAGTGTTGGGCATGTGCCCAAGTCGGGCATTTTTCACCTCTGATTCCAGCCGTGGGGAATAAACGTGGTCTGCTTATGTTCAAGAGGTCTCCCTGCTGTGGCTCCAGATCCTTCCCCAGGTTTCCTTTGTAAGCCATTCTGCGCGACTTGCCAGGGCAGGGAGAGGTATTTATGAGCCCTGGGCAGGACCGGGAGGGTGCTTCGTTTCCTAGGCTGAGTACTGAGCTCAGGCCTGCACAGTTTCCCAGAAAACCCCACGGCCCCTGCCTGGCCAGGATCCAGGGACGAGTCCGTGGGAGTGATTTCGGCAGGGCCGAGCCCGGGCGCGGAGGCCCTGGGCGGGGGAGGCGGGAGCCGGCCGCTCGCTGGGCGGTCTCGGCTCCGCCCGGTCCGCCCGTCCGGCAGGGGGCGCGCGGGCCGCCCGCCCCGCCCTCCGCGCCGTCCCAGCCCCGCTCCGGGTCCGCGGGGGCCGGCGGGAGAGCGATGGCGGCCGCCAGGAGGTTCATGGCCTTGGCCGCCGGCGTCTCTTCGCGTCTGCCGCCAACCGGTCCCCGTGCCACCGGGCGACAGGGACGCTCGCGCGGCTTCTCGTCAGGCTGCGCCCGTCCCGACCGCACCAAGGAGGCGGCGGAGGCCGAGGCCGGCGTGGCCCCCTGCGGGCCCGCGGAGGGCGACGGCGGCATGGTGAACGGTGAGGGCGGCCGGGCCGCGACGCCCTTGACTCCTGGGGCGGCAGAGCTAGGGCGCGGGCCCCACCGACCCGGCGGGCTGGGCCCCTCCGACAGCGGCCGGACCGCCACCCGCCGGGCCGCAGCCCGCGGCTGTAGTGAAGCTCAGCGTGGCCCGGCCCGCGGGACCCGAGCGCCTGCGCCCGGCGAGGACCGGGGGGCGTGGGAGAGGGCGGGTGGACGCCCGCCTCCTGCGGGGCCGGGGCCGAGGCCGAGGACTAGAGCGGCGGGGTAGGCGCGTCCTCGCCGGCGCGGGAGGGGCCGGAGCGCGCCTGGCGCTCAGGGGCTCAGACGGTCGCTCTGGGGGCCCAGTGCTGTGCCTTCCGACCGTGCAGGGAGTGAACTGGTGAGCATCCCTGCCCATCGAGGCACGATAGAGAGTCCTGGCCAGTTTGCCCGGTGGTTAGAGCGTTGCCCGGCCGACTGAAGGGTCCCGGGTTTAGTTCCGACCAAGGGACATGTACCTTGATTGCAGGCTCGACCTCCGGCCTGGCCCTGGTCCGGGCGTGTGGGGAACACCCAGTGGATGTGTTTTTCTCCCATCGAGGGTTCTCTCCCTTCCACTGTCTCTGAAATGCAATGAAAAAAATATCCCCAGGTGAGGATTTAAAAAAAGGGAAGGACTGAGAGAGCTGAGCTCTGCGTGCCCACTAGAGCTGAAGGGGGTCATCCGTGCACGTCTGTGTTGATACCTGTGGGTCTAGTGGGCTGCTTAACTCTAGGTCCCTCCATGGGATCAAACCCTTTTGAATCTACTTAGTACTGTTTCTTGACTGCTTGATTCTTGGTTCTTTTACAAGGTATCATTTAGAGGGAGCCAGAGTCAGACAGAACCCTCCCACTTGGCCAGTTGGCACAGGAGTCTATTCCAAGGAAGCAGTCTCAACTCAGTTGGCAGGGTTACATCAGATCTCCTGGAGGAGCTTTTTCAAAGTACAGGGCCTTCCCCAGCATCGCCACCATTCTCAGGTGCCCTGTGGGGATCAGGGTCTGTCCAGTGCTGTGGAAAAGCTCCCCAGGTGATTTATGATTGACTCATGCAGGTGCACGTGTGTATATCCACCCCCTCTCCCCCTGAAGTCCCTTTTTGGAGCTGGTTTCAAGGTGAATATAATGCCAGAGACTGGGTGGAGAACGGAAAGGCTTCCCATCTCTTCTGGTCTCTGACCATGGATTTCTTGGAGGGCAACTCTTATGCTTTGGGGCCTGCCCTTGTATTTTTAGCTGTTCCCAGCAGACTTCTCCTTCTGGCTAAGCCCAGTGTCTGGCACAAGCTGTCTCTAGGTGGTCTTCTCATTCCTTTGTGCTCTTGGATTGATCCAAGTAAAAAAACTTGGTGTCTGATGCCTCCTCCCAATACTCAACTCCAGGGAACTTGGGAAAGGAATAGCTCACGCCTGTGTCTCGGCTACAGAGGTCTCTAATCAGTGTCCGTACACATCATCTGACTCTAGGGAAGCCTTTTGCAGGATGCTGGGGCCTGGTATTCAGACTCTGGAGCCAATACTTTTTATTTTAGGAGGGGCCTTGCATCGTCTTGATCTAGTTTGCATCGTCTAGTTTATGTGTGTGGTGGATTTTTGTTTTGTTTAGTACCTTCTTCCAGACATCAGAATAGGGGTTTGTTGCCACCTAGGCTTCTGCAGCTGACGTATGAAATCAGGAACTTGGGTGGGAAGAGGATGCTGGCTGGTCCCCTTTGTGGTATGTGGGTCATTCGCCCTCCTTCAGAAGAGGATCGTGCAAGTGGGCCTAGCCCCACTTTCCCTTGTGAACCCCGAAGCCATCCCTCCCTCTTTTTCTAAGATGTTCCTGGGTGGTTTGGGGTCACGAGCCAGCATCCTCAGTATCCAGCCCAGGGTTACCCCGACACACTCCCCATGGAGTTTTTAAAAGAACAAGACCAGCTTTAATGCTTTTGTTCTTGTTTTCTTAGCTTCTAGGGACCTATTAAAAGAGTTCCCACAGCCCAAAAACCTTCTCAACAGTGTGATTGGAAGAGCCCTTGGCATCTCACATGCAAAGGACAAACTGGTCTACGTGCACACAAATGGACCGAAGAAAAAGGTAACTCACTGGTGGCGGGAGCCTGTCGGTCTGACTCAGGACAGAGACTGGCTGCCCTTTTCTCCCTCAGATTTCTTTGTCAAGGAGGCCATTTCTGAATTGAAAACTGTCAGGAGACAATCTCAGAGCAAAGTTAGGTTTGAAGAAGAGCCTGGATTAGGGGATGGGAACACAGGGCAGGTGAGGCGAGGAGCCCTCATCTTGTGTAACACAGGCTTCTGCACCGAGGTCTGGTTTTGGTCCCCCACAGACTAACTCGGACTGCGGAGGGTTGGTGTTGATGATGGAATTCCTGCTCCTAGAGTCTTGTAGGCCTTGGGCCCCACCGAAGCATGCAGGCAAACCATTCTGAATGAAGATTTTTAACCATAAAGATGGGTTCCACCTTGCCCTCTGACTAGAACATGGCACTTTGAAGAAACAAAACAACTCGAGGTGGGACGAATGGCTTGAGAATGAGAGAGTTATAGCTTTATGTGGAGTTAATAGTAGGGGTGGATTCTGTCCTGCGCTCAGCTCTGCTGCTGGAAGGGCCACAGCTGTGCTCTCCCGTCTCCCTGTGATTTGAAACAACTTTGCAGTCTGGGGAGACAAGGAGCCTGATCCTTTCTTCTCTTCCCCAGAAAGTCACCCTCCACATAAAGTGGCCCAAGACCGTGGAGGTGGAAGGCTATGGCAGCAAGAAGATCGACGCTGAGCGGCAGGCTGCGGCCGCGGCCTGCCAGCTGTTCAAGGTGACCCTCCCCTAGCACAAGCCATGCAGACCTCCCTCCTGGGAGACTCCTTGCCCCTTGCTCTGATGGTCTTTCAGGCAGAGGTTGACAGGGTTTTCCACTACTCACCTGTCCTGAGCCCTTCCCACCTCATAGTTCCTTTCCTGCTGTTTAGCCAACTAGGGAATGGATTTTCCCCACTATAGTTACCTACTTTGTGGTTTCACAAACCACAGAGAGGAGCCCTGTATGAAAAGCGCTCCCTACATGCAGCACCCTGGGTGTGCTTCCACTTTGGTTTCTGGTTTTCTTCTCCTACTGTTTCATGTGGGTTTCTCCCTGTAGCCAGATAGTCCTCTCTTACTTATAATAGAGGCATGGTGGTCACTTCTCTCACTTCCCAGTGGTTGGACAGGGGTTGCTTTCAGTGGTGCCGAGCTTCAAAATTAATTCTTACCTACCAGGATGCGTGAAGGCACCTTAAAGCCAGCCCGTGAGCCGCAGGTCATGGTCACAGTCCTCCCCAGCCACTTCTCTGTTCCCTCCTATATTCATAGCCTTTTTTGGTTTGTTTGTTTAATTGTGGTAAAATACACAAAATTTAAAATTTACCATCTTAACCATTTTTAAGCATACAAGTCAGTAATATTAAGCACAGTCACATTGTTGTTGTGCAACCAGTCTCCAGGACTTTCTCATCTCTGCAAAACAAACTACCCATTAAACGACGACACCCTGTTCCTCCTCACCCCACATCCTGGCAACCACCATTCTGCTTTCTGTTTCTGGGAATTTGACTCTTCTAAGTAACTCACATAAGTGGAATCACATAATATTTTGTCTTTTTGTGGCTGGCCTAGTTTACTTACCATGTCTTAAGGGTTCATGGGTGCTAGAGCACATGTTAGAATTCCCATCTCTTTAAGGCTGAGCAGTAGTCCCTTGTATGGATAGACGACGTTTTATCTGTCACCCGCCAGTGGACGCCAGGTTGCTCTACCATTTGACTGCTGTGAGCAGTGATGCTTTAACGTGGATGTACAAATAATCTCTCTGAGACCCTGCTTTCCATTCCCAGAAGAGGAATTGCTGGGTCACATGCTAATTCTAGTCTTAATTTTTTGAGACACCACCACCCTGTTTTCCACAGTGGCTGCACCGATTTCCGTTCTCACCAGCAATGTATAGGGTTCTGGTTTTCCGCATCCTTACCAATGCTGCTTTCCTTCCTTCCTGTTTTGTAGTGGCCGCCATCCTAATGGGAACCAGGTGGTATCTCACGTGGTTTTGACTTGCGTTTCCCTTATGACTGATGATGCTGAGCATCTTTTCATTGCTTAGTGGCCATCTATCTGTCTTCTTTGGAAAAGCGTCTAGTCAAGCCCTTGTCCCATTGTTCAGATGAGTGGCTTGGACTTCTTTGTTGTTGCGTCACAGGAGCTCTTTATATGCTCTGGACCTCATAGCCCTTTTATTCCCTGATGCCTGTGCCCACAGTGTTTCAGTCCATCCGTCCCCCCCGGATGTGTATAAGAGCTGCCCTCATGCTTGGTGTGAGGTGCTGGCAACACAAGGGCCACAGAGAGTGCTCCTAGAGCTCCGGAGCTGAGTCTCCCAAGCCTGTGCTTCAGTCCTCTGCTCCTTCTTCCTTACTCCTGGTTGCCTGCATTTCTGTTCTGCCTCTTAGATTCTGAACTCGGGGGGCAGGGACCAGGTCTCCCCTCTCCTGCCGATGCTCAGGGTGGCCAGCTTGTTGCTTTTGTACATACCAGAGACTCAGCAGATGTTCTGTTTGGTATGCTCACTAGAAAACAGGGAGGCAATAATACATTTTAAAATAATATTTTTGTATAAATGGCTTTAAACACGTTACAGGTTATTTCTGGAATATGTTCCCAGCATAGGATTCTTTTTCCTGAGGCAAGTACCTCAGTCACTTCATCCTGGTTTCGATTCTCTTCGGTGATGCCGGTGCCCATCACATTCCTTATGGCTCTAGGGAAGTGCCTTCTGAGCCTTCCCGGGGAACATGGGTGTCAGAAGGTGTATCTGTTTTATGGTGTGGGCTATACAGGTCCTAGTCACTGAGGCTCCTTAGATCACTTAGTGAGTGTATCTGTTGCCCTGTGGGGTTTGGGATTGGTTTTTGCATTTTGTCCAATAGGCATGAGAATTTCCCTTGTCATTTTCACCTGTCAGAGCTAGATATTTTTGGTTCTCTCTATGCCCAGTTCTGGACTAGGGCCTGAGGCAGGAACACAAGTGGGAAAGCGTGGCTCCTACATGAAGGACTTAGGACGTAACTGGGCAGGTTCCGGGCAGGTTCCAGGCAGGCCGAGCTGTGAAGGTGCTGTGGACCCTCACGACGCCCCTTTCCCCCCAGGGCTGGGGTCTGCTGGGTCCCCGGAATGAGCTGTTTGATGCAGCCAAATACCGCGTGCTAGCCGACCGCTTTGGCTCTCCCGCTGATAGCTGGTGGCGCCCAGAACCCACCATGCCACCCACTTCCTGGCGGCAGCTGAATCCTGAGGGCATCCGGCCAGGGGGACCTGGGGGCCTATCCCGCCCCTTGGGCCGAGAGGAAGAGGAAGACGAGGAAGAAGAGCTCGAAGAGGGGACCATTGATGTCACCGACTTTCTGTCCATGACCCAGCAGGACACCCCACTCAGGTACAGCTGGAGGCAGGGGAAGCTGACTGCACCTTGACATGGGAATGGGAGGGATGCTCCCTGGGAGCCCCCTCTGCCCCACGTTTCTGCCTGTGTGGCCCACTATTCATTAGTATGTCTGCCCAGTGTTGGGGGAGGCCGCTGTGGTCTTGATCGTGTGGCTGGGCTTTTGCACAGCAGCAGCATGGCCAATCCCCAGGGCACACTTGGTCCCTCAGAGGCACAGCAACCACTCTGCCTGCCCCCTGCCCTTTGATGTGTGAGAGTCACAGGCCAGCAGAGATGCCCTGCCTGCCATTTTTTCATGACTCCCGGCTGCCTGCTGTAACCACTCAGTGTCCTGCTTCCAGGTTCCCAGAACCTGAGGGGTATTGGCCCTAGGGGGAGAGAGCTTTTTCACCTAAACTTTTGGTCCTCCCAGGGGGGGTTCCCTTGAAATGACAGACGACGACAGTGCTATTAGGGCTTTGACCCAGTTCCCGCTTCCCAAGAACCTTCTGGCCAAGGTGATTCAGATAGCAACATCGTCCTCCACAGCTAAGGTAAGCTGGGAGTTCGAGAGGGGTGGGTGGGTGGGGAGCTGGCTTGGTCATGCCTGGTAGGTTGGGAACTACAGGTGTGGGAGGGAGGAGCAGCAAGTACAGAATGGAACTCTCACAGGAGCTCGGAGTGGGCTGGGGGCCGTGGGAGTGGGAGACCCATATGTTCAAGCGTGGCAGGGGCGTGGTGTGGGCGGCTGTCTTGCTGCGGTGTGAATTTCATCTTTGCTGCCAGGCCCAGGGGCTCTGGTTAAGCAGAGCTGCTCTCCAGGTGTGAGGCCTCTTTGCTCCCCAGGATGTGCCTAGTTTAGCACACGCTGACCGCTTCAGCCCACAGCTGCCACCACACCTGCTTGCCTTGAAGGTGCTGAGAGGACAGTGGGTGAGGAGGGCAGGCAGTGGCATTGCTCAGGCATCTTTAGCTATGAACTGACAGCACCGGAGGAGAAGCCAACAGGGTTTGCTTCTGTCTGTGCAGTGGCACTTCTCACGTGGCTGATACTTGGCACCTGCTAAGCTGGGGATTAATTCCATGTCTGGTTTCTGAGAATGCCTTTTTATAACCATCTTCCTCTTCTTTCCTCTAGAACCTCATGCAGTTTCATACTGTGGGCACCAAGACCAAGTTGTCCACCCTCACCCTGCTCTGGCCCTGTCCCATGACCTTTGTTGCCAAAGGGCGCCGCAAAGCAGAGGCTGAGAATAAGGCGGCAGCCTTGGCCTGCAAGAAGCTGAAGGTGAGTCCAGGAGGGTCCCTGGTGTGAGCAGGAGATGTCTTGGATTCCCTGCAATCATGGGCAAGTTGGTCCACTTTTCCAGGCCAGGCCTTTGGCCTGGGCACAGAAGTACCTGGTGTCCCAGCCCTTGCTTCTCAGGCTGTGTGGCTGCTGTTTCCAGGACTTCCCCACAGTTCCTCTAGAAGGGCTCTGTCAGCGCAGCCTTTGAGCACTGTGGGCCAGAACCTTGGTGAAGCTGACAGGAGACATGCCCATCATTCTGAATGGCATGAAGCTGGAGAAACGGTGCCTGTTGAGTGGCAGACTTGGTGTCTAAAAAGATCTTGAGAACCTGGGCTTTGTGACCAAAATGAATAATAAGACATTTATCTGGGATGAAGATGGAAGGCGCAGTCGACATCAAGGTGAAGGCAGCGTGGCCTGCCATTGGCAGTTCCTTTGAAGAGGATCTGGAGGTCAGCAGATGCCCCATAGTGGGGTTAGCATCATGACTGCCTGGGAAGTTAGTGATTTAAACCTATGTCAGTAGAGGTTTAGTTTGCATAGCAAGACAGGAAAGAGGCCCTGCTTTACTCTGAATAGTCAGCTAAACCTTTGGTGCATGTTTGGCTCTGGGAACCCCATTTTAGATACAGCCAACGTTGAGAGGTAACGAGAGCCTGGAGAATAAAGGAGGTACAGGGATGGGTACAGAAGAGTCACATGTGTCCCCTCTGCAGAGCCTGGGCCTGGTGGACCGGAACAACGAACCACTCACCCACGCCATGTACAATCTGGCCTCTTTGCGGGAGCTGGGTGAGACCCAACGCAGGCCATGTACCATCCAGGTGCCTGAGCCCATCCTCCGCAAGATAGAGACTTTTCTGAACCATGTAAGAGAACCCCTCACGTCCCTGTCCCCACTCGCCTGCCTCCATTTCCTCCAGACTGAATGTTTCTACCTATAACAGGCAGTAGTAACTCCCCATTTTCCCCACTGGGGACAGAGCCTGGGAGCGCCTTTGCCCCGAGAAGCTTAGCCTTGCTCATAAGGGTCCTAGGGCTGTCACGAACTGAGTCATCTGCCCAGGGGTTGGGCCACAGCATGTGACCCAGTGAATCGCCTGGAGAGGGGCTGGGTGCGAAGGAGGAAGGAGGTATTTCGTGCTCACCACTTTGTTTGCCTCTTCTGTCCCCCAGTACCCTGTGGACAATTCATGGATCTCCCCAGAGCTCCGGCTGCAGAGTGATGACATCTTGCCCTTGGGCAAGGACTCAGGGCCCCTGAGTGACCCTATCACAGGCAAGCCCTACCTGCCCCTGTCAGAAGTAGAGGAGGTGCGTTTGAGCCAGAGCCTGCTAGAGCTGTGGCGGCGGCGGGGGCCCATCTGGCAGGAGGCCCCCCAGCTCCCTGTGGACCCACATCGGGACACCATCCTCAATGCCATTGAGCAGCACCCGGTGGTAGTCATCTCCGGGGACACGGGCTGTGGGAAAACCACACGCATCCCCCAGTTGCTTCTGGAACGCTACGTGACCGAGGGGCGTGGTGCCCGCTGCAATGTGATCATCACCCAACCACGCCGCATCTCGGCTGTATCTGTGGCACAGCGGGTCAGCCATGAACTGGGCCCCTCCCTGCGCCGGAATGTGGGGTTCCAGGTGCGGTTGGAAAGCAAGCCTCCAGCCCGGGGTGGGGCCCTGCTCTTCTGCACTGTGGGCATCCTGCTACGGAAGCTGCAGAGCAACCCCAGCCTGGAGGGTGTGAGCCACGTCATCGTGGACGAGGTGCATGAGCGGGACGTGAACACTGACTTCCTGCTGATTCTGCTCAAGGGGCTGCAGCGCCTTAACCCAGCCCTGCGGCTGGTGCTCATGAGTGCCACAGGCGATAATGAGCGCTTCTCCCGCTACTTTGGTGGCTGCCCTGTCATCAAGGTGCCCGGCTTCATGTATCCTGTTAAGGAACACTACCTGGAGGACATCCTGGCCAGGCTGGGAAAGCACCAATACCCACACCGGCACCGGCATCATGAGGTGAGGGGACATGCGCCCACTTCATCCCACCAGGGCTTCAGGCCATTCCTCCCTGTCCCCTTGGCTTGGTGACCTAGGGCAAGTTACCTGCCCCAAGCCTTGGTTTTCTCTATAGAAATGGAATGATTGGGTCTCCAAGATTCGGGTGTGGTGAGGGTTGCAGGTGACATGTCAGGTGCCTCAGCCTCACTGAAACCCTCTCCCTGGGGCTGTGACTGGCCTCTCTTCCCCCTACCCCAGTCTGAGGATGAATGTGCACTCGATTTGGACCTCGTGACTGATCTGGTTCTGCACATTGATGCCCGCGGGGAGCCAGGTGGGTGCTTCCCCCTTCTCTCCCCCACCCCCCCACATGTGCTGGGAGCAACTGCTCATGCCTGCAGGGCCTTTTACAGGTGGGATCCTCTGCTTCCTGCCTGGCTGGCAGGAGATCAAAGGGGTGCAGCAGCGCCTACAAGAAGCCCTGGGCATTCACGAGAGCAAGTACCTCATCCTGCCAGGTGAGAGCCATGTGGAGGGCTTCATGGCCCCCAGACACCACTCCTGCCCTCTGTCTTGGGGACTGACCCAACTGGGACTCAAGGGGCCAGGGTTTCTGACCAGACTGCACTACTTTTTGCTGGTTTTGCAACCTTTCCTGAGCACCTTGACCTGGGCCTCTCACAAAAAAGGTGAAAATTCTTGCCTTGCCCTCATCATGGGGGTTCTGGCAGAGCAGTGCTGTAACCAGTGTGTGCTTGCTGCCCACCAGTGCACTCCAACATCCCCATGATGGACCAGAAGGCCATATTCCAGCAGCCACCAGTTGGGGTGCGCAAGATTGTCTTGGCCACCAATATTGCTGAGACCTCCATCACAATCAATGACATTGTGCATGTGGTGGACAGCGGTCTGCACAAGGAGGAACGCTATGACCTGAAGACCAAGGTGTTACCCCATCTCCTGGGTCCAGCCAGCCCCTGGGGGAAGAAATCCAAGTTCCAAGGTGGCCCCCAGTCCAGATCAGCCTTGAACCTGCTGTGTGTGTCTGGAGAAGGCCACACTTCTGGGGTCTCAGTATCCCTGTTAAAGAAGGGGGGCTGTTCAGGGGTGAGGTGATGGCCAGGCACTGGGGAGCACCGAGGAAGGCCTGTGGCATCTGTGTTGCTGCTCACCTGCCCCCTCCCCCAGGTGTCCTGCCTGGAGACGGTGTGGGTGTCACGAGCCAATGTGATCCAGCGCCGGGGCCGGGCGGGCCGCTGCCAGTCAGGCTTTGCTTACCACCTGTTCCCGCGGAGCCGGCTGGAGAAAATGGTCCCATTCCAAGTGCCAGAGATCCTGCGCACACCCCTCGAGAACCTGGTGCTGCAAGCCAAGATCCACATGCCTGAGAAGACGGTAGGCTGGGGAGTAGTGAGGCGGGCTGGCCTTTGGAGTGGCAGGTTGGGTGCAGGCTCACAGGGAGCCCTGCTGTGCTCCTGTGGCAGGCGGTGGAGTTTCTCTCCAAGGCTGTGGACAGTCCAAACATTAAGGCAGTGGATGAGGCTGTGATCTTGCTCCAGGAGATTGGTGAGTGGGCAGGGCCAGGCTGGGCTGTGGAGTGGCTGTCAAGGGTGGGCCTGACAGCTGAGCTGTTAACAGGGGTGCTGGACCAGCGAGAGTACCTGACCACTCTGGGGCAGCGCCTGGCCCACATCTCCACCGACCCCCGGCTGGCCAAGGCCATAGTGCTGGCCGCCATATTCCGTTGCCTACACCCACTGCTAGTGGTCGTTTCCTGCCTCACCCGGGACCCCTTCAGCAGCAGCCTGCAGAACCGAGCAGAGGTGGACAAGGTCAGACCATCTCTCCCCACAGCCCTTTGGCACTCCCTTGCAGCCCTCCACCATCTCCTGTCCTGAGGTAGCCTCTTGTAGCTCCTCCCATGACCCTCCTGCCCCTCCCAGGTGAAGGCACTGTTGAGCCATGACAGTGGCAGTGACCACCTGGCCTTCGTGCGGGCTGTAGCTGGCTGGGAGGAGGTCCTGCGCTGGCAGGACCGCAGCTCCCGTGAGAACTACCTGGAGGAGAACCTGCTGTACGCGCCCAGCCTGCGCTTCATCCATGGTCAGTGGGGTTCTATGTCTGGTCTCCAACCCCACTCCTCCCACCGGAACTGGGCTTCTGTCCTGCCCAGCCTGTGGATAGGGGGGCCCCAGGTTCACCCAATGTTGCCTCCCCAGGACTAATCAAGCAGTTCTCCGAGAACATTTATGAGGCTTTCCTGGTGGGGAAGCCCTCAGACTGCACCCTGGCCTCAGCCCAGTGCAACGAGTACAGTGAGGAGGAGGAGCTGGTGAAGGGCGTGCTGATGGCGGGTCTCTACCCCAACCTTATCCAGGTGCTGCCTTGGGGAGGGGCTGGCTAGGCCCCAGCCTCCTTCTCCATCCCCAGTTCCTTACCCTTTTCTGTCACCCCTGCAGGTGCGGCAGGGCAAGGTGACCCGGCAGGGCAAGTTCAAGCCCAACAGTGTCACATACAGGACCAAATCAGGCAACATCTTGCTGCACAAGTCAACCATTAACAGGTGGTGGTGGTGGGGTGGGGGCAGGCAAGGCTGGGCAGGGCAGCTAGGATGGGCCAGGAGGGTGGACTCACCCAGGCCTTTATCCCTCAGGGAGGCCACACGGTTACGGAGCCGATGGCTGACATATTTCATGGCTGTCAAATCCAACGGCAGTGTCTTTGTCCGGGACTCCTCCCAGGTGCACCCACTGGCTGTGCTGCTACTAACCGATGGGGACGTCCACATCCGTGGTGGGTACCTGCAGACCTCCCACCCCTCACTGCTCCTCTTGGGCTGGTCTATCCTCAGGGGCCTGGCCTCACCTTGGCTCCTGGTCTTTTCCTTTTCCCTAGATGATGGGCGCCGGGCCACCATCTCACTGAGTGACAGTGATCTGCTGAGGTTGGAGGGTGACTCGCGCACTGTGCGGCTGCTGAGGGAGCTGCGCCGGGCCCTGGGCCGCATGGTGGAGCGGAGCCTGCGCAGTGAGCTGGCCGCTCTGCCCTTTGAGGTACAGCAGGAGCACGGGCAGCTGCTGGCCCTGCTGGCAGAACTGCTGCGTGGGCCCTGTGGCAGCTTTGATGTGCGCAAGTCGGCTGATGACTGAGCCCTGCGTCTGCTGGGGCTGTGTACAGAGTGCAAATGTTTATTTAAAATAAAGTTCTATTTATCCCTTGTGAGCATCGCTATCCGCTGGGGGCTCCTCCCTTGGGGCCTCAGCACCCTGGGCTGTTGGCCAAGGTTCCCCAAACCTTAAGAATGAAGGTGGAGAGGCTGGAGCTCAAGGTCTTGAGAGGAAGGGGGTTAGAACCCACCCTCTCAAGAGCTTGAACCACTAGTGCTGCTAACCAGCTTGCATTGTTGGGCCAACCCAGTCTTTTCACAGCTGCTCCTATGGGTACCCATACCATGGGTGGCATGTCACAACTGTCTTTGCAGACTGGGACAGCAAGTGTTGAGCAGCCCTCTCCTGGGTCTCCCTCCCTGATGCAGTGGTCTGGTCTGGTCGCCACCTCCTTGCCCAGGCAGATGGGGAAGTTCCACAGGCAGCCACAGCTCTCTGGGACCTTAACCCTCAAGGGCCTCAGGCTGTACAGCAGCCCTGCGACAGCTGGACTTTCCCTTGGTCATATCCACATGTTCACAGATGAGCTACAGTCATTAAGACTGCATAGTGCACACCAGTCCCCCAATGCAAGAGGACAAGCCAGGGGACAGAGTCGTGGATGCTGGAGGTAGAGACAAACCAGAGCAGACAGGGCCTGCATGGTGGGACATCACAAGCTTTATTTACTTTTGAAATTGTTACAATAGAATCACAGACATACGTAAAGGTTGAGCCATAAGCTAATTGGGCAGTACAGAAATGTCCCACCCCCCAGATGGCTGCAGCGTAGTACACAGCACAGGGGCCTCTGGTCCTCACCTGTCAGGTCAGCCACTTCAGCCTCTCTGGTTTGTGGGACCCTTCAACGGTGCTATGGCCAGGCCACCCAGAGAGTTCTCCACTTAGGTCACCTCCCTGACCCCAACCCATGACTAAAGGAGTGAAAGGAGCCAGTCTGCAGTTTACCTTGGCATCTGTGTGGCTGGTCAACACAGGGCACAGGTTCCTTTAGGTCCTGTACCATCACCCCTCCTGTCTCTCCTCATGCCCCCCCCACACCCACTTCCTTCTCCCCAGCTTCATCTTGCCCCTTCCTCTTGCTGACAAAGCATGGGAGCTCTGATCTCCCTGCATAGTCGAGCATTCTAGACGGTCTGGCTCTGGAAGCACTTTCTTGCCAAGACCTGTGACTTCTTGGTATGTGCTTGGTAGCTGGGGATGGGGTAGTACCGCAGAAATGGGAGGACTGGCCCCGCCAAGGTGCTCTCCCTTTACATGGAGATCAAATCTGAACCTACGTCAACAGCCCCTACCTTCTCAGCTCAGGGACAGGATCAGAGGGCAGTAGGGCGAGGTACCAAATCTCTACTGCAAAAAGTGCCCTTTGAGAGATGCCCTAAAACTTCCCAGGCCATTTCACTACAAACAGGTAGGTTTTAATCCTTTATTAGAAACCATGCAAACTTTAATACAAAAAATACAAGTGCAGTAAGAATCTTCGTGTCAATATGATTCCCGGGATTTCTCCTCATTGCAGCCATCCCGTGGGCAGGCCTAGCTGGGACACCCCTCCGCAGGCTGGCCTGGCCTGGCCTCGCCTTGCCTCCCTCTCCTCTCCAGTCAGGCTGAAAGGGACGTGGGATGGCCTCAGTCTCATACCTTTATTTTTAAATTTCCAGACCTGATTCCCCAATACCCACACAAGTTCTGGACATCTCGGGCTCCCTGGGAGCTGAAGACTCGAGTGTCCTAGGCCTGCAGGTCTGGAAGATTTCGACCTTCATGGCCCTTCCCAGCACTGACCTTTTATCTCCCACCAGATCCCAGGAATGAGACAGAGATGCCAAAACCAGCCTCTTGGTTAGAAAAGAAAAGCAGCATACACGCAAAATGCCAGAACAACCAGTCCACACTCTGAGCAGCCCCTAGCGTACCCTATTTGCCCACCAGGCCACGCCCCCGCATACCACCTGCCCTGCCCACTCCATCTCCAGAGCTCTGACCTGCCAGGCCCCCAGTGCCTGACCTGGCTGGAGGCTGGAGGATCTCCCCTCCCTGTTTCCTTTAACACCTGCTGAGGACTTTCCTTTAGACATGACTTCAACCTGCACAACTATTCCACCAGTTTTTAGGTTATTAAAAAAATGATAAAAGAAAAAAAAAGTATGACAGCAGCTAGAAAGGTAGGGGAGGCAGCGGGCACAGGCAGCACTGACCCCTAACTAACTTGGGGCAGGGTAGCAAGAGGTGTCTGGCACCACCCGCGTGGTGGGCGCCATTGTGGGGTCAAAGGGAGAGGCAGTGGCTTAGCGAGCTCCAGGGACACAGTCAGGACCGGGCCATCCATCACGTGGAGATTCCACTCTTCCCTCCAGGTGGATCCAGCAGAGGGAGCGTATGTCGGTTGTTCTTGGGTTTGGTCCAAAAACCCAAACAAAGAGGAGGTTGGAATCTGATTCCTTCCTCTTAGATCCCCCAGATCCCACATTAGCCTCCCCTACCACTCTCCTCCCACGCTTCCCCCTGGAGCAGTGATGCGATGACGGGCCAGGAGCAAAGCAAGGAGCTGGGCCTGGGGCAAGGACTGGAAGGAGGTGTGGGGGCGACTGCTGCTGCCCTAGGCAAGGGAGGCAAGAGGGGAGGAGGGAGGAACCTAGAGGGCTGCCCAGCACCCAAGTGGTCACAGGTCTAGTGGGCAGCCCGGGGAAGGGAGCCAAAGGCCCGGGTGCCTGAGCTGGGGCCACCAAGGAAGTGGGGGGGACGAGAGACAATGTCGGCCCCATGGTCGGTGCGGGCCCTGGCGTTTGCCCGGAACGTCAGCCTGTAGGTCTCAATCTGCAGTGACACGGGAGGAGGGAAGGGAGAGGGTAACGAAGGAGACAAGAGGGGCAACAAAGGGGACGGAAGACGAGACCAGAATGTCATCATTAGATGCCTGGAAAATAAAAGGTGGGTTCGTTAAAATTGAGGCCACACTCTAGTCAAAAAACAAAGGAGTTTCAATATGTAGCCAGTGGCAGGGCCCCTGGCTGGCCCTCAGGCCAAGCCCAGCCACTTACTTGTCTCCTGGATCTGGCAGTCCAAGGTCTGGGCCTCCCTTTGGTCACCACCCCCTGCCAGGGTGGCGTGGCCACTGAGGCCACTGGCTGAAGTGGGGGCGCCAGCTTCAGGCGCTGCCTCAGGGATGGCCAGCTCCTCCCCAGCGGGGGGGCCCGGACACGGAGGGGCCTCGCTGCCACCGCCCTCAGTCTACAATGAAACAGTGGGGGAGACAGTGCAGGGTCAGTCCGAGAGGGAGTGGGATGGAATGATGGTGGTGGGTTTTACACGCAGCCCCCACCCGCGCTGCCGCTGCCCCGGCCCCCCTCTAATTAAGGTGCAGTTGTCTGGAGACTCTAGGCCAGGTGCTCCCCACCCTACTCCGCCCGTGAGAGGGGCTCCAGGCAGACGGCCTGGTGCAGGGCAGGAAAACAGGCTCTGGACTAGAGCACAGCCCCAGCCCAGCAGTGCAAAACCCGGGCTAGTGACACACTGGAGCCGCCTCTGTGAAATGCATGGCTTTGGCTTTGGGAAGCCTCTCTTAGGTGAGAGGTACCAGGCTTCTCAATAAGGCTGACAGCAAGTACAATAGCAGCTATGACAGCAGATCGTTAGCAACAAGCCTGAGGGACCATCTCATGACAGCAGTCTGAACTTGGTTGGGAAGCAGCAATGCCGCAGGCCGGTCAGTATTAGAAAAATAATTCCAGAAACAATAAAGAAAGGGAAATAACATAAATAAAGAAAAGAATCCAAGACATGGGGTCAGAAAGGCCAGATGTGAACCCTGGTCTGTAGGCACTTGCCAAGAAGCCTTGATCAAGTGACTACAACAGAGCAAGTGCCCCACGGGGACAGCCTAGAGAGCTATCCAGCCTCACGGGGGCAGGAACGACATCCTGTGACAGAGCCAGGACCCCAAAACATTCATAGAGGCTAGTTGGGGCTAGAATTAGCGCTGAGGGAGGGTGGGGCAAAAGGGTGGGCTGGAGTGGCTGCTCTGATCCCCTCTCCTTGCTCTCCTTTCCCTGCAGCACAGAAGCCTGCAAGAGGATGCCCCACGGCCCCCTATTGGCAGATGACATGGAACAAAGGATAGACAGCCTCTTGGCACACAAAGGGTCTCACAGGACTGTGGAAGGAGGGAGGAAGGGAAGGACACAGGAAGGGCAGGGAGGAGAGGCCCAGCCAGTCCCAAGGAGGGGAAGCTCTGCCAGGGAGCCAGCGCTCTCCCACAGGCAGTCCCTCCAGAGGCAGGTGGACACCAGGCCTGCTGTCACTGGCAGGACAATGTGCTATCCTGCTACCAGGCTTGGAGTGGAACCTGATGTGGAACATGTATCCTCAGCCCTCTTTCATGAGGCAGCTGAGGACAACTGTACCATGCAGACCACTATCCTTGTGGAGACCTGTGTCCCAGCCCACAATCCCTCTGAAAATGGCTGAAATGAGCTCAAAAAGTAAGGAAGGCCATGGCTCTGGGGAAAAGGTTGTGTATTCAGCTGGGGTCTCTTTACCTCTCCTGCCTAGCCCAGGACTGATGATGGACAGTGGGGAAACAGCAATGGTGTGAGGGAAACATGACTCCTGGAGAGACTGAGGGACGGTGACAGCGCCCACCTGCTGGGACCCAGACTCCACTGCATGCCCCACTCCTCCCCAGCTCCATCCCCCGATGGCCCACTCACTACCTTCACGGAACCTCCCGCAGGCAGGTGGCCCACATTATCCAGGGATCCCACCTTGGCCTGAGCCTTCTCCTTGAAGTTCAACTTCTGACTTTCAATCTTGACATCTCCTCCACCTGGAACCAAGAAGGCATCGGTCACTAAGGGTGGCAGAGGAATAATACCCCTGCAGGCAAAGCCCTGCTGGGAGCCTGAACAGCAATCCCACCTTGGCCAAGGACTAGCTAAGTGTCCAGTGTAGAAATAGGAAAATGGGACCTGCTCCCAGTGGCTCTGAGGACAGACGAAGAGGCACAGTGAACATGTTTGTCAAAACAGGGCTGCTGGTCTCAAACCCAGGCTGAGGCTGTATCTCCATCTGACCAGAGGGAAGAGCTCCACAGAAGTCACCCTCACGCGATCACAGCCTGCACCAGGACAGCTGCCGCACAGGCTGCGCAGGCCCGGAGTGCAGAGAGCAGCCTCCAGGGTGCCTCTAAGGGTGCCAGCTACACGTATGCTTCTGGCTCTCTGGGCAGGTGACAACTTCCTCTGACAGGCTGTATAGTGCGTCCCAGCCTCCTTTCAGCCTCATAAACGCTGTCTACCAGAGACAGGATCCTCGTTTTACAGCTGCTAGCACTGATGCTGGAAAAAAGATGTGACTTGTCCAAAGTCACCACCAAACTAGTGATTCACGGAGACAGGATGGAAATACAGGCTGTCTTAGCTGTTTAACAGAATCACATTGTAGTGACAAGAAGGAAGGGCAAACAGCCTGGGGCCTGTGAGTTGGGAAAGGGTGGGGCCAGTGCAAGGATCAAGAGCCCTTGAGCAGGGTGCTGGAGTAGGTGGCTGTACACAACACAATGTCAAGAGCTCACAGGGTGGCCACTGATCAAGGGCCAGCCTACCCTCACACAGCGTAGGAGCATGGCTTCCCTCTAAGCCCATCTCTGACTCTTCCATCTCCTCTCACCTCACATCGCAAACCTCAACACCCGCCTGACCAGAGTGGCTCAGCGGTTGAGCACAGACCTAGGATCCAGGGGATTGGGGTTCAATTCCTGGTCAGGGCACATGCTGGGGTTGTGGACTCCATCCCCAGTCGGGGGCGTGCAGGAGGCAGCCAATCAATGACTCTCTCATCATGGATGTTTCTATCTCTCTCTCTCCCCCTTCCTCTCTCTGAAATCAATAAAGATATATTTAAAAACAAAGCAAAACCTCAACACCCAGCTTCCTGCCAAATCTCCAGGTGTTCTCCACACTGGAGTCCTAGTCCCCCCAGCAGAAACTGGACCTCCAGACACTGAGTGTCACTAGAGAAGGAGGTATCTCACAAAAGTGGATTTTCCAGATAAAAGAGAGGAAAGAAAAGTCAGTTAAGAGCTGAGCTGTTCCCATCGTTTTAAACAGAACACATTCTAAAATAGAAGATAGTTTTCCTAAGAGGGAAGTTTTCTTGTCCTTCACCTTAACCGGTCCATGGTGACTGACCTCTGAGACACCATATCCACCGGCCAGTGTGCCTGCAGCCGCAGCGAGACCTTCCTACCCCAAATCTGGACCTCCCAGAGCTGGTGGCTGATGCTGCACTGCTGGGAACACTCTTTGCTCCTGAACCTGACCATTGTCTTGACCCCACTTTCTGGAGCTTCTTCAGCTAACGAGCCCCTGGAATGCACCTCTCCCCTGGGGCTCGATCAGCAGCACCATGCACACAGCACGTCAAGAAAAGGCTCATGCAAATGGCGGATTTCACCATGTGCTCCTCCTCCCACTGCGAGCTCAGCACCCCATCCCCACTCCCTGACAGGGGCTGAGGACTGCGCTGTTCCGCAGTGTGTCCTGGGTGAGGGTGGCCGCAGGAATCTTTATGGAATGACAGAGACATAAAGGGTGAAACCCAGTTGGCTGAGGCATCCCAAGGCAAGGGAGGCACCACTCACCAGGCTTGTGCTTGATGTTGGCCTTGGACCCACACTTGGAAGAGACCTTAGAGATGTCCACCTTCTTGTTCTGAATCTGAACCTGAGAAGAAAATAACAAAAATATTGCTTCTGAGGGAGAAAGGTCAAAACCACACTCTCTTTATTCCTCTTAACCAAGTTCAAGTTTTTTCTCTCCCTCTGTAAGCCCCCATCTTAGTCTGTTCAAGGTCAGGGTCACCTCTCAAAGTGCTTAAAAGAACCTTCGATCCATCCTGGCCCTGCGTGTAGCTTCTGACCTCACCTCCAGCCAGACCACACTGATGTTTCTACGCACACAAGCCCTTCCACCCCTACTCTATCCATGCATCCGCCAGACAGCTTTTCTCCCCATTTTCTGGACCCAACTCTCCTGAAACACCTTCTGTTCTATCTCAAGTCTTACCCATCAACTCCTTGCCCAGAGATAAACTGCAATAACGTTTTATAAAGCATATTTCCTTCCAGTTCTTTTCAATGCACTTTGCCCTCATAGCTGACAGCACAGATATCTATCTGTCTATAAATATACATATTTGGTAAGATGGCCAACAGACGCTCGTCCACACCTGCCCTGAGGGAGCCTTGGAAAAATATCCTGGTACCAGAAATGATGGTACGTCTTTAAATTAGGAAAGAACATCTATAGACAGGCGCTCCTGCTGGGTTCCTAGATGGGGATTCCAGGGTTCCTGTGAGGGATCCAGTTGTTCCCTGGTTTTGTGGAAGCGCTTAGCTTTCCACTACAACCAACTCCTCCAGGCAGTGGTCCTCAGAGCAGTGTTACACCTTATGGTGGACTTTCATCACAAGGCCGTTAAATGGCTACCTTGCAGGACCTTGTCTTCCTTTCTCCAGTGTCAGGAAATACAGTCTCCCTCTGTGTCAAGGGGACAGATGTGGCATCTACTGTATGTTTTCCCACCCACAGCCCAGGCCTGGCCAAGAAACTTCCCACAACCACCAGCTTGCCCAAGCCATCCTCACGCTTTTTTTGGCAAATCTTTTCAGTTTCATTTCAGCTTAGGGGGGAAGGCCTTCTTAAGTTCTGAGACAATCTCTAATAACTTTCTTTCCATTCACCCCACCCAATTTCACACTGCACACAAAAATGAATTTAGAAGTACCAAAGAATCCTCATCTTGGCCATCTGAGTATTGATGAGAGGCTGACCGTTGTGAGCCACCCTCACTCTTGTTTCTAGAGCTCTGCTTGTGCTGTTCCCTATCCCAGGAAGCCCACTGCATTCTCTTCCCTTCCTTCAAAGCCCAGCTCAAAGGCCACCTTCTGCAAAGCCTTCCCTGGCTCCAACTTAACTCCACCTCTTCTTCACATCACCTCCCGAACAGATATCAGCAACCACTGGACACCAACTGCTCCAACTGCTCCATGTAGTCAACAACTTTACAGGGCACCTACTACCAACAAAACAACAGCCTCCGCTTTGTCTCATCTTTGCAACAAGGCTGCACTTCTCCCTAAACAGGACCAATAGGAAGTGTACTTTTCCTGGCCAAAGATGGGGAAGCTGCTTAAAAAAAGCTGATCTTGCACTGATCCCAAGACCAACTGAGAGGAATGAGCAGCAGACACTCGCCATGGCCGGGCTCTCACCAAGGTGTGGAGACCGTGTTCTGCCCTTAAAGCCTCCACTTCTTTATCTCTTTCCTCGTCCTCAATTAAAGAATAGTTGATGAGGGCAAGTTTCACTTCATAGATGTATTCTAGCTGATAAATGTAGGAGAAATGCACCCCCACTGAACTCGTGGGCTGACATCACCATGAGAGAAATGACCAGAAGAATTAGACTCAGTATGCTTCTTTGATAGAAAGAACACACTACCTATGAAAGTCTTATAAAAATGTGGTGGAAAAAAATCAATATAAAGGAAGTTGAAGGACAAAGGAGTATGTTAAATGGGGATATAATCAGCAGAATCAGACTCTAGGACAAACCGCGTGGTTCACCCCCGAACAGCATTACCACACAAAAAAAACTGGAGAGGTAACGCATAGAGCAAACGAAACCGCAGATTAAGAGACAAGAGACACATCAAACACAATCACAATTTATGGACCTTACTGTGTCCTGATTCAGATAGCAGGCCTGCATCATATGTTTGTGTGTATATTAAAGAATTTTTATCTTTTAAAGTTATATGCTGAAATATGTGCTGATGAATGACTTACCTAAGACTGGCTCCAAAATAATTAGGGTGGGCATATGAAGATTGGCCACAAATAAATGAAGCTGGGTAAGAAGTACATCTAGTCCGTTTCACTATTTTGACTTTTGTGTTTGCTTGAAATTTTTATAATGAAGTTTTTAAAAGCTTCACTACCTCCAAGACGTGGTTCTGCCTCCTCAGGCCAGGACAGAGTGGATCCACAATCCCCGCCCCGCCCCCGCGCTACTCGCCTCCCCTCTGTGCTCCAGCTTTAGGGAGCAATGTGCTACTTGGCTAGCCTAGGATATGTGTTTCTCATACGTTGAGGGCTGGCCCACAGGCCCCCTCCCCAGTGAAGCCTGACAGCCAGTGGTCATCCTGGTGCACAACCAAGCCCGCATCCACTGTACCTGGTTCTAGCTTGTTGGCATAAGTCACTGCTGGTGCAGGACGCCTGTGGGCCTAGTCCAGATATCAACATATGCTACCAAAGTGACCCTGCCAACAGGTCTGGGAACCCATTACACAGACATATCCCTGTCTAGAGGGTGAAATGGGATTAAAACTGCCGAAAAATTTAAAGTTGGGATCAGCCACAAAAGCAGCTGCTAAGTTCCCTCCCACTGTCCTCTGGGCTCTCCACAAGGGGTGTGTCTGTGTGTGTCTCTGTGGGGGGGCTGTGCAGCACTAACGAGGATCCGGCTCCAAGTGCCCCTCCCTGCTCCGTGGGAACTCCAGAATCTCTGTATGGGGAAGGGGTTGTGGTGGGAAATGGGCTTAGATGTGTAATGATGTTCCACCTACACAGCAGTCCTGCTCTTCCTCTACTGCATGCTTATTTGTGTGATTTATAAAGGGGCTGATGGGAAAAGCAAGAGCACCTCAGACCAGGATGTTTATCCTCATGGTCCCACCTGGAAACAAAGCTCAGGGGCGGGATCTGAATGCCCTGCTGTTTACAGAAGTCTCCTAAAATGGAAGTGCTTTAAAAGAGTACATTCCCCTCAAGAAAGGCTTGCTGACGTCATGTGTAGGCAGCAATGAAGACCATAGTAGGTGACAGATAAATAATTATATTCGGAACTCTTACACACACCAACGCATTTCTGTTATACACATACACAAGCATCCCAGTTCCCTCTGAATCCCTGCTTGCCTTCTGTTTTCATCAGACCAAAAGCCTGAGAGGAAAAGAGAGGGCCAGTTCCATCTGGGCACCCACAAGCGGGATCTGTACCAGACACTGCCAACTACTGCGTTAGCCAAGCATACCCCACCTGAAGGCAAAGCCACAGCTCCTGCCCACACTGGGAGGAGCAACTGGTGGGAAAAGCCTGGGAAGGAGGTGCAGTAAAGGGGGCTGTGTGGGGCAAGAAAGGGGCACACTATGGCTGCATTCCTCAGAACAGAACTGCAGGTAAGGGGTGTTTGTAGACCATGGGCAGGATAGCATGACCACCAACGGGACAGGGGGCACAGAGCCTGAAAAGAAAGATTGTAAGCAGAGCAGGACTCAGTCCAGTTCACGACAATAAGGAGGAGGAGCTGGATGAGCCCAGGAGTGACAGAGGGGGACACTCTCTCACTCTTGGGATGGGGCAGAAGCAGGTGGAGGAGCAGCAAAGGGCAGGGGCCGCCCATGAAGCGGCTCCCAGGCACGCTCCCGGCCCACATTGCAGAGTCCCGCTGGTCTGCGCACTGTCAGAGACAAAAGGCAAACACACAGGGTGTTCTTTACACACTAACTGATAATGATACTTCGCCCTGTCTCTCCCTAGACCAGGATCTCCCCATGAGCTGGAGTCACCTGTGTCCCCAGCACAGATCTTAGGGCTGGCACACGAGAGCAGCACAATAGGAAGGATGTCTGAATGGAACAGGGAAAGGGACAGAAAGAAAAGGCGGGAAAAGGGAATAAAAAAGGAAAGAACTAGAAAAGGAAAAATGGGGAAAAAAGAGTAGAAAGGAAAGAGAGAAGAAGGTAGGGAGAGGAGAGGAGAAAGAACAGAAGAGGGAAAAAGCAGAAGTAACACAAGGGGAAAGCGGGAGGAAGGCAGGAAGAAGGGTATTAACTCCCTGAGTCTACACGGACCCAGGGATGGGCTTGCGAGGATCTGAACCCCCGTCACGCTCTGGGGGAGCGCAGACAGAGGCGTGTATCCCCAGGAGCAGACTCAAGAAAGGCGACAGGCCAGCTGCTGACCACTGCCCTCAGACCAGGTGTCCGACACAGCTGGAGGAGAAGCTAAGCTCCCCCCAGGCTGGCAAGATGCTGAGTGAGGGGGCCAGGGTTGTGTGTAAGGCCCAGCAGCCTCACTTTGCTAGCCTGCTTCCTAAGGACAGCCGTGGGCCAGGCTACCACGGTCCTATCAGCACAGGTAGGTGGCCCCCTTCCCACTGTGCCCCACAGTGGACTAAGCCTCAGATGCCAGAGCTGATACTTACATTACCACCTCCAGGGACATGCTTAATATTGTCCTTGGAACCACACTTGGACTGAATATGGCTGTAGTTCAATTTTTTGGAGACTATCTGGACCTGGAGTGTTAGAGAACAGAAAAAACAACACAAAGGGAGAGGACCAGTTAGAACTGACACAGGGCAGGCGGTGAGTCCACACGTGATCACAATGACCAACAAAGAGTGTCGTTAAAACTCCGCCCCCACCTTCAGCAGAACAGCTGTGGAAAGCACAGAGGAAGGAATTTGAAGGAGCAGGAAAGGGGGTGAAAACATCAACAAACAACACAAAAACAGAAGCAGATGTTGTAAAAGTGCTACATAGTTGTTATCACTGTTCTTTGGGGGCTTGGCTGTGGTTCACAAGGTTGACAGCAGCCAGCCCCAGGTGCCCACCCTGGCATGGCGTGGCCACCCCCTGCCTGCTCTCCCCCCAAAGATTTAGGGTGGCAGTGTCCCATGGCCCATCTGGGTCAGTCCTCACCCAAGGATGGCACTTCCCTTCAATCTGGTGCCTGGCATGGCTGCAGCCAGACCCACTGTGGGAGGCAAAGTCTGCCGGGAGAAGCACTGGGCAGCTGGCTCACAGGGCATAGATCTGATACTAAGGGCAAGGAAGGAACACTGCTCAGCTATAAACGCAAACACACCACAAGCCACTGGACCTGCTGTGCACAATCCTGGACACCAGGGGGAGCGCAGGCTGCAGCCTCAGTAGCTTCCTCTCTAGTCTACTTGTCTCAGGCCTCCAGAAAGCACAGTACAATTAGGGTTTAGGTGGAGACTGAAGGGTAAAATGCCGTCTTCAATCCTCCAGATGCCCAATCCTGTACCCTGGGAGTTTCGTGTGCAGAGGACAGGCAGGGTTACAATAATGCACAATCCAGGGGCATAGCACATGGTACTGCACACGACTGGCTCCCCCTGGAATGTAGCCACACAAAGGCCCAGGCTCCAAGGGCTGGAACAAAGAATTCTTCTGGAGCCTTCTCAAAAGAAACAGTTGCCAGCTTCCTTCCTTCCTTCCTTCCTTCCCTTCAGAGTCCTTTGCAAATGACGCAGCTCCCAAACTGAAGGGTTCTCCACAGAGTAGAAAAATCCACCCTGAATCCAACCCAAATACCTCACCATTTCTTGCCTTCTTTACAAAACAAATATTACTAAACCCTGGTCTAAACCAGAGACCTACAGGACCTCTAGGAGCCAAGGTGTAGCCTTCCTCACCTCGCTGACTGCACAAATTCCTTGGGCTGAGACCCACTCTGGTTCTTAAAGGCTGGAGGTCAGGCCTCTCTGACAGCTCTTGGCCAGAGAGACCACCTACCTGTACAGTAAGCAGGAGAACCTGGTTCCCAGGTGGAGGCAACAGGAAAGAACCTACAGGGTTAGCTTACCTCTGCCCTGCAGCTGATGCTGCAACTCCTGTGTGGGACAGGTTTCCGCTGTAATGAGCATCCTAACTTTCTGTTAAGAGGTAACTTGAGGAGCCAGGACAAATGAAGCCATCCCCATACCCAGCAGTGTTACGAAAGGGGCCTTCTAGTTCAACTTAGAGTCTCCAGGGTTCCAGGTGCCAGAAGGTGGAAACCTTCTGTAAAAGTGCCATGTCTTAGTGAAGAAGAACCTGGAGCTCTGAGTGTGTGTGTGTGTGTGTGTGAGAGAGAGAGAGAGAGAGAGAGAGAGAGAGAGAGAGAGTGTGTGGACGCGCACACGCGCATAACAGGTAGGTTTCAGATCAAGGTCAGTGTGAAGGAAGTGACTGAAAGTTTTCCATCCATTTTATCCAGCTGAATAAATAGTCCTCAAAGGGTTAATGGGCTCCCAACTGTTAACTTTCAAGGTTGATACAAAAAATTTTCTGATAGCTGAATCATCAAACACTGAGGAAGGCACACAGGAGAGGAGCAGAAACTAGTTTAAGGACAGCAAAAAAAGTGCAACAGAAGGGAAAGTGACTCAGGCTGGAGAAACAGTTTACCACCTTTTACCTTCCAGAGGTAAAAGTCTAAATAAACTCACTTTCCCAGCAGGCGGTTTCTGTGCACTCGCACCTGGGCCAGCTGTTTTAGTGACTGCATTAGGTTCAGGTTTTCGAGCTGCAGCAGCTGCCTCTGTTTTTTCCTCTACTTTGGCCTAGATGGAGATAAACGGAGGGCAAATTTCAAAACAAGAGGACAAAAGCCCAAATGCCAAGAGGGAAAGAAGGCTGGGGACTCGAATTCAGGCCAGGCCACGAGGCAGAAGCAGGTCACCCTTGCTCCTGGGGAGGAAAAAAACCATTTCCCAGGGTAGACCAAGCCAGAGGGAGGAGCTGCAGATCAAAGCTTGAGCCAGGAGAAAGAGATCAGACAGCATTCATGGAGAAAAGGTAGGAAACAGGGTTCAATCAGCGACTCTGCTCTGAGTGTGGGTTGTGGCCATTGTTTTCCAAGCACAATGTCCTCCCACTGAAGTTCTATATGCCCTAAGCATGCCGCCATGGTCACAGGGAGCAATTACTGAGGATGTGAATGTCACACCCTTCAGGTATGTGGGTACGGAAAATAACTGAACTGCCAGACTAGGTTACTGAACTCTCCACCAAGACTTCCTGCACCATGAAAACCTAAGAAGTGCGCAGAACGGGAAGACTGGCCAGTGGCACCACAGCCCTGAGGCCTGGCTGGGTATGCCAGAGCCACAGTCTCCTAGGCCCTCATCCCAGACTAATCCTGTCTGCCATCAGTATCTTCCAACTGTATCAGGATTCAGCCTCATTTTGGACCCTCTTCAATTTTTTAACAGCTTTGGATTGAAGCCATTTAAGTATCCTGCCCTGAGTGGCTTGGTGGTGGTGAAATGCTAGAGGTGACCTACGAGATGACAAGGTTACTGCTCCAGGGACTAGACATTGGAGTTTTGCCACCACCTTTTTCACACACCAAGTCCCCATGGTTGCTAACAATTAACAAGTAATTCCAGGGTGGATTCAAACAGAAAGGCCCGCCAGGTCTTCTCCATCACAACACTCTACAGCAGTCCTTTCATTTAGGACTGACACAGGCCACCAGGACACCCTCATCTTTTCTCAGCCTCTCCACCCACCTGCCTCTCCTGCTGCTCGCAGTGCAGAGGTGAGAACCATGACAAACCAGGTTCACGTCCACTATCTTTCCCCTTCACAGTCCCAGAGGTCTCCTCTGTTCATTTTGTAAAGTAGAACAATCCTTTTGCCTCCAAACAAAAATATAAGACTAAACCCCAAAATAGAGAATAGGAGCCCCTCTGATTCCAACGGGAAAGAGAAGGCCCGGAGCTCGGCCTACCCCTTCCCAGCTGCCAAGTCCACATCCTGACTGCCCCCCTCTAATGCGCCCCAGGGTTGATGTGAGGACATGCTTCAGGAACAGTGGTTGGATGTGGCAGGGAAAGCAGCAGGGGCCAGCATGCCGAGAACTCCAAGGTCCCTGGACCCACCCGGCCTCCTCCAGGCTGATGTTTGATGTTTTCCGTGGAGCCAACCTTGGCGCGGACATTCTTCAGATCAGGGGTGGACGTGCTGGTAGTCGGGCGGCTCAGCCTTGGGGCAGAGGAGCTGGGCCTGGCTGACGTGGGCTTCTTGTCCGTGGCAAGAGTCCCAGAGGGCCGGGGAGACGTGACTGTGGGCTTGACTCGACTGGGAGCCACGCCTGCTGGGGGAGCTGCCCCAGGGACGATGGCGTTCTTCTTCATGGTACTGCTGGAGGTGCTCTTTGAGCGACCCAAGTCAGCTGCAAAGGTAGGAGTGAGACACAAGAAGCATTCATGGGGAGACAGCATCCAGGAGCCTTAAAGCCATGGAGGAGGTGAGGGTTTAAGTTAGGGTTCCACAAAGTGGGGGATGGGGTATTACCTGGTGCAGACTTCGTAACCATCTTCTTGACATCTGCAGGTTTTCCCTCAGTCTTGATGCCTGCACAGACATATGCTTTTTAATATAACATTTAACAAACTCACCTATTGAATGGCTCATGCAATACTGAGATTCATTCATCATTTATTCATTCATTTATTCATTCATTCATTCAACAATTAATGAATGTCCCCTCTGAACCAGGGGCTGTGCTGGTCTCTGGGGATAAAGTAGTACATTAGGCAGCCATGCAAAACCATGGCCTATGCAGGGTACAAGGCCAGGCAGTGCATCTTCTTTTCCAGTTGACAATGCCTTCCACGTGGCCTTAGAAATAGGTGATCAATACACACCTACAGAATTGAATGGCCTAATTCTTATCATGTAGGCCTGTGACTACAATGTACTGGGTGCTATGAAGACACTAAGAAAGGAATAGTAAATTCTACCATGATTCATGACAGTCCCCTTCACTCAAGGTTTTTCTGAATATACCTACCTGCTAACCTCACATGGAGACCAATTCAGCCACTTGCCCACATACCCCATTAAGGACTGATGCACAAGCAGATCTGTACAGCTGTGTGATGCTGGCTGGAGCTCTGGCTGGGACAAAAATCCCCACTCTCCTCCCAACTGGTTCTCACAGGGGAGAAGGGTGACAATACTCACCAGTAGGCCTCCTGGGCAGGGGCATGGGGGCGCTCCTACTGCTTGGCCCAGCTGAGGCAAGAGAGGCAGCCGCTGTGGCTTTTGGAACAGTCTGGGTGCTCTTGGAGCCAGGCCTGAAGGATGGGGCAGAGGCCGGCTTGGATGGTGTAGTTTTCTTCTCAGGAATCTTTGCATCTGCAACAGGCTAATAGGCAAGTGGGAATAAGAGCTGCAGGTCAGCAATAGCCCCAGGAAGTCATTCCAAAGGATGCTCCCACAGATGCACACACCAGGAAACAGGGTTCTGTGGGTCTGGAAGCTACTGATAGGAAAATATATATGGTTCTAGGATCAAAGTCCTCCAGGGAACGTGAGAAACTGGCCCTGTAGGGTACTGTGTGATCTGGTGTCAGGAAACTGAGCCAAACCTCAAGCCAACCTGAACTAATGAGAATGAATGGCCCTGGAAAGTATACCTCATCACACATGTGCCTCAGGCTCTACTGCACTAAATACTGATGTATTTAGTGTATTATATACTTGACCAGAGATTAACAAATACATAAACAGAACAAAAATTTTAAATGATGTCCAGTCAAATTCAGCCATTCTTTCGGCTTAGATGCACCTGGTGGGTGCTGAACAGGCTAAGGCTACAGATGCGGAGAACACTGGTCCAAATCTGGCCCCCAACTCAGTGTGTTCCTGGGCAAGTCGCAGAGCCTCTCTGGGCTTTAGTTCCTCCCTCATCTGCATAAGGGAAGCTGAACACAGGATCTCTAAGGCAGCTTTGATAACATGTGATGCTAGGAACTAGAGAGTGGCAAGTCTCAGGGACCAGAGGCGATGAGAAGGGGCAAGCGGAGGATGCAGCCATGGCCAACAGAGGGAATGAGCAGCACAGATGTCAGAGCTACGACTGAAAGCAAGAGAAATCTCTCAAGTACAGATGTGCCTGGGTCACTGTTCCATGGAACCTGGGCATGTTGTCGTTAGCAAGGAAGCAAGGGAATCACTTTAGCCTGGTTTCTACAGGAGCAGGGGGATGAACACACTATTTTGATACGCAAATGTACCATGTTACTCAAGAGAGTAAGCCAAACCACAGACACAGTGGATGCAGATCTTTAACTCCAAGAGAAATGGCCACTCGGAGGGCAATATGTTGGCAGAGACAAACAGGATATTGCGTAAATGGAAAACCAGCTAAGGAGGTACAAAGAAATTCAGAGCTGGCATCCAAATAAATAAAACTTAACCCTGCAAGTACAAGGCAATGTCCATTTATACAAAGAAAGTCCCTAAGTATGGTACTAAGAAGCCTAAGGCTGGAATCAGAGGAACCAGTTCAGCTACTAGCTCTGTTCAGAACGTTTCTGGTGTGTGTGCAGAGGGACTCCCTCTGGGTTGGCACTAGAATTTTAGGACAAACCAGATGCTCCCTAAGGTCTCCTTCGAGTTATCCACCCTATGAATATGATTCAGAATAATCTAGTGGGATCTTAATATTTTGCTGGTAACAATAACAATGATACAAGAAGTTAGAAAAAAGGTAACGCAGAGACAGAATTCTCTAAAGGATGTGACATTCTTTTCAGGTCAGGCTCTTGGCCTCACCCAGCTGCAGAGCCAGCCTGTTTTCCTAACTAGAGTTACTCTGTTTCTCAATTTTTTATTTTCCCTTTGGCAGATTCATATATCTACTTATTTTCAAATACATTTTCTCCCCTTGTTTGCTTCTATAAATCTATCCAAATAAGGATAAAAAGATAAGTATAAATTTCATTAGACTACAGTATTTATCAATCTCTCAACCCATCTGTTTCTTATATAAAAGGCAAAGAAGAGTAATAATTGTCATTCAGGTCACCTCTTCAGGTAACTTGAATGCAGTTTAAAAACTGGATGGCAAAAAGCCATGAAAGAACAGTGTTCATAGAGGCCCTGAGCATCAACATTGATTGGCACTGGACCCAAGTTCAAATACTGCCTCTGCCACTTACCAGCACTGGACTTTAGGACAGTTACCTAAATGAGCTATGAAATGATGGCGCTGATACCCACATCTTGGCCGCCAAGAGAGCGAATTCAAGAGTTAATGTGTATAAAGAAAGCAGTATAGTACACGTCACTTTTCTTTTTATTATAGCGTGTTATTTCACTAGACACCCGTTCCTCCCTACTCCGTCCTCGGTCTCCCCCAGGATTTGCTGCTGAGTGTCGGGGGAAAGCTGCGCTGTGGCTCCAGTCACCTTCCTTCTACTCTCCTATTCTAAAAAACTGTTTTCTGAAAATCAAGAGAAGCAGTCAACTGGATAAATGAGGATCAGAAAGCTTTACGAGATTTTATCATTCCTCGTCTATGACAGAATTTCTCGGTTTCCTGGCCAGGATTCAATTCCTAGGTTCCAACAGGTTTTTTCACAAGGTTAGATTAAAACACTTAACATTTTAACATGGAAACTATTTCCCAACATGAATTTAAAGAAGACATCAGGCTGACCTAAAGGCCCTTCTTGAATAAAATAAGATGTTAAGGTAGGCAGATTCCACCCATGCTCTCCTCCTAGATACCTCTGTGAAGCTCATGCTGTTCCAAATCGACCATTTTCTGGGCAATAATGTGTGGGTGACCTGGAAAACTGAAAAAACTTCAGAAGCAGCCCAGTGAGAGGTGGCCTCATGCCAAAAGCAAAGCAAGTTATCACATGATGCCGGGACCTGCTGAGACAAGCTGGAGGAACTTACCACGAAGGGAATGGGTTAAATGCAGTTTGCAGGATGATCAAGAAGGGCAAAGAAGGGAATGGGACGCGAGAATCACGGCAAAAAGGAGTGTCTGAATAGTATGTGGGGAAGGGGGACTGGTTAGCAAGAGTTTAAACAGGTGAAGAGTAAGGGGAGTTGGGAGAAAGGAGAAACCAAAGTAGATGTTGGCTTCCCGACCAGGGCAGGGAAAGGTAAAAAGTATAAAAAGGCCTTCAAGTGGTATAGCTGCACCAAGAGCCCCCAAACCAACTGTCAAGTCACCTTTCTCTGGGCTTTCCCCAGTCCCACCAGCCGGATTCCACTGTCTGGCAGCAACCAGACCCTGTCTACCTGACACTTGGCGGGGAAAACCTTTCCCTGCACAGTGCTTAGGTGACTACTTACCTTGGGCTTCACGTCTTTTGAAGGTGAGATGGAAGGCCTGGCAGTGGTGGCAGCAGGGCGTTTGGGTGGGGCAGCTGGTACTGAGCCTGAAGCAAGGCTCATGGGTTTTTTAGTCGACCCACCAAAGGTGGTGGGAGCTGGATGCTTAGGGAGAGAAGTGGGCTGTGTTTTGGCTTTCGATGTTGAAGTCTTTGCAGGCTGAGTTGTGGCCAAAGGCTTTAAGTTGATTTGTTGGTGTGTTTTTTAAAGGCCAACATCAAACACACAGACAAGAATAAAAACAAAATGTAAAAAAAGTATAAATTGCACAATTCAAAGTAAAATTATAAGCAATGAGGAGAGATGCAACTGAAAATCAGCATTCCTTTTTTCTGAGCTCAGTAAATTGTAGAAAGGCAGCAGGATAGAGAAAAAGAAAACTGGGAACTCTTTCTTAATGACAGTGTGACAAATTCCAGCGGTCTGACACCTAAAGACTTAAATTCAGTAACTGCTTTAAACAATTAACTAACTTTTGGTGGCTGTAATAATCCATGAAAAAGTTACCAGCAGGTAATTATGTTAACATTACTTGCACCTCGATGAGGCAACATAAGCATCCTGTTTTAAAATCACACTAAAAAGTGTGCCATTTGAACTTTGCAATTAGTACCAATAAGTGTCTGAAGCTATGATTCACCATAAAAATTTGTGTTCCCTTTTATGAATGCAGATTTTGGAATCTATTTCAAGAGTGCTGAAACACCTTTTGCTGCTATTGAGAAGCACAAACAACCTCTACAGAACATTTCTACAGATATTCAAAATAATAGGGTCAAAGGCAGCAGCAATATTAAGGTTTGAGTTAAGCCATTATGGTAAAATGGGAATATAAAATATTTTTTAAGCACATCCAAACTTGAGAAAGGACTAACCACTCAGAAAAAAAGATATTTCATTCACAATTCAAGCAATAATAGCTGAAGATACCATTAAAAAAATCACAGTGGTAAAAGATAACCCACCATTCTGGCAACTACCTTTGTTTTCTTCTCTGGGCTTGGTGGGAGCTCCTTGTTTGGAGGGGCGGTGATGTCATTTCCGGTCAAGCTCACAGTAGGTTGTCCGTCTTCTGGCTTGGATATTCCTAAGGGGAGAAGTTATGCTAAGCAAATGTTTTTCATAACCATTTCAAAAATGCAAGTCTTAGCAGAGACAGACAACTAACTAGCACTTCATTCTGAAAAAAGCCCACAGCACTGTGCTGCTGAAATGTGGACAAGACTCCCAAGCTCCCCTCATTGTGACGGAGGACAGTTTTAGATTCCAGAGATTCAGGCAGCCTGTCCCTGTGGGGAAGCAACCTAAGTGGGACTTACACAAATGATCAAGGGAAGGAAATGGCCCTTCAAGTTTGGTTTCCCTTCCCTGGAGACAGACAGGCAAAGGGGTTCTGTCACCCAACCACTAACTCCCAGCACACACAGGGGACAAAAACCTCTTCTACTACAGTTTATCTCTTGGAATAAAGGTTGCAGAGAGATGGGATAAGTGCCAGAAGATCATCCAATGTCCTCCTCTTACTTCCTTTCCCTGTAAAGCACCACTTTATGGAGGATGTGAGATTAACTTGATCTAATTCTAGCAGTGACCCAGATTTCCAACAAGGCCGAGGAGACCCATGAAATCAGACCCAGGGCCAGAAAGAAAGTCTATTGCCTAAGGCTATGCCCAGCAGCACCACTGCAGGGAGGTTACTCCAGATTTCAATAAGGGTATACCTGAAAGCATTAAAATACCATTAAATTTTAACCTGGGCATAGAAAAAACCTTTCTAATTGGCACAAAATTCAGAAGCCACAAAAGTAACTTTGACTACAAAAAAATAAAAACCTTCAATAAGGCCAAAATAACAAAAAAGTCAGAAGGCAAGTGATAAACAGGAAAAGAAATATCTGAACTTCACACCAAAGACAAATAATTTATTATATAAATTACTCCTATAAATCAGTAACTCCTATAAAGGCCAACAACCCAGCAGAAAAATGGCCAAGAGAATATGAACACAGTTTACAGAAATACAAGTCACTTTTGAAAATAAGGAAAGATGTCTAATTTTTAAGAAAAATTAAAATTAAAACTACATGGAGCCCGGCCAGGCATGGCTCAGTGGTTGAGCGCCAACCTAGGATCCAAGCGATCAGGGTTCGATTCCCGGTCAGGACACATGCCCAGGTTGCGGGCTCAAGACCCTGTTGGGGGCGTGCAGGAGGCAGCCGATCAATGATTCTCTCATCATTGATGTTTCTCTCTCTCTCTCTCCCTCTTTCCTCTCTCTGAAATCAATAAAGATATATATATTTTTAAAAACTACATGGAGATGCTAATTTTAACCTAACATGTTCTCAAACATTCTAAAATTTGAAAGTAACTGTTGGGGACAATATGAGGACATACACTGCTGGTAAATGTCTGAAATGGTACAACTCATGTGCAGGGCAGTCTTGCAGTATCTCTGAAAATTACAAGTGTAGATAAATTCTAACCCAGAAATCCAATTTCTAGAAATTTATCTTAGAGATACATTCATATACCTACAAAATAGCAAACATCACTGTCTTCTCAGAGCACTATTAAAAAAGCAAAGGCCTGAAACAACCCAGAGTCTGTTAATAGTAAACTAGTTATATCAATGTAATCTCTGAATCTGAAAAAGTAAAGCACTAAAAAATTCTTTCCAACTGATATGAAACAATCTCTAAGTGAAGAAGAAGAAAAAAGCAAGGCACAGAACAGTATGTATAATATAAAACCATTTGTCTAGAAAAGAATGGGATAAAATACATTTTTATTGCAAATACACCTGTACATGCATTAAAAAAAACCTTTGGAAGAATCACGATGAAACAAAACAATGGTAACTTAATTTGAAGGGGGCTGGGGCACAAAACTAGGGAGGATAGAAGACTTTATTTTAAAAACTTTTGGTTTAAAAATAATTATAGCTTCACAGGAAGTTGTAAGAAAATGTATAGAGAGGTCCCATGTACCCTTCAGACAGCCACCCCCAGTGCTGACATCCTCCATAACTACAGTTCACTATCTGGTACAACCCACAGAGCTTATTCAGATTCTTCATTTTACATGGATTCATTTGTGTGTGTGTGCAATGCACCTGCAAGTATCTGCGGTTCTATGCAATTTTATCAATTTCATGTAACCACTACTAATAATTAAGATACATAACTGTTCTAATACCACAGAGCTCCCTCACGGTCCCCTTTATAGCCACCCCACCCCCTTCCCAATCCTTAAATTTCTGGCAACTACTAATCTGTTCTCCATCTCCATATTATTATTTCAAAAATATTAGACAAATGAAATCAATCACACAGTGTGCTACCTCTTGTGTCTGGCTTCTCTCTCCCAGCATAACAATTGTAGGATGCATCAGTGTTGCATGTATTACTAGTTAGCTCTTTTTTACTGCTGAGTGGTGTCCCACAGTATAACTATACCACAGTTTAACCAGTCACTTACTGAAGGGCATTCTGGTTGTTTCCAGTTGTTAGCTATTATGAACAAAGCTGCTACGAACATTTATGTAAAGGATTTTGAGTAAAGCACGTTCATTGTTAGTGTATGGAAATGAAATTAATTCTTATATGCTAATAGTGTATCCTGTAACCTTGCTGAACATACTATTAGTTCTAGGGGTCTGGGGGTAGATGCCTTGGAACTTTCCATATAGACAATCAATCATGTCATCTGAAAATAGAGCCAGACTTATTTCTTCCTTTCTAATCTATATGCTTTTTATTTCCTGTTCTTGCTTTACTGTGCTAACTAGAACTTCCAGAACTATGTTAACTAAGAGTAGTGAGAGGGAGCATCTTTGCCTTGTTTCTGATCTTCAGCTGAAAGTATTGTCTTTCACTATTAACTATTCTCCCTCTTGTTTGATGAGTTTTATCAGGCACGAGTGGTCAATTTTGAATTTTCTGTTTATAATTTTTCTTGCTTAGACTGTTGATATGGTGGGTTACATTGGTTGTTTTTGATTACTGAACCAGCTTTGCATATCTGGAAAAAATTCCACTTGGCTTCATATATTGCTTGATGTGATTTGTTAACATTTTGTTAAAAATGTTTACATCTAAGTTCATGAGAAATATAGGTCTGTAGTTTGTTTTGTACTGTATTTGTTTAGGGTATCAGGTATTTTTATGTGAAAAATTAAGTGTTAATTATTATTTTTTTAAAATATATCTTTATTGATTTCAGAGAGAGGAAAAGGGAGGGAGGGGGAGAGAGAGAAACATCAATGATGAGAGAGTCATTGATCAAGCCCACAACCGAGGCATGTGCCCTGACCAGGAATCGAACCCCAATCACCTGGATCCTAGGTCGACGCTCAACAGCTGAGCCACGCCCAGCCAGGCAGTGTTCATTATTCTTTAAATGTATGGTAAAATTCTCCAGTGAAACTATCAAAAGATTTTTAATTAAAAATTCAATTTCAGTAATAGTTTTATTCAAGTTATCTATTTCATACTAGCTGAGTTGTAATTTGTGGTCTTCAAGCAACTGGTCCATTTCTTCTAAGATGCTGAATTTGTGGGTGTATAGGTGCTCCTAGTATCCCTATTACCATTGTAATGGATGGATTGGTATCTCCTGTTTCTGTTATTGGTAGTTTGTATCTTCTCTCATTTTATCTTTGTCAGTTTTGTTTAAGTTTATCAATTGTATTGGTGTGTTTTTTTAAGAACCATGTTTGGTTTAATTGATTTTATTTTCTTGTTTACAATTTCGCTGATTTCTATCCATAATCTCCATTTGGTACTTTTTTATAAACATCTATTTCTTTGCTGAGATTTTCTAGTGTTTTTATTTATTTCAAGAGAAAACATAATTGCTTGTTGAAGCAATTTTAAGGTGGTGCTTTAAAATTCAGTTTTGTACTTTAGCAGATAATCACTGTTTAAACTTAGCAAGCAGGTTCTGGTTATAGTTTCAACAACAATTTCATTTCTAGAGCCCGTGTAGTTCTGGCCTGCTGTGTTCTAGCTTCAGGAAGCTCTCACTCAACCCATGCTGCTACTGCCTGTAAGGGCTCAAGGCACTTCCCTAGATCACGTGGTTTCACTAGGTGGGGGTTAAGTGATGCCAAACACATGGAATGCAGAGATTTTCCTGGCCTATTCTCTGGCTACCCAGTGCTGGCAGACTTCCTGTTAGATCTCTGCTGGTGCTACTGAGAGTGGGAAGCACCTACCTAGCCTTCTGCTGCTGGAGGGAAGGGTGGAGGAAGAAATCTATCTAGGTTTCTTTCTGTCCTGGGGTGGAGGCCTGGAAGACACCAGGCCAATAGGTGCTGCTGGGAGCAGAAAGTACCTACCTTGGTCCCCTTCTGCTACTAAGAAGAAGGCTGAAGACACCAGGCCTATAGGTGCCACTGGAGCCGTCACCTAGTAAGGGATAGGGAATGGGTCTCCCTGCCAGTGTGGGTGGATCACACTGCAGTGCTGCCAATGGACCAGGCCTGCACCTGCTGCCGGACATGGAATAAATAACAGGTAGGCCCTCATGAACTCTGCTGACACTATCTACAGGAGGACTGATCCCACTGCTGCTGCTGGATATGGGCAGGGAAATGGGTTCATCACTGGGTCTTCTACTGGGCTTCCCCTTTCCTGGCCTTTTGGCAAGAAAGAGCAGGCTTTTCTTTCTCCCCCGCCCCCCCCATGCTTGGTGATTTCAGGCTGCAGGCACTCTCCAGTGCCCAAACTGGGATATATGGACAATTTTTTAAAAACCCAGGGAACTCACTGCACTGTCCTTCCTCAAGTCCTGAAGTCCCTACCTAGTCTGCCCTCTCCTTTCCACCTTTCAGATTCCTTTCATGATTATCTGTTGAATTATTTCAGAGTATTTAGTCCTATTTACTTGAAAGGAGCAGGACAAAATGAATCAATGTCATCTTGTCTTGGTAGGTGGTTTTCTAATGTATAGAATTTTTTACTCTGTGGTATTTGAAATCATGTATTTTTAGTCAACAACTAAATTTTATTAGTTTAAAAAATGTGAAGAAAGAATAAAAACCATCACACAAGGCTGGTAATACTGCCTTTGTTCTATAGCAAGCTGAAAGAATATCTTACCACATGTGTGACTTGCTATCATCATGAACATTTCTCAGTAGGCACAGGATTTTCAGTAAACAACATGACCTCTTCAGGAGGTCTCACTGCCTGTGACATAAGTGTGCAACAACTCAACCAGCACAAGAATGTCACCCTATGAAAAACACGTGATCTATGCACAAGCAGAAATGCTGTCCTCCTCCAAGATGGTGCTTCTTGTCATGACCCACATCCTTTGCCTCAGGGGTATATACCAGCCAATTGCTACAGACCACTACCCACATATCCCCACAGTCTCAAAAAAAAAAAAAAAAAAAAAAAGTCTAGCTCCTCCCTTCTGTTGGATCTTCCCATTACTACCTGCTGGGAAACCTAGGTCCAAAACATACCTCCCCTCCCCCCACTCACACACACAAACACACACACACACCTTACACATTATCCAGTTTTCAAGTCCAGTTGATTTCACCTCTGTTATATTTGCCCTATCATGACCTTGGTATTTCACCTGCTACTACTACCTGAATCTAATCTAACATGATTTTTTGCCTCCAATCTTCTGTCTTCCAGTTCATCTCATCTACTGAGAACAGGTGAGTCTTTACTTATTGTCAGAGGCAGTCACCACAGTATTTTAAACACAAGAGTAATCTTTACACATCTTAGGGGTTCATTTGAAACTTGGGTTCCAAACAACTTTCTGGATTTTCTTCTCTCATCGTTTCTTGCCACACTGCAGGTGGCTCTGGCCTATCTGCTAAACCCCCACCCTTCTCCAGAGGCACCTCCAGATGAATGAAGCGGACAGGTCTAAATGGCTAAGATTGGTTAATAAGCCTGTGGTACCTGGCACACAGCTGTCTGGACCAAGCTGAGCCAGTAAAATACACTTATTAACTCTTTCTCTAAAAGAAAAGAAAACTCAGTCAAGCAACCTTGGATCCCTGAGATATAAGGTAGCATGAAGTGGGGCACAAAGTCCCAACCAGGTCAACCCAATGTCCTGTGCAGACCAGAGTCACAAAGAAAGCAAAAAGTAAGAGATGGCAGAGAAAATACAGTTTCCAAAAGGGAAGAGAATGGAGCACATATTTAGGGAGAAGTAGAGATCGGGAGAGAGACACATGATGACTGCAGTCTGGCTACACCTCCTACAACGGGATTCTTTCTACAGCCTATCATTAAATAGCTTATTATAAATTTGAGTTCCGCTGAGTGTGTATCCATCCTTTGCAATCAAGTAATTCTTAGGAGTGTCTCATAAACACTCCTCATTGTTCCTCTAACGAAAGTGAGCTTCCAGGCTTCATACCTTTGCTCTCATCAGTCCCTCTGCTTGGAAGACTTTCCTCAGCATTGTTAGGCATCCTAGGTTTCCAAGGCCACCTTTTCCAAAAAGAGTTTCCACGATTTACAATCCTCTCACCAACACTTCCACCACAACTAGGTCATAAACTGCTTGAGGATAAAGACAATCCCCAGTACCTCGACAGTGACTGCTATGTGGCAGGCATGCTGAGTAAATGAATCTTCACATAGTTTTAGCTACATAGAATCTAGCAGAGTCAGCATTCAGACATTTATCAGGTGAAAAGATAAGTGGGGTTTCTCAGTCACTTAAAATGTTTTCCATCAGTATGAACTTCTGTTAGCGTGAACTAGGATGAACTTGTTCTGAAATAAACAAAAACCTTCATGCTTTACCACCTAGAAGGTATCTGGCACTTGGGGATCAATAAAAAGACGACACAACCCAGTCCACGAGGAGATTATGGTTCTGCCACAAGCAGAAGTGAGCCACAGTGCAGGATACCTGCGTTCTTGCCATTTTGGAGTCATAAGAAACCATAGGGGACATATGAAGCTTCTTTGTCCATCTCTGTTAAAAAACACCCAAAAACCTGTCAGGCTTCAAAGGTCCTATTCCAATTACCCCTCCCCTAGAAAATACCACATCTAATTTTAAGAGAAAAAGAGTAAAAATTTTCATCAAAAGTGTACTGAGATAAATATTAGAGAAAACAGTTCCTAGGAAAAGAGCCTATTTTTACAAACAAAACCCATGTTTTAAATCCCCATTAATAAGCTTGTGAATGATGGCCCTTTGTGTTCAAACTGGACTCAGAGGAAAAGCAGCTTTTTTAGACCACCAACAATAAGACCCATGGGGGCTTGGGGGTGGGGAAGGGAAGAAAGGGCTGGGAAGAAAGGCACAGAGGCAGCCACAAAGACCGCAACACTCAGCCGTTTATTACGTGCAAGTCTCCCCTTCTCTCTCCTTTCCCTTTCTCCCCACAAATCCTCCCAACCTGCACACCAAAAGAGAAAACTAGAAGCAAGATTGGGTCAAACATGAGGAACAGGAAAAGAATATTAAATAGCCAGCTTTAAAAGGCTCTTTTTCAGCTTGAACAAAAGTACAACGTTCTCAAAAGCAAAACGGGAAACAGAGCTTACACCCAGACTGTGCTACTTAATGAGAGGAGGTCAGTGCTGATAAACCCATTGTGAATCTCCACAGTGACAGATTTTCAGCAAGGAAATCAATCAGCTGTGACTGGATGATATAGGGCTCAGGAATCATCTGATCCAAACCAACAGGGAGCTGAGGGGTGGGAGGATAGGGGTGGAGTAGGCGAGGTGACATGAGGTCAAGGAAAGGGCTCTATTTCTAATGCCCACTGCCCTCTGACCCCATCCAACCCACCCTGAGCCCACATCCTCAGTCCACACTATCTGTCCTGCCAGCAATCAAGCTGACCTAGCCACATTCACTTTGTTCAATTTCTCACTTCACTCCCAGCAACCTTCCAATGCCACAGAATTAAGCTTTCCCCAGGCAGTAAGGAACAGGCCGCCTAATGCTCCTGCCCGTAATCTGTCACTTTGGTTCCTTCCTTGCTGCCTGCTTATTCCCCACGGAGGCAAAATTTAGAAACATACCATCACGTGGGGTCTCTTCACACAGGAACGATGGAGCGCTCTGGGTTGCAGTGACCTCGATTTCTTTCCTCCCTGCCAGAGCCACCTGTCCTGGCCGTTTCTCACCTCCCCAGCAGACTTGGGAGCATGAATCCGTGCTGCTTCCACTAACATCATCCCGTCCTCTTTCCCTGCCGCTTACTTCAGGAATTTGCTCCAGCTTACACTGGAGATACAGCCCAGCAGTGCCCAGTTCTTTCTTCCCAGAGCTGCTGCTGCAGCTGCTGCTGAAGTGGGTCAATTCTTCTCTCTTCTTGGCCACTGGTTCCTCGCAGGTGGAAAGAGGGAGCTCCTCGGTGGACAGGATGGGCAATTCCCCAGGGTTCAATCTGTAGCTGGCTGTCTGTTCCTCGGCCACCGTCATGGAGCGCCTTACAGCAGAAGCCCCCGGTTTCCTGGGCGAAGGAATCGGCACTGGGCTACTGGGGAGAGGCAGCTCTTCTCGGGCAGGGAGTTCAGGATACTTATCTGCAAGGTTGACAGCTGGGGGAACTGAGAGGTGGGAACATTCAGACAGGGCTCGGCGCATTGCCTTTTTCTGTTGAGGGGCTTGGTTGAACAAGGCCCCCTCCTCAGAACTCAATTTTTCCATCTCCTTATCGTGGTCTCTGACATGAGAGCTGGCTTTCAAGTATTCCTGGGTGACCTCCACCATAGTGATTGGTGGAGTGGCAGTGGGTGAATGCTCAGTAGTGGGGGCTGGGTGGGTCACAGCCGCAGGTAATGAAGACCCACATTCAAGCTGCCCCAAGTTATCGCTGCCCGCCCCAATCACCTGGCAGCCCTGACTGATGCCATTCTCCTTTCCTGGAGTTGCTGCCCTGGAGCCTTGACAGCCTGGAGCCACTGGATGAAAGTTGGGGTTCCAAACACTGGTTTCCTGCTCCTTCACAGGGAGGTCAGCAGCCCCAGGGAGATCCAGATCTGGCTGGCTCTTGGTCTCTGGTCCATTCTTCCCTGCCACCATCTCCTGAACTGTAGAGGCTTTGTTTTTGTCTGGCCCCTCTCTGGGTCCCAGCTGGAACCTGGCTGTCTTCTGGTGTACCAAGTTCCCCTCCGAGGAATGGCAGGAGTCTGAAATCACATACCTGCTTTCAAGGTGACCCGAGCTTGCTTGATACTCCCTGTCCAGCACGTCAGTGCCGAGCTCTTTGTCTAGCTTTCCCTCAAAGAAGCAGAGCTTATTCGGCTCCAAGAAGCTGGCATTTTTCACAAGCCCGTCTTTCAGCTGCCCGTCCATGCTGACATTGAGCCCGATTTCATTCAGTTTGCCCTCTGTCCTCTGCCACTCAAATCCAGCTTGGCTGATTTCTTTCGGGGACTCCATTCGGCACTCTGCAGGCTTACCCTGTCTGAGCTGGCTGTTCGCGGCAGTGTGAGAGGCTGGCTGCCTGTCTGAGAGCGACATCGTCTCTTCCACTGCTCTCCCCCCCTCGCTACTGGAGCTCTAACACCACCTACGATCACACAGAGCTGGCAGTGACGTCACATCAAGTCCCCATATTCATGACAAACCCCATCTTTCCCCCAATGCACCCCTCAATTCAAGAACTTAGGGGCTAAATCAATTTACTAGTGCAAAAGAAAGGAAAAAAGAATGAATGAAAGAGAAAGAGAAAGGAAGAAATCTGCTACTTTCTGCCCATTCAAATGCCACCGTAAAACTGAAAATGTAATTCCTGTAAACTAGCACTCAGTTGAAATCTGCAATTTAAAATATGGCATGGTGCCAATGTGGCTGCTGAGGATAGTAATTATTCTGCTTTCACTGATATAGATCCATGTATACCCACACATTCACTTATCTGACACTCTGCGCACACTTCCACATTCACCCACTCAAAAACCTGCTTTAAAAATAAGCAAGACTCAGTTGCCAATCCCCAGGCATAACGCTTAAAGAACAACGATTCTAGAAAATTGCCCAAAATTTCACTTAAAAATACCCCTAATGTAATAAGAAAATTGGAGGCATTCATTTCTCAGAGGAAGAGTGGGTTTGCTGTCATAGCAACTTACCAAATTCACTTGAAAACTGATTTGAATGGAGTCCCCAAAGGCCAGTGAGAGCTTCGTCTGTAGCTCTGCATGTGGAGGTTTAATAAAGGGTTCATTTAAAGAATGCAGCAATTTCAGGGCTTTGGGGACAGATATCCAGTTATAAGACACTCATGTGACCACATATCCCTGGCATTTTTACTCCTGCTCCTGCTCCCCCTTGGTTTCTTGGACAAGCTGGGTCTCTGCCTTCTGCACCAGCCCTGCTCTTTCCAGCCTACTGAGCATTCAGTTGCCATGTGAACACACTGGAGCAGTTCATCTTCCTCTGACCTCTAAAACATAGGAACCCTGGCAGTCTGTGCCTTGGGGTTTTATCCCCCCCACACAGAGGCCAGTGCCCCTCTTTCAGCATGGTCCTTTGCTGCCCTAGCCTTTGAGCTTATAAACTGTACAGTCAGGACTAAGGGATCCACAAAAGAGAATTCTCGGGGGAGAAAAAGTTACATTTAAAGGACAGACCATAATCTGCCTTGAACAAAGCTGATCTTTGTTGCCTTGCCTGTAAGTCTCAGTTTCTTCATTCATAAAATAAGCGAAATCTTTAAGGTGCCTTCCAGTTTCTCTTTTTTAACACTGTCACATCTCAACAAAAAGGTTGAAATGCACATTCAAGGAATCGCAGATGTGCTGCAATGTCCAACTCACAGTGTGATTTTAACCTGGGGCTCCAGAGGCCAGTATATCCAATAAACTCCACCCCTCCACATGGAAAGGTGCTACCCACTTGCAGAGGCTTGATTGAGGGATGTAGCAGCATGTCTGAAGAAAATGACAATCTGAGTTGACTGCCATATCCTGAAGGGGCAGAGAAGAGCCTAGGGAAAGAACAAGCCAGACAGCTTACCCAAACCCTCCCCACCAGTACCAAAAAAGAAAATCCAAGGCAACAACTAGAATTGCAAGTCCTTGCTACCTTCAAATCTCATATATCCTGTGCCTCAATGATCCTCTCCATAAATAGCAAACTGCAAAATGTGAGTCAGCCAAAAAGGCCCAGCAGGCACTGGGAGAGTGAAGCTGGCTTGTCACAAAGGAGCACACATTCGGGACCAGAGTTCACAATGTGCATCAGAAAGAGGGGTAGCCTGAGGGAAGAGAATGGCTAGGCCGGCATCTGGTTACTGCGCCAAGCACAGACTGCAGAGCTACAGGGCTTAACAGCTGGAGACTGGAGCAGCCATCTGGGGAATCAGTGACCAAGAAGAAAGCCGAGACAAGAAGCCCAGATTAGAGGTGAGTGGCCAAGACACCATGTCAGCTAGATGCTCAGGCATACACAGAGCCTGGTGTCACGCAAGGGTCTGAATACAAGAGGAGAACCTAACATAATATGGAGACACCCACAGAATCCCTCTCGCATGTAGGTGTGAGGTTCCACACACATAAAAAGCAATTTCACATGACAGTTAATACAGAGAACGTACCCACTGCTGCTAGGTTAAAAAAATTTTTTAAATAAGAAAATATACTTATGAAGTAGGTTTTTTGTCTCCCAGCAGGGAATTTGATGTGAAATGATAAAGCAGCATAAACCCCGGGACTGGAGAATTAGTGCATAGGAACTCTAATAAAGAAGGTAAACAGAAACAAACCACCACCAACTACAAGATACATTATACAAACCCTAATTTCAACAACAAATTAACAGACAAGAGAAAAGGAAAGGTAGCTGTCAAAATCTGAGGAGTTGCCTAAAGAAAATAACATCCCATTCTCCACATCGTTTAAATCACGGGTCATTCCATGAACTCAGTGCTGCAAGGACACTGAGTATGTGGCTACAGTACAGACCCAGAACACTGGCACTCCTCCAACTTACTCCTCTCATTTTACAGAAGAGCAAGTAGGATCCAGAGAGAAAAAAATACAATGGTTTGTCCAAGCTCAAATGGTGTAATGGAAAAGCCAGAGAAGCAGCCAGTCTTTCCACACCGCTGAGCAAAAATTAATCTTAGTTACTGGATGCCTCTCCTTTTTAATGAAGTACTTCAAGCTTTAATTTGCCATTGTAATTTATCTTTTTGTGATCAATTCAAAACTCAAATTACACATGTGTATGGCTGTACGTGTGTTTGGAGGGAACAGAGAGAGTGACTTAAAGTTTGATTAGACTTTTACTTTTGCAACATATACCAAGGAAGACGTCACATGGAAAAATAATGAATGGGTCAGTGGCTCTCTCTATGGAGCATGCCCATGCCTTTCCCCACCCCTTCCCCCAAGGCATGGTTTCCTCACCCCTCTCTTTCTCCTAAACTCCAAGGGCCCTTCTTTTGCCTCTATAACTTGTTTCCTGAGCCATTTCTTCTATGGCTCACTTCTTCTACCTCTATGGCTTTCTAAATAAACTCTCTCATTAAAAAAACAAAAAAAGAATGAATGGGTCTGTTCCTCTCCAAATGAGATGAAAGCTGATGGCTCTGCCAGTGCTCTAGTCCAATTCAGAGCTACAGACATAATCTCACCCAGGAAGGCACGTTCACACACAGGAAACAGCTGCAGCAAAACACTCAAACCTCCCCAGCCATTGCCATACTTGTCAAACTGGTGGTTGAGGAACTTACATAAGTCTTCCAGGGCTGAGCACACCCAGGTAAAGGAAATGCACCTATGAACCAGAAGACTTAAATTCTAGACTCAGCTGCCAATGGACTCCTCACCTCTGGGTTTTATTCCTATGCATTCACTTCAGTGTCACCTCCTCCTTGAGGTCTCCTAGACCCTGACAAGAGAACAATTCGGAGATGTTCTAAATTCAATTACAGACGGAGCGGTTAACCAGTTAATAGCTGTGGACCAACCAGCACACAGCTGTTCAAAATCCTGAATGCATGTTGGAGCTTTGCATCAACCTTCAGGCGTTATATTAGCCTGACGGCACCGCACCCTGGATATGCATGAACTGTCAGGACTGTTGCTTGTAACCACTTAAAACTACTAAATATTTCTTCCTTAAAGAATGTGCACTGTCAAAGAACTATCCGGCTTCACCTTTTCCCGCCCACTTATCTATCGCCAATGTAAATTCTTTAAAACAATTTAACTTTCTTCCCCAAAACATAATGTATAAAAGCACCTGTCAACCTCAGGACTGTGGACATGTTGCTGCTCCACCCAGCCCTGCTGCTGGAGGCTTAGACTTCCTGCCTCAGGACGTGGTCTTTTTCTGGCTAGCATCTGGCTCAGTAAATCCTTTCTTTCAGAAGAGCTTTCTGCCCTGGAAGTTTTGTTCATTTAACAACCTCACCCCCAAAATGACTCCTTCCTGCTTTTGCAACACTACACTTGCTCTACCCCTTCCTGGGATTCGGAAACTACACCATAATCTTGTACTTATGTGCCTTTCCTGGAAGCTTCTTAAAGGCAGGAATAACACCTGTCCATCTCTGCTATGCAGGTGTCCAGCACAGTGCTTGACACACACTAAGTAGGCTCTCAGAAAGGTTCTGCTTACGGCAGGATGGATGAATTCCTTTTGCACCAACTCTGGATCACTTGGCCTGATCTTTGCCATCACTACACTCATGTAGGTAGGTGCTGATTTGAAATGTCCCTTGGGCTAAAGATTCCTGGGTTCCATTCTGCAAGTCTGAGGAAAGTTCATGGATGCCCATGCATCTGGTCCAAAGGTGGTTTCTAAGGCTCTTTTATCAGACCATATAAGACATGTCAAGCCTCCCAGGATGTTGGCTCAGTCTGCAGGGCAGATCTCAGTAGATGTACGGGCAGATGTTTCTGGTTTTGCCTTGTGCCCTGAACTAGTCCTCAACCTGTTCAGGCTTTGGTTTTGATATACTCCACAACTGGCTGCCCCGCAATTCTTTTTATCCGTTACCAAGGCAACAAAGCTACATTCCAGATTGACCAAATGTTCCCTATTATTGTTTCCAGGAAACAATTTCTATAAATTATCACTGTAACACAAGTCAATAATTCCACTGATCACAATGATTGATGACACTCATAAAAGCTGAAGGTTGTGAAGTTGCTATCTGGTTCCTTACCTGGAAGTAAATGATATTTGTGTTTACATATTCAAACATACATGCAAAAACACTTCAAAACCACATTCTAACTAAATTTTAGAAACATTTCTTAGTACATGAGAATCAAGAAAATCATGATTCTCCCTGATTAACTTTCAAAACTTGGAATGCAGAATGCAAATAGACAGAATGAAAAAATTGAAGCTAGTAACCTGATTTATGTGATCCTTAATCAAGATAATTCATATGTTGGGAACCTCAAAACTGGAGGCCGCCCCAGTGGCCCAGCCCACATCACAAATCTAAAATACGTGACTTACGGGAAACACCCTCTGTCAAGGAAACCTAACATACACCCATCATAATCCTCCAATTCGGCTTTAGCTAGGCTCACTTTGACCCAGAAGCCAGGACCTGCTCGCCTTCTAAGTAAATATCTTTGCGATACCCCAAATCAGAAGCTAAGTTGTTTTTGGTTTTCTGAATCCTCCAGTGCTACTTGTTAGTCAGAAGGTAAAAGTGTCGGGTGATGAAATGTGAGGGGAAGAACCTCCTTTTAAAGTAGAATAACCAGGTCCTGGCTGGTTTGGCTCAGTGGTTAGAGTGTTGGCCTGTAGACTGAAGGGTCCGGGGTTCAATTCTGGCCAAGGACATGTACTTCGGTTGCAGGCTTGATCCCCGGCCATGGTTGGGGCACATATGGGAGGCAACCAATTGATGTGCCTTTCACGTTGATGTTTCTCTCTCTCCCTTCCACTCTCTCTGAAAAGCAATGGAAAAAATATTCTTGGGTGAGGATTAAAAAAAATAATAAAATAAGAAGTAGTATAACCAATATTTGCTAGACTTGTTTTCAAAGAATATTTAGGTGCTCTCATTGAAATAAGGCAAATAGTAGCACAGAATTGTTTAAGGGTGAAAAGAATTTAAGTTAGTACTGAGCACATAGTAAGTTTCTTTTTAGTTGTGTCATATATAGATTTCTCAATAAATTTCATTAATATATAGCCAGTAAGATGAAAAAAGCCAGAGAATGAGAGAGTAAGTGGGAAGGAAGTAATAAGGAAAAGAACTTCACAAATGGCACTACTGTTAAGAAAAGACATTACCAAACGGGCACTTCTCCAGTTGTAAAATTGTAGCAAGTTCTAAAATTACCAATCGTTTTTTCATCTACTGCGCATATTTTATTTATGTACAAGGGCCTTGAAACTGTTAGGATTTGGACTTTATAAAGTTTCACACCAAGGGTATTTCCTACCATAAACTGACATTCCCAGCTGATGGAAGACAGCTGATGAGCTCAAGCAAACTAAAGAAAAAGAAATGAAGCTGGATTTAAAAAGAAGACCTGCCCAGCCAGGCGTGGCTCAGCAGTTGAGCATTGACCTAGGATCCAGGAGATAGTGGTTCAATTCCCGGTCAGGGCACATGCCTGGGTTGCGGGCTCCATCCCCAGAAGGGGGCGTGCAGGAGGCAGCCGATCAATGACTCTCATCATTGATGTTTCTCTCTTTCTCTCTCTCTCCCCCTCTCCCTTCCTCTCTCTCCCTCTCTCTCAAATCAATAAAGATGTATTTTAAAAATAAATAAAAATAAAAATAAATAAATAAAAAGGAGACCTGGCCCGGCCTGGGTGGCTCAGTGGTTGAGCATTGACTTATGAACCAAGAGGTCACCAGTTTGATTTCCAGTCAGGGCACATGCCCAGCTTGCGGGCTTGATCCCCAGTAGGAGGCATGCAGGAGACAGCCGATCGGTGTTGTGATCTCACATCGATGTTTCTTTCTCCCTCTCCCTTCCTCTTTCTCTAAAATAATAAAAATATTTTTAAAAAGGAGACCAGGCTGTCACTATAGCAGGGGGAAGGGCCTATCCGCAGGGATCCATAACTGTCCTTCTCAAAGCACAATGTGCTAAGTGCACCATCACAGCTCTCCTTGGCTTCCAGGGGAACAACTATTATGGAGCAACAGCATACACTCCCAGTCCCTTACAATTGCCCCTTCAACTTCATAAAAAACATGGTCCCACAAGAAGTCCTTTCCTGACATGTTAAGCTCAGATTTCCCAAAGTATCTCAATGTTCCCTGCTTTGAACAACATGCATAATAAGTGAAAAAATCTTCTGCTAAAGTTTTCCCAAATGAGAGTGGCATAAATAAATAACAAAAGAGGAAGCATGAAGCTTGAAGAGCCGTTAGCGGTATTCTCACTTTCCCTGCTTCCAAAGGAGATACCACTAGCAAAAGATAATTCATTTGTAATTCAGAAAATGTCATTAGGTGTCGTATAGATGTAACACTGAGCTGGGCATTAAGAACACGTGAATAAGTCCAAGAGTCTCTACTTGAAGAATAAATGCTAGTCGGAGTCAAAAGACCTAGATTCTAATCTCAGAACAGCTTCTGACTCCCAATTTCTGTTCTCACGATGTATCTCCATTTCTCCAACTAGTAAAGTGCTTATGTATTAAAATTTTAAAAAATAAAATTACTAATTGCCAACTTTCATCTTTTTCTTTTTAAAAACCTAAAACTTCTGGAAGGTTCCTCTGAGGAAAAAATGAGGAAAGCATGGGCCTTACAGTTAAAAAGAGTAGAGTTTAAATTCTACCTCTGCCACTTCACTATATGCAGGACTATTAATGTGGATAGCCTCCATTTTCTCACCTGTAAATGGAAAGAATCCTTCCATTTTTGTATTTTGTGTGTGTGTGTGACTATCTATGTACCCATCTAGCTATAGATACCTAGGTACATAATCTTCAAACGATAGGTGGTCGTTGCTATTATTTTTATTAACACCACTAATATCTTTACTATCTAAACACTGAAAACCATAGGTAATACCATCTGACCACAGCACAAATGAAAACAACATATGTGAGAATCACTGGCAGGTCAGGTAAGGTGAATAATTTGAAGGAACACAGACAAAATTTAGTAAGGCCAGGTATGGAACAAGTCAGGGTGAAACATCAAAGCCCACATGAACCAATGGTGGTGGGCGTAAAGGGTCACCCTGCCCAGTCCCCTACCACAAACCCAGGGACACTCCAGTCCACTCAGTGCCCTGCCTCAGAGCCCCAGCCTTGCCTGAAGCTCTGCTCCGCACATTCTCCTGCCTCCTGGACATCTTGGAATAAGCCTTACTAGAAATATATAAGATCTATATGAAGAAAACATCAAAATACCAGTGAGCCCGGTTGGCCATGGCTCAGAGATTGAGCTTCGATTCCTGGTCAGGGCACATGCCTGGGTTTCGGGCTCAATCCCTGGGGGGGGGGGGGGGGGGGGGGGGGCGGTGCAGAAGGCAGCCAATCAATGACTCTCTCATCAATGATACTTCTATCTCTCTCTCTCTCCCCCTTCCTCTCTCTGAAATCAATAAAGATATATTTTAAAAAAAGAAATACCAGTGAGGGAGTAGGACATATAAACTTGAACATGTAATATTATTGAACATGGCATATTATTATGTTGTTGGATAGAAAACTCAACATAGAAGACATCAGCTCTCCTTAGGGTTATCTATACATTTAATGTGATTTCAAAAAAAAGATTGACTGAATTTTTCCCCCTCCAAATTATACGAACCAATTCTCAACTTTATATGTTATAATAAACAACCAAAAATAGGAAAACTCTGAAAAAGAATAAGAGAGAGAGATTTGGAGATAGACCCTAGTAGATATTAAAATATATTATTAAGCCACATTGTTATTGAAGCCTCAATGGAAAGACCAATGGATCAGAAAAGAAAGTCCAAAAACAGACCAAAAACATACAGGAATTTAGAGCATGACAAAGGTGGCATTTCTGAGGGAGACAGATTATACAAACAATAGTGCAACCACCAAGAAATCCTACCTCCCATCTCATAAACAACACACACACACACACACACACACACACACACACACACAGATTCTAGTTTGATGAAAGATTCAAAATGTGAAAAATTAGCAATTAAAGAGAAAATACTTTTATAAAAAGTAGGAATGGCTTTTATAAACAAAAAGTCATTAAATCAGTAAAACATAAAATCTATGCCAAGAAATAATTTTTCACGTATCAGATCAGCACACAAAACAAAAAATAAAAGTCACTCTATTGGCCTGGCCGGCGTGGCTCAGCGGTTGAGCATCAACCTGAGATTCAGGAGATCGAGGTTCGATTCCCAGTCAGAGCACATGCCCGGGTCATGGGCTCAATCCCCAGCAGGGGGCGTGAAGGAGGCAGCCGATCAATGACTCTCATCATTGATGTTTCTGTCTCTCTCTCCCTCTCCCTTCCTCTCTCACTGAAATTTAAAAAAAAAAAAAAAAATTAAAAAAAAAAGTCACTCTATTGGAGAAAGAGCAGGGGAACAGGTACTGGTGTATGCTGAGGGTGGGGGATAGCTCTGGTACATCTCTGTGACCCTATGGGGAACAATCTGGCAACACCTATAAAAATTATGAATATGTATTCCTCAAACTTGAGAGTCTACTACAAAGCCCTTTTTTGTTATACTTGCACAAGTATAAAGCAAGTTTACAAATCAAGGTGCATGACAGTATGTGTGATATGTCTCATTTATATAAAATCAGGAAATATATATCATTCCTTCTTTATGTATTAAATTGTCTTGAAAGATGTATAAGACACTGTTAACAATAATTGCCTCTAAAAAAGAAGAAAACCTGGATGGGCGTCAATGGGGGGAGGCAGACTTACATTTTACTGTGCACCCCTTTGTATCATGTGAATATACTACCTATTCAAAACTGAGAAAAAACACATCTTTTAACTATTTAAAAAAATGTATAGATTACCCTTAGGGAAAAGGTATTATAGTATTCAGAGAAGAAATAATAAATTTTGCTTAAAATCCATCACCCTCTCTGTAGCCACTCTTAACACAGTCTCTAAGCCTGGCCTGGCCAAAGCAGGGCCCCGAAGTTCTACAGCATCTGCTTCGCTTCCTCAAGAATCAGAACAAATCCTCTTTCTAGATTTCTTGCAAGATACTAAGCAAAAAGAGATGGCTATGTTTCAGAAAATTTACATGTTACCCGCTGTATCACTGCTGAAACGAAAGAACCAATCTATAAACTAAAATTAAAGAACTAGATTGAACACTGGAAATCTTAATGAAAGCTGGAAAAAGCTCCATACATTCAACTTCATTTTCTGCATTGGCAACAAGATAGCTAATGGAAGGAAGATAAAAACAGAAAAGATGAGAATATCTTATGCAAATAACAACCTTCAGCATGTGTTCCTCGCTGGGTACAAATTCATGCATAGCAGAAGCTTTACCCAAAACAAGTTCATATCGTGCAGAACACCATCCCATGACGAAGCCTCTCCAAAAGCCAAACTGGCTACTAAGGCCAACTGGTGTATTTTTTAATTTCTGGAGTTAGTAGCTGCATCATGCAAGTTGGAATATAGTGATTAAGAAACAATATTATTTGTAGGCTGTGAAAACCCTCAAAGACCAGGAACCATTTTTTGGAGGTTAGGCTCAGGGAACTCATGATTAGATGTACACTTTTCAAGAGGAGGAAAAAAGGCTAACATTTCTAAATCTTTTAAGTGATCATCTTTCTTAATCTCATGCCAATTACTTGACTGGTCAGAGCCAAAAATGGCAAAATTACGAGAAATCCCACATGGGCAAGCTTCACAGACTTGCCCATGGATGTAGACTATTTGGTGGGCACGGTTATGCCCAAAGTTCTACCCCACAGGCAACTGTGGGCCAATGGCTGGAAGCAATAAGCTGGTGAGTGATGTGGCTGCATCACTGAGAGATCACTTCCTGCTACTGGGAACACACATGAAGTCTCTGTCTACCAATGCTGGCCAGAAGCTACCAAAGGCAGGCCATTTTCATTTAATTTGAAAGCAATTTGGATATTTAGTCCTACCAGCACAAGATACAAATACGGGGGTGTGCAAAAGTAGATTTACAGCTATGAGTACGTGAAACAGTTTATTCTTGTATCATTATTTACTTATTAATTATTGTGTTATTGTATAATTATTGTATTGTATTAACTGTAAGCCTACTTTTGCCCACCGCTGTATATACTAACAAATAAAATCACGTATACAATGCTTTCTCCTACTTATACAAAATAATGTTTAAATGTGGCTGGTAACTTTACACATACAAGGCACATTTTTTTAAAAATTAAGGCTAATGGATAGTGACAGGCCTTCTGCTAAACAATTCATTGTTTGAAATTCAACTTCCCCTAAAACTTAGGGTTCCTTGCTGGGTAAAAACGCATGCAACAGTCACCAGCCTCCTTAAGCTGGACACAAGACATGCGTTGGCTGCAGAAAACACATAATTAGCAGTTATATGTTTCTCATGCCAACAAATCAATGATTAACAAGGATGATTAAAGTCTGGATGGAACCAAAGTACAAGCTCTTTGCCTCCCTGATGCGGACTCAAAAGCCACAAGCACACACACTGCCCCATGGCAGGCTCATACCGCTAGACTTTGCTTGCTTGGATCTCTCTCGTTCCTGGACTGTAGACTTTGGGAAAAGTGGAGGAAGTCCTCGGGACTTGGTGGGTCTCATGTAGCCTTTCACCGGCTCTGCCATTCTTTTTTCTTCCTTCTTCCCTTCACCCAGGGCCTTTGATTCAGGTTTTTCTGTCATTTTCTCAGGTGCCTCCAAGATCTTATCCCCTGGTTCTGGGAGTTGAAGACCCTTGGAAGCAGTCACTACTAATGTATCTGCCACCCGTGAAGGGGTAGCTCCAACTTGGCCATCTAAGGAATCTGACTGGAGTTCTAGTGCTGGCAAGGAAACCTCTTCTAATTCTGTGATTTTAGAAGCTGGGCTAATTCCTTTCAACTTATCCTTTCCACCTCCTGGAGGCAGGAGAGTCATGTCCACCTCCTTACTCAAACTAGCTGGGCGCCTGGCCTCTCTACCTTCAGCATCTTGGTCCTCACAGAAAAGGGGCTTTTGTGTTTTGTCTCCCAGTAAGTCAGGAATATGAACTGAAGCAGAACCTTCCTCGGACTCCTTCTTTTTGTTTACTGGATATGTTGCAAAATTACTCCCATCTGCACACACTTCTAGGCCTCTGAGCTCACTTGGGAGGCTCTGGTCTTCTCCTGGCACTCCAGAATGGTGCCCCTTTGCTAGTTCTGTGATTTTCTCCACTGAATGTTTAGAAGCACCACTGGGCACTGACTCAGATTCTCCTACCACATGCCCTCCATCTATCCCTGCTTTATTTTTCATGGGATCAGCAAGCTCACCTTTATTCTCAAGACAGTTATCTCCAGGACTCTTCACTGTTTCTATGGCTGCTGTAAAAGTAAGGACACCTCCTCCTGTGCTTGTAAAGGGCATAAGAGCAGAGGGAACCTTGGAACTTTCTTGATCCAGGACTCCATGTTTGCTGCAATTACCCACCACTAATAATTTAGAAATCTGGGCTGGAGCTGTCTCTTGCCTACTTTCTGCCAAGGCGTCTGTAAAGGAATCACCTTCCTTTACTAATTGAGGAATAGGAGTGGGCAGTTTTTCACAGGCTGCTGAATCCAGAGCCTTTAGAGGGGCTGATTTATTCATCAACTCTGGTGGTGTTCTGGAGCAGGTATATGTAATATTTCTATTTTCATCCACATAGCCTATTCCTTCAATTCTGTGGTCTCCTGTGGCTTCCACGGAAACATGTCTTTTTGTTGTATCTGTCTTATTCTCCAAAATGTGCTTCTCAGAAAAACTATTTTTAACCTTTTTGCTTTTTCCATCATCATTCCTTTTACTTGGTTTGTCAGTCACTGCAGTGTGCCCCTTGGCTGCATCTGCCTTATGCTCCTCAGCCAGTACTGAAGGAACAGATCCTGCCCCCTGGATTTGGTCTTGGCAGCTCACATCTGTCACCTTGGTAGCTGCTTCAGTAACAGCAGAATCTTTCACTGTGTTTGCTTTGTTCCCACCAAGAGCCCCAAGCTCAAAAGAGTTAACCTCAACATTCCTACCCTTCTGGTCAACTACCTCCACTGTGGGTATATTTGATGTCTGTGAAAGCAAAGGCTCATGATTTATGGGGAAACTGAGTCCTAACTCCTTGCTTGGATGGGGAGTGCCACCAACACCTCCATCCTTCCCTATAAAAGGTGGGCTGAGGACATCTTCCTTGCTCTCCACCCTAGCAGGCTGTGCAGAATAATTATTTTTAAACTTTTTGTTTTTGCCTTCACTGCTTCTTTTTTTAGGTTTTTCAGAAATCCAGGGAGCTGCCTCATGATCCATCCAAGGACACTTTCCTTCCTTGCTCTGGTTACTGACACCTAGATCTAGGGCCACAGCTGCTCTTTCTGTTGTAGCACCGGAAGTCTGAGTCTTGCCTGACCCAGTCCCCAAAGGAATCAATGCCTGCAAGGTGCTTGCCACACTAGGGTCAGTCATCTCCTTAGGCTCCCCCTTCACCACTGCCTCAGGGAGATCAGCCGTGACCCTCAGCTGCTTGGAAGAATCCCGGCCCAGCTCCTGACTCTTATCCCCAGCAGTCATTCTTTCTGTTTTAGAGGCTGGCTCACTTGGCACAAGGACAGCTCTGCCATCCTCCTGGCTGTCTGGAAGGACCGGCAGCTCAGTCCTTGCTCTTGCCTTCCCAGAGCTCGCTCTCACTTTCCCAGAATTCCCCCTTCCCTTCCTGCTTTTGCCATCACCTGCCATTCTCTTAAATGGTTCATTCCCTGTCCCAGGAATCTGAACCTTGTCCTGTGGTGGCTGCTCAGAAGCTAAAATGCTCATCTCTTGTCTTTGCTCGGGAAAAGCTTCCTTGTTAAGTTCTTTAACATCTTCAGCTACTTCAGAGAACTCTTTCTGTTTGTCAATCTGCAGCTTAGTCATTTTCCTTTCACCATTCTCTTTTTTCAGACTACTTTCTAATGCATTACTTGTTGTTAAAGTGGGTATCAAATTAGGCAGTTCTTTTGCTGCCATGGGTTTTAAAACTCCTGCTATAGCCTCTTGGTCTAAGACAGGAAAGCAACCCTCTTGGGGTCTGACCTCCAAAGGAACTTCTACTTTGTGTGCAGAAACTTCTGTCAGACCTACTGTCTGACCTTTATCCCCAGGAGTCTCTGGGTGGGGAGTAGTCTGTGGTTTGCATTCACCTTGCTGCAAAGATTTCCTGTCTTGGCTCTGTGGCCCTGACTTGTTACCTTTGACTTCTGCCTCTACACTCAGCTTGGGCTGAGAATTTACTGCAGCTTTCGGGGGTTCTTCCAAAGGACACAAAGGAACATCAGGGCTTTCTGAGACAAAGTTCTCAGCTGCCAGTTTGGCTGTTCTGGAGTCATTTTCACATTCCTTTTTCAGGTTTTCTCTGGATGCCAGTCTGTATTCCGTGCCCACAGTGGTAGACTGGCTGGGGAAAACACCTGATTTTTGTGGGTCAGCTGCAAAGGGATTACCTTTAGCCTCTTTTGCACTGTCATCATCCCAAGGTCCCCCAGCCCGGGGTTGAGAATATCTCTTTTGCTTTGGTTTCTTCTTTTTTTTCTTCATCATTGTTGCTGTGCTTTCTACATCCCAGGCCTCCCTGCCAAGATCCCTCTGGGGTTCAAGGAAATCAACATGAGTAGTTTTCCTTTGGTTCCCAGGCTCACCAGAGGAAAATGAACCAGAGACCCAACCTGACTCAGACAAAGAGCAGGGGCCCAGCCCAGGATCGAGAGTCTTCCGTGAAGAGCCTCCCAGCAGCTCAGGAGGGACCCTGGCAGGCCTGGACCGAGCGGCCCTGCGGTCACTGGGTCTGCACACTTGTTTGGCTTGAGTGGGAAGGGAACCTGCAATACACGAAGGTGGCCAAGATTCCAAACAGAAAACTCCTTGTTATTGTTTCTTTAAAAGTCCACTTAGTGACTCATTTAAGTAGTCTATATTCACCAACCCACATACTAATTCATTTAGGAAAAGTTTTTTTCTGAAACATTTTTCACCCTTAACTGGGATTAGCAAATATTTAACAAAGATCATCACCTCAAGTAAAAATTTTTTTTCAAACATATTTACAAAGTATTTAAAACTAGAGAAAAGAAATTCAGAGTTTTTCTAACCCCTATAATAAGCACTTACTGCCTATGACTCTCATCTGACACTTGTTTATATTTGTCATTATTTTTACTAGGTACTTAATTCTCAATTCTGCAATAAAATGGTAAGCTCTTGTATCTTTTTTGGTAAAATGTATTTATTAACTGAATGAAATACATATGATCTTGGACAGAATTTATAATTCTAAGAGTCTGTCACCGGTATTATGCTAATTAGTTATCAAACTAACCAGGTGAATTCTGGGAAACAGACCAGAAGGCCAGACTTATGCTAATAAAAAAAAGACGACGACGACGGAGAGCAGGAAAAGGAAAGAGACACTGAGTTAGAATTTAGGCCAGAGAAAGATTCTCCTCATTCCAGAACCGGAGCCTCCTCCTTTAAAAGGTGCATGTGTTAGATTTCAACATTCTATTCCTAAATGTACTTCCCCAAAGACAGAGGAATATACATAATGCCCAGTAGGGTAACGAATCCAAACAACTGGGATGAGCCCTCCTGAAAAGTTTCAGGCAGGCCACTGGTTCAATCTGCTGCCTCCAGGGCAACATGGCATGGATCCGATATCCCAGAGAGGCCATTAAGAAGCAGGTCTAGGACAGCTCTTGCCAAGTCTGACTCAATGAAATAACTTCAGAGAATATTAAAATACTTAAACAGTATCTTTTGTTTTTGTCTTTACCCCTCCAAAGTCCTCCAAATCCTACCCTTTATTTAATACCTCAGGTCAATTATTGCTTCTCTCAAAAAATTGCTAGGCTTTCGCACCCTACAGCATTTATAACAATTTGGCAATTAATTAGTAGCTATTTGGTGCCATCTCTTATACTGTTTATTTCAATGATATAAATCTTTGATTTCAGAGTTCATGCCTGGGAACTTCTCTTGCCATCCAGGCTGTAATATAACACAAGGGCAAGGACCTGGACTTAAATAGTTATGTGCCTTAGCATGGTGTACTTTGTACACATTAAGAACTTGATAAATCTTTATTGATATGCTCATTTTGAAAAAAACTAAACATTTATTTTGCTCCTTCTTGGTGCTAGCTCCGTCAGTGTGCAAAACACTAGAGACTGTAAGTGAAATAAGTCATGGTCTCTGCCCTCCAGTTCACATTCTGATCAGTCACAGAAAAGCAAGCAGAGAATCAAGTTGATAATCATAGCACGTTTCAGGCTTACAATAAAGAACATGTAATCTTGAAGTTCACTGAATAATCGAACTTTAAGTTAGAAAATATCTGAGAATGGTACCTCTCAAAGTTTAATGTATATAAAAATTATATGGAAAACTTGTGAAAATGCATATTATGATTCCAAAGGTCTGAGGTGAGGTACAAGATCGTGTATTTCTGAAAAGCTCCCAGACAATGCCCATGTTGCTGAGCTGTGACAAACACTGTGACTAGTGAGGTTTATAGAACAATGAACCAATATATTCCTTTTATAGCTGAGTAAACTGAGGAAAGTTAAAGAACCTGCCTAAGACCACACGGGACAGAAGAGTGAACAGCTGACCTGGATTAAAACTTAGGGGTCCTGGGTTGATGTAGTGATCACTTAAAAGTATGTAACAAGGTGAATTTCTGCCAAGACAAGACAAAATTTGTCTAAGAAAGAGAACTGACCTCATAAGCAGTACTGCTGATTACTACCATATGACCAGGGACAATGGCTGCCACCACCCCATCACTCCCAGTTGCAGTGGTTCCACAATCCACTTCACTTTCTCAACTTACCTGAGGTCTCTGAAGAAAGCTCAGGAGCTTGACTACTGAATGGTTTCTTCTGCTCTAGTTTCTCTAACACAGAAGCCTCATCTGCTGGCAAATTGAACTTTTGGCCTGTGGCTGTGACTGGTTCTAAAGGTAACAGTAAAAACCACACAGGTTTCAGAGAAGCACAATTTCAGCTATTTCTCCCCCTTCCAGAAGTTGGAAATGGGAATAGTATTTGAGGAATCAGGGATGTTCCTGTTAGGGCAGCTGAAAAGTGGAGTGGTAGTGGGAAGGTGGAGTTGAAAGGGCTTTTGTTTGTTATTAAGATGGGAAAAATAACAAATGTTGGCATGTTGGTGGGAATGATCAAATAGAATGAGAAAAAAACTGTTGAGAGGTAAGAAAGGAGAGGAGCGGGCCAGGTGGCTGGTGCATTGTCCCATGCACCAAAAAGGCTGCAGATTGGATCCCCAGTTGGGGTGCATATGGGAGGCAAACCAATGAATGTTTTCTCTCACACTGATGTTTCCTTCTCTCCCTTCCCCCTCCCCTCCTTCCTCTCTCACTAAAAAAAAAAAATCAATAGAAATAATATCTTCTGGTGAGGATTAAAAACAAGACAAAAAGGGGAGAATGGCCAGGGCAATGTGCTTAAGTAGGCAAGAGAGATGGGATCTAGTACAAAATAGAGAGGTGGCCTTAATCAGAAGCAGGGATGTTCATTTCCAGTAACAGGAAGGGCAGAGTCTCTGGATACAGACACAAGTAGTTAGGTCGATGAGGCAGCAGAGGTTGTGAGTGTCCTCTCTTACTGCTTACTGATCGATAACAAGATCAGCAGAGAGTAAGGATGAAGAAGCTACTGGAGTAGGGTGAAGGTGAGAAGTAATTGTGTGGAAGAGTAGGACTGTATAAAGATTTGCAAAGTACTGTCTTTATTTTACCTGGCATGATGCTTGCCCCTTGCCCTTCTGGAGACTACGCCCTGGTAGACAGAAATACTGAGTGTAAATGTAGGTACATACCTGGTGAAATCATGGAAGTAGGTGCAGCTGAATGCCCCTTATTCTGGAGAGATCCTAACTGGGAATCCTCACTTATTTCTCTCTGTGTCTGTACAATTTCCATGTCCTTAACTGGAACTGATGCCACCTCTGTTTCTGAGGGCGGTACAACATCCTTAGCCAGGAATATCTCTGTTTCTGGAAGCAGAGGCACATCCTTGCCCAGAGTCATCTCTGTTTGGGGGGGTGAAGCTATGTCTTTGACCGGGGCCGCCTCTGTTTCTATGGGTGGAGCCATGTCCTTGACCAGGGCAGCCTCTGTTTCTATGGGTGGAGCCATGTCCTTGACCAGGGCCACCTCTGTTTCTGGGGGTGAAGCCATGTCCTTGCCCAGGGCCATCTCTGTTTCTGGAGATGGAGCCATGTCCTTGACTGGGGCCACCTCTGTCTCTGAGGACAAGGCAAACTCCTTGGCTGAGGATATTTCTGTGGATGATACAACATCCTCAGCCAATGCCATCTCCATTTCTGAGAGTGATACCATGCCTTCAGCTGGGGCCAAATCCATTTTTATAGGTGGTGCCCTCTCTGTCTCTTTGAATAGTATTTCATCCTTGGCTGGGGTTTCCTTTGTTTCTATAGGTAGTATCACGTCCTTGACTACAGCCATATCTGATTCAATGGATGATTCCATGTCCTTGGCAAATGCCATATCTTCTTTGGTAGGTGGTTCCATGTCTTTGGCCAATGCTACCTCTGTTTCTGTGATTGGTGCCATGTCCTCAGCCAAGGCCATCTCTGTTTCTCTAGATGGTACCATGTCAGCAGGCTTCAGTCCCATCATTATTTCCAATGCTTCTGTTGATGCCCTCTCTTCTGCCGATGCCATTTCTACCTCCTTGGCTGGCTCTAAGGAAAATACGGTGGAAATTTAGGATCCATCATTTTCTGCTCGTAGCTCTACATTCAAAGCTCACTTTCTTAGAGCACAGGAACATCTGGCTTTTGTGACCCTAACATCCTAAACATAACTAAAAAGCTGGCTAGTTAATGCATTTGTGCCTACTCTGACAGTCCCAATCCTTAAAGAACAGGATACTGGGAGAAAAAATGGTGGAGAAAAGGCAAAGAAGAGAAAAACACCCAAGGTTTAGAAAAACAACAATACAGGTACACAGTGTCAGAAAAGGAATGTGGAAACCCTAGAATTTTAAATTAAAAAGGGATTTTCTTTGCCCATTAACCCCAAATTTTTTGTTTTTGTTTTTTAATATATCTTCATTGATTTCAAAGTGAGGAAGGGAGAGGGAGAGAGAGAGAGAGAAACATCAATGATGAGAGAGTCATTGATCGGCTGCCTTCTGCACACCCCCGACTGGGGATCGAGCCCACAACCTGGGCACATGTCCTGTCTGGGAATCAAACCGTGATCTCCTGGATCATAGGTTAATGCTCAACTGCTGAGCTACGCCAGCCAGGTAACCCCAAGTCTTATATCTCAACTACAACTTCAGTCCTGTCATGTGAATTCAGTAATGTAAGTTTAAAAATATTTGTGATCATTTGACATTTTTATCTATACTGCTGTATGCTGCTAAAAAATACATCTGATGATTTATATTGATTACTGATACTGTAACCACACACCACTAAAGAGGGCTTCTAATACTTTACCTGCTGTGGGCTGCAGAGGTTGTGTGGCCTCTGGGGAAATGAAGACTCCCGCGTGGGCAGAGCTTGGGGCTTCCACAGGCCAGCCTTGAGGTACAACTGCTGCAGAAGCAAATGTGTCGCAGGGAAGATGACCTAACATTGAAACACAAACACCTGTTTAAACCTCAGCCAACAATAGAGGGTAAAAGGCATCTGATATTTAAAATCAGCTTTATATACTACCATAAACATGCAGACCTACGAACCAATGAAAAACAAAGCAAAACAGTTTTAAATTAAACACTGCTGTCACTCCCTAGTTTTCTGGCTAGTTAACAGGCTGTGTAGTATCACCATATCCCTGCAGCGCCATGAATCAACCTTCTAGAGTGTATTACAAAGATTCAAAAACCCCAAGATTGAGCTTAGCTCCAACATCACAACTAATACAACATAATGTATAGTAAGGAACTGTGGGTCTTAGTTTTCTTACCCATAAAAAGAGATTAACACTTCCCTTTCCAACATTAGAAGACAATTTTGTAGAAATGCTTGTAAATTATTAAGAACTAGACAATGTCAAAATAGTATTATTATGCTGTCCACTGCCAGACTTAACAGCGGATTTAATAACCCCTTGCCATCAAGATTATTAGAATTTAGCTAGAGAGGCAAGATCTTTGACATAGATCAAATAATACAAAAACATATAGTATGAATGAGGTGCTGTAAGAGTCTGAAAACAACCACAAGGACCAGAATAGTCAGAGAAGGCTTCAGAGGAGAAGCAAGAGCAATTTCGAAGAAGCAGTCAATTTCGAAGATGGAGAGCGCCGAGCAAAAAAAAGTATGAAGATGCCAAGACGAGAATATTTCTGGGACTGTGAGATTAGTCTGATTCAAATAGATCTTGCATATCAGCAAGGGAAAATAAGATTAGAATAAACAAGGAGGGGAATCTGGAAAGCCAGAAAAACTTAGAGTTGAAGGGGAAAAAACATATAGGGTGCCTGAAGGTCTTAATCATGAAAATGAGATGACAAATACAAAAGAGGGACTCAGAGTGACCAATATAGCAGGTCTATTCAGAATGAATTTCTAAAGGGAGCAGGAATTCTGTTAGATTACTGAGGTGGTCTAGGTGTGAGGTGATAGGGGTTTACACTGGGAAAAAGCAGAGGGAGAATAAAGGGAAGGAAGAAAAGTGCTGTAAAGAAAGAAGTCAATATAGCAAAATGACTCACTAGCTAGTGAGCTGGGAAAAACGGGAATCAAAGCCAAAACCAAAGTCAGGAGACTAGATGGAGAGCATCAAAGACAACTCATTTAACATCCTTCTCCCAAGAGTCCAAAGAAAAACCTACATGCAACATATTATTAGCCAGGATCTTTACAAATACAGAATTATAAGCATTGTTCCAAGTGGGACCTATTGAAGTTGCGTAGTGAAGGGAACCAGAATGTCACCCCAAAATATGCCTCTTTGACTGAAACATTATTTTAAGCTGAAGGCAATTAAGCAGCAGCAAACCCAGAAAAAGCTCCTCCATGTCTGCCTAAAGGCAGGATATAAATTCTCTTTGACTGGAGATTAAACTCTTACCAGCCCAGAGAGGACACCAGAGCAATTTGCAAACAAATCCATTAGTTCCCTATCATTTACCTTCCCAGGTTTCCACTCTTAGAAGCCTAAAATTGCTTTCCTTTGTCTACAAATTTGTTTTTTGTTGAAGAAGCTACAGAAACAGAAATTCTAAGCAACCACCCTGAGTTACTTTTCTCCTGTGTGATGGATGCTACATGCATTAATAAACTATTCTTCTCTTGTTAATCTTTTTGTCAGAGTCCAGCTGAAAACCTAAGATGAACAGGAGTAAAATTTTGTTTAAAAATTATACAACACCATGGAGGATACTCGTAACTGATGACTAAGGTCTGCTTAATGTTCGCTATGTAATGGACACTATGCAAAGTGCTTTCACATCATTTTATTTAATCATCGCTTCGTTATTAATGTAGGGACGACTGTTGGCCCCATTTTCTAGAGAGAAGAAACCAAAGTTTAGGGGGACAAAACTTGCCCAAGGCCATAAGTGACGTAGCAAAAAGTGGAGACAGGCCTGGCCCAGGACAGAAGATTCAAGATCCCATCACAGGAGGGGAGCAGCCCAGAAAGTCCAACTGAATTCTTCCCTGGGACTTATCTAGAAAGTGCCCTCTCCCAGCCAGAGCCCCTAAACATGACTTTGCCTTGTAGTCCATTTCAAAGGTGATGGGTTCAAGGCCACATTAATTGTCTGAAGCTAAGAAATAAATCCAATTGGAGAAGTCATACCATAACTGTCTTTCAGGGGATCACTTTGCTGTGTAAATGCTGAAGGATTGGCGGTCCCACTGGGAAAAAAGAGCAAATCTTCCAGGCCATCACCACAGTGCATCTTAAAGGGATCTGGAATAAAGAAGGGATTTAAAACTCAACCCCAGTGACCAGGACCACAAAGATAGCATTCCTTACTACCCCAGAATGCATACTGACTAGCTTTCGTGTCAATACTAAGTTAAATAAATTGAGATAATGTCACTGTACATGGTAAGAAATCAATAAATATTCACTAATTTGAAATCAGCTATATGTCCATTGTAAGTTCGATGGCAAAAAAAAAAAGCCATATATAAGTGGAAACAAACAACTTGAACTCTCAACCTGGTTAACTCTGACATGGAGGCACTGAGGCTACTGCTTTGTGCAATCGGTTCCTTCCACTACTTTCAGCTCAGATGTTTTTTGACGCCATAGATTATTTTGAATTTTATACAAAGTGGGTATAAGTCTTGGTTTTCTCCTCTGTCAAATGAGTATAATATATATTTGGCAGAGTTAGGTAAGAAACACATACAATATATATATAAAGGCTGTAGCACCATGCCTGGCACAAAACAGGCATTCAACAAATGGCGCAATTAAGTGGTGATGGACAGAGACTTGACCTGGGGTGGTGAACACACAACACAATGCACAGATGACGTGTTGTGGAGCTGTGCACCTGCGACCTGTATAATTCTGTTAACCAGTGTCACTCCAATAAACTCTATAAAAAGGGGGAAAATGGTGCTATTATTACTGTAATAAATCCTTTTGGAAGAATTAAACTTTAATGAATATGAATTTCAGTTACTTTACTCAAAGCAGGTTTTGAAGGAGCGAGAACCAGAGGCGCATGTGCCAAAGGAGAGATAAACAGAGAGGAGTAAGGGTCACCTAAATGTTCAGGGGTTACTAATTATACCTTGACTGTGCTTTACGAGCTATATTTAGGTTAAAATGTTTTATCTGAGTGGTGATTGTGGCTTTTTCATGTTTATGTCATAGTTTACATTCAGTAATCACAGGCAAGCCTGCACTCACCAGTCTGGATAGGATTCACCACTTGCTCGGGTGCAAAGCAAAAGTTTGTATTTTCTGGCCAGTTCTGGTTGTTCTGATATCCCTGGTAGGCCATTTTCTCTTCAAGGAATTCTGTTGGAGACCCTGCAAATAGAAACGTAAAACAGAAGTTACAAAGTACCAATGTTTTCCCCTCCACTAGACTTGAGTTTCTGTATTATAGCTAGTACAATACAAAACAATCATACCTGCTAGTGCCTCTGACAAAAACTTTTAAAAAATTTGTAAGATAGAAGGCAATAAAATGCTGGAAGCATAAGGTTATATTACAAGGTTAAAAATACTGCCAGAGGACTTCTGGTTATGAATGCACAAAAAGGCTGGTGATTTTTATGCACAAAAGAACAAGTCTAAAAATTGGACAAAACTGTCAAAAGCATCATCTCAAGTACTGGAATGAAAGAAGAAAACAAAGTCAGATAAATAAATGAAGAGATATATCATGTTCATGAATGGAAGACTCAATAGTTTTAAGATGGCAATTCTCAAATTGACCAATAGAGTAAAAGCAATTACAATTTAAAATCCCAGCAGAATTTTTTGAAGTTACAACAAAATCATTCCATAATTTATATGGAAATGCAAAAAAACATAGAAAAGTCAAAACAAATTTGAAGAAAAAAAAGTTGGAGGACTTACATGACCTGATTTCAAAAGTCTGTGTGGTAACAAAGTCTGTGTGGTATAGACCATACATTAGATAAATGGAACAGAATAAAGTTCAGAAAGAAACCTACAAAGTTGTGGTCCACTAGTTTTTAACAAAGATGCTTTATGTTAAAAACATAATTCAATGGGGGAAAAGGATAGATTTTTTTTCAACAACTGGAAACTTACCTCACACCATAAACAAAAACTAACTCCAAATGAATTATAATCCTAAATGTAAGAGCTAAAACTAGAAAAACTTATAGAAGAAAACATGAGAGAAAAATCTCTGTGATCTTGGATTAGGCAAAGATTTCTTAGACATGTCACCAAAAACATGATCCATAAAAGAAACAATTAATAAACTGGATAACATCAAAATTTAAAACTTTTGCTTTTCAATGATACCATTAAGAAAATGAAAAGAAAAGAGAAGCCAATTACTTGGGAGAAAAATAAATCTAATGATCAAGGACCTGTATGCAGAAGAGATTAAAATCTCTCACAACACAATTATAATTACAATCTACATTAGATAGGTTTTAACAAGTTCATTTATCACAATAAAAATGTAATATTTATACATAACTTAAATATTGGTACATATAGTGTTTGTTTTTAGGCATTTAATATGGGGAAAATAGCTATTTCAATCAAACTTTTTGTTTTGTTTATACTTGCAATGAACTATGTATACAGTTTTTATTTTGTTTTCCTGTATTTTGTTTTGATTATATTTATTAAAATACTATCCTTTGTCTGTTGAATCTAATAAAAGCAAACTGCGACTTGGAAAAAGAAATCTCTTACACAATTATAAGACAATTTAAAAATGAGCAAAGGATTCCAATGAACATTTTCACCAAACTATACAAATGTATAATAGGCACATGAAAAGAAGCTTATTAGCATTAGTTACTAGGGAAATGCAAATTAAAATTCCTATGAGGCCCTGGCCAGGTAGCTCAATTGGTTAGAGTGTTGTCCCGATAGGCCAAGGTTGTGGGTTCAATCTCGGGTCAGGGCACATACAAGCAACCAATGAATGCATAAAAAAAGTGGAACAACAAATTGATGTTTCTCTCCCCCTCCCTCCTCTTTCTCTCTCTAAAATCTTTTTCTTTTTTAATCCCTATGAGATACCACTACAGCTAACCTCAAGGTAAACTGAGAAGGGAAGTGGCAGGACTGTCCCTCCTTTATGACTACTCAACTCATCAGGCTGCCTCTAGGAGCAAATTTTCCCCTTCAAGGTTGCCCTTTATTTTCATGGAATTATTTAAATCTGATTTCACCTACGTGAAATGGTTTAGGGAAAAAGAAGAGAAAAATGAAACAGTAATTTATCCTAGATGTGCACTCCTTCAGGAACACCTCCTGAGAGGATCTTAGATGTCTGAGGATTATTTTATTTTCAAAATTTTTATCAAAATTACCACAAAGTCATTAATCTGGACTGGATTATTTAAATTAATAAATTCACACTATACACCAAACTTCCTAGAAAGTGATTTACATTTAGTATGAAAAGTATTAGGAGCCCCAAAAGAATTCAAACAACAGTCTATCCTAAAATAAACTTTAAAAGGCTAGTGATTCTGCTTATATTTCTTACCCTTTGGTAAAAACCCATGATTTTTAACCAGAGAAGTGGGCACATTTTTCTCTCACATTCTGGAGAAGGAACAGGCACCTCTGGTTCTAAGATGCGGGAGGCACTGGCTGCCCCTCCGCAGTGGCACCGCAGCCCAGCCCAGGGCAGCATTCGGGACCAGCGCCAGCCTCCGCCTCCGCCAGTGCACACGGCTGACAGGCTCCCCGGGCCCTCCTGCGCTGCTGCCGGCCTAGGTTCCTTCGCAAAACTCCTCAGCAAAGCAGGCAAGCTCCTGCTTCGGGCAGGAGCAACAGCCTTCAGAATAAATGTGGCTATTTGGTTTTTTAGCATAATTAATTGCAGTCCACTCAGAGTCTATTTCAGTAAAAGAATGAAAAATGAAATTCAAAAGAAAAAGCAATCTATATAATGCAATGGAAACAACCTTAGATACCTTGGTTCTCCTATAAAAGTAAAATGGGAAAAGACAGGGGCCAGTTTCTTTGAGAAATTGGGGCATTTAACAGAAAAGGCAAGTGACTAAATATTAAAACCAATTAATTAAGTAGAAATATCTATATATCAAAGCCAGAGTAATTCTATCAAGTAAAACCTATTCCAAGTACAAATAAGCCAAAGCCTTTTAATATAACAGAATACAAAAAGTTCATTGTTTCAGATTCTACACTGCAAAAATCTTTAAGAAACCACTGCTTGTCAAGATTTGTATCCAATCAAAGAAGAATATCCAGTTACCTGAAAAAAAACTATTAAAATACTCCTCCTCTTAAGGACATATATATGTGAAGTTTCTTCATGTACTTCAAATTCAAACAAGATATTGTGACAGACTGAACACACAGTTAGCTGTCTTCTATTAAAGCAGACATTAAAGAGATTTAGAGAAATGAAAAACCAAAGCCTTACTACTAAACTCTTTTTTTGGGGAAACTATACTTATGAAAAATGTTAGTGTTAACATTAATGAGTTTATTATTGTTATTTTTAAATACTAGTGTAAAAGTCTCTCAATTCTAATATCTGGTTTGAGAAATACTGGTAGATATAACCCATATAAACAAAAGCTCTTTAGGGTCCTTAATAATTTTATAAAGTTTTATTGAGGTACAACTGACATATAATAAGCTGCACATATTTAAAGTGTACAATTTGTGGACATCCTCTAATTCACATCCGAGAACTTTTCACAAGGAATTAATCCTTGAACAATATAAACAGTACATAAAAGCAAATTCCAGGTCAGAGCACATGCCCAGGCTGTAGGCTCGATTCCCACTAAGGGGCATGCAGGAGGCAGCCAATCAATGTTTTTCATTGATGTTTCTCTCTCTCCCTCTGCCTTCCTCTGTCCCTAAAAAAATCAATAAAAACATATATATATACTATATATATAGTATACTATATACATATACTATATACATAGTATATATATGTATACATATATAGTATATATGTGTATATATACTTATATATACTATATACACACACACATATATTTAACCAGAAGAAATACTATATGCCTAGGATAAAGAGTTTAATGCCACTATCAAAGACTCAAAAGAAACAAAGGTGGTGATATCTATCACATCCCCATTTAACTAGTTTGGCCTGTGCTGAAGTCAGAAGGACGCTGGCAAATGGCTGTGAAGTATCTAACTGAACCAGGAGATTATTCCACCTGGCAGCTGATGCCTCAGACATGGCATCTTTACTGGAGCAAGCCAACCAGGTCCTGACACCTGGTGTACTGCTACTGACCTGGCTTATGTCCTTGTTCCCTACCGACTGGCAAGGACCATCAGAAGCATTTTGCTTTTACATGCACATGCGCCTTGCCTCAGGGCTACATCAATTCTACCATCAGATGGCTCAGAGGCCTTGAACTTTATGCCACTCCAAAAAATATCAAGTGGCCCACTACACTGACATTATGCTAACGAGGCCTGAGGAGGAGGAAGCAGCAAACAGATGCTTCAGGGAGAGGATGGGAGACCGACCACAAAAACTCAAGGGCCCTTCCCATCAATTAAGTGTTTGCAATCAATGGCCCAAAGCAAACCAAGATTTTCCTTTGATGGTGAATCACCAAGTCACGTCAACAACAGTGTAAAAAGGGGTACAACAATGCTTACTTAGCAGGCCTCTCTGGATGTTGTAGGCAACATATCCCACATTTAAGTGTACTTCTTTAACCGAACCATAAAGTTACCTGTAAGGCTGAAACAGTGGGGACCAGAGCGAGAGAAGGCTCTGCAGCAAGTTTAGATGCAGTTCAAGCTGCTTTGCCACTTAGGACTTCTGATCTGTCAGACCCAATGATACTTGAAGTGTCCATGACAAATAGGGATGCTGAATGTCCAGAGAATCACAGCCCAAACTTCTAGAATTTTGGAGAAAATCTATATACTCTCTTCTGCAGACAACTATCCCCCTTCTAAGGAATAGCTTTGGACTTGCTATTGGGTGTTAGTAGAGACTAAATGCCTAAATATGGGCTGAAGGCAAGGGAAATCTCAAATGGGTAGTAGAAGAAGTCAGATATCAATTATGGTCTCGTGACTAATTACAGAAATGAGAACTGTGATAGCTTTCTTTATTCTCTGTTATGTTTTATGTTTACTTGTATATTCTAACCATTTTCTTATTTTCCCTCTTCCCAATGCTGTCCGCTGTCAAAAATTAACTTCACAATCAGTCTCTTAATAACAGTAGCCAAAGGGTTATTGCCTCTCAGCTCCACACTCCCCTTCACTGCCTTGCTTGTGACAACAGAGCAGGACCCTAGAAACATCTCTCCTTTGTTAGCTGGCATGACATTAGGCACAGTAGAGGGTGCTGGAGTGAGGGGCTTCTCTTCCTGCTTCCCATGTGCTTTTCCATCTTCTTGCTCCCGTGGTGTTCTGCTGGTGTGCAGAACACACAATGGTACTCAATCCAACATGTTTTATTTTTATTTATTTATTTTTTTCTTTAAACACATCTTTACTGACTTCAGAGAGAGGAAGGGAGGGGGGGAGAGAGAGAGGCAAAAACATCAATGATGAGAGAGCCATTTATTTGCTGCCTCCTGCACGCCCCCAACAGGGAACCCACAACCTGGGCCTGTGCCCTGACCAGGAATGGAACCGTGATCTCCTGGATCCTAGGTCGATGCTCAACCGCTGAGCCACGCCCAGATGGGCAACCCAACATGTTTTAGTGGGCACTCCCATGAGCATCTTCCCAGGCAAGTTCCATCAGTGCCCCAAGCTGCCTTCCCCGTGATTCAGCAGCACCTCCATGTACAGTCTGCTGTTTGCCAACCTTAGCCTACAGCAACACCCCAACAAAAATCTTTACCATCCAATGAAGAAATCCAAGATGAGAAACTAGCTTTGGGGAAGAAGTGCACTCTTCTAAATTTTTCTTGTATACTCAGCCTGAGTACTAAGGGTAGTAACTGCCATTCCTGTATACTTTAAGAGTTCTCTTTACCCCTCAGTAGTTAATTCCCTGTTCAGTTTCTGTCTCTTGACTAGACTTTGACTGATACATATACTAAGAATTAAAAACAGTGCAATGGCTTAAATTCACATAATAAAAAACAGGGGGGAGGGATGAATGAGAAGTTTAAATCAAAGAAAATAAACTGAAAGGCACGTGCCAATCTCTAATTAAAAGGCTATCATGTGCATGAGAAAACATACTGTATTTCTGCTGTTCAGCACCAGTAGCAGCAGCAGCTGCAGCAGCAGGATCCCTCATTTACAGAGAAGACCAGAAATATTAGCTTTTATTAACCAGAAAAGCAGAACCCTTCAGTGGAGCTCTCTAGGGAATCTAATGTCAATACTTAGATTTGCATAGCTTTGCACCTCCTTGTCTCATTTTCAATTGCTGAAAACCCATTGGAGAAGCAGCTTGCCAGGTTTTTGCAGTGACAAAGTCCTAAATTAATTTCCTCACAATTAACAAAACAAAAGCTCATCCTTCAGGCTGCCTCGAGTTCTTTTAATATTTCACCTTCAGTTCTGTCCTCTAGAAATAGAACATCTCCAAAGACAATGGACACCAGACGTGCTCTAGTTACATCCCATTAAGACAGTTATACAATCATTTAAACAGGAAAAGGGGCTGATGGCCAGAGAATCATTTATTGGCAAAAAAAGCACTTACTGGGCTGAACCTGTAAGTTCTGTGTGAACATTAATTATTACCCTAATATCATCTTACATTTATTAACTCCTTCAACCAGGTTACAAAGCATTGGGTTGGATGTATTTTCTGCCCCTTAACCCAAACAATTCTTTTATTACTAGGTCGCCTTTTATAGAAGACGAAGGTTCCAATCAGGGAAAAGGCAGTGGGAGTGGTAAGAATCTGTCAGGTTCCAGATCTATTTTTCTGACAAATTAGATATAGTGGGCAAAAGAAAGAGGACAGGGAAAGCCAAACTAACCTGAGCAACTAAAAGGACATTCTCATTAAAGGAACAAGCAGATTTAATTTTTTGTTTTGTTTTAGTTGGTGGAGGGAGTCCAGAAGATACATTAGACAGTTTAGGACACCTCAAAATTGAGATATCAACTCTACATCCAAATGCACATTCCAAGCTCAAATTTCCAGTTTCCTTAGTTCTCAACAAACCTCCTCATGGAATTCAACCAATATTACATCTGTTCTTACAAAATGTTCCTTTTAACTGTTTAGCATTTACATAATGTTTACGTATTTGTGCATTTCTCTCTGCAAATGGACAAACTAGAACAAATCCACAAGATAGCTAACATATAAAGCTTTACATTAATTCTGAAGAGGTCTGTAACAATGGTTAATTTGAAAATCATCTTTTTAAAAATGAGCTAGCTTTAACCCTGGCTGGTGTGGCTCAGTGGTTAGGGAGTTGGCCCACACACTGAGGGGTCATATGTTCGATCCTGATCAAGAGCACGTACCTGAGTTGCAGGTTCAATCCCTGGCCCCAGTCTGGGCATGTGGGAAGCAATCAATGGATGTGTCTCTCTCAAATCTTTCTCTCTCTCCCCTTCCTCCCTCTCCCTCCCTCTCCCCCCCCTCCCTCCCTCCCACTTCCTCCCTCTCCCTCCCTCCCACTCTCTGAAAAAATCAGTGGAGATCAGCTGGGCATGGCTCAGCAGTTAAGCATCAACCTAGGATCCAGGAGATTGCAGTTTGATTTCCAGTCAGGGCATATGCCAGGATTGCGGGCTCGATCCCCAGCAGGAGGCAGCTGATCAATGAAGACTCTCTCATCATTGATGTTTCTATCTCTCTCTCTCTCTCCTTTCCTCTCTCTAAAATCAATAAAGACATATTAAAAAAAAAAATCAATGGAAAAAATACCCTCGGGTAAAGATGAACCAAAAAAAACAAAAAATGAGCTAGCTTTCTTTATTTTTATCATTTTTAAGTGTACAGTTCAGTAGCATTAAGCACATTCACATTGTTATACAAGTTTATTACCACCACCCATCTCCAGAACATTTTTCATCTTGCAAAATGAAACACTGTACTACCCACTGAAAAGTAACTCCCCATTCCCCCTCCTCCCAACTCTTGACAACCACCATTCTTTCTCTCTCCATAAATTTGACTACTTATATACAGTACTGTAACTCATATAAATGGAATCATATAAGTGGAATCAGTATTGCCCTTTTGTGATTGGCTTATTTCACTTAGTATAATGTCTTCCGGGTTCACCCATGTTGAAGCATGTGTTAGAATTTCCTTCCTTTTAAAGGCTGAAAAACACTCCATTGTATGTATATGACATATTTTGTTTATCCATATACCTGTTGATGGGCTTCTGGGCTTGCACCTTTTGGCTATTGTGAATAATGCTATGAACACAGGTGTACAGATACATTAAGAGTCCCTGCCTTCAATTCTTTTGAGTCTATACCCAGAAGAGAAAATGCTGGATCATACAGTAATTCTTCTTTTAATTTTCTGTGGAACTGCCATACTGTTCCCACAGAGGCTGCACCATTTACAATCCCACTAACAGTACAATTTTTCCACCTTACTTATTAATAATGCCAACCTAATGGGTGTGAAGTGGTATCCCACTGGGTTTTTATTTACATTTTCCTACTGATTAGCGATGTTAAGCTTCTTTTCATGTGCTTATTGGTTATTTGTTTATCTTCTTTGGAGAAATGTCTGTTCAAGTCCCTTGACCATTTTTAATCATTTGTTTTGATGTTGAGTTGTAGAAATGCTTTATATATATACTGGATAATGATCCCTTATCAGATTTATGTTTTGCAAACATTTTTTCCCCATTCCGTGAATTGCCTTTTTGCTCTATTGATAGTGTCCTTTGATGCACAAAAGTTTTTAATTTTCATGTAGTACAATTTATCTTTTTTATTTTTGTTACCTGTGCTTTTGGTGTCATATCTAAGAAATCATTGCCAGATCCAATGTCATGAAGCTTATGCTCTGTTTTCTTCTAAGAGTTTTATAGTTTTAGCTCTTATATTTAGGTCTTTGATCCATTTCGAGTTAATACTTGTATAAGGTGTAAAGGATCCAACTTCCTTCTTTTGCAATTGAATATCCAGTTTTCTTAACACCATTTGTTGAAAAGACTATCTTTTCCCCACTAAATGATCTTGGTGTCCTGCTCTAATGTCACTTGAATACATATGCAAAGGTTTATTTCTGGGTTCTCCGTTCTATTCCTTGGTCTACGTATGTCTTTACGCCAGGACTGTACTGATTACTGCAGCGCTGTAGTAAGGTTCGAAGTCAGAAACTGTGAGATCTCTAACTTTATTCTTTTTCAAGATTGTTTTGGCTATTTGGGGTCCTTTGAGATTCCATATGAATTTTAGGATAGGTTTTTTTGATTTCTACAAAAATGGTGGTCGGGATTTTGAGGGGGGAAAAGTCATCTTTTGAAAAAGCACTTTAGATCTTCCTACCAGTAAGCAACATTTCACTGCTATTTTGGAACTGCCTGGAAGCTCATAGTTGTGGTAATCATTTGTAGACATCCTCTAATCCATACCCCAGAACTTTTCTCAAGAAATTAATCCTTGAACAATAAAAATTATATAAAAGTTAATTATTCAAATTTCTCCTTTAAAACAGTAGGATGAAAGCCCTAAAATATATGAAGCAAAAGTTAACTGAATTGATGCCCTCGCAGGGTGGCTCAGTTGGCTGGAGCATCATCCCATACACCAAAAGGCTGCAGGTTGAATTCTCGATCAGGGCACATACCTAGGGTTCCCGGTTCGAACCCCATTGGGGCGTGTACAGGAGGCAACGGATCGATGTTTCTCACGCCGATGTCTCTCAAATTAATTTTTAAAAAAACAAACATATCCTCTGGTGAGGATTATAAAAAATTACACTGAGAAACAAATAATTCAACAATGATTGTTGGAGACTTCAATACCCCACTTTCAATAATAAACAGAACAACTAGACAGAATACCAACAAGGAATAGAAGTGAACACTATAAACCAAACAGACCTAACAAACATTTTAAAGAAAACTCCACCCAACAGTAGCAGATCATACATCTTTCTCAAATATACATAGAACATTCTCCAGGACAGACCATATGTTAGGCCATAAAACAAGCCTGAATATATCAAAAGGATTTAAATCATACAAAATATGTTCTCCAACCACAATGAAATAAAATTAGAAAATGACAACAGAAAGTAGTTTGGAAAATCCACAGATATGCGGAAACTGACAATACACTCCTAAACTACCAATAGGGCAAGGAAATCACAAAGAAAATTAGAAAATACTTTGAGATGAATGAAAATGAAAACACCACGCACCAAAACTTACAAGATGCACCTAATGTAGTGCTTAGAGGGAAATTTATAGCTGTAAACACCTACATCAAAAGTGGGGGAAATCGCCCAGGTTGAGCATTGACCTAGGATCCAGGAGATCACAGTTCAATTCCCAATCACGGCACATGCCTGGGTTTCAGGCTCCATCCCCAGCAGGGGGTGTGCAGGAGGCAGCCGATCAATGATGACTCACTCATCACTGATGTTTCTATCTCTTTCTCTCCCTCTCCTATCCTCTCTCTGAAATCAATAAAGTTATATTTAATTAAAAAAAAAGTGGGAAGAATCACAAAGCAATAACTTAACCTTCTAGCTTAAGAAACTAGAAAGGGAAGAGCAAACTAAACCCAAAGCAAGCAGAAGAAAGGAAATAATGATTAGAGTGAAATAGAGAAAACTCAGCAAAACCAAAAGTCGGTTCTTTGAAAAGATCAACAAAATTGACAATTGTACCTAGACTAATCAAGAAAAAGAGAGATGACTTAAATTACTAAATTCAAGAATAAAAGAGGAGACATCAACACCAATTTTATGGAAATAAAATGGTTTATAAGGGGATACTAAGAAGATCCACTAAAATATGACATATTGTGGTAGAAAAGTCATAAAGCTGCCTTTTCAGACTAGGTCCAACTCCGAGCTCCATTATTAAACTAACTTCAACTTCTTCAAATGAAAAATAGATATACTGTTATACATTCAAAGAGCTTTACAAACACTAATGTTTTATACAAATGACAATTATCCTTTTATTAATGAGATGTGAACAATCTTTTCAAGTCTAGAATGAGGGGAAAAATACAAGATCAATTCACAGTAGCTGTGTGTGAATGTTAGTAGTTCTGTGAGTAAAATTCCTCTGTCTCTGATAGAGTGTGGCTGTATCTATAATGCTGTGATTTTTCTTAGAAATGAGAATGTATTCATATATTACTTATGGAATTACAAATAAAACATTTTATATCTATGTATGCCTTTTGGCATAGTATGGTGTTTCATTCCACAAAAAGAAGCAAATTATATAAACAGGTTAAAAATTTTATCAGAATTATGGATCACTCAAAGCTCAGGAAGAAGCTATTTTGTCTTATTCAATACAAAACTCCAATAGAAACTGAAATCAAATGTCTCACAGTATAATTAAATGCTTTGCTTAGATCAAGGTTCTTAAGCTCTGTCCATGAGCTGGTTTCAGGGAGTCCTAAACACCCTAGAAATAAATGTAACATGTTGAGTGAATGAGTATATTTGTATTTTTCTGAGAAGTTCTACATTTTTACCAGAAAATCATGAACCAAAAAAACTTTAAGAAACATAAGGGGTTCGTATTTTACTGGTGTTTCCCCAACATGCAATGAATAGCTTGGGAGGTGAAAGGAAAAAACTAAAAAGCTTTGTTTCCAGAATTTGGGGAGGAGGGAGGAAAAAGGAAGTCTTGCTGTGTCTACATCTAGGAACACAGCAAGCAGCTTTATGTTTGGACTTCAACTGTGTTATAATGCCACCTTATGGGTTGGTTGTAAATGCTACTCAGATACTCTAACATTACAGATTTCTTTTCTGTTACTATTTCACATTTTGGTGCCTTGAATTTTTCCTAATGCTAAATCAAATGCATTGTATCTGATAATATAAGAGACAGTTTGAAACACCTGAGGGATTGACATCACATCATATCCAGAACTGTTATCATAATAAGCCACCTACTTTGATCACAATGGAAACTACCAGTAACACTGCCATTTGTGGAACACTTAGTGTACTGCATAGATAGCCCCAAACAGTGTAAATAACAGTACTTTGCCTCCCTGGTAGCACAGAGGTTTATTCCACAAATAATTTGTGATTAAGTGTTGGTAACCCTTCACTGTAATGGAAACAACACCAATATAAGATTGAGAATAATCCAGATTTTACACATGCCTCAGAAATTAAAATAATGCTGTGTGTCCCACCAGCCCTGTGTTTTTGCCCAGAACCCTCTCTCACCTCCCAGCTCCAACCATATTATCCAACTGTAGCCAGATTTCATCTCACTTTCATCAAAATAAATACACTAGTAAGATCCAAGAATTGTTCCCATCACCAAAAACTTTAATCCTCGTGTACTTATAAGAAAGTCAGTGAGGATTGTGAATTATTAGTCCCTGTATTTAAATTATTGTACTTTAAACCTAAGAATAGATTATTAAGCTCTCTCAATAGAAGGAAACTATTAAATTGAGCTTTCTTAATAAAAAGAAATGTCTGCCAACTAAAAAACTTCTTTATATCATGCATGCAAATTACCTCAGGCATGGAATCTTTTCAATGTCTTAACTCAGTCAACATACTGCATGCAAATCTATCTACTACTATAAAGAAACACTAACCCAGAGTGACTAGGGAACCCAGAATGACTAGGGAATTGGGCATTCCACTGAATTCTTCCCAAATCCAGCATATTAGATTATCAAATAATAAAGTTACAAAACTAAAATGCTACTGAGCCTGGCCAAAGTGGCTCAGCAGTTGAGCACTGACCTATGATTCAGGAGATCGTGGTTCGAATCCCAGTCAGGGTACAGGGCCGGGCTAGGGGCTCGATCCCCAGTCTGGGGCATGCAAGAGGCAGCCAATCAATGACTCGCTCATCACTGACGTTTCTCTCTCTCTCTCTCCCTCTCTCTCTTCCTTTCTCTCTCTGAAATCAACAAAAACATATTTAAAAAAAAACAAAATGCTATTGAATGTAACAGCATTTTTATTTACTATTTATTATTAATTATTTATAATTATTTATTCAATAATTCAGAAGGTGATTCAGGAAGACTGTGAATATGAATTTTAATTGGACTACACCAAACATACATGTAGTATTAGAAGGTATCTAACAATAATTGATATGTCATGAAACTGTCTTTTAGAATAACTGCACATTGCTATTCTGCCCACTGTCTTTCTCACCAGATGCCATAAAACATCAAGTAGTCATTTGTGCTTAACTCTTACAGATTTGGAAAGAAGAGTTACTCTAAGAATCAAAAACAACAATGTAAGTAAAAGTAGAAAGCCCATACAATTATGGAATTATTACGAATGGGATTAGTAGCTTTGTTAGACTGAGAACTCATGCCTCAAGCATCTTTATTTACCAAACTCACGTCTTAGTCACATTATACTTCAATAATTAAGACCCCAGCCAAAATCCAGTCCATAAGATGTTAATGTAAGATGTTTATTAGTGTAATTTAATTAGCACAATGATCACATTAAAACGTCCCAATATACAAACTGTTGAACTCTAAAATCACAAAAAATATAAACTTAGGTGCATGAACAAAGTTATAAAAATATTTAAAAACAAAGTTCTACATCTTCAACATTGGGCAAAGAAGGAAGGGAAGAGGAAGAGGAAGAGAAGAGGAAGAGGAAGAGAAGAGGAAGAGGAAGAGAAGAGGAAGAGGAAGAGAAGAGGAAGAGGAGACTGATTCTGGTTACATATAAGAAACATCACATTGCAACAGAGCAATCCTGCCCAGTCGGGGCGTCTCAGCAGTGAAACACTGGGCCATTTGGGTATGACCATGGTGGCAACAGCACTTCACTGCAGGACTGGCTACTTCATTCATATAAAGCTGCATGTAAAACATAAAATTCATTTCTTTCAAAATGAAACATCCAAGTGAAACAGAGTGAGCTGACAATATATACCAAAATTTAGCAGGCTGTTAGTAGGAAATTTCCATTTTTTAAGTAAAAAAAAAACATACTAGGAAAAAATAAATTTCAAACAAAAACATAACAAAATGGAAATAAAAGTGGAATAAACCAATGTCAGTAATGAAGTGTGAGTGTGTGCCTTTAACCACTGCCACAGTAGGGTTGTGCCCAGCCTTCTCCACCTACCTGTCACTTACATAAACTGCAGAGACTGGTTAGGAGTGACAGAAAGATGTCAAACATAATTTTAAAAGGTTTGCACTACCAGCTGTAAAAAGTTTCCTGACCAAATATATATATGTTTAAAAGCCACACACCAAAAGGAACTATGTTTTATTTCATGGTGTGGTTCCTATTGTAAGTTTCCATATTTGATCAACTGCTTAGAAGGTAAGCATAAAGCTCTTCCTTTTAAAACATGCTTCCCTTATGTGTCTTCTCTCCAGAACCCATGGGACAAACTCTTGGCAGAGAAATCAACCCACGTGACCAGATCCTTGTGACCAGAAGAGGGAATGCTCCCTAAATTCCAGAAGTCACTGCAGGGACTCATTTTAAACTTTCATAGTATTTTGATTTAACCATCCCAAAGGCAGTTCTGTATAAGAGGATCTAAACAATGTACATCTCAAACTCGTCCTCAGAACACAGTAGCAATTATTCATTTTAATCTGAAAAATGAGTAGCTTAGTGATTATAAAAACATGCATAGTCAATAAGAGGATACAAAAATTTAAAAAGTATTTCACATTCCAGATCTTAAACCAGAATTCCTCTAAGATTTCAAGACATGGCCTATGTTTTATATTCTATTTCTAAAAATCCGATCACAGCTTATCATTTGAAAAGTTCCACAGTACTTATCCCAAATGGTTCTAGATTTTTTAGTTATTACTTTGGAAAAATGAGAAACGAAAATAAGAACCACCCATTAGACAATGCTCAGAATGTGTGAAGGTAGATGCTAATGTTCGTGGTGAAGGACTTGACATACAGGTCTTCAAGGTGACCCCAATCCCCTGGCATGCTGCATAAAGGCACCTTTAGAGTTCAAAGGGATACTAATCCTGAACAGAGATTGAGTCCAATCAGATAATCACTTCATTAGAAACCTGATAAACTGTTGTTCTTCAATATGTTGCCATTTTGTTTCCTCTTGTGTTGTTACAGGAAAAGTTATTTTCTACCTGTACCAACATCCCAGTATTCTAACAATACTGGATTCCATTTTCTTTAACTTCTCAATTCTTATTCTGATAGTTCAAGATCATGTTAAGAAAGTAATTTTGACTATAAAACTCCATATACATAATAATGTGGTTAAATTTTCAGGAGAATCTAAGCCTAGGCAAATAGATAACTTCATAATAGAAACAATTTTGGCCCAACTTGCAACTAACAAAGGATAATTTAAGGAAATACTTTTCAAAGTTTCATCAGAGCTCCTCTAAATTGGAAAACTTTAAATTAATATAGCAATCATTACTCAGATTTTAATAAGGTGGAGAGAAACATAGGTAGCCTGAAAGATTACCCTTCCTTAAAAGCAAGCTCACAGAGGGAGAGAGGAAGGAGAGGAAAAGGGAGGGTTCACTGCAGTCCTGGTAGACTCAATCCCTTTATGAAAGCACACGTTCTCATCTGGTGTTACCACAGTCTGATTCATGTGGGAGATCTGAAAGCCCAATGAAAAATGCCAACTAAAAATGTTTAAAGAAAAGAAAAATGTGAGATTGAATTAAATGATAAAATGAGTTTAAAAAGAGAGCAAGAAATAAAAAACATTAGGTGACCTTTATAAATAAAAATACTAAAATTAAAAAGAATCCATCTTGTACTTTGCGCTCACAAAGGGGAAGGAGGTTCCATCAAGCCCTGCCGAGTACAAGAGGAAGCAGGTGGTTTGCTCAGGCATCAGCAGAGAGAGGCCCCGAAGAACTACCCTCAGCTTCTTCTATATCGTGTCCAGGGAGGAAAAGCAAAGCTCTGCAAAATGCTGAAGGTTTTAGAAGTGTAACGGTGCTTAGGAAAGATCACTGGTCTGGTGTTGCCGCAGCCCCAGTGTTGAGAGACACTCTAGGCTTCTAGGAGGAGAAAAATAGAAAGGGAGGAAGAAGTAGGAAGGGGAAGGAAGGGGCAGAAAAGCACAGGTCATTAGTACACAGCAAGTTCAATATAGCAAGATGCTCATAAACCCTTTATACGCTGTCAGTGGGGATGAGCTGCTCTTAGGACTAGAGATAACATTGTGAAGGAAACAGAAATGGGAATTTTCAAAATGGCACGAGTGATGGCCAAATTAGAATGAAGTCACCACATGCTCCAAAAACATGCACTCTTCGTTCCCTCCCGACTCCCTTCCACCCGCAACAAAACATGCATATTTTCAGTAAAGCATCTGCTCTCATAGTCAGATGTCAAATTCAGAACACAAACACCTTCGCAGTGTGCAAGCTGTACTCTCACTAAGAGTGGAGAAGTAAGGTGTCCAAGAGCAGAAAGGCCTGCCCTAATACTCTCACTGGGAAGTTCACAACCAGCACGGTTCTTTTTTGCAACCAGGGAACTGAAAGTCTTGGGACAGCAAAGACTAGACTGTATATTTTTCCTGTTCTTTTTTCCTGCCCAATTAAGACTTGGCAGTGGGAAGCAACTGCTACATAAAGTTCGAGTCTCTTCTAGTTGTACTTGACATACTGCTGGAGAAGAAACCTACTCGGGTTTTGATAGTTGTTTCTCTCCCGGGTGAAACTGGCATCCACTTTTCCACGAGCTAACCAAATCAATCCCCTCACAAAGCAGACACAGAAACAGTCAAGACCACATATTACTATGATTATCAAAGAAATACAAAAATTTCGTTTCACGAAACTGAAAGATGCGGTGGCATTCTGGTTGCTTCTTGCTTTTTAAAGAGTTCCTAATTCATGAATTGCTAGTAAGGATGTTAATGCCACTGGATAAAACTAACAGTCATCAACAGAACCTAGTCATCAATAAATCTGAGATACAAAGATACATACATTTCTAAAGGTCACAAAATAAAGACTAAATCCTGGAATAATCGCTATTGCTAACAAAGGCTTTTGGAAGCCATAACAACTGAGAGATCCTGTAGTGACTGAAGGGAAGGCTTCTCAAGGCTGAGGTATGCACCCAAGAGGAGAAACATGGACACGGTCCACGCCAGTGTTAGCCTCCCCATGGTATGGGAATTGAATGTTGTGCCCCAGGTAAGAAGAGCACACACTGTGGCAGAGAACAATGTGCCTAATCATTACAAGACTATTTGGGTCAACAGTGTCGGCCAGCCTGACCACAACTGCACATTAAGTACAGTTATTTATAAAAATTCCACATGACTTCCTATCAGCTACTTAAGAAAAGATTTACATAATACATCTCTGTGGCACCTGCTACTGCTTCAAGAAATTTGCTCACTGCAAATACAATGGGGGCTGGGGTCAGTGCTAATTTTGAGGTGGGAACCACAGGCACTCAGTGCTAGCTGACAGAGTAGCAAAGCCGAAGTAATAGGCTAGGAGTTAAAAAGTTAGAGAGAGGTTTCAATAGTAACAGTTAAGTGGAAAAAAAGAAAAAACAGATTGAAGGCAAAAGCGAAAAGAAAAAAACTTTTAATCTGTAGCTCACAGGTTTCCTAACACTAAGCAGTGGAAAGCAAACTGAGTGCAGTGTGCATTCAGGGAAGAGACCCGCCTACAGAGTTGGAATGACCGAAGCCTCCCATATGAAATATCTTGACTGTGATTATTCTGCCTCTATGAGCATATTTTTAAGACCGATCCAGCTCTTGTTTGGTAAAATTAATATTCAAAGAATATCCAAAGAACAAATATTCAAAGAACATAAGAGGAAATTCACTCTTCTCTTTCCACTGTTGGAGATGTTATATGGCAGATGCCTGGGTTTAAACATATCCAACAAAAACAGTACCCTTAGAAACAGGAATAATCCATATGCTTCCATTAACAATCCTCCTTGAAGAAGCTTATCCAGGTGTTACTGTGACTGTTTCATCCACACATTTGGGGAATCCTGGGAACCACTTACCTGTAGTGTCATTCCCTTCTATTCCATGGTCACCGTTGGCTAGCACTGCTGGTTTAGGAGATGGAGTACCTGCAACCACCACAAAGAAGAATCACCCGTTGTGACAAACAAAACAATGAAAAACACATCCAACTACTGTCTAACTAGTAGAATTTGTGTCACAGCATTACCTTAAAGCTGATAAAAATCAGTCCAAAAATTTATAGATCCAATAAAAGGAAACCCAGAAACAGAACAAAACTGAGTCATTCATTTCTACAGCCCCCAGTACAGAAGAGCCCTTCCTAACAGCAAGCCCAGGTCTTTTCTGTTCTTTAAATTGTCAAAGATTAGCATCACAGTCAATAAAATCATCATGAGGCGCCACCCGTTTACTGTGATTCAAATCACACTCTTCAAGGACACAGGGCCATTTAAAACAACCCCCACATAAAAAGTCCAGGGTGCCATCATTGTTCCTGGATCTGAGGATTACATGGAGGTCAGCAGCACTTTTGGAAGCAGAGGGCTTTTTTTTAAATTTTCTTATTTTAGCTATTCTTATAAAGTGCAGTTGTGTCTCATTCCCTAATAAATAAGGTTGTTGACGTCTTTTCATGTATTTATTTGTCATCCCTTTATTTTCTTTGGTGAACTCAATGGTCAGATTTTTTTTACTATGTTTTAATTAGGTTGTTTCTTGAGTTTTGAGGATTCTATTTATATTCTGAATACCAACCCTTCATCAGATGAGTTCTGCAAATATTTTCTCCCAGTCTATAACTTGTATTTTCATTATCTTAACTGTGTCTTTTGAAGAGCAAAAGTTTTAAATTTTGATGAAGTCTAATTTATCTTTCATCCTTTTGGCGAGGTATCTAAGAAATCTTCGCCTAACGAAAGGTCACAGGATTTTCTTCTAGAAGTTTTACAGTTTTCAGCTGAGGCCTATGACACATTTGGAGTTAAATTTTGTATATGTTGTAAGCTGTGGGTCTAGGTTCACGTTTTTGCATACAGACATCGAATTGCTCCTGTATCATTTGTTTAAAAGGCTATCCTTACTCCATCAAATTGATTTTGCACCTCTGATGAAAATCCAATGACCTGATTAGATGTTGGTATATTTCTGGACTCTTCCTGTTCCACTGACCACTAACAGAACGTCTATCTATTTTGCCAATACCACACACTGTCTTGATTACAGGATTTGCGTAAGATTTTGAAATGAGGTCATGTGAATCCTACAAATTGGGTCTTTTCCAAAAAATTGCTTTGGTTATGCTAATTACCTTGCTTTTCCATATAACTTTTAGAATCAGTTGTTGATTTATATAAAAATCCTGATGGAATCTTGATTGCAACTGCATTGACTATAGAGATCAATTTGAAGATGTGCCACCTTTTCCAAAAGGCTCCAAGTTTATCTAACATTTCGGCAACCTGCATAGCTCTCGATCAGCCTGCCAACCCAAGAGTTTCCGATAAATCACTCTCAAGAACCTCAAGAGATATTTTTCTTAAGACAAGTGAAAATCTAGAATGTATGCTATAAAATTATAAAATGCAATATTTTACTTTGGAAGACAAGAAACTACACTGTCCAACTTTCTGGCTCCCACAAATCCAAAGCAGAAATCTTTACATAAACTCATTGAAAAGATCACTCATTCCACTATCTCAGATAGCAGAGGAATAACTAAAGGAACAACCTAAACGACAAAGCAGACCAAAAAAGAGAATTATCAATTAAAGGAATGAAATAGGACCCAGTTTATTAAATACCCACTATGCACCACGCATCATGTTAGGGCTTCATACATTGTGTTTTACTTATTCAGAGAGATGCCAAATATGCTCTATCTCATATCTAGGCCAAAATAAATAAACTCCCTTTTATCCTCACACAGTAAGCTTATAAAATTTATTATTTCTAGTTCAAGAAAAAAATGCATATTTTTAAAAATCTGCCTCATTTAAAAATACAGGTTGCAAAAAAACAAAATAAAATGCAGATTACAGGGAAATGCAAATTACAAAAAATGATACCATCTTTTGGCCATGAGAGTGAAAAAATGGGATAATATCCAGTGTTGGCAAAAGTATAGGAAAACAGGCAATCTCATAAACCACTAAGGGAATATAAATTATAACAAGCTTTTTACGGAAATATAAATTAGAACCATCTTTTTATGAGACATTTGGCAGTCCATCAAATTTTGAAATACCTGTTTAACTCAACAATCCATTTTAGGTATTTAGTTCACAAAAAGACATAAAAGTACACAAAAATGAGTGTAAATTGGATGTTTATTATGGCACTGTTTGAAAAGTAACCAATGCCCACGAACAGATTCATTAAACTGTGAAACAATATGCAACTATTAAAGAACTGAGGTAGCTCTTCACATACTGATAAGGGAAGGTGCCAGGGCATATGAAGAAAAATACAGCCCTGGCCAGTGTGCTCTGTTGGCTGACCATCATCCCATTCACCAAAGGTCACTGGTTGGACTCCTGGTCAGGGCGCATGGCTGGGTTTCGGGCTCAATATCCAGTAGGGGGAGGGAAGGAGGCAGCCCATAGATGTTTCTCTTTCACGTCAATGTAGCGCTCTCTCCCTCTCCCTTCCCCCCTCTTCAAAATCAATTTTTAAAAAAGAAGAATATAAAAGCAAATTATGTGTAAGAGCATTATTTAAAAAAACAAAAAATATTCAGAAAAAAAATATGAAAGAATATATAGCAAATTCCACTGGTAAATGCTAAGAAATGATGTGTGGGGAGCCAGAGACAGGGATAAAAAAGACTTGCACAGATATAGAGTCCTGCTTTAATCAAGCACATTAGCCCGGCCGGGAGTGGCTCAGCGGTTGAGCGTCGACCTAGGATCCAGGCAATAGGGGTTTGATTCCCGGTCAGAGCACATGCCCGGGTTGCGGGCTACAGCCGATCAAATGACTCTCTCATCATTGATGTTTCTATCTCTCTCTCTTCCTCTCCTTTCCTCTCTCTGAAATCAATAAAGATATATTTAAAAAAAAAAAAATTAAGCACATTAAAGAATTTAAGAGAAGATAAAGGTAGCCAACTGAAGCACACGGGTCAGCCTCAACATGCTATTGCAAGTACTTAAACATAGCAGAAAAGATTGCTTAAAAGTATCAAGTAACAAAAGATCTAGAAATCACAGAGGATACCAGAAATAGCCAAGAAAATGAAAGTAAATAGGACCACCCTGAAGGAGAAACCACACACAGGAGAGCAGGACTCCAAGGTACTCTAAGACAGCAGGGATGACCGGACTCTAACGAGCTGCCAGGCCAGTCCCTATCTCCCCCACACTTCCTTTCCTCACTCAGCCTTGTGCCAACCTCCACATGGGAGCAGAGACTGAATGCTTTGGCACAAAAAGGAAGACAACTCACTGGGTGACTTCCAGGAATGGGAAGCCCCGTACCCCACCTGAGAGCACTGTCCTATCCGTGCCAGAGGCAGGTGGTAGTCAAGCATCATAGGGAACCTTGAGTAAGACAGTATCGCCAAGTACCTAAGGAAAACTACTACCAAAGAAGAAAGGTATCACATTCAAAGAGCAATATATCACCCAGGGAAACAATGCTGAAGAAATACATAATTTTCTATCAGGATTAAAAAAAAAAAAAAATCACAAATCCGTGAAACAAGAGCAAGCCCCTAAACAAAGTGACTTATCTAATGACTGAGGAACATAATCCTTTATAGGTTAGTTTCCAATTCTTTGCTTCATCAAAATTGAATGAGGTCATAATGGAGTTGTCATCGGATAGGATATTAAAAATAATTTTTAATAATACTGCATTACAGAATTCTTAACATGTAAACTCAAAGAACTGAGGACACTGCCATAATAAAGCTTCCATTCCCACATACTTCGCTCTGTGAATAAGGTTTCTCGGCTATGATGTCTATAAAAATAGAAATAAAAATTACTATCCCCCCCGCTTCATTCTAACAAAAATAAAGGCTATCCACAGATTCATAATCTAATGGAGAAAAATAATAAACCCCACCATCTCATCAAGAAAAACATTTCCAATTAAATTCAACCTTTTGGTTCATAATAATTTATCAAAAAATTACAGTATAAGCAATCGATCCTCTGTGTACTATTAGTAACTGATGGTAAATTTCTTTTGGAGCAAGTTAATAGTTAGAGCCTGATCGTTATAGAAACTTTTTAAATTAAAATTTAAGTTTACATACATATTTAGCTACAGAAACATGATAACTTAAGAAACAAACTTTCAAGTATAAAAATATATTACATTAGGATAAAAGTCTATGAGAGGCATGGATTGGAAATAAAAATTGGAGGAATCAAAAGAAGAATTTATACTTCCAATGATAAAGAACAGCTTGCTCATGTATTTTTAAAATAAATGATGGTGAGAATCAAAATGTGATATATTTGGATACATTTAAGAGAGTGATAACTATTATATTTATGTGGCAAAATGAAAACATTCTGAAAGATTACATGCTTTATAATTCAAACTTTTGCTAAAAAAAAGTTAGATGCCAACTTAAAAATGTACAAAGGGTACAAAATTTTTCAGATTTCTCATATGGGTGATTAAAAAGTTTCAAGATTGCTACTTCAGATCAATGCAGAAGTTACAAAGAATGATTTATATGTACTAACAGAAAAATTTCCAAGATGTAAAGTAAAAAGAGCAAATTAGGCCCAGCCGGGCATGGCTCAGCAGTTGAGCATCGACCTAGGATCCAGGTGATCAGGGTACGATTCCCGGTCAGGGCACATGCCCGGGTTGTGGGCTGCAGCCGATCAATGGTTCTCTCATCATTGATGTTTCTATCTCTCTCTCTCCCTCTCCGTTCCTCTCTCTGAAATCAATAAAGATATATTAAAAAAAAAAAAGAGCAAATTATTAAAAGTAATGTATATGGTTTGATCCCATTTGTATAGAACTAAGGCCAATAATTTTCGGACTGTATGTATGTAAATACAAAGAACATAATCTTAAAAGATCTTCCTCTTGAGGAATAAATAGGATAAAGGAGTCAAGAGAGATTTTTACTTATCAGAATTTTATTTTAAAGGAAATTTTTATTTTAGAATATTTTTAAATTTATGGAAAAATTGCAATGCTGGTATAGAGATTCCCATAGACTAATACCCAGTCTCCCCTATTAAGAAAAAAAAACGGCTGGGTTATGTTTCCAAAACAAAGGCAGACTGACGCACACTATAAAGTCATCATTCCTACCCATTACTTGGCCCAAACATTTCTTATAAACTCATTTTTTCACACTTTATAATGTCTACTCTACACCATCCAGTTCTCCTTAAACCTCCAGCCCCTTCCACCCATTTACCAGCATATGATCTCATCTATTTCAAAGAAAATATGACACTGTCTGAAGAGACTTCCTCCCCCCCCCTTTCTGCTGCCACATACGGAGACCAAAAGAAAGCATCTGCACCGAGACTCATCTCCTACCCTGTGCTTTGAGTCCCATACTTTCCCCCCATCCAAAGACAAGATACTGTCCTCCTTCTAGTGCTGAAATCAGACCTTATCTGGCTCCTCTCAAGTCTCACGATTCTTTATTTGCTCCTTGCTTTGGGCACTTGATTATCTTCCCTAATGAACTGTAAACTCCTTAAAGAGTTTGGGTTTTTCCCCTCTCTGGGGTGATACAGTGTTCTCAATAAACATCTGCTTAAAGAATGAATGAATCGTTGGAATAGATGTGATTGCCAGTGTGTAATGGGGTGGCAGAATAGGACATGAGGGACAGTGCAAGTCAAGGAACACCTAAGTTAACCTAAAATTTCTAAAATGAAACAAAGTAGCAAAGATTGTACTTTTAAAATACTTTCATTTTCAATTTTCTTCACAAGAGTTAAATTTGTTTTCATAATCAGGGGAACAAAGCTATTAACAAGATTTCAAACAAGATCAACACCAAGAGACCACAAGTCATATGCTATTTCTTTGTTTTCAGTACCAGAGATTCAACCTACATGGGGGGAGGTAGGAATATTGCTGTGGTTTTCCACATGTTTAACATAAACATGTCTGCACCATTTCCAGAGTCAGAAATTTGACTGTAAGAAACAAATGTTCATCCGGCCAGGGGTGGCTCAGCAATTGAGCATCGACCTAGGATCCAGGATATCCCTGTTCGATTCCCGGTCAGGGCACATGCCTGGGTGCAGGCTCGATCCCCAGTCAGGGGTGTGCAGGAGGGAGCCGGTCAATGACTCTCTCATCGTTTCTCTCTCTCTCTCTCTCTCCCCCCCCCCCCCCGCTTCCTCTCTGAAATCAATAAAGATATATTTTAAAAAAAAAAAAAAAAGATACAAATGTTCTCCCAACCTAGTTGGAATCTGTGCCTAAGTACAATAGAAGTTTTTATGTGAGAGAAAAGGGTTGGGGTGAGGCACAGAAGATAACTGGGTAAGGATGGTAGTTTACAGGTAGGTAGTTTATTTCTTTGGTTATCTTTACCCTGTGCACCTCAATTTCTCAGCTATAGAAAGAACCTGACCAATTAACCTCTTTTTAAGAAATCTCTGCCTTTCTTTTATTTCTTTAATTTTTTAATTGATTTTGAGAGAGAAACATCAATCGGTTGCCTCCTGACCAGAAGAGAACTAGCTACCTTTTGGTGTATGAGACGACACTCCAATGATCAAAGCCACACACTAGCCATGGCTCTGCTCTTCTTTTAGACTAGAGTACTATTATTATGAACTATAACTTTTAGTACTATTTTTCTTTCCTTTTCCAGAAAGAAACTTAGTTAAGGGGTATATGTTCAAATCAAAGTCTAAACAGAACTACTTTTAATATCATGCTCATTTTTTTATGCAATTCCTTCCTTTCAGTTTCTCAAGCCAAAACCCTTGGAGTCGTCCTGGATTCATCCTTGGCAATGAATAGGTCTTGTACCTTAAAAGGAGCAGTTTTGGCTGCATGGTATCCGTGCAAGTCAAATGGGCGTGGGTTCAAAAGAGAATGAGAGGGTAGGAATTGGGAGATACCTTTTTCAAATAAAATAGTCGATGAGATGGACATGTGGTTGGTTGAGATAGCTTTTTCTTTTAAATGAAGGAAAAAATTATGATATGTTTAATGCTGGTGAATGACCCAGTTCAAAGAGAGGAACTGATGATGCAGAAGACAGAAGAGACAATTGCTGTTAAGAAGTACCCTTGAGTGAGAGCATGAGCAGTTCCCCATAACAATAAGAGTAGAGCAGAGGAAAGGCAGAGATGAAGGTAGGTTAGGAGAGGACTGGGGTAGCAGGAAGGGTGGGGGGGGGGTGGGATTGTGTGGAAATTCTCTTCTGGTTGAGACTGATTCTCTTTTCTAAAGGTCATCAATTGAGAATATGAACAGGAAAGCAAGTAGTGGAGGTTTGAACAGAGAGGAGAAGATGTGAAACAGTTGTCTAGGAAAGTGGAAGACTTTACAAATCCATATGAATTTGTAGCAGAGTCCTCTAGTTCATGTTCTTTATGCAAATAAAATAAGATTCCTTCTTACATTTCCTGGACATAATTTTACGTCTAATAATTCTGCCTTTTGGGTTAAATAAGTAAATCTTTAGTTTTCAAAAATAATATCTATGAGACATTAAATCAAACAGAAAGTATGCATAAAGATGGGATGGTTTCACAGGAAGAATATAGTTTTAAAATCAGAAAATCTGGGTACAGGTTATTATTCTGTCACTATTAACTAAATGATCAAACGCAAATCCCTTGTGGTTTCTAAGCCTTAATAGCCTCAACTTAGAAATGGAACAATATTTACCTCCCACAGTTAACATGAGGACTAAATGCAATAATATTGGAGACAGTACTGTGTCAATTGTTAAGTAAATGTTAACTATTACTATTCTCATTGTTACTAACTGCAGATTGACTAACTATACATTGGTAATGTATAGACCAACTATAGGTTAACTATAGATTCTATCACTAAATTATAAAGTAATCTTGTGAAAACACTGAAATTTACTTTCACCTTATATAAAAATCTAGCTTCAATGACATTACTAGATTAAGCCATAATTGTGAGACTAAGATACAAGCAACTTACCAGAATAAAATGAAATAAGAGCAAAACAGAGGCTAGAAGAAAATGGAAAATAAAAAGGAGACTGAGACTCTACCCTACACACAACATCTAATGATCTAAAACTCTAAGCTCAGCAGAAAAGAATAAAAACCACCCTACAACATAAGAGCAGTAGGTTTCAGAGGAGGAAAAAGACTGGCACGCTTCTCTGCAGATGAGAATTGCTGGACTCTAATCACTGGAATGCTGTGCATTACTGGCAAAGTCCTAATTCAAAAGATGCTCTGCTGCCTTCTTTCACTGATTTCCCCAGAGGGGCTCCCATTTCATGAAATGAAAACTCTCTCAGCTAAATACATATAGCACAGACAACAACACAAGTTTAAAAAAAACACCTAATCACATTCTCTGAAATATAAGGATATTCAAATTTACTTAGTTTTTTTTTAATCTTTTCCATGAGATTTAGGAGTGCCACAGCTAGCAAATCAGCTTGGCAGAGAAGAGAAGTAGCAACACGCTGAGAGGGCATGTGTGTTGTGAGGAAGAGTGCCACAGTGGGTTTGGGCAGAATGGGGAAGATTCAGCATGGTCTCACTGAAAGGGCACCTTCCTGTGCAAGGCAGGCCTGTGCCAATATCACCCTCTGGTGGCCAATTAAAAGTTGGTTGTGATGCTCTACAATAGAAGGCTGAAGAGTATCTCTTGTTCAGCCTTCTAGTTGTCATCTTTTCTGACTTGAGCCCCTTCTCTTAGATCAAGTTTCTCAGTCTTAGACATGCATCCAAGTCACTAGCAATGGTTTGCTAAAATACAAATTGCTGAGCCCCATCCCCAGAGTTTCTGATTCCCTGTGGGCATAAGAAATGCAATTTGAACAAGCTCCCAAGTGATACTAATACTGCTGGTCCAAGGACTACACTTTGAGAACCACTGCCTTAGATTAAAACATTCTATAGAAACAATTTCTTAATTGTTAGAAAAACTTCCTGGAATGTTGGGGAGAAAAGTATTCTCTCAATCTCACAAGTAGAATTATCTAAGCACCCAGAGTATAGAAAAGGTGACTTGTCCACAAATTTGTCAACTATTTGTGTCTGAGGGTCAACAATGTGTTAGATGTTTACTCAAACATCTATGACGATGTTTGAATGAACAACAGTCACAGAAGTATTACTGCTTTGTTACATCTAAGACAAAGCTTATGTCTTTTGTCTTCCTAGCCTAGAAAATAGAGGCATATAAAGCTGATAATGATCACTTATTAGGAAGATAACATTTATGGGGGGGGGGGATCAAGCACTAGTACATACATTCCAAAAAGTATTTTGAGAATTGTTTCCCAAGGTGACAGGCATTTTAGAAGTAGTCTGACACCAGTTTTATTTCCATGTACTTGGCTATTTAGATGTTTTACAGAGGCGCTAAGATAACATACTCGTAGAAGGAAAACTAAATGGGGGGGGCTAAAATGGGAAAGAGTATAGTATATCCTCAGAAAAGGCTTAAAAAAAAAAGACAAATCTAATAGCAATAAGCATCCCTAGGAACTGCACTGTGAAATAAAGATATATATATGGCTTCCTGGAGAAATCACTATTTCTAGGTTTGGAGTAGATAATGTACCTGGGGTTAAAAAAGCAACTTTTCTTACTTTGTGTTAAGTGCCATAAAGGCAGCCCGCCTTTCTTACCCCTCCCTCCCTCCCTTCTACTCTCTCTGAAGAGGAATGAAAAAATATCCTCAGGTGAAGATTAACAACAACAAACAGAATCATAAAAAATATTCAGTTAACCCAAAAGCAGACAAAAAAAGAAAAACTGAATTAAAAACAGACAGAAGAACTAGAAAGCAACTAGTAAAATGACAGATTTAAATCCAACCATATCAATAACCATGTTAACTATAAATAGTCTAAACACATCAATTAGAAGATGAACTCTCTAGATTACACAAAAAAGCAAGACCCATCTATATTTTGTCTATAAGAAACCCAATTTTACTAAATATTAAAAAGGAAATGTGTTGAAAGCAAAAATATGTAGACAGATATACCCTGCAAACACTAATCAAAAGGAAGCTAGAGTAGCTATATTAATATAAGATAAAAATTAGACTTCAGAGCAAGAATGAGACTTCAGAACAATATTATCAGAAATAAAGAGGGATCATAAGAGGGTCAATTCATCTAGAAGACATAATCTACATATATATGCACATAACAGCAGAGCTTCAAAATGTATCAAACAAAAACTGATAGGACTGAAAGGAGAAAGGAACAAATCCACAGAATTACATGGAGACTTCAACATATCTCTCAGAAATCATTACAAGTAGATATAAAGTCAGCAAGGATACAGAAAACCTAAACAACACTATCAACCAACTTGACTTAACTGACATTAATAAGAGTATTCCATACACTAACAGTGTCATGTACATTATTTCAAGTGCTCACAGAACACTGACCATGACAGGCCATATTCTGGACCATAAAACAAACTCTGACAAACAGAAATGAACTGAAAACTCAAAGGATGCCTTCTGACTACAACAGAATAAAACTAAAAATCAATTACAGAAAGACATATAGAAAATACCCAAATACTGAGAAATTAGCATATTTCTAAATAACCCATGGGTCAAAGAGGAATTCACGAGGGAAATCAGAAAATATTTTGAATTGAATGAAAAGAAAAAACACAGCATATCAAAAACTATAAGACACATCTAAAACCATGATTAGAGGGAAATTTGTAACATTAAAAGCTTATTTTAGGTGGTTGCTGGGGTGGGGGCTGGGTGTGGGCAAAATGGTGAAGGTGTCAAAAGGTACAAATTTCCAGTTATAAAATAAATAAGACCAAGGAATGTAATGTACAGTACGGTGACTATAGTTAACAATACTATATTGTACATTTGAAAGCTAAGAAAGTAGATCTTAAAAGTTCTCATCACAAGGAAAAAATATCTGTAACTGTGTGGTAATGAATGTTAACTAGACTTACTGTGGTGATCATTTCACAATATATACAAATATCAAATCATTATGTTGTATACCTGAAACTAATGTGTCAATTATATCTGTTTTTTTAAATGTTTATTTTTTAGAAAAGTAATGTTTCAAATCAATGATCTAAACTACCAGTTTAGAAAAAAAGCAAATCAACTCAAGGCAAAAGAAAGTAAATATTATAGATATGAGCAGAAACTGAAAACAGAAAAATAGAAAAAAATCTATGAAAACAAAAGTTGGATTTATCCAGACTCATCAAGAAAAAGAGGACACAAATTACCAATATAATGAATGAAAGAGGGCACATGATAACAGATCCTACAGACATTAAACAATAATTACAATTTTATCTCCATTAATTTGACAACTTAAGAGAAAATGGACCAGTTCCTTAAAAGATACAAACTACCAAAGCTCACTTGATAAGAAATAACCTGAATAGTTCTGTATCTCTTAAAGAAATTGAATTCCTAGTAAAAACCTGACAAAGAGCCTGGCTGGGTGTGGCTCAGCGGTTGAGCATTGACTAGGATCCAGGAGATAGCCATTCAAATCCTGGTCAGGGCACATGCCCGGGTTGCAGGCTCGATCTCCAGTTGGGGGCACGTAGGAGGCAGCTGATCAACGACAACTCTCTCATCATTGATGTTTCAACTCTCTCTCTCCCTCTCCCTTCCTCTCCCTCTGAAATCAATAAAGAAATATTTTTTAAAACCTGACAAATCTCTGGGTCCAGATGGCTTCACTGAGGAAGTCTATTAAACATAAAAGAAAAAAACATCAATTCTAAACAAACTATTTCAAAAAATTTTCCAAATCATTTTATGATTGCCAGCATGACCTCAATTCTACAACTGGACAAAAGCACCACAAGAAAACAACAGACAGCCCGGCCGAGCATGGCTCAGCAGTTGAGTGTCGACCTAGGATCCAGGAGATCGGGGTTCGATTCCCAGTCAGGGCACAAGCCCGGGTTGCGGGCTTGATCAATGACTCTCTCATTGATGTTTCTATCTCTCTCTCTCCCTCTCCTTTCCTCTCTCTGAAATCAATAAAGATATATTTTTTAAAAAAAACAACAGACAATATCCTACTTGAGCATAGATGCAAAAATCCTCAAATATTAGTAAATCTGATCCATTACTACACAAAAGCAGCAAATCTCTTTTAAAGGGTTTAATCATGTGTTAATCCAGACCTGGGATTATCCCAAAGCCAAGTGGCATCTGATTCCATTCTAAATTAAGTCTTGATGTAAACACAAAATTTTATGTCTGTAACTTTTCAAAGCTACTTTCAAAGAAAAGGCACAGCAGACAGGTTTAATTTAGGAAATTAAGAGGAAGATTATACAGAAGTTGACACACGACACAAGAAACTTTAGGATTGAAAGTAATGTATAGTGTCATGAACACACACTGAACTAAAGGGTATGAACCTACCTCCTTGGTTTTGAATTTAAAAATTTAGATAAAGAGAGAGTTATTAGCCTATACTTAAAAACTCAGTTCAGTTTCCGAGTCTGTGACACAAAGCATAATCCCTAATCTACTTTCTGCACCTGTATATCCAGTTCGGTTTAATTACTTACCTTCAACCTGGCTAGTATCTGGGCATGGTTTTTTCTTTGACTCCGAATTCCCAGTTTTCTCATCAACATCCAGGAGAGGAATGTAGTCTGTTTTTCCAACAGTTTCTCCCACAACATCATCATAGGCCTCTGCCTCCAGTGTGGCAATAAAGTCCCGTTTAATCTCTCCTTCAATTTCTGGAGGTGGTTCTGTTAATGCATCTGCAAGACTGAGGTCAGCCATTCTGTACCACTGCAACTGCCTGGTTAAAGGGGAAAATGTTTCATATCATGAGCACTGCAAAGGGAAAACGTTCTTGTCAGTTTTTTAAACAACAACAACAAAATTAATATCCAAACATTTAGGTTTAGAAGAGATACCCCCATTTTACAGATTAGAAAATTAAAGCTCAGTACAATCTTACCCAAGGTAAGCACTTTCTTCTCACATCTGTGAAGGAAACAGAGCAAGTGCCATTCTGTCCTTTTCATTAGTAAGAAACATGAAGTATATTTAAAACTCAAGTTATCCTAGGTTACAGCCAGTAAGGCTCAAATCAGGCCTTCTGATTTCAAGTCTTATAACCCTTTTCAAATATTCCATATATCTTAATTTCCAAATCATATCCCAAAATAATCCTTAAAAGAATAAACAGAGAAGTCAGATTAGAATCCCATTAAAAAAAGGTTACATTACTATCAGACCAATGAAGTCACCTTTCTTCCTTTCTTTCTTTTTTATATATTTTTTTATTGATTTCAGAGAGGGAGAGGAGGGAGGGAGGGAGGGAGGGAGGGAGGGAGGGAGGGAGGGAGGGAGGGAGGGAGGGGGGGGACGGACAGAAACATCAATGATGAGAGAGTCACTGATCAGCTGCCTCCTGCACACACCCCCACTGGGGATCGAGCCCATAACTCGGGCATGTGCCCTGAACTGGGAATCGCACCTCGATCTCCTGGATGATCAACTGCTGAGCCACATTGGCCAGGCTGAAGTCACCTTTCTTGACCAAATACTGGGAGTATGAGCCTCATCCTGGGGTAAGTACTGCTTCTTCATGAATCACTTGTGGAAAGCTATGTCCACACCAAATTACACTTAGCCCTGCATGAAAAATACAGACATGTTCCCTGAATCAGCTAAGAGAGGTAGTTCCTCTCTGTAAAGATGACCATCTTTACAAAATACCAGGTTCTCGATTTTCAAACATAACTTGAAATTAATAAGTATAATCTATTATTAGCAAAACTGTAGGTGAATAGCCAAGAAAATAGAGAATATTATTAAAAAGAGCCAAAGGGCCTGCAATAAGTTGAACTCCCAGTATATACACAGTAAAAAATTAAGTATGCAGGGTAGTATCTTTGTTTTCAAAAAGTCTATTTGAATAGTCTCCAAGAGACTCATAAGGATAAGGAGACATATGAGTTTGATCAGGTAAATGTACATCAAATAGCAATCTTTAGTTGCATGGTACAATGGCTACTGCTTCTGTCTGCCCAAAAATGTGTTCTTTCTTATCTCCCCTCATTCACACCAATGGCTCATAGGGTTAGACACAAGACTGGAGTATGGCCAATCAGAAGACAGGAAAACAATGGTTGGAAAGAACCACTTCATGACTACATCCCAGAAGAAAGGCCCATGAGAGAGTCTTCTTTCTCAAGTCTAAGTGAGCAACATTCCAATCTTTCTTTCACCTAATTTAGTCAATCTATTTCAACTAATACACATAATCTTTCCCCAACCCAAATTTTAAAAAGACAAAATTTACTATGATTCAAGATACTTCATGGTCAGGCTCTCCTTTCTAACTCTTCTCCACTGTCTACCTCTCTCCAACAAATTTACTATAGAAAAAGAAATACAGCAAGGAATACAATCACTCTATCTTCATCTTTGTCCCCAAACACTTTCCTCTCACCTTTTCTATCCTGTGATACAAGTATGAAAGTCATTCTTTTTCAATCATTATTTCTTCTCAGTTCCCCCATAAGACCAAGCTGTGAGACTATCACAACTATAAAATATGCACAAAGCAAATACATCTAGAACATTATAAAATCAGAAGCCAGCCCATCCCGTTCCCAAATTCAACACCTAAAAGGGTTTGGGCCCAGCCGGGCGTGGCTCAGCAGTTGAGCATCGACCTAGGATCCAGGAGATCGGGGTTCGATTCCCAGTCAGGGCACATGCCCAGATTTCGGGCTGCAGCCGATCAATGACTCTCTCTCTCATCATTGAGGTTTCTATCCCTCTCTCCCTCTCCCTTCTTATCTCTCTAAAAAATCAATAAAAATATATTTTTTTTAAAAAAAGGGTTTGCTATGTGTTTCAATGTTGTAGAAAGTGTAAGAGTGGTAGCATAGGTAATAAACCAGATGAACACAGGTTGTAAATTCAGTTCTACGACACAAAACAGAGGGTTAGATAAGCCCAGGAGCAAGACTTACTTCTAGGCAAGTGTCCAGAAAACCCCCACAAACATATCTATATTTAAGGCATGGTGAAAACATTTACTATGTATTCTTTATATTATACAATTGCAAGTGAAAATAAAATACCAAGATCTGTGAAAACTGATTTTGCATTGGCTTAACCTCTGGCCATCACCACACTTGTCTGTGTCCATGAGCTATGCACATATGTTCTTTGGCTAATCTCTTCTCCTTTATCAAGATAAGCGTTTTTAATATCCTATAACAAATAAGTCTTATAAAAAAGACTATCAAAAAGCACACTTTGGCCCTTGCCAGGTTGGCTCAGTTGGCTGGAGCGTCATCCCGTACAACAAAAGATTGCGGGTTCATTTCTGGGTCAGGGTACATACCTAGGTTGTGGGTTTGATCCCTGGTCGAGGTGCATAAGGGAGGCAATTGATCAATGTTTCTCTCTCACATCGATGTTTCTCTCTTTCTCTCTTTCCCCCTTCCTCTCTCTCTAAAAATCAATAAATATACATAAGTATATATATTAATATATATGTATACTTTTGGGGGGACACTATATACATATATATCTATACATATCCTCAGGTGAGGATTAAAAAAAAATTACACTTTGACTAATTGTTAACAAATACTAAGGCCAAAAATGAATATGTAAATAAATCAAAAGTAATGTTGGAAAAAATTAACAAAATAATTCTATTTAGCAATATTAACTATTTTTAAAAGCCTGACAAATTCTAATGTCAAAGGTTTCCATAAAAAGTAATTGCTTTTTTGCCCTGGCAGGTGTTTCAGTGGTTAGAGCATCAGCCTGCACACCGAAGGGTTGAGGGTTCAGTTCTCTTTCACATCGATGTTTCCCTCCTTCCCTCCCTCCCTCCCTCTCTAAAAAAATTAACAGAAAAAAATATCCTCCAGTGAGGATTAACAAACAAACAAAAAGTAATTGCTTTTCCCTTTCCTACCTATAGCTATTATTATCAGTTAGCCTATGAAAACTGTTATGAACCAAAAATAATAAAGGATGTCTATAACTAGTTTCATAATCAAAGAGAATTTGAAAGTACATCTGTACTATCCTTAACAACATACAATAAGAGCCCATACAATAAGATTTATTTTTGCCAGAAATATATAATTATGACACTTATTTCATGCAATCTACTAACACTTTTTCTAATTTAGGACATGGGAAAATCCAGCGATACATTTTAAACCTCATTTATCTGAGTGCAGATTCTTAAAGGACAGCTTTTTATTCACTGTAATCTTTCCCCTCATCACTTCCCACCACCATCACCTCCCAAACCACTTCCTGGCCTGGCATGTGGTTCATGGATTATGAATAGCAGCTTAAATTCAGTCTAAGAAGGCAATATTGATAGAAAATTAGACAGAAAATGGGAAGGTCATTTGGCTCCATATGCATCTAGCCAACGAGCTAGCATCTACAACTCAACATTTAGCCATCCTTTTCTTGTCACCAAATATAAATAGAAGTATGACTTAAACACAGACACATATACAAAATATCTCCTTATGGAAAATGACCCTGTAAAAGCAGTGCCAGTGTTATACTGGAAGTGAAAGTATTGGCCCTTAGTCAGAAGGCCCTGGTTTTCAATGCATTAAGGAGATCACCCAGTTATATAGTTATTCTTTCTAAAACAGGTACAATAAATTCCTTAAGTGCTCTATAGATTTGTTAAACTGGTTCTGCAAGTGTTCCAGAATTGATTTTAATAAATTCACGAATAAATTTCTTCCTATACTTACAGACTCATTTAAGATCACTTGATATTCATTTATGCCTCAAAATGTTTAGTTATATAGTTTATGGACGAAAGGGTATGACGTGACACAGTGTTAGTCTCAGATCTGGATATTCAAGAAGATCCAAAAATGAACCCTTGTGAATGAGAAGAATCTACTTTTTAAAAATAAACTGTCATTATTTACACTATTCGTCTTTCATTCATATAGATAATAAAGAAAGTTAACTTTAAATGGTTTGTTCATCGGAGGCAAGAAAGCTGGGTACAGAAGTTTCTATGCTTCACTGAAACACTAGTTTAATCTGACTCTCACCGTGGCTTTGAGTGAGTCACCTTCCGGGGCTGAGTTCCCTAATCTGTAAAATGAGAATGGTTTGTTACACGATTCCTGAGCTTGATTATCTTATAAGCTACTTATAATTCAGTTTCATCACTTACGTTAGAAATAAACAAACTTCTTACAGATCCTCAATGTGAATGTGAATGTGAATTCACATTATTAAATTAGTATTTTATATATCAAGTGCTCTCCATAATAACTGGGTTCAGGATTATTAAAAGCTTTTTAGCAAAGGGAGAGACTAAAAACAAACTCATCAGTACACAGCGCTGTGTTTGAGCAAATCTGACTAGAGTTTAAGAAACTCCACCCAGTGCTGGCTAATAACATCAGAGGAGACATGGCACCACTCTGCCAGAAAATAAGCCCCATATTATTTAACCAGGCACCAAGAGAACACAGTTTTCAACACAGCACTTTGGACATCTGCTCTTTCATTCTGACAACATGTCTGGAGTGAAACTATCTGGTATTCTAGAAGGGTTTTGAAAACAGGTAATCCGAGGAAATAGAAAATGACATGACATGATGATGAGGCACAGAAGAGAATTTTGGTCTCTTGACTACCCTCTTACTATTAATAGCTATGTACTCATAAAGAGTACATAAGAATATATGATGACATCACAAGCACTTTCTCTGCTGTATGGTTTACTTTTAGGTCACAAACTCAGAAATTAATTACTGAACTGAAAATATTTTCTAGGTCTATAGAGATTAAACAGTGTTCATATCTGATTTAAATACACAGAAGTGTGGACAACTTTTTAAGCTCCTAGAAGTCCTCTTGAAAATTTTAGGTCAGTCATCTTATCTATAGTCACTCACTCGGGATCTGTGCTCATTTTTTCTGATGAAAAATTAGCAATCAAGTTTGCAAATGGCCTGCTGTTACCTCTGTCCTCTCCTACCTACCACCCCCAAGGTGCTGCTCGGGAGTTAACGTGGGAGGAGAAAACTCATGAAAAGGAAGAACAGAGGCCTAATTTCCACCAACATACTCAGTCACTGTTCATAACAATATACTATTTTTATTTTACTGTCACATTAGCTAAACTTCTATCAAGATTCCTTTGAGATAGCCAACATTCCCTTTTAAAAAGTATAGAATCCTATTTCACAATATAATAGGGGGAAAGGGTTAAACAGAAAGACCACCTTAGTATGAATTTCTTATCAAGCAGCTTTCCTCCTGATCCCAGAGATAAATTCCACTGAAAATGTCTGAGTTTCTGGGTTCAGTGTGAAAAGGGAGAAAAGTAATTTAGCAGCATGGCACATTTCAGGGAAGAAAGCTGATCTGGTAAAGATATCAAAGTCGGGAGATGGCAAGCAGGCCCTAGGAGGGAAAAGGGGAGGTAATACAACAGTCAAGGTCAAGCATGACATCTTCCAAAATACTGCCTCCTGAGAATTTTACAAGAAAAAAAGAAACATTCTACTCAATAACCTAGACTAGTTTAGAAACAAAATTATCATTTATAACACTGTTATCTAAGGGAAATTTTGTATTCTGAATTCCAAATAACCTATTTAACAAATAAATGTTTAATAATTCTTAAAGGTAGGAGACTGCTAATAATGCTCACTTGAATTTTCTGTGATTGATAATCTGTCCTTTTGGGGGGGAGTAGAGAGGTGAGTTATGGATGAGGCACAGACTGTAAAGATACGTGGGCTAATATTTTCTTCTGTACTTTTTTTTTGCATGACTTATATTCTGAAGCCAACAACCAGCTGCTATCCCAGGACATTAGTGAGAGTACTGTGGCCAAAATTTTTTTCTCCAGCTTGGAAAAAAACCAGCGTCTCAGCCGGTCCCAATGATTATAAGATCATTTCTAATCTGACATGGTGAGAAGTATAGCCTGCATCATAAAGACTTCATATTCAATGTTAAGACCTTTTGAGTTTGCCTAGCAAGCTTTCAGTTACTAAATGGGGACTTTATTTCTCAGATTTGTTTTAATGAATTTCTTTCAGAGGCCTATTGCATATCAAGTTGAACCTTGTTTGTCTGGAGGCTGTGTTCTGTTTTTAATTTAATTAACTAGAAAAAGAAAACCTTGATTTATACATTCAATCAAAGCTGTACTTTATTCTAAGTAAAACCATATTTTTATTAAGAACCTCTAGGGGTCTCAGCTACCATCTCATATAGCTCAGAGGCACATATCACCTAGGCTAATCTGAATTTCTCCTGCTCTTCCCCAGAACCAGACTGGCAAATGGCAACAGACAATTCAGCAACATCTTGACTATCCTGAGCAATCAACTCCAAACTCCCTGGAGAACATACTAACTTTCTACCCCAGGTGCCCTCCTACATACTTCAAGGACAACAGCTGTATTATTACAAACTAATGGAATTTCCAGGTTCGGTGGGGTTCTGTTCCTAAACACCAGTTGTCCTGTTCCTCATAGGATTAGCAACAGGAGAGAGCCCTTGATTACTAGAATAGCTGAGGTCATCACCCAGCTGATACATTTTATTTCCATGTAGTCCCCAAAACTAAATATAAATACACTGCACACATATACATACATAAAACCTCGCAGCACAAGGCAGAAAGCCTAGCTTACTTACGGGAACTATCCGGGCAGCTTGTGTTCAGTCCTGACAGAATGCATTTTAGATCTCTAAACAGGCACATGCCTGCTACATTTCTGTCTAAGTGAATTTAAATCTATTTCTTCAAGAAGAACAATCTACACCAGATACCTCCCACTGTTAGCCATGTGATAGACGACAGTCAGTCTGCTGAACTCTGGTTATGTGGGCCAAAACAAGAGACGACAATGACACAGCACTTACATTTCTGCTATAACCATCCTGAAGAGTGAATCTTCAATTTTATCTCAATTTTTTTTTTAAAAAAGGAGGGTGGATTTTAAGATGATTCTCAATGCCTAATGACTCAAAATTTGGAAAAAGAGAAAGTATTTTTTTAAACTTTACTATTCATCTCATGTTGTCTTCCTCAGTCTAAGACGAAAAGAAATTCAGAGTTTGCTCACATCTATCCAAAAATTATTTCTAACCACTTAAAATCTCTAAAGTCTTGTTTAAAGTCCAGTTCAAATCTAGGATCCAATTCCCTCACTTTAACAGATGACAAAAAAGAGAACCAAAGTAAACAAGTCACTTATAAATGGAGCTGGGACTGAGGATCGGGCTAAGAGAGCGAGAGAACACTAGAAATAAAAGGGTGTGACAAAATTGGCCAAGTCTTAGAATTTTATAGGTTCTGCCTTTATCTGACACATTACTATACTTAAAAATCTATTTTCCTCCCCTATCTTTTCTTCTTAAAAGGATGAAGGCAATTGGGAACAGCCCTAACATAAAGAAAACATCCCAATTGATTTAAAAGAACCCCAATGCCTATTTAGAAAAGAAATCCAAACTCCTTAGTGTGATATCAAGGCTACATAATCCTAGAAGGCCCAGTCCTCATACTACCACAACCATCAGCAGGTTTCCATGTTGGGTCTCCCTGTATTTTAGTCACATGGCATGGGCTGCCATTTTACAAGCATACCATGGACATTACCACTGTATACCCTTTGTAGGGGTTCAGAATGAGCCACCCTAAGATGTGCCTCTGTGGCACGTGGATTGTTTTAAGCTAAAGGCAACCAAAACCCTGAGGACTCAAAAGAAACTTCTGCTTCCTCCTTATCTAGAAGAATTTAAATTAGGAACCTGGCCCAAGATAAGAGTTAAAATCACAAATGACCTTTAACCTATCTATATGTGCCAGGGGAAACTAATAATTACTGAACATGTGCTCTCCCTGCAATGACTTTCTAGTGCATTACCTCCTCCCTAACTTAGGATGCCTTATCTACCCATTTTCCCTTTCTGTCTCTGAACCTCCCATGTATGTGGGGTCTCTGACTCTCTCATGTATGCAGGGTTCTCATATATATGTATGTATTAAATTTGGTTATTTTCTCTTGTTAATCTGTTTCAAGTTTCCTTGACATTAGACCAGCCAGAAGAACCTTGAGGATAGAGGAAAGTTTCTTCCTCCCCTCACCTTGCTGATACTGCTCTTCAGATTCTCTTCACTCCTCCTTATCTGTCAAAGTTTCAAAATCAAAGTCCTATTATCTTTTCTGTGATTACTTTTTAGAATCTGTTCTCCCAGATTCATTCGAAACTAACACACATCATCTGTACTTCCATTCTAACGGGTACAGTCTGATCTGTCCTGTAAGTTGTAGACAGAATGGGACAAAAGTAGATTTACAGTTGTTCGTATGGAAAATACAATAATTAGCCCTAGCTGGTTTTGCTCAGTGGTTAGAGCATCAGCTGCACACTGAAGGGTCCTGGGTTCAGTTTCAGCCAAGGGTACGTACCTTGGTTGCAGGCTCAATCCCCAGTCCAGATCAGGGCTCGTGTGGGAGGCAACCAATTGACGTGTCTCTCTCACATCAATGTTTCTCTCTCTCAGGCTCTCTCACTTCCACTCTCTCTGAAAAACAATGGAAAAAATATCCTCGGGTGAGGATTAAAAAAACACAAAACAATGATTAATAAATAATAATACAAGAATAAACTGTGTTTCACATACTTACAACTGTAAACCTACCTTTGCCCCGCCCTGTATACCAGCAGCTCCTATAAACTACTAGGTCTCAAAGGTCAAGGACTATGACTAAATAATATGTATGCCTTCTCTTACATATCACTTTCTCTGTATTACTTTACGCAGAAAATGGGCCAAAATAACAAAGCCAACCAAACAAAAGGCTAGCTAAATGGCTCTAAACTGGCACAACGGAAGTTAATAAAGCCGTGTCTGATTTGAAATGAATCAGAGGTGTCAAACTACAAAACTCTTTAGACCTGGACAAAGAACAGGCAGGCTCAAGGCTGAAGGGCCCTCACATTAAGGATATTCACCTCATTCCTTCTACTTTCCACACGGCTTATGCCAGAGCAGTCCTGGAAAGACAGCCAACAGCGAGTAACCACACAAGCCGGCTCTCCATGCCGGTCACCTTATCATCATTAGGCAGAGCAATAAAAATAGCTCTCTGCTTTTAGAAAAGCACAACAACATGATGCAACACGGCAGAAACAAATAGGTTTTTATTCAAGAGATTAGCTGCCACCATCGATGTTAACGTCACTGTTGAGAACTTTTATAATTATGAAAATATTAAGTCTCTATAGTATCAGCGCACATCTCCGTCCAGGTGTAATAAATTATGTAATTTTAAGATGACTTAGTGCTGGAAAAATTGGGTAAAGAGAAGAGTATTCACTCCTGATTAGCTCTTAGCTTTTGAGAACTATTTTATATAAGTAAAGCTTCTCCATCAAGCAAAGTGAGTTTCTCTCTGAAGTTCAGAGCCATGCATACCACATTTTATGTAACCTTCATCAGGCAGTCATTGGCTGAGGGCCATGTGACAGGGAGGGACGTAACTTTCCAAACATCTCTGGGGGAGGTGGCTCCTATCTGCTGCAGCCCTGCGCAGCTAACACTCATAGCAGGATAGGGGGTGCGAACGGGGGGGGGGGGGGGGTGCACTCACTGGAAAAGATAATCTAGACAGGGAACCAGCATCATCTGCTACAGAAGGATAAATTGTGTAACAAAAAAAGCATAGCAGAAATAAAGTGACAAAAAGTTTAATTCATTAGATTTACCAATATTAAATATTAAACTTATACAAACCTAACATCACATCTATTTAAAAAATGCATAAAACTGAAAGTAATGAGGAGAAACAAAGGTGTTAAAAAGGATGGACAGTAATGGGGCCTCTCATGCACTGCTATAAACTGATAATCATTTTAGACAACAGTATGTCATTATTTATAAGGCAGAATTTGTACATTTCCTTCCCAGGCTTTCCACTTCTAGATATGTATCTTAGATAAACTCATCCACGTACAAGAATGTCAGCAGCATTATTCATAACAAAAATCTAAGAACAATACAAATGTGTATCAATAGAGAATAAATTAAATTTTATATTAATGTAATGAAATCAATATAGCATTGAAAATGAATTAACTATAGATATATCCATCAACATGGATAAATTTCAGTTACATGGTGTTAAAGGAGTCATGCATTTGTGCTCAAACAAACACAAGGAAAGGCACAAAATTCAGGATAGTGATACACTCTGGGGGTAAATTTCAATAGGGAAGGGACAAACAAGGGGCTTAGGCTTTCCTAAGCTGGGTAGTAGACTCATGAAAATTTAACTTTTTATTACTCTTTATATTTTGCATATATATTTTACATACAAAAGGGTACATATGACGTCACAGCAAAAAGGAGGGGGGCACAAGGATAATGAAGGAAGCAAAGGGACAGGGACAGGGACAGGCACAGGGACAGGCACAGAAGGTGGAAAAGGGAAAAACAAAAAGAAAATTCCCCAAGCAGTACCAAGTTATGAGGAACAGATTGTCTTCTGATTTCTAACAGCAACACTAAATGCTAGAATGCAATGGAGTGATGCCTTTTAAAACTGAAATTTTAAACCTAAAGTTTTACACCCAACCGATTTATCAAGTAAGGATCAAGTTGCAAATTCAAACATGCAATAAATCCAAAACGTTTATTTTCCAGACACCCTTTCTGAAAATGAACTTTCAGTGCAAATTCCAGTAAAGTGACAAATGAACACAGCATGCTAGGAAAGCCACAGTATCCAAGTAACAGTACAATTCATCTATAAAAAAAATAAAAAATTCCAAGATGATGGTAATGCACTGGATCTAGAAACAACTGTCCAAAATTAACCTTTCCACAAACAATATAGTTTTTAAAATGACCTTACATATGTGGTACAGATGCCATATATTTTCTTAGCAATAAGGTGGAAAAAAGGACAACTAAAAATTGGGGGGAAGGGAGTTACTGGAGGGGAACTACACAAGAATGTTTGATTCAAACACAATGCAACCTGTACTGTATTTTGAGCTCATTATATATTTTAAGAAAAGAATGCATTTAATACTTAGAACATTCTCATCAGATTTACTAACACAGGATGGATTCATGAAGAATTACATTTTGTACCTAGGTGTAAAAGGGGGTGGGTGGGTGTGTGTGTGTGTGTGTGTGTGTATACATATACTGTATCACAGAAAAAAGGGGGGGAGGAGTGGGGACTAACTCTAAAACAGCAGCTTTTGAAATCAAAGCTAAAAGGCTTTTGCTGACTCTTCAAGTGTAATCTTAAGTGGGTAGAATGCAAAGAGAACTTTGCCTCCTCACTGGAATGTGCTTTCCTATTGGTCTGCAAGTCTGCATGTGCTGACCTTTAAAAGAAGTATAAGGTTTGTCTGTTCTCCCTTCTGCTAGTGGGCTGACAGACTTAACATGGGTGGACAATGACTTGGTGGCTCTGATGTTGGCTGTGTTCAATATTCTACTGTATTTCTTGTACAAGCACTGGAAGATTATTGCCATAAATGCATTTTTATTCCTTCAAAAATAAGCAAGGCAAAATGAAATAAAAGAGAAGTTTAAACCACAAATGAAATTACAAAAGAAAATAACATGATATGGCCATCTTGGGGGGGAAAAACTCCTAAATATAACAAACACCAAAGAGTTTACAAACTAAAATTACGAAGACTTCCAAACTAAGTTTCTTCCAAGAAATTCTGAAGTGAATTCTAAGTAATCAAAGGTACAAACCGTATCACGCAATAGGAGAAAGATTTTGATGGTGAATACAGAATCGAGGAATGTGCAAACTGAATGGGAGTGTGGCAGAGATGTGCTCAATGCTCCCAGTCCTGTTTACCTCCCTTACAGTTACAACTTGAGACCATATGGCTGGGTTCTGTCAGTGGAATGCAAGATGAAGTAATATGCTTCACCACAAAATTAAATAAGCTCCTCCTTGCTGGTGCTCTTTGCTCTCAACCAAATAAATAGAAAGGATCTAGTGGAAGACTCTAAGACACCAGATGGAAGGAACTGGAATTCTTTATTCATCACAGGAACCAAAAAATAAACCTTTGCAGTCCGGGTAACTCAGCTGGTGAGAGCATCGTTCTGATACATCAAGGTTGCGGGTTCAACCCCCAGTCAGGGAACATACAGGAATCAACCAATGAACTCATAAATTGATCTCTCTCTCTCTCTTTCTCCAAAATCAATTTTAAAAAAATAAATAAACCCTAATTGTGTGAAGCCACTGAAATGCTAGATATGTTAAAGCAGATAGCATTAATTACCCAATTAATACAGGGATCTTGTCCTAGCCCGTCTGGCTCAATGGTTAGAGCACTAGCCCACGGACTAAAGGGTCCTGGATTCAATTCCGGTCAAGGGCACAAACCTTGGTTGCAGGCTCTATTCCCAGCCTGGGTCAGGCACATTCGGGAGGCAACCAATCGAATTGTCCCTCTCACATTGATGTTTCTCTCTTCCTTCCACTCTCTCTGAAAAGCAATGGAAAAAATATCCTCGGGTGAGGATTAAAATAAAAAAAAAAAATACAAGGATCTTACATATCTAAACTAACATCCTCATTTTACAAATAAAAAAACTGATAAAGACAGTTTCTAGAAACTACATTAGTGCCCTAGCCAGTTTGGCTCAGTGGTTAGAGCATCAGCCCAGCAAAGGGTCAAGGGTTTGATTCCCAGTCGAGGGCATACACTTGGGTTGCAGGTTTGACCTGGCCCAGGTGGGACATGCAGGAGACAACCAATTGATGTCTCTCTCACATCGATGTTTCTTTCTCTCTCCCCTTCCCTCCCTCCTACTCTCGATAAAATAAATCAATTGAAAACATATCCTCAGGTGAGGGTTTTAAAAAAAAGTCTCATCACTGAAAACTAACTGACTCTTCACTAAAGCTTCAAATCTGGTACTCCGGAAAACCAACTTAACTTTGTTGATTCACAGACAACAGTGACCAACTCTAACAAGGACTTATTCATGTTCAGAGAAACAAAACAACTTAGCAATGTGTATCTAATATTTCCAACTGAATCACAAGACTTTAAAAAGAGCATTTGAATCCAACCTCCTTATTTTATAAGTGAGAAAAGGGCCAAGGGCATTAACAAAGATACTTGTTCAAGGTCACCCTTGAGTCTCAACTAGAACCAGGATTTCTTCAGTCCCATATTCCAAAGCAAGAAGCAAGTGAACGATAAGGGGTATTATAATTCTGACCACATCCTATACTAGGTTAGAATGCTTTAGTTTTCTCAGGGGTCAAGAAGATAATTTCAGCCATTTCCACCTATCAGTAATAGCAACAAATAGCTATCTTTTTTTTTAAATGCTATGCCTACTGGATACAGATTTTTGTCTCATATTTAACTATCAATTATTGCATTGTGCCACTAGTCAATATCCATGATGTAAAGTTGAAGCCTTGGTTAAAGTTCCCAAGTGTAGCCTGGCTGGACCTGGCTCAGGGGTTGAAGCATCAGCCTAGGATCCAGGAGACTGTGGTTCGATTCCCAGTCAGGGCACATGCCCGGGTTGCCAGTCGGGGACCTTCAGAAGGCAGCCGATCAATGACGACTCTCTCACCATTGATGTTTCTATCTCTCTCTCCCTCTCCCTTCCCCTCTCTGAAATCAAAAAGACATATTTAAAAATAAATAAATAAAGTTCCTAAGTGTACAATTTAATTTGGTATAAACAGAAAAGTGAGTATATCAGTTTTCCTCCCAGTTGACCTTAATAATTTTTTTAATTGAGGTAAAATTTACAGAACAAACAATTAACCATTTTAAAGTGTACAATTCTATGGCATCCACCTCTCTCTAGTTTCAAAATGTCTTTTACTTTTTTAGAGATGCACTAATCCAAATGTAGAAGAGTTACTCTGTTTTCAATTAATTCATCCCATCTCAATGAAGTCTGAAGCCCAGGTTCCAACCTTAAGTGTATCCCGAACCCCTTTATCATTCTAATCTCCTTCTACACGTGGCCAGCCAGAGTGCACAGGTATTGTGCCAAGTACCTTTCACCTTCTTCTAGGTATCAATGGATCACATAGAAAACCCACACTCCTGCCCTAAACAACCACAAAGTCAGGCGTATTGTGTGGTTAGCCTACCCAGCAGGCTTTTTCAACAAATACTTTGACATTACAAACTACTTAGGAAGGAATGATCTCATCCTACTGATCCAACAGCAAACTTTATCAAAAAGCTTTTTGTTACAAGCTGTGATAACCTAGGAAACCAGACCTATTTTTACTATTCAGACAACAAAAAGAAAAAAAGAAGTCATGGGGGAAAAACAGTTCATATATTGACCATTTGTAAAAACCACTTATTCTACAGAATTTTCCCCTTTCTTGGTATCTCACTACAAGTGAACAAAACGACTTTCAGAATTAATGCTGGTAAAAAAATCATTGTAACAATTTTTTTATTGTAAAACTTTAAGCTTCATATTCTAGTCCCAATACTGAACCTACATTGGGTCTGATTTGTAGGAAAAAACAAGGATTCTTTTCCACCATCACCTCAACATTGACCGAGTGCTTATATTTTAGATACTCATCACTTTACATATATTAATTCAATTAATACATTGAGCAATTCTAGTATATAGGTATATAATTCCCGTTTAAAATGAAGCACTAAGGCACTTAGAGGTTAAATAACTTGCAATTATTTTTACAGCAAGCTTGTGGCAGAGCTAAAAGATCATTAAATACAGTGAAAAGTCAGTGTATAAACACTCTCTCCTACCACTTCCACCTGCAACTCCCTATAGGCCAACTCCCAGGCCCCGAAACGGATAAGAAGACATTAACACTGAGAGGTAGAGGGTAGTGGGAATAGGAAAATTAGCAGGCTACTACACAGGCAAATGCAAGGACTTCTCCTGTTCTGTGACATTAGATGTTAAGATGGGGAAGGGTTAGCACACAAAAAGAGATGTAGGGAAAAGGGGGGTTTTAGGAAAGCAAAGTCTTAATATTACTGCACTATTTTCCAAGGATCTGGAAGCATAAGCAATCTAGTCACTTAAAAAGTGTTCTCTGTTGGGGGAAAGAGATATTTTGTCTGGCTCTCCTACAGTTTAGATGAAATAGCCCCAAACGATATTCCCTTGTTCTAAATCCATTATTCTTCCCACTTAAAATAAACCAAGATGGGCTGGGGTGGGAGGAAGGAAAGCAACAGGAAAAGGTGGCACTCTAATCACTCAAAGTCAGTCTCATTTGAAAAGTCAGTATCTAAAGTTAAAGATTATAACCTAGCCCCGAGCATGGCTCAGCGATTGAGCATCAACCTAGGATCCAGGAGATAGCAGTTTGATTCCCAGTCAGGACACATGCCTGGGTTGCGGGCTTGATCCCCAGTCGGTGGCATGCAAGAGGCAGCCGATCAATGACTCTCTCATCATTGATGTTTCTATCTCTCTCTCTCTCTCCCCCTCTCCCTTCCTCTCTCTGAAATCAACAAAGATATATTTTTAAAAAAAAGAAAAGACTAGAGTTAGGATACTAGCCTACAGCTTAAAAAGTTTCTGAAGACAAAAATAGAGAGTTTGGCCCTGGGTGGTAGCTCAGTTGGTTGGAGAATCGTCTGTACACCAAAAGGTTATGGGTTGATTCCCAGTCAGGGCACATACCTAGGTTGCAGGTTTTATCCCTAGTCAAGGTGCATATGGGAGGCAACTGATCGATGTCTCTCTCTCTCTCTCTTTCTCTCTCTCCCTCCCTCTCTCTCTAAAAATCAATAAAATATATCCTAGGGTGAATATTAAAAAAAATAAGAGTTTGCCCCTCTGAAATGTCTAAAGCTTTCCCCAGATCTCTACTGACCTCCCCACCCTGTCTTGGACTCTGAATAGGTCCCAATACCTTCAGTGAGGGTAGTAACACAATCACAAAATATAATCTGAAAAAGAAACAAGTAAACTCTAGTACACAAAGTTCTCAGAAAAAAAGTAAAGAAGAGTGTCCCAGGAAGTGGAAAAGCTGTTACAAAAGCCCTAAAAACTCCCTTCATCTCCTCACCCCAGAAGTGATCCCCATGCCCTCAGGAGCTACATTAGAATGAGAAAAACATAAGACTGGGGGGGGGGGGGTTGGAAGGATTGAGGGGGGAAAAAGGAAAACACTCAGAAGAAGAAAAAAAAGTGGATAAGTACACTACACTGAATCAAATAATTTATGTCAATTCTTACTCTTCAACCCAAAAATAATTCTTTCTTGCTTAGTATCTAAAATGCCATTTTCTATTCCACCTTTTCCAGACCCACCTCAACTATCTCCATCTCTATGAAAGCCTCCATGACTTGCAGAGCTTCTAGTGCACCACTGACAAACTACTATTTATGTGCCTATTACCCTTTATAAACCTCGAGCTCGAGAGCAAGGATTTTCAGTGATCTTTGGGTGTTCATCAGTACCTACCCCAGTTCCAGGAACATACATGGTGGATTCAAAATAATGGAAAGTAAAATATGTTGCACATTTTTCTAATTCACGTTTTCAATTTTTCTCTTTTGATCACAACCCATGGGGGGGAAATTAATTTTATATAATGATCCATATTCACACACATTTACTTACACACACATGCACATATAAATGAAACACAAGTTTAATGAATCAGACCAGCTGGTGTGGCTCAGTGGTTGAGCATCAACCTATGAACCAGGTGGTCATGGTTCTATTCCTGGTCCGGGGGACCGGATGCCCAGTAGGGGGTATGCGGGAGGCAGCCGATCAATGACTCTCTCATCTTTGATGTTTCTCTCTCTCTCCCTCTCCCTTCCTCTCTGAAATCAATAAAAACATTTAAAAAAAAAAAAAAAAGCTTGAGCCCGGCTGGGCGTGGCTCTGTGGTTGATCCTCGACCTGGGATCCAGGCGATTGGGGTTAGATTCCCCGTCAGGGCACATGCCCGGGTTGCGGGCTCGATCAATGACTCTCTCATCATTGATGCTTCTATCTCTGTCTCTCCTTCTCCTTTCCTCTCTCTGAAATCAATAAAGATATTTTTTTTTAAAAAAAAGGTTTGATGAATCAATACTAATCCTTACTATGTAAAATGTATTGATATCTTCTGTTCCTTCTTTGTTTTAAGGGCTGCCTGTGACCTTCAGTTTGTTTTGTGTTTTTTTTGTGTTTTTTTTTTAAATATATCTTTATTGGTTTCAGAGAGAGGAAAGGAGCAGGAGAGGGAGAGAGACAGAAACATCAATGATGAGAGAGTCGTTGATCAAGCCCGCAACCCGGGCATGTGCCCTGACCGGGAATCGAACCCCGATCGCCTGGATCCTAGGTCGAGGATCAACCACAGAGCCACGCCCAGCCGGGCTGTGACCTTCAATTTGAAATTTTCAATTCTGATAAAAACTATCTCTTAAGAGGAGGTACAAAATCAAAAGCTGTTTTCAAACTTTAGTGTGGAAGTCCCCTGGGAAGATGGTTTAAAATACATTAGAGAGAGCCCCAGCTAGGTAGCTCAGTTGGTTGGAATGTCAACCCATACACCAAAAAGGTTGTGGGTTCTATTACCAGTCAGGGCACATACCTAGATTTCGGGTTCAATCCCTGGACGGGGCATGGACGGGAGGCAACCAATCCATGTTTCTCTCTCACATCAATGTTTCTCTCTCTCTCTCTCCCCCTTCCACTCTGTCTGAAAAGCAATGGAAAAAATATCCTCAGGTGAGGAAGAATAAATAAAAATACATTACAGAGTTCTATTCCCAGAATCTAGTATCATAAATCTGGGTAGAGGCCCAGGAATCTGCACTTCAAAGTAGTCCAACTGGTTCTGATGTAGATGATAAAACTATACTTATCAGAGACATACCTACAGTACTTGATTTAAGATTTAATCTCAAAAGTCAGGGCTTCAACTCTTCTTATAGTAAACTACAGGTTAACCAAAGTATCTGCAAGAGGTTCCTGCATCACTAATAAGTTGTTTTTTAATCTGAAAGTTGGTTCAACAATCCTTTTATAGACTTCCTCTAATGCAATTTGGTAAACCACGAAAATCTAACTGTTCCTCTTAACTACGGCTCTTCTGGCTCTTCCCACCATGAAAACAAAAGAATGATATGAATGAAAGGCATTTTTGTTCCAAATCCTTTGCCTTATAACTGAAAGGGCTTTTGAAAACCAGTCACACTGACCATACAAGTGGCATATGCAGTCACCAGTTTGGAACTCCTAAGTCCAAGTGGCCTAAAAAGTGATGGCTAATAGCTCAAAGTCTGACCACAAACTGCTTGAAAGCCAATGCTGAAATAAAACTTTTGTAAGAGTACTCTACAATACAAGCCTCCATTTCTTGTAATTACAAGCCAGTAAGAAGAAGATCCTTGATTCTTGAAAGTTTTAAATTCAACAAAGTCAATATTAAAAGAGCACGAAACGCAATGAACAATCTAAAACTGAAATTAAGAAAACAATTCCACTTACAAAAAACATCAAAAAGAATACTTAGAAATAAATTTAACAAAAGAAGTGCAAAACTTACACACTGAAAAATACAAAACATTAGTAAAAGAAAAGATCTAAACAAATGGAAAGACACCCCATGTTCGTGAGTGTGAAGACCTAACTTTTAAAAAAAAAATGTTTTTACTGATTTCAGAGAAAAGAAAGGAGAGGAAGAGATAGAAACATTGATGACAGAGAAACATCGATCAGCTGCCTCCTGCATGCCCCCTACTGGGGACTGAGCCCACAACCAGGGCATGTGCCCTGATCAGGAATCAAACCAGGGACCTCCTGGTACCTGGGCCTATGCTCAACCACTGAGCCACACTAGCCAGGTGACCTAACATTTTTAAGATGGTACTATTCCCCAAACACACCTACAGATTCAATGCAATCCTATCAAAATCCCAGCTGGCTTCTTTGCAGAAACTGACAAGCTAATTCTAAAATTCATATGGAAATTCAAAGCAGCCAGAATAACCAAAAAAATACTGAAATTGGGAGAACAGACTCACACTTCCCAATTTCAAAACATACTACAAGCTACAGTAATCAAGGCAATGTTGTGTTAGTATAAGCACAGACATAAAGATCAATGGAACAGAATAGAAAATTCAAACAAAACTTCACATTTACAGTCAATTTTTGAAAAAGGTGCCAATACAATTCAATAGGGCAAGAACAGTCTTTTTGACAAATGGGCAAATGATCTGAACATTTCTCCAAAGATGATATATATTAAAAAAATAATAAACTAAAAAAAAAACACAGGGCCTAGCCAGTTTTGCTCAGTGGTTAGAGCATCAGCCCCTGGACTAAAGGGCTCTGGGTTCAATTCCAGTGAAGAGCACATATGTTGGAGGCTCAATCCCCACCCAGTCGGGACAAGCAGGGGGCAACCAATCGATGTGTCTCTCTCATATCGATGTTTCATTCTCTCTCCCTTCCACTCTTTCTAAAAAGTAATGGCAAAAATATCCTCTGGTGAGGATTAAAAAAATAATGATTAAAATTAAAAAGATGATATTCAAATAGCCAATAAGCATATTAGTCATCATGAAAATGAAAGTCAAAACCACAATGATATACTATTTCATAACCCACCAGAATGACTATAATCAAAAGGACAAGAGTTTGAAAAGATGTGGAGAAACTGGAACCTTCATATACTACTAATGGGAATGTAAAATGGTGTGGCCATTTTGGAAACAGTATGGCAGTTCCTCCATAGGTTACACATAGAGTTACCATATGACCCAGTAATTCCACTCCTAGGCATATAGCCAAGAGAAATGAAAACATATGTCCACACAAAAACTTGCACACAGCCCGGCAGGCATGGCTCAGGGCACATGCCCGGGTTGCAGGCTCGACCCTCAGTGGGGGACTTGCAGGAGGCAGCCGATCAATGACTCTCTCATCATTGATGTTTCTATCTCTCTCTGTCCCTCTCCCTTCCTCTCTCTAAAACCAATAAAGATATATTTTTTAAAAAGAAAGAAAATGTGCACACAAATGTTCATAGCATTATTCATAAGAGCCAAAAAGTGAAAACCCAAAAGTCCATCAATAGATAAACAACAAAAATGTGGCATATCCATACAATAGAATATTATGTGTCCATAAAAAGGAATAAAGTATTAATACAAGCTACAAGATGGATGAACCTTGGACACATGCTAAATGAAAGAAACCAGTCAAAGAAGACCACATATTGTATCATTCCAATTATATGAAATATCCCAGAACAGGCAAATCTATAGAGATAGAAAAGTTAGTGGTTGTCAAGGGCTGAAGGTAGGGTAGGGGGATGAAACGGTTAGGAGGTGATGGTTAAAGAGTATGGGGTTTCTTTTGGAGTGATAGATATGTTCTAAACTGACTGTGGTAATGGTTACACATATTGAGGATATACTAAAACCACTGAATTATACACTTTAAATGAGTGAACTGTACAGTATGCGAATAGTATATCAATAAAACAGCTACCAGAGAGAGAGAGAGACAATACCAAACACATGAAACTAAAATCTCCCTTCCTATGAAACTGTCCTTAATACCAGCTTCAAGGATGTTTCCTTTCTTGTCATTCTAAGAGGACAGATATTATTTCTTTTCAGTAAATACAATATTTATTAAAAAGCAAAGCTTGCCCAGCCGGGCGTGGCTCAGCGGTTGAGCGTCGACCTAGGATCCAGGCGATGGGGGTTCGATTCCCAGTCAGGGCACATGTGCAGGTTGCGGGCTCGATCAATGGCTCTCTCATCATTGATGTTTCCATCTCTCTCTCCCTCTCCTTTCCTCTCTCTGAAATCAATAAAGATATATTTAAAAGAAAGAAAAAAAAAAGCAAAGCTTACAAAAAAAAAAAAAGGCATGCTTTGTTGTTAGATGCATTTACAAACTTCTTCAAGAAAAGGCAAGAGAGTGCCACCAGAAGCTGAAGAAAAAAATTAAACTTTCAACAATTAAGTATAGGCAGTCTTCATTTTGCACGGCAGTGCAAGACCAGAAAAGGGACAAAGCAGGATGAAACTGTGCAAAATGACTGTAATATCAATGCAAAAAATTACAATTGTTGTGTGATTTTTAAATATTTTTGTGGAAACATTAAAAATTCTGTCAGTTGTAACTGTATAAGAAAAAAACTTTAAAGTAAAGCTAGTATGTATTTAGTACACTGCAAAACATTAAAAACACTGAAAATTATAGTGTATAATTTCTTTGAAAAAATTATCAAGAGTGTTTGAACAGTGCTGGCCTCCTTCTAATAATGTAACTCATGATATGCAATGGCATCTTTTCTTTTTCTTTTTTTAAAAAATATATCTTTATTGATTCCAGAGAGAGATAGGGAGAGGGAGAGGGAGAGGGAGAGAGAGAGAGAGAGAGAGAGAGAGAGAGAGAGAAACATCAATGATGAGAGTCATTGGTCGGTTGCCTCTGCACCCCTACTGAGGATCAAGCCCACAATCCAGGCATGTTCCCTGACCGGGAATCGAACTGCAATCTCCTGGATCCTAGGTTGATGCTCAAGCGCTGAGCCAAGCCAGCGGGCACAATGGCATCTTTTCTATGCCTTCGCAATATGTCATATTTCGATGTTTGAATCAGCTTCTAGCATTTTATCTTTTGTTCTTTCAATGTCACAAAGTAGTTCAAGAGTTCTTTTAATGTGAAATATCTTGCAGTGCCACTTGCTCTAGGACAGCTTTATATTTTTCACCAAACCATTTTCCTCCTGTGCTCACTTCCACCAAGTTCCTCCAGCTGCATATCCAGTCTTCGGAATGGCGGTGGTCTCACCATTCTCACAGTGAGCCATTTCTTCTATAACTCCATCTACATTCCACTTTCATTTCACTTCCAGTGTTATTACTTTGGGGGTCTCTGCTGCACTTTCATCTTTATTGGCCAGTCCCTCTTTCAATTATCCATTTTTATAAAATGTAACATGAGCTTATCACTAGGAGACAAAGACGCAACATAACTGCATGCTTTGCTTTCTGTACAGGAACTGAACAATAGATGTGCGGGGACCAGTCATGGCTAAATATACTGTGTAAATTTTGAAATGTGTTATTAGAGGACAGTGTCACTTAACTAAATCACAGTAAGGGAAATGTACAAATATCAGAACCATGCAAAGCAAGGATTCCCTGTATATCCAATCACAGAATCTTGGCAATTTTAGAAAGCTCCTTCAGAGTAATCTAACCACAGAGTATATATGGACCCCTGATGTAGATGACTGGGGACCATCAAGTCATGCACACTACTTTACAGGGTAACTCTGATAATTAGAAAAATAAACCCCCAATCTAGCATAATGGTCAAGGGTACAGGTTCTAGAATATGACTGACTGACTGCCCATCCTGGCTTTTCCTCTGTCCAGCTAGCCAAATTTGTCCAACGGGTAAATTATGTAACCTCTCCATAACATAGTTTCCTCACCTATAAAATAAAAACGTTAAGACATGTAATCATGGAGTTGTTATGAGAGCTAAATGAGAGTTAAATCCATAGAAAGTACTTTTTATTTCTAGTACATAGTAAGTGTTCAGTAATGATAACCTCTGTAATTAACCATATCACTATCATGACTGATCCCCATCCTTATTGATCCCCCCATGTCTTGGTTCAAACCCTCTCCCTTGTCTGGATGCTGTACCAGCCTAACAGAGCTCTCTGACACAGTCCCTCACCCAGTTTCTCCATATGGTCACCAGAATTATGCCCCTAAAACTCAAATCTGACCCCTGACCCCTTGCCAAAATTCAGTCTAAAGCCATTAGGTAGGGCAGAGCAAAGTCAGAGTCTTTGTTTTGGAGTTGGAGGGAGTCATGGTGACCCAGAGCGGAGTGTCAAAGACCAAGTAGGGTGAGGAAAGAGTTCATGTTGTGAGGTGGCCTGGCCCAACTTATTTAACTTATAAAGAGTCAGAAGACAGCTACCATTTTAAAAGAGCAAATGAATTTCATAAACTATGGAAACATAAATAATAGTCCAAAAAGGACAAATTAAGCTTAACTTTAAAAAGGAAACTGAACTTACAGTGCAAACAGACACAATAACAATACATAACACATAACCCTGATTCCTTGGAAATAGATTGGTGTTTCAACATCTGTTCATTTTTGTTATTTTCTCAGTGCCATTTTCACTGCATTCACTTTCAAAATACAATTTCATTTGGAATGGTGGTCTCTCTCGAACTTGTTAACAAAAAAGAACTCCTAGTGAAGCCTAAGCATCAGCTATATAAATATAAGGTATTTGGAAAAAATGCTGGTTCTTTAACAACATATCTCTGGCTTCCCCGTCTCTTAAAAACAGAGAAAAGAAAGTAGAGAAGCTAAAAGAGAGGGATGAAAAAGAAAAGAAAAAGACAAGAGCAGAGAAAATGGTTCATAACATTAACTCTACAACTAAAACAGAGCAGCTCCTGGAGCTGTAACCTGATCATGAAGCACTGACAGCAGCATATGAAGCCACAAGATAATGGACCAAGCCATCCCCTTCTTTGTATTACAATGTCATACATTTGCTTTGGATGCTGTGCCTCCTATCCACACGGGATTCAAGTATCATCATATATTTGGCAACATCTAGCCTTTAATAACCAAGTAAAAGCCTGAAAGGAATTACCAGACATGGCACTGTGCAAAAAACACACACTTTATGGTCAGATTTAGATCTGAATGTATCTTTTTATTGGCTCTGCAAACTTGGGCCCTTATCTTTTCTGACCTCTGTCATCCCCAACTTTATACAGGGTATAGCAAAAGTAGGTTTACAGTAGTAAATACATGAAAAAAGAGTTTATTCTGTTTTTCTTTTTTCAATCATCACCCGAGGATATTTTTTCCATTGCTTTTTAGAGAGAGTGGAAAGGGGGGGGGAGAGAGAGAGAAACATCAATGTATGAGAGACACATCAATTAGTTGCCTCCCACACGCACCCTGACCTGAGCCGGGGATTGAGCCTGCAACCAAGGTACATGCCCTTGGACGGAACTGAACTAGGGACCCTTCAGTCCACGGGCCAACGCTCTAACCACTGAGTCAAACCAGCTAAGGCACAGAGTTTATTCTTGTATTATTATTTACTAATTATTGTATTCTTTTCCACATGAATAACTGTAAACCTACTTTGCCCCACCTTGTAGATAAGGAAAATGTCTACACAGAAAAGATTATTATGAGGACTGAATGAAATAGTATGTGAAACACCCAATACAAGCCTGCCTCAGATCAGCCAAAAGTATGTCATAAAACCCCTGCATGAAAAAAAAATTCAAATTCTAATATCTAGTTTCCTAGATATTAGACTCAATTAAACTCAATTCTAATATCTAGTTTCCTAGCAGTTTAGAAGAAAAAAGTTAGAAAAGAGAAATAAAGGTTCCGCCCCCCGCCCCGCAGAATAAAGTACAGGGGCAGAAGTACTACAAAGCAAGCACTCTAAATCACAGCCACGTGAGAAGCTTAGGAATAAAACCTACACACTTCAACAAATGTGAAGGATATGATTCTATATTATAGTCTATCATATTTTCTGTACAAAAATGATGACAAGTCATAGGGAAAAGTCATATTTGGGATATAATAATCACTTCCTAAATATGAATTCCTTTTATGCAAACTTCAGGTATACACAGATTACAATTTATTTAGTAAAATAAATAAGCATAAGAAATTCTCAAGTCACTCCTACCAGGATACTTAAAAATAGGGAACTGGGCAATTAGGGGGGAAAAAGGGACATAAGACGGATAGCACAGAAGTCATATTTAAAACACAGCCTTAGAAGAGATATACATTTATGAAAAGATATTCATCCTTTGTCATGTTACCAAAAATAGTACAAATTAAACAATGACATACTATTTTTCACTTAACCAGGAAGGTTCAGTTTTCATTTAATACTTCTATACTGCTTCATTTTCTCAGTATTGTTTGTCAATTTATCATAAACTTTAAAAACACACTCTACACATGTCACATTCTAGAAAATTTTTTGAAAACTTCACATTTGTGAAGATTTTCAAAAGTGAGTCTGATTGGAAAATTCACTTCAATAAGTCACTTTATTTTCCCTACAATAAAATAAAGTTGCTATAATATCCACAAATTACATGTCTAACTTTTCTCAATAGTATTATAAATTTAAAAGGGATGATGACTATTACCTTTCTTTAATCCTCACATCGCCAAACAAAATTGATATACATGGAGTAAAGAATGGAGGGATGAGGCAAAGGAAGACAAACATCCTGGATTCACTTTTAGTCAGATTAAATAATAGCATCACTTCTGAAGCACATTTCAAAAAACACACACACATTCTCAGCCAGGGAGCCACACCATAGCCTGCTGCCAATTTCATTTCTAGGGCTGCTGAGACTTTTAAAATGATTTCCATTAAAATAATTTCTTTGAAATAAACTATAAAATCAAACTCCCATGCACATTCCTTTATGTGACCATTGATTCTGGCAGGGTAGAGTGCTTAATGGGGGGAACACAGTCAATCTATAGCTATGCAGCCCTGCCAGTGTGGCTCAGTGGTTGAGCATCAACCTATAATCCAGGAGATCATGGTTCGATTTCTGGTCAGGGCACATGCCAGGGTTTTGGGATCCATCCCCAGCAGGGGGCGTGCAGGAGGCAGCCGATCAATGACTCTCTCATCACTGATGTTTCTTTCTCTATCTCCCTCTCCCTTCCTCTCTCTCTAAAATCAAAAATATTTTATACATATATACATACATATATATGTGTATATATATATATATATATGGAGTCTACCAATCTAGACATTCATCAATTATAAAATAACTAAGACTCACTTTAGTTCAGCAAATTTCGACCAGTGTGCCACAAAAATTTTTAAACATGCAATACCTGACTATTTAGCTAGGGACACTGATCCCTTTTCTCTTAAGACCGTCAAAAAAAAACTGACAACAGTCAACACAATAAGAGCTGTCCGGTGTGAATGTATCAAAATTATACCAATTTTTTTTGTCAGAGCAGCAAAAAAATATATTTTTTGGTGTGCTGGAGAATCTTAGTAATTAGTTAATGTGTACTATAAGATAAAAAAGGTTTAAAATCCCTGCTTTAGTTCAAACTACCACCACATTACCTTGTTCATTCAGCAAATCATGCTCTGGGCCACGATTCATTCACTGCTCTCAGCACAAATTATATTCAACTAGACATTCTTTAGGTCCTTAACATTGCCTCTTCTTTTCTTCTGTGTATCCTCAATGAATTAAAGATTTGATATAAATTATAAATCGAATATGTAAGATAATATCCTACTGCCAAGTGAGGGCTAAAATTTTGATCTTGCAACTGTTTAGCCTAATTCTCTTCTAGACTAGAGTTTCTCAACCTCTGTACTATTGACATTTTGAATCAGATTAATTCTTTGTAGTGGGTATTGTCCTGTGCACTGTAAGATGTTTAGGCAGCATCCCTGGCCTCCATACATTAGATGCCAATAGCACCTTCCCAGTCATGACAATGAAAAATGTCTCTAGATATTGTCAGATGTCCCCTGTGGGACGAAACGACATCTCTGTCCCCATTCCCATTGAGAACCACTATTATAGACCATCAAAATCATTTGAGAAATTTTTATTTAAATTCAGATTCTGTCACTTCACACCATTATATAGAATGGATATAATCAAAAGACAAATAATAAGCATTGCCAAGAATATGGAGAAACTGGATCCCTCATACACTGCTAAAGGGACTGAAAAACAGTATGGCCACTTCGGGAAACAATATGGCATGTCCTCAAAAGGTTACACAGAGTTACCATATGACCAAGTGATTTTATAATTACAGTAGTTCCCCTTACCCACAGGGGATATGTTCCAAGGCCCCCAGTGGATGCCTGAAACTATGGATGCTACTGAACCCTATATATACTGTTTTTTCCTATACATGCATGCAATAAAGTTTAATTTATAAACTAAGCACAGCAAGAAATTAACAATAATAATAAAATGGAACACATAATATACTGCAATAAAAGTCATGTAAATGTGGTCTCTCAAAATATGTTGTACAGTATTCACCCTTCTTATGATGATGTGAGATGATACATGCCTACATGATGAGATAACATGAGGTGGAATTTTCCACTTAATATTTTCGAGCGGCAGTTGACTGCAGGTGTCTGAAACCTTGGAAAGCAAAACAGCAGATAAGGGGGGACTACTGTATTGGTTTTGACTTGACTTACACTGCAGCTATTCACAGCATGTGAATAAAAAGATTACGCAAAGTGGGGGGGAAATGAAATTGAGTATTAACCCTTTGCAGTCGTTTGTCTACTCTCAACCACCAAAGCTTTTTTACTGTTCTGGTCGTATGTCTGCTCTCAGCCACCACAGCAAGGAACCGTACGAATCTTTACTCTATTCATTCATGTATCAGTTCATAATTTCTCGTTTATCCTTCATAATCTTGCATGTTATGTATCACTGCTCTTTCAATGGAAATTAATTCCGACCAGTATGACACCCATGTCCAAATTTAATACGACAGCAAAGGGTTAATTTTTAACTACACCTGTTATGTGAATCTGGGTCACTAACACCAAAAATCCCAATCTATGAAATCTAAACTTCCCAATAAATCTGAAGATCTGGAAGTATATTACACAGCAATCAGAAAAAGTTGTACTATGGAAAAAGATTTGTCATCGTAGCTTACGGTTTGCAAATTCCAGCAGAAAACTAATGCTAGGGTTCAGTGAAACAAACACTGCTAGCATCTCCTATTTCCTCCAAGGAAAAACAAGAAAGCCATCATTATCTCTGATTTTCTTCTGAAAAGTATAATGACCCTCCTATGGTATTATGGAAAATATGAACAAAAATTTTAATCAAACTAGCACTTGTAAAGACATGTGGATACTTTTATTTTTAAACTTTAAAATCTAAATACCTACCCAAACACCCAGAGTTTCTGAAACTAATTGCTAAATCTGGATTACTTCAAACTCTCTTTAATGACTTATTTACTTTAAAATGGTGAATTCTATTGTATGTGAATGATATCTTCATTTTTTTAAAATATGGAATAACATATGCCCAAAAGATATATATTGGTAAAAATAACAAAGAGTACTACTTAACCCAGACTAAGGTAGAAAATGGTCACACAGTCATGGCTGGTTTGGCTCAGTGGTTAGAGCGTCAGCCCGCGTACTGAAGGGTACCAGGTCCGATTCCAGCCAAGGGCACATACCTCAGTTGCAGGCTCGATCCCTGCCCCAGTTGGGGTACGTGCAGGAGGCAACCAATCAATGTGTCTCTCTCACATCGATGTTTCTCTCTCCCCCCCGCCCGTTCCACTCTCTCTGAAAAGCAATGGAAAAAATATCCTTGGGTGAGGATTTAAAAAAAAGAGTCTTATAACCTAACTTAACCAATAATCAATAACTACCATTAGAAAGAACTAGCTGTGGCCGGGCTGGGCATGGCTCAGCGGTTGAGCGTCGACCTAGGATCCAGGCGATCCAGGCGATGGGGGTTCGATTCCCAGTCAGGGCACATGCCCGGGTTGCGGGCTGCAGCCAATCAATGACTCTCTCATCACTGATGTTTCTATCTCTCTCTCCCTCTCCTTTCCTCTCTCTGAAATCAATAAAGATATATTTAAAAAAAAAAAAACTTTTTAAAAAAAAGAAAGAACTAGCTGTGCCTTCAGAGTTGTAAGATGTAAAATATTTTAATTACAATTTTGCACACAAACTACAGCGGAAAATCAGAACCAAGATCTCCTGGAAATACTAAAGTCATACAAGTCAGAAGGAAGGAGAAAATAAGGCATGAAGTTTTGTCTCTCATTGCATACTCAGATTTGATTTTGGCATTCTCTAGGTATTTTCTTAGCCCATTCAGGTAAAATAAAAAAGAAAGAACATATTAAAATTAAAGATGTGGGAAGGATAACAAAGGCACGTGGTAATAGAATCGGGATTCCAAAAGTCCCCTTTGCAACAATAGACAGCAAGAAAATAGGAATGTAAAAAAGTCAACCACACAGGTTCAGAAAGCCAAACAAAAAATAAAAAAAGAAGGAAAGCCAACAAACCAAAGACAAAGACTTGGGTTAATAGCAGTTCTTAGAGAAAAAGACCTAGAGGTGAGCTTAGTCTAGGGCAAGTATAAACTAACATGGAAAAGTGGATATAGAAAAAAAAAGACCCTAATTTATTCTAAAGCAGCACTCACAGAAACTAAGTGGAAAGTTCCCCAAGGGCAGGAATCTTTTTTGAATTCCTTCATCACTTCACTTACAGGGCCTAATACAGTACCTGAATCAGACCGTATCTGACAAATTGTAGCATGTCTACAGGATGATGCCCAACACAGTAAAAGGTTTAGAAAGAACATTTCATAAAAGGTGGCTGCAAGAAAAGAACTGTTTAGTCTGAAAAGAAAAAGCTTAAGTGGGAGAGTAACTGTCATTGAATAGCTGTCAAGTGGAGACTGGAGCTACAGGGAAATATTATAGACGGCAAAATTAGACCCAGTGCATAAAAACTGCAGGGAGGCATGTTTGAGATCATTACCAAGGAAGTCTTTGTAAAATGACATCTGCACCCTGGCCGGTGGCTCAGTTGGTTGGGCGTCAGACTGTGCACTGAGATGTTTGCCACTGGATTCCAGTTGGGGCACATGCCTGGGTTGTGGGCTCCATCCTCAGTAGGGGGTGTGCAGGAGGCAGCCCATCAATGACTCTCTCATCACTGATGTTTCTATCTCTTTCTCTCCCTTCCTCTCTCTGAAATCAATAAAGACATAGTTTAAAAAAAAAAAGGATTACAGAAGTGGGTTGACTTTCAAGTTTAAAATTTTAATGACATACAAAATAGTTCACCACAAGGTCTATGTTGAAAAATTAACCTTGAGAGCTCTAGGAAGGTATTATGATCCCTCATATACATGTTTCCTTTATCCCATTTCTTAACCCTGTCTTCAACACACTCACTCCTAGCAAGAAGTCCACAGTAACCTGCTTCTAAAGGTGCCATTTAAGAAGGACAAAGTGAAATCAGTGACATTTACTCAGTTTCCTTTTCAAACTGACAAAATCAGATGAAGCAACGAGATGACTTCCATTGGGTAAAAATGTTCCTTTCAGATTTTCTTGCTTCCTAAGGAAAAATGAAACCTACACATCAACTACCCATGCTTAACATTAATAAAGAGTAGGAGAGATGGAGATGGGGAAAGCGATGCCAAAAATGAGAAGTGTCAACAGCAAAAGTTTACAGAGCCAAAGGATGGATCACCAAATCCAGCAACAAGATCAGGAAAAAGAACAAGACACTAACTAAGGTCAGAAGAACCACCTCTCTGACTACAGCTAACCCACTTGTCTTGATATTGGTGGGAGGTTTAAAGTACACAAATCCCTTTACATACATGGAAACACTCACTCCCACCGCCATCCTATAACCAAAATAAAAACCTGCAAGCCAGTATCCTTCCCTGCTCTGAAGCCACTTTGAACAAGCTTGAGAGACCTGTCCTACTCTCCCCTGAAAGCCATATTGTATAATTAGTAAAAGTGTTCATACCCTCAAAAAAGAAATAAATAAAGATAAGCCATCTAGACAAGAAACTCCAGGTGCTTCCTTCACTGTCAGCAAACAATGGAAAATTACTTTTTAATATGTAATGTAAATTTATTTGTAAGTTTGGAAATTTTTACACAGGTAAATATATGCTGGATGACAAATATATGAAGTGATGATAACTTAGAAACCACAACTGAGACAAGGGGGCAAAGCGTGTTAGAAGCTCCCAGCACTGTGAAACATTAGTATATGTTCATACAATGAAAAGAGATTCACTAGGCTTCTATAATCAACTGCCTTCTTATGAGTGATTAGGCTGCCCAGAAACAAAAGAGGAGTCCTGGCCAATGGATAATTAATTCCAGTTGCATACATGGCACTTAATACTTTCATGGTAAATAAAATTGGTATCTGGTTTATCAGTCTCCGGTGAGTTTACTTTGCATGAATCAAGCGCTTGAATCACTCCCATGTGAATCAAAAATTTAGAGTTTATGAACTACTGTGTAGGGGGTGAGAGCAACCTTGGTGTGGATGCCACTTCTGCCATTTAACTATACCTGTGACCTCTTATTCCTGTCAGTCTCAATTTCCTCCTCTGTAAATAAATACAGACAACCAGTGCCTGGGAGATGGCAAGTGCTCAAAAATAGATAGCTTTATTATCTTTAAGCTCAATTTGAAAGGAAGAACATTAACATTTCATTTGACAGGAAGGAGTACGGACTATCCAAGGACATCGATGGAAAAGAAACCCTCTAAGGAGAAATGCCCCTCTCCAGAGCTGAGAAGAGCAAAGTTAAAAAGTTGCAAGTCAAGTACCTGCTGTACTGTACAAATGGAGTCTCTTGCTTAGCAACTCTAATGTTGTCTACCAAACACCCGGCCTGTAACAGTGAGAGCATGACAACTGTTCACTCTAAATCCATGTGCTCAGCTTGGATTCGGGGCTGATTTATAAAAATAGCTGCTGCCGCGGCTGCTCTTTCAATCTCTTTCAGCTGATGGCTGGGCAGTGTTACCCTATAGGCCTAGAGCAGCTGTATTCCCTCGCCACACCCTTCTCTCTGCCTCCCCAGCCCAGCAGACGGCACCCCCTCCCAGCTCCGCAGCAGGCTATTCTCCCTCTTCCTGGGCTGAGTGAGCAAATTACAAGCACAAATATCCCCTGATGCAATGCCACAACCATCCCTGGGAAAGAGCAGAGGCAGTTGCCAAAAGCGCAGCAGCAGGGAAATGGGCGGGAGACACACACACACACACACACACACTCACACTCACACACACGCGGGCGGGCGCGCAGAGCTAGAAAGACTGCAGCGCTCTGCAGCCCGGGAAAGGGAATCGAGAGGCCCTGGGGAGCAACGCTGTAACTGGACCAGAGGAGGGAAAGGAGAAAAGGGGGTTTCCAGGAGCAAGCTGGGTAACACTAGTCCTCCCCGAGAAGCACGTTTCCCCCTGGCTCTGGGTCCTAAAACAGAAACCATAGCGTAACCGCTGCCTTCTCTCCCAAATGCACTTAATTTGCACGTTCCTGGACGGAAGCAAAACCCCCACACTCCACCCCACACTCCACCCTCCCTCCCCACGGCGTAACTTCACTAAAGCAGCGCTCAGCCGACAAACACAGCAGCTCAGGCATCACACCCGCCGGCGGAGAACCTGGTCCATGTGCTGCGAAACCACAGTCTCGGTGCCGAGTAGCGTTTCCAGCTGCCCTCCGGGTCCCTAGCTCCATCCTCCATCCCAGCCCGGCGGCGACGCTTCGCACTCCCTCAGCCAGACACGCGCTCAGTCCCCTAACAGAGTCGGGGCCGACGCGCGCAGGCACGGACGACCCGGCCGGGGCCCGGTCCTCCGGCCCACCGCTCCGCCCCTCCCGCAACCCCTCGCTAGACACCCTTTCCGAGGCTCGCCTCGGCCCCACCTCAAGCGACCCCCAAAATCCTCACAGAAAGAATGACCTCTGCGTTCCCCAACGTCCCGGGGCCCCACCCAGGGCCCCAGACAGCAGCCGACCCTCGCTCCCGGGGCTCAGCCCCATCCCGAGCCTGAGGCGTGCCTCTCGGCCCCTCCGCTCCAGACCCCCGAAAGCCGACCTCCCAGCCTGCCCCGCCGGCGGGCCCCCAGATCGCGCCCAGAAAACTCGGAAGATCACGTCCGCAGGCCCCCCGTCCGGCCGCCCCCGCGTCCCGAAGGTCGGCGGCCACCGCCCTTCCCCACCTCAGGCGGGCCCCGCGGGGTCCCGGGCGACCGCGGGGCGAGGCGCGGGCAGCCCCCAGGACAGCAGGGAGACCGCTCCTCCGATCGGGCCCCGCCTGCAGCTGCACTTACCCGCCGCCGCCGCGCCGGAGCTGAAGCCGGAGGGAGCCTGGAGAGGGCCGGGAGGAGCCGGGAGCAGCGGGGAGCCTGCGAGCGAACCCGAGGGGCGGGGCGCAGGGAGGCGGCCGCTTCCTCGTCGCCCTCTTGAGGGCGGGCGCGTAGGAGGAGCGCCGCCGCCGCCTATCCCGCGGGCGCCGCTGCTTCGGCCAATAAGCACGAAGGGAGGGCGGGCGCGCGGCCGCAGCAGACCAATAGGCGCCGGCCCCGCCGCCTCGACCTTGCGGGAGTCGCAGCGCGAGCGCAGGGCGGTTGGCGACGAGATGCGCCTGGGGGGGCTGAGGCTCCTTCGCCAACCTCCGCCCGTTACCGCGGAGGCCGGCGGGCAGACCCACGGCCCGGCGGCTCTGTAACGTCGTCGCTTCCTTAGAACTTGGGTGCGTGCAGCGGGCGAGACGCGAGCGGCCGGCGCACGCGGCCAGGGCGGCGTCACCCCGGCGGCCCGGCCCGAGGGCTCTGTGATGTAACCTGGGAGGGGCGCGGGGCGGGGCCCTCGGCGCGGGCCAGCTGGTCGCGGGAAGGGACCCGGGGGGACGAGGGCGTGGCGGAGGGGGCTTTCCGAGCGGCTCTGCGCTCAGCCGCCAGTGACGTGGCTGGTCCGAGCTGATAGGCGCCGTGAGTGCGGAATGCAGAGCAGATTTGCGAGGCTCGGTAACAGCATATAAAGTATCTCACTCACAGCTTTGATATTGTCAGTCGGCTCATTGATGACAAAGTTACTTACAGGTTTGGGATATATTTGGCTAAAATATATTTTAAATAATGTCATGTTCCCTTTTGCTTTTTAAAATGTGGCCGCTAGAAAACTTAAGATTCCTGTTTGGCCCGCATAATATTCCTGGCGGAGAGCCCTGGTCCAGGATGAAGGGGCAGCTCACCCACCCTCCACCCACCCGTGGAGCGCTCACTGTGCCCCAGGCCCTCCTCTAACACATCTAGAAGTCACAACGGTCCTGGATGGTTGGCATGAGTGTTCTCGTTCTCATTTTACAGATGGGGAAACAAACGGGAGTTTAGTGACTTGCCTAATGTCAGCGAGCCAATAATGGGCAGAGTGAGGCTTCAGCCCAGGCAGCCAGGGGCTGGGGCACCTCTGGAGCAGGCTGGTTAGCCCTGAGCTTGGTTGAAAGCCCTGGTTTGAGGTCCGGTTCTTCTTTCTAGCTGCATAACCTCAGGGAAGTTAAGCTTCAATTGCCTTTTTTATAAAAATGAGATAATACAGTCATCAGCCTCTATCTTAGTCACTGTTAAGGTGACCTAGAGGCAGTACAGGGAGGCAGCTAACCTCGGACTCTGGGCCCCAGATTCCCTGTGTGCAGATCTGCGCACTGATACTTAAAAGTTATGTGCGCTTCTGGAAGATATTTAATCTCCCTGTACCTGTTTCCTCGACTGCAAAATAGATAACAATGGTAGCTACCTGATTAGGGTTTTTATGTGGATCAAATGTGTTAATATATGTAAAGTGCTTAGATTGGTACCTGGCACCTAGCAAGCACCAAGTACTATTAATATGGTTATAATGAAGTGTTAACAGCATATACAAATGTGAAGGGATGAAGAATAAAAGGATAGCCCGGCCGGGCGTGGCTCAGCAGTTGAGCCTCGACCTGGGATCCAGGCGATCAGGGTTCAATTCCCGGTCAGGGCACATGCCCGGTTGTGGGCTTGATCAGTGACTCTCTCATCATTGATGTTTCTGTCTCTCTCTCTCCCTCTCCTTTCCTCTCTCTAAAATCAATAAAGATATGATAGATGATAGATAGATAGATAGATAGATAGATAGATAGATAGATAGATAGATAGATAGATAGATGGAAAAGGTATAGAACTATGAACTTGGAGCCCTGGAAGGGACTTTAGGCCAATTCCAGAGAACTGAAATGACTGATGGAGGTCACACACCAGTTAAGAAGCCGATTGAGTACCTGCACATCAGGAAGGCTTTCCATTGCATTAAAATCCTGATAATGGCTTCTAAGACCCTGTGCGATGATGCTGTTTCTCTCACCTCATCATCTGCTGTATTTCTCTATGCTCAGCACCATCTGCCTTCTTTGTTTCTTTTTTTATTGAACTTATTGGGATGACATTGGTTAATAAAATTACACAGGTTTCAGGAGTACAGTGTATAATACATCATCTGTATATTGTATTGTGTGTTCACCACCCCAGCCTTTTGTGTGTGTGTGTGTGTGTGTGTGTGTGTATGTGTTCATATATCTTTATTGATTTGAGAGAGAGATAGAAACATCAATGATGAGAGTCATTGATTGGCAGCTTCCTGCACGCCCCCTGACCAGGAATCTAGCTGAGATCTCCTGGATCCTAGGCTGACTATCAACCGCTGAGCCACGCCCGGCTGGGCGGGTCATAGAATTTAAAAGACGGACCCCTTTTGGGGTCATTTGGCTCAAACATATTTCAGGTAAGGTATTTGAGTCATGTCAAAGACGCTTAAAAATTGGCAAAATCCAGACTTGGACTCACTTTCTGACCCTTAGGCGGTGCCTGTTGAGCCCCCCCCTTCTTTCATCTTTAAAATGGTGAAGCACAGTGATGCGGCAAACATGGACTAACAACCCAGAAGCCCCCTGCTACCTCCTACTTTAGTGACTGGACACTTAAACCACCCACCTGCCCAGACTCCTTTGTAGTTGGGATGGCTGTGTGCCTCATGGGATGGACTTTCAGGTAAGACAAGCTCAGCCCGGCTGGCTTGGCTCGGCAGTTGAGCATCGACCTAGGATCCAGGAGATAGTGGTTTGATTCCTGGTCAGGGCACATGCCCGGGTTGCAGGCTCGATCCCTAGTAGGGAGCGTGCAGGAGGCAGCCGATCAGTGACTCTCTCATCATTGATGTTTCTCTCTCTCTCCCTCTCCCTTCCTCTCTCTGAAATCAATAAAGACATATTTTTTTAAAAAAAGACAAACTGAGCTGCATTTCTTCCACCTGCCTGGAATATGGACACTGCCTACAGGTGCGTGAAGCAACCATCTTAAGGCAGTAAGGACAAAAGCCATTGAGCTGAGGGTGGGGAAGACGGGGAGACTAGGTCCTTAACATCCTTGCAGCTACCCTAATCTTTCACTGCCCACGTCTGGACTTCCTGAAAAGTGAGAAAAGTAACCCCTCTCTCTTAAAGCCATCAATAGTCAAGAAGTCTCCACTGGTCTAAATCACCGTTAGTCTGTTATTTGCAGTGAAATGCAACCCCACCTGGCACATGGAGTAAAAGCCCTGACTACATGTTGAGAAACGCCATTACAGTCCCAGCTTTGCCAGGAACAAACGGTGTGGCCTTGGGCAAGCCAGTTCCCACCTCTGGGCCTCAGGTTCCTCATCTCTGTCAGGGGAAGTGGAACAAGATGGTCTCCTCACCTCTCGATTTCTGTGACCTCACTGTGCATGCTCTGCAGTAAGCAGAGTGGGACTTCCTTTCCCTCAATAAGACTACTGCTTTCAAAGTTTACTAAGTGTTTCCTTGTTCCTGTGACCTCAGGGCTAATTATAAGGGCATATCCATCCCTTTTGCGTGAATGTGATGAAGCACACCTTTGTGGCCTTCCCAGCCAGGTCCTTACTCTGTCCCCCTTTGGAGAGTTTCATTTACATACCCCTGGAGGGAGCACAAAGGGGGTTCTACTCTAAAACTAATGCAGCACTGTGCCTTCACCTCTGCCCTACACCTGCTGTGTAATTTCTCCTCTTGGGGCTTCAAATCCATCGTTGTGAAAAGAGAAGGTTGCAGACCCTCAAAGGGCCGTCAAGCCCCGAAATTCTAAGACTCAATTACAGCGTCTGAATTTCATCTCACATTGGGATAGTGCTTCCCAGTTGCTAAGTGCTTTGCTCTCTGGTATCGCAGGTTAGGCTTTCCATGTCTCTGAGATAGGCAGGGCTAGTGTTACCATCCCTATTTTGAAGATGATGAAACAGATTCAGGGACATGGAGTGATATGCCTAAGATCACACAATTAGTAAGTGGCAGATCTGGAACTAGAAACCACATCCTTTGGTTCCTTGCCCAGTGCTCTTTCCATGACATCTTGTTTTTTTTAAATCTTTTTCTTTTCTCTCCTGGATCCACTTCCTGGCTACAGGTCATAACTGCTCTCAGCTGTGATCTCAAAAGACTGCTCACAGTAATGCCCTCAGTTCCAGGCACTTAGCGGGCTCAGCAGACACCTGGCTTCCCCCCCAATTCCTCTTCTATCCTCTCTTCTGAACCCTCAGTCCCAATATAACCCCCTAGTTTCGTTCCAGCCCTGACTCCACTCATCACATCCAGTCTAGAGCTCTACTGGCTGTATCAAGATCGTGAACCAGAATTTAGCCCTTTGTAAGCCAATGTACTTGAGACAACCCTCATCTTGTTTCTGTTATTGCTTCTTCCAACCTCTTGTTCAGCATCTGAAGTCCCTAAAGAGATGAGACATGGTCAAAGAAGATGTGAACTGGAGGGCCCTTTGAGATCTCCCAGTCCAAAGGCCAAGCAGGAATTGTAAATATGGAAACTGATTAGTCATAATATAAAAGAGCAGGGTGCAGCCCTGGCCGGTGTAGTTCAGTGGGTTGGGCATCATCCCATGTACCAAAAAGTTGCCCGTTAAATTCCCGATGAGAGCACATGCCCGGGTTTCAGGCTCGATCCCCGGTAGGGGGCATGCAGGAGGCAGCTGATCAATGTTTCTCTCTTCTCCCTTCCTCTCTCTCTAAAAATCAATAAGCTAGTCTTTTTAAAAATTTTTTAAATTAAAGAAAAAGAGCGGGGTGGGGACTGTGAGGAGCAGGAAGAGCAGGAGGGCATACACCCAGCTCTAGCCGGTTGCTACCAGTTGCTGGAAATGTGGGCCCACTGTGGTCAGAGAAGATAGAGCTACATTTTTATGTGCAGTATCCTGGTTGTTGAGTGTTGACAACTAATTAAACATTTCTTAAAATACTGTGTTGGCTGCACACATCTGTGGGCTGGTGATTCTTGGGATGCTTTGATCCAATCCTTCTCCCCACAGATGAGGGGGCCAACACCCTGTAGCAGATTAGCAGAGGGGAGGGCAGCAAGACCCAAGCCTCAGGCCTTCTAGTCAGAGCTTCCCTTGGGTCACTCCGAAGCTGGAACTTTGGCCTATTCAACAGCCTCTAGTGAGAGCCTGCTCTAGGAAAGATGATCTGGGAAAAGACAAAGAGAAAGAGATTCTTTGTTGTTGTTGTTTTTTACATATATCTTTATTGATTTCAGAGAGGAGGGAGAGGGAGAGAGAGAGACAGAAACATCCATGATGAGAGTCATGGATCGGCTGCCTCCTGCACACCCCCAACTGGGGTTCAAGCCCATAACCCAGGCATGTGCCCTGACTGGGAATCGAACCACGATCTCCGGGATCCTAGGCTGACGCTCAATCGCTGATCCACGCCCTGCGGGCAAGAGATTCTTTTAAAAGATGCCCACCTTAGCCCCTGTGTTTCTTCACTTAGCTTGAATCAAGCATTTGGCAGCTTGGGACAACCTAACATATTTAGGAAAGCGCTGCCTTCCTGTGTCCATGGAATTCCTGTGGGCATGGCCCACACCGACTGAATTAGGACTCAGGGGACTTTGCAGGGAAGCATTTTCTAAACTTTTTATTTGGAAATAATTTCAAACTGATTGAAAAGTTGCAAGGATAAAAATAGTACATAAAACTCTCATATACCCTATATCAAGATTTACGTCTTTAAACATTTTGCCCATTTGCTTGATTATCTGCTACACACACACACCACACACAAATATTTTTGGAGCCATTTGAATGTAGGTCCCATACATTATGGCTTTTTACCCCTAAACACTTCAGTGTACATTCCCAATATTAAGGATATTTCTTATAACCAATACAAATATCAACTTCAGTAAGTTTAACATTGACTCAGGGGTTCTATCTAATCTACCACCCGTATTCCAGTTTTGTCAATTGATCCAATAATGTTCCTCAGAGCATTTTTTTCTACTTCAGAACAGGACCCCAGTGCAGTATAAAGTATCACTTTCAGTTGTCATGTCTCTTTAATTTCCATTCATGTGGAGCGTTTTCACAGCCTTTGTGTATGTGTGTGTGTTTTTATGACATTAATATTTTTGAAGAATAAAGCTCCTCCTTTTTTTTAACCCTCACCCAAGGTTGTGGGTTCGATGCCCAATCAGGGCATGTACAGATATGTTTTTTATTGATCTGGGGGTGGGGAGAGAGAGAGGAACATTGATGTAGGAATCGAATCCACAACCTTTTGGTGTATGGGACGACTCTCTAGCCAGCTGAGCTACCCTGTCAGGACAGAGCACCCCCCTTTTTAATTAAAATCTGTCCCATTTGGGTGTCCAATGGTTTCTCATGGTTAGACTCAGGTTATGTATCCCAGTCTGGAATACTGCACAAGTGATAGCGTGTCCTTCTCAGTACATCATATCAGGACGCATGTGGTGTCCATCTGGCCCTCACTGATGATGTTCATTTTCATTAACATCTGATTTCTGATTTCTCTAGGGTACTGTTACTATTTTTTCCCTTGCAACTAATAAGCAATCTGTGGAGAGAAACTTTAGACACACTCTTCACCCAAATTATTCCCTAAATATAGCATCCATTGACATTTCTTGCCTAAACCAATCTTTTCTGTGATGGTTGCACAGTGATGATTCTCCATTCCACCTCTCCCTGCACATTTGCCTGTTCACACTAAGCATTTTGACGTAAACCATACCTCCCCCACCCTTCTCAAGGGGTGCAGTTTTGATCTCTGTCAAGGTAACGGAGGTCAGGAGTTCACTAGCAAACCATCATTCATGTCGAATAGCAATAGAGGGGAAGGAGACAGCCCACCCTGACTAGTTGTTGAGAGCAGACAAAGAGTAAACTGGGACAGTCACTCCAAGGGTTCCAGCTAAAGAAGCTGAGACTTTCAGAGAAGCAGAGTGGCATGGAGGAATGTGGGGGGCTCCACACAATGTCAGTTTCAAATACTGACTCTCCCCTCGCCTGCTTAGCCACCTCCAACCGCTCACCTAGCTCCTTGGCCTGTTTCCTAACTTGTACTTGGGAGAATTCTTACATTAAAGGCTCATTGCTTCCCAATTCTCCTATCTTGCTGGGCCCATGGTGTGCTAACTGAGAGGTACATATTACATAGAATACGGGGACATTATGTTGTGTTTGAATTGGTTCATTTCAACAAATGTCTACTGAACACCTACCATGTACCAAGGCACTGTGCTTGGAGCCAGAGACAAAATGAATTAGCCTTCACAAAGCTCACAATCCAGAGGAAGAAAAAGACAGTTAATTCCACTCCGAAGAATTTACTCAAGGAAATTAAAACATGCATCCACCCAAAGATTTGCTCAATAATGTTCATGACAGCCCGGCCAGCATGACTCAGCAGCTGAGCATCGATCTATGATCCAGGAGGTTGAGGTTTGATTCCCAGTCAGGGCACATGCCCGGGTTGTGGGCTCAATCCCCAGTTGGAGGCATGCAGGAGGCAGCCGATCAATGACTCCCTCTCATCATTGATGTTTCCATCTCTCTCTCCCTCTCCCTTCCTCTCTCTGAAATCAATAAAGATATATTTAAAAAAAAAAAAAAAAGATGGATAGATACGTGATAAAACAAGTATCCTAAAGTGTTAATGGTAGATGCTAGAGAAGTAGCTGTTAACTGTAAAATTCTTCCAACTTTGCTGTACATTTAAAATGTTTCATAATAAAACTTTGGGGGAAAGACAATGCTTTATAGTTCCAGTTGGACTTTGATAAATGGTGTGGTAGAGAACCAGCTCCCACGGAAGAGAAAGTGATTATTTCTGCTGCGGACGGATGGAGGCAGGGGTCAAGGAGAGTCTCAGAGAGGAGGCGTTCTAGGAAATGGGCCTGAAGGATAAGATTTTAAAGGCAGAGGAGGGAGAGGGGGGAAGGGCATCCCAGTAGGAAAAATAGGGCAGCTTGAAAATTCAAGGCCCTTTTGGGAAGCTGCAAGTGAGCAGAGAATGGCAGGAGAGGAGGCTAAGGAGCTGAACTGTGCCTGGGACGGGACAGCCTTGACAGACAGACAGACAAGGGCATCTGGTGTGGGCCCAGTCAACAGTGGGGGGCCACTGAGCAGGGTGCACGTGCGTGTGACCTGACCGCCAGGGGAGAGGAAAGCGGGGCGGGGGCGGGGGCCAGCCGGGGGAGCACTGCAAGGCTTGTGATCAGGTCTTCTGTTGCTTTTATTAGCAAGCTGAAAACGAGGGCGATTTTTGTGACAGAAAGTGGGCAAAACACGACCTTCCTGAAGGTGAGAAGTCTTTGTTTTTTTTAAGTTATTGATTTGAGAGAAAGAGAAAGAGAGACATCGATTTGTTGTTCCACTGATTTATGCACTCACGGTTGCTGCTTACACGCGCCCTGACCGGGGGTCGAACCCAGTGCTCTAACCAACTGAGCTACGCAGCAGGGCAAGAAGTCTTTAAATGGGAGTCAGGAAGATAATTCCGTTTGTCCTAATTCCCAGCTCTCTGGAAGCTTTGATCTCCCTGAAAACTCCCTGCTCCCTTCGAAGCTCTAGGCTGCCATTGGCCCCCGTCGGGCCTCAGCCACAGCCCTGAAGATGGACCACGCCCTCGGGGCCCTCCAGGAGGAGCTCCCTGGGAGTCGGAGCCGCGGTTTGCGGTGCCGCTCTCGCCACCTTCCCTCCCCGCCCCAGACTCCTCCGTTAGTTGGTTGTGTTGGCCTGCTTGTCCTCCATGCTGCGCCATTTGCTCTTCTTACAACCAGCCTCCTGGGCTCTCTCTCGACATTCACTTTCCCCTGGGCTTGCGGGTGTCTTTCTGATCACAGCCCCACTGTCTGACCTGTCTTACCCCTTTCCTCCCCACCAAGGGGGTCACTGCAGTGTCCAGCTCCAGCTCCTGGCTGATCTGGGCAGGGGCCAAAGCATGGGCTGGGGCCTGCCACACACCAGGCCTTTGGCCTCCATGCCTTCCCTCCACTTCCCAAAGTTCACAGGTGATGTGCAGTGACTTTCTGAGAAGGATACGGAATAGGCACAGGCCTCCTTGGTCCAGCATCCGCGACACCTGCTGCCAATTCTCACACCAGCCCTCCGAGAAGAACAGGACCGAGATGCCCCGCTTTCCCAGCCCTCGCTGAGGTTCAGGGAGAGCTCAAAGTTGCACACACACCGTCTCTTTTCATTCGCACAATGAGGTTGGTATCTGCTCCTCCTTTGGCAAAGGCTCAGAGAGGCTATACAACTTGCCCAAGGTCACACAGCCAGATCCAAGAAAGTCACAACCGACATATCAAAAGGAGCAGTGATGCAGTGTTCTATACACCCAGCACCGACTTTTAGACACATATATAATAATCCCCACAGGCGGACTCCACGCGGGCCCTGAGGAGCCTGCCCGAGGGCCCTGGCGCACACTTAGGAAGATAAGAGCAAGCGGGAAAGGGGGGCGCATTGCTCATCGTACTGTGACAGCAACAGGAAAAGGCCCAGAGGTGACATTTGCTGTTTCCTGGGGGACAGTAGGAGTTCCCCAGACTCAACCATTCAATGAGCAAATACTGAAACTTGACCTGAGGATCAACTGTTGGGGGGAGAGCCTCCCAGGCCCTCTCAGAGATGGAGCAGAGAGGGAGAGAAGACTTATCAATGGTGAAGGTCCTTTGATGGGGAGAAATGGACCAAAGAAGTTTGAACACACAATCTCCAGGGCTCTTAAACCTCCCTGAGGAGCTCACGGTTTTCTGGTGGGAAAATCCGTAGCCATCTGAGGAGCTATGTGCCACCAGAGAGTAGCATCAAAAGGTCTCAGTAGGTGTGGGGTGGAGACAGTGTCCACTATGTTGGGTGGTGGTCCCTCCAGGCCTCGGCTCCCAGGCCTGGCTTCCGATGCTCTCAGAGCAGGCAGCCGATGCTTGTTTAGCTCTCCGTGGATATACCCAGCTCCACACTTGTGGGCTCAATATGCGCTTTGGAAGAATGCAGCTCAGATGCCAAATCCCCCAGGCCTTCCCTGACTCCTGGGGGAAGGGCACCATGTCCTCGGGCTATGTGCTCGCCAGATGGTGAGAGCCTCCTGTCCTGGTCTGAGCCACTTCTGAGTCTTCTGCCGCTGCAGCGTGTGGCACTGTCTTCACTTGGTTGTTTTTTTATATGCCTCGCCTGCTGCCAGGGCTCACAGCGGCTCACGGTCCCCTGGATAGACAACGTCAGGATAGGACTGGTCCCTTGGAGTCCTACTTGGCCCTGAGAGCCCATGAGCTCTGAACAGACAAGCCTCCCCACCCTCGGTATCTGTAGTGATTTAAAATATGACTGAAAATTCTTGGACACTTTTCCCTTTCAAAGATGGAGTTGAATTTCCCTCCCCTTGGGTGCGGGCCAGACTTAGAGACGTGCTTCTAATGCATACAGTGTGGCAGAGGCGATGCTGTGAGTTCAGAGGCCAAGCCATAGAAAGGTTATAGCTCCCCCCTGACTCCCTTCTCTCTGACGGCTCACTCTGAGGGAAGTCGGTCACCACATCCTCAGGATGGCCCTGCGGAGGAGCCCCTGCGGGAAGGAAGCGAGGTCTCCCACCAAAGCCAGGCCAGCTCGCCAGGGCTGTGAGCGAGCCAGAGGGGAAGCGGGTCCCCCTGCCTTAGTCAAGCCTTCGGGAGACTGCGGCCCTGGCCAGCATGTGACTGCAATGCTTGAGACTCCAAGCCAGAACCAGGCAGCCCAGCCATTCTCAAATTCCTGATCTGTAGAAACTGAGAGATAATAAAGGTTTCTTGTTGAATGAAGCCACTAAGCTTCGAGGTAATTTGTTGCACAGCAGTGGATAAATGAGGCATTATCCTTCGCCCACTGCCTCTCTGGGCTCCCTGGGCTCCAGCCAAACTGAACCGCTCACTGTGCAAAGCTACACATTTTTACGGAGTGTCTTCTATGTGCCAACCCAGGCCAGACACTGGCGGTGTGGCAGTGAGCCAGCTAGACCAGGGTGGCCTCTGTCCTCATGAGCTTAAGGGTCACACACTCCAGCTCTCCCCTGGGTAGGAGCCGATGGACTGATGGACTGTGTCTTCTCCAGACAGAGAAGGGATATAGCCTTTGGCCAGCCAACACCCTTTCTTGGCCTGGAAAGTCCATGATAAGGCGCAGGTAAGCCCAGCATAATGAATAATATAAACAATAATATTGTACTGTAATTATGTAATGTGATAAATATCACTACATCAGCAATCATATTACAGTATATAAATGTATCAAAGTAACACATTGTACACCTTAAACTTACACAATGTTATGCATCAAATTTATTCTATTAGCCCACCTGGGCTGATGTGGCTCAGCAGTTGAGCATCGATCTATGATCCAGGAGATGGAGGTTTGATTCCCGGTTAGGGCACATGTTCAAGTTGCTGGCTCGATCCCCAGGAGGCAGCCAATCAATGACTCTCTCACCATTGATGTTTCTACCTCTCTCCCTCTCCCTGAAATCAATAAAGATATATTTTTAAAAATTAAAAAAGAAACTCTTGCCTTTAAAAAAAAATTATTCTATTAAAGAAAAATAAATTTTAAAACATTTTAAAGTGGGGATGGGGGGCAGGTAATTCGGAGGAAATGAACTTGGAGTCTGAGGCCACAGCCAAGAACACACATCTGACTCCTGTATCATGACAGGCCCCTCCTCTCCCTGCTCAAGCCAGTTAGCTAAAAGCCACCTCCAGGCATTTTTCCTGGCATACGTCACCCGCACTGGTGTCAGTGACGAATCCCTGGCCATTGGCACTCATATCCAGGACCCAGCCCTCAGACAGGGACAGGGCAGCCTGGTTTGGCTCTCCGGGGCACCCAGATAAGAAAAACACTGCCGGGGGAAGGTTAAGGATTTACCTATAGAAAGAAGCCCCTGCCCCAGGGAACTTGGCTGAGATCTGTGGGCAAGAAGGGACCACAAACAGTATTAACCTGACAAGCTCAGAGAAGGCCTGTGTGGCAGCCTTGCAAACTCAGAGACATAAAGTAACCACAGAGGATGGTCTGAAATGAAAACTGTTTTAACTAAAAGCAATTTATGATGGGTAGTCTGTCCTAAGCTAGTATCTTCTCTGACAAAGGTCAATCTTTACCTTAACTAAGCCTGTCTATTGTCTTTTGCGTCTACGATAACACTCCTTTGGAATGTTAGGGTAACTCCCCTTTTTCCAGACCCCACAGGGCACAACCAGAGAACCAGGGCTGATGCCATAAATCCTCTCATTGTTTTATCATGTTAATTGCTGACTGTCAACTATCCTGCACCCACCTAAGTAAAAGATGTATGTGTTTATCATTTTATTTTTCATCTAATCCCAGAGGTCTCCCCTCTTTGCTTTCTCCTGCCTCCCTAATCCATCACCAATGAATTTCATGGAACCTACTTACATCTCCTCCTTTGATTGTAATGTATAAAATAAGGTGTGAAACTGCCATTCTCCAGAGGATTATCTTAATCCGTTGAGATTCTGCTTCCCAGCAATTATCGACAGTTAGGCTCAAATAATCTCACAAAAAATTCTTCGCAGGTTTCCTAATTTGCCAGAGCCCGCAAGGCGCCATGCAGCAGCGTCCCGGACCCGAGGCCCGCGGGGGTGCTCAGCATCCTTCCTAAAAGCCTAGGAGAGAAATACGACATTCTGCGCTCCATAGTCACCCTGTATTTGAGCTCTAGTCTGGCTCCTTCATTATGAGCTGTGAGGCCTTTAGATGATGCTTGAAAGGTACCAGAACCCAGTATGTCCTTGGCAAGTGGAATCTAGGACCATCCTCATTCGTACCCTGTCTCAGCTCTATTGGAAGGGACAATAGGCCGACCATGACAAGTTCTGAATTTTGTCATCTACAATATGCAAAAAAAAACAAAGACTTGAATACACAATACAATATCGGATGATGTATTACAGAATTATACACTTAAAACCTATATAATTTTATTAACCAGTGTCACCCCAATAAGTTCAATTAAAATACAATAAAGAACTTTCATTTCAATGGTCATATAATGCCGTCTCTATCAAATCTTAACAGCTCATGATGCTGCACATTGGATATGTGGACCCTGAATAACACCATTCTGCCTTGGCATTTTGAAACCTCTTAATAATCAGTGTTACTTTTTGATTAAACAAACAAACAAAAACCAGACAAAACCAACAGAAGAAAACATGGTGGGCAGGGGCAGAGGGTTATATCCAGGCTGCTGACGGACCTAGGAGGCAGTTCACACAGTTATGAGTCCCATTCTTGGCAGTCTGGAACAACTCTTGTTTAGGTCACTTGCACGAGCTGGAGACTCACCTGCCCAATTTAGGCTGGAAAGTCATTGGAGAGAACCCTGTTCAGCCCACGGACAAGAAAAATACCCATGTTTTGTTCCAAGACAGAAACGGGAGGGGGGGGCAGTGCTCAGTGTGACTCCTCTGGCTCCGCCTTGGGCTCTTGACACTGGGGTCGGTGTCCAGGTCATCAGGAATGAAGCATCTGGTCATGAGCAGTGGCTTTGACACTAGTGGGTGAACTTGAGCAAGTCGGTTGGACTTTGTGAGCCTCAAGTTGCTCATCTATAAATCATGAAGTCATAAGCCCTCCATCTCAGGGTTAGCGAGAGGGCCAGGGAGATCACACATAAACACACTTTGCAAATGACTCAACTCTACACAAAGGACAGGGATTATTATTGTTATTATTAAGTAGCTCCATGGCCAGGGGTTCTGGGCTCTGCTATGGACCCTGCCCTTGCCCAAGGGAAGTTCCTTCCCCTCTCTGAGGAGCTTCTCTGTTGAATCAAGTCTGACAGTCCATGGTGAGCGTGGTGGGAAAAGCAGGGGACCTGACAGCAGCAAGCAGTGTTGAGTGACCAAAGGAAGTGACCCCCTCTTGGGGTGGCCTGAGGTAAGGCACCGAGCCAAGCTTCTGGCAGCTCAGGGTTTAAGCGGCAGGCCCCAGCTGGTCAGCGTCAGTTTTTTGAGCAGATCTAGAACAAAGTCCACCTGGGAACAGTAGTTCAAAGCCAGGGCATGACCTGTGGCTCTGATGCTTGGAAGGGCCACTCCAAGCAGGACTGGTGTCTGCAGGCTGGGCAGACATTATGTCATTCATGTATCTGGAAACCACAGACCCGCCCTCCGGGTCCCCAGAGGCCCTCATGCTCTCTGGCCAGGACCCCTGAGTTCCGTGCTCTCTGTAACCCCAAGCCTCATGTTCCAGGCTCCCAAGGAACTGAGTCAGGACCTCCTGGGCTTCTGTCCAAGCAGCTAATTCTAAATTCTCCCATCCCCTGTCCCTTGGGAGAAAACAATATAACCTTAAACAAAGACCAAGGCTTCAGCCTTGAGGAAAATACTGGGCGGAGCTGAGCGCTAAGCTTACCATTCATTTTTTTATACCCACACTTTGTTCCAAGATAGAACCGGAGGGGCTGTGTACTGTGACTGTCCTGCCCCCTCTCTGGGCTCCCAGGCACTGTGAATGCTGCTCACACTCACAAGCTTAGTGGGGAAGGGAGCAGGTGTGTTTCAAATCAGAAACCTGGGTGTTTGATCCCAGCTCTGCCCCCTTATTAAAAACATTTTTAAAAAATTTTCAGTTACAGTTGACATGCAATATTATCTTAATTTCAGGTGTAAGCTCTGTCCCCATATTAACTGGCAAATCTCTGAGTCTCTCGGAACCGCAGTTTCTTTGTCTACAAAACAGGGTCCATAATACTGACATCACATGGTTGCTGTGGGGATGATGTGAGGACTCGGGGCATGGCAGGTGGCTGCCCACAATGGGTGCTCAACACAGGTGACCTTCCTGCCCTCCCCTGTCCCTTCCATTAGACCACCGTCCTCACTCCCCTGGAGGGTGGCTCCAGCTGAGTTATTGCCGGATCTCAGCCACAGCTCCAGGTTCTGAGATCTGCGGTTCTAACAGCCTCCAGGGCTGCTGCCGTGGGTGGCCCAGAGGTCACATGCTGGGAACCATTGTGTTAGACAAAGTTGGAACAATGCTTATCTCCCTATCAAGGAGTTGGAGAGACCGTGTCCTCCTGGCACACAGGGGAGCTCTGGGATGGGCTTGTCGAAAGTGAAGGACTTCAGTATTTTTTTATGTATAATTGACATACCATAAAATTCACCTATTTTAAGTGTACAGTTTGATGAGTTCTAATAAATTTACAGAATTGTGCAATCATCTCCACAATCCAGTTTAAATCTGTTCCCACCCCCCACAAAAGTCCCCTCGGGCCCATCTGCGGCCAGTCCCATGGCCACTCCTAGCTCTAGGCGACCACAAGTCTGCTTTCTGCCCCTAAGTTTGCCTTTCTAGAAAGTTCATATACATGGACTCATACAGTATGTGGTCTTTTGTGTCTGGCTTCCCCAGTCAGCATGACATTTTTGAGGTCCATCCACGTTGGGCCATGGGTCAGAAGTTCCTGTCTTTCCACTACTGGGTAGTAGTCCCTTGTGTGGGTGGGTCCCAGGTGGTGTATCCACGCGAGTGCTGGACACTCGAGTTGTTTCCGGTTTGGGTAGCATGTTAATGCTGCTGGGATGATTCACGTACAAGCCCTTATGTGGACATGCTGTTTCCAAATTCTGTTTTTAAAGGTAGCCCATAATTTACCAAATCCCCCCTCCCAGCTCCTCAGGTATCTGCAGCAATGCTGTCAGAGGTGTCACACGAGAGTCATTCCAAAGGGCTAATGGGAGGCCCAGCATCTGCTGCCAGATGCCAACCAGCTGAGGTCAAATTCAGACCTCTCCTCAGGCCCTGTCACCCCGCAGCCCCAGCCTACCTACTTGTCACTGCCCTCCCCATTACCCCAAATAGCACACCTTGATTTAGAGCTGATGATTAAGGATCTTGCCTTTCAGTTAAATTAAATTGCTTAAAGCAGCCAGCAGAGAAGAGAATGAAAACAAGATTGACCCAGATCTCTCGAAAGTCCCGGGGCTCTCCCTGGCTGGTGTGACTCAGTTGGTTGGGCGACGTCCTGTGCACCGGAAAACTCCTCTGTGTCCAGGCAGTTTCTGTGCTCAAGTCTTAGGCCACGTCTAAGTAGAGGAGATTCTGGCCTCAGACTCCAAAGATCTGGGTTTGCGTTTCTGCGCAGGCCTGTGGCAGCAGTGATCTTGAACTCTTTACCTTTGACGGGGTGGTGCTTTCCATGCTACCTGACTCTGGGGACAGCTGAGGTGACAGGAGGAGCCTGGTGGGCTGGACCTGCTGTGGAAGCTCGAGGGGGCTACATAGGCTCGGGGTCAGAGGGATCCAGAGAGAGGGAAGGACTTTGCTCCTGGCCCTGGTGAGGGTAGGAACAAGGGTGCTTTCAGGGAAACAGTCTTTCAGGACTGCCACCCTTGACTTGCTCCCCAAATCTGCCAAGTCAAACAGTGGCCCTGAGCCAGGAGTTAAAGAGGTGCCTCAAAGTAGTGGATTAAAGTTGTGTTTTTATGCCGTCTTGAGAGGTTGGGTGACAGGCTGAAACTGTCGGGAAATGCCTGCCTGTGTACATAGCACATGAGGATTATAATAAGTGAATAAGAGCAAAGGTCTGGAGTGTGACTGCCAGTCCTGCCCCTGCCAGCTGTGTAACCCGAGGCAGATTACTGGACATCCCCGGGTCTCGGTTTCCTGATCTATAAAATGGGAGTAATCATCTCACAAGGTTACTGAAAATTTAGTGAGAGAATGTATGTGAAGTTCTTAGCTCATTATAAGTGTGCCCAAAGTGGCAATTTTCTTGTTCATGTTTTATTTTTAATAAAGCATGTCCTGAGTACCTACTACCCATTCAATCGTCTGTTGGTTTGTTCATTCATTTGTTCATTCATTTATTCAGCAGAAACTGTCCAGTGCCAACAGTGTGCCACAGTCTATGAAATGCTCTAGGAAAAAAAAAAGTGAAGATTTATAAAGTACTTGACCATTTTCAAAGCTTCTTTACACGCATTGCCTTGTTTGACCTTCACACATCCTTCAAGGCAAGGCTAAGAAAACAGAGATTCTGGAGATATGGTGATTTGCCCCAGATACCAACTAAAAAGTAGCAAAATAGCCCCAGCCCGTTTTGCTCAGTGGTTAGAGCGTCAGCCTGTGGACTGAAGGGTCCTGGGGTCGATTCCAGCCAAGGGCACCTACCTGGGTTGTAGGCACGTCCCCGGCTCCAGTCGGGGAGCATGAGGGAGACAACCAATGGATGTGTCTCTCTCACATCGATGTTTCTCTCTCTCTCCCTTCCACTCTCTGAAAAGCAATGGAAAAAATACCCTCGGTGAAGATTTTAAAAAATAAATAAATAAGTAGCAAAATAGACTCAAACTCAGGTCCTCAGACATTAACCCCGGTTTACCTTACAGGACACCTCACTGCCAGGACAGGGTAATTAGCCCATGAGTAACATGGGCCTGCAGGCCTCCACAATTCAGACCCTTAGAATGCTGGACACCTCCCTCATTACAGTCCTTTCTCAGGGCCCTGCTAGAGTTGCTAGTTCAGACTCATCTCCGTGTCTAGGAGACTGCCCAGAACAAGGTATTGCGTCTGCACGATGCTCACACCTAGCTGGCTTCTTAGTTGCCAACAGTGGAGCAGGGCCCAGGTCACAGGCGATGCTCCCCCTGTAAAGGGGCTGGGAAAGCTGCTATCTGGAGGAGTGGGTGTCAGATTTGGGGAGTCCCCAGCATAGGAAAGTGTTCAAAGTTTTCTAGGAAGCCAAAGAATTCCAGATGTGCTGTGTCCTGGCCTGAATCTGAGTCTGGGTGGATGGGAGGCCTATATACCTTTAGCCCTAATGAAAGAGTAAGGAATCCTTCCAGCACAATGTCTCCGTGCGGGCTCAGAGCCAGGATCCCAGACTTCTGGTGTCAATGGTGTTCAGATGGCCAAGGAGGCCTTTGAGCTGGTGCTGGCAGAAGGTCTCACCCTGCACAGGCACAGAGACACACAGCCTCCTGGCCTTGCCCCTCCCAGGTGCACAGGCAGGATTCACTGGACCTGGCCACCCCCAGGTGTGGTGGAGCCTTAATACTGAGAGGCAGGATGTTGCTCCTGCTGGGATACCAGTTTTGGGAGGAGTTATTGAGTCCTGTTTGTTGAGCATTCCCAGGTTGTGCATTCGATCCCTGGTCAGGAGGCAACTGATCAATGTTGATCTCTCACATCAGTGTTTCTCTCTCCCTCTCCCTCTCTGTTAAAAAAAAAAAAAGTACACAACTCCTCTACCCACCTCAGTTTCTCTAAGGCAAACTCTATAGAGGAATGGCAGCTAGGCTAAATGTAAAATAATCACACGGACAGGCCCCTGAGAGCGCAGAGGAAGAAGTGACCCATGCTGCAGGCTGGGGGGTCTGAGGTTCACCTGGAGGAGGGCAGAACTGTTGAAAGGGGGGAAGGAATGGCGTTTCAAGGAGGAAACAGAAGTCGGGGACACAGAGCTGTGAACAGGCAAATTGTGAAACACTGAGAAGTCTGGCAGACCGGAGGATGGCCTGGGGACAGGAAGCAGGCAGGAAAGGCCAGCAGGGCAAAACAGAATAGGAGACCTTGCTGTGACCTTTAGCCAGAAACCACTCTGCTTGGGAGTTTGCGCAGGTTTGCATTTGAAAGGAAAATCAGTAGTTCAATTGGTTGGATCATTGCCCCAATACACCAAGGTTGTGGGTTTGATCCCCTCCCCATCAAGGCACAAACAAGAATCAATCTCTCTCTCCTTTCCTCATTCTCTAAAATCAATTTTTAAAAAAATTTTTTAAAGAAAGGGAAATTAGCATTTGTGCTGAGAAATACAGCTGTGTATGGAGTGCCAACCCTACACCCAGTGGCCTTTTCTCTACATCACACAACGTGAACATCTTACAGATGGGATGTGGCCCAGAGCCATGGTTTTTCCATGGCACTAACCCCATGTGAGCAGGGAGCAGAGTGGAAGGTACCTTGGCAGAGCCACACCAGCCTCCTAAGGGTGAGGACCCCCTTACACAGAAGGACGCAAGTTGGAACTTATTAAAGAGTTCTCTCTTCCCATCTTAAACTCTGAAACCTGGGTCCCCTGCCTGGGTTACCATAGCATCACCCAAGGTCTCAACCCCCAACATCTGAAATGCGCCATCTGTTAAGGAACGCCCAGGCTATGTCTCAGATCCTGGTGCCTGGCAAACAGCTACAGTAGCTGCTGGATGAACTTTTCTGTAAATCATTCTTTCGGTTGTCTCCTGGCTTTGGCCACCACCTTCAGGAAGTAACTCCCGGGCTCTCTGGTTCACCAAAGTCATGTGGAAAGGGAGGGCTCCGGGCCTCCTGAGCCAGCCAGATGCCCAGGGGACCCAGCGAGGGACGGCTGGAGAAGTGGAGCAGGGAGTGGGAGGGGGGCTGGGCCCAGGCCACCTGGGGAGGCCACCTGGGGAGGCCACACGGAGGAGAGAATGTCAGGGCCTCTCCTCTCAGCGCTCTTCCCCGTCTGGAAAGGCAGCTGCTCCTACGTGCCCCAGCAGGCTGTCGGGAGAGGGTGGAGGGAGGAGGAACGAGCCCTGCCCGAGCCAGGGGTGGCCCACGTCCTCCGCTGGCGGCCGGCGGCCACCGGCCTCTGCGCCAGCCGTCAGCCTCAGCGCGTTATTCGTGGTAAATCCCAGCCCCTCTGCCTGTTCACCCATCTACACGCAACATGGGCTCAAAGGTGGTACTGACCTCACGGGGCTTCAAGAGGACTCCGTGTGAGGCCACGTTTGCTGCTATCTTGATTCTGCTGTTTTTGTACTTACGTGGGAAATAGGAGATGAACCAGACACGGAAAAGCTGTGCCCTGCGGGCTGGGCTCATGCTAATCATACCTGGGATTTCTGAGTGCTCACCGGAACTGGTCTAGGTTCCTCACATGTCTGTCATTTCAGTCTCCAACCACCCTGCTATTACCCTCATTGTGCGGTGATGACTGAGTTTCCACCCACCCATCCCCTCATCCACCCAGTCGTTTGCCAATACTGTGGTCACCAGTGCTCAGTAGCCGGGCCTTGGCTCAGCCCACACCTGTCAGCTCACCGGCCCTCCTGAGCCAGCCAGATGTCTGGGCAGGCTTGGGGCCTCCAGACCTGTGGCCGCACCTATTTCAGTCCTGCTGGGCAGCTGCCAAGGCTTGTCATTCTTCCCCCTGCACAGCCAGTCATTTGGGTGCTGGCGAATGCCAGGCAGGTGAGGAGATGCCGCCTCCACTGGCCCAGCTGCCCGAGCCCTCAAGATGCAAGGTAGGGGTGGGGCAGGGAGTCGGGGAGAAACAGGGTGTCACCCCAGCTCAGAATTGCTGAGACTGGACTGCAGCGGAATCTCGGCATTAACTCACCTAGAACTGGGGCTCAGGGGAACAAATGCCTGTGGGCCCAGCTGGATCCAGGGAGAGATGTGGCATCCTTGGAACCTGAGCAGCCAGGAGGTGTCTTCCGCCTGGGGGCAAGGACAATTTACCTCACTCTTCAAACTTAATCAAGTGGCTCCAAATCCTTCTATTCTGAACCATTCATTCAGGACCCATCACAAGCCCAGGAAAGAGAGAGAAGGTGGGGCTTCCCAGCATAATTTAGGACATCGAGTCTCCTGGGAATTCTGCAGTGTTGCAGTCACCCAGAGGTGGCTTCTAGGCTGAAGAAGCTAACGTCCAAATCCAGCACTAAAGGCCCAAGAGGGGCGGCCTGTCCCATCCTCTGCGAGTGAGCCGACGCCAGGCCTCTGCTCTTCCCGCCATCCCGAGCTGCTCTGTGCTGGGGAAGGAAGGTTTCAGCCTGTGCTCAGGCTCCTATGTCTTCGGTATTCTGTGCCCAGCTGTGGGCTTTTTCCTACTTACTTTGCTCAAGATTCATGGAGTCTTTGTGAATTTTGTGGATTCAAGTTTTTCATCAGGCATTCTTTCTTTTTTAAAAAAGATTTTTTAAAGTGATTGTTAGAGAGAGAGAGGAGGGGAGAGGGAGAGAGAGACATCGGTGTGAGAGTGAAGCATCCGTCAGCTGCCTCCTGCTCGCTCCCTAGGGGACAGAGCCTGCAACTCGGGCACGTGCCCTGACGGAACCGAACAGGCAGCCTTTTGGTGCGTGGAACGACGCCCAACCAACTGAGCCCCACCAGCCAAATGGGCTAGCAGGCTGGCTTTCTTTAAAAATGCGCCTTTCTTGCCCGGCTGGGCGTGGCTCAGCGGTTGAGCATCGACCTAGGATCCAGGATTCCCGGTCAGGGCACATGCCCAGGTTGCAGGCTAGGCAGCCGATCAATGACTCTCCCATCACTAATGTTTCTCTCTCTCTCTCCCCCCCTCCTTTCCTCTCTCTGAAATCAATAAAGATATACTTTTAAAAAAGGGCTTTTCTTGCCCTGGCCAGGTAGCTCAGTTGGTTAGAGCATCACCTCGATACACCAAATTGATGTTTCTCTCTCTTTGTCTCTCTTCCTCTCTCTCTCTCTCTCGCTCTCAAATCAAATTTAAAAAAAAAAAAAAATGACATTTCCTTTATTCTCTCTATTCTTTCCTCTGGAACTCAAATTTGATGTAGTTAGACCTTCTCATTATGTCTGTTTCTCTTTCCACTTCTTTCATACTCTCCTGATAAGTATGTGTCTTACTGTCTTACATTCTAAATAATTTTCTAGCATATTCCTTCAGTGCATTATCTCTTCAGTTGGGCCTAATCTATAGTTTGACCTATCAATTGAGTTCTAGATTTCAGTAATTATATTATTAATTTTTACAAGAATAAGCGAGCTTTGTAGAAAAAGAAGGGCACTCCCCAGAAGTGTCAGCAAAGGTGAGGACATATGTGCAGGGAGAGGATTCTGGGGTTGAGGGAGGGAGGTGTTGCCCAAGCACCAGCCTTCCTAGATGAGACCTCTGAAGCCCAGAGAAGTTAAGGGTTTTGCTCAGGGCCACACAGCTAATTAGGGGAAGAGAAATGTAGAAATGTAAGCCTTCTTATTTCTTTTTTTTGCATTTTTAAAAATTTTTTATTTTTGTTTAAAATATTACAGATGTTCCTTTTTCTCCCCAATGACCCATTCCACCCTGTCCCCTCCCTCTCCCCAGGGCCTTCTTATTTCTTGATGAAAGTCTAGCAGTTGTTCAGGACCATCCAAGGGGGAAGGAGTTAGACACTGAAAAGACTGAGATGCATCCACCGTGTCATCCAAAATAAACCATGAATGAAGCGTAGCCACCCAACAGAGACCTGATGTTTTTCCGCAACGACTACTTTCATGTGTTTATTAAAAATATACACTGATAACCCAGGCCGGGCCCTGCTTTTTGTTTCCCTTTGCTCCGCGGCACAGGAAGCACAGGCCTGGACGAGGCCATTGGGGACAGCAGCCAGAGCAAGGCACAGTCACAGCTGCGCCTGACTCGGGGCAGGCAGGGCGCCCTCAGACGCAGCTGCGGCCGGGCCGGGCGGGGAGCTCCGCGGGGACCCCGCTCCGCGCCTCCCAGCGGCTGGCTCCGCGGAAGGGCCGCGGGAAGGCGGGCCTCGGAGGCTAAGCCGGGGCGCCGTCGCCATCTGGTGGCGGCCCCGGCCCAAGCCCGGCCCCGCGGACCGAGAACAAAGGAGGCCCGTGGGTGGCGCGGCCAGGCCGGGCGGTTCGACTCCGCCGCAGAGCTGAGCCGGGGCGTCCAGCCCTGGAGGGGCTGCTCCTGCGGGGTGAGCTCCCTCCCGGGGGTGGGGGGGGACAGCAGGGAGCCCTCGGTGCCCTTCACACGACTTCCAGGCATCGCCCCTGGGACAGCGGGACGGCCCGGGTGTCAAGGCCTTAGAATCCAGGTAATCGCCGCTCCCGCCCAGCACCCAGCTCGGCCACCCGCGGTTTCCGCCGCCCCCGCCCATCCCTGCTCCGCTCCCGCCCCCCGTGGGAAGCCTTTGTTCCCCCGGGTCCTCAATGACTTCCGGCCACGCCGCCGAGCCCCACCTCCTCCCTCCAGGCCCCCCCGCCGCTCCGCGCCCGCTGCTGTCCCCGTCCAGCCTGTCCCCGCCCTGCTCCTGCCTCCCGCCCCTGGCTCTGCTTCCCTCGGGCCCACCCCCACCCCCACCCCCACCCCCACCCCGGATCTCTCTCTCCCACCAGTGGCCCTTTAACTGCCGTTGGGACGCTTGGAACAAGTTGCTGTCAGCCGCCCGGGTGTTTCTCGGGGCGCCCCTCACGTCCACCCCTGACCATCCAGGCACCGGGGCATCCGCCCGCCCCATCTGCGCAGGAGCTCGGCACTGCAGTATCCTCCTCTTAACATGTTTTCTTTTTAAATAATTTCATACTTACAGGAATGTGCAAGAATAGTACAAAGGACTCCCTTGTACCCTTTACCAAGTCATTAATTTTTAACATTCACTCCATTTGCTTTCTCCTCTGTCTCTCTCTCACACACACATACACACCCCTTTTTAAAAACTTGTAAACCATTTGGAAGTATGTTACTTTATAGTCTTAACCTTAACTTCAGTGCATTTCCAGAGAATACGGATATTTTTATTCTCTTTATATAATTATCAAATTCAGAAAATTTAACGTGGAGACAAAATGTCTTTTGACAGCATTTTTGTCGTTGTTGGTCTTGGTCCAGGATCCCATATTTCATCCAGTTGTCATGTGTCCAGTCTCCTTTAATCCAGACCAGTTCCTCAGCCTCTCTTTGTCCAGTACGATGTTGACGGAAGAAACATCCAAACACGTAGAGAATTTTTACAGGAGTGGTGGAGCCAAACTGATGACCTGCCAAAGAGCAAGCGCTCAGTGCCCCGGGAATGAGTTCTGCAGCCTCTTTAATGCATTTGCGACCAAGGAGGGAACTGGGGAAGATGACCCGAGGGGGAGGAGGCCAGGCGGGGACCGGGTTACAGCAGGACTTTCAACCGGTGAGCCATAGGAATTTTTAAAACACGCAATACCCGACTATTTAGTCAGGGGCACTGACCTCTTTTCCCTTAGGTTGTCAAATTAAAAAATGACAACAGCCAACACAATAGCCGTCCAGTGTGACTGAATCAAAATTAGACCTATTTTTTTGGTCAGATCAGCAAAAAAGATTTTGGTGTGCCTCAGAATTTCAGTAATTGGAGTATGTGTGCCATGAGATGAAAGAGATTGAAAATCACTGGATTACAGGTTAAGGTTATGTGGTTATGCCTGAGGTAGGGGTATTACTTCTACCACTTCAAAGGTGTGTTAACCTAGATGTGCAAGAACAATGGACAGGGCTGGCTTAAAGCCTTTCACTAAAGAAGTTACAGGCCTGGGGCGTGACTACCCACCATGACCTGCCCACTTAGGAATTTATGATCACAGCACCGCTTTCCATCCACAGTATGTTTGAAGTTCTCCATGATTACAAAAAAAGTAGGGATCTTGTAGAAATCATAAATATACTTACACGACAAATTAAAAAATCCTAATTACGAGAATGAATACTTGGTCTTGGCAGTTTTTCATAAAGGAACTGTCATATTAAGTATCCTGAATAAAAGGTGAGTTCATGGAAACTAGTACATGGTGCAGAAATAGATCAAGATTTTATTTTGAAAGATTGAGAAAAAGTGGCATGTCTAAATTAACATTTTATATGTGCTTTTAAATATGTACATGTTAATTATAAGTAGATATTTGGCTATTTCCACCATAAAAACGAGCTTACGTGGTCAAATTAATCAACTTTTAAATCTTCTCATTAGGAATACGGAATCTTATCTTTGGGAAGGTTAGATTATCTTCACTAATATGGGATAGGTTAGAGTACAACCATATGGGATTTTTCCTAAAGCTATTTTGAAAATTGTTTTATTTATTGATTTTTAATTTTCTTTTTAATTCTCACCCAAGGATATTTTCTCCATTGCTTTTCAGAGAGAGGGGAAGAGAGAGAGAGGGAAACATCAATGTGAGAAACACATTGACTGGTTGCTTCCCAGGCATGTACCCTGACCAGGGCTAGGGATTGAGCCTGCAACCAAGCTATGTGCCCTTGGCCAGAATTGAACCAGAGACCTTTCAGTCCACGGGCTGACCCTCTAACCACTGAGCCAAATCGGCTAGGGCTATTTATTGATTTTAGAAAGGGAGAGAAACATTGATTTGTTGTCCCACTTATTTATGCATTAATTGGTTGAGTCTTGTATGTGCCCTGACTGGGGATCAAACCCACAACCTTGGGATATCAGGGCGATCCTCTAACTAAATGAGCTACCTGGCCAGGACAGCCATATGGTATGTGCAGGTGAAAGGCATCCCTATACACTGTCTCTATGCAATTTCAATAATAGTGTGACAAGCCCTGGCTGGTTTGGCTCAGCGGGTAGAGCATAGGCCTACAGAACAAAGGGTCCTGGGTTCCATTCCCAGTCAAGGGCATTAAAAAATAATAAATAAATAATAGTGTGACAAGAGTTGACTGGAGTACAGTGGGGATGCTTAGGCACGCAATGTCTCTTTGGAAGGGTTAAAAAGCCATCCAGGAGAGGATGGAATGCTGGGTGAGGGACAGCTAGAGTGCTTTGTCACTCTGTGGGCTTCTTCTCTCCTCCAAGCCTTTATAACAGAAACTTATTAACATAATACTCACTGCAGATTGGTTGCTATTACAAGGGACTTCCTTTCCTTACATTATCTTGTGTTTTTTTATTTTTTTATTATCTTTATTGATTTCAGAGAGAGGGAGAGGGAGACATAGAAACGTCAATGATGAGTCATTGATCGGCCGCCTCCTGCATGCCCCCAACTGGGGATCGAGCCCACAACCCGGGCATGTGCCCTGACTGGGAATCGAACTGCAATCTCCTGGATCCTAGGTCAGTCTGAACCACTGAGCCATGCCCGGCCAGGCATCTTGTACTTTTTTTTAAAAGCTGGAAGAATGCTTCTATTATAGATGCAAATCAGAAGGGAACAGTGTCTAAATTAAGCTTGACTTAAGGTGGGTCCATGGGCGAAAGTTTAGATTTTACCATTTGCTACATTTATGTAAAATTTAAAAATATATAGAACACAAGTTCTTTCCTATCCTAGGCATCTTGGTTTTGTAAGATTTTTGCTCCAGAATTCATCCATTTTGGCGGTCACTCCAGCATGACATGGGGGCCCATGGCTTACCAACATCTGTCCTGTTTCATTCTGTAGTATCCTCTCTGGCCCTTTCAGAACAGTCAAAACTTCTGTATCCTTTGGCCTGTTGCTTAATCCACAGGAATTAAGATTCTGTAAGGGAATGTCTGTGGTTCAGGAAAGCGTTTGCTGTCCCTATTTCATCATGCAAAGCAATCTGAATCTGTTTTTGGACTCAGTATAACTGGAGGTCATTCCGGCCGTCTCTGAAGGCCACATGAGAGCCCTTTGGCCTCTTGAGGAACATGAGTGCTCCAGCCACTGGTTTTAGTCAAGGGCTGTCCCAGAACCTTAAAGGGAAACGTAATTCCTTTTGAATCAAGAATTAGGCAGTAAAAAAAATTAGGCAGGGAGCATGGGTTCAAGATTGGTTTTATTTTCAGAGCCTGCAACAGTTGGTTAGCAGTGCTAGCCAAGTTGGTACAATCTGAAGGCCATTCCACCTCCCTTTTCAGGCATTCAACCAACAGAATCCCTACAAACAAGATTGGAGACCAATTGAGATGTCTCAACGTGTGGGGAAGGAGGTCTTCTCCCTCTCCCCTCCTCTTCCCCACATATTTTTTTCTAACAAGATTCTTTTATAGCCAAATGCAACTCAAACCCATTAACACGGCAACCAGTCATCTCCAGTATTACTGGTTTCCTCCCCATCCTCAAAAAAGGAAGCCGAGGCAAGAGGGGGACCGACTCTTGTATATAAGACAAACCTGGCTACACCCCAAGGGAGCAGAGATGGTGAGGGGCTGGCGTCTGAGCGTGGGGATGAGCAGGAGTCAAACAGGCCTGTCCAGAATCAGTCAAGTCAGCCCCAGCTCCCTGGATGGGAGGTGTTCCTTTGAGACCCCTATTTCATGGGGTTAGATGAGGAAGCGACTGGTGATGATCCATCACTCCCTGCTCCTCAAATTAAAACATGATAAACTCAGAGAGTTTTACCTTCAAAACCCACCACGCTGCCTGAGAAACATTCTATAGTCATCGCTACGCCAGCATCCACTCCCTTCTCTTAATGCTCAGGGCTTTCAGCCCTCCCCACCCCCGGGTGGGCCAGCTAACACTGATTTGATACTCCTTGACTCATGACTATTTTTAGAAAATTAAAAGCTATCAGAGTATCAGAAGGAGCACACTCAGTGTATACTCCCCGCCCCATCCCAGAGCCCACCCATCCCTGTCCCTCTTACTTTGGGGATACCTACACTACACCACGTTCCAACACTGACCTGGGGTGGCCCAATGGAAGCTGCCTGAAGTGCTTTCCTGATTGACTCCTATACCAGCCAACATCACAGGGAACCGGGGCAAGAGCAGGGTCACTCCCCCAAATAAATCTCAGTGGCCTTCGGTAGGTCCGGGAGGTTTAGCTTATGCCCTGTAGCCAAGGCTGAGTCCAGTGCCTGCTCCCACCAGCATCTCAGTCTTTGGCTTTAATAGCAGCAGCCCCAGTACTGCAGCGCCTCCTGGGGGTGACAGAGCTCCCACAAGCATGTTTACCTCTTCTTCCCGCCTTTTTTTTCTTCTTAATTAAAAGCAGAGGTAGTCCTTGGGATGATAAAATGGCAGTATTGTGACTTATAGAAGCAGTTAAATAAAAGTCTCCAGGAGTTAAAAAATAAAAATAATAAAGTGATTGATGAGGTTGAATAAATTAAAGATATGGGTTATCCCACAAAGACCATTTCCTTCCCAGGCTGTCTTTGGTATTCGCCAGCAGCATTTCTGTGCCTTACTTCTCTCCACTCCCTCTCCTACCCCTCCCCTCGTGAGGGGACAGTGCCCAGTAATGCCCCAGGTGGTTCCTTCAGCTGTGGGGATGAAGAGACAGAACTTGTCTTGACCTGGTGCTTGAAACTGGGCACGTGACAGCCTTGGGAGAAAGTCCTGACGCAGGGATGGAAAAGGCGTAGCCAGCAGGATGCTCTGGGCTCCAGTCTTAGGAGTGTGGCAGGTAAGTTTTAAGGCAGGAAGCCCCAGGGCCTCTCCAAATGTCACACAGCTGGCTCCTTTGCTCAAGTTTCTCTGCAGCAAAGAGGGGAGGGGGTGGAAGAGGCTCAGGCTGCTGCTGTCCGCCCTGCCGGCCTCAGAGCTTCTTCAGGCGGCTATACATCTCCCTCTTGCTCTTTTCCCCTGCCCAGGTCCGGCTCTTGGTGCGAAACTTCTTCAGGTCTTCTTTAAAGTCCTCATGGTGCATGGGCCGGTAGCTGGGGGGCTCACAGTGAGACTGGGGGACAAGAGCGGGTGAGGTCAGGGTACAACTGTCTCACTCCTAATCCTGCTCCCCGCCCCCCGGGGCTGTGAGACTCAGCATCAGTGCAGATCTGGTCAGTGGGTTCTAAGGCCCCTCTTGTGCCGGGCAAATCCCCAGACACCTGACAAAAAACAGCCATGACCATCAGACACGTCCAACTGTCCAACCCGAGCAAGGGGTGGACCATGCTCTCCAGAGTCCATCTCACCTGGCACTTCAGAAAAAATTCCTTGTATCCGCCCTTCAGGACATACAGCTCCGGGTAGTGGAGTTTGGGGTACTCGTTACCGAGCCGGTCCCTCTCTCTCACGTAGCGGCACCTGCAGAGGGGGAAGGGAAGCAAGTTGGCACTTCTGGCGCAGGGAACAGGAAGCCCGCTGCGTAGCCCGGCAGTGCTGGGGGCCGAAGCACTTCCAATCAGTGCCGAGCTGGGAGTTCCTAGCCATGTGTGATCTTTAGAAACAGTGTCACAGCCAGTGTCACTGCCTTGCATTGGAAGGTAGAAGGTCTCTTCCCCCAATTTCCTTTCTCCGAGTTAAAGAGCCCCAGCACCTGACCCGCCTGGCACCCTCCCTGCCAGCACGTGCACCTCACCTGCGGGGAGTCTTGAGCCAGCTTCCCACTCACTCTCCACCCGTCCCCCGTGTCTCCCTCTCACCTACCTAAGGGGCCTCTTTCTTCTTGTGGCTTCTCCACCACAGGCCAAGCCTGCTCTGCCCTCAATGCACCTACCTCCATCCTACGCCTGGACTAATGAACTATTCCTCCCTGATGTCCTCACCTGACTGGTGACCTCTGCCCAACCCTGATACAAACGCCGAAGTCCTTACAGTGGCCTCCACCTCCTCACTCCCACCCCCTGCCCTCTCCCCTTCAGCCACTGCGGCCCCCTTGCAGCAGGTCCCCATCAGACCTGCTCACTGCTGTTCCTTCACTGCCTCAGTAGTACCTGACACACCCCAGGCTTGCAGTCCCTTCTGAAAGGACCTGGATGATGGCTGGACAGCTGCCTGGCCCCTCCCTTAGCTTTTAAATATCATTCACTTCTGACCATTTTTTCAGCACCAGTCCTGTTACCATTAGTAAGACGTGGAGGATGCTGTTAGAGCATCAGAATATTACTTTAAATCTTAAGTGAATGTTGCTTTATTGTAATTACACTTTCACCTATTTTAGCATAAAACATATCTTTGGGTAATAATAGGAAAGCATCACATCAAGTTTCACAGGGAGGACTACATACTTTTCTGGCCTTTGCATAAAGAGCCACATTGTACTTGAAGGATGTCACCTGGGAACAGTAGCCCCACAGGTAGAACTAAGGACAGTTGGGGAAACACGAAGGGCCAGAATTGAACTCCATATAAAAGAAGCTTAAACAGGGAGCCACACCCAACAGTGGCAAGGACTAACTTGGGAGTGGGGTGATGACGCAGATGCCAGACCTCCAGGGGAAACTGCATGGGCAACACTAGCATCAAAGACAGGCTGGACCAGAGAAGCCCACAAGCCCTTTGCGACTGAACCTGTTAGGTCAAGCCTGTTAACGCCACTCAAGGAAGCTGTTCATGACATCAAGCGACTGCTAAGCAGAGAAGAATTTCAGAATCTGCTACGTGTGAATTTATGCTTTCACAAAGCCGTGCATTCACATGCCACAGTGCAGGCTAAGGCATGGAAATGGCCCCTGTTCTGCAACAGGATGCTCCTAGGGCGAGCCACACGCCACCACATCCCCCAGAGCACCAGTTCTGGGCAGCACTCACATGCGAGGGCCTCGCTCAGAAGAAAACTCGCAGTGGAATACCACGATGACGCGCTTGCCGTCGGTAGGAACGATGGGCTTCTTGAGTAAGAAGTCTTCAACCTCTTCTTCCATGTGCAAGTTCACTGCGCCCTGTGAAGGCACCACAGACTCTTGGCACCCATGCCTCCCACTTGCAGTAATGATTCCATAAGAAGGATCTTTAAATGGGTACCTCAAATTCTGTTATGACTATGCATACTTTTTGAGTGCTATTTGTGAATTTGGGGACTTTCAAAAGTCATTAATATAGTTGCAAACACTAACAGTGTATTTAAAGTACCTCCTTACCATATTTCAACACTTTTGTTGAATAAAAGATTAAAATGCACAAGTAGTTACTTTCTTCCTGGGAAAGTATGTCCCAACACCCCTTCCCACCAGACAACAATGTTGCCAGAGAGCCCAGGGTCTTCAGGCCTGGCTTAGAAATCAGTGGAAGTGGATAGCACCTAGAAATACCCTTCCTTGCTGCTGTGGTAGAGAGTAGTGTGGACCAGGGAACATTCTGTCAGTATACCAGGAACCAAATGCCCTTCCCATTTCTTAATTCTCATAACTGGCATGTGAGCTAATAAGCATCCAGGTGCCACCACCCCCCTTTTAAAAAGTCACAGATGTTGTCTAGGGTTCCTTCTACGCCTCCCACAATAGCAGGTCTCACCAGCAAGCCTCAAGAATCCATACCTTGATGTGGCCTCCCTCGTACTCGTACGGGTATCGGCAGTCGATGATAACGAACTCTTTAATGAGGTTAGCAAACTTGCCATTCAAAACAGATGCCATCTGTGGAGAGAAAGCCCAGGAGAATCAGCTTTGGCTGCCAGAAACTACTAGATTCAAATACTCCATGTGAGGCAGGTTCCAGAAGGATGACTTACAATTTCTGGAGAGATGTATTTTAAATCCTGATGCTTCCCGGAAACAGTGTGAAAGAGATAACCCTTAAAAAAAAAGAGAGAGACACTTAGCAAATATGAAAGCCTATATATACAACATTTATACTGCTTACTTGCCTGGCAAGAGGCAGCTTTAAAAAACCAATCTAGCCTGGCCGGGCGTGGCTCAGCGGTTGAGCGTCGACCTAGGATCCAGGCGATCGGGGTTCGATTCCCGGTCAGGGCATATGCCCGGGTTGCAGGCTCGATCAATGACTCTCTCTCATCATTGATGTTTCTATCTCTCTCTTCCTCTCCTTTCTTCTCTATAAAATCAATAAAGATATATTTAAAAAACCAATATAGCCTGGCCAGGCATGGCTCAGCGGTTGACCATCAATCTAGGATCCATATTGCAGTTCGATTCCCAGTCAGGGCACATGCCCAGGTTGCAGGCTCAATCCCCAGGCTGGGGGCGCGCAGGAGGCAGCCAATCAATGACGACTCACCATTGATGTTTCAACTCTCTCTCTCTTTTCCTCTCTCTGAAATCAATAGAGATATATTAAAAAACTAACTAACTAAACGCAATCTAATAGTTCATGCTAGTTACTCGTCTGGGCATTTCATTAATATCTGGGCATTTAATTTTTGCACAAACCTATAAGGCATATTACTCCTACTTACTTCATTTATTTACTGAACACCCACTATGCCCAGCATGGTGCTAGGCATTGGACATACTCTGCTTCTTTAAAACACCCTCTGGCTGAAATATCATGAGCCCAGACCCAATGTGCTCGCTCAGACACCTCGCCTCAATTTCTCCTAGCCTGCTTACATGGCACTGACATGGTCCGTGGGGCTCATAGCCAGAGGGTTCAACGGGTCTTACTGATCATGTTAGGTTTTTTGAGGGAAGGAACTGGGCCCTACTTTGGAATCTTTGCCTAACACATAATAATACGTGCTTCAATAAATGTTAGCTAAATTAATAAAATATTAATCTGGTGACCTTCAAGTTATATGTGGCTAAATAAACTGCTATTGACACATTCCCTATCCCACCCTCATATTTCACCCCAGCTCAAAGGCGGCCAGCTCCTCTCCAGAGGAAACCCGTATCAGGCCATCTCAGGACTTCCCTGGGGCTTGTTCCCTCAAAGGCCATGCTTCTCTGGACAATGGAGAATTTCAGTTTCAATCCTGGACATTCTAAGATAACCTTTTTTTTTTAAAATATAGACTTGTAGTGAGGCTACAGATTTCGGCTTATTTATACTTTTCTGCATTTCTATTTTTATAATGAGAAACAGTTCCCAGAGAACCTGGCCTGGGGGCTGGAGTTAACAGGGCTGTTGAGCGGCTTCCTACTTAAAATCTCTATGATCAGCTCCAGTAAGGTCTACAGTCCCACAGAGACCAAGATACATCTGATCGTGAGTTTATTTCCTTACCTTTAAAAATTTCTAACTGTGTCCCCTTAGGAACACCCCAGGAGCCACCTCAGAGAGGGAGGAAGGCCCAGAGGGGTTCTAGGTGATCCCCATCCACCCCGCATCACAGAGCTAGAGGCCCGCATCTGCTCGCAATTACCTTGGAGAAGTCTCCTATAAGGTCCCTTGGGTCATTATCCAGAATATTCTCAATGGTCCCTTTTGGGGAAGATACCAGGGATAAAGGCTGGTGTAGACTCTGTAACAAACCAAAGGTGGGAAGTGAGGCCAGGGTTCTGAAGAGGGCTTTTGAAAACATTGACCTGGAACATGTTGCAAGGAGGAGACTGAAATGTTAATGTTTATATTTAGCACATAGAGATTTTTCATATTTGATTGAATCTAGAGTGAAGAAAAAAGTGTTGCTGACTAGGTCTATTACTTTAGTGTCTAACTGAATCCCCTCCCAGAGCAGGATTAACCAACTGCAATGTACAGCCCTCATTTGGACCCAGATTTTAACAAACAAGCTGAAAAGGATTTAGGAAAACTGGGGACGATATTAAGAAAATAAAAAGGTAAATATATAGCAAGAGTATAGCAAGAGTAAGAGGAAATGGATAGTCTTAAATATTGGTAGATACATAAACTAGAAGCTTTCTGAAAGGCAATTTGTTGACATGTATACAATGCAAAGTTTCATAAACATTCCTGCCCTTTACCCTAGAATTCCACTTTTAATTAAAAAAAGAAAACTGTTCATAAAGTATTCGGTATCTAAAGCAGATGATAAAATATAAGGCATCAGGCCTAGATGTTTCCATGGCTGCAATCTAGCTAACCTTTTAAGGAGACTGATATTTATTCAAACCTTTTCATGCTACAGAAAACACAGGCACTTTTCCAGTTTATTTTCTAATGCTTAATACTGAAATCTGATTAAGGACAGTACAATGAAGGAAAAACGTGTAAATAAAAGCAGTAAGTAAGACAAACATGACATTTTTGGAAGCAAAAATAGTTTTAAAATCAGGAAATTTATGAAGCCAAAATATATAAATAAATTGATAAAAATGGAGTAATCACAGCTGGGATACAATAATGCTCTGAAGGCTTTAGTAGAAGAAACAGAATAAGTGATGCAAAGGAGCAGAGGACTTAATGCCCAGAGGACCATGGCTCTTTGAAGACAGGTCACTCATCCGAAGATATGGCTGATGGTCAGAAAGAAAGGAAGAGCCGTGGCAGTTTTGTTCAGTGGTTAGAGCATTGCTCTGTGGACCAGAGTCAAGGGCACATACCTCGGTGGCAGGTTCAATCCCCAGCCCTGGCTGGGCACATGTGGGAGGCAACCAATCAATGTTTCTCTCTCCCCCCACTTGCCTCCTACTCTCTCTAAAAATCAATGGAAAAATATCCTCGGGTGAGGATTTAAAAAAGAAAAAGGAAGAGATGCTCAATCCCCCCTGGTGTCAAGAAATAGACATGAGAGAACACATATAGTCAATGCACATAGCATTTGCCCTATGCAACCCTTTATTTGCCCCCAAATAAGCAAGCAAGAATGTTGAATATCGTAGCTACTGTTTAGTGTTAAAAAAATTGTAAACAATCTAAATGTTAATCAACAGAAAAATAGCATATCCATAAGGACTCTTATGCAGCTTTTAAAAATTAATTTATAGCCCCGGCCAGAGTGGCTCCATTGGTTGAGCATCGTACTGTGCACCAGAAGGTTATGGATTCAGTTCCCAGGCAGGGCACATGCCCAGGCTGGGGGCTCCTTCCCCAGTTTCTCTCTCTCTCCCTTTCCTTCTTCTCTCTCTAATATCAATAAAAACACATTAAAAAAAAAAATTACATTTCTGTGTGTACTGACCTACAGGGATGTTCATGATATATTAGAGAAAATTCTAAAATAACATGAAAACAAACCATAAAACTAAAACTATGAGCAATGCAATTCACTAACTTGGGTGACTAGATAGAATTTTAGCCCTGGCTGGTGTGGCTCAGTTGGTTGAGCACCGTCCCATGCACCGAGAGATCACCAGTTATATTCCCAGTAGGGGGTGTGCAGGAAGCAGCCAATCGATGCTTCACTCTCCCTCTCCCTTCCTCTCTCTCTAAAAATCAGTAAAAACGTATTATGAAAAAGAGACAAAACTTTTAGGCGAACCTAACATTCTACCCTAGCCAGTACCAAAGAAAAATCGTGAGGGGAGCTTAGATTTCTACCTTTGTGCAGCTGTAATTAAGTGGCCCAATCTCTACTCCACTAGGATGGTGCCAATGAGGCCTAGCAGGGAGCTTAAATCCCCACTCCTGCCCAGCAATGAGGCTCGCCTCCACCCTGTTATCATGCCAAAAGAGGCTGTGTCGGGGAACCTGAACTTCCATCCCCACCTTCCCTGCAGTATCAAGAGACCTGCTAAAACAGAAGGTTTGCACAGACCAGAGTCTCATAATGCCCAAAATAAACAAATGCAGTTGAAAAATCACTTGTCAGACCAAGAACCAGGAAAATCTCAACTTGAATAGGAAAAGACAATCAACAGAAGCTAACACCCTGACACAGGTGTTGGAATCATCTGAAAAAGATTTTCAAGTTTTAGAATTGAAAAATACAGTATCGCTCTCTCCAAGCAAAACAGAGCCTGCAAAACTAACCTCCTGGGGCTTCTCTGGACTAGCTGCCTCTTTGGGACTGGCCCAGACCATGCTCTTCCTGCGCTTCGTGTTTCCAGGTGGAGAGTCCTCTTGACATCGTTCTGGTCTTTTTAACACTGACCGCATGGCCGGGCTACATGGGGAAGTGGAGTCAAACAGCTTGCCTCGATTGCCCTTTGGGAAAATACACAAAACCTCAATTATCTACAGGCAATACTCTTAGCATTCTTAAGCTCCAAAATAATCCCAACTGAACTCCATGTGGGGAATACATAAAAATAAAATAGAACCTTTGAGTACAAAACAGAGATAAAGCAGTGTTCCAAATGTTTGGCAGATTTTGCGCACAAATGTAGAAAAACCTTGGATAAGAAGTCCATCCAAGAGACCTCAGATAGAAGACAGCCAGTTCCCCACCTTGCAAACGGCAGTCCTGAGGGGCAGAGCTGAGAGTACCCACGTGGATGTGTGCTCCTCAGTGGCTCCTGGGGGAGATGCTGTGTTTTGAGGCTAACCACGGCCACATCCCCAGAATATCTGTACCTGCATCCACAGCTTAGAATGCTAAAGGGCCATCAATCACTGTCACTTGGGAAGAACCTCAAGCTGCTACTTGGTTCCCCTTCTACAGCAGCCCTCCCTGGATGACCACCCAGCTTTCCCTTCCCATACATGTGTAGTGCTCTCCAGCTTTCCAAGCCTTAACTCATCTTTCTGGCTCAAAACAAACAGGCACGGGAACCCTGCTAGGTCCTCAGTGGCCATCTCATAGCTCTGCTAAAGTCTTGTGGTCCAAAACCAGTTGTTCTGCATTAAGAACAAGACTCACTCCTCTTCCAATGAAGCCCTGTCCCAACTTCTCAACCAGCCTGCAGTGTCTACCATGGTTTTGAGTCTCATCCTGCTGGTGGTTCTTCGAATGTGCTCTAATCTTTCCACATTCTCTCAACTGTGGAAAATAAAACATAGGACAATCCACCAGCAGGTTCTCTCCATCCCAATCCAAACAGGTCAAGGCTAGCACCTTTTTTGTTCTGGGACAGGGTTCTCCAGTCAACTCGCCCAAGGAAGAGTGGCTGTGTCTGCTGCAGGACCACTGGCTGGGCTGAGTGGGTGTGGATGGTGCCCGTAGCAGAAGTCTTTCTATTCATGCTGCCTAGGGTCCTGTTCCTTTTGTCAGCTACAAAGAACTCACTCGTGAAGCTTTCAATTAAAATCTAAGCCAATCATCTTATGTAGTTAACAGAATTTCTTAAATTCAATTTAGCAGATATTTTCCAGTGATCTTAAACCAGAGTTAATAGAGGTCAGAGTTGTCCAGAAAGGATATTAGCTGACCAAGAATGGTTGGGATGAATTAGAAATTATAAAAACAAGAATTGCTAGCATATACTTTATCCAGACTTCCTCACACATCAATGAGGGAGAAAAACTTGAAAAACAGTGTGCATTAACACGAGAAAACACTAGTGACCAGACAAGGCCCATGGACCCAAAGACAGAATCTCAAATGAAACAATTTAATTCCTGTGGTGATGTGAGCAGAAGGGTTAGTGTCCTGTTTAGTCTAGTCCAGTCTCAGAGGCCCAATTGCTCAAGGCTCCCTCCAGACAAGCCAGAATTACTTACAACGTTTGTAGTTCTTCTCATGACAAGGGGAGCCGTCCAGAGGCTCGCCATGCAGGACGGAGTCTCTTCATCATTCTAAAGAAAGAGAAAAAGTGTTATGAAGATCCAGGAGAGATTGGCATTGGTTTAAATGCTTTAGGTGTGATTCTGCCTGAAGAATACCAGATAGGCCTCGACAGACAGCATCTAATGTTCCTCTCTCTTCCTCAGTTTCCAACATTTTAAGGTCAGAAGAGAATCATACTTTACAGTTCAGTCATCTGAACACAGCTAAAAGCATCCCCCATCCATATGGGAGGAGGTATCCTCTGTCTCTTCAGCTTTATGCCATGTGGCTGCTAGTTCTCCAATTTCATACCTCTTGCCCAAAAACAGATTGTGAGCTCCTTCAGGTAAAGAAGTGTGTCAGTGTCTCCTTTTGAAGTCCCCCACAGGATTTAATCTAGGAGGACAGTCTCAAATCCTCCCCAAATGAACAAAAATATCAGCTAATTCAAGCCCTGGGGAATTGCTGTACTTTTCCATGATTTCTCCAGGGGTAGTAAGGGGCACGGACAGGAAAACACACACACACACACAGTACCTTCAGATTCTCTCCATCAAGAAGGTCCATGAAGCCATCATCTTCATCAGACAAAGAGGCAGTCACAGGTGACTGGGGCATAAAAAGAGGAATGAAATTCCCTGGTTCGCTGCTATCTCTTTCATTTGAGGAAAGCTACAAGACAGAATTCATGCCTTGTTAATAAATGATTAGCTTTGATTCCCTTGGATAGGTCATTAGTTTTTATGAGGAAAACATAGTATATTTGGGTAAGAAGTAAAATTTTAGCAACTACTAATCAAAGGAACATAAATCCCAAGTTTATAAATGATTTGATGTCCACACACAGTACTAAGTAGTCAGGTCAAGTAGCCTTCACAAAGAACCCTTCCCAGAAGCAATTTACTTGACAGTGGGACCTGGTGATAGCCTCTGGTGAAAGACAAGATTTGTTTTATCAGAGGATTGTAATCAGTGAACGCAGATCAACGAGAGGGTTGTGACGTGATAATCTGACAAAATGAGGAAGGCCGAGAAGGTACGAGTCTCTATGGAGACACAAGATGGCCTAGTTCTCACAGAGGGAAGTGAAGGACATGGTTCTAGAAAATCAACCCTAATTCTTTAGACTTGGAATTTAAATGATGGCTGCTCAGTTTTTAATTGAGGGGTTATTTTGTGGCCAGACATATCTTTATATGTATTCCCATTTAAGTCTCCCAATACACCAAAGGCAATCCTTTTCTTTTTAATTAACAAATCAGAAAACCAATGCTTATGCAAGGTTACCAAGATCACAGAGCTCCTTGGTTCTGACTCTAAAGCCCAAGCTTTCCTCCCCATTACACTCTCCCCAGGAGAGAGACCCTGGAGTAAAAATGGGGGTATCTCATTAGGCAACCCTATCTTGATTTTTGGGGAAGCCCCATTATTCAACTAGTATATATTTGATATAGAGATAACGTGGCTAATACAAGCATTGCTGACACTTCATTATTTCTTTTCCACATGCTTTCCAAAGCCAAGGAAAAAGTTCAGAGACATATCTCCCCCCCTTCCACAGTAACAAGGTGGTTCCCACGCAAGTCCTACAAATATCCTTAAGACCCAAATTGGGGCGTGAGCGCAGCGATCCTCAAGGGGCCCCGGGCAGATCACTCCCCCAGGCATCCTCCCTGCAGCTGGCCTACTGGTTCTGGCACAAGCTTTGCTTCTCAACACAAATCGAGTCTGGGCTCTCTCTGATCCTCCACAAGGGCACCTGGGTACCGCCTGGGCACATGGGCATTTTCACCCAGCAGAACAAAGGAGCCAGTAACTGTATCACAGGCAACACCCTCTGAATGCTCACATTATGGAATAATACCAGTTTCTGTGACCTAGGTTCTTAAATCCCCAGGTGCAGATGTGCTATAGAAAAATGACAAACAAATCTCTGGACGGATCATTCTTTCTCCATGATTCCTACACCAAGAAGCCATTATGAAGAAAGATCGATGGTGCTTGCACACTAAAAGCAAGGATATAAGAGAAATACCCTCTGACGTGATCAAAAGCCAAACTGGCGAGATTAGCACTTTCTTTCAGTTTATACTCTCAGTAGCTACAATTAGGGATCACAGGAAATGCTGGCTTCAAGTATACATACACTAAACGTATTTGGTTTGGATACCCAGCTCTCAAAGGGTTACTGTGTACTTGGGAATCAAGAGGTTTTGTTAAATCCTGGTCTTCTATTTATCTGTGTCCCTTGGCAAATCACCTAACCTCCTTGACCACACTTTCCCGATCTGTAAAATGGGTAAGTCCAGCTAGTTCACAGGCTTGTGAAGATTAGAGGTAAGAAAACAGGCACAGGCCCTGGCCACTGTGGCTCAGTTGGTTGAGCATCACCAAGTGTACCAAAAGGTCCCCAGTTAGATTTCCCAGTCAGGGCAAGGAGGAGGCTGCGATGTTTCTCTCTCACATGGACATTTCTCTCTCTCCCTCACTCTCTCAAATCAATAAAAACATATTAAAAAAAAAAAAAAAGAGTAGAGCTTAAAAAACAAAAAACACCAGGCAGGGCTCTCCTTGCCTGCGCCCATCCCTTTCTCTCTCCTAAGCTCCAAGGGCCTTTCTTCTGCCTCTATAACTTGTTTCCTGAGCCTACGCAGCCCAGTTGGCTCACTTATGCTACCTCTGTAACTTTATAAATAAACTTTCTCTTATATTTTGAAGAGAGAAAAAAAACATACAAAAGTGCTCTGTGCTAATGCTAGGCATAGCAATACTGGCTGAACCCACACCTTAGACCACAAACCAGTCTGGAGAGTTGTATTTTCAGATGCATGCTCCCAGCAAAACCTTGAAACCAAATACTCCTGTAATGTCATTTTGCTCAAGTTGGGCCTCTCTAATCAATAGCTGTCAGATCACCAGTAGAAAACTTTGGAAGTAATGATAGTTTCGGTCTGGCAAATAAATAACCCTGGGGCAAATGGCCCCAATTACTATCAAGTAGCCCAGAGGCAGTGAATTCCCTGAAATCTACAATAGTTCTTAATAAAGCACCTTTGGAAGAAGCTAAGTGCTCTCTCCAAAAATCAGTCTGGGAAGTACCTCTTAGCACTCTCAGGATGAATTGTGAAACAGCAAGTTTTAAGTAAGACATATAATCCCACCACGCACACAGAAGAATGACCCAGGATGCCTGCAGATTATTTTCCCAGAACTGACAAGGTCAAATATTCTTTGCTCAAGTCCAATATCTCAAAGATACCATCTCTCACTCCACTTCTGCCTGTCTGCTCTCCAGACACAGCAAAAACACCAAAAATGTAACCATCTAGTTTGGAAAGACAAGGTCAAAGTAGAGACATCAAGAGCTAGTGCTGTTAATTCCAGGTTAAAGGTGCTTTAATTCTCTTCCCATAAGAAACTTCCCTATAAAAGCCAGAGCACATACCATCCGGGCTGGGGCAGAGCTCTGCCTCTGTGTGAAGAGATCTTTACCCTCCTCAAGTCGCAGGCAGCCACGAGATGCAGGTCTTATTGGCTTCTTAAACTCAAAGGCTTCCTGCAAGACAGTATAGTCGAGACATCTTCCACGGTCTATGGAAACCAGCTCTAGGGCCTCAGCTATAACTCAGGTGAGACAGACAAGGGAGCGGGCACTGATCACCTCTGTACATGCCTCCAAGCTAAGGATTTACACATTTCTGATCTAACTCCAACACTGGATCTGTGTAACTAAGAATTTCAAAGACTATCAACAGCTAACTTCTAATCCAGCATTTTTTTTTCTCACCACACTGTATTTCCTAACAAGCATGTATCTGCCAAGTACAAAAAACACTGAGTAATAAGCTAAATCAACAACTCTGTAAAACCTAAAGCAAAATCATTTCAATATGTCTATGAATGGGAGCCAAAACTTTTCCTGTACATTTGTTTGAAGGTTTTATGTCTTTTGCCTTCTTCCTCTCAATAGGAGATCATTTTTTTCCCACTTAAAATTATTGCATTCCAGCCCTGGCCAGTGTGGCTCGATTGGTTGAGTGTCGTCCCATGCATGGAGAGCTCGCTAGTTCGATTCCCAATCAGGGCGCACGCCCGGGTTGTGGGCTCAATCCCCAATAGGAGGCAATCAATATTTCTCTCTTCCTTTCTCTCTCTCTAAAAATCAATAAAAACATTTAAAAAAAGAATAAAGTTATTGTATTCCATACTAAAAGCAATGGAAAAAACAACTGGTTTACTCTACAACATGGACAAATCTCACAAAATGCTGAATGAAAGCAGTTAGAGTGAGTCACTGTAAGATTCCATTTACCTCAAGTTGGAAAGCACTCATAATCCCCCTACCCTAAAATATCCATTTAAGAACTTGTTATTGAGTGCTCAGAGCAGTAACAGCTAATATCAGAGTACCTGTATGCCAACACCAGACGAAGTACTTTCTGTGCATTAGCTCATCAACTGTCAACTATAACCCAACCGTCCCCATTTTACAGATGAAGAAACTAAGCCTTATAGGCGGTCATGTGCCTAAGATCTAGCTTCACAGCCAAAAGGGACAACCCCAGAGCCAAGAGCTCTTTAACCTATGCCTTTTCCCCTCTAGAACAAAGCTCCAAGCAGGTGACCCTGGGAGGAGCCAAGGTTGGGAAGGAGAGGGGGACACGGACAAACCAGGCATGGGGACAGGTTTGGACTGTTCGGTAGAAAGCCACTACACAGAGGCGGATACAGTCTTGCAAGTAACTCAGTGCAGGAGCTCGCTTCTATGCTCTCTCAGAACATCCTGCAAGTTGCCAAAGGAATCACTGGGAGAGTTCATAGAAGTGGTAAGTTTTATACAAAGTCTGGAAGATCGTAAATGATTATTTACTGTGGCTTTTTAGCAGGGAATGGAAAAGGGGAGAAAACAGATGTAGAAATATAGTAAGAAGACTGGAAAAGCTGAGCTAACTTAATGAACTATTTTGATTGCCTACCAGGAGAGAGAAAAGCCAGGATGAAGTGTTCCTGGACCTTTGGATGGACAATCACAAACATATCCTCTAAGCTACCATTTCAGTTACTCTGAAAGTCCCTGGGTCTTACCATCTCTATTCTTTTATTTTTTATTATCTTTTAAAATATGTCTTTATTGATTTCAGAGAGAGGAAGGGAGGAAGAGAGAGAATTGAAACATCAGTGATGAGAGTCATCATTGATCGGCTGCCTCCTGCATGCCCCGGACTGGGGATCAAGCCCGCAATCCAGGCATGTGCCCTGACTGGGAGTTGAATTGTGATCTCCAGGATCCTAGGTCATGCTCAACCTCTGAGCCACGCCGGGCCGGGCCAGCTCTCTTCTTTTAAATACTGTCAAGCAGCTTTTTTCTAAGGTCACACCTCATCCCAGGCTCAGCGGTGCAAAGACGGAAGGAAGGCCTGGGCAGACCCTTCCAGATCAACTATTCATGGATATATTTACTCCTTAGATACCATCAGATCAATTCCTACTTGCCAGGAATCGTTTGAAATGCTTTATCTGCGTTATCTCACTTAATTCCCACAACAACCCTACACGGAACTATATTCCTATTTTACAAAGAAATGAAGAAGCCTAAAAGAAGTAACTCGCCAAGGGCACAGAGCTCAATGGCAGCAGGACTCAAATCCAGGTTTCTCCCAAAGACCACCAAGACTTTGGGAAAAAGTTTAGTCTCCCAGAAAGCAGCCCAGCCACCTGCCTGTAAGCCACTGGCCCTCGGGGCATACTTCTGCTCTAAGCCAGCACACTGATGCCACACTCACATTCTCCTTATTCTCATCCTGGTCCATCAGCTGAAAGACATCATGGTCAAGAGAATCGGAATGGCTCCTCTTCAGAGCTGGACTACACCCCAAGAGCTTCAGCTGTCAAAGTGAAAGAAGGAATTAAGGTACGTAAGTGAAAATTCAATGGTAACTCAGTTCTCAAAATGAAAAAAGGATGGGGGGGGCGGGGAGCCTTATTCCTCACACACTGCAGTAAATGTGGCCAGGGCTCCACCTTGCTAGAAGGTAGAATATAAGTTCCCACCACATGGCTTTGCACCTAATCCCACAAAGTCTACAGGTCTCTCAGCAGGGATTTAGGGTTGCCAAATCATGCCCCTCATAATATCATTTACATAGAAAGGAACCCCTCCTGGTTTGATAAAACTGATCATTATTAGAGACGGTGGAAAAAGGCAGTTATTGAAGATGCTTTTAGGAATATCTGAGTGCTTTTGAGTCTAAAGAAAAGTAGTCTTCATAGTCTAAATTAATGTCTATCAAGATTACACTGGTAGCTAGGGGCAGATAACAGGTACTAGTTCAAAATATGCAAGGGAACTAACTTACAGGTAGGGGGTTTATTCTCCTCATGGGATTCTCAAGGCTGCAATGAAATCAGAAGGTAAATAATGAGAATAGAGCAGAGGTAGGCATATCAGCAGAATACAGTGTCCTGTCTATACTTTGAGGGGTTGTCAAACATTCCCATTTTAGGTAAGATGGAAGAACAGATTTCTGAAGTTATCCTGTTTTCACAAGTACTCCAACACTGGGCTCCAAGGTTAAAAAAGCAAGCCCAAGGTCTTCTCTTAAAATACACATATTCTCTTAAGGCTATGATGTCAGAGGGTAGGGCAAGGGTTTGGGCGAGACTCAAACAGAACACCAAATTACAGCTAAAACAAAGGAAGGGAGGTTCTGAAAACTGCTGACACGACGACTAGTTCTCATTAAGATACCAGACTGTTGCCTGGCTGGGCGTGGCTCAGCGGTTGAGCATCGACCTAGGATCCCGGAGATCAGGGTTCGATTCCCAGTCAGGGCACATGCCTGGGTTGTGGGCTAGGCAGCTGATCAATGACTCTCTCATCATTGATGTTTCTATCTATCTCTCTCCCCCTCCTTTCCTCTCTCTGAAATCAATAAAGATATGTTTTAAAAAAAAAAAAGATACCAGACTGTTTATAGGATCCAGGAGTCTTACTAGAGACAACTAAATCCAGAGCATGATGAACTTCATCAAGAAATTAAGAAAAGTTTTTTCTAAGTACAAACATTTAAAGGCACTGAATACATACTTTTCTTTGCTATCCAAGGGCCCAGGAGAATCCAGACAGAAGCCTGTGGGAAACAAAAACATCTCTTAGGAAACAGTACATGAAATACCATTTTGTCACTAAAATAAAATTCCTAGTACTGTTTTCCTTTAGGCCAGTCAACACAGATGGCCTGCACTTTATGCCAAAAATGAAATCGAGTCCCTATGTGATTGCTGAAAACTTAATATTTGCCCAAGTCTTAATATTTTCATGGTGTATCTACTAACCCCCTCGCTCCTGACTGAGGCTCCCCCTTACCACACTGCCACAAAAAGTTTCTAGATGAAAGTGCATGTTTCAGCAAATGCCAAGTATTGTCCCCCACACAACAGGCAGGTGATAGAAGTCGAGGACTAAAAGAATACCTGAATCGGTCGACTCTGAGGAGCCCATTCTCTGCAGACTGCTGCTCTTCACCTCCGGCGGCTGTTCATATACACTGAAACCAAGAGAAATAACCCTCTGTGTTTCTAGGCCATAACTGAAAGGTCACTTACAGGAGACAGGCCGTGAGGTTATTAGCAAGTTGCCAGGCTGCCATCAATCATCATTACCTCAAGACCACACCACAGAACACCCAAGCAGTTAGGACTTAGACATAAAAGATAAGAAGGGAGTGGGCGGGCAGGGATGGCCTGGTCACACTGCAAGGAGGGGATGACACCATGAATGGTGGAGTATTTCCTGAAGTGAGAGCATGTGTTCTATGTAGGTCCTGTGCTAGGAGCAGGAGTGAGAACCGACTAGGACAAGTTTCTGCTTTTCAGAGTTTGGAACACCTACAGGACATGTGCTTACTTAGAAAACGGGGTGTCCAAGGTTGGAGGGGGAGCAGCTTCACCACAAACACTCCGGGATGCATTTTTTGTGGTTGCTATGAGAAGCCCAGGGAATTTCGAGTATGGAAAGTTGAGTAAAAAGGCCGGGCCTTAGGAAGGCATCGGGGTGGACATGAGGAATGTGCACAGAGCGAGGGATTAAGATGGTTTTGCACAAACCCCAGAAGAGAAAATGCCACGTCCCTTTGTTGAGAAGGAACAAAGCTCACAGGAAACTAGGATCCTGCAAGATGGTTGGGCAAAGGGTGGAAGTGGGAGCCTCGGAGGGCTTGCTTTTCCCCCGTGGCGGTGGATGCCAAAGAGCTTCCTGGGACAGGGACAAGGCGTACAAGGCAGGGGAATCCGAAAGGGGTGGCGAAGGTGGGGGGCCGGGGCCACCCCCACCCCTACCGGGCCTGGCTCGGGGCTGACGGCGGCCCTGGAGGGTCGGAACGGCCTCTCCCGCCCAACATTCCGCCTGGGGGGAGGGTGCACATGGCGAGCCCCCCGCCTGGCTGGGCCGCCCCCGAACGGCGGACAAGTCTGGCCCTCCTCCCGGCCCGTTTCCCGGCCTGATCGCCCCGAGAGCCGTGTGCGAGGTCAGAGGCCCGCGGAACCCCTCGTCTGTTCCTCCTTACCTCCCCAGTCCCTGCAGCTGATCCATGGTGACCGTCAGATTGGTGACAGGCGACAGGCCCCCGGCGGCTGGCGCGCCGAAAAGCGCCTTCACGACGGGCGGCGGCGCGGGAGGGGGGCTGCAGGCGAAGAGCAGGCGGCGGCGGTGCGGGGGCTCGGGGCCCAGTTCCATGGCCGCGCCCGGCCTCCCAGGGCTCCGCTGCCTCTTCCTCCGCCGCTGCCCACAGGTCAAACGCAAACACGCCCCGCGGTTCCGGGACGCGGCTGCCGCGGAGGAAGCGGCGCGGACGCACGGTGCTTCCCCTCACCCCGCGAGGCCAGCGGGCGGGCGGGCGCCGGCAACCTGAAGATTAAATCCAAACAAACGCGGCGGGTCGAGGAGGGGGAGCGGCCAGAGCCGAGAGGCAGCAGCCCGGCCTCACACGCTCCTCGCTTTCCTCTCACCGCCTTGCCCAGCCCGGGAGCTCCGAGAACCCAGCGGACTTTCACCTGCCTCCCGGGCTGTCGCTGCGAAGAAGGCCTTTCGCGGTAAGAGCTGCTCTTTGGGGCCCGCCGCTGCCCCGCCCCCCTTTCCTAGTTGGCGCCAAACGGAACCCACCAATCAGTAAGCAAGTCTTCCCCCTCGATCCCGAATGGCAGCTCGGCTGAACCATTAGGAGGCGGAAAAGGGGGCGGCTCGCGGGACTCGGCGAGGTCAGCGGCTCTCCGAAAGGGGCGGGGCCTAGGGGAGACCCGAGCCGAGCCGAACGGGAGCGAGCTCAGAGGTCAATGAAAACTCCCAGCAGCACCTGCGAGGCGCGGTCGAGACCGAATGGCCGCTCTCGGCCCGTTGCATGCTGGGGAACGTAGTTCCCAGCTCCCGCGCGCCCGCGGGGTCGCTTCCCGCCCCGGTTGGGCTACAGCTGCATCGCCCCTGCCCGGCGCCCCCCGCGCCGAGGGAGTGTGAAGGCTGCAGAGGCCTCCCGGGCCACTGGAGCCAGGCTGAGCCCCGCCGTACAGGACTGTGGGCCCCTCTCTTCCGCCCGGGCCTCCACGCCCCGATTTCATCAGGAGGGAGGGAGGGAACCGAGCGCCCCTCGGCCTGTGGGCGCTGCCCTCCGAACCCCGGGGCCCAGCTCCCGAGCGCTAACGCTCACCTAGCCGGCGGTTCAGGGCCCTGCGGCCGAGCTGACCCGCCGAGCTGGCCGCGGACGGCACGCACGGCACCTGCACCCGGCCATGCGGCGTGGGCTGCGGGGTTCGGCATTCTTCGCTCCCCTCCCTCTTAGCTCTTACTATATTTTCTGAGACTCTTTCCCCTCTCTCCCATCCTTTCGTATCCGATTGGGAACTCCTAGATAGCACTACTTTTAATTCAGTAACAGCTAACACATATAGTAGTGCTTATGTGCCATTCTTCCAAGTGCCTTATCTATATTATTATTTTTTTTCTTTAAAGGTTGAAATGTTGAGGGTGACTTTTATTATGTTTGGGGCCATCCTAATTGGGAAACAGCCAAAGGAAAAGCACAAGTTAGCCAAATCCTTCTCCCCAGCAAGCCCTGGAGTAGCAGGGTGGGAAGGAGGGGCCTGGCATTGGGAATTGGGAAGCCTGAGTCTTACCTGAGTCTGCTTTGGGTCAGAGGTCAACTCGTTCATTCATTCAGTCTCTACTGAGAGCTGACCGATTTGCTGGATCCAAACCTCCAAGGCCAATACTTCCTTGGAAAATGCTGGAATACCCTCCTCACGCCCGTGCCCACTTCGCTCAGCTAACACCCCCCCTTCCCCAGGAAAGCTCTGAGCTCAGACACCCTGACGGGCACATTCCCGTTATTACCCATCCACTCTCCAGGCACCACAGGATTACTTTCTTCTGTGATTACTTAATCGGGTGAGTTCACCCAAATGCCTATAAACTCAAAAGGGTGAGGACCCTGCCTTTCCTTTTCTCTGCTCTAGTACCACCCAGTGCCTGCCTGACTCGGGGGACCCCTCAGTACATGCAGATTGAATACATACTGCAAAGAAAAAGTGTGAATGTTTTGAGAGTGTTTAAGAAGGGAGCCTGCTCTGGCCTGGTATGTCAGGATGCCTGAGGAAGAACCCGGGTTAAATCCTTAGGTTGGGGAGGCTCTGAGGCTAGGTGTCTCCTGTGTGTGGATGAGAGAAGTGGGAGAAGAGGAGCCTGGGGAGGGCCTAGACTCCGCAGGGCCTTGTAGACCACATTCTGGAACTTGAACTCTATATCTCTCAAGGGCAATGGGAAACCCCATTGAAAGGCTTACATTTACATATTAAAAAGATAACCCTGACCCCGCAGTGGAGAGTTGAGGAGAGAGCAGCCATGGTAGAGCTGGGGGACCAGTTTGGAGGGCATCACAAGGTCCTACTGAGATGGTGGACTTGAACTAGGGAGGCTGTGATGCAGAGGAGAAAAGTAGGCCTCACTTGCCACCTGGGAGCGGTGAGAGAGGTGCATTAAACTGTGCTGCTCAGTGAGGTACCCCAGCAGCCTAAGCCTTCAGCAGCTTTAATCTCCTTTGGAAAGTACCCCAGCTCAGTGAGGTATCCTTGCTCCTCCCTGCCACTCCTTGGCGACCAGGAAAACTTGGCTTTTAAATCCTCATTACGTATTGCAGTGCCCTGTATATTTTGTTTGGAGAAGGGATTCCCCTTTGTTAAAAGCAAAAAATAATAATTTTTAAATTTCCCATTAATTTAGATTTATTTTCTACAGAAAAAGAAACATTCCTGATTTAATGCTTTGCAGGTGCCCATTCTCCTTCCAGAGCGAAGCCAGCAGGCTTAAGACTAAAAGCTTTGGCTCGGAACACCAGTTCCTTACACCCCCTCCCACTCAGAAGCCCCAGCTATTTACCCCTCTCTGTTGTCATGGTTCCCAGGGTCTGTGGTGCCCACCCCCACCCAGTCCACTATTTCAAATACTTTTCTCCATTAAACCTCTGAAAAAAAATTTCCCTCTCCTTTTTTTGGCTAGTTTGATACTGGACTCAACCTCCCTGTTTTTGCATGCATGCATTCATTCAACAAATGGTTATTCATTGTTCACTAGGGTAAACCTAGTGCTTGAAATAAAATCCCACCATTCCTACCCTGGGGGGGTCACCTCTGCCAAATACTCTCGCAGAGCATTCCTTATAATAATGATAATTGCTATGGTTTGTGCGGGGTTGGTGGGGCCTGGAGGAGGAGCACGAGATGGAGATGGGAAGGCTGGAGGGGAGGGAGAGGGAACACTTTCCAAAGGAGATTAAAGCTGCTGAAGCTTGAAGGCTTAGGCTGCTGGAAAAGGGGAACGGGTGGGGTGAGGCGGGGTGCTTTGTAAGGAGAGGAAAGAACCCAAGGAAGCCGGGTATCCAGAACAGCACTTTCTGGGAACTACTGAGTCAGAACGGGCACCTGGGAATGGTTGTGAGGGACCCAAGTGGGAGGAAGGGGACAGTTTTTGAAGGACTTAGAGCTCCCTGAAGGGTTTGGCCTCAGCCTGGAGATAGTGGAGGGTGTGGAGAGTGGGAGATAACAAGATCAGAGCTGCCTAAGGGTGAATAGTAGGGGAGTGGGGAAGGCTGAGGAGGGAGAGGGCCATCCAAACAGTCTTGGGTGAGACAGCCAGAGCCAAGGGTGTGTGTGTGTGTGTGTGTGTGTGTTAAGCAATAGGAGGAAGGGAGGGCCTGGGAGTCCAGGGAGGCAGAGCTCACCTGATTTCAGTAGCTGAGGGCTGAGGTGTGGGGGAGGAAGAGGGAGCAATCTCGAATGATTCCTAGGTAATGACTTAAGCACCTGGGTGGATGGCACCATTATTTCAACAATAGGCCACACAGTCCTTGGAGGAATTTGATGAACTCAGTTTTGTGCTTGTGTACTGTCTGGGGTTGGCACTCAGGAGAAAGGTTTGGGATTTATTAGCTTGAGGATGGTAATGTCCACTGAGGGTGTGCAAAGAGTGTTTTTGTTTTAGGAGACTGGATCTGGGGAGCACCAGCATTGAAGCCTGGATGTAGCAAAGGAGCCCATGAAGGTGGTACTGGGGAAGGAACCAGAAGGGAGGGAGTGGCCAGTCTGTGGTTCAGAGGTGCACTGAAGGTGGCCAAATGGAGGTTATGTTGAGTGTGCGGGGAGGTGGGAATTGAAGTAGCCACAGGAGCACTCTGGGAAGGCAAGAGATGGCACTGAAGGTATAGTACAGTTCATAAGTGCACCAAAAAGCACTTCAACAAATGTTCCTTTTAGCCCCAAGCAGACATCAATCCAAATGCCAGTTGTCCGTAGAATAGGTAACTAGATGTTCTTTTATACAGCAATGAAAAGAAAGAACACTCTGGATGACACTCACAATTGATGTTAAGCAAGCCAGACACAGAAGAGGACATGCTATTTCATTCCACTGATATCAAGTTAAAAAAAATAAAAAGTCCTGCTTTTTAAAAAATATGTCTTTATTGATTTCAGAGAGAGGAAGGGAGAGGGAGAGAGAGAAACATCAATTATGAGTCATTGATCTGCGGCCTCCGCCCCCCCCCCCCCCACGGGGAATCGAACCTCGATCTCCTGGATCCTCAGTCGACACTCAGCCGCTGAGCTTTGCGGGCCGGGCTGAATGGTACACTTCAATGAAGTGCTTGTTATTAATAATAAAACAACCTTCCCTTGACCCCACTCTATTCTCCAGCCATATTCCTTCCCTTCACAGTAAAACTCTGAAAAAGTTGTCTCTAATTTCTCTCCCCCCATTTTCTCTTGAACCCAACCCAATCAGACATCCCACCTCCCTACTCCACAGAAAGGGCCTTTGGCAAGCTCTCCAGGGGCCCTGATTATGCTGAATCCAGTGACCAAATCACACTCCCTGTCTTGCTCTGCCCAGCAGCCATCTGTTATGGCTCTGGATACAGTAGCTCACTTCCTTCTAGAAACACTTGCTTCGCTTGGGTTTCAGGATACCACTCTCCAGGCTTTCCCCCTCTCCAGCTGCTCCTATAGCGAGGCCATGAGGGAGGAGCCATTTGTCCCCTCGAGGGTGGGGACCAGGCATATAGAGAAGGAGCAGCGTTGGGCCCCCCGGGGTAAGCTCTTCTGGGCATCACGACTGTTCCCAGTAGCAGCTCAGAGCCTGGCTGAGGGATAGGGGAAAGTTTGCAGTGATGGTCACCCTGAAGTCAGAGGCTTGAGAAGGGCCTCTGAGAAGCCATGCTTCCCCACACACTCCTCCTAGGAAGCCGGACTGGACTTAAGCCTTGGGGTGCTGAGCAGGTCCCTAGAGTCCCTTTTCTCTTCTGAAAGGGTTGAGGACTTTTCTGCCACTCTTCCCCCAGGAGGCCGCCAGAGGGCGCTCGATCCCCAGCCGAATATGCTGGAAAGACCTGAGGAATGTTGGGAGAAGAGCCGTGCCGGGCTTGGGAGCGCAGAACAGGGATGTGAAGTACAGCGTAGGGGAAATATGCTGCCTTTATATTTTTTATATTCGATAATATTGTAATAACTGCGTACGGTGTCAGATGGGGTACTATCATTGTCAGGGCGATCACGTCATAAGTTATATAAATATCTCATCACTATGTTCTACACCTGAAATGAATATAATGTTGTATGTCAACTGTAACTGAAAAATTACAAAATTATATTAAAAAAGGAAAAACAGAATGTACCCCAGTTGTTGGGGATCTGTCTCCAGAGCCTTTTGCAGGGTGGGACGTGCTCAGGGCCAGGACCCCCAAACCTGTGCTGTTCATCTCTGCTGGCTCTTTCTCTTATGTGTCAGCTTCTTGACCACTCTTGGCCTCAGTTTTACCCCTCAAGGGAATGGGAGGAGTGATTGCTGAGCAGTCTGCCCAAGAGAGAACAAAGCAACTAGTGTAAATGCCTTTCAGAAGCTTGAGATGAAGTATACTGGAGAAATGTGAGGGGTGGCGGATCCTTGCTGCCCCTCACCCCGGCCCTGTGATCCTGTAACACTGTTGAATGGGAGCACTGCCCTCGTGTACACTCCTGCGCTGCGCGCCCAGCGCTGGGTGAGGTGATTCTGCCAGAGGTGATTCCCCAGCAGGTGGAGGTGATGAGGCCTGAGTTAGGTCAGAGGCAGAGGGCAGGGAACGGAGGCCACTGGGGCGGTAGGGAAACTGCGGGTGGCTGGTGGGGCACAGCACCCAAGTGCAAGCTGTAAGGAGGGCTCAGCTGCTGTCCAGGACCTCTGACTTCAGAGGGAGGACCCCAAGAAACCTCACTGAATGTACTGGGAAGAGAGGAAGCACTTTGTGTTGGAGACCAGCAAGGTGGACCTGTGGTATCATTGCCCTACCCCAGTCTTTCTCAATCCCTGGGCCTCTGGGAGGTAAAATTGTTCCTGGGGTTCCTTCCCATCCTGGTTGGGTTATAGCCTCTTGTACCAGCTGGTTGACAAATGCCCACATTCGGCAAGATGCTGGAGTGGGGAGGGGGGTTTCAGGACTTAACCCTATTCAGCCCTGAGCAATGCCCGCCCTGGAGGGAGTTGGGGCTGGACCCATTCCAATCCTTTGAGCCTAAAATCCAGACTCCAAGGCATGCCCAGGTTGGTGGGGCTGGACCCGGAGATGCACAGCGGGACGTGGTAAGGACTCTGAAAAGGCAGAAGGTTGGGGTCCAACCCTGGCACTGAGAGGGTCTGTGGAGGGAGGTGGGGGTTTAAGTGCAGAACAGGATGGGGAAGAGCCCAGGCTCAACCAGCCTGGGAGTGAAATAGAGGGGGATTGGGAAAGGTGGGAGCCCCAGCTTGCAGGGGAGGTGATGACAACACTCTTGCACCAGCCTCTGCAGGGCCTTCTGCTCCCAGCTCTTGGGCTGCTCTGTGCTCTTTGCTGGGTTAGAATGGTCCAGCCTAAGTATCTCAAGGTTTGGCTACTGTAGCCTCCAAGATCCTGCCCAGTGTGAGCTGGCTTCTCTTTCCCTCTCCCCTTTGCCTCCTCTCTCTCCCCTCTCCCTCCAAGCAAAACCCCAGGAGGCCAATCCAGATGGGCCACTCTGGCAGCTGGCTCCCTCCTCTCCCTGTCGGTCATGCCTGCAGCAGTTTGAGTTGGGTTCACACTCACGGGCACTGAGAGGGCCTGGCAGGGCAGAATTTTTCAGAGGAAATCCCAGCTAGTGAGCTGCCTGATGCCAGAGTCTAAGGTCCTGGCCAGCCCTTGGGGGCAGCTTGCTGCCTGTTGATCATAACGGCTGCTGTTTATGGAACATCAGTTATGGGCCAGCCATGTCCCAAGTTCCTTACCTTCTTTACTCTTTTATCAGATCTCATCCTTTACCACCACCTGAGAGGCCGGGCGTTCCAAGGCCAATTTTACAGAGAGGGAAATGGAGGCACAGGGAGGGTAGGTAGCTACTTGCCCAATAGTACACAGCAGATAAGTGACAGAGCTAAGGCCTGAACTTGGACACTCTGACTCCACTGCCCACGCCCTTGGCCACTCTATGGCCTGGCCCTCATCAAACCAGCTTCCCCAGAACCTGTCCCTTCTGTCCCCACTTCCAGGGACAGAAGACCCACTTTCTATCTATCTATCTATCTATTTATTTATTTATTTATTTATTTATTTATTTATTTATTTATTTTAGAGAGAGGAAGGAAGAGAGAAAGAAACATCAATTTGTTGTTCTACTTATTTATGCATTCATTGGTTGCTTCTTGTGTTTGCCCTGACTGGGAAGTGAACCCGAAACCTTAGCATATTAGGGTGAGGCTCTAACCAACTGAGCAACCCAGCCCAGGCTCTGCTACATTCCTTATAACTTCTTGTGAGGTAGGGGAAGCATTGGTCATGCATGAACTGGAGTGGCATTGCCACCATAGCTTCACGGTCACCTCAGGCTGCGTATCTGCACGACCAGCCGTATGAGGTTCCAATGACAGGCCCACCTTCAACCCGAGTGATGTGACCTTACCCTTGTCATCCTACCCTGGCAGTGACAAAAAGGATGGATGGAGGGTAGGGGCCTGGGGCATAGAGGGGCGTAGGAAAGCATGGTCTGGGGTGGAGGCAGAGAGCAGAGAGGGTCATCATCCCGGCCCTGGCCTCCTCCAGGGGTTCTGCAACAGAGGGGCACAGGGGAAGGCGGGCACCGACCAGGTTCTGAGCTGGGATTTTATTGGGTTGGGTCAGAACAATCCACAGTCAATGGTTCAGGAAGGCCTGAGATGGAGGACGGCAGGAGGGGAGTGGTTAGCAGAGCTAGCTCCAGGTGCTTGGAGCCATCTCAGAAAGCCTTGAACGGCTTGGCCGGCGTGGCTCAGTGGTTGAGTGTTGACCTAGGATCCAGGAGATCGCAGTTCAATTCCCGGTCAGGGCACATGCCCAGGTTGCGGGCTCGATCCCCAGTCGGGGTGTGCAGGAGGCAGCCGATCAATGACTCTCTCATCATTGATGTTTCTCTCTCTCTCTCCCTCTCCCTCCCTCTCTCTGAAATCAATAAAGACTTTTAAAAAAAAGAAAGAAAGCCTTGGACACATGCATCATTCAGAGTGACTTCTTTAGCTGCATCATATGAAATTCATCTTCTGGAAGAATTTTCATAGGCTTCATTGGCTCACACAGGCTGGGGGAAGGGGAGTCAGAGAGGGTTGGATTAGCCAGGGCTAGGGCCTTGGGGCTGGGAGAGTAGGATGGTCCTGCTTAGGGTCAAGGTCTAGTATCTCCTCTCTCCTAGGAGGAGGGCCAAGTGTGGAGAGTCCAGAGGAGACTGGCAACAAAGAGATGCCCCAGACTGGCCATAAGGCTTTGGGGACTGCTCAGCCCTGTTCTTGTCTTGCTAAGTGACCCTAAGCATATCACTTAACCTCTCTGAGCCTCTGAGAAGATGCCTCAGGGCTGGGGAGAGTGTAGAGGCCCCCAGGATGCCTGTTGAGCAAGGGACAGTCCAGCCCTTGTGCTCCCCCAGGAAGTCTGGGGGTGGGCTGTGCTCCGTGGACCAGTGCAGCCCTTGGGCTCTTCAGGCTCCGGGGCTTTGGACAGGGACCTGGAGAGGGAACAGAGAGAGGAGGCCAAAGTGGGCCTCGTTCTGGAGGGGGAGGCATCCCGGAGTGGGAGAGGGGCCGCCAGCATCTGCCTCTCAGAGCCCTCAGCTCCGCTGCCACACTGTGACTGCTGGGTCCAGCACTCCAGACACGAGGTGAAGAGCTTTTCTGTTTCTTTTTTTTCCTTTCTGATCTGAACTCACCTAGAATCTTCCAATCACCTTGTTAGTGAGAAGAGACAGTATGAAAAAGGCAAGCTGGGGAGAGACTCCCCTCTCCCTCCCCAAGAAACGGGGCAGCCATAGCTTTTAAGGGTCTGAGTCAGCTTCCCTGCCTCACATAGGATACCCACCCGCATGTATCGGCCTTGGACAGGGCTCAATCCTGGAAGCTGGGAAGCCTGGCCCCTGTGCTGTGGCCCAGAGAGGGCAGGCAAGTCCCCTGGGTCCACAGCTCTGATTTGCATCAGAGGGCCTGCGGAAGCCACGGAGGCTCTGGCTGATTCCAAGTGAGAGGAGTCTGCAGTGTTGGCCGAGGCAGAAAGTCCCCTTTAGCCAGTTGGAAAGGGGCTCTGAATGTGCTGGATCAGACCTAGAGGGACACAGAATTGGGCAGGTCACATGCCCTAGTCTACAAACTAACACTGATACCTCCTTCTTTCCTGGTTTGGCTCCTTGGGGACCCTGAAGCCAGAAAAAAAGGTGAGGGATCCAGGAGTGATCTTAGGGGTCCGATGTCCTGGGATGACCCTCCTCTCAATCACTATAAATAGCCCCGATGTGCAAGCCTGGCTTGATCAAGAGCCCACTGGGGCAATACCAGGACTGTGAAAGCAGGTTGCACACAAGCCCGTTTCTCCTTCCTTCTCCCAAAGCTGAGTGTGCAACCAGCAGCATTCTTCCAGGCTGCCGCCTTCCGAGGTGCCCTGTCCAAGCCCCAAAGAGTCCCGCAGGTCAACAGAGGTCAACAGCTACACCAGGCCTCATGCCACACGGCCATTCACAGGAGAGCTGGGACTGCAAGTTTCCTCCTGACCTCTGAACCCCGTCCATCACTTTGCCTCTTATCTCTCCCAGCAGTGCTCTCTCCACTCCCAGCACCAGCCACCCCAGCCTCGTGTCTCAACTAGAACACTAAACAGGGAGTCATGTGGGGTCAAATCAGAGGCTTCCTGAAGGCTGTGGGAGCAGAGAGAAGGCTGCCATATCTGGTTGGAGGTCAGGGAAAGCTTCATAGGTAGAAGGGCATGCCAAGCAGAGCGGGGAAAGAGCAGGAGGCTCAGAGGGCAGTGAGTGGTGGGGTGTATGTGGCAGCCTGGCACCTGGGGCGTGCAGGACTAAGGGTGAGGGCAAGGGGGAGAGACAAGACTCCAGGCCCTGATGCCAGTCTGGGTGGCGGGGGTGGGGGTGGGGGTGGCATTCCTGAAGGCTGGGGTCGAAATGGCCAAAGCAGCAGTTGAGAGGAGCTTCTAGACAATGGTGTGGCAAGTGGCCTGCGGTGCAGGGAGAGCCTGGAACCTGGAGAAGGTGGAGTTGGGAGGCTGTGGCTGCACTTCAGAGGAGAGAAGATGGTGGTAGGAGCCAGGGCAGGGGAGGTGGGGAAGGGCCGAGGAGAGTGTTCCCAGGAGGAAGGAGGGGCAGGCAGGGTGCTCCCCAGGCTTTCAGCTCAGGGCTTGTGCAGTGGCACCTGGAAAAACAACAGGCCAGGCGGCCTGGGGACAGCCAGGACTATTCATGGGAGTCTTGAACTCAGAGATACTGACCAGCTGATGTCCATGATAACTGATGTCCTGAGAGAGGCTGTCCCCAGGGAGATGTGAGGACTGGGAAGAGAAGCTGCCCAGGATCACACTCTTCATACAAAGGGAAAAGTCCTAGGAGGAGACTGAGGAGGAGCCCTGCCACCAGGGCACAGAAGAGTAGCCTCAGGGAAGAATGGGGTGGAGGTGGTTTCAGGCGGACAGAGGGGCCACCAGTGCCTGGGTAGATAAAGACAAGGCTTGAGAATGGCCACTGGACCCAGTGAGGGCTGGCCAGCCTGCAGTAGCCTTAAGTGTGAGAGGGAGCAAAGGAGTGGGTGAGTGCAGTTGTAGATAACCCTTCCTCAGGCTTGGCTGGGAGGGGCCAGGGCAACAGGCCACATCTGGTGGGTGCTGGGGACATTTTTATTTTATTTTACTTTATTTTAAATTTTATTATTTTTTTAATCTTCACCTGAGGACATGCTTAGAGAGAGGAAAGGAGAGAGAGAAACATCCATCAGTTGCCTTCCGTTTGTGCCCCAACCAGGGATTGAACCCACAACCTAGGCACGTGCCTTGACTGGGAATCAAACCGGCAACCTTTCGGTGCACAGGATGACAACACTCAACTAACTGAGCTACTCTGGCCTGGCTGGGGACATTTTTAATGTTGTTTTTTTTTTAAATCCTCACCCGAGGATATTTTTTCCATTGATTTTCAGAGAGAGCAGAAGGGAGAGAGAGAGAAACATTGACGTGAGCCAGGGCTGGGGATTGAGCCTGCAACCCAGGTGCGTGCCCTTGGCTGGAATCGAACCCGAGACCCTTCAGTCCGTGGGCTGACGCTCTAACCACAGAGCCAAACCGACCAGGGCTGGGGCCCTTTTTAGACTGAAAAGCAGTAGAGAAGAACCCAGGAGAGGGGACAGAGGGAACGAAGCCCCTGAGCTGACTGAGGGCTGGGCTGGAGGACGGGCTGGGGTGGTGCTGGAAGCCTCCGCGGGACTGGTGGCGGGTGAGGCTCGAGTCTAGCTGGAGGGTGGTCGCTGTTCATCTAGTCTTCGTGCCCATGGGTGCCGGGCAGCGCCTAGGCCTGAGCCTTTAGTGGGACGCCGGGGGACCCACCGCGAGGAGAGGGATGTTGGCCGCCACCCTGGCTCCCTTCCTCTCCCGGGACTCAGCGCTCCTGACTGACCCTGCCCCAGCCCGCCCGCCATGCCAGGCAGATGGGGAAACCGTTTCTTCCCCTCGCGCAGGGCAGGGCTCCCCCGTCCAGCAAGCCCTGTGAGGCAACGGGGCTGAGGCAAGGCCAGCCGCGCCCTGGCGGGTGGCCAGCGATGGCGCAGGGCAGGCTTGTGCAACAGGCCCAGGCTGGGCATAAAAGAGGGGTGCGTGCTGGGGAGGCAGACTCCGGCACCATGGAGGCCCAGGGGGCCAGCCTGCACGGGGGGCGCTGGGCGCTGTTGCTGCTGCTGCTGGGCCTGGCGACGCCTCTGGCCACTGCCCAGGTGCTCAGCCAGGAGGAGGCCGCGCTCCTGGCCGTGGAGGAGTTCAACCGGAACTCCTCAGAAGAGAGCCTCTACCGCCTGCTGCAGCTGGACCAGCAGCCCGACGGGGTGAGCGGGGGCTCGGGGGGAGGCTCTGCCCTGCTGCGCTCGGCCACGCCGCTTGGCTTCTGCTGGGCCTCATCAGAAAGGCCACCCTCCCTTTCAGCGGGATCCTGCCTCTCCCAGGAAACCTTCCCAGAGCTGTGTCCCCTTCCCGACGGTAGCTTCCTGCCTTAGAATCGATACTGTGCAAGGAGGTGCCCCCCACATTCAGGCTTCAGGGACTTCTGGGGGTTCCAGGGGCAAGAACGGGGCCATTGGGCCTGGAGTGTGACTCCCCTGCTTTAAGTTTTCCCCGCACTCCGCTGTCTCCCACACAGGGAAGGGCTCTGCTCAGCCTGAGGTTCCAGGGGCAATGTCTTTCCTCCAGGACGCCCCTGATTCCCCTCGATACCCCCAGAGCTTGTCTGCGGTCTGCCCCTGCTCTCCGTATGCTTGCTGTGGGCAGGAGTGGGCTCTGCCCTGCCCACCTCTGTATCCCGGCACCAAACCCAGCGCCAGGAACACAGCAGGGGCTGTGAAAGGCTGTTCTTTAGGTGGGGTGTGTGTTGGGGGGGGGGAGACAGGGGAACAGATCAGAGAAAGCAAGCAGGGGCTCAGTCCTGGTCTCCCCACTTTCTCTCCTGGCCAGGACGAGAACCCAAACACCCTGAGGCCTGTGAGCTTCGTGGTGAAGGAGACTGTGTGCCCCAGAAGGACGCAGCTGCCGCCTGAGCAGTGTGACTTCAAAGAGAACGGGGTGAGGTTGGGGGCAGGGGTGCCTCCCAAGATGCTGAACAAGAGGCCTCTGGGGAACGTTTCAATATACTGGGCTGAGGCGGGAAGGTTATAGCACAAACTCTCCCCTGTTTAGCTGATGAAAGAGTGTGTGGGGCTAACCACCCTGGACCAGAAAAAAAGCTACTTTGAAGTCAACTGTGTGGAGGTGAGTGGCCCCTATGAGTTGTGGGGGCCAATGGGTGTGGTGTGTGGAACATCCTATGGACCAATTAGCCATCCCGGGCAGAGAAAGCCCCTCCTACCCTGGGCTCCTCCCTCAGCCTGAGCCCTGGCTCTCCAGGACCGGCTCTGCAGTCCCTTAGAGCTCAGTGGCTCTCAAAGTGCGGCCCACACCTGGGAACTTGTTAAATGTGCAAAATTTCAGGCCCCATTCAGACCTGCTGACTCAGACTCTGGGGTGAGGCCCAGCAGTTTGTATTTAACAAGACTTCCAGAAGATTCCAGCTGAAGTTTGAGAGCCACTGACTTAGAGTAATGAGCTTTCAGCCCATGCTCCATCTCAGCTTTGCTGGGATGGGCCGTGTGACCTTGGCAGCCACTAGCCATCTCTGGGCCTCAGTTTCCTCATCTGTTTATGGGTATAGGGATTCAACCACATGCTTCAAAGGTCACAGCGGGAGGGTGAACTGGGGCCCCAAGGTTCCTAGGGTGGCCCAGGAAGGGGGATGTCTCTGTGGGAGGGGTCTTGACCCTGGGTCCAGCCCCCACAAGGAGCCTGTTTTCTCCTGATGCACAGCTCAAGGATGTGAAATTGAGAGGGCTGCTGGGCGGACTCTTACGGAAAGGAGGACGGAAGATTGGTGAAGGCATTGAGGGATTTGGCAGGAGAATCAAGAATTTTTTTTCAAATCTTTCACCCAGGGAAGAGTCCTAATAGTCTGTTTTGTCCTGGCTCCGGCTTCTGGACTCTGAAAAATAAATTCTTGTGAAAGCAACTTTCTCCGGCCTCAATTTCACTTGTCTTGCCTTCTCCCAGTTACCACAACGAAGTCTGGGAGGCCCTGTGTGTGCGCACCATGCGCACGTGTGCGGGCAAAACCCAGGGATGGGTGGGGACAGCTGTTCCATTCAGGAGAGCATGGGGTGAGGCAGAAGGACCAAGAGGCCCAGGACAGTGTCTCCATCCTCAGGGTCGATGCCCCTGCCCTCACATACCTCCCACCCTCCTCCTCGAGTACCCAGTAGGAACTTAAGGACGTCTACTCTGTGTGTAGGGCTGGGGGGGATGCTGCTGAGCTCTTCTTGCTCATATGGAGGTGACAGTGGAGGGAGGGGACAGGCATTTTGTTAAATACTCTCAGAGATGCAGTTCAGTCACATGGCTGGCTGGGTTCTGAGGTCAGCAGGGCCCATAAAGTTCTAATTCCCCTTGAAAATCTTAACTCTGTGAAAGACCCCCATACCTCTGGCTTTTCCTCTGGCACAGGGACACATCACTGTTTCTTCAGCTGGGCAGCAAATTTAAGTTTCAGGTTCGTGTTTAGGAGTCAAATGGTACAAAAAATTTTTGTATCATTAAAAACAGGAATCCTGCCCGGCCTGCATGGCTCAGTGGTTGAGCATCAACCAAGGATACAGGAGATCGAGGTTCGATCCCTGGTCAGGGCACGTGCCCAGGTTGCGGGTGCGATCCCCAGTAGGGGGTGTGCAGGAGGAAGCTGATCAATGACTCTCTCATCATTGGTATTTCTCTCTTCCTCTCCCTTCCTCTTTCTGAAATCAATAAAGATATATTAAAAAAAAAAAAAAAGTTATGGCTTCAGGTCTAGGTGCTAAATTGAGTTTTTCCCCCACAAATGCTCTCATATTGAGTCTTTTTCATCTTTATTGTTGAAAGAATTACAGATGTGCCCCCCCCCCCCCAGGAGATGGAGGTTCTGTTGAGTCTGAAATAGAGACTGTGGCTGATTCAGATCGGCCGGCTCTGACACGCCGAGCTCCATGCAGAGGGTGTGCGCACCCAAGCACAACCAGGGGAGGGCTGCCTTGGACAACTTTATGCCCCACCTCGTAGCCTCTCGGCTGCCTCCCTACCACCCTGCTGCCCCCAGGTGAAGTCAGGGAGCTCAGTCCCTTTCTCTTGGCTCCTTCCAGGAGCATCTCTGCTGACGAATGCAGGAGGCCTTTCTGGCAATGTGCAAATTTGGACCTACAAAGGAGTTTGTCTAGAGAATGCTAGACAATGGATGATGGAATCCAGTGGGAAAATACCCAGGCTCCTGGCCCCCATTGGGAGGCAGAGGACCACCAGCTAGATTGGGGCCAGCTGTCCACAGTGGTGCCCAGCTCAATACCCCATTCTCGAGTTGGCTCTCTCCTCCCTGTTTCACTCTTCCAGTCTCTACACTCCTGCTGAGATCCTAGTCTCTCCTGCCTCTCAGAAATTTTATGTTAGTGATTGTATTTCTTGTAAACCAATCCCTCTCTACTGACTTAAGACACAAAAAGTCACATGTTGTATGATTCCTTTTATATGCTAAATCCAGAATAGACAAATCCTTAGAAATGGAAAGCAGATTAGTGTTTAACGAGATGGAAGGAGTGAGGGAATGGAGAGATTACTTAATGGGCACAGAGTGTTTTCCTAGGGTTGACGAAAAAGGTTTTTTTGTTGTTGTCCCTTGAATTTGTATTTTAAACTTTGATCTCTGATCCTTAGCCCTTAAATCATACTTTAAATCTCAACCTAGTTCTTGGCCTTGGACATTGACATGATCTTTGAATTTGGACCTTGAAACTAGACATCAGATCTCAGTGATGAACCTAGATGGTCCTGGATCTTGGTCCTGACCTTAGACATGATCTTTGCTTATAAATCTGAATTTGAATCTTAAACTCGAATATGGGTCTTGAACCTGAACTTCTAAGAGAACTTGGACTTCATACCTGGACTCTGGATCTGGACCTAATGCTTAGACTTCAGACCTGGATGTGGACATGAACTTGTCTTGAACTTTGACCTACTCCTAGACATTGAACCTGAAACTTAAGACATGAATTCGACCTGCAACTTTGTACTTGACATTAGACTTGGACATTGGACCTGGACCAGGACCTGGACCTTGCTACTGTACCTTGAACCTGGAATTTGGACTTGGACCTTCTTACTCTATTTCTTCATCTCCTTTGTTGGCTTGTGCAAATACTTGTTTTCATAAATTCTATATAAATTCAAGGCTCCTCACTATTCTCAGTGATGTAGATTGTCATAGTATGGCCCCCAATAATTCACACCTCCCAATATCCATGTCGGTATGCAGGCCTTTCCCAAAGGGACTCTGGGCTTGGCCATGTGGCTTGGTTTGGCCAATGGGATGTTAGCAAACATGACACAAGCAGAAGCTTGGTAAAGCTTGTGAATGGGGGCCTGCCCTCTTAGAACCCTGAAATAACCGTGCTATGAAGAAGCTCAAAATGAAAGACCACGTTGGACCCACCTGCTGAATGCAGCCACGAGTGAGTCCAAGTGAGACCAGCGGATTCACCCAGCCAATCAACCGACACATAAGAACAAATCATTATTCTCTTAAGCCACTAAATTTTGAGGTGATTAATCATGCAGCAATTGATAACTGATGTCCTTGGCTTACAACAAAGACGTTGTAGTGGCTTTGTGCAAATCAGAAAAAAGTGAATCATAAAAACATGCCTCTACTGGACAGACACACCTTTATTCAAATAAAAGCTGCCCCTTCCTCCAGGACGCAGCCCTGTGCCAGGTGCACAGCATGGATTGGAGCCCACGCTCAGCTCTGTCACCGGGTTCCTTTATACACAACATAAGCTGTGTGTGTGTGTGTCTGTGTGTGTGTGTGGACTTCCTGGGTTTCTATACAATTCTTTCTTCACTTGGCATAGGGAGAAAGTTGGCTTTGGGACAGGTTTAATGACTCCAGTTAAGGATGGAGAGAAGGCACCTAGAGCAGGGCTCCCAGCCTTGAGGATTCAGTGGAATACTGACTTGTATTGAGGAAGACAGGCCAAATATTGCCTTACAGAGTCACTGCAGAGTCACTGAGGCAAGCGCCTCCTTGAAAAGGAATGAACAATTTTCAGCAAAAAGAGGAACCATCGTTCCTCTGAACCACCCACAAACATTCCAGCAAAGAGGTAGATAGATTCTAGAGGCAGTGGTGGTGAGGAGCTAGGCTCTCAGGCAGGTGGCGGTGCCTAGCAGAGATGGCGCCATGAGCCCCAGGCCTCCCTGGCCCTAGGACAGTGCTCTGGACAGGAGGGACAAGACAAAAGGCTTGGCCACGCCACCAGTCTTCACAGATTGCCAGGCCTGCATCAGGCTGGCCCCGGGCCTCCTGTGCCGGCTGCATAGTGGATGCCTCCCTCCGGACTGTAGAGCACAGGGCCACTGCGCCACCGAGGCTCTTCTTCCTCATACCAGCGCTGCTCACTGAAGCCAGGGAAGAAGGCTGCAATCTCCCTGCTGGCTGAAGCCACAGAGTCTGAACGAGAAGGGACTCTATCAGGGAGTGCAGTCATAATCCGGTGCAGAAACTGGAGCCTCTACTCCCGCCCGCTCCTCAGTTCTGGGACCACATCTGCTAAGACGGCCACAGAGGACCAGAATCGCAGTAGGGAAGAGAGCTCACTGGAAGGACCTGACTCTCAACCCCACCATATGGCCTGCCCCCCAACCCCCAAACCATCCTCCCTTATTTGTGCCCGTGGACCTGGGAGGCAGACTCACCGGAGCCATGGGTGGTGTTGCGGGTGTCGGTGAGGCCGAAACTCCCTCGAATTGAATCTGGGGCCACGTGGCGTGCTCGAAACACTTTGGTGGGTCCCATCAGCGTCCTCCAGAGCTGGATGGCATCCTTGTGGGCAAGGATGTAGGCTCGGAGTGGCCCACTGTGAACAAAAGGGGCATGTGTCTGGAATCTGGCCATCAGTCTAGAATAGCACACCATGAGCAGGGCGCAGATAAAGGCGCACTGTACATCCTGAGAGTTTCCTTGCCTTTCTAGCTGAGTACCAACACTGCTACCAATGATGGAAGGCTACTGCTGATGGCCAAGAAAGCTACAGAGATCAGCAGAGTTGCTAGGCAGCACTCAATAATACTCTTCTACAGTCACTGGATCAGTACCCACCATGCATCAGGTGGCCACCAGGTCAGTGTGGCTCAGTCAGAGCCCCAAATTCATGTTTCTTCAGACACTGGATGCTCATTACAACTTTAAAGAGTGGCAAGTAAAATTAACAGATTTATTTAGGTGGCAGGGGAGATATGTCTCAATAGATAAAGATGCTGGGCCCAAAAGTGGAAATACCTGGCCATGAACTCCACTAGCCGCTGATAGAAAAAACGCCCTGTGAAGAGAGAGAGAACCTTTATCAAGACACTGGTGCCCAAGAGGACTTTTTGTACTTCTGCCTCCTAACTTGGAGTAAAAACTGCTTTAGAACAAAGAACGGACCTTGGAGTCTGACATACCTGGGTCTGAATCCAGGCTCCGCCACTTACAACCTGTACAACCTGTAAGTAGGTGAGTCATGAGCTTCCCTAGCTCAGTTTCCTAATCTGTATACTGGGGATATAACAATACCTACCTCAGGGGGCTGCTGGGAGAATGAAATGAAATCATGAGTGTTAGGACAATGTCTGACAGAGTAAACACTCACTAAATGTTAACTACTGATATTAGAATATAAAACTAAGTTTCTGGTTGGGACTGTGAAGTAGGACCTTCCCAGAAAATAGGAAAGAGTTTTACAGTTGGTAGCAGACAGCCTGCCGTCATGTGTCCGGGTAAAATCTCTCTTGCACGCCGCTTGGGATAGAGAAGCCCCCCATTCAGGAGGCTGGGGTCCTACCTTCGTGCTCTTGGTAAAACCTCTGGCACTCTTCTTTCCTCCACACAAGTTCTCTCATTCGTACAATAAGGAACTTGTTGCTCAGAATCTGCTGATGAACAGCCTGGATAAGCAGCACCGCAAAGATAAAAATCAGTCAAAAGGGCCATTTGGGTGAACCAGGAGACTGCACCACTCAGACCATCGCCACACCTCTCGATAGTGGCCCTGCCTTGAACTTCTGCCCCTCTCTCTATGACGTCACACTCGATAAATCAAAAACATCACAACCTAGGTCCTGCTCTGGTCAGAAGCTTTTGAGTGCCTCCTGGTACTCATGGAATGAGGAGCCACCAATTTGTCGCGTTTTCAAGGCTGCACTTCCTCGCCCTGCACTTCCAATTCCCCAGTCCCTCCCACCCAGCCCTCCTGTGGCCCTCAGACCTACGTTCTGCCTCAGCATCTCCCTCCTGTGGAACACTTGTCCTGCTCTGGCCACTAACCAAAGGCCACCCTTCCTTTGAGGCGGGGCCTGGTCCCCACACTCACAGGCCACCTCCCGGCTCTGGTCTTCCTTTGTACCAGTGAGCTTACTCAGCAGTGCTGCTCAGCTACTGCCTACCAAACTACTGTAAGCAGAATGCTAAAATGACCCTCACCTAGCTCTACCCAGTTTCCTTCCTTAAATCTCCAGGACTGAATATCATGCAGAATGACATTATTTTACATGACATAACAAAAGGGATTTTGCAGGTGTAATTAAGGTGACTACAAACTGACTTTGCTTTAATCAAAAGGGAGATTATCCAGACATGCCTAATGAATCACATGAGCTCTTTAAAAGCAGAGCTGTACCTGGCTGGGAGCTGAAGGAGAACTCAGAGAGGTTGAAGCATCTGATTCACTGTTGTCTTGAAGCTGGAGTGGGCCTGATGAGGAGTGGCCAGCCTCTGGAGGCTGAGAGCAGTCCCTGCCTAAAGGCAAGGACACTGGGACCTCAGTCCTATACCCACAGGAACTGAATTCTGCCAACAACCCAAATAAGTCTGGGAGTGGATTCTTCCCCAAGCCCTCGAGATAAGGGCCCAGTCAGCTATATCTTGACTTTGGCCTTGTGAGACCATAAGGAAAGAACCCAGCCGAGCCTCCTGCACTTCAAATTCTAGAATTGTGAAATAATAAGTATTGTTTTAAGCTACTAAGTGTGTGGTAATTTTTATGGAGCAACAGAAAACTAATACACATATACTGTATTGAAGTTTGGTTCCTCGTGTTATTATACTGGATTCTTTCTTGTATTTTATATCTGCCTCAATTCTGCAATAGATTTTTAGTCCTCTTAGAGTCTAAGTCCACGGCTTCTAGCTTTGCCTCCATGGTATTTAGCACAGGACTCTGTCGTCAGTCTTCACAATAGGCCCTATGGCACCTAAAACAGAAGTAATGCCCAGGCATATAGTAGAGGCTTAGGATTCTTACCTCCAGAATCAGTGGGTGAGCGACTGCATCAGGCTTGATCAGGGCCAGAGTAAGCTGGAGAGCCTGAGGGCTTCGCAAGATCGAGGTCATCTCACTCCTACCATCAGAGCCGGATTAGGGACCCATCAGAGCTGCACTCCCCATCCTTCCTACTCTGGAGCCATGCAGCTCTGCAAGCTAACCAGTGCTCTCACTCCTGACACTCATAAAGCATGTGACAGTTACACAGGAAGACTGCATACATGGTTACTGTATACATGTATATATTGCTTTATATAACGGCCCATTTGTGCTCATGGGATTGAGGGAAGGGAGTGGTAGAGGGGGCACTCAGGTTGCCCTATGGAATGCATTATCTGGTTTGTGCCACTGTAAGCGTATGAGGGAGTTGTCACTCATTCAAAAGAAATTCAAGTTTAAACACTACCTCTCTCTCAAATATTCCCTCCCCTTCCTAACTGTCCATTGTGTTTTACAGAGTATTTACAACTTATACTTCTCAACAGCCGGGCCACAAGAGTTGAGTAAGTGTTTCCTCTCCAAAGGCCCTCTATCTTATAGTGCTCTCCCACCAATTCCAGAATTGGACAAGAATTGGGTTGTTGGCAGGATACCAAAAAGCTTGATGGATACATACCATCTCTTATCTACTCTTACAGATAGGTCAAGATCTTCCCTGCCCAAATCAAACCCTTTAATACACTCAGCTGTCCTCAGTGGCAAGGCTTATAGATATGCAACTCCAAGTTCGGGGACTAGTTGTAACCATGTTGTATGTGAAGCAGTTGAAACAGCACCTGGCACAAAGGTGCTTGATCAGTTTTGACTAAAGGTACCTATATAGTCCTATTCGTATTTGTATTTCTAGCATCTAACATGTTGTAAGAGCTCAAATAAATAATTCTGGAAATGATATGAAGAACATAAAAGTATTTCATACTCTGGACTTAAAGAATTTGAGCTCTCTTCCACGTGAGAAATTGATCATCTCTGCACAACTAAGGACTAGGTCTCAAAAAGGTTATCCCGTGGAACCCCTAAATCTGCCAATGAATAGAAAAGGCTCCCATGAACACACATGGGGCAGTCTGGCCAACACTCTCATTTCTCTTAGCCTAAAAGTAGCCTGACAATCATGTTAAGGGTGGTGTTAGTGTCTCGTTCAAATGAAGAAACCATGCCAAGGTCTTTTCTACTCGTGTCCTTTTTACAGCTTTCATCTTGATGCTCCACTGAAATCACAGAGCTAAGCCCAGTCTAACCAGTACGAGATCAGCCAAGCCACTCTCCCTCATATCCCAGGGGGTGAGTAACCCAAAGCAAGCAGAATCTTCCCCATATATCTAGGGAGACCCATCCTTGACACCTCCCCTCCCTCGCCTTCCGCATCCATGCCATCACTAAATTCTGGCAATTTTACCTAACCAGTATATCTCAGATCCATACAGTTCTCTCCCTCTCAACTACCGCCACCTGCAGCCAAGACATCATCCTCCCTCCCTAGATTCCTGCAACAGTCTCCTCAGTGGCCTCCCAGTTTCTACTCTGGCCACCCTACACAATCTATTCTCCACACAGCAGCCCGAGAACCAAAAACACAAATCTAGGTATCATTCCCCTCCTTAACCCTTTAAAGTACACCATGCTTTTATAATAAAACCCCAGGTCCTTATCGTGGCCTACTAGGCTTTGCAGGATCTGACCCTCGCGTACCCCTCTAGCCTCGCCTGGAACCCAAAACTCCTGAACTTCCTCTGTTCCAGCCTCAGGGGCCTTTACAGCTTCGGGGCTTTCTGGCCGACAGCCTTTGCGGGAGAGGTTCCCGCAGCCAGGAGGCGCCCCTCCGGTCTCCTCCTAGTCCCCTACAGCTCTCGGCGCGCTGCTCTAATACTTTCTGGGGCTCCTCGCACTTTTTCTTCAGTTCGGTCTTCCCTACTGGAAAGTCAGCGCCGTGAGAGCAGGGGGCCGTCCTCCCCACCATATCCCCGGTACCTAGGCGGCGCGCCTAGCGGGTAGCTCGCTCTCAGCAGTATCTCTGAGCGAATTAACCAGGGAACCTGACGCAGCCGTTTCAAGGCCCGGCTGCTGGGGGACCCGGGGGAGGACGCGCTTCCTTTCCTGACGACAGGTCTAGAGAAACTGGCTCAACTTAGACATCAGAGAACTACAAACCTTAGAAACCGCCTGCGCACCCGCCCCCACCCCCGAGGCACCTATTCCCCTGCTCCCGGGGGGGCGGCACCCGAGCCCCTCTCCCCGCAGGCCCGCAACCCCGCCTCCCCAACGCCGGAGGCCCCGCCCTCCGGCCCCCCAGGCTCAAAATCTCAGCTCCCTACACCCCCATCTCCTCCCCCCCCATCCCCTCGGTTTCTCCAGCCCCTTGTACCCGGGACTAAGTCCACCCCAGATTCCGGGCTACTGGGAGCCCGAGTCCCCCTGGAGTCCAGGTCCGGATTCGCCTAACCCTCCCTTCGTGTCGCGCGGCCACCAGGGGCCGTGCTAGCCAGCCCGTGCGGCCCAAGCGGGGTCCTTCAGGCGCTCGGCGGGCAGCCCCGCTGGGGTCCTTGCAGGGAGGCAGCCGGCAGAACCGGAAGCGGAGAGACAGGGGGGCCGGAACCTTGGGTGGCGACCGCGCTGTAGGATCCTCTAGCGCTCGAGGCCGGCACAGCTTGCAGCGGAGGGTCGCCTGCCGGTGGCGCCTGTCCCTCTCCAGCTCTCCGCCCGGACCAGACGAGGCGCGGAAGCCGTGTCGGGCGGGAGGCGCCCCTCCGAGCCTGGCTGGGGCGCCCTCCTGCGGGAGGGAGGCTGGGCCGGGGCGTTCGGGACAGGATGGGCGGTCCAGGGCGGCAGCCGGCGGGGCCCCCGGCGTGCGCCTTGCCCGACTCTTCTGTCCTGAACCTCTTACGGTTCAGGTTTCTCAAACCAGGTCCTGATGTATTGAAAACCACGTCACTGCCTGACATTTATTCAGCTTGACAGTGACCGAAGCCCTCATCTTGTAAATATTGCTGCGTTTGAGGCACCTGTTTAGCTTTCTGTGGTCACTTGCTCACTATCTAAGGACAGAGGGAGTACGTGGCACAAACCGTGTAGTTTTGGGCTGAGGACGCAGAATAGCTGATGTTTTTTGAAAGATTCTTGTTGACCAAGAAGAGTGTTTGCCAGCCCCGTTTTCTGCTTGAGAATCATTTATTGTCGAAGCAAATCAATGAGTTTGAGCCTAACTGCTGGTTCCCTCCAGGGCCACCATTCTCCTCTAAAGGGGAGGCGCTTTAAGAGGCATCCATTATGTTTTACTTGATCATCTGGGGGGTCTGCAGGTTCCATCATTCTTCGTGGTAAGCTCAGGAGTTTCCCTGCAAAAGAAGTGTCTGCTTAGAGAAATCCGACTTGGGAAAATTAAGAGAAAAATTACCACATTGGTAACTACAACCATCGTCCAGCAGGAGGAACGCTAGCAATTATTCCATGAATTAAGGCAGACTAGAGGCATTCTAAATTTCATCGTAGAGGGAAAAAGCACAGAGTGGAAGTGGGCAGAGGAGAGGAGAGCTGGTGTGGATGCCTCTGTCTTTTGGACCCCAGGGGGCAGAAAGGGGGGAGGGCAGTCATAAACTTGTTATAATCTAGAAGTGTGGACTGTCTCTCCTCACGATCTTAAATATCCTTCAGTTGAGTTTTAAAAGTTTTCGGATGTCTTGAGGAGAAAAGTTAATTTCCAGGTACTTCATAGTTTTTGTTTTGGTTCTGAGTGATGTATTATTTTTTATTTTATTTTGCAGTTGGGTGTTACTGCTGTAAAGAAACGTTATTGGTTTTGTAGGCTGATCATGCATCCAGCAGAATCAACAGTGTTAATAGTTTGCGATGCAGCCCACCTCAGGACTGATGATTATAGTATCTTCATTTTTGTCTTAGGCAGACAGAAGTACCATTTAGGAAAAAGACAAAAATGGAAAGACTTGAATAATAAGTTCATTGCTTGCTCACCTGGTGGTCCCTGGGGTAGGTGCTTTGCAGCTGTCTTCTAACTCATGGTTCCAGGTACAACAGGCTTTGTGATGGTTAATTTTATGTCAGCTTGGCTGGACCATGGTGCCCAGATATTTGGTCAAATATTCTGAATATTTCTGAGAAGGTGTACTTGGATGAGACTAACATTTAAATCAGAGAGCTTTGAGTAAAGCAGAGTGTCCTCCACAATGTGGATGGCCTCATCCAGTCAGCTGAAGGCCTGAATAGAACAAAAGACCGCCTTCCCCAAGGAAAAGAAATTCTGCCAGAAGACAGCCTTTGGACATCATTTAATGGATATCCTCCCATTTAAAAGTATTTTTTTGGAGTTTGAAATGGACATAGGGACAGAGGTTTATTTGACAAGGGTCGTGGCCAGATATAAGAGGAAGGGATTCAGCAGGATATTCTATGAATTAACCCAGGTCAAAAGGATCTGATGGAAGTAGAGATCATGCGAGTTCTCGTTACAGTTACCCCCAAGTTATGAAAAGTCTTTAAGTTCTCTTTAGTGGAAGAAGAGAACACTCAGGTTATAGAGGTTATAGACCTCCAAGTGAGTAATATGTACACTGGGCTGTAAATCAGATGAGCCTTGTGAACTTGGCACTGAAATTGTGTCAGGAGATATTGTCATAAAATTATTATAAAAGTATATAATCGTTTTACCTGCTTTACCTTCCACCTTCTTTATTTTCTCTTCCAAGATGATTTGCCCCAGTACCATTTCCATACCTTGAAACACTATAATGGTCTCTACGCCATTAGCTGAGCTCTTGCTTTTTCCCTGTGACCCTAAATTCAAAGGCACGATATCTAGAGCAGGGCTCTAAGCAAGGCCTAGACCATTCACTCCCAGAATAACCTTCCATTTCCAATTAGTATCCTTTGTCGCTATCCGGTAAGTTAGACATGGCAGGGAAGAAAAGGAGTGGAATAGATGTTCTTTACTGTTGAATTATCAGGTCAAAACTCATTTCCCAGAAGATGTTATTTTTGAGATGGCTGGGAAAATTTGAACGTGAAATATGTGTTAGAAGACGGCAAGGAACTAATTAGATGTGAAACAGCATTGTCAGTGTAAAGGGAAATGTCCACGCGTCTTAGAGATGCACTCTGAAGTGTGTAGGAGTAAAATGACATGATGTCTGAGACTTGCGTTAATTAACTTCAGCAAAGAAAAAATAATAGAAGAAGGGAATGTGGCAAACACTTTGCACTTTGTAGAATCTACGTGACAGGAATATGAGGTTTATTTATTAGTGCTTCTAACTTGACGTATGCTTGAGATTTTTCATAACAAAATATTTAAAACTCTACTTAACTATCTTTGGTATACTCCTAAAGATGAAAAGTAAAAGTGGCTACTTACACACGGCCCATCATGCAGTTTAGTTATGTTAAGCTTGTCGTATCTGAAAAAAAATTATATTTTGAAATGATTATTTTTGCTCTATGATATAAGTTATGACTAAGTTATACTTGATAAGTTTTACTTAAGTTTGAGAAGAAAACACTGCTAATAGTGAATTCTCATTTAATAAATATTTTAAAATATCCACTACATAGGTCTTTATTTGTCAGAAAGATTGAATGTATAAAACCTACTCAGCCTTAAATCAAATAAAGAACATTCAAAGTAATCTTGAATAGTAAAGTAGAATTACAGAGTATTAGAAAGAGAATGTACATTAAAGTATGCATTTGATGAAAGTTAAGGCATTACTAGTGACTTTAAAGAAATAAAAATGATTATAAGAAGATACTGTGAACAACTGTACATCAATAAATTAGATAACCTGGATGCAATGGATGAATCCCTAGAAACACACCAATTACCTAACCTGACTCAGGAGGAAAGAGAGAATCAGCAGGCCTATATCAAGTAAAGAGGCTGAATCGGTAATAGAGAACCTCCTAACAACAAAAAGTCCAAGATCAGAAGTCCTTATTGGCCAGTTCTAACAAACATTTTAAGAAGATTTAATACCCGTCCTCAAACTCTCCCAAATAATAAAAGAGGAATAAACACGCCCTAGTCATTCTATGACTCCAGAATTACCCTGAAAACAAAGACGTCACAAAGAAAGGGAGACTACAGGTGAGCATCCCTTACGAGCAGGGTGCAAAAATCCTCAGCTGAATGCTAGCAAATCGCAGCCAACAGGATGGTACAAGGGTTATACATTATGACCAGGTGGGATTTTTTCTAAGAGTCAGCGTGATTCAACTTAAAAATATCAACCAATGCAATAACATCATATTAATAAAATGAAGGGGGGAAAAACATGTTTTTCTCAATTGACCCTTGTCCAGGCCGGACTCAGCACCCTCACCTCAGGGGGTTCCGTTTCTGCACCTTTGGGAGCACAGAAAAGTGGAAGAAGTGGAGAGGCCGAGGGCAGATCTACCCAGCAGGAGGCGCTCTGGGGAGGACATTCCTGACTCCGCCACCTTTAGCCTCCTTACTTGAGGGAAGAGAAAATAAAATCAAGACTTACAGAATTCTGAAGCAGAGATGGCATTCGCCATTGTAGGTCACCTGGTCACTGCCACATATGGGTTCACTTGGCTTGGTGTAGGAGAGAAGCCAGCACCGGTTTATATTGTTGGTGCATTTGACCTGGAGGTGGGACACAGACCACTGTCTCAGATGCCTTCCTCCAGGCCCTCTGACGTTCCCACCGGTGCTGGGGGGAGGGAGCGGCTCCGCAGATGGTGATTGTTACATTACAGAGGGGAAAACGTCTTTCAAGGTTGAATGTCCTTGTGAACATTGCTCAGTGACTTGGGTGTGGTGCTTCGGACAGCAGTGGGCTCAAACGTGACACAGCAGAGTTAGGATGCAGAAGAAAGGGGACCACGCTGTGGGGCCTTGGTGTGTGGAGGCAGGCTGTGTCCTGTGTGCCTTAGTCTGTCCCAGCTGAATGTCCACCGTAGGGTAAGAGGGACCTGAATTTGAGCCTTGACTTCATCGCCTGTTTAATGATGCAAAACACTTGCCTTCTGTCCCCCAGGAGAGCCGTGTGAACCGGCTGGGATGAGGGGTGGGAAGAGGGCTCAGGAACATATAAAATGTGCCGCACATAGCGGATGGCTCAGCTTTTAGGGTGGAATTATTCCCATGTGAGCCCTCCCCCCGCCGGGTGCCCAGCTCCAGGGAGAAGAGTGGCCGTCGGGGGAGCGGGCCTCTCCGGTCACTGCGCTCGGAAGCAGGCGCGGGGCTCACCTTGGTCTCCTGGAGGCCAGCGCCGGGGCCCACGGGAACCGGGAAGTCTGCGGGGCAAACACGGCTTCAGGGTGGCTGCAGCCTCCGGGAAGGGGGCTGGGAGGAGGGGACCCCCTCGGCGCACAGGAAGCTTCGCATCCACCAGAGGCTGAAGTGCCTCCCTGGGGCAGCCTGCCCTCCAAAGCAGGGAAGAACTGGGAAGCGCCTGCCCTCCCCGCGTGCAACGTGGAGCTCATTCGGGCCCCCCTCGGCTCCACGGGTAAATGACAACTTCTGTGCTCCTTCTTGGCTGCTTTTAGAAAACACCCTTCAAATTACAAATTACCATAAAACGCTTATACTGAGATACCTTTAAAAATGTGGGGCTTCATTAAGACATACATATTCTGTATCCAAAGCAGTCTTCACAATTATTCACATATGTGTACATAACACTTTATATAATATAATAATTATATATTATAATGATCTGACACAATTATTATAACACCAGCTTTATACGGGTGTGGGCAAAAGTTAAGTTTACAGTTGTAATACAAATAATAATAACTAATACAAGAATAAACTATGTTTCACGTACTCACAACTGTAGACCTACTTCGCCCAGCCCTGTAGTCACATACCATAGAATCCACGTATTTAAAGTGTACAGTTCAATGGTTTTTATTAAATTCACAGAGTTGCACAACCATCACCACAATCAGTTTTAGAACATTCCCAACCTCAAAAAGAAACCCTGTACCCACCAGCAGTCACTTCTCATTCCTTCCTCAGCACCCATCCCCTTCCCCCTCCCCAGATAGCCACCAGTTTACTTTCTGTCCTTTCTGGAAACTTTATATAAATGGAGTCATATAATATGTGGTCTTTTGTGTTATCTTCTTTCACTTAGCACAATGTTTTAAAAGTTTATCTCTGATGTGCATCAGGACTTCATTCTTATTTATAATTAAATCATATTCCATTGTATGTATATAGCATATTTTATTTATTCATCAATCAGTTAATGGACCTTTTTGTTGTTTTCACTTTTGGCCTATTATGAGCAAGGCTGCTATGAACATCCATGTACACATTTTTGTGTGGCCATGTGTTTTCATTTCCCTTGGGCAGATAGCTAACAGTGGAACTGCTGGGTCATATGGTGACCTTTTAAAGAAGTACCAGACTGTTTTCCAAAGCTTCTGCATCATTTTACATTACCAACAGCAGTGTATGAGGGTTCCAACTTTTTTTTTTTTTAATCCTCACTGGAGGATATCTTTTCCATTGCTTTTCAGAGAGAGTGGAAGGGAGAGCAAGAAACACCGATGTGAGAGAGACACATCGATTGGTTGCCTCCCGACTAGGGCCGGGGATCACGTCTGCAAGCAAAGTATGTGCCCTTAGCCAAAATCAAACCCAGGACCCCTCAGTCAGCAGCCCGATGCTCTAGCCACTGAGCCACACCGGCCAGGGCCTGAATATTTTTAATAGTTGCATTGTGGCTTACCATATATATCTTAACATCAGAATGTACCTCAGATCTAAACTATTTTATTTCAAGGGACACTTAGAAATGTTGCTCCTATATAGCTCTAATCCTTCTTCCCCCCTGTCTTTTTAAGAGGGTTTCAGTGTCTACATCTGTAACAGGAGGAATTAGGATTCAGTAAAACGGAATAGCACTTCCACTTCCACCTCTAGTTTCCCCGTGGTCCTGGCTGTACTGCAGACATCGTGGGCAGAGCAAGGACAGTAACTCACCAACTGCAAAGGCAGCCCAAGCGGAGATGACTAGAAGGAGGGCCGTGTTCAAGAAGGTCCCCTTCATGGTGGCAGAAGAGCTGCGGAAATAAGCAGCTTTTGAGAGCAGGACAGAAAACTCCGTGTGAAGCACAGTCTCGCAGAGACCCCTCATTGGTCAAGAAATGAAGCCTCAATTCTTCAGGTTTGTCCTTTCCTCGGGTTATTTGGAACGAATGTTGTCTGATGCAATTAAATTGCTTAATTCATCCGCTTAAAACATTAGAGAAAAGGATCTAAAAAATAGAATTTTAGAAGGTGCCAGAAAAAGATGTCATAAAAAAAACCTGCAAGGGATTTTTTAAGCACCAAAAAGTTTTCAATAAAATGTTTAAAAGCTGGTATTTCTCCCTGAGATAAAAAGGGCAGTCACTAGAGAGTTCAGTGACACAGGTAAGTCAAGGGACAGTAAGAGCCGGGGCAGCGTGGTCACTGGTTGGGCATCGACCTAGGCGTGAGCAGGAGGTCACGGTCCCGCTCCCGCTCCCGGGCGAGGCGGTGCAGGGCACGCTGGAGGCAGCCGGTCCATGACTCTCATCATTGATGTTTCTCTCTCCCTTCCTCTCTCTGAAATCAATAAAAACAAAAGCATTAAAAAAAAATAAAACAATAAAAAAATGAAAGCTATGGGTTTTCTTTAAAAAAATAAAAGAAACAGAAAGGGACAAAATAACAAACACTCCCATATTCCTAACCTTCCATAATATTATGACTTTGGTGTTAATATTTAGTAACTAATAACATTATTGAAATGAAAACCATAGAGTATTTACCAACAGCTTACTTGCATTATTGGAAACGTTATAGTACAAGCCAATCGGCATTATCTGCAGGTTTCTATACATTTTTCTATACATTTTCCAAGCAAATTATATATCTAGGTAATTTCTGCCCAAGACCTTCTCTGAGTAAAAATAATAATAAAGAATATAACCCTTTTCCTCCTCAAAAAATTTGCAAATTAATAAGGCCACTTTACCTGCTGTGACTCCTACAGTTATTCTGAGAAACTGGCTGGACAAGATATTCTTTTTTTCAGCTTGTTGGTAATGAAATAACAATGTGTGCTGGGGCGGGGCGGGGCGTAATGTCTCTTCAAGGTCGGATGCCTGGCAGTGGAAGAGAGTGACCTTTAAAGTTAGAAGCTGTAAACACAACTCAAACCCGTGCCTTCCCACTCCAAGCTCTGCAATGCCGAAACCTCGGGGCTCCTGTTTCAGCCCCTGAGGGCCTTGTACTGCCCCCCACCGCGCCAAAATCTGGTGGTTCTTGCCAAACCCCAACCTACCACTTTAGCAGGCTCATACCCAGTTTTTGAATTCCTATATTTTTATCTCTATTGCAATGATTATATTCAGGATTGCTTCAGGTATTTCCACAATACTGTAAGTTGCCACATCTGCAGGTTTATTAGGGGAGCCCCCCACCCCCGCAGTAAGCCAACAGTCACACACAGGTTGCCCACAGAGAGGGGGCACTTAGCATTAGAAGGCAGCAGAGCCAGGCCCAGCGCAAAGCCCTGGTCACCCAGCCTCCGCGGGGGACAGTGGGGCGTGGGTCTCAGGCCAGGGGCCCCAACCGAGGCCGGGGGACCAGCCTGTGAGGGAGGCAACCAATCAGTGTGTTTCTCTCAAGGCATGTTTCTCTCTCTCCCCTCCTCCCCCTCTCCCCTCGTTCCACTCTCTCTCAAAAAGCAATGGAAAAAATATCCTTGGTGTGGATTAAAAAAAAAAAAGAATAATGAAAATGAAAATAATAATATCTAAAAAGTATCAGGGAATCTGAAACAGAACCTGAAGCCTAACAAATGGGATAATCATTAAATGAACAATAATGACTCACTGTATAAGCTTAATTTCCAAAGGAACTGGTTTGGTAAAAGGTGCCCCAGGGGAAGTGACGTGTGTGTATCTATTATATAAAATGCATATTTGTCGAAAACAGTAAGTCATTGAACACAGATGTTGAAAGCTGAGGTGATAGTAGCTTGTTTAAGAGCGAGCACAATGCGGTATAAATGCACCAGCCCGGACAAGGCCTGGGTGAATGGATTGTTGTCTGTATGGCTTCGGGGCTTGATTAAAAATTGAGAAGACAGAGCCCAGGGGGAAGGTGGGTAGTTAGTGTACATTAAATATGACCTAAGTTAGGATCCCTTTGACGATTTCATCTGAACTATTTAAATATTTTGAGATGTGTATGCTGCAATCTTTGTTTTGCAGACAGAAATTATAAGTAAATACTTTTATGAGAGAAAAGAAGTAGACAAATTCTGACAGCATTTTGGCTGGAAGACAAAGTAATTGGTTTCTAAAGCTGATTAGGGGGAAGGGCCTAGATCAAATCTTTGCAATTGCCAGGAAACAACTCTTTCCCCCTTTGGAGAGCCCAGTCAGAATCTCTTCCAACATGTTCTCTCACCCAAAATATATGCATGCTCACCTAATGGATCTCTGATACTAGGACAGCGTCTCAGGAGTGACAGTCTGTGTGTGTGGCAAGGAGCAGCTCAACTCTGGGCTATAACTTAGGGAATCTCTGACCTCATTTCCTTCCAGAACTGTGATCATCCTGTCATCTGCAGCAGGAGTGAGAGTGGCTGAAAAGAGTCATCATGCTAATTCTCTGAAAAAGAATACAATAATAATATTATTGCAGCCTGGCCAGAGTGGCTTAGTTGGTTGAGTGTTGTCCTATGGATAGAAAGGTGGCCAGTTTGATTCCCGGTCAGGGCACATGCCTGGGCTGCATGCTCCATCCCTGGTAGGGGGTGTGCAGGAGGCAGCTGATTGATATTTCTCTCTCTCTCCCTCTCCCTTCCTCTCTCTCTAAAAAATCAATAAAAACATATTTTTAAAAATATTATTGTAAACAATTACTGTAGTTAATTTGTAAACAATTATAAACAATTACTAGTAGTTAATGAAAGTGCCCAAAGAGAATGTAACATTAACTAGAGGAGAAACTTTCCAGCAGTTTCCAGAGTGATGGGAAGCAGATACCTCCAGACATAGTAAATGACTGTAGAGAATCTAATTCCACTTTCCAGAGTGAATTATAGCTCCTTTGAGGGATACATTCTCCTCACAAATCTTAGATACCTAGGCATTTATGAGATAAACAGTGAAATAGAGACACACCAAAAATGGTATGTAATGGAGCTGCCATGGAGATAGCCGTAAATAAGGACCATTTTCCCACCAATGTCATTTTACAAAAGAGGTAGTTTGATTGTCCAAAACTGTTGAGAGGAAAATTAATATAATTGTTATAGACAGTTAGACAAACATGAGCAGAGCAAGGAGGATGGGCCAGGTACAGAAGGTCACCAGGGTGGAAAGCCCTGGGTGCCTAGCAAGGGGCAAAACTGAGAAAATAAGAACTTTGACCCCAGGGTAACCTTTCCTCCTCTAGCATATCGATGGTTATGTGGTTTAGACCCTCTGATCTTTTCCTCCCTAAAGATAACATCTAGGCTTCAGTTAGATTTCAGCTCCAGGCCTAGAAAAGCATCAAAGCCAGACAAGTAGCTGCCTGAGGACCAGCTGCATTGACTAATGACCCCCTGCCCTGGCGCCCACCAATCAGTGGAGACCATGAGCCTGAAAGAGCCCAGCTGGAAAGCTGGTGAATATTCTATCAAGACCATCCTCTGAGACCTCCCCTCAACACAAAGGACTCAGCCATTGCTCTCCCCCAGGGGAGCGTGCCTGCACTCTCCCCTTCCCCTCTTCTTCCCTCTAAGGGACCCCAGGAGACTTGCAACCAGGGGAGCAATGGGCAGCAGCAGCTTGTCCCAGGCTAACCCCCGGAACCTATCTCCAAGGCCTCATTTTCTCTGACTTTCCAGAGAGCCAAAGCAGCCCAGCCCAGGCTCTCCTGTCACTTCTCCCACGCTCTTGCTTGTTTCACTGTCCTAAGTGTGTTTTTGCTGCGGTCAATAAATTCTTGCTTGCTTTGCTGCACTTTGTCTCTTGTTTGAAATTTTCCCTTCAAGAAGACAAGAACCAAGATCCCATCATCTTGTCAGTAACAAAACTGCATAAAAGTAGCTCCTGAATTCAGCATGAAGATGGGTGGCTACAGCAGCCTCAATGGAACTGTGGTTTTGAAGAATCCAGGAGCGGAGGTAATCGTGTAGGCGACCCTACAAAATATTTTAGAAGTGAAATGAGGGAGGGTTAGTGTTTCTCCTGTTCCCTGGTACACGTTTGTCTTACCAGATCATCCAGAGAACTTTCTATGTCCCATACATGAGCTCCAATGAGCATGATGTCATCAGTACAGTGGAATGTCAAATGATCAAAAACCCCTTCAGATTATACTGTGACATAGAACAGAAAAGCTGTCGTAGCCCCGTGGAAAGAGTGAATGTGAAGCGCTTTCTGATCCAGGTAATTGGAAATGCCTGCTGATCCTCTTTCCTGAAAAACAACACGTCCTTCAGATAAAGAGCCTCATACCACGCCCAGAACAACCGGGCCGTGTCAGTCTGTTGCTGTAGGGTTAACGCATCTGCAGAGCAGCTGCGCGTGGGCCGACCCCGCGGTCGGTTTACCGAGTGGACCCTCGTCTCCACACTCCACCATGCTTTTGCAATGTCCCGACTTGGGCTGCGATGGGCCTACATTTCCTTTGTCTTTAAGACTGCAGTTCTACCTGGGTGCAGGTAGAACTGTAGTCAGTCGCTTTACAATACTTCAGTCAGTCAAGGAAGTTACAGGAACATCCGCTCGGCCCTTCTTACCATAATGAATTTTCTTTTACAGGCCATACAGCCTGTAGGTGTGCTCTGCCAGCTGCTAGGCATGTTTGTATTTCAAAGAGATGTCTTCCAGGTCCCTTATTTATTTACTTATTTTTATTAAAAAAAATATTTATTGATTTCAGAGAGAGAGGAAGGGAAAGGGAGAGAGAGAGAGGGAGGAACATCAATGATGAGAAAGTCATTGATCGGCTGCCTCCTGCACGCCCCCTACTGGGGATCCAGCCCCAAACTCGGGCGTGTGCCCTGACCAGGAATTGAACCATGACCTCCTGGTTCATAGGTCATTGCTCAACCACTGAACCACACCAGCTGGGCTCTCAGGTCCTTTAGAAAGACATTCCTGGGTCATAAAGCTGGCAAGCGACATTTTAGCTTCTAAAAAAATTTATATATATGTCAAAGAGATAGAGAAAGAATTTATAGTGATGAGATTTCTAAAGTAAATACTCTAAGAAAAGGGAAGGAACTCACTTCCTTCTTTTCCACAGGGAAAATGAAGCCTCGTGTTTCACTTGCATCTGCCCTCGTATCGAGCGGGAGCTCCTCCGCATTTGCCATGGTTGGTGGTGCTGATGGCGCTCAAAGTCCTTGAACTGCTCCTCAGTTCCGAATGTATTCATCCATTCCTTCATTCCTCATATTACTGTAATTAAATCTTATGTTTCCAGAAACAAGCCTGGACTATGATTCAGAAGTGAGTCAGAGAGACAGATTCCTTTCATCAAAGAAATTATATTCCACAGAGGGAGAGAGACAATGAACATAAACAAATAAATTTACTTAATTTATTTACAATCTAATTACAGGGGCTCTGAAGGGTAATGAGGACAAATAAAATAGCATAAAGAGCCGAACTTGAGGGGAAATATTATTTTAGGGAGAACCTGATGTGGAGATAGCATCTGAGCTGACATGTGAAGGAAGTGACGAGGGACTACACGAGAAGAGGGTCACAGGCAAAGAGAATCTAGAAAACTTTGAGAGTTTTGGGCCAAGTGAGAGGATGAATGTAAGTGGCATTTACTATGCATGAGAACACAGGGAAAATGTGCATTTGTGGGACCAGGAAGAATTCTATTTTAAACATGTGAAGTCTGAGATGCCTTTTTTTTTGGTTTGTAAGTACATTTTTATTGATTTTAGAGAGAGGAAGGGAGAGGCAGAGAGAGAGAAATGTTGATGAGAGAGAAACATGGATCAGCTGCCTCCTGCTCGCCCCCTACCGGGGGTCGAGTTCACAGTGGGGCATGTGCCCTGACCAGGAATTGAACTGGTGACCTCTTGGTGCATTGGGTAGACGCTCAACCATTGAGCAGCACCAGCTGGCCTGAGATGCCTTTAAAAATCAGAGTCCAGATGTTAAGAAGACAACGGGTTTAAAATCGCATTATGCCAGAGAAGGATGTGTAAACATGGGAGTCGTCGGGAAACAGGCATCATTTGAACCAGGAATCCAGACATCCTTTCCTACCTATGATGGAGTAGCCTGTGGAAGACTCATGCTCCCACGCAAAACAGATTAAAAGGGAAATAAGATTTTTTTTTTAAAATCTGTTTGATATCATCAGAGAGCTGCCAGGGCAACTAAGACTTGAACGGGCAGATGCCCAAAGGAAGTGAATCGGAGAGGGGAGCCAAAAGTCTGTATCTGATTTTTGCCTTTTGGCATTGGGCTGTAATGACACGAGGGAGCCTGGAAATCCAGGCACGAGGTGGTCTGGGCAGAGTTGTTGCTAAGTGACAGAGAAGTGAGCAACAGAAAATGGCAAAATTGAAATTTGTAGCTGGCAAGGGAGCCAGGATTCGGATGGCCAGTGCTGCAGGGGAAGGGGGCAAAGGACGAGACCCCAACATATGGTCTGGTTTCTCCTTGAGGCATTTGCCAGTTGCTTGGATTTCACTAAGTAGGGGGATAAGAAGTTGGGTGGAAAGCCTCTAAAATATCCCCCAGTCTCTCAAGGCTAGAGGAAAACATCAAATTTCAAGATCCAGCAAAGTAGAGGGCCCTTGGTAAACGTGCTACACTGTGGCTGGGATGTCTCAAGGTGCACACCAGAAGCCACATCCAGGTGACCCAGAAGTAGATGGAAGCTTGATACTTAAAACAGTGGCAGGCAGGTGGGAAGCGCCTAAAGATTATTGAAGCTCCTGAAACATCTGAGGGGTGAAGGGAGTTAACAAACATGACCCACGGGAGCGCTCTCTCTGCAGGTTCAGGCTCTGCCAACCAGAAGGCCCAGCCCCACCCTGCGCCCACAGCTTTTCTCTTAGACCACCATGGCTCTGCCCCAGTCGTCACCCTCACCACCTGTGCCTGCACTGGGTGTCCCAGTGTGCGTGGCAGGGTGTAAAATAGGAATCACAAATCTCCGGCTCTCCCTCTGCCCTGCCTCAGATCTTCAGTGTCTGAGACAGGAGCTTTCACACCAGTCTGGCGTCCTCGCTCTTGTGTCTGCTGCCCAGAGGACACATGCCCTGACAGCCTGATTCTCGTGTCCAGGGGGGCTTGTGTTCACAGTTCACTGGGACAGCAGCAAAGAAACAGTTCTTCACTGGCTGTCACCCCAGGACTCAGCACAGACGGAGGGGACAGAACTGCCCATCTCCCAGTCTTGCCCTGACGGAGGTGGATTTGCATACTTTTAAAAGCTGCTGCGTGAACAGAAACACTTATAGATACAGAGAATGTTTTGACCATTGCCAGATGACCATTGCCAGGAGGTTGGGGGGATGGGTATAAAAAGGTGAAGGGATGAAGAAGTACAAATTGGTTGTTACAGAACAGTCACAGCATAGGGAATATAGTCAATAATATTCTAATAATTATGAGTGGTGTCAGGTGGGTGCGAGATTTATCGGGATGATCACTTAGTAGGTTATGTAATGTCTAATCACTGGGGTGTACACCTGAAACTAATATAATAATGTATGTCAACTGTAACTGAAAATCAAAATGATAAAATAAAATAAATAATAGCAATAAAAGCTGCTGCCTGAGCATTTGGCTTCCTGAATCTAGGTGCTGACTGAGATCTTCTCTTTTGAGACACTGGCAGGTCTTAGCACACCCTCAGCCACTAGGACCCACTAGAAATAAGCTAGGCGCTTGGACAGTCCCCAAAGCCTGAGACAGCCAAGAGCGAGGCCTGTCTCCCGCAGGAGGCCTCGCCCTCGAGGCTGGGCCAGGCGGCTGCTTCACCTGCTGCAGAGAAACCAGCCGACAGCCACGGAAGATGAAACAGGATTCGGTCCCGAACGGAAGGACAAGATGAAACCTCAGAAAAAGACCTAATGGAACCGAGACAAGTGACTTACCCGAGAAAGAATCCAAAATACGGGTCGTAAGGCCGCTGGCCCAGCTCAGGGGAAGCGCGGACGGGCAAGAGAGGGGCCTCGCTTCCTCTGGACGCTGCTGGCACTCGCACCTGGGGCATAAACACAGGGGCCCCAGGCAGGAGGCAGGCGGAGAGAAGAACCTCGACGCAATTACAGGATCGCTTAGTTAGACAGAGAAAACGAGAGACCTAGAGGGAGATTCCAAGATCCGGTCAGTGTGAAAGCGTCATTCCCACCCCACCGAGGGCAGAGCACGCGGCCACCTGGAAGCAGCTGCGACAGTCAGTGTCCTGGGCCCGTAGAGCTGGAAAGCCGCTGATCGCCAGGCTCCAGTCCCATGCGGGGTTTATCCATATGTGAACCTATTTGAAGAAAAGCTCACGGTGTATATCAAGGTCTCATAAATTCTAACATGAACTTTTGTTGGTATTAAAGGTAGTGGGTGATTAACAGCTTGTTCATTCACTTGAATTAGGTAAATCAAGAAACAGAGATTTTATTTTAATTTTATAATTGGTAGAAGGGCATAGTTCAGGGAAACGGAGACTTCAGAAGAACTAGAATTGCTGATATAAAAGATATAATAAGACCCCCTTTATCTCTCTTTAAACCAGTAGTTTTTTCTTTAAACACCATTCTCTTCCAGCCAGTTTTTAATGAACCTAATTCGACAGGATGAAAAGCTCAGCCTCCTCACAGTGACCCGGTTCGTATTTTATGGGCCCATCAATGTGGAACGTTTCCCATCCTAAATTCCGAGATAGAGGACATTTAATGGCCCCTGACAAGCCCAGTCCGGTTTCGGATAACTGAGCAGATAGCATTGTGGGGAAAAATGGTACTTCTAGAACCAGGGCTGCGGGTCAGGCTGCAGGCAGCCGTCTAAGGAAGGGCTCACCAGCACTGAATGTCGCAGGACTGCTCAGCCCGCACTTTCTCCTTCCACTGGAAGGTTAAATGCCCAGAGGCGGAAAGCCGGGGCTGGATCGGTGCTGGGAGACAGGCCCTGCTGGCCAGATCCAATGTCCCAAAGCAGACACATCAGTGTGGGAAGCAGACTCCCTACCCCAGTGATTTGGAATTTAACGTCACATAGAGGCTTGAATTTGATGAGTGAGTGTTAGTTGAAGTTTCCTAGAGTTCTGACAAGTCCTGCACTTTCAGTTCACTGTGTTAAAAAAAGGTGGTGTTGGTGGCATTTAAACACTGAACGCTAACAAGCGAGTGTGCGGAGCGAGGCCCTCAGCTGCGTGGCTCTGGCTCCTGGACGGCGGCAGGTGGAAGCGGAGGCCAGGCTGCGGATCCGCTCACCTGCAGCCTGTTCCTCTCAAAGCCAGAGGGGCTGTGGGTGGGAATCCTCCCCAAGTGCTGCAGACTTGGGCCAAGCCTTTAAATTCAGGGCAACCAGTAGAGGAGAAAGGAGACCGGATGTGGGCCCCGGCCACGTAAGATGGAGATGCAGCTGCCTGAAGTGCCGTTGTTGAGAGTCTTCTCCTTCCTGGATGCGTTCAGCCTGCTGCAGGTTTGCCAAGTGAACAAGGTGAGTGTCGCCACCCTCCGCTGCTCTGTCTGAACTGGGCCCACCGGCCCGCCTTGTGAGCACTGGCACAAGGCCCCTGTCCCTTCTCTCCCTTGGCTTCCCAAGCCCACACAGCCCTCCTTCGTTCCTCGCATTTACCTTGCTCAGGCTGCCCATCCAGGCCTGACACGCCCATGGTGCCCCTGGCAGTCGGCTGCGCCTCTCCGAGCTCCGGTCTGCAAAATAGCAGGGGCGCATTCAGTGTGGGGCTTAGCATCCTTCGCCCTGAGAGCCTCGTCTTCCGTTAAATGGAAATGACAAAGCGACACACAGGAGTTGTGCCGGCTAAATGGTTCTTGACACTCCCGTTTCAAGCCCTAGGAAGCCCACTCTGAACTTCCCCAGGATTGCCCTGTACCGGCAGCCACGGGCCTTTGTCGCTACCATGTCCCACTGTCCAGGCTGGGAGGGCTTTGAGAGCCGGGGTGGTGGCTGGTTAACCCGGGGGGGCCTCGCTCCCAGAACAAGTGGTGGCACAGGAGGAGCCAAGGCCTGGGTGCCGATTGCCTGCCTCCCCCCTTCCCCCCCTCAGCACTGGAACATGGTTGCGGACAACGACCACCTGTGGAGGTGAGCGCGGGAGGGCAGGGGAGGCGGGAAGCAGGGGCTGGGGGGAGACGGGGCCATGGGGTGACCTGACGGGGTTGTGACTCTCCCCAGAAGCCTGTGTCTGAGGAGATGGAGCTTCTCCCCGCGCTGTCCGGACATGCCCACGTGGAAGCAGTTCTTCCTCGCCCACGCGAAGCTGGAGCGCCGGATGGCGTGGGCACAGCCGCAGGACTTTGCCTACCGGGAAGCGACGGGCAACCTCGGTATGCGGACGGCGCAGCACGATTAATTTGTCTTAGGAAATTCATTGTATATGTTTTTGATGTTCTCAGTGAAGAGAAAGGAAATCGAAATTTAATAGGACTGGGTGCCCTGACGACAGTCACTGGCCTCCCTGCTTCCTGCCTTGTCCCCTGTGATCTGTGCTGCGTGCAGAAGCCAGAGAGAGCTTTTCACATCGTTAAATCAGGCCTGTTACTCCCTTTTCCCAAAGGCTTCCCAGCCCTCCTAGAATAAAAATTTTAAAGGGAAAGGAAATGTTTGAATAACAGTTCTAATGCTCACTTTATTTCTGGTGCCTCTTTTAAAATTCAGAACAGTTCTCTGATGGAGTGACATTTAAAAAAAATGTTTTTATTGATTTCAGAGAGAGGAAGGGAGAGGGAGAGAGAGAGATAGAAACATCAATGATGAGACAAAGTCATTGATCGGCTGCCTCCTGCACGCCCCCCACTGGGGATCGAGCCCACAACCAGGCATGTGCCCTGACCAGGAATCAAACCGCGATCTCCTGGATCCTAGGTTGATGCTCAACCGCTGAGCCATTCCTGGCTGGGCTGATGGAATGATTTTTATCCCCATATCGATCTATGGAAACAGATTAAAGAAGAAAAACAAATTGGCCAACGTCTCCCCAATGGCCAGTCTGCAATGGGAACCCGTGTTTGAAGCCCGTTTTCCATCCTGTTCTCCGTAAAGGTTGCAAAAACCCTTAAAATCATCGTTTCAGAATTCTCTTTATTCAGCTGGATCATTCCTCAATTACCTGGTGGGCAAGTGTTGTCTGTGCTGCCTTCCAGGAATCTTGGGACCTATGGCTTTTCTCTCAGGAAGTGGCCACCCGATGAGCGGGCAGGAGAAGTCATTCATTTGCACGGTGTCCTCGAGGCGCATGCTTTATGTCTGGGACGTGCAGGAGGTGAGTCTGGCCCACGGGGAGCACGAGTGACGCACACCTATGTCCCTCCTGCTCCACAGGTGAAGCAAGTGCTGGGAGGAAAGTGACGCTCGGTTGGTAAGAGAAAGTTTCAAATCAGGTCATTTAACTGGTGACCTGTGACCTTTTCATTTAAACTATAGCGCATAGAGAATTCACTTTTGAATTTGTGTTTCTACGTAAAACTTGCTCAAGGACTTATTTTCTATTGGGTAAGTGGAATGACTTTGTGAAATAATCTTTTGGCTTTGTGCGTCTTCATTTCTTATTCTATTGCCTCTCTGCCAACAATTGGCATTTGTTTTATTGGCTTTTTCAGAAAGTGGTCTCTAACTCAGATCACCTCCAAGAGGGCACAAAGGTCGTCTTATATGTCAGGGCCGGCACGTGCAGTGCATGAAGCGCTGGAGAGGGAGTTGGGAGACCCCAAGTGGGTCCCAAATTATTGTGTTGCCTTGGTTTTCCCTGCTTGGGTTTCTCTCTTCCCTATAAAACTTAGATAATGATGTTTTCTAATACAGGGTCTTCTGATATATGATAAATACCCTTTTATGGATCTATGAGGTGGCAGGGAAATGATGACATAAAAGTCTAGAAGGGTACCCTTACATTAAACTTAATGTTACATGTCAATTACATCTCAAAGCTGGGGGAAAAGAAATTAGAAGGTTACTCTCTTGGATAGCTTGCTTTAGGGGAAACCAGTTGCCACATCCCTAAGGACATTTAAGCATCCCAATAGGTAGGTCCACATGGCAGAGAACTCGGGCCTCCCGTCAACAGCCAACACCAACTTGCAGTCACATGAATGAGCCATCTTTTTTTTTTTTTTTTTAATATGTCTTTATTGATTTCAGAGAGGAAAAGAGAGGGAGAGAGAAAGAAACATCAATGAGAGAGTCATTGATCGGCTGCCTCCTGCACGCCCCCTACTGGGGACCAAGCCCACAGCGCAGGCATGTCAACTGACTGGGAATCGAACCTTGATCTCCTGGATCATAGGTTGATGCTCAACAGCTGAGCCACGCCAGCCAGGCTGAGTGAGCCATCTTGAAGGCGAATCTTCTGCCCCCAGACAAGCCTTCAGGCTATTGCATCCCCAGCCAACATCTTGTTGCAACCTAACGAGAGACCCTAAACCAGAGCCACGTGGTTAATCCACCCTTGAATTTTTGACCAACAGAAGCTGTGTGAGGTAAGTGTTAATTGCTTTAAGCAGCCGTGTAATTTGTTATGTAGCAATAGGTAACAAGTATAGTTTTTAGTACCTGGAAGTGAGGAGCTGCCATAGCAAAAACCTACAGTGTGGAAGAAGCTTTGCAGTGGGCAGGAGCTGGGAAGATTGTTGGGCCTTGAAGAGACTGTTAGCAAAAACCTAATGGCCTGCCATGAGGCTGCCAGTGAGGACTTACAGGCAAGTCTGAAAAATGTTATTGGACTCTGGAGGAAAGTGGATCCCTGTTACATGGTGGCAGAAAGTTTAGCAACACTGTCACCTATGGTAATGTGAAAACTAGAAAACAAATCTAATGAACTGAGTGATCTTGCTAAGGACATTCCCAGGCAGAATGCTGACTGCTGGCTGCTTCTTGCTGCTTACAGTGAAATGCAAGGAAAGAGGGAGAGAATAAAGTAAGGACTGCCAATCAACAGGGAACCAAGGATTGTTGGTTTTGAAAATTCACAGCCTTTCTTGATGGCAAAGAATGCTAAAATTTCAGAAGTGGATCCAAGTGAGATCGATTCAGGGCAACGTCAGTTAACAATACTATAAAATTGAAGCCAAAGGGATGGCTGCAAAAGTCTTTGTTACACCACAGAAAGATCTAAGGAAGTGCCTCAGAGAACTGTTCACACAAGCAATAGGACTTCTAAGAAGTTTAAGGCATTGTCCTCGGCAACCCCAGCAGAAACCCAAGGTATCAAAGGATTTATCTCAAAAACTTATGAGTGTGGCTCTTGTCTCATCATAAAAACTTCAGCCCTAGCCAGTTTGGCTCAGTGGTTAGGGCACCGGTCCACGGACTGAAGGGTCTCAGGTTTGTTCTGGTCAAGGGCAGGTACCTCGGTTGTAGGCTCGATCCCCAACCCCCGCTGGGGCGTGTGCAGGAGGCGACCAATTGATGTGTCTCCCTCACATCAATGTTTCTCTCTATCTTCCGTCCACTCTCTCTGAAAAGCAATGGGAAAAATATCCTCTGGTGAGGATTTAAAAAAAAAAAAAAAAAAAAGATATAAACTTCAATAAGGTACTGTGGAGAGCCACAAAGTTTTTGAGAGAATTATATTGGCAGAAGCTGCCAGCTTGGGTTTAAAGGGGTTGAGATATCACCAAAGGGAAAGAGACTTTTGAATCCCAAACATTCACAGGCAGGAAGCAGGCTGCAAAAACTACTCAGGTGCAAAATTGAGCCACCACATATGGAAAGGGAAGGATGTCGCAGAAACAGAGCCAGGAGCCCGGCGAGCGGAGCCAACAGTCAAGAAGAATCTTTCCCAGGCCTCGAGCCCTAATCGGCAAACCCCCGGATGTTCTCCATCAGATTTCAGTTTTCTTGTGTAGCAGCGATTCTTTGTTGCTTTTCCTTCTCCCATTTCCCGTTTCTCCCTTTTTGAATGAGAGCATCTCTAACATTACCCTATGCCTGCCCTACCCTTGTGCTTGGGGGGGGGGGGGGACAGAAAACGCGTAAATTCAGTTCTAAGTTTTTCGTATCAAGGTGAACTAAATCTCAAAAGCCTGGACCTAATTCCACAGTGAGATCCTGGATTTCGAGCTGATGCCGCAGTGGTGTGAGATAGTTGCGGGCCGTGGGAGATGGCGAGTGTATTTTGCACGTGGGAGGGAGGTGAACGTGCAGGGGCGACGGGGCCGACTGTCTCAGCCAGCCTCCAAGGTGGCCCTTAATATCCCTTGTTCCGTAGCATCAATGACCGCACGTAGACTAAGTAAGATCCCACGTGGAATAAGGCTGAGCTTTGTAGAAATGAGGGCGTGTAACTTCCAAAGTCAGGTCATAAAAGGCACGTCCTCTCTTTGGAGTCATTGGCTCTTAGAAAGCCAACCACAGCGTTGCGTTGCGAGGGGAGGCCACCGAGAGGCCCTACAGACAGGCCTGCGTGGGGAGCACTGAGCGCTCCTGCCGGCAGCCAGCCCTCACGCGCCAACCATGAGTGAGTCGTCTTGAAAGTGGAACTTGGCTTCAGCCTCCTAAGAGACTCTGAGCCAGAACTACCTCGCCAGGCTGCACCTGCGTTTCTAACAACAACAAAAAACTGAGATAAAAATTTATTGTTGTTGTTTTAAGCCACATAGTTTGGGGATGTTTTTACACAGCAATAGATAACATGACCCAGACGGCCTGGTATAGAGTCAGGAATCAAAACAGTGATTACATCTGGGGAGGGTGGAGGGGGTAGTAAATAAAGCAAGTATAAGGGGGTTTAAGAGGGCACAGAAGGAGTTTTATTGATCACTTTGTAATAACTGATTAAATTTATAGTTATGTTTGCTTTCTTTTCTTTGATATATTTTACAATTTTAATGAGACTAAAGAAGAGTCTAGAAGGGAAGCTCATTTCTTCTGTTCTGTTGGCAATGCACAAGGTTGGTGATGGAACAGGGTTATCATGGCTGTTGGCACCCCTTGAACTCCTACTATGTGCCAGGCAGAAGTCTCAGTACGTCTCATATGTTGGGAAATGTAATGCCCCAGCCCTGTAAGGAGCCGCGGTGGTGAGTAACTTGCCGAACGTCACCCTGTCAGTAAGACGCAGAGCTGATTAAGCCCAGGGGGTCGTCGTGACCCTTTATGCTCATCGCGTGAGCTCCTGCCTTTGACTTGCGTAATTCCTCTCTTCTGTTCACTACCCTTCGCAGAGCTGCGACGTTTGGTAGGATTTTCTTATTCTATTCCCAGAAAAAAAGGAATCGACCTGGTTTGGAGGAAGCTTCCAGGCACACCCTGGCAGAGCGAAAGCACAGTGTGGGAAGAGCCCCTTGGACACACGGTTACCCTTGTTCTCCAGGGCACTATGATCTGGTCCAGCCCGGTCCAGCACTCGAGCTTCAAGTACCTGGCCACCCTCCCGCAGATATGTTTTGCGTTCACCGTGGATGTACAGGAAACTGTCAAAGTGTGGAACTGTCAGGGTGTGGACGCTCTGGCTAAGCTCACCCTGCCCAAGGCCTGTTTTTCCTTGGAACCCATCCTCACGAGCAATGGCCCAGTCCTGATGGTAAGTGAGCCCTGTGTCTGGAGGGCACCCACAAAGCCTGCTGCCTTGGCAGGTGTCGCGGCCCCATTACTGTCACATCTCAGCCTGTCTTCTCGAGGCGTCTGTCACATACTCTGAGAATCACAATACGCCCATGAACGTTGGCCATACAAACCTTTATACTCTCTTGGCCTTTGTTATATCTCAGGTACATTTCCCCCGTAATTCTTTTTTCTTTATGTTTTTATTTATTTCAGAGAGAGAGGCCGGGAGAGGGGGAGAGAGATAGAAACATCGATGAGAGAGAAGCATCGACATCGATTGGCTGCCTCCCCCCCCAACTGGGGATTGAGCCCGCAGCACAGGCACGTGCCCTGACAAGGAATTGAACCCGTGACCTCCTGGTGCATGGGTCAGCGCTCAACCCCTGAGCAACACCTGTGGGGCTCCCCAGTAATTCTTCTAAAAAAACTTTCCTGAATTATTTCATATCTAGTTTCTTCTTTCAAGTGTGTGTTATTGTGGAGTACATGAACTTGGACCGGGACCATGGAGGGAGAGACGAGGGTTTGGGGAGACACTGAGAAAAAAGCATAGCGTTGATGTGTTAACGGGTCACTACCCCAGGGCGCTTTGGGGCTTAGAACATTTTATTCCCTGGGATCATCCCAGCAACCGTGTGGGGCAGGCTGGTCAGAGGAGTTCGTCTCCACTGTGTGACTGAAGAAATGGTGGCACCTCCTGCAGCTGCCAGGGCTGCCTCCTGCGTGCTTTAGGATCCGCTGTCTCTGTCATTGACATGGTGGTGGTGCTTTGGTTTCAGATAGGCGATTCTGAAGGTGACATCTACACATTTACAGTGCCTGAGTTAAGGAATGTTTCTAAAGTTAATGCATTTTACTACAGCGTTGATCTTCTGCACTGCTCTCCTAACAAGAAATGGATCTTTGCCTCCGGGACGCATCAGCATATCTTACCTAAGGTAGGTGCCGCCCTGTGCGCCGGCTCAGGAGGGGGTCAGCCTGAGGAAGGCGAAGGCAGGAAGCCTGAGCGAGGCCGCAGAGCTCGGGGGGACTGGCGACCGTCCCCTCCTCCCAAAGGCCGCAGAACACCTGGGACCCATTCCTAGAGTCAAGAGACATTGTTCTTTGAAGCAATAATATCCATTTGCAAAGACAAATGTCTATTAGTGAAAATTTGCTCATGGGGCCTGAATCAGCCAAAAAGATAGAGGAGGGTGAGAGAGAGATCGAGAATTAGGAGCCGGTTCACTTTTGCTTTCCTCAACGTTACCTTTAGCTACCTCGGCGGGAAAGTACAAAGTCCAGGAGTAAATAAAAGCGCATCGGCCTCTGGATGTCAGTCTGAGAAAGTGGCGTCGTGAGCAGGCCTTTCCACACGCGCGTGTGCACAGGGCACCAGGGAGCAAGGAGCAGACGCAGCAGACGCAGATCAGCCCTTGGCAAGCTCTCCAAGAAGGGAAAACGCGCTTGGCCAACCCCCGCTTCACTGGGGGTCCAGTGCGCCGTGTGCTTTTGTCACCCCTGGGCCTGCCAGAAGAGAGGCTTTGGGGGCTCTGCTCTCTGTGTGCCCGTGACAGGCAGGATAGGAAGCCAGTGAGTGACAAGAGTGACAAGCAGTGACTACTCAAGGCTTCCTGAGATTCCGAATAAAGCTTTGGCCACAGGGGGGACTTCCGAGGAGGGTTTTCTGGAGTCGCTCGGGCTCTGAGCTGCAGCCCCCCGCCTGACTCCCTGTGCAATCATCTCTCCGCAGGTCTTCTTTGCCGAGTGCTTACTGAGCCCGTCAGAAGGCTGTGCCCCTCTGTCCGTCTCCCTCCCATTTGCATTTTGCTGCAGAGCCTGCTGGGCCCCGAGGAGGGCAAACAGGGTAACACTGATGTTCCGAAGAGCCTCTTGCAGAAAGACAGGGTTTACCACCTTTGATCTAACATCTGAGAGGACCGGGCGCGGGACAGTCATCCAAGGTGGGCTCTGCCACCTTGCTTCTCCCCCTGATCACACGTGCCCTTGTTTTAAGCTACACATGTGTGTAAATAGGTCAACATTTGTACAGGGGTCGGGGCTTTCTTAGCTGGAGGCTACCCAATGCCTGTTTGACTCTGATTCCCACGCTTCAACCCCTACACTCCACCGTGTGCTTTTGGGCAAAAATGTCTAGATCCCACCATGCTTTAGGGCCTGCGCTCCACCGCCCCTCCCCTCAATGCCCGAGCTGTCATTTCTTGTCCATAGCCCTCTCTTCGCATGTGATGGCACCCATCATCACGGTCAGTGACACGGATTTGTAGGCCACTGCCCTACCCTTCATTCTCCTCACTGGGCTGAAGTCCCCTGGAAGTAGGGAGTATATTTTTTCATTCAGGGTAAGGATGCTGTTCTGATTACATGACCCAAAATTTGCCTCTGTGTGTGTGTGCGTATGTTTTACATGAAAATAGCCCATCAGATCGCAAGCTTCATGTTGCCAGCTCGCATGGAGAATCCCATTTGGATGGGAGTCAGCGACGGAGATTTGATTGTCTTTGAGAGCGGGCCACACCTGTTTCTCTTCACCATCAACGGCCTCCTGCTGCAACGCTTTAACGATCACCTGGGGACCATCTGCAACCTCTGGGTGGTACGTATGCCCCCCCACACACACACACACACTGCTCATCACTCTGACTGGGCCACTCACCCCTGGGTATCCTTTGAAGGACTCTCTCCATGTCCTCACTACGTCCATGGATAACTACCTGCATTTGTACATGTGGGAAGAGGAAGGTCGTTATCCACACCTCAAGAGCTGCTGTCACCTGCAACAGAGAAGGGAAGATCAGACACCAAGCTGGTAAGCCCTGCTTTGGGACTTGAACTTTTCCTAAACATTTTAAATTTCTACATTAAACAAATGAATAAAGGGATAATAGGATTTTTTTTTAAAAAAAAGATTATTTGAGGATATACATGAATAAACTTATGCCCCAAAAAGAGAATTGCTCGCGCTTGGAGCGTGTCCCCCGCCCTTGCGATAGATTTCAGAAGGCTTTCCAAACAGTGTCTGCTCCCACGAGCACGATGCGAGGATTCATCCTTAACGTCCTGTCTTTACTCGTAAGGCTCTTGTCTGGTTGTTTTAATTCATTAGTCCTCTATGCTGCTGCTTTCAGGAACTGCCTTTATCTTTGTTTTCCTTCCTTTAATCCTAGATCGCTTGCCTTCACCTACATTTTTTTCCTTGATATTTTACATACCATACATATAGAGGTCCGGTCTTTTATATACTTTACAGATATTTTCCTCCAGATTGTTATTTGTCCTTATAATGTTTGTTTTGGGCAATGTCTAACAAACTGCATATACGTAGATCCTTGGAACTGCCGGTGTGGCTAGAAGGGGTTTACTCTCACAGCACACCTCCGAGGGTTAAATGCACCGGTTGTCTGGTGCAGCATTAGCTGTGACTGCCAAATGCTGGAAACTGCTTACCTGCTCCAACATAAGAGACCGTCTGAGTTACTATGATGCATCCACATAATTGTGCAGCTGTAATTTTTTAGAAGGAAAAAAATTTTTAAAAGGAGGGAAATCTCTGTTCAGATAAGAAGTGATTTCCAGTGTGTTGGAGGCAAAAATATTTTAATTACTGTATATAGTTAATATAGAATTATGCTTAACAAATTTTCTTTCATATTCCTTGCTCTCTATCATAGCTAATAAATCTCAGCCTACTCTAAATCATAAATATGTACTTCCTTTCAATAATTTTAAATACTTCCCCTTCGTATAAGGTGCCCCCTACTGCATGCCTTTGTCTTGAATCCATCTGAATTTTTTGTTTTTTTTACAAAGCAGGAGTATGTAGAAATATGATTGACTTTGTATATTGACCCGGTAGACAGGTCAATATATATCCTGCAACCTTACTAAACTTACTTATTCGAAGGGCTTTTATTAATAGATCTGTAGATATTTTGTGATTTTTCATGTCGCCTGTCCACAGAGATGGTCTTCTCCTTCGTCCCCAGGCTGGGCGCCTTTTGCTCCCTGCTCTTGCCTTAGTGCGCAGAACGCAACCTTCAGCACGGCCCCGAGCGAAGCGCAGGCATCCTTGCCGTGTATAGAAAGTGCTGAGTCTTTCGCCCTTTCGACACTCACTCTGTGTTTTCATATATGCCCTTTATTAGGCTGAGGAAGTTCCCTTCCAGCCCTAGTTTGCTGAGGGTTTGATCATGAATTGATGTTTAATTTTGTCAAATGCTTTTTCGGGATCAATTAATGTGAGCATATGGCTTTTCTACTCTAGATTACTAGTAAGGCAGAGCATGTTGATTTCTGAAGACTAAACCAGCCTCCCATTCCTGGAGTAAACCCCACCCGGTTGTGCTGTATTTTTAAAAAATATGTATTACTGGACTCGATTTGCTAATATTTTGTTAATGATCTTTGCTTCTGAGTTCATGAGGGATATTGATCTACAGTCTTTTGCACTATCTTGGCCTCATTTTGGTATAAGGATAATGCTGGCCCCATAAAATAAGTGGAGGAGAGGGGTAGGGCACCACCTCATCAATACAGGGTGAGGGGCTGCCCTGGGAGGCCCTGCTCTACCATTCCCACGTTAGCCTGCGTGGAGGGAGACGTGGCTCCTTTTGTGGTGTTCACCTAGAGCAGAACAGGCATCGTCAAAGGGAACAGGATCCCACTTTAAAATATAAAACTTCTCTCACATCATTGCTAAATAAGATAAGCTAGCAGATCAGGGAGGTGGATCATTCTGGCAGGGATATCTCAGAGCAGGTTGGGGCTGCTACTCCTACAAATGATAATCAGCATAATTTTGCCAGGTCTACAGTTGCTCAAACCAAATCTAAAAGTAACTTCCATGACCGAAGGACCAGGTGATCTGGGAAGAATATTTACATTTTAGTATCATCAACAATAGGTCTAACTACTTTCCCTTTTGTCCACCGATGATGTTGTTTTTTTCTTTTGGCAGCTATTTCTCCAAAGCAATATGTGATAACAAGAGCATAGTATGTGTGGTGTCGAGAAATCGTGAATCCAGTGTTCTGGTGATGTATTCTTTGAATATGTGATATGGAAACTAATGCAATTAACCCTGCATCAACCTCCTTGATGTAGTAAAGAGAATTCTATTTGCAAACCCAGAATGATTATTTTAGTGACATGAGGAGAAAAGCAGTAATTTAACTATCTATAACGAATCAGACACTGGGACCGATACTACAGATCACACGCTATTAAGACAGAGGGTGGAGGGACATACCCTTTGTCCCTGCAGTCAGGGAGAGTGTAAAACGCTAAGGGAGTGAAGTACGAAATGGTCACACACATATACAGTTCCAAACAATTCAAGGGGAGCAACTTATGGGGGAAAGTGTGAATTTAGATTGAGGTTGGTTTAAAAGTGAAGGCATCTGTCTCAGAGAGTCCATGTTCTTGCCTGTGAGCAGCCAAAAATCAATTCTGTAAAATTTAAGCAAAAAGAAAGGTATTGGGAAAATATAGAGATTAATATCTAAAGGTAGCTGGAAGCGACTCAGAATAGAGATGGGAATAAAAATGCTCAGGACTAAGAAATAGAAAATAGCATCAAAGGCTAAGTGGCATGAAAGTCTTGATTTGCATGTCACCACAGCCGTTGTAATGGGTGTGATAGGGGACTGGCCCCTGTCCTGGCATCTCTAGCTCAGGATTCAGAGTTCTGGGAGAGTACTAATAAACCCAGCCTACGACGGGGGAGGGGGCGTGGGGGTCTACTCGGCTGGCTTTGGGGGTGGGGGGAGAAAGATGACCTGAGGGGTTGAGAGCACTCTAACGGAAATGTCATCTCAGTGGGAGATTTCTCCAAAGAGCAGTGGGGGTGTCTAAGCTGTTTAAGTGCCTACCACCCCCTCTAGGAATACACTTGAAGCCGCCACCAGGAAGATAAAGGAACTGGGGGCCCAAGGAAGCGCCTACGGAGGACAAGGCTGGGCGGAGAAGGTGACAGGTGCCGAGATGCCTTAGAAACAGCACCTGGGAGGGCCCGAGACAGTCACGTCTGATTCAGATCCGAACCCAAGAGCCTACGTCCAGGAGTCAGGGATGAGTCTATATTAAGACAAGGGCGGAAAGTCAGGGTGCCGCTTCACGCCGAGCCTTGCAGGATATAACCAGATACTTAATACACATTGAGTGCGATGGTAAGGTGGTGATGCTGATGATGATTTAGCAAAGGAGAAAAAAGACCTATCTTTTTTACATCTATGTTTTTAAGAGACCTTTTTCATTGCCATTTAGAAAATTGACTTAAAAAGTAGTCATAGATTGGGGAGAAAAAGGGACATTTGTAATATTTTAAATAAAAAATAAAAATAAAACCTTTGACTGCTTTTTTTGTGTGTAAGTTTTCTGTAGAGCCCTGGCCGGTGTGGCTCAGCTGGTTGAGCGTCATCCCATGTACTGAAGGGTCACCAGTTCGACTCCCTGTCAGGGCACCTGCCCAGGTTGGGGGCTCGATCCCCGGCCAGGGTGTGTAGAGGAGGCAACCGATAGCTGTTTCTCTCTCACATCGGTGTTTCTCGCTCTCCCTCTCCCATCCTCTCTCTCTAAAATCAATAAAAACAGCCCGGCCAGGTGTGGCTCAGCGGTTGTGCGTTGACCCAGGATCCAGGTGATTGGAGTTTGATTCCCGGTCAGGGCACATGCCGGGGTTGCGGGCTCGATCCCCAGTCGGGGGGCGGGCAGGAGGCAGCCGATCAGTGACTCTCTCATCATTGATGTTTCCCTCTCTTCTCTTTTCCTGTCTCTGAAATCAATAAAGATACATTTAAAAACAAAACAAAAACACATACCCCCACTAAATTCAACAATTGGTAACATGTTACCAAATTAAAAAAATAAAATAAAATCAATAAAAACATTTTTAAAAATATGGCTACTTTTGTTATTTTTTAGTGACTGAGGGGAGCCGGTTGAGCCATTTTCCTTGTCAGAATCTATTATCTCTTGTAGATAAAGGCAATGGGGGCAGCGGAGACCGAGGTGGAAGAGGCGCTGGAGGAGTAGGGAAAATGTGTGGGGTGCGTGTGGTGAGCACCAAGAATGCCATTTGTGGGAGGGCACAGGAATACATAGGGCCCCACAGGACCTGTGATTTCCGAATAACTTAGAGATAAAATTGAATTACTGCTAGGTTATTTTTTCAGGAATAAGCAGTTGAAATGTACAGAGAGAATTTTCTACAACAGAACACCTAAACGTTGTTCCAATTTGCAAAACAAAACTTTGAAACCCATGGCATAGGTGGCTGGACTAGAAGAGAAACCTTTGAGCTGGGGAATGGAAAAAAAAAATCCAGAGAAGTCAACAAATGTGTTTACCTTATTTGTAGAATTTTAAAGGACTACATGAGGGGAGACAGGGCCTCTGCTAAATTGAAGGTGAGGTCAGTGGCCTGTAAGATCCAAGACCCTCAGAAAAGTAAGAGTCCTTGTAGGTAAACTGAAGGAAAATCTGCCCACCGCGGAAGGATGGTGACAGCTGTCTCCTTCAGCACAGTATGTGTGGGACAAGAGCGGAGAAGCCATGCTCTCCAGGGAGTTCCTAAGCTGCTGACTAACCAGAAACATCCGAACCTTCTCCTCAGACCTATTTTCCTGGCTCTCCCAGCAACGTGGGCAGACTGGCTGCAAACAGACTTGGAAGCCTTGGTTTGTGCCCTCATAGGATCTGGATCCAGACAATGCTTTATCAGCGGCTCCAAAGGCAGGCATTAGAAAATAAAATACAAAGCAGATTATTAAGCAGCCTAGGGCCAGGGGCATGTCACAAAGCCGAGTCAAAGATGGCCTCTGCGGTTTGGCCCTTGGGTTGTTTACTTCTGTGCAGGCTGAGACCCGTTACCTACAGCCTGCTGGTGCCAGATACAAATTTTTACACATCTGATTATTTTTAATTTTTAAAATTAGTATTTATTTAAATGTACATTTATTTTTTAAAATTTATTTAAATTAAAAATATACTTCTTCAATAAATTATTATTTTTAAAACATATCTTTATTGATTTCAGAGAGAGGAAAGGAGGGGGAGAGAGAGAGAGAAACATCAAAGATGAGAGAGTCATTGGTCGGCTGCCTAGCCTGCAACCCGGGCATGTGCCCTGACCGGGAATCGAACCCCGATCTCCTCGATCCTAGGTGGATGCTCAACTGCTGAGTCACGCCCGGCTGGGCTCAATAAATTATTTAAAATAACCCAAATGTTTTACTCATGGCCCTAGAGATTTCAATATGAATCCTTTACTTGTTTTACTGATTACATTAAATTGCTGCTTGTATGGCAGTAATGTCACGATGCCCCGCCTGGAAAGATGCTTAAGGACGTACATCTTATAGAAGAGGAACCTAAAGCTCAGAAAAAAGACTGTACCAAGGCCGTCAGTACCAAGGCCAGACACAAGCACCCACAAAGCAATGAGCTCTGCGCTGTGACTCCAGGTGAGCAAGCTGGGCTGGGAGCAGGTGAAAGGGACCCTCTCTGCCCGGGGCTGGAAGCGCCCGCACACACTTCAGCAGGAGTGAGGGACGCAGGTGTGCTGGCCTCCGCACCTCGGGTAGGGTCTGCGTCCCGCCCCAGCTGAATCCGTCTGAGGTGAAGCTGTAAACGCAGAACACAAGCCCCACAGCCTGTAGCTATGCATTCCTTGGGCCCCTACTTGCACACTCAGCATCCCACCCAGCCTGGAGAGAGGCCAGGAGGCCCATTCAGCCCCACGGCGCTGAGGTTCCCGAGGTCCTTCAGGTAGACTGTGCAGCACCTCCCAGGACACGGGGTGTGGGAGGATGCTCCAAGGCCAGGGACCAAGTCCTGCTATGGCAGCAACCCTGTGGCCTTGAGTGACAAAGCACCGCTGTACACCCACCAGGCCCCTCCTGGCTGCTTTCCCACCTGCTCTGCAGTCAGGAGCTGACCTCCAGGTCTGTGCCCATCAGCCACCCCTGCCCTCTGGCTTTCAGGGGGCTTGTCCAACAGGGGGAGCCACAGGAGACTGGAAGGTAGGGGGAGCATGAGGCAGGGTGATTATTCCCCTGGCATCCTCTATACCGAGGGGCAGGGGCAGCCTCTCCTGCAGCTCCAGCTCCCACTGGTGGGAGCCGGTTGGCTCCCTGATGCCTGCAGCTGTCAGTTCTCCTCTCCTTTAACTCCTTTCCCTTCCCTCTTTTCTGGTGTTTGCCATTCTCCTGTCAGGTGGCAACTTGAGATCCAACCCCATAGTATAGGGTGGCTCCTGGCACATGCCAGAACGTCCCTGCCCTGCTCCCCAGAGGCCCAGCCAGTCAGGGGGGCAGGAACTGAAACTGGAATCCAGGCCTCCTGCCTCCCAGAGCTGGCTCCCAGCCTGAGATCTTGGAGAAGATAGACAGGTCAGGAGTGGTAAAGGTTCAGATAAAGAGCCATGAAGCCTTTCTTCCCGGTGGCTCCTATTCACTGTTTCTGGAGTGTGTCTGGTAGGGATGCCCTGCTGCACCCGTGAGCTTCTCGCAGGTGCCAGCCAGAGGCCAGAGGCTGCAGGTTACATGACTGTCCCCATGCCCGCTTGAGGCTTCTGTGGTCACTAATCTCTGGGTAACTTTACCCCCCGTTTTGCCCTTCTGGGGGCCCCTCCAACACTTTTATAATCAATCTTCTGTTTGAAATACCCACAGTGGTTAGTTTTTCTGACTAGTCACTCACTGTTATACTCCCTCAACCATTTCTTTACACACATCTCATATCTAAAACCAGAATTCAAGTTAGAAACAAGATTACCCACTAAACAGTATGGATGGGCCTGGAGAATACCATGCTAAGTGAAATAAGCCAGGCAGAGAAAGACAAATATCACATGATCTCGCTTATATGTGGAATCTAAAGAACTTAATAAACTGATAAACAGAATCGATTCAATGACATGGAAGCATAGATCAGACTGACGAATGTCAGAGGGATGGAGGAGGGCGGGAGGGGGAGAGAGTAACCAAAGAATTTATATGCATATATGCACAACCCAAGGACATGGACAATGGTGGGGAAGAGGGACTGGGGAGGGGGATGGGACGGGGTGGAATGGGTCACTGGGGAGAAAAAGGGACATCTGTAATATTTTAAACAAAAATAAAATTTAAAAATTATCAAAAAAAAAAAAAAAATTACCCACTAAGCCGTAGCATGACTGAGTTTAGATCTTTCCTCATTGTTTCTATTTTCAAACAAATTCTTCACAGTGGCCAGAAGATGGCAGTGCACTGCTACCCAACTCAACCTTCGGTCTTAGACTTGCAGTTTCCTTGGCCATGGGGACAGCCCACGGGTCATTCTGTTTCAAGTACTCTTATCAGCCAGGTAATCAAAAGGCTTATAAATAAAACCCCAAAATTACAGTCAAGAAATAAATTCCTGCCTGGCTGGCATGGCTCAGTGGTTGAGCATCGACCTAGGATCCAGGAGATTGCAGTTGGATTCTGGTCAGGACACGCCCAGGTTGCGGGCTCCATCCCCAGTAGGGGGCGTGCAGGAGGCAGCCGATCAATGACTCATCATTGATGTTTCGATCTCTCCTTTCCTCTCTCTGAAATCAATAAAAATATCTTTTAAAAAAGAAAGAAATTTCTTTCAAACACCACAATCTCTGGTAAATGGAACTGGATAAAAACCATCATCCTTAATTAAGACGGAACACTTTAAAAGGAAGATCCATGACGCATTATCAATCAGCTAACCGGCAGTTTGGGGTCTGGGCTATGGGAGTAGGCAGAGCCACGGGGGAGAGCCTTGTGAAGACCCTGAGGGCCCCAGGCTGGCCTGGGTGGCCTCAGTCGAGGGACATCAATCCCCAGCCCTATAGACCCAGCCAGCAACATGAGACCCAGGAAGACAGCCTCGAAGCTCACCTCCAGCTACAGATCAGGAAAACCATACAAGGTGTCCTTCATGCAGGCAGACATTTGGGTTAGGAGCCCCCACCCAAGGTGCCTTGACTTAGAAGACAACCCAGAATCCAGGAGCCCCTTAGAACATCCCAGGCTGGGGGTGGGGCGGACCTCAGGAACAGGACCGTGGGAAAGGACCCAGTGAACCACTCTGCCTGTGCTGACTGCAATGATGCCATCCTTTCCCAGTCCCTTTCCAGACAAATGGCACACGAGTGGAGGAGTCAGAACACTCCAACTGCAGATAAGGCACCCCCCGGACACTGCAGACCCCGCCACCTCAGTCGCAGACCTCCCCAGTCCCGTCCTGGATGAGGCTCTCATTTCCTTCAGGGCATCTCTGACTCCAGCCAGCTCTGCCCCAGAGCTGGGGAGAGCCCAGCCAGCCCTGCAATCTGCAGCATTACTCGGGGCCATGAGACCTCCCCCAGGGTGCCAGTCCCACTACCTCTCCCACCACCCTGGGTGCCTGCCAGACACAGCTGGCACCCCCCTTCTAACTGAGGGGCTGGGTGGAGCCCACACATCAGACGCCACGCAGTGTGTTATCTTTTAATGAAGAGCTGGTCAGTGTGGCCACCACTCTCCCCACGGCCCCCCTGCAGCAGATGCCCATCACCACTGGCTGCCTCGGAGCCAGGGAGGCCCTAAGGCAGTCAACCCTTCTGAGGGGTCAGTTCACAGTGACCTAGAAAAGGTGTTCGTCTCTCGGACCTAGGATCGTGGCAGCAGCAAAGGCCGGAGGCGGCTAAACTGAGGTCGGGGCGGGTGGAGGGGAGGACAGGACAGCTGGGGCCCTTCTCCTTCCTCTTGGAGTCCCGAGAGATAAAGGCCGGTGTTCAGAAACAGTGCAGCCTCCCCCGCGGCTGGAGGCCCTTCCAGCCACTTTCTGGAAGCCCTTCGTACCGACTCCCCGCAGACTGACATCACAGAAAGCAGCCCACAGGGTCACTGGGCTCGGGGAGCAGGCGAGAGCCACCCCATCAGCCTCACAGCCGCAGGCCTGCGAGGCGAGTCCAGCAGGGCCCAGCCAGAGCCACCAGGAGACAGGGCCACCTTCACTAACTCTGCTGGTCAGGCACTACAGGCATCTACGAAGGCGGTCTCCCCGAGGCCCCAGGGCTGCCAGGTGGCGCCGAGGCGACGCAGGGCTCGCGGGCCTACAGGTCGGTGACCTTGTTTTCCACGGCCGCTGCGATCTGTTGCAGCCGGTAGCCCAGCTGCATCTTCTGGGCGGTGCCATCTTCCTCCAGAGCCGTGATGATCTGAAAGGCAGAGGCCACCCGTCAGGGACACCTCCTGGCCTTGTGGCAGACTTCAACAGCCTCCTCAGGGACGGGGGACAACCAGGGCACCCTCCCTACTTCCTGCGTGACCTCAGGGCCTCGCCAGTGGGAGGGCGGAACATGCAGTGGGTCCGGCTTTAAGGGCCAGTGAGGCGGGCACTGAAGCACTGAGCGCTCATGGTAACAGACACCCAGCTCCTCCGGGGGCATGTTTTCTGTGGAGGCCAGCCCCGCCTGCCACGCCAGCCTTCTCCCCACGCCCCCTGGAGGCCCTGCGACAGCCATCCTGCTCCCCCACCCACCAGGCAACAAGCATTTCCTGAATTCCCATGTGCCAGACGCTGGGCAAGGAGCAGGGACCCGACGACAACAGATGTGATCCTGCCCTTGTGGGGCTCGTGGGTGGGGAGACAGATTCTGACCACAAATGGGGGCCGCCACAGAGAGAACGGTGGGAACCAGGAGGGGCTTGCCCGCCGTGTCCCCTGCTTCCCCCACACCACGGCCCCCACCACTTGGAGCAAGCGCCTGGACTTCACACTGTGCGTCACTCCTTTTGTTAAAAGACTGTCTCACTCCAGGCCTGGGGCAGGCTCCTTATCTCTGAGCAGCACCGGCCATGTCCTGATGCCACCCAAACATCTGGGCAGACACTCAGGAGGCTGACTGATGGGCGCTCTGATCTTGAAGTCCAGCCCAAGAATCCCCCAGAAAGACAGCTGTGACCTCACTCACCCCTGGCCCTGTGCCTAGACCCTCCTCTCTGGCAGCCCATGCTGCCCAGCTGGGCCCGCAGCCACAGGGGTGGCCGTGCACCGTATGCTGCCACCCATAGGGTAGGCATCTGAGCAAGGCAAGGTCAGGGTGGGGATGGCAGCTGTGTGTCCCTCCCAACACATCCTATATACCATCTCCAGGCCCTGGCAGATCCCTAGCCACCCATCACCACCACCACACCTGGGAGCCCTGCAGAGGAGCCCGGGTGCTGGGTGGGGACAGGTAAGAGCACAGCCGATACCGGGAAGCATGTCTGAAGAGTGCTTCCAAGCCCAGAACCCAGCCCCTCCCCTACTCTGTGCCAGGGGGAGACCCGAAGGCCGCCCATGAGAATCACAGGGCCAGACACCCTCCCACATCCATCCCCCACCCCACCCCCACCCCCAGCCAGGGCCCAGGGTTCTGCCCACCTGGTCATAGTATTTGTTGATATACTTGTAGAGTTCATGTAAGGCCACTCGTGCCCCTAGGTCTCCAGAGTAGTTCTAGGGGGAACAGAAAGATGACAGAGGGGTGCCGCCAGCCACCAGAGGAGGCCTAGAACCCAGGGAAGGGGTGGGGGAGCAGGGGGCCTGGGAGGTGGAGGAAGGGACGAGCCCTGCAGTAGGAAGCAGAGCCCCTCTACAGACGGGGGATCCCAGGTCAGGCGTGCTCAACGAGGACAGGACAGGACGGGCCAAGGGGCCTCCTTGGTGGAGAGACCCCAGGTCTGCCTCTGTCCCTCTCGGGGCTCCGGCTGGGATGCTGTGTCATCCCAGGTGATTGTGGAGCCAAGAGGGAAAGATGCTCTGATCTCACTCAAGTCCTCCCTGCGCTCACACCCAGGCGCCTCCGTAGGGACACCTCGGGACAAAGGAGTGGATATCACCTAACTTGTGGAACTCTTATGGGGGTCAAACGAGAAGATAACCAAAGCACCTCACACAGAAACACCCCCAAATCATAGCTTCTGTTATTGCCAAGGCTGCGATCATCGCTTCAGAAACAGTTTATAAGTTCCTGGGGTTGGTGCTGGGCTGCTCAGGAGTAGGTGGAGCATGTCCACACCACCCGGGGAAGCGGAGCAACAGAAGGCCCACGAGGGCCAACACAGGGAGTCCGCACTGAGTCCCCATAACCTCGCCTCCCCAGGGCTGTGATCCACAGACCCGACCGAGGGATTCGGGCATCCCAGAACCCCGCTGAGTCAGGCGAGATGGCGGCTGTCGAGACAGGCCCCCTGCTGCTTGCTGATGAAATGTTGGGAGCTCTGGTCTTTTAAAGTGTCAACTGAAACATTCTGCTGAGGTCCCCAAAATTTCTCTGCAAAGCAGTGTGAAGGGGACGGGATCATCATGGCAAGAGGCCTGTGCTTAACCCAAGAAGCAGAAGGAGGGACGTACCCGGGACAGCTCAGCCAGGATGGAGTTCATCTCTTGATCACTGGCGGGGATGGTCTGTCTGATGTCTGCGTAGTACCTGCCAGAGATTGTGGAGACAGCAGCTGCTGGGAACACAAACCCACTCCTCACCCCCCCCGGGCCACCCCAGGACCTCAGCTGTAAATACCCGCCGATCTGTCCACCCTTGCCCCTCCAGGCCCTTCCCCTGCCCTCTCATACCTTTCCACCATCTGTTTATAACGGGGGATGTCCCGAGCATACAGAAGTTTGTTGATGGGGGAGTCCTGGGTGCCAGCAGGGGAAAGGGGAACGAAGGATGAGAGCCGTGAGCATGTTCAACCATCCCAACTTCCCCAGCACTGTTTCAGTTTTAAAAGCCCCAAGTCCCAGGCAACAGGGATGGCTGGTCACCCTAGCCCATCTCCTTCTGCAAGAACCTCCTCCATTCCCTCCCTTCCACTGAGCCCAGTCCCTGCCTTCGTCCCCTGGAGCTTCTCCTCAGGTTGCTCCAAGGTCATTTCTCAGTTTGAATGCCTGCACCTGGACCTACAGGGAACCTGGCATGCAGGGCAAGCAGAGGCCAGTGCTGTGTACAGCCCTTGCTGCTTTCCACGTGCTATCCATTCCCCATGTGATCATTCCAAAAATCACAAAACTGACCAGGAAATGAAGTCAACTGCCCAGGCCAACTCCCTCTCAAGTAGCTGAGCTGGGATTTGAAGCAAATCTCTGAAATCAGAGCCCACAGTTTTCACAACACCCAGACACATCCTCTCCCACTGAACTGAGGGCCACTCCCAGCTCGGCCCAGGGACTGTGGGCTCTGGGAAGCAGGCTTCCATTCTCTAGACCTGCTGCCTCATCCGGACGCTGCTGGGAGGCTGGGGTGAGACTGCGCTGCGCCCTCCTGACAGGAGCCCTGGGCCGAGGCAGGGTGCATCCCTTCTCTGTGGGAGACACCTGGCGCTCCTGGTTTGGATCATTCCTGAGCTACCCAGGAAGCATCTGAAGTTTTGCTGGGAAGGGGAGGCAGTGTGAAGATTGAAAAGAAAACCATAGCATGTACCATGGAGGTGGCCCCTGGGTCCTGCTGTGGCCCTGAGGTGTTTAGCTCATTGCAGGCAGAGCAAAAGTTCAAAAAGACTGCACTGGAGTGGAACTTTCCACTGTTCTTCACAGAGGTGTAGAGCTCTCTCTCTCAAGAGGTCAAAGGGTAACTTTGCCAGGGTCTGGACTAAGCAGAGCCCAGTCGTGGACCTGTGAGGGCCTTGCCTACTGGGTGACCTCATATAGGTCATGGGACTCTCTGGGCTCTGACTACAGTGACAACACAACCCCACCCTCTGTGCTACCAGACAGCCCTGAGAACTTCTCTCAGCTTCCCAGCTACCCTGGTCACACCTCCCTCCACGCCTGGCACGCCCCCAGGCTCTCCCTTCTGGTCTACATGGGGCAGGCAGACATCACCACGCTCAGAAACCAAATGCACCAGGCAGCCTGGAGCTGCCCTGCGATCGCAGAATCCATATCTCCGCCTGGAAACCGCCCAGTGGCCCCACCATCGCCTTGGGCTCACCTCCTCCAAGTCTGAGCTCACTCCAACCAGGAGCCCGGGGATCCCCCATGACCCCTCCATCTTCTTCATCCCCTACATCCAACCCACAGTGTCTGCCTGCCCTGTACCCTCTTGTCCACCTTGAACCTGGCCACTACTCATCCCAAGGACAGCCCAGCTTCCTCTGTGGACTTCAGGCTCCAGTCCACCCACTACACAACTGCCAGAAGGCTCCGCCTAACTCAAGTCTGACATCCACCCACCCCATCCCGTTTCTAGACCTCCAGTGGCTTCCATCACCCCCAGGGTAAGCCCTCACCTAGTGGTCCTGGCCTCCTGCCAACCCCACAGGCTGCACTGGCGGCCACGTCTTAACCCTGTGAATCAGCGCCAGCACCTGCCCTTGCTCTGCTTGAAGGATGAGGCACCTCCTAGGGAGCCAGGGACAAAGCCTGGCCTGGGGCCTGGAGGCACAGACCTGCCATAGCCCTCCTCCTTGACATTCTTGGGACAGCCTGGAATCTGTGTGTGTTATAGCACCGCCCACCCCTGGACCACTCTGCCCTGCCCCACCCATGACCTCCATGTCCCCCAACCCCAGCCCAGCCCACTCACCCGGCCCAGCTTGTGGTCCGCCAGGGTGCAGGCGTCCATGAAGGTCTGCGCGATGACCAGCAGCACCGCATCCATGTTATCAGACGTCTGCACGTCGAACACAAACTGCGGGTTTTTTATTATGTTGATCCAGAACCTCAGCGGCAAGCTGCGGGCGGGGCGGGCGGGGCCGTGAGCGAGCTGCAGAGGCAGGGGAGGCCCTGCGCACCCGGCCTGCGGGCCCCACTCCCACCTGTTGGTCTTCCAGATATGGACGGTGTCCTGGTCAGAGATGCCATGCTGCTGGGCCTGCTCATCCAGCAGGTCAAAGAAGTACTTCACAGCGAGGGGCACGGGGTGACTGGTGCTGAGAATCACCTGGAACAGGTCGTCCACAAACTTCTGCAGGGTGCCCTGCAGGGGGTGGGAAGCACAGGTGTGGTCAGCAAGGGGACCGGGACCTCAGCCCCAGACACATGGCACTAGTCCTGTGTGAGCCCCACACCACCCCCAATTCCCACAAGTGGATGTTGTTGCCCCAGCCCAGACCCCACCCACCTTCATGGACAGCAGGCGGGTCAGGTAGATCTCAGGAATGGCCTTGGCTCGCTCACGCTCCCCGCCCCGAAGGCTGCCCCTCCTCGGCCTGGGAGGCTCTGGCTCCTCGCTTGGCTTCACCAGGTGCCAGGGCCGGATGCCCCCCTCATCCACATCCTCCAGCATTGGCGTCCCTGTGCCAAGTCCCCACCACTTGTCACCCTTCATCAGGTGCCCCCTCCCTTGAGCTCTGGGGTTCTGCCAACTCCCAGAGGTGGGGGCACCTGGGGAAGGCGTTTTTGGGTGGAGTGAAAGTAGACATGAGCCCACCCTGAGGTCCAGAGTTCCCTTCCTCATGACTGCGCAAAGCAAGGGCAGAGGGCGGCGGTGGGGGTGGGAAGTACTCACTCTCTCCAGGCACATAATCCTGGTTTTCCCGAAGAACGTGCTTGGTGAGGCAGGGGACCAGGGCCACAGTTGCTCCATCTGGGACCTGCTGACCACAGCTGGTGACCCTCCACCAGCCACCCCCACCATACCCCTCACCCCTCCTCCAACTTCCACCCACCCCACCTTGTAATGCTGCAGCGTATTCAGGCGCCTCCACAGACCCTGGACCTCAGAAGTCACATCTTCGTCAGAAAGAATGAGATGCCCAGCCACGCCAGACCGCCACTCTGCAAGGGCAAGGTGGGGCTTGGACCAGGGCTTCCAGGACACCCTGGAACCTATTTCTTCCTCCACGGGGACATAGGCCCTCCAGCAGGGGCAGCCCCACCCATCCTCTCTGAAGACCAGGAGCAGGTGCCCCTCACCAGGTGAGAGGTCATCACTCTACAGCCCAGCTCTGCCCCCACCCGAACTGAGCGACAGCTGCCTGCAGAGCAGGTCCAGGACCAGCCCAGCCCAGCTCTGGCTCAGGTCCCCAAGCCACCCTTCCCCTCCGCTCTCACCAACATCCAAGGTGCGGGGGTCTGGGCGCTGGGCAATAGGCACTCCTTTGTAAAGCTGGTCCAGCATCTTCTCCTTGGCTTGGGAGATGGTGTCACAGTCCAGGACCTTCACGGGCACGCCCTGGGCGTCTCCTGCCCCGGGCCCCACAGCCAACAGCGCATTCAGGGTCTACACAGGACACATGGGAGCAGTCAGGGCTCATGCCACACGAAGGATGATGAAGACACAGGCCAAGGACAGGGACAACCCATGAGAAGCCATCAGCAGCTCCCTCCACTGTGGCCCCAGTACCTAGCACAGAGCTCTCGTAAATATCTATGGGGTATATGGTAAAAAATGAGTGAGCACAAGTCCCTCTTAACTTGGGTCCCCAGATTGCTGACTCAGCCGGTAAGGCTGAGGCACCTGAGGCTCATTCCCACCAGCCTAACAGACAAGCAGAGTTGGTGAAGCCTGACTGGGATTTTCCCAAAGGAACTCTGGGTAGGTCACTAAGGGGAAAGCAAACCCAGAGGGACATCTGCAGGGTGGCTCCCAGCCTGGTGGGCACATCACCCGGACAGGACAATGAGACCATGGCCAGGCGAACACTCAGGCCCTGGGCAGTAAGCACTGGGACTTGTCCCAGGCAGTGTGGGCTGCTCCCCAGACCTGGCTGTGGCCACTCTGACCCCCTCCCAAGCCTGAGGACCTTCTGAGACCCTATCCTCAGGATTCTGTCCTGCTAAGTTAGTCTAAAGGTCTCTTTCCCAGAGGTCCAGCTGGTTCTATCCCCAGGCACAGCCAGCCACAATCACACACGCTCACCTTCCTCACCCCACCGAGACTGACACTCCCGCGCACACACATACGCACACACACTCCCTCACCAGGGGACGGTACTCCACGTCCTCTCTGAGAAGGCGGTTGTCATTCAGGGTGTATTTGGCTTTGCCAGTCACGCTGTCCACTGGTCCCTTATCTACTTGATGCTTAATTCCACGGAAGAGCATGTACAGAGGTTCCCCTACTGCGTCCTGGGGGAGTGGCAGGCAGTTAGAGCCCCTGGGGCAGGTGACAGGCATGGGGCAGAGGTGTATGGGACACGACCCACGCTGGGGAAAGGGACCGGATGTAGGCTACAGGAGGCTTAAGGTGACTGAGGACATTCTGGGCAGGCATGCACAAGCTGCGCGGGGGCCAGTGGCTGCATGGTTTGGAGACTGCCCCTCCCTGAAGGGGAGCCCCATCCACCTCTGCCTTCCTCACCCTGACGAAAGTATAGAGGCAGATAGACATCCAGTTGGTGAGCAGCTTCTCTACCACGGTCTCTGTCCTGGGATGACAGGAAAGTGGGGCAGGGAGGCAGGGTCAGCAGGCGGGGCTGCAAGGCTCTCTATTCTGTAGACTCCCAGGTCCTGGAAGTCCTGACTCATCTCCTGGCTCCAGATGTGCAAAGCCACCTGGCCCCTACTGCTTCCAACACCCACACAGACCTGCGCAGCATCAGCTTGGGGTTCTTGGCCACATACTGGACCACCAGGTCACTGAGCAGGGTGCGGAGGATGTCCGTGAAGTACTCCAGCTTCCCATGCAGCGCCACGGTGAGCAGAGACGCCACATAGGCACGGTCCCGAGCTGAGAAGGTGCGCTGGCTCTCCAGGGTGTGGATGAACTGGGTGGGAGGGAGGGGCCGATTCAGAAACCTGGGGATGGAGAAGGGGTGGGGGAGCCAGGGTGGGGCCAGGGCAGGGCTGGCACCTTGGTGAGGAAGAGCTTGCTGTTGAGCAGGTTGGAGAGCTGCCCCAGCCCCTGCTCCACAGTAGGTCGCCTGCTCTCAGGCACACCCAAGTCCCGGTGCAAGGGTGACTCCTGGTGCCCAGGGAAGAAGATCCGCTCAGCGTACACCTTATAGTCAAGGAAGGGAATGCCGCTGCCCAGAAGGTCACTGGTGAGATCCGTCATCTCGGTCATAAGGTCTGTTGAGCAGAAGGGGCCAGGTTTGGGCGCTCAGCCCATGTGATGGCAGCAGGCTTAGGAGCCTGGGGACCCCTCTCTGCAGCCTTACCAGTGAACTCCTTCTTGCAGCGGTCCCGCACACTGCTCTCCAGGTTCTCCAGCTGGATCTGGACCTTCTTGTAGTCCCTCAAGGCCTGCTTGCTCTTCCTCCTGCTCAGTACCAAGGGCAGGACGAGAAAGGCTGGAGGAGGACGGAGCCCCTGCGGGTGCCACCTGGCCCAGGCCTGCCTAGGCAACAGTCGGACCCAGCCATGCCCAGCCAAGCCAAGGCCTAGCCCAAAATAATTTAGCCTGTCCCATCCCAGGCAATTCATACCCACCTATGTCTTGTCTAGCCCAGGACAATTTAGCACAACGATCAGCAAACTATAATCAGGCCAAATAACCATGACCTGTTTTTATAAATAAGACTTATTGGGGCCCCGGCCGGGTATCTCAGTGGTTAGAGCATCATCCTGCTATGCCGAGGTGGCAGGTTCAGTCTTGGGTCAGGGCACATATAAGAATCAACCAATGAATGCAGCAGTAAGTGGAACAGCAAATCAATGATTCTCTCTCCCTTCCTCTTTCTAAAGTCAATAAAAAATTTTTTAAAAACTTAAAGATCTGTTGGAACACAGCCATACTCATGTGTTTGCATACTGGTTATGGCTACTTTTACACTCTAATGGCAGAGCTGAGCAGTTGCCACTGAGACCACCTGACCCCAAAGAAGCCTAAAATATTTACTCTCTGGCCCTTTATAGGAAGTGTGTTGACACCTAGTCTAATCTGCCCCTTCCCAACCCAGCCACATCTGGTGGCACCCACCTGTACATGAGGACAATGATGATGACTGCCAGAGCCAGAAGAGAGGTGCCCACTCCCAAGCCCACCTGGGCTGCCATGGGAAAAGCCACGGGGCTCTCGCCATCATATTGCACATGGCCCAGGGAGAAGCGCAGGTTCCCCATCTGCACCTGCACGGGGAAGCCACCCATGAGCAAGGCTTCAGCACACGCCCAGTGCCTGGCCCAGCCCAGGGCCTGCCCACTGACCATGAACTCAGGCAGAGCATCAGGTGCCTCCTGGAGGGGCAAGGGCTGCTCCACAGGGGGCTCGCAGTACAGGTGGTGCCGGGTCAGCGTCTTCACCACACAGGGCCCGACTCCTATCATGGCCACAACCTCCTCCTTGGACATTGCAAGGTCCAGATTCTCACCCTGGAACACAGGTCACTGATCAGTCACTCAGAATCTGCCCTGGGGGGATGAGCTGGTGGCCACTCAGATCCTATCTCCCCAAATGTGGGAGGAATGGTCCTGAGACCCACTCCCAGGAGCAGGGCTGACGGTGCCTCAGCGCCTCTTCCCCTGTATGTGGGTGGCAGTCCCATGGGTGACTTCCAAGCTGCCAATCCCCGTCCCAACCCTGCTGTGCCTTTCCCTATCATTCTTTCTCAAGTCTTAACTTTACCAGAGCTAAAAGTCTAAAGACTAGAGAGTTATCCTAAATTGTGCCCACTTGCCTACCAAAGCCACAGCCCCTACTATGTCTGCTGGCTCCACTGGGTCGGTGATAATGGGTTGCCCACCTACTGCATGTGTAAGAACACATGCCAAGTGTGTGTCTGCATGAGTCAGGCTCTCAAATGGGCACCAGCCCAGGCAGCTACTGTGTGCCATGCCACCCACCTAATGTGTGTGCCAAGCCATTTACATATTGTCATTCAGATGCCTGCCATGGAGTATGTCAGGAGCCAGGCCCTGCCAGGCATCAGGCTAGGCACCCCCCGCCAGCCCCCTCAGCCCTCCCACATGAAGGGTGAGGCACCAGGTGCGTCCACTGGCCCTTGCTCTGCAGTCACCCCCCCTTCGGAGGTCACCCACCCCTCCACCACACAGCAATACTGTCCAGCCAAATGGAGGGTCCCGGGCACTGCCCCGTCTGAGCAGAAGCAGTACCTCCACAGAGAGCACGCTCCCGGGCTTGTGCCGGAACGGCGTGGTGGGGTCCTCAGGGTTGAGGGGTTGCAGAGTGGGGTCAGCCTCATAGGAGAAGGGGGTAGGGCTCAGCGTGGCGAAGTCAAAGACCAGGTTGTCGAGGATAAATTCCACCTGGACCCAGCGGTCCTCGGGCAGGCCCGGGAGGGCAGGCGTGCGGCACGTGATGAGCCGGGACGAGTTCACGCGGCAGGGCTCCTCAAACTGGGGGGGCGAGGGGAGGGTCAGCGGAGGGCTGCAGGAAGGGGCCCACAAGGGTGGCACCCACCACCCACGGTGTCCTCAGGGCGGGGGTGGGGTGGGGTGGGTGACAGCCCAGCACAGGCAGGGGATGCCCATGGGTGTCCTACTCGATGGCTGCCGCAGGAGGCTCCAGGGGAGCACACTGTCTCGGGGACCACGCGGCGCCTCCGCCCGAGCCCCTGGCCCGGCTGCAGTGCTCTTGGCGAGACAGTCACCCGGATTCTTGGTGTCTGTACCACATCCAAATTCTGGCCATGGACCTGTATCTCACGCCCTCCACTGCAACACAGCCCGTGAGCTACATATGACTGCAAGAACCAGGCTTTAAAGCACAGCCCAGCCTCAGCCAGGCTGGCTCAGCCCCAGCCTCAGCCCAAGGCCCTCTCCCCAGCAGCGTGAGTCCCAGCCCTCCCCCCCCAGCCCTACAAACCCCACGGGTACTGGACCTGCAGAGACCTCCCTCCCACACGCCACGCAGCCGGCCCCGACCCAGCACCTGAGGAAGCTCTTGGTGGGGCCTGCAGAGGTGACGTTGGGGTCTGACGTGTACTCAAACTGGCTGTGTTGAAGCTTCCGCTCAGCGGCCCCGAACAGCACAGCCACGGGGAGTACGGCAGGTGTGGGGTGTGGGCTGGTCTCACATCGCAGCTGCTCCGCCTGCTGGCCCTGCAGCCTGGGGAAGGGAGGCAGGGTGGGAGGTAGGCCAGGCTGCCCAGAGGGGCACGTGATGAGCTGGGAGGAGTCCACGTGGCAGGGGAAGGAGGGATGATTCCAGGACAGGGGACCCACTCAAGCCTCAGCTCACTTCCCTTCAGGGCTGACTGCCATCTCCGCGGGAGACCTGCAGGCTACACTCCCACGACAGCCCCAGCTTCGGGAGGGCCTGGCCACCTGATGGAGCAGACTTGGCCCTGGCCACCTCTGTTCTCCCCAGTATCCCACCCTGGAGTGCATGGACTTTTGCACAATGGGGAAGCGGCCCTCACAGGTGACAAGGCTGGTCTCCAACTACCACTCGGATGTCCTCCAGCCGCCCAGTCAGGAGCTTGGAGCCGTTCAGGGTTAGGCGGGTGCCCCCGGCTCTGGGGCCTCGTGAGGGGAAGATGGAATACACCTTTGGGTCCTGTGGAAAGGGGGACAGGGATAGACAGCCGGGCGTCAGGCCAGGAACAGAGGTGGGGGAGCCTGAGGGAGACAAAAAGGCCCTGGGCTGGGAAGTCTAGGAGGGCGAAACCAGATGGGCTGGGAGGAGCCACCAGAGGGGGTGGCCCATTGGCAGCTGGGGGGGGGGGATCAGCAGTCAGGCACCTGATAGGCAAAGTCGTGCTCTGAGACGCCATGTCCTCTTCCTGGCACCTCCACTGTCACAGTGCCTGCCACCTCCTCCCCGCTGGCCTCAGTGATGCACACGAGACTGTGGGCACGAGGAAGGCTGGAGTGCCAGGCGATACCAAGGGCCCCTCAGACCACCCAGGCTGCCCTCCCTGCCCCACTTGGTCAGGCAGTCTCCCCACTCCCACCCTCCATGAGACTGACAGAAGTCCTCTTGCTCTGGAGAGAACTACAGCGTTCCAGGAGGCTGGAATCTGGGAATTAACACTCCTGGTTTCAACCATTCAGGTCAAACCCGAGCCCCTAACAAGGAAGAATTTCTGTGTGGCACAGATTTACAAAAGAGCCCTGTAGGGCAGGTTGTGGGGCAAGCTGCTGAGCTAACGCATGCGCCTTGCTGGCCACCATCACGCATGCACAGCCCCACTCGCAAAGTGGTGGAAAGTTGATTTCCTCGTGGAAAAAAAAGTCCCTGAAAGCCTCTCATCAGGTCTGGGGATAAACATGAACGGAAAGTGAGCAATCTAAGAAAACACTGGGTCCTGGCCAGAAAACAGAAGCTCAGGGCAAATTCATTTGCACAATGTGAAGCCTGCAGTGGCTTAACTCCATGACACTGTTACGGTCACTGAGAAAACAGAACAAGCGATGTGTAAACTGCCCAGCAGAGGCTTCCGCCATAATACATTTTAATCACTTATAAACCACTTCAGTCTTGTGGTTCTAGAATCATTAACAGTCTAGACAGTCACCTAGAGTTCTCAGTCATAAACCATTTAGGGGAAACTATATGCTCTAGCAAAATCTTGTTTAAAACACAGATTTCCTGGCCCAACACTGGCCACAGATGCAGATCTCCACGCTGAGTCTAAGGATCTGCTCTGTGGTGGTTTGAGCAGGCTCCCAGGTAACTCTGTTATTCAGCTGGTTTGGGACTGATTGTGGATATCTCCTTGGGAGTGGCCCATGTATGCACTCTGGGGACCCTGCAACTCCCAGCCAGGTTAGTAGGAGCCAGAACCTCTGTAGGCCACGAGCCTGAGAAGGCAAAGGGGTCCCGGGACTGGATGGAGGATCCTGGCACTCAGCAGGTCCGCCGCAAACCTGCTCCTTAGAGAAGCCTGACCAGGACAGTGCTCAGGGAAGAAGGGTAGTCAGGGGAAAGGGCAGCCCCTGAGCACAGCTGTATGGGATCTGAAGATCCTGCTGCCACAACTATATCCATGGTCACCCTGAAACCTAGGCAGAGCCAGGGAGCAGAGTCACCTGTCAGCTCTAGGCAGTGACCAGGCCCTCGGCCTAGGAATGACCCAGCAGCAGCCCAGGTCAGGAAGCTGCAGGTCTGTGTGTGACAGCAACCCCAGCACTGAAGCATGGTGACCAGAACCAAGGAAAGAGGGACAGGGGAGGGCAGATGAGTATTGCGTGGGCGCCCCTGAGCAGGAAAGCCCACCATGGAGCCCACAGGGTATGCCATGCTCCAGTTGGTCCAGCCAGCTCACCTGCTGGAGACCTCGTATTCTTGAGCGTCTACCACACAGGGCACTCCAGCCACCCTGACCGTGTCCTGCACGTCCTGCACATGTTGGCCCAGGTTGGAGCCCCTGATGGTGACACGGGTGCCTCCGTCTACAGGCCCAGTCAGTGGCTCCACCTGTTCCAGGACAAGGACTGCTCACCTCTACCCACCTATTGACCCAGGCAGCATGGACAGACAGGCCCAGCCTCCCCTCTTTGGGACCCCGGACCCACAGCAGCCCACCCTCCCTCCAAGGGTCGCAGTGAGAGAGATGCGCCAGCGTTTCAACACACCGAGTGGATGAGCGGCGCAGGGCACTGGGTGGCCACAGCCTCAGCCTCACCACAGGTCTCCCGAGCCACGCACTGTGGACGTTCCCCCTTGCACCACACACAGCCATACTGGGGCATGGCAGTTTGGCAGTGGCTGCAGTCTCCGTGTCCCACAGAACAGTCATACAGTATCACTGGGGGAGGCAGAGACGGATGTGAGAGGCAGGCCTGGGAGAGCCCTGTCACCACCAGCAGCCCCAGCAGCCCCAAGCAGCTCACCGTGCAGCCCGTCTGCACTGTCTACACGCAGATGGCCGGCCCGGCGCAGAAACAGCCCCACACGGAGCTCGGGCTGCAGAGCCTCATAGCTGAGCTGGAGAAATAGGAGTGGGGTCAGAGTCTGGGGCTGGGGGAGGCAGCAGGCCTGGGGAGGGGGTGGACCAAAATGACTCATTATGGGAACACAAAGTCAGAGGTCAGGGTTGGGGTGCAGGGAACCCATGAGACCACAGAGTCAGAGGTCAGAACTACCAAGACCCCTCAGGGACACAGGGCCAGAGGTGAAGCTGGAGTGTAGGGACCTGGTAGGGCCACTGAGTGAGAGGTCAGAGCTGGGATACAGGGACCCTATGGGACACATGATGAGAGGTCAGAGATGGGGTGCCCAGACTCCCACGGGTCACAGGGTCAGAACCTGGGCTGGGATGAGTGCGGTGCAGCCACCTGTGGTTGGCCAGCCTGTGGCCAGGGCACCCATGCCCACCCAGGCACTTGAGATCTGCACCTGGTGCTGCTGGCACATGATGTGGCACCGGGTATCTGGAGGCAGCTCACACTCGATCTGGGCCGCAACCACCACCTCGCGGCCCTCTAGCTCCATCACACACTCATTGTCTCCCGGGCTGTCCTGAGGGCAGAAGACAAGGCTGTCGGGGCAGCTTCAGAAGCTGGGCCTGGGGAGCCCCGTAGGGACCCCAGCACAGCCCCTGGGTTGGGTCTGAGACCTGGGCCCATGCCCTCTTCCTGCTCCCCTGGACTTGTATATAGTTTGCCAACAGCCAAGGCCACGACACCTGCAAGCAGGACACACTCACCTGGAAGAGGCGCAGGTTCCTGCCCAGCAGCTGTACTTTCCGCTCCACGTGGACTGGCATCAGTGTGGAGCCCTGAACACTCTCCACACAGGGGCAGGAGTTTGCCCCCCACTTCACCTCTTCCTGCAGGCACCAAGAGCAAGGCAGGCTATGGAGGCCACCCTGTCGCCGCGGTCCTTTCCCACACAGAAGCCCAGGGGCCAGGCTGGCGTGGGGCTGCGGTCCCCACCCTGCCCTTTGATCCCTGCTGATGCAGAACCGCAAGGCGAGCAAGGGGCTGCACCCGCCCCAGTCCCCCCCCAGGCCTCCTTCCTGGGCTGGGCCTCACCAGCTCCCAGAGCCCGGGTGTGTCGTACTGGTAGTCAAGGCTGGACAGGAGAGTGAGGGGGGCGGGGGGGCCCTCGTGCTCGGCCGAGTCTCCATCACCTGAGAGGAGGGTGGAAGTGGAGAAGGCGGGCGTGTCACCCCCCGTCCACTCGTCAGCCTCGGGCAGCTCGCCGCCTTCTCTCATGAGCCAGTCCAGAGCGGGCTTCGTGGAGCCAGTGGCCCCTGGGAAAGTGGTGGCGGGAGCAGTGCTGGGGGGCTGGTCCAGGGGTGCCTCGGAGGGGAGGGCCTCAGGGCCAGGGTCTGCAGGGGCAGGGGGCAGTGCCACTGCATCTGAGGATGATGGGTGGGGGGCCAAGAGTTCCTCGGGTATAGCCGTGGGCTGGAAGTCAGTGAGAGCAGGGACAGTGGTTCCAGGTCTGTCCAGGGGGCTGGGAGGGAGGGGTTCCTCGTGGAGGGGTGACTCTGTGGAGGCTGAGGCAGGTGTGGGGCTGGGACCTCCCCATGGCCCTGAGGGGCTGAGCAGGGATGGCCTGGCCCCACGTAGGACATCTGAGGCTGTGGCTGAGGAGGGAGCCCCAGGGTCCACGGGAAGGGTGTCAGGAGCAGGGGTGGCCGTGGCCTTGGGGGCTGCAGGTGGGAAGGGGGTGGGTGCATCTTTGGCAGGAGAGGCTGGGGAGAGAAGCGGGCTCTGAGGGGGAGGCAGAGAAAGACAGGAGGGGCCACTCAGCAGGCGGGCGCGGGAGCAGGCAGCAGGCAGGCAAAGGATGTGTTAAGAGGAAAGGAGACCAAGGGAAAGAGAAACAAAAACAGCCCATTAATTCTCCAAAGGAGAGGAGGGGAGGGCAGGCTCCGGGCCTCTGTGCTGAGGTGGGGCACAAGGCCCAGACCTCCCTGCCGCTCAGCTACAAACGTCCTCTCCCGGACGGTGGGCAGCCTTCTCCAGTGAGTTGTCGCACACAGCAGCTCAGGTGCTCACGATGGAGCCTCACATGGGCAGGCAGGCACACAGACCCCGGGCCATCAGAGACATGCTTACCAGAGGACCCCAAACCCCCCATGTGGCCCAGCCCGGAGTCACGCTCACCTGTTGGCTGAACACCACTGGCCCGGAGTCACACGAGGCCTTGTGCGTGCACAGGTGCTGCCAGACGCACCAGTTACACCCCCAGCGGCTGCTCACACAGGCCTGGCACCTGCACAGAGCACAGCCATGGGGCACGGGCACCATGGAGGCATCACAGGGCAGCCCTGGGCCTGGGGGTCAGGGTGAGGGACTCACTGTGCAGACGGGTGGAGGTCAGTGACAGCCACACAGTCATAGAAGGAGAGGGGGGCTTTGGCAATCACGACAGAGCCAAACCTGAGCTCCACACTCACAGAAATGTGGTCTGCAAAGGGGGGGAGAGAGGGCCAGCGCTGAGGAGTGGGGAGGGATTTTCAGACCCCAAGCCAATGTCCCGAGGCCACATGGAGTGGGGTTAGCACCCAAATCTGGGAAGGGTACTCAGGGTTGGGGGATATAGTCCCCTGGGAACAAAATTGGGACTTTAGGGGCTTGAGGACTAGTGGGAGGACTCAGAGAAAGGTGTCCCTTCTGGGCTCTTGGCATGAATTCACACCTCACCCCAACCACACCCCTGGGAGGCAGGCAGGGCTCCCAGGCCCAGGGCTGGCCCCTTCTCTCACCCACCGGCTCCTCTCGGCAGTGCTGGGGTTTCACTCGGGGCTGGGGAGGGGCACATCACACCAGAGCTGGTCAGCAGGGCAGGACTCTGGTATTGCCCAAAGTGGCAGGAATATGACTCCCCAGGCCATAGTGGAGGTAGGTCAGGCACTGACAGGAAAACCTGCCGAGAGGACAGGACACGCTGTCAGAGACACTGGGCAGCAGATCAGGGCTTCTGCTTATGGGGCACCCAACACAGGCAAATGTCAGTGGCCACCAGCCCCTGGGCTTTCACGGAACCCTCTGGCCTGGTTACTAACAGAGAAAGCAAGGCCCCAAGAGAAGTGAACTGTGCAAGGCCCTGTGGTATTTAGTGCACCTGACACCAAATCTAAGGTGTTGCTGCCCGGCTTGTGTGGCTCAGCGGTTGAGCATCGACCTAGGATCCAGGAGATCGGGGTTCAATTCCCAATCAGGGCACATGCTCTGGTTGTGGGCTCGATCCCCAGTAGGGGATGTGCAGGAGGCAGCCAATCAATGACTCTCATCATTGGTGTTTCTATCTTTCTCCCTCTCTCTTCCTCTCTCTGAAATCAAGAGACATATTTAACAAAAAAAACGTGTCAACCCATGGCCAGGGATCCGCCTGCTCCGGTCATTCACCTCCCTCCTCTCCTCTCGGCTGATGTTGGCAGGACTCATGGCTGCCACGTGCAGACAGCCCAGCTCAGGCTGGAAGCTCCACAGCCATTGCTCTGGGCCCTGGCCCCTCGAGCACTCAGAACGGCGACTGCACCTAGGCAAGAATGGACAGTGTCAGGGCCACTGGAAGTTCATGGGGCAGGGACACCTACAGCCCTGGAGATCTGGGTAGTATCCTCAGCTGGGCTATGACACCAGGCTGGGTGTGCCCTGGCAAGGCACCGATACCCAGGGTAGCAGGATGGAGTGGGGGACTGGGGCATACAAGGGTCAGGGGGTCAGAGTCAAGGGTCAAGGACCAGGAATCCTGGACAGGGCAATGATGCAGGAGCACTGAGGGCATGAGGCTGGGGTTCGGGCTGGGGCTGGGGTTGGGTCGGGAGTCCGTGGAGTACTGACCTGCCAAGAAGCACACACCACCCACAGTATGGGTCCCTGTGAGCAAGACAAGATGCACAGTCCAGGTGCTGAGCACAGGAGGCCACAGGAACCTTGAGAAGCTGAGACAGCAAAGAGGACTTGAGGCCAGCCATCTAAACACTAGGGTTCATATGGGTCCCTGGCCCAGCCCAAGGCCCCTCCCAGCAGCCAGGCCCCAGCTCTCGCCTGGCACTCACTGTGCTCTGGGTCATGACATACAGGTGCTCGAAGGCCCCATCAAAGGTGAGGTCTCTGCTCACTGCAGACCCCTGCTGGATGCTCTGTGTGGAGTATGGGTGGCCATCACATCCTGGGCCCAAGTACACCTGAGATCAGAAACCATAAGGTCTGGGATGCAAGTCCATGGCCATAGGCCCAAGGTCCCCCTTCCCCCACAATGAAGCAATTTACAGGTAGATTTCCTCATAGGCAGTGCAGGTCACACCACCCAGCCCTGGGGGCAGAAGGGGGGATCAGAAGGGGTGGGGATCACAGTTAAACACAACCCAACCCTACGAAGAAGAGCCCAGGTCATCTCTCCCAACCTGGGGCTGGGGGCATGTCATGATGCCATATCCCAGGCCAAGGGGTCACAGGGGTAGCTCTGCCCAGGCTGGGTCCCCAGCAGCCTGTCCCCTCCAGACCTTGGGGCAGGGCCCAGTACTTCCTGTGGACTCACCCTGTGCAGCTGCCCTTGACTGTCACCCAGGAAAGCAATAGTGTGTCCATCCTCCATGGTGACTGCCACAGCTGTTAGCTGAACCCCTGGCCACTCTAGAATTGGCGTGGCTTCCAGGGGGACACGGCTGGCCATAGGGCTGGGTGTGTGGTCTGAGCCACAGGGATAAGCATCCAGGGTGTCCTGCAGGCAGCAGGAAGCACCAGTAAGGCCTTCCGTGGATAACCTCCCTGCCCCATCCTCCGGGACAACCCCATTGCCTTCCCTGGTTCGCTGCCAGTTCTCCATGAACAATTCTGTCTTTTCTGCTGGCCTCCTGGGAAAACCTCACCCCTGCCCCCAGGCTCTCTGCCAGCCCTCCCTGATAACATCTCCCACAGCCACATCCTTAACCCTGCCTTGGTGCCTTATCTCCAGCTGCCTCAGATAGTCTCCAGCAGCTCCTTCCTCCTCTTTTGATCCCCACCTGTCTGGGGCCCCACCTTTGCCCATCCCCGGCCTGGGAGCTGCTTCTTTCAGTGGATGCATAAGTTCAGCCTTTTCCTGAACCACTGTCCCCAAGACCACGCACCTGGGCCCCGCCACTTCTCATTGACTCAGTCCCACCATGTGCAGTTTCTTCCCTTTTTAAATCTATCCTGAGGCTAGAGTCAAACAATTCTCAACTTCACCTGCCCTCTTGCTCAAAAACCTGAAAGAACAGGTCCTACTAGGTGGCTGTCCCATACCCCAGAACCCCAAACACCCTGTCAATCCACTTAACACAAATGCCACCCCTTCGGCGCCCAGTCCAAGCCCACCCGATGGCTCTGTCCCCCTGAATGCCATGTAGGTACCCCTCCAGCACCCGGACACGAAGCAAGTAGCTCCCGTTGACCCGATCAGCCCCCACACCATCAGCAGCGCCCCTCGGGCTCCTGGGCAGCTGCTTGGCAGTGCGTGCCTGGCCCGCGGCCTCTGAGCCGGGTGGGCGCTGGGACTCACCACAGGCAGCTGTGCGCAGTCAGAATTGACGTCATACTCAATGTAGGCCACCTCGGCCCCGTCCTCGGTGCGGCCCTCCCGGGTGTAGCAGGCATCGCGGGTGACATTGGCAAGGCGGTCCACCTCGTCCAGAGGGAAGGCGCAGAGGGCGGAGGCCCCGGCTGCCCCCGCGGCCGCCGACGGGGGCCGGCCCACAGCGGGGGGAGCGGCCGAGGAGAAGGCTGCAAAGAGCACCTCCCCCCGGGCCACCTCCCTGGACGTGGCCACGGCTGCCGCCTGGATCAGCCCATAGCGGCCACCCTGGCAGGCCAGGGGCAGCTCCACGTAGGAGTAATAGTGCTGGTCCCGGAGGCACACACGGGACACGTAGGCGCGAAAGGCTCGAGACTGCGCCTGCAGGTCCCGCCGCAGGAACAGGAAGTAGGCGTTGGCCCCACGTGCGAAGGCGCTCACGAAGTGGTGGCTGTATTCCGAGAGGCGGCCCACGGCCAGCTTGGCCGTCTCCTCATAGGAGAAGGCAGCCTGGGGGTCCGGTGGCCGCAAGGCCCGGGTGGTGATGGGAGGGATGCCACCCCCCACCCCCTTGCTGGTGTATCCCCGCCCCACGAACAGGAGGGGCTCCCCAGCTAAGCCCTGGGCCACCAGTCCCACTGTGCTGACCTCAGGGTCATTGGCAGCCACATACTGGGTGTCCCCGGGCCGCTCTGGCCGCAGCAGCAGCTGCTCAAGCTGCCCCAAGCCCCGCTGCTCACAGATGCCCTGGTGCACACTCCCGCACACCACCAGGGCCTCTGGGCTCACCAGGAGCAGCTGGTTCAGGTTGTTGGTGGGCTGGGCCTGAGGGCACTCATCGGGCACCACAGGCGGCAGGCAGTCCCTGCTATCTAGCACAGGGCCAGTGGGCACAGTGGCCTCCAGTTGTAGCCCCGGGCTTAGCTGGAACAGGAAGTTAGTGGCCCCCAGGTAGATGGTGCCAGAGGTGGGATCCCGTGCCAGGTGCTGCAAATGTGTGCCATTGGGAGTGAAAGCAGCCGGTGGAGGGGGCTGGAGGGTAAGGACCCACCCGGCCCAGAGCGCCTGGAGAAGAGCTGGGCCGAGGGCAGGCATGGTCACCTGGCAGGAAGAGAGGTGGAGCAGGGCTCATGTGGCCACCTGAGTAACATGGGGTCTCTGGTGAGGGATAGGGCTATGCCATTGCCAAAATGCCTCTCCTAACCTTTGGGGGGGGGGGATGAGCAGAGGCACTGTGGGCCAGGACCACATACTACTAGCAAGAGATCAGGAGATCTTTCCTGGAAACTTCAACACTGCACGCTCTCTGCAAGCACTATTCTCTCAGGAGACCTTGACCCCACCCTCACCCTGCACTGTCCTGTGTCACCCACCACAGGGTTCGAGAGGGGCTAGAGGGGCAAAGACGTGGGAAACATCCCATCCCCCTGGACCAGAGCCTAGAAGGGGCAGGAGAGAGTAAGTGATGGGAAGGACGGGCACAGAGCCCAGGAGGGGCGGCCCCTCTTCACAGATGTCAGTCTCCTGGGCAGAAGGAGGGAGGGTACAGCCCCAAGGGCCACTCGCATGTTAGGGCAAGGCAAGAATTGGAGGAAGGGCCTTTCAGGCAGGAATCCAGAAGGGTAAGAAGCACAGAACCAAAGGGCTGGAGAGGAGAGCGAGGTTCAGGCCACCAGGGAGGAGGCCTGAAGGACTGGACCCCACCCTGGAGAACTCCCAGTAGAGGTGGGAGTCACACTACTCCCAGAGGCCTAGGGGTGAGGTCAGGCTCACCTGGCAGGGCCGGCTGGGTCAGGAGACAACAGCATGACCTGTGTAGGAGTCACCTAGCCAGGGAGAAAGCAGAGCATGAAGCTGGGCATGTGGAGGCAGCATAGAGGTACCCCCTTCCCCCTGCCCAGCCTGTTGGTGGAACTGGGCCCAGCCTGGCCCTCGGCCACCAAACATTCCACAGGGGACGCCTCCTCAGAGCCCACACAGGGAGGGGGAGGGCAGCGGAACCAGGAACCCTTAGGGCCTGGGAAAGGGCAGCTAGGAAGGACTGGCAGGGCTCAGTTGGGCACCCAGCACAGCCCTGTCCCCCTGCAGCCCCTTCTCCCTTCTTGGCACTCTCCCATTCCACCCTCTGTCCAAACTCCACCCCATCAAGGCACCCAGGTACATACCTCCATAGAGGCCAGGGGCTGTCTTAGTCCAAACTGCCACAGCACACAAGCAGACACATGCTCACACACACAGAGAAGCATACATACCACCAGATGCTTGCACACATCCATGTGCAAGCACACAGGTGCTTACACACACAGACACATGCAGATACAATCTGTACACAAAGAAACACAGGCAGACACACCACTCACACTTAGCCACCTGCACAAAGACACATCCACAGAGAGCACGTTCTTACACAGAAACACACACAGCGTACAAACACGCACTTTGCACAGGCATATGTCACACCCACATACCAAAGATACACACCTCCACTCACATTCAGACACCCCCATACAGACTCATGCACACTTCCCTGCTTTGAGCTCTAAGTCCTAAAAGGCTATGGAAGCCAGGCATCTCTTGCTATTTCCTCTCCAGCAGGTCAAAGCACAGCCAGGATCTCGTGTGGAGAAGGGGGGGGGAGGGTCCTAAGGCCTGCTGGGACCAGGAAACCACGGCAACACCATCTTTCCCAGGCGCAGTGGTCCCCAGACAGGAGAACCAAGGTTGGTGAAATGCTGGGACAGGTCGTACACCACTGACCATGAAACACTTCCTCTACTTGCCTGTGCCCAGGCCACGTTGCCCAGCCCCTCCTGCCACCCAGCTGCCAGTCTGCCTGTGGGAGAGCTTCCCTCAGGCCAGGTCAGCTCCTCCCACGGCATGTCCCTGAGGCTGCCCCAGAGTGAGCGGGGCTGGGCCAAAGGCTCAAAGGACGGTCCAGCAGCCCAGTGGGAGCCGTGGCCACAGCCTGGCTGGGCACTGCTCCCAAAATAGCTTGGGGGTTTCCATTTTTAGTGTGCAGAGAACAGGGCAGCTCTATGGGAGCAGGAACAAGGCTGCCTCTGTTTGTCACCCAAGGGGGTGGGGGAAGGGGGCAGCAGGGAGAGTCATGAACCCGGCCAGAAGCCCAGGACTGTGGCAAAGACAGACTTCCCAGGAGCCCCCCACCTTGTTTCCAAGGGTTAAGGGAAGAGAGTTTCTTGCTCCAGGAAGACAGGGTGTGCCTGAGGATGGGTAGAGGCCACGTCCTGTACTTGGTTACTGCTCTCTCCCCTCCTGCCACCTCCTGCTCAGGGATGTGCCTGGGGCAGAGGGTCCATAGTTAGACCAACATTGAATCCTTTATTCCCTTACAAACATTTGCTCAGAGCCTTCTGTGTGCCAAGGTTCTCCAGCCCTCAAGGGGCAGCAACCAAGACACTCCCCAAATGTAAAATCACAACTGGGTGGCCCAGAGGAAGATGGGCAGGGATCAGAACAGCTCCTGGTGGGGCCACAGAGGAGGCTGGAGGCTGACCCTCTGGGAAAAGCGGCAGGCTTCTTCCATCACTGAAATGATCACTGAAACGGGGCCTAGAACCCCTCCCCTTTCCCCTCTTACCACGGGTGGGGGAGGAGGGAAAGGACAGTGACAATTTCTCCTCCTCGTTGGGCACTCCTATTTCACTTAAACTCCGCCACAGGCCACAGAGCAGCCTCCAGCCCTTTGTCAATCCTACTTCTCAGGATCTCCAAGCAGAATAGGAGCATATCCCTCCTGTCCCCCTGGTGTCTCTGGGGCACCCTAGGGCCTGTGATAAAGGTCGAACCCCTCCAGCCCCAGCCCTCTCCTATCATATGCCAGCGCTCTCCCACGCATGCTCCTCATGCCTCACCCGTAGGCTATTGCGCTCCACCCTGACATCGCGGCTGCTCCCACTGCCTGGAATGCCCACTCCACCTCTATCCCATTAACTCCACTCCCAACCATCCCCCCCGCCCCCGGGAGCCTTCCCTGTCCACCTAGGCTGCTGAGTCCACTCCGTGTGGTGGCTCTGCAGCTCTGCCTTGGGCCAAATGGGAAACAAGACTGCTCTGACCATTAAACATGCTGTGGTGTATGCCCGGGATTAGTGACACCAACCAAGGCCACTTTTCACCCTGATCCACCCTCCCACTCAACTTGAAGCTCCTGGAAGGCAGGGAGTGTGGCTTTTGATTCAGAGGCCCCAGCAACTGGGACAGGGCAGGTAGCACAAAGCAGGTGCTCCTTGTAAGAACAACCCCCATTTCATAGCCAAGGAAACCCAGCCCGTAGGGAAGATATGGGGCTCTCTGAGCTACTTGGCCTCTCAGAGGACAAGGTGTGAGCCCCACTTTCATTAATGAGCAGGCCAGAGCCAACTGAAAAGGACGGTTTGGAGCCAGGCCTCATGTTCCCAACTTGCATAGCCAGGATCTCCTGCCCACTCCGCAGATCTCTGGCCCCACCCAGGATCACAGCCAAAGCCTCACTCTACCTGTGCCCAGGCCCGGCCTGAGGTCTCTTCTGGCCCAGCTTTCTCTGGACCTCTGCGGCAGGGCCCAAGGCTGCCTAATTTCTATCTGCAAAGAGCAAGCACCTCCTGGGCCCTTCCAGGGCTGTCCTCACCAAGGAAAGGGGCTCACGACTCTGCCCTTGCTCACTTGGAGAAGGGTCATACCCAGCTCTCATTTCGGACTCCTGGACATTACTGGGAAACTGGCCTTTCCTTTCCTGGCTCCCGCCGGGTTCCCTGGGTCCACCAGGGAGAAGAGTTACTCATTGACAGAGCTGTAGTGCACACTGCTCGCCCTGCCGCCTGTGTGTTGGCGTGGGGTGGGAGGACCCACCATTTACCGGGCACCCACGAGGGCTCCAGAACCGCCTGTGTACCGAAAAGGGGGTCCCCCTCCGCAGATGCGTGGCGGGAGGTGCCCAGTCCGCATGTGTCGGTTCACCGAGCGCAGCCTGCACGGCTGTTGCTACGAGGCGGGAAGCCGCGACCTCCCCATCAGCTCTCCCCCGACCTTCCTCCCTCCTCTCCGGGCCGCGGGCAGGGACCCCACCAGTGGTCTCGGGAGGGCGGGGAAGGGGCCGGCCGGCGCGGGCGGAGGCGGCCGCGGCGAGGAGGGGGCGCGGAGGAGCAGCTCCACCTCCTCCGTCTCCCAATCGCGTTACAGGCGGAGCCGCCAGAGTTTCCCTTCGCGCGGAGAAGTGTGGTCCCAACTTTCAGGACCCAAGCTGCCCACCACTCACCGGGGTGCCCCTGCCCCGCGGGATCGAGGCCCCAGGCCCTTCCCGCGGGGGGCCCGCCGCCGCGCCGGGTCCCCACCACCCCGGCCCCCGGCCCGCACTCACCACCCGGCCGGGCCCCGCGGGACGAGCGCGCGGAGGCGGGCTCCGGCCGCTCCGGGCTCGGGATCTGCGCGCGGCGACCTCGCTGCGCCCCCCCCGCCCCCCGGAGGTGGGTCTGGCGGAGCCGCAGCTGTTACCCGGAGACCGAGGGGCGGAAAACTGCGCCCGCCGCCCGCCCCTCCCGCCGCGGCGCTGCCACCGCCGGGAACAAAAGAGACAAAGCCGCGTCGGCCCGGCCGGCTCCGCTCCTTCCCCCCGCGCCCGCCGGGCCGCCCTCCCCCCGCCCGCCACCCAGGCCAGGCCGGAAGCAGCCGACCGAGCCGGGCGCGCGCCCCGAGCGGCCCGGGACCCCGCATTCTATCCCCCGCAGGCTGCGCACTTGCCGAGGGCCCCCGGTGGGGGGCTGGCTGCACCCGGAGGTAGCCACGGCCGCCGCGATCGCGGCGGTGGCGGGGACTGGAGCGCTGCACGCGGGCCGCCCCACCCCGCCCCGCCCCGCCCGGCCTCACCTGCGCGCCCCGACGGAGCTGGAATCGGGAGCCCTCCCGGGGTGGGAGGGGCCGGGCGGGGGTCGCGCCTCGCGCTCCCAGGTGTGGGCGCAGCGCGCGCCCGGCCTCTTCCCGCGGGCCAGCGCTGGGGGCGACCCGCGCGCTCACCTGCTCCGCCCGCTCGCTAGCCACCGCCTCCGCGCCGCGGTGTCCCCAGCCTCCGCCTCCACTTCCAGTACCGGGCTCCGGGGTCGGCCTCCTCCAACTGTTTACCTGAACTCCGGGCGCCTCGTCTCTCCCACCTCGCCCGGTCCTGCCCACCGCCCAGGACTCCCCACAAGGCAACCCCTCCTTCCGGCCCCCACCTCGGGCTGTGCGGGAAGAGCGCAGGCATTGGGGCTGGGGCTGGGTTTACGCCATCGCTAAGCCAAGTAACCTGACCCCCGCCACCCACCACACACACGCACCGGCAAGTGGAGGTGACACCACACCTAGCCCGGCTTTGAAAGGAGGGCACGTCGGCTGCAAAAGTACACAAGCAAGGGCGCATTTCCTTCTTTATATCCCGGGTCTGTACTTGGACACACCCCAAGCTGAGAAGCTTTCGGCAAGTCTAAACTCCCTCGCTAGCAAATACCTGGACTTTCCGAGGGAGGAACCGCTGGGCAGAAGGGTTCTCTCTCCAGAGGCCCATTTGTGCCCCCTGCTGGGCCCTTCTCATCCTGGCCGGCCCATTGCAAACTCCAGCGAGGACCTGGCCCATCCTGTTACAACTTTTGGAAGACTGGCTCAAGGCCATTGGGATGGCCTCCTTGGAGGCAAAATTTGTCACATACACACACATCATCCTGGAAGCCCCCAGGGCCTCCACAAGTCAGGGGGAGCCTCAACCAGAAAGTCCAGGTCATCCACACTGACTGCTACCCAGAGAGTTAACAACACCAGCCACCGACACCCTCTTCCTACCTGCCAACCCCCATCAAGTCTGCCTCCACTCTAATCTACCCAACTCTGCCTTCCAAATTCTCCCTACCCAACTCCTCAGGTCACTCCCTTTCCTCTACCCCCTTCCAGCACCTGATCTATACCTGCATGGCACCTCCTCCCCAGTTCCCTCATCCCTGGCCTCCAACATCAAAGACCAGGTGCCTGTCAACCTGGCACCCCAGCTCCTCCACCTCACTCTTACCTTATATTCCACACTCCCCCACAGCCATCACCACCTCAGCCAGGTCAATCTGTCCTGAGTTCCTCACCTATCATGGCCTGTGTAGCTTGTGGGGCGCCCTTACCATGTGCCTATAATCCTCTCCTCCCTAAATCCATTCGCTCCTCAAGTGCACACCCTCACCCAAAGGGGGACCTGGGACTTCCAAACCCCCACAGTAGCCCTCATTTGTATACAGATATGGCACCTTCTACCCCATCAAGTGTGTGAACATCCCAAGTGCAGAAGTCATTTCATCCTATGCCATCCTGGGGAACCATTGCAAAGAAAACATTGCCAGGGATGAAGTGACCAAATGACCAAGGGACCAGGCACTCAGAGGTTCTTAGTACCCGTGGGGTCATGGGCCTGAGCACAGGGTTGAAGAAGGGAGGGCACCTCATGGGAAACACTTCTGGCTCCACAGGCCTCTGCTTGGCAAGTCCACAGAAGCACCTACCCGCAGACCCTGGGTACCACCTCTGTGTGCTCTGAAAGGAGGTTCTCCAGATGTGCAAGTCCTCCTATACTCCAACGGGAGTACAGTGTGCCTCCCCACTGCTCTTGTTTACTCAAGGACACACAAGGCCACCTGTGGCCATTTAGCCTGGGAGGTCAAAGGTTGCCTTTCCCCTCTGAAAAAGAACAGGTCAGAGGTTCTCAGGACAGTCAGCCGCCATGCCTCCCACTGCACCTCCCGCCTCTGGGAGGCCCCTCCCTATCACTGCCTCTCAGTTTGCACTGCTGGCAGGCTGAGTTCTGCTCATGCCTGTAAAGGCCATCCCTGGGCTCTGTGGGAGGACACCCAGCCCTGGTGGCACACCAGTGCTGCCCAAAGCACTCTGCACCAGGGACCTAGATTGGCCACCAATCCCTGTAATTATGTCTCCAGCAGTATTTACCAACTCTTCCCCCAATCCCTCTTTCCTGCTCCCCTCTGATTATGGCTCCAGCACTAAAAAGAAATTGATCCAGAGAGGGGCAGTAACCATGGTTACCAATGGGTGAGTAGTAGGGTAGGTTCCATTCACTGGAATGCCCAGGCCACCTGACACAGAAGGGTTGGGCAAGCAGAGGGTAGGCCAGCAAACCCAAAATGAAAATCCAGACCTCAAGAATAAATGCATGCAAAACAGTCCCGAACCAAGGAGAAGAGAGGTATGAAGGGGGAGAACAAACCCTTGAGTCTGGAGCCTCAATTTTCCACGGATAAAAAACTCAGTCCGGTATAAATTACTTTAAATAACACAAACTCAAAGACATTTTAATGATACATTAGTACAAAGTTTTCATGATTAATATAAATGAGCACTGCTTGCAAAGGAAAGTGTGCCGGCTGGTGAGCCACACAGACGGTACTCAGACTCAGGCTGAGGTTGTGTGCGCCTCCTAAGGCTTATTTCACTGCTTGGAGTAGGGGCCAGGGGCTAGCTGGCCCTGAACAGCATGTAGAGCATAGGCATTGTGGCCACAATTGTCACACAGGTGACCAGTGTGCTGTAGATGGTGTTCCTATTGACCTGGGCTTCTAGCCTCTGCTCCATGTCCGACATCACCAGGATCGTGCTCCCTTGCTCCAGCGAGGAGCCAGGCAGAGCTCCGTCTGCAGCCTTTGCAAGCTGAACCACCCCAGCCATTTGGCTGAAAGTCTTCTCCAGGCCATCAAGCTGCTCTCGTAAACCCTCTAGACAAGAATGGACCTGCCTGGAATGGCTGAGCTGCTCTTTCAGGGCAGCTGAGAGGACATCTGTGTCTCTGACTTGGGGGGGGGAAGTACCTGCCTGAGACCCAGAGCTCTGCCCCGGCTCGGCTTGTACCAGGCTCCTTAGGTCCACTATGAGGTCATGGAGGTCCCTGTGCTGGAGGGAGTAGCTGGATGCCTGTTCACGAATGGCCTCCTGGAGGCTCACGGGTCCCTTCTGTGCCTCCAGGAGTAAGGCCTTCAGCTCCTGTAGCCGCACACGGTTCACATAGGTGGAGCCAGCCACACCAATCAGGGCGCCCAGGACTGACCCAATGAGGGACCAGTTTTTGGTCCTCTCGGCCCGCGTGCGCTCCTTCTCATGACTTTCCCGCACAGCTGCAGAGAAGAGGGAGAACTTCTCTCGTTCGGAGTCCTCGGCACGCAGGTAGGCTGTGCGGAGCCTCTTCTCCTCCTGCAGAAGCGAAGCTGTGTTAAAGAGCAACAACGTGGCCCTGTGGCTACAGCTGCCGGCAGATGCCCCACCATCATGTCCCTGAGGCTCAGCCTCATGCTCGGCCCAATGACATGCCAATGAATGAAGGCAGCATAAGCCTGGTTGTGTGGGGGCAGCAAAGGAACCAGGGGTGGTTGAAGTGGCTGCACTGTCCTCTTACCCAAAGTCTTGGCTTTTATCAGACACGGACTGATGTCTAGAGAATACATCTATCAGAAGGGAAGTGTCTGGCACTCTCTGGGCCAGCCCCCTCCATGGTGCTCCCTCCTTAGCAACCTAGGGCCCACACCATAGTGCCCTGTACTGCTGACCCCAGTACTCCAGGAGAAAATGGGTGGGTGGGCTCAGGAAACCTGGGGCCCAGTCCCTCCTTACCAGGTCTCTGGCCACCAGACCAGTCAGGGCTCCCACCTTGCCCCTCCATGACCTGCCAAGCTAGGATCCCTGTCCAGCTGAGGAAGGGCTGCCTCCTGGGGTGCCTACCTGCAGCATCCTGTGCTCCAGAGTAGCCAGTTCCAGGTACTGGATGTCCTCTTTGGAGATGCGGTCCAAGCGGTCCCTCACCTCCTTCAGCTTGGCCTGCTGCACCTCCAAGTCCTCCAGAGCCTCGCGGACAAGCCCTCGAGCCACCATGAACACTTTCTCTGCCTGCAGAGAGAACAGCGGAAGTCTTCTGCTCCCTCTCTCCACACCCACACAGGCTCAGCCCATTCCCAGCAAGACTGGCTAAGAAAGGTCAGTGGGGTGTCAGCACAAAAGGTGGAATGACTTCCTCAGAAACATAATCCTGGCTCACCCAGTCACCCTCAAAGGACAACCCCATCAGAACCACCGGATTTATCCACTGAAGCAGAAATAACACGGCCCTGAGAATCTGGAAAACAGCTAAGAATGCACACAATCTGCGCCAACCCAGCCAACTGTAGCCTGACACAAACCACACAAAGAAACCTACGTTCTTAAGATGTTTTGTGTGTTACCTAATTTACACCTCACAGCAGTGCCATGAAAGGCATTGCTACAGCTTCCATTTTACAGACCCCAAGGCCCCAGCTCAGCCAAGGTCATGACCTCCAAGGGGAGTGACAGCGCTGTGCCCCAAAACCTCCAGCTGAAGCCCAGGTTTCCACCACGCTACACTGGTCTGCGCTGAGGCAGGAGCAGGAACATGAGTGGCAGAATGCTTTCCCCTGCCACAAAGGACTTGACCAACACAAGCAGCTCTTTCCTCCTCACAGTGCGATGTTTCCCAGGAGCTCCACCTTCACAAGGGAGGTCTCACTCCACATGGGGCTTTAACACTGGAACGCAGGAACCCTCCAAGCCACTCTCATCACCCCAGTCAATGAAGGAAGTGTCTGCTGGCCTTAACGGGAAGATGGTAATGGCCAGAGACTCACTGGTATACAGCAACTTGTTTTCAGTAGCATCAACCCCAGGTTGCCATGAAACAGCCAAATCCCTCTGCTAGTGGAATTTGTTCAAGAAAAGGTTCATTTGGATGTGGCTGGTGACTTGTTAGGCAGGAGCCTCCAGGCCACACTTCCCCCGTCAGAGGGCAGGGTGAATCACCTGGGCTCCCCTTCTCACCTCAGTCACGTTTCCCTGGGCCTCTCGAACCTCATTGAGTCCGACAAACTCTTCATATCTCTCCCACCATGTCTTGGCTGTGGAGGACACTCGCTGTTGAATGCTGTGCCCCACGGCTCTTCCCAGCACTGAGAGGCGGTGGTACAGCCCAAGGGCCACCTCTTCAGGTCTTTTTTCTCTGGGCTGGCTGGGGCCTGGGCTGCACAAAGTCCTGGTCATCAAGATGTCCCTTCCAAGGAGGCCTCTCCGCACTAGTACCGGGGACACACCCACAATGTACTGCATGGCAGACATGGGGCTGCACCCTGTCATCAGGAGATCTGTGGGGGGACACCAGACAGATCAGCTCACAGCTGAGAAATGGTGGCCATATGTCAGGTTTCAAGGTCTAGGGTCAGTTCTGAACCGACTGTCATTAAAAGTACAAACTTAGTGCTACTCTGCTGGACTTGCAGGCTGCAGCCACTGTGGTCAGGCTTCCTACCCCAGTGCACTTGGACCATGGGACACACCAGGGAAGTACATACACATATGTATTTAGGAAATCATGCCTCCCACCTCCCTCCATGATGCCACACAAAATAGACCCTCCCATTGCACCCACACCCCCAGGTCTCTGTTATGACTCAGGTAAGAATTCTGGTGCCCAGGCTTCTGATAATGTCAAAGAAAATTCTCAAACCTGAGTTGTGTCCATGCTGACAAAGCCCCACAAACTCCCTAAGAAACTGTGGAACCGAGGGGATTTCAGGGACAGATTCCTGTATGAGACCATCAAAACCAACCTCCCAGACTCTCTGGAGGTGCCTCAGCTCCTGGGAAGCAGGGTGGAGCTTATGTTTGAGGACACAGATCATGGGTTGCCCAACAGAAAAGCCCCTCCTCACAGAGGACAACTTTTCTTAGGTTCCCACCAGCCCTTCTCCTTCTGCCCTCCAAGTCCCAGGCTAATATTTCTCACTTTTTTTTGGTTAAACCTTACCCAAGGACGTTTTCTCCACTGTCTTCAGGGGGGGTAAGGGGGGGGGAGAAACATCAATGTGAGAGAGACATCATCGATTGGTTGCCTCCCTCACATGCCCCAATAGGGGCCCGAGATTGAACCTGCAACCCAGGTAAGTGCCCTTGACCGGAAATCGAACCCAAGACTCTTTGGTATGTGGGCTGACACTCTGATCACTGAGCCACACTGGCCAGGGCACATTTTTTTCACTTTCCATAAGTTTTCTCCCTCTACTCCGACCTTAGTCACTGTTCAACAGGGTAGGTTTCTTTAACCTCTCCCCTTTCAGCCTCACTTTGATGTTCAGGGCCCAACAACGCCTACTTCTCCACTTGAATGAGCAGCACAGGGAGTCTCCCATTATCCCCTCTTCCCAAGAGTGAGCCATGTGACCTGTGTTCGTGGGCAAACCTGGGTCAGCAGCACCTTCCTCTGGCCAAACCACCCCTCTACCCCACAAGCTCCCAACTACTGACTCTGGCTGTCAGAGTGACACCTGGTGGCCAAACAACCAGGCCAGAGAAAGAAAAGCAGAGGAAGCTGGAGACACGAAGACAAATAGGAGGTGTTCCAGTTATAAAAAAAAAGGGGCTTCCTCGCAGACTGAAGGGCCCTGGGTTTGATTCCAGCCAAGGGCATGTACTTGGTTGCAGGCTCGGCCCCTGTCAGGGCAAGTGCAGGAGGCAACCACTTGATGTGTCTCTTCCACATTGATGTTCCTCTCTCCCTCTCTCTCCCTTCCACTATCTCTAAAAATGTAAGGGGAAAAATATCCGCAGGTGAGGATTAAAAAAAAGAAAGGGGCTTTCTGATGTAGGTGGAACAGAGATGGGTCAGAGCACCCAGCCTCCCCCCATGACATGCTTGGAGAAGCTCAAGTCCTCTTGAAAACTACATTGGTTGGGTAGGGACATACCTCTTGGACAAAAGTGGGCCTCAGCTGAGAACCAAGAAGGGGGCATCCCTGTAACAGTGGTTCCAAGTTGGTGCTGCATCTGAACCCCTGAGTCCCAGTCATAAGGCCTAAGGGAGCACGTCATCCAGGCCCCAGTGGTCAAGCAAGCCACCTAGGCCTCAATGCCAATGCCCGCTGCACACAAGCTGTGACCCCACAATAGTCCTGCAGGTGTACCCCTCATCAGAGCAAAGCATGCTGCCTTGCAGCCCTGCCCAACACAGCACCACTCTCCTCCTTCTAAATAACAGTTGGCAGAAAGGTGTCCTCAGCCCCCTTCTCTCTTGATTCCATTCCACCAAGGTTGCTCCCCTGGAGGCCCTGCAAAACATCCACCTGGCCAGATCCAGCGGGAGCTTTTCAAATTCCTTCTCCACTATCTCTGCAGCTTTCAACTCCCTCTTTTTGAAATCACTCCTCCCTCTTGGCTTCCTCCTACCTTCTTAGCCTCCTTTCCTGGCTCTTCCTTTTCCAGCAGCCCAGTCCTGGACCCCAGAAGGACACCCATCCCTGGCAGAGATGACAGCTACAGCCTCCTATGAAGTCTTGGCTTCCTCTCTTGCCCCCCACAGCTATTCTTCACATGGTAATCAGAATTATCCTAGGAGCCTCCTGACATGTCTCTCTGCTTCTACTCTAGCCCCTACAGTCTACTGTGAACAGAGCTGTGGTCCTTTCAAAACATATCTCTCTCTGCTCGAACCCTGCAACAGTTCCTCATTTTTCTCAAGGTAAAAGCAAGTCCTTTCCATGGTCCACAGGGCATCCACCTCCTGGCTCTCATTCTTCTCCGACCTCATCTCCCACTAGTCTCTCCTCACTCTGCTCCAGTCACAAGGACCGTCCCCCCAACTCCAGCTTTATTGAGATATAACTGACATACACCATTGTATAAGTTTAAGGCATACAATGTTATGGTTTGATACACCTACATACAATAAGGTTAGCTAACACATCCTTCACCTAATTACCATGCATGGGCTTCTTGATATGACTGGAACACCTCAGGCTATCTCCATTGCAGAGTGTTCACATCAGCTTTCACTATCTGTACTGCTTGTCCCCTCCCCCTTTTCAAGACCTGCTCAAATGTCATTGCCACCTCCCCACCCCAGCATTCCTTACCCACTCTCTCTGCTTTATTTTTCTCCATGCACATATCACATGACCTAGGATATGTACTTCACTTATTTACTTGGCTTATAGTCTGTCTCACCCACCAGGGTGTCAGCTCTGCCAAGGTAGGCACTGTTTTGTTCACTGCCGCATCCTCAGGGCCTAGAATAATATCTGCATATAGTATACTCAACAAAGTACATTGTATGAATAAACAGTTTGCAAAAAGTCGCAACCTGGACTACATTATAAAACCTAAACTCCTCTGGGTGGCCTCCAAAGCTCTAGGACCAGGTGATCTAACCCCCACTCTGCCACCTCCCTTGCATCTCCCCCAGCCACGCAGTGCTCTCCAAGCTTGAAGGCCTTTGCACATGCCCCTCTCTCTCCCTGCAGTGCTCCCGCCCCCCACGCACGGTCCAGGCCCGGAGCCTTCCGGTTAAGCACCCCCTTGGCTTCCGGACCTCCGCTGGGGACAGGACCACCCCGTACCTGGCCCGCCTAGCGCCCGAGCTGCAAACCCAACCGGGCACCTGCCACTCAGTTGAGCCTTTAGCGCCCGCCTCCAGAAGGCCGCAACTTCCGGTCTAGGAGCGCAACTTCCGGGCCAGGAGCCAATCAGCGGGCTCTCATGGCGGCATAAGCGCAGGGGTGGGACAGGGAGCTCAGCTTCCGGTGGCAGGGTCTGGGGAAGGGGCGGCAGGCGCCATGTCCGGCCGCGAAGGTGAGTGTGCGGGGATGGCGGGGCGGGGTGGGTCGCGACCCCGGTGGGGGCCCGGACGAACGTGGTCGTGTCGCCCACAGGTGGCAAGAAGAAGCCCCTGAAGCAGCCCAAGAAGCAGGCTAAGGAGATGGACGAGGTGAGGACGGCGCGGGGACGTGGGCGGGCGCCGAGGGGCTGGGAAACGCGCCGGGAGTGACCCCGTTCTGCTTCTCCCCAGGAAGATAAGGCATTCAAGCAGAGGCAGAAGGAGGAGCAGAAGAAGCTTGAGGAGCTAAAAGCGAAGGCCGCGGGGAAGGGCCCCCTGGGTAAGTGAGGGCCGGGTGGAGCCCAAGCAGGACAAATGTCCAGAGCATCACGCTCAACCCGGGCCCAGCAGGTCCGTTTCCTGCCTCATTGGTGAGTGGCGAGGTCTCAGTTCCCAGGATACGGCGGGCGGCCCCAGGCCGGCCTGGATTCGCCGCAGCAGGAAGGGGCGGGAGCCAGACCGGGGCTGGAAACGAGGTCGCCTCCTAGGCTGGCTGGGCTTCCCTTCCTTAGGGAAGCGGCAGAAGTGGAAACAGATTTGTATACAGTATTTTACACAAAATTCGAACAGTTGGGCTTCCAGATAGCCTCCACAGTTTCACTGCTTCATGACTTACTACTCGTTAAGTCTTAAGTACTTTTGCATCCTGAGTCTTTTTTTGCTTCCCGATAAGTGTATAAAGTACAGGCTCCTTGGCGCGCTATTGCTCTATATACTTTTTTTAACCTAATCCCCTACTGTTCTGCCTCTTCTTTTCTTCCTTTATGTAAGAGAGATTCAGATCAAAATATTTTTCAAGCCTAGCAGCCCCAATATTTTCAGTGCTGCTTAAGCGCTATTTAAAATAATCAAATTAGTGATTATTTCCTCCACAGTTGTCTTTGCCCTGTTTGGGTCACTGTGAACCACACTGGGGGCAATAGAGGTTGGGATGGTAGGAGTGTCCTCTAGGGCTTCCCAAGACTTCTATCCCAGTGGGTTTGGTTCATTGTTGTTTATCCACACAGCACTGAGATTCTAGCTATTGAGATCCCTTTTTGAATGATGTGATGAGATATTTTGCACCTTCCCTTAGAGAGATCAATCCTTAGTGAAATCCTATACTGCTTGTTTCCATTGAACATCTACATTTTTAAGGTTTACTTTGTCACAATAGGCTCTTCATTCCTTTATTAGGCATACTTAATTTTACAACTATTTCTTAAATTACCTACTGTGTGCCAAATATATAGTCACTTGTAAATAGGGTAAAATAAAGATTGAGTAAGCCAGACCCCACAATCATAGTATAGAACGGGTGGGGAATGCCCTTATACAGCCCATGAAATCCTTTGGTCTGGCCCTGCCAAGGCCTCACCAAAGAGCAGTTCCAGCCATCACATTAGGGGTGAGTTAATTGACCAAACAGAGCAGGTTAATTTCAAGTTAATTTTGTGTGGCCCTTGACAGAAAAAATGTTTCCCCTAGAACATAGTGTGGTGTGATGTGACAGTTAAGAATATGAATTTGGAAGTCACACTACCTGGGTTGGAATCCTGGTTTCATCCCGTACCAGTTTATAACTTTGAACAACACTTAATACTAGGACTTCATTTTCTGTAAAATGGGTTGCTGGGGGTGAGGACTACATGAGCCAGTCTGTGAAGTACACAACAGTGTGGCTCCAGACCAGTGCACAGCCATTACTTGTGCCCCTGCCTCATCCTCGTTCTGCTTCACCCAGAGGAGATAATATTGGTAAAGCCCTGTACATGCTCGTGTCAGAAAGAATGCCCAGTGTGAGAACTGAGCCTTACTAGGATCCAAATCAGGCCCTGGGGCTTCTACCATAAGAACTGTATTTTCCCCTAACATTTCTTTTTTCTTTTGTGCAGCCACAGGTGGAATTAAGAAATCTGGCAAAAAGTGAATTATTCCTTTTACCTCGGGCAATGGCGATCCTTAATTCCACTCTTGTTTTAACATCTGGATTCCCTGTCATAACATCTCTTGCCACCTATAGCTAGAATGAAGTATTGTCTTGGAGCCTGTTGTACAGTTAAGAATAAACTTTTGTAAAAATAATAATAATAATAATAATCATGCAGTGGCTCATCTCTTCATTTCTTCTCACTCTGCCATTTCAACCTTAGCTGTGAGGTCAGAGGAAACCCAGCGCAGAATTCTGTCAAAGTGTGTTCTTCAGTCTTTGTTCTATCCAATACCCTGTACCACGTGGAATTAAACCAGCTCATTTGAAATGGCTGCCATTTTTGTGTGGTTGTATACCCGATGGAATACTTTACATGAGGTTAGTGGAAGAATTTGTGTTTTGAAAAAAGCCATCTTTCTCTGTTTTGACATCCACATTGCCATTTCTTTTAATGGGGTTGTTCGTCTGTTCATGTAAAGGGTCTGTTATATGCAGGCTGGGCTTGTGCCAGCAAACAGTTTCTGTTGTCAAGGAACTTCTCCATAGGAGGGGAGCAGGACAAATACACATGATATGCACTATGAAGGGAAGTAAACTGGGGGAAGGAGATTCCAGAAAGTCTCAACCAAGCTTACTCTCAGGTCTCCAGTTCCACTAGGACTTCAGAAAGGTCATTCCTAGGTTCTCGTATCTTACACCCCACATTCAACCCATGAGGAAAATTAAATCTGACCCCTTCATATTTCTTCCAATAACTACCCCCCAACCATAAAATCCCTCACCTGGATTACTGCATATCTGATTTGTCTTACTGCCCTACCCTTGCTTTCCGACAGTCCAGTCTACTCAGGACCTAGAGTGATCTTGCTAAACTAAAGTTATACATTGTCTCTCCTTGACTCAGAATTCTTAAATGGCTTAGAGCAAAAGCCAGAGTCCCTACAATGACCAATGAGGCCCTAAGGGATCTGGATGCCACTCCCTGCCCTTTGATAACTACTATTCCTCACCCTGATCCATCTTAAGCCTCAGTGGCCTATATTCCAAGCAAGCTCCTGCTTCAGTCTTGTCACCAACTCTCCTGTCACTCTTCTGGAGACCCCCGTTAGAGAACTCAAACATCACAGTAGTGAGTGGCAGTCCAAATGTTTCTTACTGTTTCACTTTTTCTCCTAACATTTGTTGATTATCACCCTTGACTCCAGGAGTAAATTCCTGGAGGACAGAGGTCATCTATATAACGTGTGCTAAATGCACATGTATTGGAACAATTCAGAGGCACAAGTCTTTGAATTTCCCCTCCAGAACCTTTGATTTAACTATGAGAATGTGTTCTTAAAAAGGTCTCTAGAACTGGTCAGATTTTGCTAAGTCAGACTGGAAAAGGTTTTGATATATTGAAGCTTGGTCTATGACTAATGTGCTTCATATTAAGAGAAAAAATTCAAAAAAGCCTCTTTGGTCCTCAGCCATCAGCTGCACAGCCATCAGCACCTTCTTTGGACTTCAGGCATTCTCCGTGGGGCCTTGCCAGCTGGCACCCAGCCATGTGCTGCTGAGAACAACCCCTCTGAGAGCCAGTGCCAGCACACTGTCCTGAGAGTGGAGCCTGATCCCTCCTGACAAATCAAGTACAACACTGTCTTTATAGGACCAGAGACCTGCAGCAATTACCGCTTAAGCATTCGACATTTAGGCAGCTGAGGGAAACTACCAATTACCTCAAAAAACAACGGGTATTCTAGGCTCTGACAATCATCTCCCTTTCATTTACTGTTTTTAAAAACATTCATAGGACATTCACAGGCTACCTTTGGCACTGAGCATGCAAGGATGAGTATTGCCTGTTACTCTCCAACATCTGTTCCTGCTAACTATCCTGCACACAGCTGCTACCCAATAAAATCCTGTCTAGCCCAGCTTGACTCTGCTCCCCTTTGAAGCCTTACCTTCTCTCTGCCATAGGTAACTCCTACCTGGCACTTGTGTGGCATCCATTTTGGTGGTGTATTCTTGTCTTAGTCTTGTGTGCCAGCCTCCTTGCCCACAACCTGTAGGGCAGCCCAGGGGCCACTTACAGGGGGCCGTTCTTCCTGAGCCTCATTCATTTCTATATGACCAGCTCTTGGGACAAAAACACTCAAGCGCTCTCAGAGAAATGAATGAATGATGTTAACTGCCTGAGCAGTTAGCTCCCACTCTCCAACACAAGCACAGCCTTTTCAGGATCACCTTTTCTCAGACTTTATTCCCAAGACCTCCAATGTACACATTCAAAACTGTACTCAAACATGTCTGCTCACAACAGTTCTATTTATACCCTCCCGCCAAACCCACTCTCCTAGACTCCTTCCCCAGAGAACCTCGGGGTATGAGAGAGGTGGGTCCAGGGGGGGTCCAGCGGGAGGTCAGCGAGGTGGCAGAAACCAACCCCCTGAATGCTGGCTGCTTCGCTTCACTCGCGCGCATGTGAATGTCAGGCCAACTCTTCCAGCGTCACTGTGTACCCCTCGCGCAGCCACCCACGCGGCGGAGCTGGCGAGCTCCGGACCCAGGCCCCTGGTAGCTCTGACCTGGCGGCACAGAGCCCCTGCCACAGACCTACTGAGTCACAGAAGTAGGTGCAGGGGGCAGGGCGCGACCGAAAAGAGCAAGCGCCCGGCGGAGCACGGCGGCGCGCTGGGATGTACGTCACTTCCCCGCGCCCGCAGGCTGGCAGCTGATTGGCCCGTGGGCTCGGAGGCGTGGCCCCGGAGGCGGCGGGCGGCGCGCGGGCGGTTGGTCCCGCTCTGCGGCCTCGCGGCGGCCGGACCCGGCGCTGTGCCTTCGGAGACCGGCCGGCGGCAGGCATGGCTGGAACCCCCGCGCCGGGCAACAGGAGGCGGAGCGGGCCCCTGGCGCCGGGCCCCGGCCCGCCGCCCAGCGCCGGGCAGCCTCCCAGCAAGCGGGCCCGGGGTTTCCCCGCGGCCGCAGCCCTGGACCCCGAAGATCCGTTCGGCCTTCACGAGGACTTCACCGCGGACGACCTGGAGGAGCTCGACACCCTGGCGTCACAGGCCCTGAGCCAGTGCCCGGCCGCGGCTCGGGACGTGCCCAGTGAGTCCACCCAGGGGTCTTTTCCCTTAGGGTGATGCAGACCTCGCCAGACACCGTGATGGCTGGTCGCCTCGAAACCCACGGCGCCCGCTGCCCTCGGTGTCTTGCACCCACACTGCCTCTACATCTTTTTAAAATATGGGAACAGCTTGATTTAAGCAGCGATTGTGTCCCAGAATGTCCTTTGATATTGGGGAGAAATGGGTCAGGAATGTCAAACAACGATTTGAAATGTAGAAAGCTAGGTTAACAGTTTACTTTAGTTTCTGAAGTTAGGGCCACTAGGTTCTAGTTCTAACAGAGATCCTTGGAACACAACTCCCACCACTATCAGAACCATCACTCCCTAGGCTTGGAGACCCATTCTTGTAACAGGTTTGGGAGGCTTTCGATCTAATGAAGACCACTGCCCCCCCTTGAGCCAAATGAGCAAAAGAGGGACCTGGCAGAGGCAAGAGATAAAAAAATTTGTACTAGGTGCCCAAACCTTAGGAACTGCAGCACACTTAGCAATGAGCAAAAGACAAAAACCTCTTTCTTCGCGGAGCTTATGTTCTATTGGGGAATGAGTGAAGTCTCTTGGGGCTCAAAGTGTTGAGAGCACCTTGCATCTCTGTTCGGATGCCTCACAGGCATCTTAAATTCCCAAGTCACTTCCTGGAAACCCAGTTATCCTCCAGCATCTCCAGCATGGTGCCCGGCAAAGCAGACATTCAGAAAACACTGATTGATGACTAAATGTCCCGCACAACAGTGACCAGCACCACTGTCCATCAGCTGGCACAAGGAGACAGCTCCCTTTCCTTGACCAAACATCTAATTCCAAATCCTGTAACTTTACCTTCTTAATCTATCTCTGGAATCCATCCTGTTTGCATCATCTCTACCATCTCTCTGATCCAAGTTTCCATCACCCCTCCCCTAGACATATAGTCTGTTAAATTGTCTCCCCAATTCCAGTCTTGATTCCCTACAATTCAGACTTCACAGTTGTAATTTTACATTTATATGTGTAAGGACAGTCCATTTTGCCCACCGTCGTAGCTTTAGAGACTAAATCATGCCTGGCATGTTGCAGGTGCTCAGTAAATATTGTTGAGTAGATCACTGCGTTCTGACCAGCGAGATCTTCGCAGTGCCTTTCAGCCTTTAGCTGAGACTTAAAATTGGGCGGGTGATGGAGAGAGGGTGGCATGATCTGTTACTTCATAAGGATCCTTTGTAAGTTAGGGTCATATTCCTAGGTTGGAAAGACCTGTGCTTCCTACGAGATCTTCCTCTGATTTACCTTCAAGAGTGATTCTTTTTAGCATCATCTGGCAAAAGTGGGAAAATGTTGGGTCCTGAAAAGTATGTGGGAACTGTTTTTTACAGGTGTTCATAACGTCCCCAGGTTAGATGGGATGTCCAAAAATCCTGCAAGGAAGAACAGAGAGAGTGTTCCAGTTAAAGATAATTTTGAATTAGAGTTACTTCAGGCTCAATACAAAGAACTTAAAGAAAAGGTAAGTGACTTTAACTTGTGGTTTTTACAGCTAATTCATTCACTTATGCATGCATTGTGCAATAAAATACATGAAAGTTTTAAAACAGGAGTCCAAAAATTACCCCATAAATGGGGGAAGGCTGGAAAAGAAAGCCAAAAAATTGAAGCTGAAAGAAACTAAATCTTAAGATTCCTAACAGACCAGGCAAGAAAGGAAACACTGTATACCAGACCCAATAAAAGATACAAGCTTCCTCTTTTAGCAGAGATATCAGTTTATAGCATGTGTTGTGTAAGGAACACATCATCATAATGGTTGCTGTTTTCATTGGCAGTTTTGCAGAAAAACAGACATCCTTCATATGACCACCTGGGTTCCTAGGAAAACCAGGAACATAATGTGGAATTTTAGTTCTGTGAAATGTGTGAGCCAGATTGTTTAAGACTTACTAGAGCCTACAGAATCTGCATTTGTGAGCGACAAGCGTATCTTTAAGCTGTCTTGCTGAATATCAGCTGTTCCACAAGCAGGCCTAGCAAACCGTGGTGACATCTCGTTTGTACAGGTATTTTGAGCGCAAATTGGTCTATAGGACACATTTTACATGGGCTTTCTCCATCTTCCCAGCCACATGTTGAAATAAGTACATATGTAGTTTTCCCTTACAAACTTTTCACAAGATTGATTTGGGATTTACAGATGAAGGCAATGGAAGAAGAAGTTCTCATTAAAAATGGAGAAATTAAAATTTTGCGAGACTCACTGCATCAGACAGAATCCGTTTTAGAGGAACAGAGAAGATCACATTTCCTTCTTGAGCAAGAGAAAACTCAAGCACTCAGTGACAAAGAAAAGGAATTCTCCAAAAAGGTGACCCAGAGTATTTGTTTAGGTCTTTGCAGGAATAAATCACTAGCTTAGACTTTTCAGAAACAGGTTTAAATTAGGGCTGTTTCAGCAGATCAGAAACTCAACTGATCTAGGTTAAGCCAAAAGGAAAGGTGTTGGCTTCCATGACTAAGTCTGGGGAAAACGGGTGTGCTGGGGCCTCAAATGACTCAAGCCTTGCCAGGGCTCGTCTTTATTCTCTGTACTACAGATGGGCTCTATCCTTATGCTAGAGGATGTGTTCTCTGGAAGCTCCTGGGCTCATATGTCATAGCTCCAGAGCAGACTGAAGATTTGAAAACTTCAAGTTTGAAAATTTTGGGGAAGTTTTAAAATTTAAACTTGATCTAACCTGAATCAGGTGCCTGTCCCTGAACCAGTCACTGTAACCACAGAGATAATAGCTCTCATTCAGATCATATAGTCATCCCTGGCCAGTGTGGCTCAGTTGGTTGAGTTGTCCCATGCACCGAGAGGTCTCTGGTTTGATTCCAGGTCAGGGGACATGCCCAGATTGTGGGCTTGATCCCCAGTAGGGGCGTGCAAGAGGCAGCTGATCGATGGTTCTCATTGATTCTACCTCTCCCTTCCTGTCTCTTTCTAAAATCAATAAAACTTAAAAAATTAAAAAAAATAAAAACCAAATCACATAGAGGTAGGGAAATGATTATTTCTCAGGGGAGGAAGATGCTGTTCCGGGAAGAAAAAGAGTAGGTGTCCGGTATGTATCACCACTTTCCTTCAGCACTTCCCAAGTCTTTGGTCTTATGGACATGGGGTCTTATTCTGCCAGTACTTCATTCAGCAAGCGTAGCAAACTTTAAAGAAGCACTGCCTGCGCCCAGCACTAGCAGCAGTGGTTGCCTTTCCATACGCATGATGAAGGGCGAGGGGTTTGCACTCAGGCAAACAGAGTTAGATTCCAGGCGTTAACACACGAGTGGTGATCTCACAGCAATGACTTAAGCTCTATGCCTTGTATCCTTTATCTATTCTAAGAAATAACCAGAAGGGTTGTTGGGAGACTAAACAGTTCTGCACTTACTGTGTCTGGTGCTGTGCCTGGCACAGAGTGTGCTCGGGCAGTGACAGCAGCTACTCTTAGCTATAGACCCTGTGGGCCAGAGCAGCAGGGGCCCGCACACAGCACAGGGTCTTGTGAAACTTCCAAATGCTCTGCCCTGACTTTCAAGAGGACCTGGAATTGTGCACCACTGCATACATTCATTAGAAGGTCAACACGTTACTGTGAGGTAGGGCACCTTGTCACGCTCTGTGCTGGGTATTGGGCAGTCATTATTTAACGTCCCTGATCGTGAAGACAGGTATTTCTAGAATGCGATGTGTCTTTCAGAAAGAAGGCTACAACTTGATCCTTTAGGGCATTTATGCCACAACGGACTTCCATTCTTATTCCTCGTTGCTTGTTTTCCATGGGCCTGAGATTTTGAAGCCGAGAGGGATTTTTGTGTATGTGGTGTATATTGACAAAGTATGTTTCTTTGCCTTCCAGCTCCAATCACTGCAGTCTGAACTCCAGTTTAAGGATGCAGAGATGAATGAATTAAGGACAAAGCTGCAAAGCAGTGAACGAGCAAATAAACTAGCTGTTTCCTCCCTTTCCCACGGCAGGTAATGATGGTGCTGGCAGGAGAGTTTGGTTTTGCACTGTTTAGTAAAAAGTCTGAAGAAGGGCGTCAGGCTCGTTCTGAATGAAGGCCAGTTAGACTGCCGTGGGCCTAGATCCTCTTCGCTGAAGGCCTCAAAGGTGGTTTGGATGAGGCTTGAATGGTTTGGGTCATCACAGCATAAAAGCCCCACATTCTAGACGTGCTTCCTCTGTGTAGGACTTGTAAACACAGCTCCTTGGGACTGGAAAAGGCCAGAAAGATCATCTCCAAACTTTTGGAGGTGGGCAAGTCTTCATTTTTATGTCATTTGTTTTAAATAACTGATTTTGCCCCAAGCATATTTCAGTCCCAGCTACTTGGAATACTTTTTCTCATTTGCTGCCCTGGCGGTCTGTGTCCCACTCCCTGCCTGCCGGAAAAGTGTGGCAGTGTCTCTGTCAGCTTTGAAATGTGAACAGTGTGGGTCAGGGCATCTCTTTCTGGTATTGAGCATCCCGCTGCCTGTGCTCGGCGCTGGCAGGGTGTGAAACTGACGTCTTGCCTGTGTCGCCCAGGTAAGACCGGAGAGCAGCGGGGTCCACCCTCACCCCTCCACTCAGCAAGGCCTCGGCGCTGACCTGAGCGGGGGCTGCGACTGCTTCTCTAGCGGGCCGTGCTGCTCAGGAGCTGGCTCCAAGTTGCAAGACACAGCACACAACACACTTTTTTCTAAAGTCATTTTTTTATTTTTCAATTACAGTTGACATTAATATTATATTAGTTTCAGGTGACAACACAGCTTCTCATTGACCCTCTTTGTACTGAAAATCTTTGAATTCTGTCCCTATTGAAAAAGAGGTTGTTCCACATTGAAAACATGTTTTGGTGGAATTAGAAATAGTAATGGAGCCCGGCTGGGCGTGGCTCAGCAGTTGAGCATGACCTAGGACCCAGGAGATCGAGGTTCGATTCCCAGTCAGGGCACATGCCCGGGTTGCGGGCTCGATCCCCAGTGAGGGGTGTGCAGGAGGCAGCCAATCAATGACTCTCTCATCATTGATGCTTCTATCTCTCTCTCTCTCTCTGTCTACCTCTCCCTTCCTTTCTCTGAAATCAATAAAGTTATATTTAAAATAATAATAAAATACTGAAGTGACAGGTCTTTAAAAAAAAGAAATAGTAATGGAATCATGGCCAATATTTTGGGGTGATTAGAAGAATATGGAAATAAAAGGTTCAATAAAATATGAAAGGTTTTTTTCAACACTTTGGATTAAAATGCCTTGAATTTTTTTCTTTGCATTTTTATTACACCATTGCTAACTTTTATTACATTTCTTTGGTTTTTAGTTTATTGGGGAAACATTGGTTAATAACATTATATAAGTTTTAGGTGTACAACTTTATAATACAACATCTGTATACTTCATTGTGTGCTCACCACCCAAAGTCAAGTCTCCTTCCATCACCACACATTTGACTCCCTTTATGTTCTTCCGCTATCCCCTTCCCTTCTGGTAACCACATATTGTCTGTTTCTGAGTTTGGTTTTTGTTTGTTCATTTGTTGCTTTTTGCTTTATATCCCACATATGGGTGAAATCATATGGTTCTTGTCCTTTTCTGTCTGACTTATTTCACTTATAATGCTCTGAAGATCCATCCAGGTTGCCATAAATGGCAATAGTTCATCTTTTTTTATGAAAATACCTTGCATTTTACACTGTGGTCCTGACAAAGAATGACAGATATATAGAAGATAAAACCTTTGGTCAAATCACCTAGGTGTGAAAGTTTAAAGCTTGTTAGAAGTTTTATAACCAGGTATTTTAAGTGGTTTGAGCAGAATCATTACTTTCTTTTCATAGTTAACTTTTTCCAGTCCTAGGAAAAGCTCTTCTGTGGTTCTAAAGGCAGAAGCATGTTCTCCACAATTTGGAAAACCACCTTTCCCTACAAAGGAGTCTTTTAATGCTAATATGACCCTTCCCCACCCCTGCCACGCAGAGCCAGGATACAAGTCGCTGGCGGGCAGAGAAGGTAAGTCAGTCTGTTCATTGTCTCGCTGTCTAACAGATCACCAAACTTGTGGCTTAAAACAACAAGTCCTTATTTTCTCTTGGTTTCTGGGGGCCAGCAGTTCTTACAGGGAACAGTGAGGATGGTTTGTCTCTGCAGGGGCTAGAACCCCTGAAGTCTTGTTTGGGGCTGGAGGATCTGTTTCAAGGTGGCTCACTCACGTGGCTGGCAACAGAAGTCTTCTCCACATGTGAGCATCTCCACAGCACTCCTTGGCTGATCTCATAACCTGGCAACGCTGGAGCAGGCAAACCCGGAGAGAGCAGGTGGCAGCTATGCTAATCATGGCCTAGCCACAGAATCACATAGCATCACTTCGGCCACATTCTGTTTGTTAGAGGCAAGTCACTGAGTCTGGGCCACATTCAAGGGAAAGGAAACTCGGAGGCACCTTCTGAAGGGAAGTGTGTCAAAACATTTGCAGGCATATTTTAAAACCTCCCATTCAGCGTCCATTGACATGCCAAAAACCCAGCCAGTAGCAGGGACACATTTTCCTTTCATAGCCCAGCCTTGAGCTTGTACAGCCCAGGCCAGACTGAGGGAATGCACCTGCTTTCTAGAGACAGTCTAGCATTAGTAGGTTTTCACTCTGAGACTGACCTGTGCCAGCTTATAACACACATATTGCCCCTCTCCCCTACTACCACCAGCCCTTTCAAATCACTGGCCATCACGCCACCTCTTGAGAACTACAGCCACTCACATTTTTGGAGTCTAGCAACTCCAGGCTCAGTGTAGGGTAATGTTATTAGCAGGCAGTGGAGCCCACCAGCCTGGCCATGAGGCCCAGTCACACTACTTACTGGCTTGTGTGATTTGGGCAAGTCCCTTAACCTCATGCCTCAGTTGTCCTACATGTAAAACAGAGCTGATGATAACACCTCGTAGGGTTGCTGTGGGGAACAAACAAGCTAACATGCAAAGCTCTTAGAACCCGTGTCTGGAACATAAGAAGCACCATATACACTTTAGTGGCTCCTGCTTTTATGTGACTGCCTCACTTTGAAGTGGGACAAACAACTTAAGTTTCTTTTCCTTTTCTTGTGCGAGTTCCTGTTTCACAGGAGGAAGCTAAAGGACAAGAGGGTTCCTGAGTTGCTTTGACTAGAAGAAGTGGAAGAATCTGTTTTAAACTTGTTATATTTTTTGAGTTTCTGATATGCCTGTGCTTTTGTGCTCAAGTTTTGATTCACATTTTATCTAGTTTCAGAAAATAAGACCCACAGTCTGGGAGGTGACCCCATAAAGCAAGAAGAGTCTCAAAAAAATCTTGTTGGCAGCCTGATGCAGAGATCAAACACTCGAGGTACCAGACTCCCTGCTCCTCCTGCTTGAGGCCCGCATGGCTCCCATTGTGCTCTGGGATGCTGCCAGTGTCCTTAGCTAATGCCGGAGAACTGGCCACGGGTCTGAGGAGCAGTCCCCCAGGCAGCCCTTTAGAGGGTTCAGGGAAGTTGTAGTTGTGACTTAAGCAAAAGACTAGAACTTGGAAGGGGTCAAGAGCAGGTATGTCCCAGAGCCCTCAGCACCCACAGGTGGCTCAGTGGGGCTTAGTGGCAGCTTAGAGGATAGTTAGCATCCAAGGTACCCTCACTGGCTCCTTCTGAGACCATAGAAAGGCCTCTGTGTCAGAACCTCTAGAGCGCCTTGTTTCCTGCAGGTTCCATTTTGATAAACCTTCTCCTGAAGCAGCCTTTGATCCCAGGGTCATCCCTAGGCCTGTGCCACCTCCTGAGCAGCTGTTCTGAGGCTCCTGCCAGCCTGTTGCAGCCACTGGGGTTTGGCAGGTAAGCATAAGACTCCTAAACTTGTTTAGAAAGAAGTTTCCAGGAACTTTCTGGGACTTGGTCAGCCTGGGAGGCCTATGTGCTAGACAGGGTAACTAGAGAATTTGATAGGCAGGTTGTTTGGGGCCCTTCACCTTATCTCCATCTCACACTTGTGTATTTTCTTTTGTGTTTGTTGCTAGCTCCTTGACTGGGATTTCAGGTCTGAGGACCACAGGTTCTCGCGATGGTTCCTTTCCCCTCTCGGCCCTTCGAGAAGCACAGAACCTGGCACTTACCGGTCTGCATCTGATTGCCAGGGATGAAGGCTCCTGTGACAGAGACCCAGCAGAGGGAGGCAGAAGGGCCTTCCCGCTCTGCCAGTTTCCTGGAGCTGTGCATCTCCTCCCCCTGGTACAGTTCTTTATCGGCTTACACTGCCAGGCTCTGCAGGATCTGGCAGTAGCCAAGAGAAGCGGAGCACCTGGGGACTCACCGACACGCTCCTCCCATGTGAGCTCTGGGGTAGAGGCTGGCGCCGAGGACTCACTCTGCAGCTTGGAGAACTTCTGTGTGGCTTCACTGAGCGTTCTCCAGCACCTGGTGTGCCATAGCGGAGCAGTCATCCTCCTCTTACTATCAGGAGCAGGGGCGGATTCTGCTGCGAGGGAAGGAAACCAGAGCCTGGTTTCCCCCAGGGATGTGACCTCAGCCCCAGGGGGGCTTGCTGATGGCCAAGGCCAGCATCCACTACTGAAGATGCTTCTTCGCCTATTAGCTTTCTCTTCCGCAGCAACAGGTCACCTTCAAGCCAATGTTCTCAGCCAGTGCCTTAAGGTTTTGGTGAAATCAGCTGAAAATTCTCCGTGTGATTTCTTGCCCAGGTATAAGGCAGCATGGGAGGCAGGGTTCCTTGTGGGTCTTAGCTGACCCCTTGGTGTTTATCTGGTGGCCCTTGGACTTTGCTTATATCTTGACTTATCTGTACTGCTCAGTTCTAAGCCTTGGTTAGGTTCTAAGGCTTCGTTCAGGGAGTTCTGAAGTGATGGGAAGTGAGACCAGGTATTGGGAGAACCACAGAAGTAGGTTATTTGGCTTAATTCTGCCTCTACAGCAGGTAAGCAAAAGACACACATGATAAAAGAAGACTGTTAGCTACTAGAGAAGAGTGTCCTGCCCCCAGGCCAGGCAGAGGCTCAACCAAGAGGCCTTTGAACCTGGGACATGGATCGGGTAAAGACCACCTATCACAACCACATTTAAGTTTGGTGGGGTTCTCTAAGAAAGCAGGGTGCGGGGAGGGTCGGCCGCCCACAAGGTGACCTTGCTGAGAATCTGCCTGTCATTGTGTCCACCTCTGACATGAGCCACAGGCCACTTGCTCTTACAATTTGTTGGAAGTGATAGTATAGTTAACCTAGCTCAGGAACACGAGTGTCCTCACTTCCTAACGAGGTTCCAGAGCCTCAAGACTGGGAGGACCTATAAACACCATTCTGCCCATCCCCTCATCCAGTTACCCCATCTTCCCCTCTGTTCCACCAAGAGGCCAGTTCTTTATTGGAATAACTACTAGCCATATATCTTTTCCTCTCTGAGCCAAGTTACCTCTTGCTAAAACACTTCCAGATCCTGAAACACTTCAGTCTGATCCTTCTTCAAGGTGGTGCTCAGAGCTGAACCGAAGAGTGCAATGCAGTGTGGGCAGCTTGGTAGACACAGATACATTGCCCAGGGGCCAGGCAGGGGCCCAGCTCAGTGGCTGGTTGCCTGTTTCATATTTGTTGCATGACTGAATTCCAGAAACCATGTTTTTACCATTTCTCTTGGTAGATAAGCCCTTGTTCCATTCCTGTTCAGCTTGTCCTTAGGACATCAAAAACCAGCCATGTAATGGGTGCTTACCACAGGCCAGCCAGGCACCCCTGTTCACTAGCTCTGTGACACCCCGGCCCTGCATCCTTACACAGCCTGGCTCACGGAGCACTCGGTATTTGCTGAGTGATACACTGGAGGTCGGGAGATTTGCCTGAAATCCCACAGTGAGCATGCTGGGTGGGTTTCACACCAGTTCATCTCCTGAGCCTTTGCTCTTGAACACTGACACTACCTCCCACTTGGTGCTCCTCCGAATCCCTTCCTGCTTGCCAGCTGAACCCCACTACCGCACAGCTTCCACTTGACCTTGGTGTAAACCTGGGGGCGGGTTCTGCCAGGGCACTAAGACAGTATGCGGTGCTGAGAGGCTGCAGCCTCCTAAAGAGCACCCTTGTCCACCCAGGCTTGAGGGCACATCACCCTCAGACCCTTGTAGCCTTAGGTCCAGGGTTGCCCCCAGGTACTAGGGTGGTAAAAGGGGCTTTGGAGTAAATAGTCCTCACCCCCAACTCGAGCTGGAGCAGTGTGACTTACCTATTGTGCATTTGGGGCGCTGCAAAAATTCATTTAGAAAGAAGGCTCTGGTGCTATCAAGAAACAATTTGGAAACCACTGTGTTGTATATAAAGATGGGCATTTCATGTAGATAGTTTCAGGGGCTTTAGTGGACTAGTTAGGAGCCACTTCTAACAGCCAGGTTAAATTCCAGTTTCTCACAAGCTTCTACGCTCCCTGGCAGTGGAAAACATTCAGCTTCTCTGCCGTGAGGATTTGCTCTAAAATGAGTCCGGTCCAAATAGCCCTGCTTCCTAGTGCCGTCTAAGGAGTAGTCAGCCCTCGATGCTGTGTGCAAAGATGCAGATGCAGGGAGGGGGACACGCATGTAGAACTTCCTCCCCACCCATGAGGCTGGGTAGGCTGCACAAACAGCAATGGTTGTCTTGGGACTTGGTGGTTGGTAATAGTCCCTTTGGCCTGACACTTGGGGGAGAGAGTGCCCAGCGCCCCTCACTCGGGCACGCCTCATACTTGCCAGCAGAGGAGCTGTTGTCTCTGACAAGTGGAGAAAATGCTCTTCCTCACTCGGTGAGTGGTTTCTAAGATCCAACCATAGCCAGTCCACATTTGTCACTTCTGGAGCCTGGCCAGGTCTTTGGTGGACATAGGACATTTCTTTCACCCAAGTTAAGACCTGCCTCCCTATTTGGGAGCAGAGGCAGGAAAGAGCCCAGGAGCAGTGTGAAGGCCAGGCCCCCAGGTCCATGGAGGCACCCTCCATTTACTAGGTGGCACTGTGCCAGGTAAGGGCCTGTCATCTCTAAGCCCAGCAGTCCAGCAGTGAAGGTAGTGCCCACTCCACGTAAAAGCAGGTGGTTGGCTGGCATTTGAACCCAGGCCTGTCTGAACCATGTCTCTGCTTTGTATTGGCCTGCCTGGCTTCCTGTTCCCTCCAGTGAAAGGGGGGAGGGGGGTGCTGAATCATGGGATTGGGTTGGAGGCGTCACATCCCTCTGGGCCCCTGCATTTTAGGTTGCAGTGTGTGTTCCCGCTGCTGCCACAGTGTCTCAGCCCCGAGATCCCCCTGCCCAGCGTGCTGCTGACGGTCCAGCTCCTCTCCCTCCTGGTGGACCACGAGAAGCTCGCGCCTCAGCTCTGCTCCCACTCTGGTAAAGCCGCAGGGACAGGTGTTCCGACTGCTCCTGCGGGGTGTGGGGAGGGTGGCGGCAGGGCCAGGTTGGGGGTTTCCGCAGCTTGTACCAGGGTCCCTGCGTGAGACGGACATTCTTTTCAGAAGGTTGCCTCCTCCTGCTGCTGTACATGTATATCACCTCAAGGCCTGACAAAGTGGCCTCGGACACACAGTGGCTTCAGCTGGAACAAGAGGTAAAAGTGCTGGAGCCCCCCCCATGGACTATTCACCACTCCACCCACCCTAAGAGCCAGTTTTCCCTCCCTCGGAGAGGGGGCTTTAATTTTGGTAGCAGGAGTTTAGCCACTAACAAGGTAAACTCACTTGAGGGGCCTTCACACTACACAGCTGCAATCAGGGTCCTGGGGCTTGGCAGAATTGCCCGCTAACTGAACCTACCTTGGCTCTAGGGCCTGGTGGCTGAGGTGGGGCCTGGAGGCACACGGGCTGTTGGTGAGACACAGGCGTTGGTCCTGAGTCCGGTCTGGGAAGGCCGCACACCACTGCCTCTTGGACCCCATTCATGCACACAGGCAGGTGGAGCTCTGTGGAAGCCTGAGGGAGGCCTCGCTGTGATGGGGGCTTGTTCTGGAACAGTCCGCTCTTGTTCTAGGCCGTGTGGCTCCTGGCTAAGCTGAGTGTGCAGAGCCCCTCATCCCCACTTACTGGCTCCAACTGCCAGTGCAATGTGGAGGTGAGTGCCCAGGGCAGGCAGGGGCAACAGCGGGGCAGGTCTGTGGGTGGGCAAGGGGTCCCGTGTAAGGACCTCATGCTGCTTCTAACCCTAGTGCCCCCACTCAAAACCCCTCTCACTTCGGGTAGCTGGGAAAGGTGCTGCCCAGCTGTGCAAGCTGTTTGGGTACAGGCACCATGAGACCTGCCCTCGGTCTGCACCCCCAGGTGGTGAGAGTGCTCACTGTGGTGCTGCACAGACAGTGGCTGACAGTGCGGAGGGCAGGGCGGGCCCCGAGGACTGAGCAGCAGAAGCAAACGGTGCGGTGTCTGCGGGACACAGTGCTGCTTCTGCACAGCCTGTCCCAGAAAGACAAGCTCTTCACAGTGCACTGCGTGGAGGTCCTGCATCAGTATGACCAGGTCATGCCCGGGGTCAGCACGCTGATTCGAGGTCTTCCAGATGTGACTGACTGTGAAGGTGAGCAGGCAGGAGGGCCCCACCCTGCCCCAGCTCATCTGGGGGTCGTCCCCCCCCCGGGAAGTGCAAGGACAAGTCAGACTCCCTGGTCCACAGGCCTCCATCCACCACAGCCTTTGCCAGCATATCTGGCTGCCTTTTGCTCATATCTGTTGAGTCGGTCAGGCAGAGTCACGATTTTTCCAGAAACATCCCTGTCTGAATTGCCTTTGTATCACTTTGCTTGCAGTAGCTGAGGGAGCAAGCCTGGGCGTGGAAGGGTCTGGTTAGTTCCTGCGTGGGGGGGGGACACTTCCCCCAGTCCCCAGCACTTCGGCCTTCACCATGGAACCCTCTTATCTTTTGGCCCAGAGGCTGCCCTGGATGACCTCTGTGCCACTGAGACCGATGTGGATGACCCGGACATGGACTGTGGCTGAGGTCTCTAAGCATCGAGCCACACGGTGGCACCAGCGCTGCTGTTTTCCTCACCTCCTGGACTGATTAAAAGCTGTGACCGGCTGTTGCGAACACGCCAGCCCTGTGTTGCCTGAGTCTGATCTGTGTTGGCCGAGTGGGAGGGATGGAGCAGGAGCGCAACCCGGGAAGGCCGGGATCCTTCTTCCTGTCCCTGGCTGGAGCTGAGACTCGTCCCTATGGTAACAAATCTGCCTGAAGGAAGGAGCCCTGCCCTGCCTGTGGAATTGTCCTGAGTCATCGCTTTGGGCCGAGGCCATGGGAAGAAACCATTGTACAGCAAGAAAGGAGGCAGCCCTCGGCCCAGACCTAAACCAGGGAGGCCTGGGAAAGCGGGGCTTAGCAGTGGGTGCAAAGTGGCCATGGCTGGGGTCCTGGCAAGCTTGAGGCCTGAAGTGGGCCTTTCCCGATAGCCTGGGCATCACTGCCTGTGCCCTCCTGGCTGGTGCGCTCTCTGGTGTGAGGGCCCTGGTGCATTGTGCCAGCCAGCAGGCCATAGCTATAGATCCGAGGACTTTGGGGAGTCACGGGGGAGGGGGGAGGGTCTAGGGAGGCATGGGTGTTGGCAGGAGAGGAACCAGGCAGGCTGACTAGCAGGGCGGGCCTAGCTCACACCAGCTGTAGGCGGGCTCAGGCTAAGTTTCACTTCCCGCCTCTGGGGCCAGCAGCACGAACCAGCCGGTGTGCGACCGGAGTCATTGCTGCCTGCCTGCTACTTGGTAAGTGAGGACCCCCATGGGACTGGGTAGGGTGGGAAGGCCAAGGGTTCCGCCCGCCACCCCCAGACTAAGTGGGCACTAGGAGAGGAACCAAACCTTCCCTAGACGGTTGAGGGTGCTGATCCCACAAAAGAAGCCACCCACTGTCTCTGGCTTCCTGTCCTGAAGATGAGTCCTAGAGATCACCAGCAGTGTCCCCCTATGCAGGGAGAGCCAGAGATGTGCTCCTCCCCACCTTTCCCACCCCTGCCTTAGATCTCATCACGAGGACACTCACCCACTCCCCACTCCGTGCTCCTCCCCAGGCTCAGTGGCAGGTACCCACCATGTGCTCGCAGACCCTGCCCCCGGGTCCCATGCAGACCCTTATCTTCTTGGACCTGGAGGCCACTGGACTGCCCTTCTCCCAGCCCAAGATCACAGAGCTGTGCCTGCTGGCTGTCCACAGATGTGCCCTGGAGAGCCCTCCCACCCATCAAGGGCCTTCTCCCACGGTGCCCCCGCCACCCCGTGTGGTGGACAAGCTCTCCCTGTGTGTGGCTCCAGGGAAGGCCTGCAGCCCTGCAGCCAGCGAGATCACTGGCCTGAGCACAACTGTGCTGGCTGCACACGGGCGACAGCGCTTCAATGCCGACCTGGTTAACCTGCTCCAAGCCTTTCTGCAGCGCCAGCCGCAGCCCTGGTGCCTCGTGGCACACAACGGTGACCGCTACGACTTCCCCCTGCTCCAGGCAGAGTTAGCTGTGCTGGGCCTTGCCAGTGCTCTGGACGGTGGCTTCTGTGTGGATAGCATTGCTGCCCTGAAGGCCCTGGAGCAAGCTGGCAGGTCCCCGGAGCAAGGCCCATGGAAGAGCTACAGCCTTGGCAGCATTTACACACGCCTGTACGGGCAGGCCCCGCCGGACTCGCACAGGGCTGAGGGGGACGTCCTTGCCCTGCTCAGCATCTGTCAGTGGAGGCCGAAGGCCCTGCTACAGTGGGTGGATGCTCATGCCAGGCCCTTCGGCACCATCAAGCCGATGTACAGGGCCACAGCCCCTACTGGAATCAACACAAGCTCATCTGCCACAGCCACTACACTCCTGGCCAGAGGCAGGGACACCAGTTCCAACCTTGGGGGAAGCAGGAGGCCCAAGGTCCTTCCTCCAATGAAGGGCCCTGGATCGTCACCCAGGGAGGGACTGCTGGCCCCACTGAGCCTGCTGGCCTTGCTGACCGTGGCATTAGCCACACTGTATGGGTTGTCCCTGGCCACACCTGAGCAATAGGCCAAGAAGGAAAGTCTGACTAATAAAGACCCCCCCACAGCACCGAGTGCTCTCTTGCCTCCACCTTCCTTGGCTACCTTAGAGCCTATTTCACCTTTGCCAACACTCAGGCACCTGGGGAGGGGGGCACAGAGGGTGGCAGTCTTTGTCCCTTACCTTCCCTAGCAGGATGGTCAGTTGTCTGAGCGCAATACAAGTAGGGAAAACATGGAAATCCAAGTGTTGGATGGAAATGGTACCTGGCCTGCTGTCCAATGTCTGAAGGGCCAGTGCCCTGGCCGGTGTAGCTCAGCTAGTTGGGCGGCATCCCATGCACCGAAAGGCTGCTGGTTCAATTCCCAGTCAGGGCACATGCCAGGGTTGCAGGCTCAATCCCTAGCAGGGGGCACACAGGAGGCAGCCAAACGATGCTTTGCTCTCACATCGATGTTTCTCTCTATCCCTCTCTCTCTAAAAATCAGTTTTAAAAATCTTAACAAAAGAAAGGGGGCAGCAGCTCCAAATGTCTGCATTTATTATAAACAAAAGTGCAGACCCCAGACTCAGAAACATATCAACAGGTACAAAGCTGAGACATATCTGGCAAGAGTAACAGAGGGACTAACAGGGACAGGGAACACCGAGGTATTCGTGTTTGGGCCAGCAGCGACCCAGGGCCCACTTCCACCTTTGGTCCCGAGGCTGGTTGGCCCAGGTGCCCCGCTGCCAGGACAAACTGAACTAGGGTACAGGAGCTGGACTTCTGTGAGGCTGCTGTGAGGGAAGCAGGAACTATCAGGGTAGACGCCCCTCTCTTCTGTGGGCCAATTTCCCTCCAGGACCCAGGGGTTTCAGCCTCACAGCAACTACCACATACATTTTAAAACAGCAAACAGGCAAAAAAGTTTGGCTAAAAGTAAAAACACTACAGGGAGGACACCTGAATGTGTAGGTGGACAGAAGCCACCCTTCCCACCTGTGTCAGGAGCCAGGGGCAGCCAGAACTATGGGTGGATGTGGCCCTCCAGGCGGTCCCAGAGAGGCTGCAGGAATAGCCCAGGGAGACAGCTGTCGAGTGGGTGGGGCTCTGACTTAGGCGTTTTGATATCAGAAGGCTGCCCACTTCCACTGGATGTGACACAGGCTCTGGGAACAATGGGATCAAAATCCAGCTTAGCCAGATCCCAAGCCTCACCCACCTCCCTGCTTCAAGGCTCCAGTGCTCTGGACGGAGGAACAGACCCTGGGGACAGGCCACGGCCTCAAGCAGCGGCCAGCCACCTGCAGCAACCAGAGCCTGTATGCCTTTCACCCACAAAAAGCTGTGCTACCCTAGTGTGGCGAGCCCCACCTGGCCTCCCCCGGAGGTCTGGCAATGAACTCCCACCCCGTTTGAATTTTGCTCGAGGTTTCAAGGAAGCAGAAGTTGAAGTGAGGAAGAAAACAAAGTATGGTCCCAGCAACTGTGGCGAGGACTGTCCCCCACCTCGTCATCATCAAGTGTACAAACAGGACACGCATCCTGCACGGGGAGAAAGGGCTGTGCCCGCAGAGCCGCGCGCACGCGGCCTATCGCGGGGCAGCCAGAGACGCAGGGGTGTGCTCAGTGGGCGGCCTTCGGGGGGTCCATGTAGGCCGGGTTGTAAGGAGGCTGGCTGGCAGGATAGGGCATGGCTGCGCCTCCTGGAAACAGAGAGGAAGTGGTTGGCTGCGGCACCGCGGGGCTTCGCGGTCAGGCAGGGTCAGAGGTCAGCGGTACTCACCAGCCAACGTCTCGTGGTAGGCGGGCGGGCCTGCGGGCTGGGCTGGGTAGGGTGGTGGGTACTGCGTCGGGTAGGGTGCTGCCACCATCCCTGGCTGGGGGGGGATGGGCTGGTAGCCCTGGTAGGACGGCCCGGGGTAGCTGGGCGGCGCGCTGGGAGGCTGAGGGTAAGGGGCGTGCACCACAGTGGTGGACGTGGTGGTGGTCACGATGGCTGCAAAGAGAACCCGCGTCAGGACCCTCAGGCTTGCCGCCCCCCCTCCAGCTTAGCCAAATCGGGGCCCGGGCAGCTCCCCGGCCACCCTGGGGTCTGCACGGTGGGTGGGGTGGGCATGCTTACGGCGAGGTTGGCAACACATCTTGTACAAACAGCAGCAGGAACAGGTGAAGCAGACGATGATGGTGACAACGAAGAGGACAAAGATGGTCAGGCCGATGGCTATAGTTGCCCCAAACCTGTCAAAGAGCCGGTCATGGCCCAGGGCCTCTCGCCCCAGCCGGGAGCAGCAGTCCACACCCCAGCCGCCCCCAGGGGACACCCCTCTTGAAAGGGGGCGCTCTGGGCTGCGCAGAGCAACTTCTGGGGTGTGCAGCTAGAACCTGTTTTAGCCGGTTTCCTCACGGGTAAAACGGGGCTGCGAGTCTATGTAAAGTGGCTCCCTTGCCCACCCTCAAGAGCATGGCAGGGAGTTCTGTGTCCCTGCCATCCACAGGTCTTGTCCACCTCAACAACCGACCGCAGGTGGTCATGGAGCACATGCCACAAGCCAGGCACAGTGGTTTGAGCCAAAAACTCAGTCATGGCCGAGGCAGACTAACTCATGGCCTCTGGGAACCCACGGACCACTGCGGGAGACAGATGCTGGAGGTCACATGACTCAGGAAGGACAGCGACAAAGATGGGGAGATGGTCCAGGACAGCAGAGGCCAGCGTGTCCAGAGCAGCGGGGAGAGGAACACAGTGCACCCAGCCTCCGCGCTGGCTGCTCACAGTCTGGGCAGGGCAGGGCTGTCCTGGGTGTGACCTGAGCCCGCTGGGTGCCAGCACCATGCCAGCTGCTCACAGGTGGGAAAACAGAGCCACGTGGATGACACGGAGGGGCTGGAGGTGGCCTGTCTTCTGGAAGGGGAGGCCTCCCTGCCTGACCCAGGTCCCTTAGCCAGGATCACACTGGAGGGCCTGCTCTTTGAGAAAGCAGGCCCTGGACCGGAAATTCATCAACACTGACTTTAGAGGGCAAAGCCCCTCTGCTCCCATGTCCCTAGAGCTCAAACTCTATTCTAATAAAAGGCAAATGCTTGGAAAGTGCACCAAGCCCAGGAAAACCCTGTTGGAGCCTGGTGAGCTGTAGGGCATCTGCCTCCCCTGAGGCCGGGGGGAGGACCGTGGGCCCGCACTGCCCCGGTGCAGGGGCTTCTACAGCGCAGACAGGCACCTTGGCGGGGCCTAGGGACACACGAAGGACAGGGACAAGATACCCAACTGCATTTGCAAGAGAGGATGTCAGTCAGTAGCCTTCCTGACAAAGAGAGGAGCCCTCACCGGCCCTCCCTCACCCGCAGGCTCCTCCCAGACCCTCTGCTGGCCCAGGGAAAGGGGAAGCACACACTCAGACAGCCACACGCCGGTGCAGGGCCATCACCTCCGGTCCTCGGTCTCCGTCTGTCTGTCTGTCTCTCTCTCTCTCACACACACACACAGAGCACAGTGCGCAAGCCCAGGCTCACCCCATGTCAGCCTCCACGTTCACTCAAGGTCCTGCTCCCGGCTGCCCTTTCCCATCGTGGGCCACTCAGTTTCAATCTCCTCCCCTTTCTCGCCTCCTTTCAGAGAAAAGGAAAGCAAACCCCAGGGCCCTCCCCATGCTGACGTCATGGGCACTGGCAGGAAGCACAGACCTTTAAAGACACAGCGCGCGTGTTAACTAGACGCACAGAAACAGTGAACGGGGCTTGCTCAGCTGATCCATGTTTCACTCACATCAATGTTTCTCTCTCTCACCCTCTCCCTCCCTCTCTAAAAATGTATGTGCATATATATATATATATATATATATATATATATATATAGACACACACACACAGGCACACATATATGATAAGCCTTTTAGTAAAGATGTTTAGATCAGAAAGGGCTTCTCTAGCTCTAGCCGGTTTGGCTCAGTGGTTACAGCATCAAGAGAATCAGCCCGTGGACTGAAGGGTCCCGGGTTCGATTTCAGCCAAGGGCACATACCTCTGTGGCAGGCTTGATCCCAGGCCCTGGTCAGGGCTCGTGTGGGAGGCAACCAGTTGATGTGTCTCTCTCACATCGATGTCTCTCTCTCTCTCCCCCTTTCACTCTCTCTGAAAAGCAATGGAAAAAATATCCTTGGGTGAGGTTTAGAAAAAAAAAGAAAGGGCCATCTCTGGAGCTGGGACACCAGCTCCCACCATGATGCTGACAAGGCAGCAGACCTGCCACGACACAGGGCGTGTGAGAGCCACAGCAAGGCCGCCGTGAGGACTGGGAGTCGGCACCGGCTGCGCCTGCGCCTCACCTCACTTCGTAGGCCTCCCTGCCTTTCTCCTGCACTGTCACAGGGAGTGGGGGACGAGGGTCAGCATGGCCTGCAGGGGGCCTGTCGCCAGAGGATGTACCATTCAGGTGCCTAAAAAGCACACCAGTCCTGCCAGACCATCCCATGAGTGGCAAAGAGCTAGAAAGGGACAATAAAATCAGGATCTGAAAGAACCAAGGGAGCTCCAGCTCTGGAGAGGGAACCAGCCAAGAATGAACACAGCCAGACTGTTCGACGGAGCAGGGCGGGACTCGCCTGCTAAAGTTGGGGGCGGGGTGTGTGCAGAAGACCTGGGCCAACCCCGAGCCCAACATGGCCACACTCTGGGAAGTACATTGCCCACTTCAAGGGAGGACACTGCCCATCCCGGCTGTGCCAGGCAGATGGAGGCTCATCTGGATCCCTGTGCTCTGACCGGGTGCCTCGTTCTTGGGGACCCAGAGGGAGAGCCAAGGGCAAAAATCCAGGAATGAAGAGGAAGAGGGGTTGGTGGTGGGGAGAAGGGGGCAGAGCTGGGGCAGGTCCCCGGCCCCATGTGGTCTTTCCCCTGTCAGGGTTTGCCCAGAGCTCCCAGACACAGCCTGGGCAGCAGGGGCTGGATCCCACCAAGGAGCCAACACTCTGGTGGACAAACAACAGTGCCCTTGGTCAAGGGGGCAGCACAGTGATGCCCACCCAGGGGGACATCTCCTTGGGACTCCGGAGAGGGGGCCACCTGAAGGCATTCACAGAAGTGTCATTGACAACCCTGTCCCTCTACCCTCCCAGCATCTGCTCCTCGAGCCCTAACCTTTTATAAGGCAGGTGCTGTGGGGGCCACTGAGGCTCTGCTTAGAAAGTTTAGAAGATTGGGTTGTTCCCTGACCCCCTAATAGGAGGGTCCTGACATAGTAACCATGACCCACAGACCCTGACATCATTGGTTGTCTCAGTATCTTTGCCCCACCACTAAAACCCCATCACCACGTACCTGGCATGACCATCACCCCCCCCATCACTGTCACCATTGCCACCATTACCGTCACCGTGTACCCACCACCAGCATATCCCTAGAACATCTCCCCGCCACCATCACCCCATCAGCACCATCTCACCACAACTGCTTCCTATCACCACACTGCCTGTTCCCCCATCACGTGTCCCCATCGCCCCCATCACCGTGAGACTTTCCAGCGTCACCATACACTCAGCCCCATCTACCATCACCCATCACCCCACCACTGTGTCTCTCTCTGCTCACTGCACCCATCGGTCACCTGCGCCCAACCCCTCACTTAGGTCAATATGAACCCCAACCCTTGGCCTTTCAAATGCCAACCCCCAGCCACAGTCACCCCCATCCCCGGCACCCAGCACAATGATAAGGACACAACTTCCCAACATAAGGATCAAGGGTCCTGGAGGTCGGACATGGTGACAGCTTTCATGGGCCCCAGCCCAGTGACTCTTTCTCATCCTAGTCCCCACAGCCCTCATCCTACCCCACCGGAGGCCTCTTGTCTCCTCCACCAGGAGATGCACGCAGCCTGCAGGTTTTATTTACCCTGACATGGGGTCACTGTCTATGTCAGAGGTGTACTGCAGCGACGAGCTCAGCTGATTCAGCCTCTCCACGTTCCTCCTGACCCTGGTCAAGCTGCAAAGAGAAAAAAACCTCATGATTAATACAAACCCCACCAGCACACCAAAAACAAACACACACCACATTAGCACACACACAGAACATGCATAAGAGCCAACTCAGTGCTGGGCCCTGGCATCCTGAGAATGGATATCACACACACTACTAGGGTCTTGGGCAACAACGCCAGGCATTCTTTTCAAGTGCACCCGGGACATTCTCTAGGGCAGACCACATGTGAGGCCACAAAACAAGCCTCAACAGATTTGAAAAGACAGCTGTCCTACAAAGTATCTTCTCCAATCACAATGGGATGAAGTTAAAAATCAGTAACAGAAGATGACAATGCCACAGTGTTAAAAAAACAAAAAAGAAATGCTAAAAACAACTCATACCTTGGGAAACTAATTAACATGGTACAAAAAAATTAAAATAAAATTTAAAAAAACTTGTGGGTTAAAGAAGAAATCATAAAGGAAATCTAAAAAAATATGTAAAACGGAATGATAAGATACTACAGGTCAGAATTTGTGAAACAGCTGAAGTAGTTCTGAGAGGAAACAGAACTTTAATAGTGAGATGGTATTAAACTCAGGAAGACGGGAAAAAATAGTGCAAACCCCCAAAGTAAGGAAGCACTTAATAAAGATTAAGTGCAGAAACAGAAGAAGACAATGACCACAAAAAATACAAGAAGATTCACAAAACCAAACTCAGCAGACATCTGGCAAGACTAATCGTGAAAAGGAGAAATGATACAGAAGAAAAAAAGCATAATAAAAAAAAGGGGAAATAACTATAGGTACAACAGAGATTTTTAAAATAAAAACCTCATTTGGATTCTGACTCCAACAAACTACCCATGGAAAGACATTTTTGAAACAAGTGGCATCAACTAAAGACAGACTAGTATTGAAATCTGGTAGTAAGTTACTGTTAATTGTGCCAAATGTGTTATTGATAGAGTGGTTATATTTCTTTTTAAAGGACCATGGTTTTGAGGGACAACTCATAAAGCTGAGGAGAAAATATTTTTAAAAAATCAGTGTGCAGCCCAGCTGGGCGTGGCTCAGTGGTTGAGCGTCGACCTAGGATCCAGGCGATCAGGGTTTGATTCTTGGTCAGGGCACATGCCCGGGTTGCGGGCTGCAGCCGATCAATGACTCTCTCATCATTGATGTTTCTATCTCTCTCTCTCCCTCTCTTTTCCTCTCTCTGAAATCAATAAAGATATATTTTAAAAAATAAATAACAACACTTATACAGTGTTCAAAGAGATTAAAGAAACAATTCAAGAGAATTTGAAATATAAAAAAATAAAAGTCTAAAACTAAAAAATAATACAGCAAATTAATAATTAGACACAGCTAAGGATATGATTTATGAACTGGAGGATAGGTCAAAATAAACATACGTAGACTAAAGTCAAAGGACACAAAAAGATGGTCAATGTAAATACAGAAGACAGTAGGTGAAATATGGAGTACAGTTTACAAAAGGCCTTATATATCTGTAATGAGAGTCCTAAAAAGAGGAATGAGAAGATGGGGCAGAAGCAATCTTTACAGGGATAGTGGCTGCATATTTTCCAAAACTGATGAAAAACAAGCCAATGATTCCAGAAGTACCGTAAACCTCAAGCAGCATAAATTCAAAGAAAACCACACCTAGGCACATCATGATAAAACTGCTGAAACCAAATTACAAAGAGAAAAATCTTAAAAGTAGTCAGAGAAAAGACACATTACTTGCAAAGGAGCAATAATAAAACGGTCAGCTGATTTCTCAACAGAAACAATAGACATCAGAAGACAATGGAATGAAAGCTTTAAAGTGTTAAAAGTTGATAACTGCCAACCTAGAAATCTATAACCAGGAAAAATATCCTTTAAGAAGGAAGGTGAAATAAAGACATTTTCAGACAAACAAAAACCAAGAAAATCTGACACCAGCAGACCTGCATTAAAGGTAGAAAAACATGGTCTCAAATGAAGCTTAAAGAAGTAGGAAGCATTAAGCAGCAGCCAACTGGGCTCCTTCTAGAGCATGCCCATACCTTCCCCATTCCTTTCTCAGGCATGTTTTTTTTTCCTCTCTAAGTTCTAAGGGTCCCCATGAGGCTTGCAACCAGGGGAGCAATGGGCAGTGGCAGCCCGTCCGGGGCTAACTCCCTGAACCTGTCTCCAAGACCTCCTTTTCTCTGACTTTTCAGTGAGCCAACAGCAGCCCCGCCTTGGCTCACTTCTGTCACTGACTTTTACTCCCCAGAAAGTCAACAGCAGCCCCGCCTAGGCTCTTTCCTATTGCTTCTTCTAATCCTAAGCTCTTTTTTGTTTCACTGTCCCCAGCTTTAATAAATGTACTCACACACACACACAAAAAGCAGCAGAGAAAATAAATATGTGGATAAATGTAAATAAATATTCACTGTCAAAAACAAAATATTATCTTTGGGGTTTACAATAGTATTACAGGAGATAAAGAGGGACATTACATATGATAAAATAAGCAATTCATCAGAAAGTAAAAACAATCCTCAATATGTATGCACCTAATAACAAGCATCAGAATTCATGATGCCAATATTGACAGAATTAAAAGAATAAACATATCTGTATTCTCTCAGTAACTGATCAAACAAGTAGACAAAACCACTAAGGACAGAAAAGATCTAAACACTATTATCAACCCACTTGACCTGACACTTAAAAACACTGCACTCAACGACTGCAGAATATACCTTCTTTTCAAGTACATATGGAAATATTTACCAAGAGACAATATATGCTGGGTCATAAATGAGCCTCAATAAGTTTCAAAAGACTGAAATCTTAAAAGAAAACAACACAATGAGGTATTACTGCACAGCCACCAAAACAGCTAAAATTAAAACTTTCTAGGGAATAGCAATGATCTGGCCTGCTTTGGCTCAGTGCTTAGAGCACGCAGATTGAAGGGTCCTGGGTTTGATTCAAGCCAAGGGCACGTACCTTCGGTTGCAGGCTCGATTCCGGGCCCCAGTCAGGGCACATGTGGGAAGCAACCAACTGATGTGTCTCTCACATCAATATTTCTCTCTCTCTCCCCCTCTTTCTCTCCCTTCCACTCTCTCTCTGAAAAGCAATGGAAAAAATATCGAGGGAGGATTAAAAAAAAGTAATAAAAAAATTAAAAAAGAAATATTTAGTGTTTCAAACTGAAAGCATTAAGATCTGTGCATTTCACTGTATGCAATTACACCTCAATTTAAAAAAAATATTTACAATACCAAGTTTTGGAGAATCTGTAAAGCAAACATGGCTGGTAGGCTGGTAAAACCATGATAGAAACTGGAAGTGTCTCCAGAGCTGAGCACCTTCAGTCCATGGCTCAGCAATTCCAATCCTAGACGTTTACCTGGAAGAAATGTGTTTCTTCTAAAAGGCACCAAAGACTTGTTAACAGAGAGAAAGAGAGCACTTAATATCACTCTCAGAATAGCAGAAACTCATGGAGTCTCTGCCAAATGCAAGTGATGATGGTTCTCCCTTTGCTTTTCTCAAAAAAAAAAAGGTGCAGTGTAAACCCGTGGGCCGCAGGCATGGCATACTGTGGGGCACATGCCCACGCATGGTGCCCTCCAGGGCCCACAAGATATGCCTGCACAAATCACATACAAGCCCTCCAGGTACCTGCACATACCACAGGGTACACTCACACAAAGGTGCCCACGCTGAGAACATGTTGGTATAAGTACACGCCCAAGGGTGAGCCATAGGACCAGCTGAGAAACCTGCTCAGCCCCAGGTTGGATGAGCTGGCGCCCTCACGGTAGGGGACAGAGGGGCAAGAGACTAATTGAACAGGGTCTGGGGAGTCCAGCCCAGAGAAGAGACCCCCCCAACCCACCCTGGACCAATGCTCCACCACCATCTTGAGAAGGCTAACAGGCCAGAGGGGCAGGGCCATTTCCCCTCCATGCACAGTCCTGCTGGGGCACCCACCGTGCCTACTGGTGTACCCACCTGTCCTGAATATCAGCACAACCTTCCTTGCTCCATACAAATCTCTTCAGTACGTCAGAGCAGCAATACTGGTTGTAACAGGTGCCACAGCAGAAAACAGGACAGGACTTGGAGAAGAGGTTGTCTCCACCGGAAGCCATACACACCTCACTGTGGGCTGGAGCAGAGAAACACTTGTTCACCTATGGCCAAGGTGAAGCCTCATGCCAGGCCTCAGCCACGTCCCAGCCAACCAGCCCCTTCCCCAGCACAGCTAGCAGGCACAAGCACGCTGGGCCGCCTCTGGCCACTGCCCCAACCAACCCTGCCTTCTCCCCCGGGCCACCGTAGATACTCCTGACTGGGCTCCCTCTTTCCCCACCGGTCCCCTTGCGTTCCGATGAGCTAGTGAACTTTCTAAGTCTGAGTCTGACTGGGCCAATCCCTGTCTCGGGATCAAGTCCACAGCCCACAAAGCAGGGGCCAGACTGCAAAGGGCCTTGAAGGTCAACCCAACTTGCCAGTCCTCCCCACACTCTGCCCATTTTTTTGCCTGGTCCCACCCATCCTTTAGGGCCCTACTACAGGCCACCTCCTCCAGAAGCTGCCAAAGCCCAGCAGTCACACAGCTGAACAAGAAGGCCCCTGGCCAGCTGCTGGGGACCAGGCACTGGACCGGCCAATTTTTTTTTAATCTTCACCCAAGTATATGTTTTTATTGATTTTTAGAGTGAGAGAAATAGAGAAACGTTGATGTGAGAGAGAACCATCGATCAGTTGCCTCCCATACACACCCCAACTGGGGATCAAACCTGCTACCGAGGTGTGTGACCTGACCAGGAAAGGAAGCTGCAACATTTTTGTGTGCGGGACAATGTCCAGCCAGCTGAGCCGCCCAGCCAGGGCCCAGCCAATTCTTCATCTTCATTCCCTTGGCCACAGCAGCCTCAGCCCCTGCTGAACTCTACAATTTCAGGGGTCCAGCCCTGACAACACCCTCATGGCAGGCTGTCTCCTGACCAATTCCCCGCTGGCTACAGTCACACCCACAAAAGTATCCATGCAGCACTTAGCCCTGCGCTGGGCCTGCAGCAGGTGCCTAGGAAATGGTTGTGCCCTCAGTGGCCAGGGTTCTAAGGCACTGGCATAATTTCAAGCCCCAGAACCATCACAAGGCTCTCGGCCACAGGGCTGGGATCTAAAGGCATCCCCACAGGCTGGGGTATGAACAGAGCTTCAGGACACAAAGTCATGATGAGTGGACCTGGTTGACAAGTGTAGAAAATGACCCAGGGCTTTGGGTGACCACAAGGTTTGCAAATTTCCGGGAAGATGCTACAGCTAAGCTCCCATGCATCCTCAGGCTACCTTAGCAGACAGCTAGGGCCCACTGACAGGATGGGACAGTCCAGGATTCTGCCTGGACAGGCCCCAAATGGAACCAGCCAGGTCAGCAAGGCCCAAATGACTGTGGTTAACTGGGAATAGGTCTGGCAAAAAAAACACACACCCTGAAGTGTGGCTAAAACCGCCCTGACACAGCCCTGGAACTCCAGAGACCCAGCCTGGTCAGTGTAGAATGTACCCCGGGGCCACTGGCGGAGCAAGGTCCACTGAGTGACCCTGAAAAGAGAGAATCATGAATGCGGCGGGAAAGGGGAGATACTCTGTCCCTGGCAGCTCCAGGCAGAGCCCTGCTCAGGGCAAAACTGTGGGGCAGACCTTAGAGCCACAGCTCCAGAGCCTCTAAGCTGGGGCTGAAGACAAACACCTGCGACTCTGTTTGGGCCAAGAGCCCATGACACAATTGTCCTTGGACCCTCATACACTCTGGACCAAGCTCTCCAGACCTCATTGGACCAGGGACCAGAGCTCTGACCGCTCGCTTTCCCACCCCAGGTCCTCCAGATTCCTCCCAGCGCTCGGAAAATACAGCCCTTCCCCTGGGGGAAGCCACCCGCCCAGAGGGATCTTTGGCTTCCTCGGCTGGGGGGTGGGGAGGTGTTGCTCAATTCCTAACCCCGAAAGGCCCCCAGCCTGGTCTCCCCGTCTGTGAATCATTAGCCGACAGCCAACCAATCAAGGCCCTGGCGGGGCAGTTCAGTTGGTCAGCGTGTCCGCCCAGCGCCAAGGTTGCGGGTTCGATCCCACCGGGCACTCACGGGAATCGATCAGCGACGCATGAGGAAGTGGGACAGCTCTGTTTCTCTCTCTCAGTTCCCCGCTCTCTCCCTTCCTTTCTCTCTCTAGAATCAATAATAATAAAAAATGTACCATCAACCGATCAACACAGCTGGTCGCCGCCTCCAACCCCAGAGGGCCGCCTCGGCCGTCCCCAGGATCCCAAGGGCCCTGGAGGCGGCCTTTGGGGGCTCCCGCGGGAGAGCGGCGGCAAGGGCAGGCCTCGCGGGGCCAGGCTCCGGACGCCCCCCGGGCTGGGGCCGGCGAAGGGACGACCCCCCCCCGTTTCCAGGACAGAGCCATGCTGCCAGCAGCCGGGGGTCGGGGCGGTGTCATTCAGGCGGGGGGGGTTAGTCCGGGGGCTAACTGCCCCGGGTCCCTACGGGTCGGGGGCAGGGGGCAGGGGGCAGCGGGGCCGTGCTGCCGGGATCGGTTCAAGGGCGGCGCAGGCGCGGCCGCCCCGGCCCCCGGCCCCCGGCCCCCGGCCCCCGGCCCCCGGCCCCCGGCCCGGGCGACCCCCCCAAAGGCTCCCCACCTGGCGGCGGCAGCAGCAGCAGCAGCAGCAGCAGGACCCGGGGCGCGGGCGCCGGCGCGGCCATGGCTGGGCGGCGGGACGGACGCACCGGCGCACGGACGGGCAGACGCGGCGGCGGGGTCGCGCTGCGCCCGCGTCTCGGGGACCCGCGAGGGCCCTCCCCCGCCCCGCCCCGCCCCGCCCCGCCCCGCGGTTCCGGGAACCCGCCCCGGAGGGAGAGGAGGGAAGGAAGGGGAAGGGGAAGGGGAAGGGGGGGAGAAGGGGGAAGGGGAGGAGAAGGGGGAAGGGGGGGAGAAGGGGGAAGGGGGGGAGAAGGGGGGGGAGAAGGGAGAAGGGGGAGAAGGGGGAAGGGGGGGAGAAGGGGGGGAGAAGGGGGAAGGGGGGAGAAGGGGGAAGGGGGGGAGAAGGGGGAAGGGGGGGAAGGGGGGGAGAAGGGGGAAGGGGGGGAGAAGGGAGAAGGGGGGGAGAAGGGGGAAGGGGGGAGAAGGGGGAAGGGGGGGAGAAGGGGGGGAGAAGGGGGAAGGGGGGGAAGGGAGAAGGGGGGGAGAAGGGGGGGAGAAGGGGGAAGGGGGGAGAAGGGGGGGAGAAGGGGGGGAGAAGGGGGAAGGGGGGAGAAGGGGGGGAGAAGGGGGGGAGAAGGGGGAAGGGGGGAGAAGGGGGGGAGAAGGGGGGAGGGGGGAGGGGGAGCGGACGGCCTCCCGGCCCCGTCCCGCCCCGCCTGGCGCCCGCACGACCCCCGGGGCCCCCGGCGTCGCCTCCTGCCCGCCGGGCGCCCTCCCGCAGCGCCCCCGCCAGCCCTGCGCCCGCTGCGGGGGTGCCCGCGGGGGTGCCCGCCGCGCGCGGCCCCGCGCCGCCGGGTGCCCAGCGGACCCTCGCTCTCCTCCCGGAGCTACCTGAGGGCCGGTGAGGTGGCCCGGCCACAGTGCCCAGAGCAGCCCTGGGGCACGCAGTGGGGCACGAGTGCCCGTTTCCTTGTGGAAGTCTAGCCCGGGGACCGAGGGGGACCCCAGCTCTGAGGACACACCGTCGCCCAGCCCCCTGCGGTGACGCCTGGATCTCTAGGGTCAGCCCTGGCCCGGGTGGCCTGCTCGGAGGGACAGCGCTGGGCTCGCCGGGCCGCCGGGCTCCGGATCGCAGAGGGGAGCGGTGCCCGCGGCCACAGCGCTCTCAGCCCCTCGGGCTGCTAGAGCAGATCATCAGACTCGGTGGCTCATAAACAGCATTTATTTCTGACAGTTCTGCGGACTGGGAAGCCCAAGATGCACGTGCCAGCAGAGCCCTGCCCTGGCCCCTGTGGCTGAGTTGCTTGGAGAGTCGGTCCCAGCACCTAAGGGCCTCGCGTCCGGTTCCCAGGCACACGCCCAGGTTGTGGTTGCATCTGGTCAGGGTGCCTATGGGAGGCAACCAGTTGATGTGTCTCAAATGGGTGTTTCATTTCTCTCTGTACCTCCCTCTCTCTCCAAAAATCAATGAAAACAATTTTTTAAAAAACACAAGGGTGCTCACTTGGGCAGCACATATACTAAAACTGGAACAATACAGGGAAGATTAGCCTGACCTCTGCACAAGATGACAAGAAAATTCTTGAAACATTCCATATATATTTTTTTAATATATCTTTTATTGATTTCAGAGAGAGGAAGGGAGAGCGGGAGAGAGAGAGAGAGGAACATCAATGATGAAAGTCATTGATCGGCTGCAGCCCACAACCCAGGGCATGTGCCCTGACCAGGAATCGAACCCTGATCGCCTGGATCCTAGGTCAATGCTCAACTTCTGAGCCACAGCGGCTGGGCCCATATTTTTTTTTAAAAAAAAGGCACCAGCAGATTCTACATCTGATGACATTCAGCTTCCCGGTTCACCTTGTTCTTTCCCGAGTTCTCACGCGGTGGGCGGAGCGAGGGACCTCTCTGGGGCCTCTTCTGAAAGGACACTAATCCCATTCACGAGTGCACACCCTCTCCACCTAATCACCACCCAAAGACCCCACCTCCAAATGCCATCACCGTGAGGGCCGAACACCCGGGTTGATGAGAGTCACTGTTTTCCGCTGTGGATCTTTGCATACCGCGTGGAGCCGAGCTATAGGCAGAAATTCTGCTTGACGCTGGCGAGTGGAGCATATCCAATGACGCCCAGAAAGCCCAGTGCCAGCCAGGGTGTGGGAGCAGGGCGTGGAGAGGCCGACCTGCCCAGGACTGACCCTGGGGCCGGGCCTGGCAAATGCTAAAGTAAAGCGCTGCCAGGGCCCTTGCCATCCCTCTCCACCCGCACCTGGGCCCCTTTCCTCATCTCAGAAAGCAAAACTGCCACACACTCACTTCCCCAAGGGCTGGACCCAGGTAATCATCTGTATGAAATAGGGGCCACATAAAGCCTTGGCTCGTGTGGCCCAGTTGGTCAGAGCGTGGTTCTCTGCACAGAAGGGTCATGGGTTTGATTCCTGGTTCAGGGCACATGCCCAGGTTGCGGGTTCAGGTTTGACCCCCCAGTCAGGGTGCGTACAGGAGGCAACCGACTAATGTTTCTCTCTCCCTCTCCCTTCCTCTCTCACTCTAAAATTAATTTATTAAGAAAAAAAGAAAAGGGGACCACATCCTAAACCTGACAAGCCCAGGGGAGTCCTGCATGGTGGCCTTACAAACAGAGATGGAAAGTAACCACATAATATGGTCTGAAATTAATTATTTCTAACTAAAAGCAGGTCGTGGTGGGTAGACACGTCCTAGGCCAGTATTTTTCCCTAACAAAGGTCAATCTTGACCTTAATTGAGCCTGTCCGTAGTCTTTTTTTTTTGCATCTATGATAACATACCTGATAACATACCTTTGGAATATCAAAGTAATTTGCTCCTACCCCCTCTCAAAGCACAACCACCAGGCCGGAGCAGAGGCCACAAATCCCCTCATTGTCAGCATTATCATGCTAATGTTGACGTTAACTCTCCTACACCCACCTTTGCAAAAGGAGTATATATCTCTTCCCTTTTTACCCCATCCTGGAGATGCCCCCCTTTGCTTTCTCAATCTGTTGAGATTTTGCTTCCTGGCAATTGTTTCCTCCCACTGATAAAGAAGCAGGTGACCAGGGTGATGGGGGGGTGCCAGAGTGTCCCTGGTTGGAGCCAAAGGCAGCGGGAATCCCACCAGGATAAAGGAAAAGGCTCTGGCAAGCCTGGAAGGCTGAGGGGACAGAGATAGTCAAGCCACCGGAATATTCAGAGTTCCTCTTTGTCCCCGCTTCTTGGCTTAGAAATGACTGTTTTTGTATGCTAATGAGATGACTCCCGGTAGAAGCTTCAGGATGAAGGCTGGTCACGCGAAAGACCAAGAACAGAGGGTTGGAGCTTTCAGCCCCACCCTCAACCTGGGGGTTTGGCTCCCAGATTGACGGCTATCACCAAAGGCTTATGATTTCATCAATCATACCAGTGTAATGGAAACTCCGGAAAACCCCTACATGGTGGAGTTGAGGGAGTTTGGGGTTTGCGAAACACTGACGTGCTGGGAAGGTGGTAGCCCTGGGCAGCTTGGAAGCTCCTTCCCCAGTGCCCCACACCCTGCCCTACGCATCTCTTCCATAAACTGGTAACTATAAATAAGGTGTTTTCCCAAGTTCTGAGAGTAGGTCCAGCAAGTTATCGAACTTGAGAAGGGAGTTTAGGAGCCCTCGATACTTACAGCCAGCTGGCCAGAAGTTCCCAGTGGCCCTCTTGGGACTTGGGACTGACACCTGAAGTGGGCACAAGCTTGTGGGACTGAGCCCTTAACCTGTGGTGTCTGCGCTAACTCATGAGTTGGTGTCAGAGTTGAGCTGAGTTGGACACCCAGTTGGTGTGGGAGAATCAGAGAACTGGTTGTTGGTATGAAAACAACACAATTTAGTGTCTGAAGTGGTGTCAGAAAACAAAGCACTGCAGGTAGCCTCTCAGGTGGCAGGAGGGCTGGTGCTGGGAACTTTTTCCTGCACAAAGGCAGGAACCCACATACTACTGGCTGACCCTAGGCAGACCCGCTCAGGGCCGGGACCCCCACCGGCCTGAGCACACCACCCTCGCTCGGCCAATGACAAGCGCTCCTCTCCTCCGTTCTCTGGACTTGCCACTGGTTCCCATTAGACTGCAGGTCCGGAATTGCCATTCTTTGTTGTTTCCAAACAGCAGAGAAACATGTGGCTATGTGTTTAAGGTCAACAGCAATCACCAGGACAGAGCCGAGCAGCGTATACACAGAGACCCTGGGGAACTGGACTCCACGCCTACGTCGAGCAGTCATTTCTCAGGTCTTCTCTTCCTTGACTGCCAGAGTCACCTGACACAGCGGGACACCCCCTCCCGCACTCCCCGCACTGCTCCTCATACCCCTGCCCTGGCCCTTCCTCATCTCCAGCCCCTCGTGTGAGGTCCCCAGGGCGTGGTCTGTAGGCCCCATTCCTTCTCTGTTTACATTCCCCTTGGAGAGCTCATCCAGTGTCGTGGCCCCGAACCATCGACACACCGACCGTGTCATTTCCTACCTCCAGCCCAGGCCTCTTCGACAGCAGACTTGAAGATGCAGCTATCCTGTCAGCATCTCCACACGGATAGACATAAACTGGCATTTCACCTTAATGCACCTTCAGCGGAACTGCTGACCCCTCGGGGCCACCAGCTTCCTCTGTGGGCTCTCACGTGTCCGTAAGTGGTAACCCCATCCCTTGGCATCATGTCTTTCTCACGTGCCTCCATCCAAACCATCAGCCAGTCTTGGCTCTTCCTTCAAAATGTACGCAGACTCTGACCGCGTCTCAGTAGCTCGATCACAAGCTTCATGGTCGGTCACCTGGATTAATCACAGCAGCCTCTGGACAGGTCTCCTGGCTTTTCCTCTGACCCGTTGAGGCCTATGCTTGATTTAACAGCAGCCAGAGGGATCCTTTAAAAATGTTCATCAGATCAAGTCACCTGACTCAAAGCATTTCACAGGCCTCCCATTTCCAAGGCCCCGCATCATCTGGGCCCCATGACCTCTGACCTCACCCTTCTGCAGCCGTCCCAGTCGCCTCTACGTTCCTGGACCTCTGCACTGGCTGTGGAATGAGCCATGGCTTCATCCAGGCCTTTGGCCACCTTTTCAGTGAGGCATTCTTTTTTTCTTTTTCTTTTTTTTTAATGTTTTTATTGAGTTTAGAGAGAGGAAGGGAGTGGGAGAGAGAGAAACACTGATTGGCTGCCTCCTGCATGCCCCCTATTGGGATGGGGCCCAGAACCTGGGCATGGGCCCTGACCCAGAATCGAACCACAAGGTCCTGGTGCATGGAACAACGCCCAACCAACTGGGACACACTGGCCAGGGCACAGTAAGGTGTCCTTGCACCCCTCCCTCACCCTCCCCTCTGATATGCTACATCCTGACTTATTTCTTGACTGTGTCTCCCACCTCTAGAATGCCAGCTCTGTGACAGCAGGGTTTGCTCATAGTGCTTGTTGCTATCTCCCCACTGCTCGGTACATGGTAGGTACTTAATGTGTTATGTTAATGACTTAAACAGAATGAAAATGTATAAAAGGACCCAGAGCAATCAAATTACCACCCACCCAGCCCTTCTGCACCTTTCTTGCCCATCAAAGCAAAGTGCCCCCAGAAGACCTCATGAGGGGAATTACTTTGCAGTGGGAGCTAACTCTTCTCATGCCCCTTCTCTTGAACTTCTTTTATTTATCTTTATTGTTGAAAGTATTACAAATGTCCCTTTTTATTCCCCATTGACACCTTCTACCCCACCCCTGCCCCCACTCTCCAACTTCTTGATATCTCCAGTGCCTTAAACTAGAGATAAGTCCCAGCATGTCTGGAGACCTTATTATAAAGTCAAACCCAGAGGAAAGGCTTATATAGCAAAAGAATTGTAAGACTTTGTTATTTAATGTTGGCCAAAATATGGGGAATATTTGTGGAAAAACTGAGGTCTTGGACCAAGGAGGTAACACTATACATACTTTTAACTTGGGCTGAATTTATCGATACAGGTGCACTTGTCAGAAATTCAGGATACAAGTGCTGGCTTGGGCTAGTGGGGGCTGTTCTGCGTGTCTGTGTGCTCAGCTGAAATGAAGCTGGTCTCACTAATGCAGTGGAGATGCCAAAAGCTCCCTGGTGGAATGTAGAGGAAGGACTCCAAAGCCTCAGGAAGATCCACTGACTCATTCGAAACAAACTCAGATTGAATTTATTAGACAGCTCACCTCACCCCACCCCACCCCAAGTCCCTCAAGAGCGCCCAGAAGAGGCTCCTTCGACAAGGCCTCAGGCAGCTAGTTCACTGGGGAGGGGAACATCTTTGAAAAGTTTCCCTTTGCTAGAGCTGCTGTAAAAAAGTACCGCACACTGAGTGGCTTAGAGTTACTCTCACAGTCTGGCAGCTGGAAGTGTGAAACCAAGAGGTCAGCAGGGCCATGCCCTGGCTCTCTGAGGGCACTAGGGGATTTTGGATTGAGGGCCCACCCACTCCAGGAGGACCTCATCCTAACTTAAAACATCTGCAATGACCCTATTTCCATGTAAGGTCATAGGAAAAGGCGCTTGGGGCTAAGTGTCAATGTATGACTTTGGTGGTGAGGGGGACAATTCAACCCATAACAAATGCCATAGTGACTGTTCTCCACACCTCAGGGCTTCTGCCTGGACACGCTCTAGTTGAAGTGGCTCCTTGGTTTCAATGCAGATACCAGGACCTTGGGTGACAGGGCCAAGCATTGAGCTGCCAGGAGAGGTTCAGAGGCTGACACGAAGCAGGACTCACCTGATGTGAACAGAATAGCTGGAGGGCTGACCAGCGGGGGCCTGGCTGCAGGGGAGAGGACTTCTCATCCATTTCCCAGCCAAGGTCAGTTCACGACCCAGGGGCCCTGCACGAGGTGGGGTGGGCGCCCTTTCAGGGTTCCCTCCCCTCCCTTCCCGAGGAGACGGGTGGCCCCTAACCAGGGTGTGGCGACACTGGTCCTGGCCTGCACAAAGACAGGTTTCACTTCCACTAAACTAGTCTTGCTCAAGCACCAATGTGCCCAGCCCCAGGGAATAAATAATGACGGCAACACCCTCCTTTGCAGGTGATAATTATATTTTACTTTATTTATTAACATATAATGTATAATTATCATAAATAGAACTCAAATGTTGCTGAAACTAATTTCTTTACATTTCATTCAATCTAAATATCTTCTGATCCTACCTAATGGCCATTATTCCTAGCAACCCAAAATGCTACAAAATTCTTCAATGTAACAACATATAATCACTTTTTTAAATTTTATTTTTAATTTTAGAGAGGAGAAAGAGAGAGAGAAGCACTGATCAGTTGCCTCCCAAACGTGACCTGGCCGGGGATCAAACCTGAAACCTGGGCATGTGCCCTGACTGGGATTCGAACCCACCACCTTTCAGTGTACAGGACAATGCTCCAACCACCTGGGCCGCACTGGCCAGGGCTAACTGCTCTTCCTAGGTTCTGGTGGAACACTGGACCCAAAGAAAAATCCTGATAGTTATGTTTTATTCCTTCTGCTATTGCTTTGCTGCTAAAAATCTTCAACACCTTCTTCAAAAAGTGCTAAAGCCTCCAAGGAGGTCAGGGGTCCACCCCAGGAACTCAGTTCTGGGACCCAGGATGACAAACACTGAGCTGTCCCCAACCTCACCTACCAGGAAGACAGTCATAGCTGCTAGCCCTGGAGCCCCAGGATTTGTCATCCAGTGTGACCCAGCGGGGCAAGGCAGAGTCATGGCTGTTGGCAACCCTGAACCACCCCCTCTGTGGCAGCCCAGCCACAGCCACCCTCTGCCCTGACACCCTGGGAGAGGCCCAGGTGGGCACCCGCCATGTCATGTAAACGGAGGAGCACCCCTGCAACCTGCCCTCCTAACAGCCCAGCCCCAGGGCAGGAAGTGTAGGAAGTCCAATGAAATTCTGAGGCACAGGAAGGGGAAAACCCTGCCCCTTGTCACCATCTTTGCCAGCCCAGAGGGAGGTGCCAAAACAGAACTGGCCAACATTCCCCCACCCGTAGCGTCATGCAGTCCCTCCATCCTTGAGACAGACCCTGTGTTCCCCTCCCCAAGGATGGCAACATTTGAGACATTTCCAGGGGCCCTAGACCCCCCATCCCCCACATCTGCCTCTTGCTTAGGGGTGAGGGCCCAGGGCTCACTCCAGGGAAAGGCAGTTTTCTTTTGAGAGGGTAGGTCTTGGGGCGGGAGCTGGACCAAGGATCCCAACACAGACCTGTGAGAGAGACCACAGCATGGGGGTCCACAGAGCTGGCCACAAAATACCACCTTACATTAGGGTCTTTTTAAAAAGTATTTATTGCAAAGAGTGCTGGACACAGTGTGATGTGTGGCCGAGATCCCACACAACCCCTTCCAGGGCGAGCAGAAAACACCCACAACACAACACATCGACTGTCACGGCTGAACCCTGGCAGCTGCCAGGCGGTGGTCCGTGCAGAGACTAGTCCAGGCAGAGGTGGGAGGGGCTGCCCAAGCCCACACTGTGACCCACTTCCCTCTGCCCTAGCCCAGTCTTGGGGACACACCCAGGTCCAACAGCCCTGACTGCCCTCTGGACAGAAGCAAAAGGCCTCACTGGTCTTGCCTCAGCCAGCCTGAGGTCCTGGAGAGGTGGTGACATCCTGATTTACGGGCCACTAACCAAAGGGACCACTATGGCTAAAGTAAATATGTCCAGGTGACCAAAAGTCACCCAAACTCCAGTGGACACAGAAGCAAAGGCTGGAGTCCCCATCCCAAAGGCTGTGGCATGGTCCTCTGGCCCCAGGGCTCTGACAGGAAGTGAGTTCAGGAGGATCCTGCCCTGGCCTCACCAGGACATCTGTCCACAGCTGCTGCAGCACACAATGAGACCTCCAGCCAGGGCCAGGGCCAGGGCCAGGGCCAGGGCCAGGGCCAGACTTCCCTCAGGGGCAGGTGGCCATGCAGGCTGCAAAGCCCTGGGGACTGGGAAAGGCGGGCTGTTCTTCCGGCACAGCCTAGGAAAGGTGGTAGGTATGAAGCGGCTGGGGATTCTGGGGCCTGACTTCAGCAAGGTCCACCCATGGACAGCAGTCATCCAACGACAAAGCCAGACACTTTCTCAGCCAGCTCCTAACTTGTTGGCCAGTTGGCCGAGCTCTAAAATGAAGCCAGAACCTGCTGCCTGGCTGGCCTCTCTGGGCCCAAAAGAACTCAGGGGCATGACAAATGGCAGACTCCCCGAGGTCATTTTCAACAGGCTCCTGTGCACGTGAATCAAAAGCTGTGACACGTCCGGGGAAATCCCCCTGGACAGGCTGCCTTCAGGTCCCGACCTCCCCCTGCTCAGGCCCACAGGTGGAGGTCAACCAAAGCCGGGGCAGGCTTCACAGGACCACACAAGCTGTTTTGAATCCCACACAGCAAATGCATGTCCCCGCCCCGGTGTCCACTCCTGTGTGGACACAGGCAGCCATGGTGGCGGGCAGGGAGGGGTAGAAGGGACGGCAGCTTCTCCCTGAGTCTCGGGCAGGTGGGCTGGGAAGGTGACTCATACACCCGCCCTGCCTTCCCTGGTTTCACTGAGAGAGTAGAGGGCAAGGGTCAGCCTTGGCCACTGGCTCCCAAAGTACTCCAGTGTATGGGACCGGGAAGGGCGACCGCAGGTGCTGGCTCCCTGCGATTTCTGCACAGCGCATTGTGCTGATGCGAGCCTAGTGCTCGGGAGAGGGGCCTGGCCGGTCCGGTGTCTGCAGCGGCCAAAGCTCTTCAGTCCCCGCAGGGCGGCGGAATGCGGGAGCCCATGAAGACCTTGCCTCTCTTGCCTCTGGCTCCAGAAATGGCCACAGACAAGCCAGCAGAATGCCTGCAGGGGTCCCCAGGCCAACCCCAGGCAGCTTGGCCATGGTGGGAGGATCCCGTTTCACATTTTAGGGGTTTATACATCATGAAGCCACGCCGACAGTGAGCAAGAACACCTGGAAGCTACCAGAGAAGGGCCAGGTGCTGGAAATTTCTCACCAGCCCAGAGCAGGGGCAGTCTGGCTGAATAACTTCTAGCTGCAGGTTGGGCACCAGGTACAAAGGACCCCAGAGCTATCAACAGGAAACAGGCAGCCTGGGGTGGGGGGTTCTGGGTACCACCAGCCACACATGGCCATGGCGGAGTTCCTGCATGGTGACTGTTTCACGGGCCGAGGGGGTCTGGCACAACCTTGTCTGCAGAGACCAATACCTGCCCGGAGGTCACAGTGGATGACAGGGTCATTGGTGAGCAGGGACTGTGACGAGGGCTTCCTCTGGAGGCCTCGAGATGTCTACATTCTGCACAAAAATAAAAACACAGGACATTCACCCTGAGGCCCGAACACACAGGCTCCCGCTGTCCTGCTGTCTGCTCTCCACGCTGCTGTGGGTGTCTGGGCTCATGTTCTCACTCCCAGGAGCCCAGCTGCAGGACTCCGGACCCCGACCTTCCCCCAGAGCAAGGGACTCAAGGGCCTCTGGACGCATGGCTGGTGGAAAAACACAGGAACAGAAGTGGGGGCTGAGGATGCCTCTGGTCCCCGCTTGCTCCTTGCTCCTTGAGGGCAGGGCCAGCACAAAGGATGCCAGACTGGGCTTGGACCAGAAGCTCAGGGCAAATGGGTGAGAGGCGTGTACGGTGACAGCGGCTTTGGGAAGACACACCCACACATCTCTGCCCGAGGGGCTCAAGCCAGGAGGCTGCCCAGGGCCCAAAAACCCCACTGAGGGTGGCAGCAGGTCCAGGAGCCTTCTTGCTGCAGGAGACTGTGGGAGAAGGGCTTGGAAGGGGCGGTCTGCTCTTGGTCATGTGGGGGAGGTAACCAGTGTGACAGAGGGCCCCACACAGGCACAGACAGCGGTTCTGGGAAACACTCTGGGGAGCTTCTAACTTAAGGCGCTGGGAGAACACAGGGTGGCGAACTGAACTGCTCTTCTGCAGGAAAACCCCTGCCCCATGCCGAGGCCCCCTCAGCATCTGCACAGCCCTTTCCTCAACAAAACACACGAGTTTTATTTTTAGAGGCGCTTGAGTTAGAAAAGGTGCTCAGGAGGCCTGGGTTGCTGGGCGAGAATGGAAGACTCCTCACCTGCCCCCCTGCAGGCCTCCAGCCTCTTCTTCCCCAGCTGGGACCCCTCCTTGGTTCAGACCTCTGCTGAGCCAGCCACATCCGGCTCAGGTGCTTCCTAGCTTGGTGGCCCAGCTCCAGGGATTTCCCCACCCCAAGGGCAGCGCCACATCCAGACCACGGCCTCACCCTGCAGACAGGAGAGCAGCCTGGGGGAGAAGTCAAGCTCAGTCTGGCAGGAGCCCCAGCTGGGTCTGGCCCTGGACATCTGGGGACCTGCTGCCACCCCAGCAGTGACCCTGTTGGTACCTGAGGCCTGTCCCGGTGCGTGTTCACAGCCACCACGTTCAGGAATATGGACTCTACTTTACAACCTGCCAAAGGAAGATCAAATCCATTTTCCTCCTGAAAGGCAGCTGGAGCCACAGAGGGCAGAACCTTCTCAGGAGGAGGTGGGGGGCTGTGGACAGAGCAGGCTTCTCAGCCTCGCCCACGTCCGCCCACCCCGGGCAGCTCTGGGGGCCCCAGTGAGGAAGGACGAGGCACCTTGTCAGGTGCCTGCTTATCAAATGCCACTGCCCAGCGCAGCCTCGAAGGAGCCCAGACACAGTGAGGGCCGCACTGAGGAGCAGGGCTGTCTACCTCGGGGGCTGAGGGTGGTCTAAGGAGCAACAGGCCTAGCTCGGCATGGAGTCATGACACTCAGCCTTCAGGGCCCCAACCACTCACGCCCAGCCCTGTCACACACACAGGTTCAGGTGCTCAGTGCAGTGGGGACCAGGGGATGAACACACACTGCAATGGCATCAGCTGCGACGGAGCTGTGCTCATCCTTGGAGAGCACCACCTGAGACGCCTGGTCCCTGTGTTGAAGGTGACGCACCCAGACGCGGGGGCTCATTAGGGAGCTGCCTGAAGTCTCCGCTGGCACAGCCCCAGGCAGAGGTGGGACTCTAACCACGCCGCAACCAGAATGTTGTAAGGTCCTGGTCTTGGGGGCCATGGGCTTTGAGAGGGGTTTGGAAAAACCAGTGGAAAAGCTCTTCATGAGGGTGGGTGATAGTTAAGGAGGATCACTGGGGAGGCTTCCTGTGGCCACAGAAATATTTGAAACCCAAAAATTTAAAAGCAAATTGGGAAAGGTAGAGGTGTGGAGGGAGGACGGGTGAGCTCCCAATGGGATTTTCAAGGCGTCTGCGGAAAATCTGGGAGCCTGTGGACAGCCAGCGTCCAGAAACCAGGTCAGAATGCAGGGAGCTTGCTCACCGTACGCCACCGGGGTCAGCTTCAGCACGGTGTGCAGAGGACACTTGAGGTAGGGCAGCTGTTCTGTGAACACAGACAGGAAGGTTGGCACGCCGGGGACGCCTGGGTCGCAGTCCCCCTCTCTCTCACACCCCGTCCCCCCACCCGGGGCAGGGCCGCACCTGCCGCCTTGTCCAGGAAGTAGGCCAGGAGGCAGCGCATCACCGCCTGGTGGCAGATGACCAGCACGTTCTCCTGCCGCTCCAGCTCCATGATGACAGGCTCAAGTCGCTGCACCAGGTCCTCGTAGGACTGCAAGGGCAAGCGGGAAGGGTGCCTCAGGCTGGCTCCAGGGGCAGGGATGAGCCAGCCTGGGTACTGGGCCACCCCCTCCCTGTGCTGGAGGCTGTGGCTAGGTCTCCTCCAGTCTCACCCCTGAGAGCACGGGGTTGGGCAGCTCAGTGCTGGGGCCTGCCACCCCCAGGACTGTGACAGTGACAGGTCACCTTGAGAGGGAAGCTGGGGGGGTCAGTGAGGGTTGGCAGTCTGGGAAAGGGATCACCTCCCCCAGCCCAGGGCCAGGTCCCGATAGGACAGAGAGGGCAGGGCTGGGCCTTAGGCTGCCATCCCGAGGGGCCACCTCTGTGCCCATCCAAAGGGGCCTTTGCTGAGCCCTCAGCTACTGGAATTCTCATGCTGGCAACTGATGACACAGAAAAGGCTCACTCCCAGCTCACAGCAGATGGGAGTGAACAGAAGGAGCTGTGGGGGCAGGGGGAACAGACCCCCAAACTTCCAGAGCATGGCCTGTGAGGAACACCTGAGGTCTCAGGAATGATCCTCAGCTCTCGCAGTCGGCCTGCCCATTCCCCCCATGAGGAGATGCCGGAGCCCTTGGGCCAACCCCTGTGCCCAGTAGGTTTGGAGATTCCTCCAGGAGGCCAAGCCCTGGTGGGGAAGGGGATGCATCTATCCTTCTTTGCACACAATGAGTGGTCCTTCAAAAAAGACCTCCCCCACTTTGACCTGGGAGCAATACCAGCAGTTGGGGGACATCCTAAATTGGTTCTGGGGTAACTGTGATTTCTCTACTAGCTGCCGGACCCCTATACTCTTCAGGTTGTGCAGCCATCCGCTCTGTCTCTTTTCACTGCTATCTGGGCAGGTTCTAAATCTGAGCCCCGACTCACAGCGATATGGGGAATAGCTAATGCTGTCCAGAGTCTGGGGACAGGACAGCATGAGGACCTGTGAGCTGAGCATGGGGTCACCCTGTGACACCCCTGGGAAGCGGGAAGGCGAAGTGAGGGGCAGTAGGGAGCAGGGATCCAACGGGAGTCAGGGTCGGGAGTCCTGTGCACTGTCCCTCCACTACCGAGGGAGGGGACTGCACCCTGAGCCACGGGAAATGGTAGAGACGACACGTGCATTCAGCCTGGCCAGGCCCCCTGCTACCCCACAGAGCCCCATAGGGCCCTCTGCCACAACAAGCAGTCCTCCCAGGCAGGCAGCAGATGTCTGAGACTAAGCCCCCAAATCCCACCTACCTCCCCCTTGGGGTACCGGTACCGGTACTTGTCCTGGTCCCGCAGGGCAAACTCCAGTGGATAATGGTCCTGGATCTCCTCATAGGTCATTTCCTCACAGACGCCCTAGGGAGACACCTCGGTCACCACGCCTCCCATGCCAGGCTGGGGGATCAGCCATCCCAAACCACTCCTCTGCCAGCGAGCCCAGCAAAATGTGTCACCTGCCCAGTGGCCATCCTTCAGAGGCTCAAGCCACAGAGAGGACATGCCCAGAGACAGGAGGAAGCAATAAACACCCTTAATAAAAAGCTGCTGGTCTCTGCCTTTGTTCTAAACAAAGCCTTGGGGCAAAGTTGTCTGTTTAAAGGAAAGATAAAGCCCAGCTGGCTCAGTGGTTGAGCATCGACCTAGGATCCAGGAGATAACAGCTCGATTCCCAGTCAGGGCACATGCCCAGGTTGCAGGCTTGATTCTCAGCAGGGGGCGTGCAGGAGGCAGCCGGTCAATGACTCTCTCATTGACGTTTCTGCCTCCCCTTCTCCCTTCCTCTCTCTGAAATGAATAAAAATATGTATTTTTCTAAAACTGGACAAAAAACCACCACCGTTTTTAGACGCTAGACAACAGGCAGAGCAAGACTACAGCCTGTATCCAGAACAGACTACATCTAGAACGCCTAAAAATCAGTAAGAAAAAGGCAGACAATCCAATGCGGGGGAAAAGACCAAAAGACCTCACAAAAGGTATCAAATGCCAATAAACAGTAAAAAACTGTCATGATTAAAACTGTGGTACTGGTGCATGAACAGATACACATCATATGCAAAAAGTTAAAATAAAAGCAGGTAAAAGAAACAAACAGGACAAGGACCGCTGGGTGGTTAGAGGTGAGTTAACCCGGGAGAGAGCATATTCATATTTAAGGCTTATGTCAGAATAAATTCTGGTTGGTCTAGACAGTTAAATGCAGTGAGAGAGGGAGAAATCAAAACCCTAAACTACAAAGAAAAGTTAGGGAGCGAGCTGTCCCTGCCCCTTGGCACTGTCACCCTGGCTGAGGGCAGCTGTGCCCAGGCAGCGGGGCCATGGAGGGAAGGGCGGTCATTACCGCATCGATCTCATTGAGGACCTTCCACTGCTCGTAAGGCACACCCAGGGCCTCCGCTGTCTGGATTGTCCTCTTCATTTGGCTTGTCCAGACCTTCAGGTCCTTGATGTTCTGATCACTGATGAACTGGGCCAGGCTCTTGGCAAACTGAAACACATCACAAGCGAATTCAGACCCCACAGTCACAGGGCCCCCAAGGTCATGCTCAGCCTCACAGAACACGTGAACTACCCACCCAGTAACAGCCACACCCATACCCACAAGTGCTGTCCTTGTGCATCCTTCCCAGACCCCAAGTGTAGTTCCAGCTGTGGTTCATGAGGGCCAATGCCATCGCCCCCGACCATGTGCTCCAGGCTGTATGACCTCCCCACTAAGGCCTCAACATCTCCCCTAGACTATGGTATAGCCATCGGCTACACTGCAGGGACTCGGGTCAATCCCAGAATGTCATGCCTCTCCAAGGTGACAGCTCACATGGAAGCCACAGATCCAGGCATCAGCTTGGTGCTTGGTAACCTTCCCTACATGATGGGAACATTCTCGACTGAATGAAGGTCATCCATCTTGATGATTATATATTAGCTATGAGAGCTGGAGCCCAACCCCGACGCGCGTGCGCACACACACACATACACACCCAGAGCCACCCAGAGGTACCAATGCACAGGCACACACACACTGACCTCCTTGCCCCGGGGAGATAGTCCTGGGTCCCCACCGATCCGGCCCTTGAGGTTCAGCTCGCTCTCCCCATGCCGGCAGAGGTAGATGGAGCGGGGGGTGACATGGATGTTCATGAGGTAATACACAATGCGGCTCTGGATGTGGTCGGCCACACGGTTCACCACGTAGCTCTGCCCCACGTCCATGATCTTGATGTAGGACAGGTCCCTTTCCAGAGAGAAGGTAGAGAGGGGCCTGTGAGTGTGACCAGGGCCCTCGAGGGCACATCCTGCCAGCCACAGGAGCTGGCCACAGACCCTTGCATCTCTGACCACCAGGCTTGATGTCACCACACAGGACCGTCAGCTGGTGTGCAAGTGATGGGGTGAGGTGGGAGCAACAAGACATGCGTGACACAAACCCTGGGAGGTACTCAACACTCTTGGGCCCAAAAGGTAACATCCAAAGTGAGGGGCCAGTCATGCCACACTGACGTTCACCACTGCTCTGTGTCCCCAGACCCTTCTTGCCTGCCTCTGAGCTCCCAATGCACTGTCTGTAAGGTGAATGAGAGTTTTTTCCAGGACTGATCTAGGAGCAGCTAGCAAATGCTCTTCCCCTCCACTCTGCCTGGTCAGCCATCTGTGGACCTGGCCTCTCCTTCCCTGGAGCCCAGCCCAGGTCATCGACATGCAGAGTGGCTGCCACGCCCCACAGCAGGCAGCAGACAGGTGGGAGGAGAAGCACAGGCCGAAGGTGCGTGTGGCAGCAGCTAATACACCCCGCTCAGCCACTTTCCCTGCTCTGGACCTGTGCAGCTGGGCAGCTTGGAGAGCATGCTCACCTGTTTACACCTGTGTGTGTGTGTGGGGGGCAGCAGGTGGTAAAGGTGGGGTTTCTCAGGCCTTGTGCTGGGGTTCAGCCCAGAGCCCTCTGTCTGTTCTCACTGTCCGGACCGTGGGACCTTGGTCTAGGTTCAGAGGTGACATGCACATGCTTACCTGTCCAGGTCTTCATCCAGAGACTCATACGAATTCTCATAGCACTCGATGCGCCTCATGAAATCTTCCGTGGCCTCATCGCTATCACGGTTGACATAGTCAGGGCTGCCCAGTTTCACTTGCTGTGGAGCCAGGCACAGAGCAAGGCCACGTCAGGGCTGGAGGCCAGACAGGGCCAGAGACCAAGGAGAATGCTGAGGGGGCGTGGGGGTGGGGGCGAGGCTGGGCTAGAGGCCAACTGGGTCTGGTCCCATTAGGAAGAGTCCAGTGGCTTCCTGGCTTAGCACACTGGTCCTAAGAGAGTATTACTGGGCATCCTGAGGTTGGAGCCCCTCCTTTTTGTGGGACGGGGGGAGGGAAGCCAGAGGGATAAGAGGCCTGGAAGACCCTCCCCACCTGAACTATCTCCCCAAACCCAGATGTTCATTCCTTGGATAAAGAGGGAGTAGGGGAGAGGAGGCCAGTCTCTTTCTTTCTCAAAATGTAAGTATCCCCTAACCCCCATCCAGGGGCTACAGCTTCTCTACCATCGCCCCGGGGACTATGAGGGGGAAGGAAGAAGGGGAAGCAGACTAAATGCCTGACCGCCACAAAGTCCCCCAACATGAGTGGCCCTGGGTGGGGGTGGGGGTCTAGGCTCCCCTAACCGGCATTCTACTGTCTCCCACCCCCCACCCCAAGGTCAGAAAGACCAAATTAAGGCCGGCCCAGGAACAAGCCCAAACATGGAGAGGGACCTAATTTACACATGCCACCTTGATTGTGTTACCGTCCCAACAAGGTCAGATGCACCACTCACCACGATGTTAGCAGCTATGACCTCGGGATCCACACAGATGGACTCAACGAAAAAGGTCTGCAGCAAGGGCCAGGGTGGGCAGGAGGGAAGGGACCACAGACACATTTAGGGCTTTGGGTCTGGCTCCACAGAGCTCCCTACCCGGCTGAGGGCCAAACTGAGCAGTTGAGGAACTGAGGGCCCAAGGCCCTTCTTCTGGGGTTGGGGGCAGGGTCTAGAAGCATGGAACCAAAGCAGGTGCCGCCTTATCCAGGGCTCTCCCCTGGTATCCCAGGAAAGAAGACCCCAGCTAGAGAGAAAAAAGCAGCTCCTCTCATGCCAAATCCACTTGGAACAGAACTGTCTGATGCCCTGCCCCCATTAGGAAGCCGTGAAAGGGGCCTTGGAGGGCCCAAACCTGCCACAGCCCAACCAAGGACTTGAGCCATTAAGGTCTCACCTTGTAGCCGTTCTGTTCCCCAAAATTAAAGATGGTTGCTCTCCGTTCTCGGGTGGTATTTGTTGCATCAAAAACCTAGAACCAAATGGGGGTTAACTCGGCCTCTGGCCCTGGAGAAGGTAGGAGGCCACCCGACAGCTTCAGTACAGAGACTGGATTTCTCACTGGGACTAGCTGCTGCCCGGGCCACCCGCCTGGCCAGGCTCCTTCAGACACCAAGGAAGCTGGAGGGAGTGAGTGTGCTTTGCTCCCGCAGGGCTGCAAACCCTTGGCGCTGAGGAATGCACTCAGCACTGCTTGCATACAGCAGGCTCTCAGTTCATGTTTGACCAACAGGACTTCCCATGAAACCAGTTGAATCTGGAGAACTGAACCCATGTTTATCACCACTCGATCCTGAGACCCCAGTAAAATGGGGACAGAGGGATAAAGGAACAGGGGAGGCCCGGCCGGTGCGGCTCAGCGGTTGAGCATCAGCCTAGGATCCAGAAGGATCGCGGTTCAATTCCCAGTCAGGGCACATGCCCAGTTGCGGGCTTGAGACCCCGATCAATGACTCTCATCATTGATGTTTCTATCTCTCTACCTCTCCCTTCCTCCCTCTGAAATGAATAAAAAAATATATATCTTTTTTAAAAAAAGAACAGGGGAGGAGAGCAGAGAAGAAGGGAGATGTCAACAAGGTTTTGTAAGACAGACACATGGTGACTGACTCCGAAAAACAGAGAAAACAAGCCCTCTCTGACCACAGCACACCTGCTTGTGCAGAATCGGGTTGGTGAAGAACAGGGACACGGTAGCTCTGACAAAAGGGGCAAGGAGGTGGAGAAATGGCAGGACTGGCGAGAGCCAGCAGAGCCCAAGTCCTGTCCCACCTCATCTGCCAGCTCTGGCCACCCGGGGATGCTCTTGGGGCACCTGGGGCCTACCCGGGCACCCTCAGGGGCAGCCCACACACCCACACATTCAAGCAGCTTTCTGAACATCACTTTTTCAAAAGGGCATTCAACCAGGGCTCACTGGACACTCCAGAAAAACCTCTAACGTGAAAAGCAGAGGCTCAATCAAACAATAAAAGGAGCTTTGAGAAAATAAAGACAGAGCACGGAAAAGAAGGAAATGTCGAGAAACTAAGTATCTAAAGAGAGATACAGAAAACTCTAATAACCACAAAATAAGAAGAAGTTCTAAAAAACATACAGAAAACAAGAAATTTAAGATATGGAAATTAAAACATGAGCACAGAAATTTTTTTAAAATTTCAACCAAATATTTGTAAGACACTGTTGAGAGAGTCTCCCTGAAAGTAGGACAAAAAAAGAAAATAAGGAAAAAAAGGTAAAATCGAGGATCAAACGTAGTGTGCAGCTACCAGGAGTTCTAGAAAAAGAAGTTCTGAAAATCAGAGTGGAGTGAGGAATCACTTCTCAGAAAGTGGCAGGTTTATCGAAGTAACGATATATGACAATTTCTCTGACCTGCTGGAGAGTTACCTGAAAAGGGCCCTGGACCCAGCATGATAGAGGAGATAAGACTCACCACATGATGCATCACCTTAAAGACCCTACAGGCCTCCTCAGAGGAATGGTAATGAGAAGCCCCCGGCCAATATTGTGGAAATTCTAAAGGGAAAGTACTTCCCAACTAGAATTCTATACCCAACCATCAAATATAAGGATAAAAGTAAACATTTCTAGACATGCAAGATCTTGTGAAATTTATTTCCCAAGTACTTTTCTCAGAAAGCTACTAGAGGATGTGCTCCAGCAAAACAAGTTAGTAAACCAAGGAAAAGGAAGACAACAGACCCAAGAGTGGGGCATTCAAGTCAGGAGGAGAAGGGAATTCCCAGGGAGACAAATGTGCCACAGACCTAGAAGACAACTGATCCAGATGGAGCCAGGAGACACAGCTCTCCAGAAGGCACATCTCCAAGAGGAAAAAGTAAAGGAAAAAACAATTTCTGTGTTTGACTGCACAGGGGTGGGGTAGGGCCTTTCTCCCAGACACCTACGCTCAGCCTTACTTGTCCCACTCCTTCCATCTGACTAGAGCAGCCAACTCACAGGTGGAATTTCCTTACCCAGGATTCAACTGGTTGCTGGGAAAGCCACTAAATGCTGGGCAGGATTCTCCTGACACCAGGAGAAATTATATTTGCTAAAGACTTAGGTAACATGCTCTCTCTAACCTGTGAGATGGCCAATAATGTGAGTACTCAGAGGAAAGTCTTACAGAGTCGAAGACAACCACAAGCCCAAAGAGAAATTCCTAGCCCACATCCAGCTTCTGGCTTCCTCCTGCACAATGGCTGCAGACTTTCTCCCAGGGGCTGGCCCCAGGAGCATCCCAGCCACACACACCCTACCTTTCCCTCTAGAGGTCTGATGAGCAAAGGGGTGGATGTGTGTATGCTCCCACATGTCACCAGGGTATCACACTCACCGCCACATGTCCCCCCTCCTCACTAAGGAACTGCCGGACATCACGGAGAGCTGCCAGGGCACACTGCCTTCAGGGGAGAAAACACAGGGTCAGCCAGCATCCAACCTTGGCGGCAGGAGGGCAGTAGATCAGGGACATATCCTACCCCAGACAGGAGAGGGGAGTAGGCTGGAGATTGACTTGAGCTCTGTAAAAACTCTTGGACAATGATAGCTGGAGAGCTCCCAGTTTGGTGAACACACGGAGGTGCTGGGAGGGTGATGCGCCCTGAGAGGGCATAGAAGCTCCACACCCTACCCCCTGCCTTGCCTGAGCATCTCTTCCATTTGGCTGTTCCTGAGTTGTATCCTTTACAATAAATCAGTAAACATAACTAAAGTCTGTTCCTGAGCTCTGGAGCAGGAGGCTATGGAAACCCCCGATTTATATAGAGGGTCAGTCGGAAGTACAGGTGGCTCCCCAGGGGCTTGTGATTGGTGTTTACAGTGGTCAGTCTAGTGGGGATATGCACATGTGCACACACATGGGGTGTGTATACATGCTTTCATGTGTTATTTGCACATATGTGAGTGCTTGGTATGTATTTATGCATGTAAGCATGTATGCATATAGAGTGAGCACAAGTGTGTACATGCCCACACCTGTGCCAGGAGATATGCAAGTGTATGTGTATGCATGTGTGTGCAGCCACCTTCATGGGTTGTGTGTGACCGTAGCAGCCTAAGAATACTGTCCTTCCGAAGACATGCTTGCAAGGCTGGTCCTTGACAGCTCCCTACACTGATTTAAAAAAAAATTTTCCTTAAATAATAAGAGTGGTTCACTGTGTCTGGACAGTTTATACAAACAATGTGGTTTATACTAAGCACTGCTTTCCTTTTGGGATTCTGGAATTCTGGTACATACTAGGTACAGGGTGTCTACGTGCCCAGCCCCTGATAAAACCCTTTACACGGTGTCTGTGATGAGCTTCCTTAAGGAAACACTTCACATGTGTTGTCTCAGTTCATGCTGGTGGAATTAAGTGTACCCTGTTTGAGTCCAGGGCAGAGGGCTCTTGGAAGCCTAGTTTCCTCTGGACTTCAACCAGGTCTTTTCCCTTTGCTGACGCTGCTTTTCATCATTTTGCTGTAATAAACCTTAGCCAGCAGCATGGTCACATGCTGAGATCCTAGCAAATCACTGAACCAGGGGTGGTCTTGGGGACCCCCTATACCATGTCTGAGTGTGCCTGCATGTGTATGTCTACATGGGTGAGCACGAGTGTGCCTCTGTGTGTGCATATGATGAATGCAGGTGTGTATGTACATGTCCTTGAGTGCTGTGTGATCTTGACTGCATATGTATGAGTGAGTCTGAGTATTTATATGTGTAGCTATCCACATGTTTGCACACACACATGTATAGTGTGACTGTGTGCACATGGGTGTATATGTGTGTATATGAACCAATGTGTACCCATGGAATGTATGAAATAACTTGTTATCTTGTGTGAGACTTCTGGCCGCAGTTTCCTCATCTGTAAAATGGGGGGAGGGAGACAATGGGCATCATATACCCAGCACACAGTAGTTCAATATCAGTCCCCTCCCTTTGTCTGGGTCGCTATCACCAGAGGGTCCAACCTTGAATTTTACCCACAATTTTACCACAGAGGCCTGAATGTCAGACTCCCCTTCCCTTCCTGGTTCAGCAGCCTGGCCCAACCCATTGACCGAAAAGCAAAGACCCACAATGGGGAGCTCCTGCCACCTGGTGGCAAGAGAGAGAGCTGGCTGCCTAATGTCCAGACCCAGGTAGCTTCTGGCCTGGGGCTGTGCTTGACTTGAGGAGGTTAGTAGAGCTGGGCCAACCTCTGTTCAATTCCCTACCACAATGGCTGGGCAAGGGTAAGGAAGCTTCTTGATCTCTCAGCTGACGCCTGCCAAGAAGAGCATCGCATAACTGCACAGCTCCTCAGACTACCAGCTGGTGCTCAGTTTCTCTGGAGAAAAGACTCAGTTCAGGTGGTATCAGATGCAAATTTCCATCTCATAAATAACAGCAGGACTGTGAAGTCACACAGCACTTCAAAGTTAAGCCAAGGTCTATCCACACATGCCAAGCACATGCTAACCACCCTCCAAATGCACAGGAGGGGACTTATCCTGGGACAAGGGAAGAAAGGCCCCAGTTCAGGACCTGATCCTTCTGGCTTTGTGAGGTGCCAGGAGGTAGTCCACTCCTACTCTGCCCCATCCCTGAGGCCTGTGCCCCTGCACCCACTTGGGCTTCCCTCCCAACCAAAGGTCATCCCATGGAAGGCAGCCTTGACCTTCACTGGCTAAGCCTCCACCACCTCCCTGAGGTCCTGTCCTCCCCTGCTATAGGATGTCCTGGCCAGGGGGGACTGGGCAGGGCTAGACACCAAGAAACCACACACCCTCTCCCCTTGTCCCCAAACCCATCATATCCCCAACCCCACCACACCTGAGAGGTCAACAGAGCAGCCCTGTCTCAGCCCATCCAGGCAGGGCAAGGCCAAGGCTCGGAAGCAGCTCTGTTATTACCAGCCACTGGGCTCCAGAGTCTCCAGGGCCCTCTCTGTAAACACACACACACACACACACTCTCTCACTCACTTTCTGATTTTCAGGCCCTCTTCGTTGTCTGGAAGGAAAAACTCGAAAGATTTATACGTCTTGACCATGTCCCGGCGATACTGACCAACGTTGAATTCTGGGAGAAAGGAAAGACTCAGTTTTCACACAACAGCAACTCTCCCCAACTCCTGCCCTTGACCCACCCCAGGCCCTGCTGCAGTCTAGTCTTCTCTCGCCTCCTCCCCCTTCCCCATACAGCCCCAATGCCTGCTTGGAAAGCTGAGGCCAGGTCTCACCCCGCGTGGGGACGCCAATCCAGTTCAGGTAGCGAGTGAGCTTTTTTGAGATGTAGGTCTTGCCCCTGGCAGGAAGGCCCACCATGACAATTAGCGTTGGGCAGTTGGTCATGCAAACTGAAAGGCAAGGGGCAGAAGTCAGACAAGGGTCAGAAGCCCTCCCAATGTGCCCCTCCGTGTCTGCAGGTTCCTTAGCCTCAGGGCACAGGACTGGCATCAGATATGCTTTCCAAGCCTCCTCACATCATACAGCTCCTGAGCACCACCAGGCCCTGATCTCAAGCCACTGCTGGCATGCCCGTATGGGAGTCCAGGGAAATTCACCCCAACGTGTGTCTCTGAGGTATGCAGATTGTTCTGAGCTAAAGACAACTTTAGCCACAGACTCAAGAGAATCTTCTGCCCAACCCCCCTTAATTATCAAGAAGAATTTGAATTAGAAGCCTTGCCCATAAGCCTTTATCAGAGATAACTTCTTTCAACCTCTCCATAGGGCAGGGCAAACTTCTGTTTACTGAAGGTCTGCTCTTCTTATCTTCCTGCAATGACTCTGGGAAGCTCCAAGGTGCATCACCTCCCCCTAGCTCAGGAGGTCTTACATACCTCAATTCCCCTTACTGTCTCTGAACCACTCATGTGGGCAGGGTTCCCACATGTATGTGTGTATATATTTAATTTGGTTACTTTGTCTTGCTAATCTGCATCACGGCTATTTGATTATTAGACCGGCCAGATGACCCTTGAGGGTAGAGGAAAGTTTCTTCCTTCACTACACCCCCATTTCTCAGGCTGCTGGGCTCCAGCAGACGCAGTGGGATCTTGCCAGCCCTTGTCCTGCTGTGCATCACCAGATATAAAGCTGAACCTGGCACGCCCCTGGCTAAACACCGCTTGGGAGTTCCTAAGGGCAAACAGGGCAGAGCCAGGACCCAGCCAGGTATTCAACAACCTGCCTGCCATCTAGGAATCCAATGGGCGTTCTGCATTCCTGCTCGCACAGTACCACTGCTAACCCTTCCCAGGGTTAATTTCTCTTCACTGTCCAAAGCCTAGCTCAAACACTGCTTCTTCCACAAGACCTTCCTCCAAGGTACCTCCATACCTACCTGGTGCACTCTTCCCCTCAAACCTGGTCACCTCACCAAGGAGTCTGATCCCCGACTCACCACTAGGAGTGAAAGCAGCCCTGGAGTGTCTGAGCCATTAAGGATCCTGGGGTCTAGCACAGAGTTGGTGCTCAGGAATTATGGGCAGGAGGGAGGAGGGAAACATCTCGAAACCCAACAGGGTGAGGGCTTCAAGGGGCTGAGACCAGAGACAAAGGCCGATGTCCATAAGGGTGGTTCCTCTGATAGCCCACCCCCGCCATCCCATGAGCCACCAGGTCAGTGTGCCAATCAGAGAAGCTGAAGGTGGGAAGGGTCTGGACAGAGCCCCTCCAATTCCCTAGCCCAACAGGACAGACACCAAAGCAGCTGAATTGCCAGCCTCATGTGCCCCAGCTCAGCTCTCAGTGGGGTCTCACCTCAGAAGCCTCAGGAAGCTTCCCTTTCATCGTCCTCAGGAACTGGACCAGGTGAAGCCACAGCAGACAGATGGCCAGATGAGGGGACCTGTCAGTGCCCTTCTTTTGCCCCCATGGCTCAGCAAGTGCCTTTGCCTGGTAGCCCTCCTTAGACAGCCTGCCAGGCCCCACCCCTCAGGCTGAAGCACCGTGGCCCCAGGGTGGGGTTCAGCCCTGCCTGGGGGTCAAGAGTTAGAGAGGCCTGGGTTCCCATCTTGACTCTGTCCTCAGCTGTAAGAGGAGATGACAATCCCTCAGGGAGGTCTAGCACTCTCTCCATGTAAAAGCGCTTCTTCTAGGAAGCTGTGCCCTCTGCAGGCCCCTGGCAGCACCCAGGCTAAGGACACAGCCGTACCTCAGCACTGACTGCCCTTGGAACTTAGAGTGCAGAAGCACTTCTGTCCCCAAGACAGCCCGGCAGAGACGTAAGGGGCCCTACTTGCCAGTGGGGACTTGTGCATGACCTTTGGGCAAATGTGACACAAATAGTGAGCCCCAGTGGAGGGCAGGAGGGAATCCCACAGAGCAGACAGTGAGCAAGAGTGAGAAAACTTGCAGAAAAACCTCAGCATTGGCTAAGGTGAGAGAAAAGCAAGTTAGGCAAGGCCCTGTGTCCTGAGGGCCACCCACGATGGGGCCTGGCTGTTTGCACAATTCCTGGCCGGCTGGCTGGGGCTCTCAAGCACTAGCGGGGCAACGCATTGCTACTAACCAGGGCAGTGCATCGCTACTAACCATGGGGGGAACCTGCACCCATCCCGCTCCCTGTGATGAGACTACCCCTTCCCACTGCCCCCTGGAGGGTTCTTCCACCACCTCGGGACTAGGGTCCTGCACCCTCTCTTCACGTCTATCTTCCCAGAGATAACCTGCCTCCTCCCATGGTGTTTGCTATCAGCATCCCCTCGCCCCGTGCACAGCCACGGTGGGCAGAAAGGGCAGCAAATCCAGGCTGGGTGCAAAACAAGAGCAATAAATTACCTATTACCTCTGTTCCTCAAGATAAGCTTCCAAGGAAATGACCCAAAGGAAAAATCAAAGTACAAGTGCATTCACAACAGCTCTGCTTCCAACAGCAAAACACTGGGAAATCCCAGCAGTGCAGAAGTTGAAAACTAAGGCCCACGTGGGGGGCACACAACTGAGCCAGGACACAGATCATGTGGACCCGGCAAGTGGGGGCATGCAGCTCTGGGCCCTCAAGGAACCCGACATTGAGCAACAGGATAGCAAGACACGCAGTTCAGGACATTGGGTACGTGCGGAAGGAAATCTGAAGACATATCACTCAGCTTCCCTTTCCTGTTCATTTGTTCAAGACCATGGGAGCCCTAGCAGGCAAGAAGCCTGTGACAAGCCTGGTGCTGGATAGTGACCACTTTCTGGTGGTGCCACCACAGGGACAGCCACAAGTCCCTGAAGTGGGTTCCAGAACAGATTCCTGAACTGCACCTGCTCTACTCCCCTGGGCCAGGTGGGGGAAGGAAGAGCTCCTGAAAATAAAGCAACATGGCATCTGTCCTGTTCAGAGGGGACAGAAAGTCAGCTCTCCTATTGTCCCGGACACACCTCAGTCATGTCCATGCCCAGGAAGAGTCTTGCCACCTTTTGGCTAAGAAAAGCCATCAGTTATACTGTCCTTTCTGCCATGCTCCGAGTCCCCTCTTCATTCCTGCCTCACCTGCCCCAAAGTCGGGTCTGAGCCGGGTGAATGATGAGAGAGGTAACAGCTTCTGGATCTCACGTGTGGCTCTGAATTTTATCAAAAGGAGGAAGAACTGATAATGAAGAGTGGGGGTGAAGGAGGCTCAGGGCATCCTGCAGCCAGTCTCTGGGGCCCATAGGAGCTGGGGACTAGGCCTCAGAGACAAGCTGCCGCACAGCACAGACCAGCCGTGAGCCCCGTGTCCTCTTCTCTACAAACCGCTGTGATCAAGTCAACTTCTACCCGCCACTCACCCTCAGGTCTTCACCTGTCCTCATGGCTCCCACCTAGTCATAAGCCCACTTTGCAGAGGGTAAGATGATGCACGAATGCCGGCTCTGGGAACTGGAGGTGCTGCACCTACAGGTTCCATGTTCACTCACTGCTGAGTCACTCTCTGCTGTGAACTCTGAGACCCTAACCTGAAGCCCAAACCCCCACACAATCTGCATGTCTTATCTTTGGCCTCAATGAGTGCTACCTACCTTTTCCTCCAGGAAGCACCACCAGTGCTGGGCCAGCCCACCATCCGACCCAATGCAACACCCTGGGGCAGTATAATGGCATGAGCCCCTCTGCTCAAGCCAGAGCCTTATTTTATTTTATTTATTTATTTTTAAAAATATATATCTTTATTGATTTCAGAGAGAGGAAGGGAGAGGGAGAGAGAGTTGAAACATCAATGAGTCGTCACTGATCAGCTGCCTCCTGCACACCCCCGAATGGGGTTCGAGTCCACAACCCGGGCATGTGCCCTAACCGGGAATCAAACCTCAATCTCCTGGATCCTAGGTCCATGCTCAACCGCTGAGCCACGCCTGGCCAGGCCCAGAGCCATATTTTAATCAGACTCGGAGCTTGGAAAAACACAGACCCTGCCCAAGGGGCTGTGAGCCCTAGGCTTGTCTCCTCCCCACCTGCAGTGGGGGTTAGCTCAGAGGTGATGCTTCAATCCCTAGCTTTAAGGTATCGAGAAGAAAGAGTGGTGAAATTATAAAATGGCCAGCTACCCCTTCTTGAGTACCTACACGTTAAGCTCACAGCAGCTTCATGGAGCAGGATAATGACAGTCTCCTTCCACAGATGAGGAACCCGACGCCTAGAGGATTAGATTCTTGCCCAAAGTCACAACTGAGCCAAGATGTGGCTTGAGTGTTCCTGCTTCCAAAGTCCAGGTTCTTACTCCTTCCCCTTTATGTAAGAACATCAGCTGCCTCCTAGTTAGAACAACAGAGCCCCAATAGACTGGCTAGAAGCACAGAAGGAAGGGGCCTTGGCCTCCACACCTCAGGAAAAGTCTGGGTACCTGGGAACAAGGGCATGACCATAGCCCCTGAGGACTCAGAGCACTGACTGGAAAGCCATGGGCCCAGAACTAAAAGCATGATCACAGGCTCAGTGCCCCACCAGGACCTCTATCTCAGTTAAAGCCACGGCCACCCCCTGCCATGACCCACAGTGTGGTAAGAGATACCCACACCCCTCCCCCAGGACTCACATCAGGTCAAAGCCAAGGCCCTCAGGCTGGCCTCCAAGCAGGACAAGCACAGAGCACTCTCCCCTCCCTTATCATGCCCAAGCAGAGGTCAGGAGTGCAAAGAGACCCTTGTCCATAACCCAATCTCCTGATCTCCCTTTCCATATCTGTACCGGGGGTTGGACTAGATGTTCTCTGAGGTCCTTGCCAACTTGCAAATTCATCACAATGTTTCAGTTATTCCTAAAACAATCTTTATTTTCCTTCCTAATGACAAAGGTTGCAGACTCATTTAAGGACAAGTAGAAAGTCAAAGTAGTTAAACACCCAAGGCCCAGCATAGGTGAGCCCCTTAACAATTTCATGAATTTCAGCCTGTCTCCTAGATTTCACCCTTAAATTTTACTACTTACCCACGACCCCGTGTAAATGCTTCCACACCCCTGGACACAAAGACAGGCCCATATGGCACGGCGCCCTCACTGTCTCTATCCTGGTCAAATCCGCACTTCCCTGAAATTCCTCCCAAAATTCGGCTTCAGGCGAAGAGGTGGGTGATGAAGACCAAGGGGTGCGGGCGCCCTTGCTCCCACTGGAGGCTGGCCCGCTCTCGGGCCTTTGAAAGTTCTGGGCTCAGAGAGGCCAAGCAGTTTCTCCAGGACCAACACAGCTCAGACCTGGTCCAACCCCCCGGCCCACGCACTGGCCAGCAGAGCGCGCGGGGCAGGGGCTCCAGGTCCTCCCTCGGCCTGAGGCGGTGGGGACACTGGAGTGCAAAGGGACTGGGGCCAGACCTAGCCCGGGAGGAGCCGGAGCTGAGCCGTCCTCACACACCTGTCTCCGCGCCCCGCTCCGCTCCACCTGTTCCCGGCCCGCCACCTGTTTCTGTCCCCCTTCCATCAGCCTCGGCGGCCTCGCGCGTCCCGGGCTCGCCAGCGGGTCCGGCCTCCTCTCCCGGAGAGACCACGACCCAGGCCGCCCCGTCCGCCCATCCCCGCGCGCCGCCCTCCCCGCTTCCCGCGGACCCCGCCTCACCGCGGCGCTGGCAGGCGTGCAGGGCGGGCCGCCCGTTGCTGTACGGCATCCAGATCTTCTTCAGGGGGTTTTGGGTCAATTCCCGCGGGGACGCCATCCCGGCGCCGGGAGGAGGCGGACTGCGCGGCTTCCGACACCTGGCAGCGGCGCCAGCTCCGGCCGCTCGAGGCCCCGCCCCTCGCCCCGCGAGCCCCGCGCCCCAGGCCCCGCCCCGGAGCGCTAGGCTCCACCCCGGCTGGAGACGGCGCGGCCTCGGAGCGCGCACGCCCAGCTCGCCAACCCGCGGGTGTCGGATGGCACGGCCGGCCCTCCCCCGGGACCCTGGGCGCGCATGCCCAGCTCCCCAGAAGTCCGAGCCGTGGGTGGTAGGGCCCCGCCTCGGGTGAGCGAGCCCAGCACACCCCCCGGCCGCGCTGATGTGCCTCCGTCTCTCCGAGGCCTCGCTCGGGTGCAGTCGCGCCTGGCGCTCAGGGCACCGGGAGTCCCGCTCCTTACGCCGGTGACCGCAGGGCCCCCAGGAGGGAGGGGCTTACATGCCGTGGGGCGGGGCCTAACGTGACCCGCGGGGCTTGATTGGTCAGGATCGGCCAGGGGTCTCTGCGTGGCTGTCATCACTGGCCTGACGCCTCGTCTGTCAACCCCGCTGCGCCCCGACCCTCTGGTCCGCTCCAAGTCCCGGGACTCGACCCTGCGCGCGGGAGCGACCAGCTCAACTACGCTGAAAACGCTCTTTTATCTTATGGACAGGGGCCCAGGACAAATTTCAAAATTGGTCGTGTTTCTCTCTTTGCCTTGGCTGCTGGGGAGCGCGCAAGCCCCAGCCTACCTGGAGCAAGTGAGCGGGGGACTTGCTGAAAATGCAATGTGCACGTCATCAGTCTTACAAGATTCTGGTATAGATGAAATGTGTCAGCCTGAAAAATCCACTCTATCTAAAGCACATTAATGTTATCATTTATTATATTGTTTGTCTACTGTCTCTAAAAATGCAGTGGAGGCAAGGGGCAAGGCAGAAATCGGGAAGTTCAGAAACTGCTGGGCCACTGTCCGGTCCTCTCAGCTCAGCCTCTCCAAGCTTTGGACTCTTTCTGCCCTGGGGCCCCTATTGACACTGCTCGAACCTATCACACTGCCCTCTAGTGATGTCCTCCACCATACCCCATGACAGGATCACTGGACCTCAAGTTCTCTCTGTCCACAGTGTGCCCAGCCAAGAGCCAGATGTGGGGGGCAAAGAGGAAAAGGATCCACCCAGTATACACACTGCGGGTGCAGCACCCCCTACTTCTGCCCTCCTTGCCACACCCCTGCCTTGGGTTAGTTCTCCAAATTACCACCCAGCCCTTCAGCGCCTGGCAAGGATTCTTAAGATGACCCCTACAGATGGCTTGCCCACTTCCCAGGAAATGAAGGTTCAGGAGATCCACATGCTGGGAGCCCACGCAGACCCACCCTGAAACCAGCTCTAGCTGCCTCCCCTGGGGATGCCATGCCTCAGACAGATTTGGCCACTTCCTCCTTCACCCTCCCTCTGCAGTGTCCACACCCACCTCCCTCCACCTCATGCCCTGCAGCTCTGAGCATACCCGTGGGTGGTTCCTAATGAGCAGGATGCCCTTTGTGACCTCCCTCCTGCTACCTACCCCTCTAAAGTCACTCAATTCTGTTCCTCACACAGCCAGCCCTCCTTTCTGTCTCCTGGCCACTGCCAAGGTCATCCTGGGGCCACCTTGTCACCATATGCCCACACCCTATCCAATATCCAGAACTCACTGCAAAGGCTGCCTCCTCTAACATCCACAGACACTCAGCACCTGCCCATACTCTTCCCCAGCCCCCTTGGGATGTTAGTCTAAAGGCTTGGGGTAGGTGGTACCCAGGGCAGGGCAGGAGGCCAGGGCCATGCCCAGGAAGTCATCTCCACGCCCAGAGTATGGGCCTGACTTCCAAGAAAATTAAATAGCTAGCGCTCCAACTCCCACACTTCCCCAAACAGTCTGACCTGGGCTGACTCAGACATGCCCTCCCAAGTCCCTATATCCAGTGGGAAGCCACAGGTCAACAGCCAGAGGAGCCTAGGGTCCCTCCCCAAGGCCAGGGTCCACTGCTCTGAGGATAGTTCCCATCTCCCCTCCCATGGCCCCATTTCTCAGGGAGGAAAGTGAGGAAGGGGAGCAGTGTCACAGAGCAGGATGGACTCAGCCCAACTGGCAGTCCTGCAAAACCTCATCTCCCACACCTCGCACTGTCACACTTCCCCCTCCACATCTGTGCTGGTTTGCTCCATTGAAATGCTCTCCTCGCTTTCTCACCCTCAGCGTCAGTAGGTGCCCTCACGACTTTTGCTCCCTGAGGGCCATCCCAAAGTAAGCCAGCTGTCCTGGCCCAGGAGTGGAAAGTGTGCTAGACATAGTGTGCACTCGTGTGTGAACATGTCCTGCTCAGTCTCTCCACTGTGATCCTGCCTCACCTGGCCCAGGTTGCCTCCCGTGGTCCCCTCTACACTGTCCACTGGACCTCCTCCCAGTGTCCCAGGCTACAAGTTGTGGGGTAGCCTCAATCCTCGATTCTCAAATTCTTCCAGTCTATATCTGCTGGCCAGCCCTGGCGTAACCACCAAGCCACCCTTTGCAGCATAAAGGCCCAGGGACCTCAGTGAATACCACATAGACCCACACGTCAATGCATGAGAGCATATGTGTGCACACAGCTACAAGTGCACACACGCTAACAAGCCCTGCACCCAGGCCTGCACAGAGACATGCAGGCTGCAGTGGGCCTGCTGCTCTCTGCCACCTCCCTTCACCTTTATTCCTCTCCTCCTCTCCCCTCTGCTGCCACTGGGAGGCTTGAGGAGTTCCCAGGAGTTCCAGCTTCCACTGGCCAAGGATCATGCCGTGTGTCTCCCTGGGCCTAGAGCTCACAGAGGGTGTGAGGTTCCAACTTGGAGGCAAGGAGCAATGTGACCAAGTAGCCTGGGAACCCTGATCTGCACTTGCTGACTCCAACCTGGCACAGGGCACACAGTAAGTACTCAAAGTGACTTATGAGCAGAAAGGACTCAGGTTCATTACCAGAACAGAGCACAAAATAGGTGCTTGGTGCAGCTCAGGATGGGCACAAGGCCCACAGCAGGTGCCCTAGAAATGCTGGTTCAAGTGCTAAAGCCAAATCATATGAAAAATTCCCAAATGAGCCTCTGGACCTCCCCAAACTGGTGTTACCTCTGACGGGGGACCTGAACCAATGTGACCCCTTGGAGGCCAGCAAAGGGCCCAGGGGGAGGGCCTTGAGCAGCTCCAGCTGGCTGTCCCTCCCCCTGGGCTGGAGAAAGAAGCTATTTATAGTTCCCCCTAGGCCCAGCTCCCTCTCCCCTGGTAGGTTTCAGTGTTCCTGAACCACTCTTCCAGACCACTGACAGGCTGGTGCCCCTCAGAGCACCCCTATACCTGCATACCTGCAGAGACCCCTAACAACCTCATACACCTTCCAGCACCACCCTCACTGCTCCCAGGTCATTTCCTAATCCCCCACCCTCTCCATGCCACCTGTGCCTACCCGGCCTGCTGCTCCTTGAGCCGGGGTTCGTCAGGAAGCTGCCACCTTCCGTGCCTCTGTCCATCCTGCAACCCAACTGGCCTGGGCTACCGCCCCCTGCAGCATGGAGTCCAGCAACCCCGCCCTCTGGCTCTGGAGAGTGGAGCCTGCCCCGTGGCCCCGCCCCTCCGGCACGGCCCTGGGCCCGCCCCCCACGGCTGCTTTCCACCGAGATCACCAGTGCCCCCACTCCAGGCAGCCACGCTCTCGCCAGTACTGCCTCTTTCCAGCCAGAGCTGTCCACACTGCCTAGTTCTGCCCTCGTCTGCAGCTGGAGTTGTCTACACAGCCCACAGTGCCTGCCCCATCCTCCACTGAGCGCCTCCTGCATGCCAGAGCCTTCATGTACACTTGTCACTCAGTTTTCACAAGACACTTGGTGGCATCACTGTTTTACAGATGAGGAAACAGGCTCAGAAATGTGAGCACACTTGCTCAGGACAATTGGATGAGGGAGGGCAGAGTTGAGCCAGAGCCCTGGCGGCCTGAGGCTCCTGCCCCTGAGCCATGTGCATGTCCAAGGCCCGAGGCAAGGCTGGGCTGCGGGGGTGAAGGTAGGACAGTGCCTGGCTGTGTGTTGTGCAAGCTTCATGCAAGTTTGGGGAACACACACCTGTTCCTCTAAGCCCCGTCACATGCCCTCCCCTTCCTCACACGCAATCGCAGCTGTCAGACATCAGTGGTGACAGGGGCAGGGCTGGCCTGTGGGTCTGGTCTTAGGGAGACTGGTCTCAGATGCAGTGGTGGGCTCCTGTGTTGAGCTTCCTGAAAGTGGTGTGAGAGTGACCACGTGGGGTGATGTCCAGATGCTCTGCGACCATGGGGTACCCACACATAGCAAGCCTCCATGTGGCAGTGACCTTCCACCATAGTGCCCAAGCTGTCCAGACATATCATTAGTCTGTGGGGCTCCCAGGTGTGGCAAGACTCCACTTGGCAGCTACCGGATGTGGCATTGTGACTCTGTGAGGTGCTCAGATGTGATATGACACTACATGGTAGTGACCCCATATGGTGGTGTCCAGATGTCCCATGCCCAGCAGTAGTCCGGTCCAGCTCTGCCGCTGCCCTCCAGGTCTCCCCATCCAAGTGGCGCCCCCCCTCAGGCTCAGCGGCGGCCAACATGGGCCAGGATGCGAGCGTTGGCGGCAGCCTGCTCCCTCACAGCTCTGGCCCGGGCCTGCTCCAGTAGGATCTGCTGGAGGCCAAGGGGGACGTCCAGCGAGAGGGTAATGCGTGGGCCACGGTGGAGGCCAGGGCTGGGCCGGCTCCAAGCAGCGGAGGGGCCTGTGGTGCCGGCTGAGGGGCTCTTTGAGGCCACAGGGCAGGGCGGGGCCTGGGGAAGATTCTGAGGGAGGAGCCGGAAGGCTGGCACAGGGGTCGCTGAGACAAGTGGGACCCTGCCCAAAGTCAGGACCATCAGCACCAGAAGAGCCCACTTGGTCATCACGTAGTCAGGCTGCGAGGAGAAAACCGGCTCAGCGCAGAAGCTGAGGTCAGCTGGGGTTCAGGGACAGAGACAGAGGGGGAAAGAGGGGGGGGGGGACCAAGGGACTGAGAGAAAGAGACTGAGACGTAAAGGTTAGAGAGGCCAGGCCAGGGACAGAGAGAGACAGAGACGCAGATGAAGGGACAGGAGAGAGCCAGAGCAAGACAGAGAAGGGGCCAGAGGGACAGAAGTTTGAGCAAGAGCACTAGCAAGACAGAGACTGATAAAGAGACAGAGATCCAGAGACAAGGAGTGTCCAAGGCTATATACTTATATAGAGGGACAGGGAAGCGGAGATGAGAGGGGTAAGAAGAAAGACAGGGGTGGGGGAGCGGAGGCAGAGCAGCACGGAGGGAGCCTGGAAGAGAGAGAGAGAACCCAGGCCGGGGACAGACGCTGATGGAAGTAAGGCTTCAGAGACAGAGAAGCGCAGGGACAAAGAGGAGCCTGAGGTCGAAGGGACAGCTCTCGCAGCAGGTCCAGGACAGAGGGGCAGGAATGGGAGTCCTGAAGGAGGAGAGCAGCCAGGCACCCCAGGTCCCCTCAGGTCCAGAGACCTCCACTCACCCAAACCCCAGATCCACTCAACCCCCAAGGCCCTGCTCATCCCACCCCAACCCCAGTCCTACCAGAAGCAGCAGCCTCCTCTGGGGCAAGTCAGGGCCACTGAAGCTGCCCAGGGCTGGGGCCAGGCGTGCTGTGCTGTGCTCTGACCTCACCCTCTGCCCCCTTCAGGGCCCATTTATCTCTCTCAGCCCCCTGGGGTGGGAGCTGGGTATGTCTCCTGGCATGAGGCAGCCCCCCACCTATGACTCATCCCCTCCTTGGGGGCCCTGAGGACATATCCTCAGCCCCTACCCTGTCTACTCCTTTCTGGGGACAAGTCGGGGACTGAGGGTCACAGGACAGTGACCAGGGCTAGACAGAGAAACTCTGCATCTATGCATCATAGTACTGACCCCCCAGGGAAAACCTGCCTCCTAACACCCCCATCTCCCAAGCAGTCACAACAGGGGCCTTTCAAAACAGCAGCTTTAATGCCCCCCAGAATCAGCACCATGTCATCACAGGCTTGGGGTAAGGGGCGGGTCAGATGTAGTCACATCCGCTCGCTGCCCACAGCCACCCCCACACTGAGTCATCTTCCAGGGAGGCAGTGTCACAATGGGGGTTTGTCCACAGGGGGGAAGGCTAGACCCATGGGACCAAGTCACTGAAATAACGGACAGACTCATGCATACTCATGTGCGCACGAGCCTCTAGCACCAAAGAAAGTGACAGCAGGGTCCTGCTGAGACACCGACTTCTCCAGGGTCATTGAACTTCAGCTCATGGTCTTGGCCTCAGCTCTGAGCGCACCTGGGGGGCAAGTTGGAAGCCATCTTCAGCCACCTGACCTTACCCAACACATGGGCCACAGAGCAGCATCGGGCAAAGGGTCCGGTGCGGGAGGGAGCCGGGGCAGCAGGGGTGGGGGCTCTGACCTCTGTCCTTATCAGCTCTTTCAAGGAAAGAGCACCGAGGGGACTATACTGGGGACCCCGCAGCTCGGTGCTCTACTTAGTGATTTGGTCTGGGGTCTGTCCCAAGTCCCCCAGTCCGAGGGACCTTCTGACTCGGGACCTTGGCCCAGGACCTATCTGGATGGGCTCAGTGCCCAGGCCCCTACTGGGGCGGGGGGTAGGTTCATACCTGTTCCCTGGCTCTGGACCACTCGGGGCAGGCAGCGCTGCTCACAGGCCTCACGGGTCCCAAAACGGTTGGCATTCCCTCCGCAGCCACCATAGACAAAGGGGTGACAGGCGTCTGTACCGCCTGCCACAGCCCGATGGTACCAGCGCAGGGTGTAGGCAGTACAGGAGCCCTCGTCCAGCGGAAGCGAGCAGGGGTCTGGGGACAATGGGGGGTCAGGAGGTCACCAGGGATGGTGGCAGTCAGAGAGGGACGGGGGTCAAGGAGAGGTCAGCAGGCACCAGCTTTGCCTGCCCTCCCTGAAGCCTCCGAGCCCAGCCACCATTCTCACCGCCGTGGCCATCCCAGGGAGCATCGGGGTCCTGGTAGTCCTCCACAGAGTACTCGTATTCAAACTCGTCGTCCTCGGGGGGCACTCGGTCTGCCACAGGGTGGGGTGTGCTGTGAGGGGGCTGCTGCTGGGCCAGCTTCATGCTGCCCAACCCCAGCCCACGGTCTCCCATGCATGTGCCCCATGCATGGGTGCAGCTGTCCTCACCTTCCTCCTCTGCGTGGGAGACCCGGAGCACGGGCACCGGGCGGCACTGGTGGCTGGTGTCTGCAGCGTAGCTAGGGACGGGGTCTGGAGCAAGAGGCAGGAGGAAAGGGTCTTGGGGCCCTCATGGCGGCCACCCCAGCCCAGCCCCTGCTGACAGGACCAAGTGATGGGCACAGTAGGGCCTGGGGTGAGGGGAATTCCAGAGCAGAAAATACCAGAAAACTACTCACATGATCCAGATGCGATGAACTGGCCCTGGCAGGCTGCAGCGGGCAGAGGGGGCAACAGGAGAGAACATGAAAGAGAAAGCAAAAGACAACACGGAAAGAGGCAGGGAGAGTGACACACAGGAGGCGAGATATACAGGGAGGGACAGAGGAAGAGAGAGAAATAGAGGGAGAGAGGAAGAAAGGCAGAGGAGAAATAGAAAGGACAGAGAAGTTGGGAACAGGAGGGCCAAGGGCAAGCGAGAGGAGGGACAGTGCCGGTCAGAAACAGGCAGACATGGGACAGATGGAAGCAGTCGCAGGCAGAGAGACGGGAGGGGACAGAGTTTCACTGTCTGATGCCCCTCGGGGCCATCTGAGGCCCCCTGGCCTGCCCCATGTCAGGCCCAGAGGGGCCAGCTCTGCTCCCACCTCCACCCCTCCACACAAGGCCATACTGGGTGTCCAAGGCCACACATCCATCCACTTCTGCCTGTGTGTCTCCACTGGGGAAGTCTGCCCTGAAGCATGTGCGTCCGTCCTTCCGTGTATCCATCCTTACCCACCCATCTCGACTCCTTGCCCTCCGCACGTTCTAGGGACCCTGCCTGACCCTGTCCAGGGGTGCTGGGTGGGGCCCCACTCACCGCAGTGCTGACTCATCTCCTGACGCACAAAGCCCCGAATGTCATCTTCCTGGGAGCACCAGACCACAAGGATCACAAAGAACCCATGAGTCCCGGGGAGGACAAAGGGTATGTGATGCAGGGATCACGGAGGGACAGCACCAAGTCAGGGGCCTGGGGCCAGGGGGTCAGGGGGTCAGGTGCAGGAGGCAGGGCCCCAGCCCACCCGGCCCACACTCACCGTCAGTGCAGCTTCTCCCTTCTCACCACGGGGGCCAGCAGGTCCTGGCCGCCCCTATGTGCAATGGTGGGACCAGGCTGTGACCTCGGATCTCAGGGACACCAGAGATCACCCCATCTCTGACGCCAAGCCCAGGAATCCTCACTCACCTGTTCCCCTCTCTCTCCGGGGGCCCCAGGGGCACCGGGGGCACCCACCACACTCTCTCCACGGGGACCTCGCTCACCCTGTCAGACACAAGGACCGAGTGAGCAGGGTCAGAGGTGGTAGGGGTCAGAGTAGGGCAAGTTGGGGATTAGAGGTTCAGAGGCTGGGGCAAGAATGTTGGGACATGGGTTACAGGGTCAGAGGTCAGTGAAGCTGGAAGAGTCAGGCAGGTTCAGGAGTGAAGAGTCAGAGTCAGGGCCCCTCACCTTCTGGCCCTGAAGTCCTTCAGATCCTTTGGGACCAACACTGCCAGGTGGCCCAGGGGGACCACTAGCACCATCATTGCCCCTGGGACCTGGGGGGCCCCCAATTCCTGGGAGTCCCTGGAGAGAAAGAGGCCAGGGTCAGTGATCAGAGGCCCCGAAGAGTCTCACTTCCAGAGAGCACAATCCCCTCAGCTCACCATGACCTCAACTTACCCGCTCCCCTTTCTCGCCCTGGTCACCCTTGGGTCCTGACTGCCCATCAAAGCCTCGGTCACCCTGGGAACAGAAAAAATGAGAGACCCTCTGCCCTGGCCTCCCTCAGCTCAACTGCCATGAGCACCCTGGCCCAATGGCCACACCTTCTGTAACCCAAACACCCATGACCCTACCAGCCCAGGACCCTCCATCCACTGTGATCCCCAGGACCCCAACCCCACTATGACATCTCCACCCTGACTCTACCTATTTTCTTACACTGAACCTCTAACCTCCTCCCCCACCTGCTGTAAACCCTTAGCCCTAATCCACATGTCACGCTGCCCACCTCCCATCCCTCCATCCTAAATCCCACTGTAACCTTGACCCACCCCGAAACCTCAAGACCAGCTCTACTCCACCCACAGTGTCCCAGCCTTCCACAACTTCCTTCATCTGAAACCCTCGCGGCCCTATCGTGACCTTCCTTGCCCATCCAGGCTCCCCTGGTGTCCACCGTTGAGAGACCCGTACCTTGGGACCGATCAGGCCCTCCTTGCCAGGGGCCCCCGACTGGCCTGGCACACCTGGCTCCCCCTGGAGGAAAAAAGGCGTGAGCTAGGCCCTGGCCCGCCCACCCTCTCCCCATTCTGGGTGTGCCCGCACTCACCACGTCTCCCTTGTGTCCTGCCAGCCCAGGGCGACCCGGAGAACCAGCTTCTCCCTACAGGTGACGGGTGGAGGGGTCAGTCTGAGGCCTCAGGCCCTGCAGCCACCCACGCCCTCCCCTCACCTCTGTACCTTATCTCCCTTCTCTCCATCGAGGCCACAGGCTCCCTTAACCCCACGTTCACCCTGAGGAAAAAGAGCAGGCGGGAAGCGGCTTCTAGATACCTCACCCTGTAACCCCTTAATCCTATAACCCCAGTCTCCACACTGGTCTCAGGCACTCCAACCTCTCGCCTTCTAACCCCTGACCTAGCATCCTCACAGTAAACTCTGGATACCACAACATCTGACCCTGGATACCTGACCTCTGACCCCAGATAACTTGCCCTCCAACATCAGGCCACCTGACCAGGAAAAAAACCCAGTCCCCTTCCCACCTTGAGGCCCCGGGGACCCATGAAACCCATATCTCCTTTTTCTCCTCGGATGCCAGGGACTCCATCCTTTCCTGGGGATCCCTGAGGGAGAGAGTTCAGCATGAAGTCAGGGAGTCAGGGAGGGGTCAAAGGGAGTCAGTCTGGGTACTGTGGACGGGGAACACCGTGGGGGTGAGAACCACCCTTGGACCAGAGTCACTGGAAGGGCAAGATTTTCCATGGAGACAAAGGCCAGCACGGGAAGGGGGTCACCACATGGGTGGAACCATTATAGGGGTTACTGTGAAGGTGGGGGCCGCAGGGCAACATGGTGACACCATGAGAGTACTGGGTCACCACATGAGGATGGGGGCCCTGTGGGACCAGGGCCATCTTACCGGGTCACCAGGAATCCCTGCAGCACCAGGCTCCCCCTATGAGAAACACAGAGGGGCAAAAGAAGTGGCCCTTGAGTGTGACTGTCTCAGCATGACTATCCCTCATGCCAGCCTGTCTGCGGCATATGCAGCCACTGGGTGACTAGGTCAGGGCCCAGGCTGCATGCAGATTCTGTGTGAACACACGTGGCCAACAGTAAAGAAGACTGGAAACCCTCCAACACTCAGAGGACACCCCTGGGACATGTGTGTCACATGGGGCTCTGGGTCTGTGCCTGGGGCAGGGCTTGCCTGAGGTCCTGTGAGTCCACGTGCTCCCGGCATCCCAGCTGAGCCCTTGTCACCATGCTCTCCCTTGGTGCCCTGTGGGAATAACACCATCAGTGCCAGGCCAGGCTGGAGGCTTGGAGCCCGGCTGGAACCTGCCAGCTGGGGCAGAGCTCTCCAGCTCCACTCCCACCCACAGCCCTGCGTTCCACTCCTTCCAGCCCTGGGGGGATGGTGGCTCATGGAGTGACCCATTTCTCATCCCAGATCCCCCAGATTCCTGCCCCTCCCTCTTACCACTGGGCCCCTAAATCTACCTGGAGTGCCCCTAATTCCCAAGAAGCCCCTTCCTGTTCCCAGAGCTCCCGTCGTGAACCTCAGCCTCAGCTGAGGCCCTTGAGCCCTCTATAGAGGCACTGGGGAGTCCAGCTGCCCCACAGGTCGCTATGGCCTACAGAACCCCTCTTCTCTGACTCCCAGAAAGCCGCCTCCCACCTCCCCTCCCAGCCTCCCTCCCATCCTCACAGCCCACAGGAAGCCTCCTGACCCAGCAAAGAGTGCCCCGCTCTTTCCCGCACCTTCTCTCCAGGGCTCCCACTGTCTCCCCGAGGTCCTTTCTCACCATCTGCACCACGCAGCCCTCGTTCACCCTGGATCAGGGGTCGTAAGTCAGGATCAGGAGCTGGAGGTCCCTCACCCTCTGAGGCTTTCAGTCTCAGATCTCCTGGCCCTGCCCCATAGGAGTCCCACCCACACCCAAGGGACACCCAGTTTGCACATGGAGCAGATCCACTCACCATGTCCCCCTTGGCACCCCGTGGCCCCGGAGGCCCCACAGTTACGGCTGAGTCACCCTGAGTGGATGGGGGACAGTCAGGGGAGTCTGCAGCACCCTTAGTCCCTTGGCCCTGCCCTACCCGTGCCCACACTTACCCTGTCACCCTTCAGCCCTGCGGCTCCAGGGTCGCCCTATTGGGTGGAAGAGTATGAGTCTCCCCCAAATGGAGGAGCCCCCAGGTCCTGAATGACAAGGCCGTTCCTCACCTCGAGGGCCTTTTCCCCATGTCCTTACCTTCTCCCCGCGCTCCCCGCGGCTGCCCGGGGGCCCCTGCGTGAGAGAAGACTGTGAGCTAAGAGAGGACTAGTGGGGAGACAGGTTAGGGAGGTGGGGAGGACTGGGGCCCAGGGGAACAGTGGAGAAAAAGGACTGGGATTGCCAGGGAGGACCAGGAGGCTGTGGAGGGCTGCAGAGTCCCAAGGGCACAGGGGACAAAAGCAGGTGATAAAGTCACACCACTGGCTCTTTCCGCAAGGGGACCCACCATAAGTCCTCGGGGGCCCTCCTGGCCAGGGTGGCCATCTTCACCCTGGGTGATGACATGAAAGTCACTGAATCAGAAGTTGGATTTAAAGGCGAGATGAGTAACAAAGGGAGTCCAGTGTGGTTCCGTGCAGTGAGCCGTGGCCGCAGAGCAGGGCGTACATACCCGGACGCCTGGCTCCCCACGCTCTCCGCGGGCCCCAGGCAGCCCCACGCCAGGGTCTCCCTGGAGATCGACAGGACACCATGGATAAGCGAGGGGAATCAGTGGGGGACGGTGGGTCATAGTAGGTCAGTGGAGGTTGGAGGGGTGACAGGGCACAGGAGAGAGCCAGCAGCATTGTCCCACTTACCTTGTCTCCTTTGAGTCCAGAGGCCCCAGGCGCTCCCTGTGGGCAGAGTGAGGTGAGGCTCTCGTGCCCCTCAAAGGCACACACACACCCAGCCACACAGTGTGGCGTAGCCCCCAGCCTAGGTTCTCAAGCGGACAGACTTCGACATGGGAATCAGACACATGGGGGGTTGGGGCACTTCTACTCACCGCTAACCCTGGTGGTCCAGGTGGCCCCAAGGGACCTGGGGCGCCCTCTCTCCCTGGGGGGCCTGCCAGACCCTACCAGAAAGGTGAGGCAAGAGAGGCAGAGGTGACTTGGGAACCTTCCTCCTCCTCTGCCTCCCAAGGCTCAGAGCCCTGAGGCAGGGCCTGGGCCGCCCTCTCCTCACCAGGCCCGGGTTCAGAGGCCTGAAGTCACCCAGCACCCTTACCCGCTCTCCACTGGGGCCTGGCTGACCCATCTCTCCTCGAGGGCCTGGCTGACCAGGGAAGCCAACAACACCAGGGGCGCCGGGGGGGCCAGAGAGGCCCACGTCTCCCTGGAACACAGAGAGCAAAGGGGGGACTGGCCCCAGAATGCCCTCTTCCCCTCTCCTCCAGACGCCTTTCTGCCCACTGTCCCCACAGCTGGGGATGACATGCAACATACCTTTGGACCTGGAGGACCAGTTGGCCCAGGGGGGCCCTGGACCCCAACTCCTGGGTCACCCTTCAAGGTAAAAAGGGTCAAATTAGGCGTAGGGAGTCTCAGGACCATGACCCCCAGCACGGACACTTTGGGGCACACATACCTTATGACCCTTGAGTCCCGGAGCCCCTTTATGACCCTACAAAAGGCAAAGTAAACAGCACTTGAGAGGGTAGGAACATGCACCCAGAGCTCAGGCACGGATCAAAGGAGTCCCCGCTGAGTGCAGATGTGACCACAGACACATGGGAACTCAGACATGTGACCAAGGATCGACTCAAGGGATCTCAGAGATGATCAGAGGGCACAGACAGAGGGACACTCAGGCGTGACCACAGGCACATCGAGCTCACCCGTGAGCACGGCCATGCGGGACCGTGGGTATGAGGGTAGATACACGGGAGCCCGGGTGGGCGTGGGAACTCAGACTCATCCCGCCCACAGCCCTGAACTCTGATACGCGGAGCGCAGACGGGTCGGGGAAGGGGCAGCGTAAACATGACTAAAGAGAGGCCCCTAGCACTGTGCTGTGCCTGAGACCTGGGACATGGGTCAGGACCAGAATTGAGGATGGACACACAGAAGCAGAGACGGGCCCTGAGCCCTGGGAGTCTGTGTTCCCAGAGCAGGATTCCGAATGCTGGGCCGTGCGGCCAGGCTTGTGTTCAGACAGGGGCCCAGGCCCAGGAAAGCTCCATTATGTCTCCAGTTGCACCCCTCAACCCAGGCCCTGACTTGCCCACACCCCAGACTCACATCTTCCCCAGGATCTCCAGGCTCCCCTGCACGGCCAGCTTCGCCCTGCACAGAAAGGGTGGTGAGGGGGCCTGGCCACCCAATCTTACCCCTCCCTGCCCAGTGCTCAGCCCTGGGACCAGGCCCATCTCACCTTCTCACCCCTCGGCCCTGGCAGTCCTCGGTCACCTTTGGCTCCCTACAGAGATGGGTCAGGGAGCAACAGGGTCCAATGTGGGACATATTATAGAAGGTGAAGGTCCTAAGGATGGGTGAACCAAGCCGGTGGAGGCTCCACACTCACCGGCTCTCCCACCAGTTCTCCAGCAAGGTCTCCAGGGGCTCCCTGCGAGGGGCAGGGCTCAGTGAGGATCCTGGGCCCCACCACTTGGCTCCACTTCCCAGGAGCCCCCACACTCACCTTCTCTCCCTTTGCTCCAGGGGGCCCGACCGCAGCCTGTGGGGAATGCCTAGTGAGTTACCACGCCTCTTGCCCGCTCCCTCCACGCTGCCACCAAGAATGGTGGTGCAAACCAGGCTGGGTGGGGTAAAAAATCACCTGTCCAGGGGCCCCCATGGGTCCAGGCTCTCCTTTAGGTCCGACAGGGCCGGGAATACCTGGTGACCCCTGTGGCAGAGCAGGGTGAGGAAGTCAGTGTCTCCACCACCCTCCTCTGCTCCCCAGTCCCCTCCCTTCCCCCTCCGCCTCTCCCTCCCCCCTCCTCCCTCCTCCAAGAGACCCATCAGAGGGGGCAGCAAGCTGCCCTCAGAACACACACCGGTATGCCAGGGGCTCCTCGGTCTCCGTCTTTGCCATTGGCACCATCACGACCTGGGGCTCCCGGCTTCCCTGTCTCCCCCTGAGAGGGAAGAGCTCTGTAAGGGGTCTGCCCGCTGCCTCCTGACCCCTGGAGCCCAGCCCTGACCCTCAGGACTCACCACTTGTCCAGGCAAACCTGGCGACCCCTGAGGACCCTGAGGGAGAGAGGTCAAATGTTAGGGGGACATAGGAGAACACCGGGCAAGGACATGGCGTCTCTGCTAGGGCCAGAGGGGACTCACTCACCACCAGGCCAGAAGAACCTGGGGGCCCGGGAAGTCCCACAGGTCCAGTAGGTCCAGGCAGGCCCTGGGGGAGAAAATGGTCAGCGCAGTGCCAGCTCCACCCCCTCCCTATGGTTCTGCCCCGTCACCTGGGCCACTCACCCGTCCTGGTGGTCCTGTCTCTCCAGGCTCCCCCTGCCAGAAACCCGGAGACTGAGTGAGCCCACAGGACAGAAGGCTCCTCAGCCCCAGTCCACGAACAGAGCCCCGGGGATGGGGCACCTTGGTGCTCAGTCTCACTGCAGGGCAGCGACATCCCAGGAGGTTGGCAGATGCTGCCCTGGCGTTGACATGGCTTGAAGGAGCCTCCTCCAGCCACACACCCGCACACACCTCTACTCACCTTCATGCCAGAAGGTCCCTGAGGACCTGCAGGGCCAGCGAGACCCTAGAGAAAAGTGTCAAGGGCAGGGGACAGGGGTCAGTTATCCACCTGAGCGAAAGGATGAACACGAACAAGGTCTGGCTCTGCAGTGGGGACTGATGCCTGTCCGACCCCCACCGGGCAGGGCTCCCTCTCTCACTCACCGGGGCACCAGGGGGTCCAGGGTCTCCATGGCCACCCTGTTGGAGAGACAAAGAGTCTGGGGAGGGGGAGCCAGTATTACCCCAACAGGGAAACTGAAGCAGTGCTGCCCATTGTGGGGGCAGGAGGGGTGAGGATATGGAGTACTCACCACTGGGCCAGGGGGCCCCCTCAGACCTTGTGGACCCTGGATAGAGAAGGGGGCTGCTGAGCCTCAACCTGGGCCTCACTTGGGTCTGTTCCCGCCCTCTGGAGGCCTTTATTGGAGGCCCACCTCCATGCTCCCAACCCTAGGCACAGGTCACCCCATCCCCATGGACTGCTCCTCATGGGAACACATGCGGGCGTGTGCTCCAGCACGTGCGGGCACACACACACACACACACACACACACACACACTGACATCATGCATCTGCACTCACACCTGGACACATCCTTATCACCGAGCACTGGTGACACATGCCTACAGCAGCCAGCACACAGAGGAGAGAGACCATTCCCCAGAACCTGGGTCAAGCCGTTCCTGCCACCACTCACCGGCTTCCCTTCAGGCCCAGCCACACCGCGCTCTCCCGGTAGACCCTGGAGGGAAAACGTTTCAGGCCACACTGTCCCTGTCTCCCCCTCCCAGACAGTCCCAGGCACTGCAGGCTCCAGGCCAGACAAAGCAAGTAAGAGCCATGTGCTGGCACATGTGCCTGCCGGAAAGGACTCACCGGGATGCCACCATGGCCCCTCTGGCCAGGCTCTCCCTGCTCTCCCTTGACGCCTGGCACACCCTGCAAATGGAGCACCACGCTGAGCCCCAGTCACTGCCACATGCCCACATACACCCCAGCCCAGTATGCCCCCGCAGAGGAGGGGAAATGAGGGGTGTGGGGTCTCACCCTGTCTCCTTTGGGGCCTCGGTCACCATCACTGCCTGGCTCCCCCTGTGGAGATGACACGTCAAGCCAGGCCCTGGTGCCGTGGCAGGAGGGGGTCCCAGCTCGATCCTACACACTAACCTTAGCACCCTTGAGTCCAGGGAGTCCTTGTTCCCCATGCGGTCCAGGACCTGGCTTGTCCTCGGCCACCTACAAGCACAAGGTCACAGGGGAGAGACGTGTCTGTCACAGAGGCATGGAGGGGTCATCTCAGATCACAGGGGCCCAGAGGATTTGGGGTCAGAGACACCACATAGAGTTTCTGGGACCCATGCTAGGTGGCTTCCTAGTGACAGCAGTAGCAGGCTTAGGGCAGGGCTGGGGTGATCACCTTGGGGCCAGGGGGTCCGGGGGGTCCGGGGAGGCCAGGAAGGCCATCTCTGCCCTGCAGAAGAGAGAAATGGGTGGCTGCCCGGCCGGCCCCTAGGCCTCCCCACCCACTGGGCCCCGCCAGCTCACCTGCTCGCCGCGCTCTCCTTTCTGTCCTGGTTCTCCCTAACAGGCAGAGTGGGGTGCGGAGTATGCTGGTGGGGAGCCCAGCTCCTCCTGACCCCACTTCCCGGGCCTCCCAGCCATCCCCCAGGCTCACCCTTTCTCCTGGCCTTCCTGCCTCCCCCGAACTCCCAGCTGTGCCTGGGAGCCCAGGAATACCAGGCTTTCCAGGTTCCCCAGCCAGGCCGGGAGATCCAGGGGGGCCCTTCTCCCCAAGGGCCAGGCCAGGTGGCCCCTGAGGCCCGGGGTCTCCACGATCTCCCTTTGGCCCTCGGTCTCCGGAAAAGCCCACGGGTCCCTGGAGGAGCAGAAGAGTGGATCCTGGTGGCTGTACAACCACACCCTCCACAGGGCGCCCACACTACGCAGCCAGCACACACCTCCTTGCCTGGGGGACCGCGCTCGCCTGGGTCCCCCTTGGGGCCACGCAGCCGTTCAGGCACAGGCAGGAAGCTGCCAGAGCTCTCATCCCAGGTCTCCACGATCTCCCGCAGGGCAGACGTCTGAGTGACAGCGAGGAGTCAGGGGAGCAGGGCCCATTACTGCAGCCCCCATGCCTTGGCCCGGCCCTGTGGGGATACATGGCCCACGGGCCGCCCCCTCTCCCAGTGTCCACAGCCAACCCCCAAGCAACCTACCTTGATCCCAATATTTTCCAGCAACCGCTCCACATTCTGGAAACACAGGCTGGGTGAGGGGCTGCACGCAGAGGACAAGCCCTGCCTCTGCCCCACACTGCCCCAGAAATAGCCTCCAGGCCCTCTTCCCTGGGGCTTTTACTAGAGGACCTTCTGCCCTCGGTTGAGGCGGCTCAAGGCCACTGGAAGCCCTTCCCTGGCATGTCCCCATTGCCCAGGTTTCCCTGAGTGTAGGCTACAGGAATCCCAATAGGGCAGGTGGTCAAGTATACAGGACAGAATATGTGGGACCTCACAGCCAAGGGGAGGGGATAGGGAGGTGGCCCCTGGAGGCAGGCAAGTAAGAATCAAGGACCAGGTGCCCAGGTGCCCAGCTTTACTCACCGGAACGCTCCCAGGTTCTCCTCTCAGGCCGCGCTCTCCAGGGAGCCCCTGGACACAGCAAGAGACAAGCTCTGGGCCCAGCTTGTGGGGTGTGTGTGTGGATGTGTGGGTGCTGCGGCTACCTGGGTGTGGGAAAAGGTGGGGGCCTCACCTGTTCGCCTCTGGAACCGGTGTCCCCGCGGTCACCCTGAGAACAAAGAATGATCAGCTGGGGGAATGCCCCAACCTGGTCAGCCCCTCGCCACACCTCCTACCCAGCATATATGCATGCTCACCTTGGGGCCTGGACTTCCTGGAAAACCAGGAAAACCCTAAGAGATGACAGAACACAAAGGGGTCACACAGGACCATGGTGTCCCGGGAGGGTGTCTGATGGGAATGCAATGGCCCCTGTTGCTCCCAAGCACTAGATTGACCCTGAACACTCACCTGGCCAGGAGGGCCGACCTGTCCTGGGTGGCCAGGGGGGCCTGGGAGTCCAGGGCTACCAGGGGCTCCACGGTCACCCTTGGGGCCATTGTGACCCTGTGGAGGATGCAGCCAGCATCAGGACCCTGAGACCCCAGAAAGACTGGAGCCATATATCACAGGGTCAGGGTCAGGGTCAGGGTCATGGGTTGAAAGCTGCAGAAGACTCTAGCACTCACTTCTCTCCCAGGGGCGCCTGAATCTCCCTTTTCTCCCTGTGGAAGACAAGGGTGCTTCAGACATGGTACCAATCTGGGGACAGAACAAACTCCAAGTGAGGGACTTTACCTTCCTCCCGTCCTCTCCGGGGTCCCCAGGCTCTCCCTGTGGGCAGAGGACGCATGTCAGCCCAAACATTCACCAGCGTCTAGCTGCAAGGCCCCACCTTGGCAGCTCTCAGGTGACTGTCTGTGCCCGTAGCTCCAAGCCTCCGTGTGTCTCAGAGCATAGCCTGTGACCGTCTGAGTGAGCTGCTGCACACCCGAGGGTGTGCCTGCGTGGGCCTGCTTGCCTCCACACTTAACTACACGTGTCCTCCTGTCCCTGGCTTCCTACATGTAACTCCACATGTGTGCCTCGCTGGGATGGTGAGTGTCCATTTGTCCTGGGTCTGTGTATCAGCATGTGCACCTGTGTGTGGGTCTGTGGGTCCTGGTGGGTGACACTGGGTAGGTGGACACGGGCAGGGACTTACGCAGGTATGTACAGGATGAACATATGTCTGCATGCCCCTGGGGCCTTGAGTATTGTCTGTGTGACTTCTCTGCAAATCTTATGTGTATCTCAGTATGTGTGGGCATATGTATGTGAGTGACTGTGCATACAAATGCATGTGTCCGTATGTCCCAGAAAGTGTCACATGTCAGAACCTTGGATGTGTGTCTCACCAAGTCTCAACACAGGTCCACATGCAACCCCGGGTCCCAGTCTTAGCAGATATCTGAGTATGCATAGAGGCGTTTGCATGTCAACATGTCTCCAAGTGTCCCTGCATGTGGCCTTGTCCGTGCCTGCACCTCTCAGTGTGTCTGTGGCTCTTCATCTGTGCAGGGTTCTTCTAGGAGGTGTCGGCCCATCTGTGCACAAGTCAGCATGTCACTGAACTCACTGCCTTGAGGCTGCCTGGTGTGCATGTGGACCGTGTTTCGGGATGTATCTGCACGTCTGCACTAGGCAGCAGGTTTTGGCACAGCTCAGCATGTGCCCGCGTGTGTGCCCATCTGTGTCTGCACATCTGGGCTGTGTCCACATGCTGGTGTCCCTCGGCGGTTTCGCCATGTCTGCCCTGTATACTCACGTTTTTCCCATTCAGGCCTGGCTTGCCATCATCGCCGGGCTTTCCCTGTGGGAACAGATCATTGGTCAGAAGTCAGAGCTGGGGTGAGGGCAGTAAGGGGACAAAAGGGAACCATGAAAACCAAGACTCACCAGTGCTCCAGGAGGACCAGGGGGGCCAGAAGGTCCCTGCTCTCCTCGGAGGCCCGGAAGCCCCTGAAAAAAGTATTTGCTAGGATTGAGGGGACCACTGAGATCATCTCTGGGCCCACCCATGGACCAGGAGGACCTCATTGAGATACTTTTCCAGTATAGAGACCCTCAGAACTGGGAGATGGCACTGAGATTGCTTGAGACAGAGACCCCAAGGGTTAGGGGGGCCCACTGCTGAAACTCCCAAGGGAAGGGACCCCAGGGCAGAGAAGGGTAGAAAGTGGGACTCTGCTCAAACCCACCTGCCAGGAACTGAGACCCCTCTCGAGGACAAGGCCTGACCAGCTCCCCTCCCCCGCTGATGCTGCTGAACCCGGAGCCGCCCTCCCCTTAACATTTCCCCTTACTTACATCTCTCCCTGGGTCCCCAGCTTTGCCTGGAGCACCCTAAGGAGAGACCCAAAGTCAGGAAGTCCATAGTGGCCATGGGGTCAGGGACACTGCCTGCTGGCACAGCCACTAGTTCCTATGAACCCAAGGTCTGCACATGGCAACGACCCCACCCAGGCAGGCTTCTAGGAGAAGACACGGATGACCCATCTGGCCCCAGAGCTCACCCAGACCAAGGAGACCCAGGTGAGCCTAGGGTCACTGACGGGCAAAAAAGGGGCATGACCAGGCAGTGACCACCACGACTCACGTGCAGCCCAGGGGGGCCGGGGGCTCCTGGTTTCCCATCCAGCCCGTTGCGGCCGTCCAGGCCGGGGGGGCCCCGGTCACCCTGAGGGAAGCCGAGTGGTAAGAGGCCTCGAAGGGTGAGCTCGCCCACCGTCAGCAGCCTCCACCTCCTCTCACCTTTTCTCCCGCGGGGCCTCGAACACCTGGGTCCCCCTGGAGGGAGCAGTGGAGGGTCAGTGAGAGGTGAGGGCGAGATGGGGGTGCAGGTTGATGGGGTAAGTGTGCCACTCACCTGTGGGCCTGGGACCCCCCGAAGTCCAGCGATGCCCTACGGACGAAGGAGGAAGAAATGAGAGCCAGCTTCCCCAGGCCCGCACCTCCCACGTATTGGCCACACTCACCCTCTCTCCAGAGGCTCCAGGGGGACCAGGGTCACCCTTGGGTCCCTGAGGACCCTCCTGTCCAGGGTCCCCAGGCTCTCCCTGTGGCAGAGACAAGCTTGTTGAGAGACAGCGCTCACGCCACAGGCAGCCCGAGGCAGAGTCTGTCACGGGGTCCCTGGGATGCCTCCCTGTGCTCAGAGCTTCATCCACCCACAGACTCCGGTACCTTCTCTCTGGCTCCAAGTCCCGTGTCCACCTGCAGGGGGAATGACAGTGACAAGGGTGGCTCAACAAGGGGAAGTGGGTTGTGAGGGCAGATGGGGCATGAAGGGCTGTGAGATCAATGAAGATATCAGGGAGCAATGACAGGGGAAGTGGGGCCAGTGGAAGGGATGAGGGGACACAGTGTGGAGCCAGAAGGGGGTAGGAGAGGGAAACAACAAAGGACCGGACCTAGCTCAAGCCTTACCAGCCGTCCAGGGGGTCCTGGGGGACCCTGAGAAAGGGAATAATTGCCATCAACAGGAGCCCTAAGGTCTCAGGGCATGCCTCAGGTTTGCCCTCCTAGATACCATGCAGCACCCCAATGCCAACCCCCAGAAGCAGGTCAGGCCTGGAGGTGGCCATCAGTGCTCCCCACCTTGATCTCCAAGCCCTTATGTGGGTGCTGACCAGATCGAGCACTAGAAATCTCCATCCCTCCCCAGCCCAGCACAGTGACACCACTCACCGGCTCCCCACGGTCACCCTTGGGCCCAGATGGTCCAGGGCTGCCCTGCAGAGAGTCAGAAAGTCAGGGACACTGAGTTCACCCAGCAGTTTCAGGGAGCTTTGGAAGCACCCTAAGGATTCATGCAAATCCTGGTGCCTTTGAGGATTGTGATGAAGGGGGTCACAGGAAATGAGGATTGTGAGGGTGTTGCATTTCAGGGTTGGGGTGGCAGGATCAGGGGTTGGGAACTGGATGATTGGGGGCTGAAGTTGAGGTTAGGGGTCAAAGGTTAGGACTCACATTTCGCCCATCCTCTCCAGGGTCTCCTTGGTCTCCCTTCTCACCCACAGAGCCCCGGGCTCCAGGTGGCCCCTGGGGAGAGCAGCTGGTCTGAGCCAAACTGTCCCAGAATGTTGCAGGTTCCCCCATGACCCCCGTCCTGTCCCAGGTTTCCCATTACTCCCAAAACAATGTGTTTCCCATCACTGCATGCCTTCCTGCAGGGTCCCCGTCACCCCACTCCAGACTCCCTCCCATCACTTCTCCCTGCCAAGCCTCACCCGAAGGCCACGCTCGCCAGCTTTTCCGGGCAAACCTGGGTCACCCTGGTGATGGAGAGAAAGCCACATGATACAGGTGAGCTGGGCTCAGACTCACCCAGGGAGTGGGAACAGAGAAGGGCCTGGGCCCTGGCTGACCAGGATGTGGGGGGATGGACTGGGTGCCCCAGTGGAGCTCCCAGCCCAGGGATCACAGTCCAAGGGCGAAGGGTAAGAAAGCACAGTGGGAGGGAGTCTCACCGGGGGGCCATCGTCACCTTTCTCTCCAACTTCACCCTGTGAGACATGAGAGTGAGCCCAGGTTCCAAGACCCCTGGTGATGCCAGTAACATGCTACTCCCATCCCTGAGGACACCCCCCCAACGCAACCCTCTTACATCTCGTCCTCGGGGGCCAACAGGTCCTGGGGGGCCAGGCCGCCCAGGGTCTCCCTTCTCTCCAGGAGGCCCTGAGTCACCCTGTGGAGGAGGCAAGAACAGGGCTGCATAGAGCAGTCAGCCCTGAGGAAAGGTGACCCCAGAAACCTTGACATTACCCAGGGTCACAGGTACTCACCGGGGGTCCAGCTCTCCCAGTGAGACCAATGGGACCCTGCAGGGCATGGGGAGGGGTGACAGCACTTAGTTGGGGTTCTCAGGCACCACCTCATCTCCTTCTGACACACTCCCCATCCCCACATTTATTCACCCGGTTTCCAGGGTCTCCCTTGGGGCCGGGGTCTCCAGGAAGAGCCAAGCCACGTGGGCCCTGTAGGTGGAAGAATCAGAGGTCAGAGGTTGGGGGTGGGGTGGGGGGGAGCCTTCACTTTCACCTACTCTCCTCCCAAACGCTTTCCCTTCACTCACCGGCTCCCCTTTGACTCCAGCTGCTCCTCTGGGCCCAGCGGGCCCCACATCTCCCTGGAGGTGACAAAGACCATCAGCACCAGCCCCAGGCTCCGTGACCCCCACCATGCAGCACTCATGCCACAATCCTCATGACCTCCAGGGGTTTCCAGGCCAGCCCTGTGACCTTGACCTCACCCTGTAACAGCCTCCCCTGGCTTTCCCCAGACTTGCCTTCTCTCCTTTGACTCCAGCACCATCAGGTCCCTGAAAACAAACAGGACAGACAGCTTGCCCTGGGGCCGGGCCAGGCTGGGACATCACGGAGCTGCAGCCCTGACTGAGGACCGGGTTAGACAGGACTGCAAGTTACAGAGCTGTCTCTGCCCAGAGGTCCCAGAGTCACTGCTGGTGCAGCGCGGGGCTACACAGAGTTCACCACCTGTATAGCGGCCATGGGGTCACAGGCTCACGGCCAAGAGTCGGGAGGCATGTTACAGAATGAGAGTCTGAGCCCTGAGCCTGCCCAGGGTCCCAGGGTTATGGAGACACCGGCTTACAGGTCAGTCACTACTGCTCCAGGGGCGTCACTGTGCTCAGAGCCCCACCCTCCTGTCACTCACCAAGGCAGGGTCCCCAGGGCGTCCAGGCTCCCCCTGGGGAGAAAGATAGAGGCAGAGATGGGACAGCGACCCACCTAGGAACCTCTCTGCTACGAGGGGGGGGTGTTGGACACTGGTCCCATCCCATGACCCACCTTCTCTCCTCGGCGGCCCGTGGGTCCTGGTGGCCCCTGTGCGTGGAGAAAGCATGAGCAGGGGAAAGGAGGAACATGTGAAAGCCCCACTACTGGTCCCCCCACAGCACAAACTCACTTCAGGACCCTCCGCTCCAGGATGACCAGCAACTCCTGGCAGCCCCTGGGGACACAGAGGAGAAATGCTGATCCAGGGGGTGGGGACAGGGGGTGGCAAACAGGGACTAGAGGAGGGGGTAGACTGGAGATGGGTCAGGTAAGATCAGGATATAGGTCTGCAGGGGTCAAACTCGACAGGAGGGGACAAACCCCAGGGCAGTGGTAGTCAAAGTCAGTTCAGCAGGGTCGGAAAGCTAAAAGCAGGCCCCTGGGGTTGAGGGTTAGAACTTGCATCGGGGTGGATTAGGAGCATGGGAGGAGTGGTCAAGGGGCAGGGGCAGGGGGCAAGGGCGAGAAGGCAGAAGCAGGAGGGGCCCCAGAGCCCAGGTCAGTTGGCACCAGCATGGGGGTTCATGGGCTCACCTGGGGTCCCACTGGGCCAGGGGATCCACGTTGGCCCTGATGGAACAGAACGGGTCAGAGCGCAGTCTGGCCTCAGATCCCCCAGGGCCCTGAGTGCCCCCAGGCTGCACTTACCTTCTCTCCAGTCTCACCCACAGCCCCTGGCAGTCCTCGGTCACCCTGAGGTGGAGAGACAGGAGGGGGTCTTGATTGTCAAACTCTGACCATCTCACCTCTGAAACTACAACCTCTGACCTGGAGAGAAGAACCCTTATCTCCTAATCCTCCCACCTCCCCAAATCCTACAGGGGTCCCAGTGTGTCACCCCTCACACTAGACCTCTCCTAAAGTGGCACTTACTTTGGGGCCAACGTCTCCAGGAGGTCCCCGTAGACCCTAGAAGGGGTTCAGAGATTTAGGTTTGGGCACAGGATGGAGTAGAAGGTTGATGGCTGAGGGTCGGGGCTGGATCTGTACCCCACACTCACCCGCTCACCCGGGGTCCCAGGTTGTCCTGGGAAGCCTGGGGCTCCATTCTCACAGTCACCCTGAGGGAGAAATAGATGGGTAGAAGACCCTGACCCCCAGCACCTAGAGCCCCCTGCCCCAGAACTGGGTTCCCAGAGGTCAGGTATCCTACCTTTTCTCCTTTCTCCCCAGGGTGGCCAGGTGGGCCTTGGGGCCCGGGGTTTCCAGGAAGACCCTAAGAGGAAGTGAGTAAAAATGTGAGCTCCACACTAAGGCCCAGCACCCACCCAATGCTCCAGCAGAGCCCCCAACCCCTCTGTCCACACCACTGAGCAATGGCCCCCAGGGCCTTACCGGCAGCCCGGGATCCCCTGGAGCAGTGCCACCCTCGCCTGGTCCAGGGGGGCCCTGGGAGAGAACAGCAGGTCAGGGGACAGTCAAGGGGACTCAGACTCCAAGCCACCCCCTGCATACCTTGCCCCTCACTTACCCGCTCCCCACGATCACCTTTTTCGCCCTGGAAGACAGATCATGACCTCATGACCCTGGACCACACCTCCACTCTCCAAGATACCAGGAGGAATGAGGGTCATGGGGCCCAATAGGATTATGAAGGTCATGGAGTAACTGAGGAGTCATGGGGGGGTCAAGGGTTCACATGGGCTCGGAAGGACCAGTAGGATTCAAATGAAGTCACCAGGTCACTGGATCACATGAGTCATGAGACCATATGGGGGTCATGCTGTCACCTTCACAGCTGTTCCAGGAAGTCCTAGGGGACCACGGGGTCCTGGGTCCCCCATTGGGCCAGGAGATCCAGGAGGGCCCTGATGGAGGAGACAAAGTATAAAGAACAACCCCCTGGACCTACCCTTGCCCTGTCTCCTGCGGTTCCCACCGCACATCACCTGCCCCCACATACCCTAGAACTTACCGGAGGTCCAGGGTCTCCTTTCATCCCAGGAAGGCCTGGGCCGTCCCCGTCAGTGACACGTCCAGGCTCTCCCTGCAGGGACAGAGCAGCGGGCAGGATTCTGAGTATGGGAGCCTTGAGGTGGGAGAAGCCCTAGAGGTGCCCCAGCTATTCCTATGAGGCCTGAAGCCCTGTGGTGTCTGACCTGGGGCAACCCTGCTCCTCCCGGGACCTCCTGGCTCCCTCCCTTCCCTTTTCACCTACCGGCTCCCCCTTTGGGCCTCGAGGTCCTCGCTCTCCCTGAGGACAAAACAGAGCAAAGGGTGCTGCCTGATCTCAGGTGAGTTTCAGGGTGACCCCCAGGGCCAAGACCATCCCCCCCCCAGGTCCCCACTCTGCAGAAAAAACTCTGGGAAGATGCTAGGAGAGCAGAGAAGGGACAGCAAACTTACCGGTTCTCCACGAGGGCCGGCCCCCCCTGGGGAGCCCTGTAAATGAAGGCCAGAGTCAGGACAGTCAGACCACCCCTCCCACTCAAGCAGTGTCCCACCATGTGACCTACAAGGGCAAGGCTCACTCACCTTTGGGCCAGGCGTTCCAGGAGCCCCAGGAAGGCCAGGGCTGCCTGGTTCCCCATCTGCTCCAGGGAAGCCCTAAGGAAGGAAAGAGGTCAGGGCTAGAAGGGACCCCCCCTCAGTGCCCCTGGCTTGCTGAGGAGCCCAGGCTGTTCTTCACCCGGACTCCTCACCCTCCAGGCCCCCGAGTGTTGCTGGGGTGGAGCAGTGGAGCAGAGAAGCAGCCCCTCCGAGCTGGATGGAGCCTGACCCCAGGCACAGGGCAGTGAGGATCTTTCTGCCCCTGGGGCTTAGAACTTCCACCAGGCTCACCAGGGGATGTCAAAACTCCACCAGCCTCTCTACTTCAGACTCCTCCCCCAAATCTCTTTATAACTTTATAAAAGTGGGCTTTATAATATTCAGTTAGGTTTCTAGGGACACACTGTGGTTCTAACTCTGCTCTTTCCTTCTCTCTTCTAAAAACCCTCAGGAAATGTCGAGGAGAGTCTTACGGGAACCTCAGTGGTCTCCACACTCACCCTGTCACCCTTTGCAATGGAACTCCCGGGGGGCCCCTGGGGGCCAGGAACCCCGATCCTGCCCTGAGAGGAGAGAGCAGGTAAGCAGGTGAGCAGGCTGCATGCAGTCAGGGCACTGGGGACAGGTAAGGGAGGCACTCACCGGGAGGCCGGGGGGGCCGGGAGGCCCGTCTCGTCCTTTTAGGCCCTAGAAGAGGTGGTCAGTGAAACCTGTGCTGCTCCTGCCCCGCCCCCCGCCCCACTGACCCCCAACCATTCGCTACCTCCCACCAGGGCCACTCACCATCTCTCCGGGTTCCCCCTTCTGGCCCTGGGGAAAGACATGTTGGACAAGGGTCAGAGTGGCTAACAACAGGTGGGCCCTCAGCCACCCTCTCGACCCTGGACACTTACCTTTGGACAATGAACCGAGCAAGGCTGTGGCTGTGGCTGTGGCTATGGACACAGAGTCTCCTTAAGGCCAGGCAGTTCTACCAAGAGCCCCCAGACCCCCTCTTCTCCATGACTTAGTCCCCCAGAGGCCCCTTCCAAACCTGTGTGGCCGAAGCTGCCTGGCATAGGGCTGTGGCCAGGCTGCTGACTGCCCGGTCCAGGCTTGGACCGTCATCTACAGCGAAGAAGGTCTGGACAGGGTCCACGCCTGGCACCAAACGGCGCAGCTGTTCTGGGTCAGCTCCCGCCAGGCCCAAAATCATCACTGTGAGCCCTAAGGAGGGGTTCAGGAGCCGGCATGACAATCCTGCTGGGGCTAGCCCTATGCCAGGCCCCATTCCCAGCAGCCCTGCACCTCACCAGCAGCCTGGGCCTCGCGGATAGGGTTGAAGATGTCACCTCTCAAGGGCTCATCCACTAGCAGAACCATCACCCCTGGCACTTGCTCACGGCGTCCAGGAGCATCTGGTCCCAACAGGTATCTGTGGGCTGTGACTACGGCTGTGCCTGGGAGAAAGGACATGTCAGAACCCAGGGTCACTGAGCTCCCAATGGGGAAGCCCCAAGAACCCATGTCCACTGCAGTCCTTACCCAGGTTGTTCCCACTTGGGTCCACATAGGGGATGCTGCGGATCTTCTGCAGGATGATGCCAGGGTCATGGGAGCTGTTCAACGGGAACAGTGGGGAGGGCCGGTGACTGTAGGACAGGAGGCCAACCTGGGGTGGGGGGACACAGAGCCTGGAGAGGATGGCAAAGCAGGGATGGGGGACGCAGAGCCTGAGGGGCAGACTGAACCTGCACTATTAGGAGTCAGCAGTGATGGTAGGAGAGGAAACCAAGCAGCAGGTGAGGAGCTCTGGACCCTGGGAAGGGCTGGGAGGAACCCTGGACGTATGGTAGGTGGGGAAATGGTAGCTGGTGTGGAGCACAGGGTGGGGGACAGCCAGGACCCATAGGGGTCTGGCTGCCTCTGGAGCCAAACCTGGACCGCCTGTGGCCCAAGAGGCCCAAGTGCAGACACCAGACGTCCCAGGGCTCTCTTCACAGCCTCTGAACGATGCTCATTGTCCCGAGTGGTGTGCAGCAGGAACACCACATCCAGCAGGCCACGGGGACACACTGTAGGAAGGGAGCCAAGTTACTAAAGAGGTTGGCACATCTAGCTACCCCCTTAGGCCCCTCCCACTGTGCCCACCATACCTGGGCTCTGTGTGATGGAGGCTTTAGGACCCTGTACACCCTCCCGGACAGGTGTCAGGGAGAAGATGTAGGAGATGCCAGGCTCTAACCCTGTCACTTGCTGGGAGCTCGAGATCCCAGGAAGTGTCTGTGAGGCCCCAAGTGTCTCTGTAGAGGACAGCACTCAGTTCAACAGGAGGCCCTCCATGGAGCCCACTGCAAGACCACCCCAGCCCTGGCTGCCCCTTCACCTTGGCCAGGGCCTTCAAGTGGCCTCCAGGATAGGATGTAGCTGGATGCTCCAGGCACTGGGTTCCAGGCCAGAGTCACTGAGTCAACTGAAGTTTCTACCACACGCAGTTTAGTGCTTGGGACACGAGGTGACTCTAAAGGAAGAATCAAGGACCAGGGATCAGAATCTGTATCCTGAGGTTGCAGAGGGGAGAGATCTAAGGAGATCCTGGGGCAGGTTCATTTTAGTGAAGAAAGTGTCATGGGAAGTCATGCTGGGGTCACCCCAGTGTCAGAAGTGGTGGGAGGACTACAGGAAAAGTCACTCAAGGTCATGGGGTACAGAAAATCAGGATGGATCATCAGTGGGGGGAAGAGCATACTGGGCTCACCAGTGTATGCAGTCACTTCCGTGGGGGGCCCTTCTCCAGAAGGCCACAAGACACTCAGCCACACGCGGTATGGGGTCGCTGGCTCCAGCCCGTCCAGTTCATAGCTGCTGAGCTCATGCCCCAGGACCCGAGATTGTTCCTGGCCACCTGGGGCGTCCATGAGGGTGGGGGCAGGAAGCACGTGGGAGGATGTCACAGCCCAGTATTAATGGACCTGCCCACCTCACTGACCCTCAGCTACCTTACTGACAATGACCTCGCCAGTCTCATTGACTGACCCTGGTGACCAGGTCCACCTTCCTGATTGATCTTCCCCATTCTCGCTGGCCCTGCCCATTCTACAGACTCTATTGACCTCATTGATCTCACCCACCTGGTTGATCCCCGATGGTCACGGATGCCACAGACCCCCATTGACAGACCCTGCCCACGATCACGGACCTTGCCCATTTCGCCAAATCTGCCTGCCCACAGCCCCACCCCCGGTGGCCCCTAACTCCCTACCGGGGGCACTTCTCACCCTCGGGTCGCCAACGCAGACGGAAGCCATGTGCTCCGGGCACGGGCTGCCAGCGCAGGCTCAGCGAGTGCTCCCCTCTCTGCACGACGCGCAGGGTCTCCAGGGCTGGTGGAACCTCGGGCGCTGGAGAGAAAGCGCGGGAACCAGGGAGGTTCTGCCCCACGGGTCCCTGAGCCAGTCCCAAACCAACCACCCCCTCTGCCCATCCCAGGCTTCATCCCGCCCCCACAGGCTCACTGCCAATTTCTGGTCCCTATTACCATCCCGACCGTCCAGGCCACCCATCCAAGGTTCGCCCCAACCCAAGTTTGGCCTACGCGTTGTGACGACGATGGAGACAGGTGCGCCCTCACGGTCCCCGACCAGTGCAGTGACTCGCACAGAGTAGCTGACACCGCCTTCGAGGCCCCGTATTTCTGCTGAGTCCGTGTTTCCCGGGAGTATCTGCTGTCTCGTGGGGCCACCTGTCCAGGCGAGCACAGGCAACCGTCAGGGGTGGAGGTGGCTAACCAGAGGGGGCAATCGCAGCCAGAGGACAAGGGCAGGGTCAGGGAACCATACCTTCACTCCGGCCCCAGGTCAGTCTGTAGGCTGTGGCTCCAGGGACCCCCACCCAGGTGATCCTCAGGACATCACTGGAAGCATTGAGGATCTGCAGTTTTGACACACTACCCACGGGCTCAGGGTCTGGGGGCAAAGGAAGTAGAAGGGGTCTGAGACCACTGAAAGGCTGGCAGAAAACAAGGTGGCAGTGCAGGGTGGCCAATGCAGAGAGGTCCGAAGGTCAGTGAGGTTAGTGCGGACAGGTCAGTATAAATAACCCGTGAGAGGGAGGAGGTCAGTGCCTAGGGGTGGACAGTGTGGAGCAGCCAGGAGGTCACTGTGGGTGGGCATCTGTGTGGGGCAGGTGAATGTGGGGAGAGAAGTCACTGAGCAGTGGTGGAGTGGACAGGGGGAGCAGCCAGGAATACGCAGCAGGGTGGGGAAGCCAGTGAGATGTGATTGGCAGCTGGCCAGGGTCCACTCACCGGTTTTCACAACCACAGAAGTGGGAGTCCCATCTACACCAGCCACATGGGCCCATATGCGCACTGTGTACTCAGTATCTGGCTCCAGCCCATCCAGTTCAGCCACCGTGGCTTCCCCAGAAACCAGCTGGGATTTCTCTGGGCCTGGGAGTGAGGATGGAGGCAGCTCCAGGGCTAGCCAGGCTCTGGCCCCCATGCCTTTCCTGGATCCCCCAAAAACCCAGCCTCTATTCCACCCAGACCTGCCCCTCACAACCCTCCAGAACCTCTGGCTCCCTCCAAAACCCCTGATCCCCACCGAGGCCTGAGTGCCAGGAGACCCTGTATCCAGTGGCACCAGGAACCCTGTTCCAGGCAATGGTGACCGAAGAGCTGCTGACTTGAGTCACATGGATTTTCTTCACTGCGCCCAGTGGGTCTGAGGGGAGAGGCAATGGGGAGTCTGTTGGGGGAGGTATCGGGAGCTATCTCTTAGGGGAAGGCTACTGAAGCCTGATAGAAGGCCAGTGTCAGGGAAGGTGAGCGAATGGATCAGATGAGGGGTGAAGTGGGGCTTCTCACAGAGGGGACAGTGGGAATCTGACGTGGCAGGTGACGGAATCTGGGAGACAAGAGGGTCTGGAAGAGAAGGTAACAGGGCTGGGGATTAGGAGGAGGGGAGGGAGAATGAAGGGAAGCAGAGGCTCCGAGGGCGGAGGCAGTGGGAATCGGAAGGGGGAGACCGGAGAAACGAGGAGAAGCAAAGGTCTGAGAAGGGAGGCCTGGGGGTCTGACCAGTTCGAGCGACGATGACCGCAGGGGGGCCCTCCTCTCTCCCTCGCAGTGCGGACACAGCCACCTGGTAGGAGGTCCCAGGCTGCAACCCTGTGATATCTGTGACAGTAGATTCTGCGGACAATGTCTGGCTGGACTCCGGACCTAGGGTCAGAGAGACGTGTTGGCAGGGATCCTGCCTGCCCCCGTCTCCCACACCCTGATCGTCCCCCTCAGCAACCCTCCCACACACCCTACACTGACCACTGTCGATCCTCCAGCTAATCCGATATCCACTGGCTCCAGGAACAGGTCCCCAGGCCACTCTCACTCTAGTTAAATCTGACGCCAAGACCCGCAGCGCTGGGATGGCAAGTGCGGTTCCTGGCTCTGGGGGTTAAAAACAGAGGTCAGGGGTCAAGACTAGGGCCCAGTGAGTCAGGCAGCTGGCCCCCACAACCCTCCTGCAGTGCTCACCCCGGCGGACAGTGAGGATGCTGGCACTGCCCTCTCGGGTGCCCACTCGAGCAGACACCCGCACGGTGTAGGTCAGCCCTGCCCGGACGTCATCCAAGTCAAAGGCTGTCTGACTCCCAGGAAGCACCAGGGTCCGCTCAACCCCTAAAGGAGGGGGCAGGGGAAGCAGACAGGAGTCTGTGAGGCACAGGGGTGTGGGATGACGGTGGCCAGCGGTGGACGGAGATACCGTGAGGGATGGGCAATGAGATGGAGAGGGTGAGAGATAAGAGCATGTGAAACAAGGAGCCACTGATGGACAGTGACATGGGATAACAAGGGCAGTGACGAATGGGGATTTAGGACGACAGGGGCCAGCGGACAGGGACATGGGATGTGAGATGATAGAAGTCAGTGAAGTGAGCTGAATGGTCATCGATAGTGATGACAGTGATGTGAGCTGAGTGGTCATCAATAGTGATGACGGTGATGTGAGCTGAGTGGCCATCAATAGTGATGACAGGGATGTGAGCTGAGTGGCCATCAATAGTGACGTGGGATGATAGGGTCAGCACTGGAAGGGGTATGGGATGAGGGGTCAGCGTGGATAGTGGTCACAGCTAGAGTAATAGAAGGGCAGGGATCGAGCTCGCAGTCGTGGCGAAGGGTGAAGGCCACAGACAGGGATGTGGGGCAGGAAGTGGAGACAGATCTGGGTGGAAGAGCAGAGAGAGCCCCTGGACTCTGCCATCTTTGGAGGTGGATGGCAAGGAGACAGGGGGAGGCTGTGGAGACCCAGGAGTGGGAGATGGGGGGAGGGTGCAATCAGATCCAGAGGGCTAGAACTTTGGTATGTGTGTGTCGGGGGTGGGGGCGCTGGCTCTGTCCACCTCACCCTGGGTGCCGCGTACAGTGATGCGATACTCAGTGGCACCGGGAACGGGGCTCCAGGACACTCGCACCCGCTGCCCGGGCAGCTCGGTCGCCTGCAGGTCTGTCACCGGGCCCACAGGCTGCTCTGGCCCTGTTGGAGAGCACAGCATGAGAGGCAGCCTGGAGCCCCTGTACCTTTCCCTCTCACCTGGCTGGGCCCACTGAGCCTCACCAGTGGGGACCACAGTTGCAGGTGTGGCCACCTCTCGGCCCTCCAGCAGAGTGTAGAGTGTGAAGCGATACTCAGTGCCTGGCTGCAACCCATCCAACTGATAGCGGGTCACATCAGGGGGCAGCACCACCCTCTGTGGCACCTCGAAGCCTGCAAGGTGACAGGGTCAGGCCGGCTGAAGCCAAGCCCCACCCCTGCCTGCCCACCCTTCCCCGGCACTGACCACTCTCGCGCCGCCACTCCAGTCGGTAGCCACGGGCCTCGGGCACCACATTCCAGGAAAGGAGAATGGATGTGGGGCCCAGGATGGCAGGGCGCAGAGTCTGCTCAACAGAAGTGCCTGCCCAGGGTACATGGGATGTCAGCGGCCTCCCTGCACTGTCTGCCTGCCCACCCAGCCTGAAGAAAGCACCCAGCCGTCTCACCAGTGCGAGCAGTCAGGGCGGTGGCAGACCCCACGTTACGGCCAAGCAGGGCACTCACGGTCACCTCGTAGTCTGTGCCCGGCTCCAGGTCACGAAGCAACACTGACCCCTGTCCAGGGCCCAGGTCCTTCTGTTGCACGGCCCCACCTGTACGGGGCACACAGAGGGGTCAGCGGGTCTTGCAGACTCAGGACCCTACAATCCTGTGTAAGGTGCAGAGGCTTCAACCCACACCTCTCACTCACCACTGAGGACCCGCCATGTCACGCGGTAGCCAGTGGCACCTGGCACACTCCGCCAGGCCACCAGGAGGCTGTGGGCTGTGGTGTTCTGGATGGTCAGCTCCGGCCCCTCCAGGGCAGCTGGGGGAAGGTCCCACCAGGGGTTAGCGGGGTTAGAAGTGGGGAGGGTTACTGGGGTGGGTGGGTGGGGTCAGAGGTTAGCAGAACTGCTCACTGGTCCGAGCTGTCCCGCTCACAGCCTCCCCGATGCTGTTGGCGTAGAGGGCAACCACAGTGACTTGGTACTCGGTCAGTGGCTGGAGACCCTGCAGCCGCATGCTGGTCTCACCAGCTGGGACGCTCACCTGCCCAGGGTCAGAGGTCACTTCATTTTGCCCAGCCAAGTCCCCAGCCCTCCACCCGCCACTGTTGACATCTTTACCTCCCGCCGCTCACTCGGCAGTGGCTGTCCCAGCCCTGTCAGGGGAGTGTACTGGACCTTATAGCCTGTCACAGGGCCACTGGCCGCTGTCCACTGCACTCTCAAGGACTGGCTGCCTGGCTCAGACAGCACCAGGTCTCGTGGACCAGAGGTCGAGACATCGGCTGGGGAAGGAGGCATCAGGCAGCAGGATCAGGGGTCAGGACTTGTGGGGCGTTGGGGTCAAGGGTCAGGAGCACGGGGAGAGGGGTAGGGTCACCACCTCCAGGGAAGGATCAGAGGACAGCACCCCAGTGCTGGGGGTGGGGTTGGAGGCTCAGGCCAGGGCACACGAGGTGGGCAGAGACTCACGGGGCAGGGTCACAGGCACACCACCGGCGGTCGTGCACACTCTCCGGGAAACGAGGGGCAGCAGCGTCCTCAAGATGCTGAAGTCATTCACGAAGAAGAAGAAGTCGCTGGTCGGCTGTGAGGCAACTCGCTTCAGCTCCTCGGGGTCAGCATTCTTGATCCCTGAGGTGAGTCCAGTCAGGGCTCAGCTGCCCACACGCCCTCTGGCCGGTCCCTGCCCTCGCAACCCACCACCCCAGCTGGATGCTCACCCACAGCAAACAGCTTGACCCCCTGCCCCTTCAGCCTCTGGGCAGCCGCGTCCACCAGGTCCTGGGACTTCCCGTCCGTTATGAGGATGCAGACCTGCGCAGGTGAAGGGGTCAAGTCAGGGCTGCCTCAGACACTCAGGCTGGGGCCACCCTGGGAGGCACGGTAGGGAGAGAGATCACCTTGGGGACGCCAGGTCGGGCCAGCTGGGGCAGGAAGACATGGTCTGCCACATGGAGAATTGCAGCCCCTGTGCGTGTGTTGCCCCCCTTGTAGCTGAGCTCACGGATGGCACGGATCACGTCACCCCCGGAGCCAAGTGCATCCAGGCCAAACTCTGTCCTGTGGGGATTGGGGGGGGTGGGGGGGATGGCAGCAGGCTAGGGGCCAGGTCTTTTTCTGGCCCTGCTCTCTAGGAGACCTCTGGTGAGAAGGTTGTATCAGGTTCCCTTGAGAGTCCTCTTGGTCCTGTGATTCCTGCCCCCCACCTCTGAAGCCCCCAAGTTAACAAACTCTTCAGGTGCCCCGGTGTCCTGCCTGTGGCTGGCCCAGGGCAGGCCTGCAGCCCTCCGCGCTCCCAGCCTCAGGGCGCAGGATGTCTGGTTAATTAAGTAATTACAGGAGGAAGGGCCCAGTTGTAGGGAGGTGGATGGTGGCCAGATAGGCAGGCCCTCTCGTGACTGGAGCGGCTGAAGGCACGAGGGGGCTAGAACATGGGGAGTTCAGCAGGCATGGGGCATCTGGAGCCCCTGGGCCCCTCCTGGGCTCTCCATACACAGACCCTGGCTTTGGCAGGGCACCAATCTGGAGGTGTCTCGGGTGCCAGGGCTCTACCTGGGAGATCCCTGCTCTCTCCAGAGGAGGTCCTGGCCGCGGGGCTCTGGATTCTGCCAAGTCTGGCCGAGGGGCCTGGGGGACCTTCACTCCTGGTGGGCCCTGCGCCCCGCTCCCGGGCCGCCACTCACCGTGGGTCGTCGCTGTACTGCACGGCGGCGAAGCGCACGCCCTGCGCGCCCGCTGCTCCCGAGAAGGGCAGCACCAGGCCCTCGAGGAAGCCCCGCACTTCGCGGAAGTTGCTGCGGCCTATGGACGAGGAGCCGTCGAGCAGGAAGACGATGTCCGCGGCGTACAGGCGCGTGCAGGTCACTGCGGCGGAGCGGAGCCATCAGGCGGGTCCGCGGCCCCCGCCCCGCCCGCCCGCCCGCAGCCCCGAGCTCCGTGCGCTCAGGTCCCGGGCCCGCGGGGAGCCGCAGCGGCCCCGGGCCACCCCCGGGGGGGACGGGTGGGAGGGAGAGTCGCCCGCGTGGGGGTGGGGTGGGACTGAGGTTGGCCTCCGCAGGTCAGCGCGGAGGGACCCAGGGCAGGCGCCGGCGCGCATCTGGGGAGGCAGAGTTTGGGTCTGGAAAGGCGCGTGTGCGGCTTGGGAGGCGCGGCGCGGGCGCGGGTGCTGGAGGGCTTGGGGAGTCCAGAGGGACGGGAGGCTGCGCGGGGTCGGGGGGTCGGGGGGCGCGGGGGCGGCCCGGGATGAAGGCAGATGCGACCCCGGTGACGGCGCAGCGCCCCAGCCGCGTCGCTCCGCGTCGTCCCCACCTCTCTCCCGGGGCTGGGCCCGCACGCGGGGGGCCCCCGCCAGGATCCCGGCGCAGAGCGCGGCCACCAGGAGTCGCAGCCTCATCCTGGGCGGGGGACGGTCAGCCAGGACTCCCGCCTCCGTGCCTCGGCCCGCGCCGTGGGGTTCCGAGCCCGGCGCCCGGCCCCCAGCCCGGCCTCGCCTGCCGGTCGTGTCCCCGGCTTCCGCCGCCGGCCGCCGCGTCCCGCAGCCACGGCCGAGAAAAGTCCCTAATCCCGGGGGGCGGAGCGGCAGGCGGGGACCCAGGGGCCCGCCTCCACCCACCGTCCCAGAGGTCGCCGCCCCCACCACCCCTCCCCTGGACAGATGATCTGACTCCCCTTAAGAGTAAAGCCCCCCACCTCCTATGGCTTCTAGGAATCCCCCAGAAGGTTCTCTAGGGACAGATGCTGAGGGGTCCCCCTCCAACCCCATCTGGGGCCAGAGGTCTTGGCTGCTTTAGATCAAACAGAGTGACTGGTAAAGCGACTGCTGGAGGCTAGAATTCCCATAAGTTCCTGGGGACTGAAGAGGCAGCAGGTGGTGTGGGGGGGAGGCCGCAGCTGGAAATGACTCAGCCCCGCACCCTGTGGGGTGCCTAGACAAACCCTGGGGCCAGGAGTCCCGCCGGCCACTCGGGTGATTCAGCCATCCCTCTGTGCCTCGGGCCTGTCTCCTGTGCCGCACCCAGAGCCCCTTGACAAGCAGAGCAGCCCCCAGCAAATAAGGGCTCGGAGCCCAACCCAGGGAAAGCAAAGCACCACTGGGCTGCACCCAAGTAATGCCTTAGCCCCCTTTGGAGGGGGAAGCCAGGAGAGAATCTGTGTCATGCTTATGCATACGTGTCCATCCCAGTGCCCTGCATCCCCCACTATGTCCTTAACCAGTCCCAGACAGCTGCCCTCCAGCTGTGCCTGCGGGGAGGTGCAGAGGTTGGGACCACCCACCCACAGTGACAGCTCATTTTTCAGGAATTCCTCCCCTCTTGCCTATGCCCCCGTCTGTCCTGTCTCAGGCCAGATCCCCCTACCTACACCTCCTCATTCTGGCCTGACATAGTCCCCTCCAATCTACTCACCTTGAAGAGCCATTTCCTCCCATCATCCCACCAGGCCCAGAGGTCACCCTGGGCTTCTCTCCTCCCTCTCTTCACGGTCCACCTATAGCTTCCACCTTCATAACTACCCTTGCCCTCCCCACTCTGCTCCCCTTAACTAGCCTGACTTCTCACTTGTCTCCCTCAACTGGCTTCTGTGACTGTGGACATGCCCCCCCAACACCCCTCCACAGGTCAGGGCCACTATCCTGAGGAGGAGGTGACTCTTTGTATGTGCATTATCTGTTCATTAGAGGGGGGGACACCAAGGCAGAGAGATGCTCCCAAGAATGAAGGCCCACTGTTTTATTTTTTGTCAGTCCTGGATAATTCTGGGAGGCCCAGAAAGTACATCTACAGTCTCCACTGCCACCAAGCCCCTTCCAACGTGCCTGGCCCCATAGCCTCCCCTGGGGATCCACAGGCTGAAGAGAGAAGTGGGGACAGCACTTCTGTTAAACTCCTCCAGGGTCTGAGGCTTCGGGGGTAGCCAGAGCTGGGGGCAATGAAGTCCATCCATGCTGCCTGTTGTCCTATTATCCAGAAGGCAGAGGCTACCTTTTATCACTGACTCCTCCCCCTAATTATCCTGCCATGCAGTGCTGTGCCCATAGGGCCCAGAACCTTTTTCCAAGGTCGAGGTCTCAGCCAGATGCCAGGACCCTCCACCCCTTGAAGCTGTCCTACAGGTGAGAACCAGACATGTTCTTCCTACAGAAGCAGCTCCTGCTCTAAGACCTCCCCTTTTCTTGCCCAGCAAGGGTGGATGAGAGCAGGACAGAACTGGCACATACAGTATGGACACAAGTGTAGGTCGGACTTCAGGGGAGACTTGAGGCCCAGCTGAGAGGGTGTTCAGGCAAACCTCATCAGAACCATGAGGGGCCCCCAAAAGAAAGGCAGGCTGCCTGCAGTGAGGGGGGTCACTGAAAGGGTGCTGGGAGAGGCTGTTGGGGAGGTGGAAGCAAGGCTGGGGTTAAGTATGTGTCTGGAACTGGGAGCCTCAAGGGCAGGAGTGTGGTCCTCGAAGGCCCCTGGCTCCTCCCTCCCAGCAGGCACTCAGCCCAGGACACAGCCCCAGAGGCCAGTGCTCTCCATCAGGGCAGTGAGGTCCCAGAGCTCTGTCTTCCCTCCCACACTGCCCTGGACATTTCCTCCTCTGGCTTCAGTCACCACCTCTGCCAGATGGCACCAGATCTGCTTCCAACTGGGGCCTCTTTTCAGGATTCTAGCCCCACACATAACCACTGTCCTGGACACTCCAAATTTCTCCCAGAACCATGGCCAAAAGCTGGGCAGGTTATCCTCTAACCTACGCCACCCTGGGTCCCCCAACCCTGCTGGGGATGCTGTCCTGCTTGCGTCCCCCACAGTCCACAGTCTACTCCAGCTCTTCCTCCAGCCATGACCTCTTGCTCTGCCACAGTGCAGCTCACCAGGATGCCACAGAAATGCAGCCTGAGTTCCCATGCTGAATCTCAGGCTGACCGTCACCATTCTTCCTGATAACTTCAAATGTACCTCCCCACACGCCTCCAAAGTAGAAATCAAATTCCCTGACTTGGTGTGAAGACCCAGGAGCTCGAGCTCTCATGTGTCCAGCACACCTGCAGCCTTTGAAAGTCTGGCCTGCACTTAGAAATCAAGTTCCATCCCTCAGGGGTTTTAAGTTAGGGCAACAGACTTAGTACTTGCTGTCCCCCCAGCATGATGTGCTTGCTGCGTGTATAACCACCCAGGGGTAAGCCGGTCAGGTGCCTGCACGGTTCACAGCTTCTCTCCAGTGGTGATGAAAGTTGAAGGATCTGAGTCCCCCAGCCCTGAGTTCTAGAAGTGTTTGACAGTAATTTCCTAATTGACAACTTGTGGCAACGAACAGCAGGGAAAAGCATTGGGGCAGGACAGGAGTGATTCAAGGGTTGTTGTGGCTACTGTGAGGCTGGGATGCTGGGGCTTCTTAACATCCCTCTTCTCAACCCTTAACCCAGGACCCTGCTCACAATTTCCAACAATACCTTCCTCATAGGACAATCTGACCCCTCACTTCCACTTCCCCCCGGCTCCCAGGAAACCTGACTGCAGAAGGGATAGGGGTGCAGGAAGAGGACCCGATCGCCTGCACTAGGGCCCAGAGGTGTCAAGGGGACTAAACAGCTGAGAGCTTCACCAGGTCCTGGCTGCCTCAGGGAGACGGGGAGGGGATCCTTGGGCCAGCAGCTCAGGACTTGCCTGGGACAGACCTAGTTGAGGGAGGGGGTTCAGGTCCCACTGAGCTCAGGGCTATTCTTGGAGCCTGAGTCAGCGGCAAGCAAACCTAGGCGAAGGATTTTTTGCCCTGCCTGTCCAGGCAGCAGTTAGAAACCAAATGGGAACACAATGCCCCAGGCTAACCTCCTCCCAGAATCCAGAGTAAACATATAAAGGTGGCTTCCTCAGGGAGTCCTTGGCCCCTCTTGATCCATCTGGGGGACCAGGCACCAGAGGGTGACTGCAGAGGACCCACAGCAAGGGGCTTCCCACCTGAAACTCCTGAGTCCCCAGGGGGTGGGGGCTCTTGGGCACAAAGGCTGGGTGTGCAGTTCCCATGAACTCCCCCGCCTTACTCTTGGGACTGACTGGCCAGGAGCACCCCCCACGTGGCTAAGTGGGAACATCTGGCCTCATCTCCCTGCAGGAATCAAAGGCTTCCGGCCTCCCTCCTGCAGGCTCCGAACTTGCCCCTGGCTGAGGACACATCAGCCTGTGGGAAGGCAGAAGGTTCCAGGGGACACTGAACATGTGTGAGTGTGCGTGTGTAGTCCCTACACCCCGATCCACTGCCCAGTGGACTCCACGCCAAAGCCAGACAGGACAGCGCAGTTCCCAACACAGGACTTTATTAGTGGTACTCTGTAGCGCCAGCACAGGTCTGAAGAGCTGAGATGGCATGTTTGTGGTGGGGGGGACCATGAACCCTGGTCCCGCCCTCTTGCCTACACATGCTTCCTGCCTAGAAGCGCAGCCAGAACATGCCGCTACGGATCCGGTTGTAGTCGGGGAGCTGCTCAATGGGGCCTGTAAGGGATAGGGTGGGGCGTCAGGGTGGGGTATCTGGCTGGTACAGGGACACCTGGCCCTTTGCCGCACCCATTCAGAGCTGCCCAGAGCAGCACAAGACAGGCTTTGAGTGGAAAGAGGGAAAAGAACATTCCTCCAGGGGTGCTGAGCCTGTCCCTTCATGCTCTGGCCCTCCGGAGCCCCACCCCACACACGGAGGTGTCCGTTACCTGGTGGGTGTCGGGTACTGATGGAGGCACCTTGGCAGGGAGTCAGGGAGCTGCTGGGACAGGTTTCTGAGCAAGAACTCCCTGGCAGCCAGACTATGGGCAGAGCCTCTCAGGGGCCTCAACTGGCTGCTCCCAGTGTAGGCTGGGGGTGGGGGAGGCCAAAAGAATGGCCCAAAGACAAAGAGCAGGCCTTCCAGGTCACTTACCTATTCCAGCCACTGCTGGACACTGGTCATAGAAGTACTTGGAGCAGACTTCACGCACTACATGGGAATCCACCTCCTGCAGGGTGAAGAAGCCGGCACACTGACTGACAGGCATCTGGGGACCACCTCAGCCAGTCAGGATTACCCACCTCTCCAGCCAAGGAAGAGCTTCCACATGGACCACAGGGCTGCCCCCCAGCCCAAAAGGGAACAGGCAGCAGGGCTCATCCAGCCCCACAGCCAACATCTCTGCCTGCCCTCCCCTCCCCTCCCCTCCCCTCCCCTCCCAACATGCCAGCCCTGCGGTGACGCTGCCTGGGACACCAGGGGGCCTGCACTGTCAGGCCTCAGCTGCCTGGCCCCTAAAAGTCAGCCAGGTCAAACTGCAGAACCCAACCCAGGGCCTGTTACCGCAATCCGGCTTTCCCACTCGGCCAGGGGGATGCGGCGGCCATAGGTCAGGAGACTACGTCCAATGTCCTCACACACAGGAGTGGTGCCTGCAAGGGCAGGGAGGGAAGGCTTTCAGGTCCACCCAGTCCATTCTGGGCCATGGGGCACACACCCAAACTCCAGCTGACACCTAAACCTTGGTCTGACCCCAGATCACAACCCTCACTTCTACAACCACCTGTCACTGTAGTAACAGGCTGTTGCCTAGGCCCATCCACCCATCTCTGAAGCTCCAAGCCCCTGTGGCTGGGATAGTGGGGTACGATGTAACCTTCAAGGTTTCCCTTCCAATCTTGGTTAGGAATAGTGGCCACACTGGGGCTGTCACTGCCAGGATGCCCTCCACCCCTGCCCAAAAGGCTGAGGGACTCACCATCTAGATGAGACACGAGGGCATTTCGGAGGAGGTTTTTGCCCCGGCGCACGTCACTCTCCGTGGCACTGGTGCACAGGCGCATCCTAAGGCAGGGGAGAGATTCACTGTGAGACGGTGCTGCCTCTTAGCCTCCCACTCTCCTGTTCAAAGGCCCCCATCCCACCCAGCACTACCTGGCTGGCACTCACCACTGGCCTTGTAGGAAAAATATCATGTCATCGATGCTCATGCGGTCGCAGACAAAGTGTGCGCCCAGCAAACCCGTCTCTGCATAGCAGATGTTGAAGCTCTGGAAACTGTGGCATAGCTTGTTGGCTACGGCAACTGAAGCCAGTGGGCTGGATAGATTCTATTGGGAGCAAAGGTGGTCAGCACCCACCCTTTGGATGGGGACCGACACCCTGCACCCAACAGTACAAGTGCGCACAGAACCCTCTTCTCAGCAGGCAAGGTCCCTTGCCCAACCCTGGGACTCACCATGCCACCGCCATAAGTGCAGTCATAGTGGCCGATCATGGCACTCGCCACTTGGAGGGCCACGTTGTCTGGGTTGGCCCAGCCAGGCCCCTCTACTGCAATGGCCACATGGGCCAAAGGCAGGGCATCATCTCGGTGGCTTATCTGAAACAGTACAAGGCAACACTGAGAGGCAGCCAGGCTACCCAGGTGACCAGAAAAGGTGCCAGGTGTGGTGAAGTGTTTGTGTGTGAACACATGTGCATTTGAGGCAGCAGCCACAGGACCCCTGCCCATCTGCCAAGGCATCTCTGGAGTTGAGAAGATAACCATGTACACGAGGGTCCTCCCAGAGGCCCCGGCTGAGAGCATCACTCCTGTGCCCTAGGCAGCCTACCTGGCTGCCAGTGAAGCGGCACGGAGCGAGAGTGGGCACAGCGTCCTCTGTGTACGTCCCAGAGATGCTGCTGAAGTGCTTCTGCGCGAGGTCAACCAGCTGTCGGTGCTCCACCCCTGCCGAGACAGACAGTGGTGTGACAGGCCAGCCAGGTTACGAGGCACAGGGCAGGGGGAATGCACAAGACAAAAGACCCATCTTGTCTTGGTGGGAGACAGTGAAACGTGACAAGGACAGGGTGAGGGCAGAAGGCCCTCCGTGAACAGGCTCTGCCTCAGGGCAGGGCAGGCACCTCGGGATCAAATAGCACTGGTCACAGCCAAAGGCAGGGAGCAGCATGCTGTCCTGAAAACGGTTCCTATGTGGTGCATTCTCCCCTGCACCAAGGACAAAACTGGGGCTCCCTGGGCACAAGGCCGCCTGCCCTGCCTTGCCCCTCTAGCCCTTCTCCTCAAGCAGATCCTCGCTGCTGCCCATGAGGGGTGCAAGTGAGAAAGCACAGAGGCATTACTGCAGGGCTGTGACCAGCTCTGTGTTCCCCTGAGGGCTGGGAACACTTACCAGTAACATTGCAAACCCATGTCCTCAGGACCCTGCTGGGCCTTACCTCCTCGCCTCAGTAAGAGACCTCTGCTGCCCTAACACCTTGACTGCTGGGCGCTGGGCAGTCAGCAGCCTTCCCTAGATTACAGCTTCCAGGTGCCTCTGCCTTTTATTCTTTCCTTCCCTGAGCTCAGATTCAACAAAGTCTGATATGCTAGTAGCTCCAACTACTCTTGGTTCCCAGGTCCACTGACCCCAAAGCCACCAATCATGCTCTTCCTATCAGTCTCTTCATTTACCCAGTTGCCAAGACCATAAGCTGGGGAAGCATCCTGCTCCTGCTCCCACTCCCTCCCCCCAAGTCCAGGCCTCCATCCAGTTTCCATTCACACAACCATCTTGAGTCCATCTACTTCTTGCCCTTACTCCTGCCAACTCCTAGCAGGTACCTGAAACATCTCCTCCTTGATCTGCTGGCCTCTGTCTTGGCCCCCATGTAGCTGTAGGACAAGTCTTAAAACACGCATGACACTGACCTTCCCTCTGCACCAGTGCTCTGCTCCCACCCAACTCCCACCATTCTTTAGGCCTCTGTTCAAATGACACATGCTTCAAAAGCAGCCCCCTAACCTCCAACTTGGAGTCCCCATTAAACCCAATCACTCTGTGCCTTCCTTTCAAGGTTCTTCCCAGTCTGTCACCAGATACACATCCTCACATCCTAAGTCTGGTGTGCCCACTGGCAAGGCCGTGAAGAACAAGCCTGAAGGCTTGCATCTCCCACCAGCCTTCAGACTGGGTCTCCTAAGACCAGGTGGGGCTGAGAAAGGCCAGAGGCCTATGCTAAAGAGAGGAGCTGCATCCTGTGTGGCCAGTCCCAGTGGTGGCAGCAGGGTAAAATTCTACTCCACCCCAGGGACATGGGACAGAGGCCACTCCCCTCAAGGACAGGGTGGGAACAGGGTCCCCAGGAGTGAAAGATCTATAGTCAGAACCAGGAGACCTGTGCCCTGATAACTGAGGCCAGGCCTGCCCACCCATTGCCACAAGGTGTCAACGAGCCCATCACTCACCTCCAGCAGCAGCTAGCACCATGCGAGGGGCCTTGTAATGCTGGCTGAGGTACTCAGTCAGATCTGCACGAGATAGCTTCCTGCAAGACACAGCCAGTGGATCAAACCTCCCTCAAACCAGGGTGACAGAAAAGGAGAGACATGGCCTCTCTAGAGAACAAGCCTCAGCACGCTGCGCGATCTCCTCCCCATCTCTGTCGCCCACCCCTCCAGTGCCCAGAGGGCAGCTCTTGCCTGGCCCCAACTCACATCTGACCTCAGGACAGGCTCATGGGCCTCTGTGAGGAGGGTGTGAGCTGACACCGTGGGCTCTCGCAGGGCAGCATCAGAGCTCATCCCACCAGACGACAAGAAGCCACACAGATGGGATACCAAACCCTCCCTCCCTCAAGTTGGCAGGACAGGCGTGGAAATATCCTGAAATAAAGCCCCGGATTCAAACAAAGACCACACAGGAACTATAAAAGATTCACAGGGACCACATTACAACACAGAAAACACTACCAGTTGTGTGAATTAAGAAAATAAATAGCACAGGCAGGCAGCCAACTAAAATCAAACTCGTGTGGACGTGGCCTAGCCAGGCCAGAATGAGGTACCAAATTCCACCAGACCCAGCCAACTCTCACCTGACATTCTCGCTGGGTCCCTCCACAGACTGAGCTAGAGGTGTGCCCTGGAAAGCAGTGGCGTGCAGGTAATCAAAGACCACATCCCGTAGAGACGCGTCATTCTCTTGCAGCTCCCGCAGGATCACGTCCCGCTCCTTCTCAATCTGTGAGTCTTCCAGGCTGCAATTCTGCACAATGTCCGCCAGGAGCTCCACAGCTGGATGCAAGGATAGGTTTGGGTACCAGGTGAGCCACTGGAGAGCAGTAACAGCACAAAACCCCCAGGCCTGGCACCCTTGGTTGCCCAGCTGCAAGGCCATGCTCTAAGGGTAACTTCACTCTTCGGCCAGGCAAGGGGCTTGTGGGTACCAGTCCTTTGCACCCCTGGAGTGCTAGCTCCATCCCTGCCATCCCCCCAAGGTGTTACCTTTTGGCAGGTCCTTGGACAAAGCCTTGATGTAGTAAGCTGTGTGCTCCCGGGTGCTGTAGGCATTAAGATGGGCCCCCATGCTCTCCACCTCCTTCTCTAAGGCACTGCCAGGCCGGTTCTTTGTTCCCTGGAACCAGACATCAACAGCACCAATCAGGAACCACTTGAGAGCCCAGGACCCCCATCCTCACAGGCTAAAGTCTCAACAGAACCAGTGGTCTTCAGCGAAGAGTATGGGGATGCAGGGCCCAGAATCTGCGCTAAGCACTAAGCAGGCTCTGAGGTGACTGAGGCCACAGCATCACGGGGCTACAGAAGGCAGGCAGCCAGGGGCCAGGAAAGAAGAGCATGGCCAAGGCACGTGTTACCTGAAATCCAGAGCTCTCCTAACAGTCTGACCTTACCAACACTACCCCTCCTCCTGAGAGTCATGCTCAGGTAAGCTCACACCTGTAGTCAGGTAATGCTAACACTACCTACTCTCCCCCCACACCATTCATATGACTGTGTGCAGTGGCTAAAGCGCAGTGGCCTCTGTCGTGCGTGTGTACGATCTATGCGGCCCTGGCCTGGTAGCTCAGTTGGTTAGAGCTTTGTCTGATACACCAAGGTTGCAGGTTCGATCCCCGGTCAGGGCACATACAGGAATCAACCAATGGTTTTGGCCTAGTGGCTTAGCTGGTTGGAGTGTCCTCCAGTACACCAAAAGGTTGTGGGTTCAAAGCCCGGTCAGGGCACACATGGGAGGCAACTGATTGTCATTTGTCTCTCACATGCATGTTTCTCTCTCTCTGAAGTCAATAAAAACATGTCCTCAGGTAAAGATTAAAAAACAAATGAATCAAGCCCAGCCAGTGTGGCTCAGCGGTTGAGCATCAACCCTTGAACCAGAACTGGGTTGGATTCTCGGTCAGGGTACATGCCTGGGTTGCAGGCTCGATCCCCAGTAAGAGGCATGCAGGAGGCAGCCGATCAATGATTCTCTCTCATCACTGATGTTTCTATCTCTCTCTCCCTCTTCCTTCCTCTCTGAAATCAGTAATAATAATAAAAACATATTTTTTTAAAAAATTAACCAATGAATGCCTAAAAAAGGAGAATGACAAATCGATCTATCTCTCTCAAATCAAGAAAAAAAAAATTTTTTTTAAAAAGAAAAAAGATCTACACACACATCCGTGATGCTGTAGCTGGCTAGGCTGCCCATTCCTGCTACTCACCCCTGCCTGTCCCATATCTCCTTCTTCATATTTGCGTTCATTTGAAAAACTTAAGTCTCTACTCTGTGCCAGCATGGGCTGGCTGAGGAGCTACAGTGGTGACTGTCCCCTCCCTCAAGAAAGCTCAGCAGTCACTTCTATGAACAAGAGATGCCCAGGGAGTCCATCAGAGCAGAGCACTGCATGTTCCATAATTCCACTTCAGTATATGCACACAACACAAGCCTGGCTTCTCTGTTGAAGAGGGGGGCTTCTGGGGCTCCCTAGGGTTCTCTGACTCTGGGGGCCTTTTGCAGGGGTTCACCATAGGCACTCACTCTGGAGAGGCTAAGCCTATGTAGCTCTTTCCAGAAAGGCCAGCCAGAGATTGCCCCCCAGCTGAAGCCCCTAATTGAAGAGGCTGACTTTTCTGACCTGCACCCTCAGGAGGGACAACATGAATCCCTAAGCCCCAGGGAGAGGCAGGAGCCCAGGGGAGAGGCAGGAGCCCAGGGGAGAGGCAGGAATTTAGGAGCCTCACCTTGAACGCCAGATGCTCCACGAAGTAGCCTGCCCCATTGTTCTTCTCGTTCTCGTACCGGCTGCCAACGTCAATCCACACCCCAACCTGGACAAGAACAAACCAACCACTCCAGCCCCCACTTACACCCCACCCTGGGTGACTAGCAAAAGCCCAGGACCCCTACCCACACAGGCTAAAGGTGAGGCTCACAGTCCCAGGGTGGGGAACAGCTGTCTCCAAGCAGGACCACTGTGCCTGGAGGTGCAGAGAGCACCAAGAGCTGAACCACCAGTCGCTCTGCATCATTCTCCTTCCTAGGGTACTTCCTGACTAGTTATCAAGGAATCCCACAGAAGTTTCTAACTGGGTATGTTCACCTGGTGTCTTCGCTACATGAAATTCTTAAATTCAGTCTTGATTTTCAGTTGTTTCTTCTAGGCAAGCAACACATCATTTGCAAACAACTTATTTTGTCCTTTCTAAAAATTATACTCTGCCTTGTTCTGGTGATTCTACCCTTCCACCACTAAGGAGAGAGAGGCCACTGGTTTAGACACTGAACGTTCTATATTAAAGAAAGAGTTTTCATTCACACTTAAAATTTTTAAATCAGACTTTGAAACCCAATGAGAGAACCTTATAATTTTCTTAGTAGCTTCCTGGTATACAGTGAAACAACACCAGGCATATAGTCACATAGATTTAGTCTTTTAATTTACTGTATGTTCAAAGTTGATTTGAATTTTCACATCTACTTTCCTAAGAGATGTTGATGTACAACCATATACCATAAATTCTTACATGAACATTTCACACTTAACATCTTGGAAAGAAAGATGCATTTTACAATCCCTGGTATCCTTTGATTATAACCCACAGCATCCTTTCTCTGGTGCTCCTCACAATCTAGAGCATCTTCACGTCCATGAAATACAGCATTTACCAAGCTTTCTCATCAGGCTTTGGGTTGGCCTATACAGGCGCCATGTAATAAGGAAGATGCCCCTCACCCTTTGTTATGTTTTGTACCAACATCACACAGGGCATTTGTTCCGGAAAAACTGAGAGACTTTGCCAATAAAAGCTGGAGTTTGGGGTGGGGAGAAAGAGGAAGGATTAGTTCTTGAGAATCTTCTCACCTATTCCTATGTCAGGTCAAGATTTCTATCCTTGAGTCAAATTTGAGGATTTGCATTTTTTTGGGAAATCACCCATTTCACTAGCATCTCCAAATGCATTTCCTCCGCAATGCATTCCTGGTCTAGCTAGGAGATCATGACTTTGGGCTGTGGGGATGTCAGTCACACCTAATGTCTCTGAATCCCATTTTCCTCATTGTAAAATTGAGGCAGAATCGCTTCTCTCCAATGGGCTGCTTAGGGAAAAGCTGGAAAAAGCCTGGCCTCCAGGTTGGCCGGCATAATACGCGAAATGAACGGTGACTAGTGAGGACGCACCCTCCCCAGAAGTCAAGGTGGGGCTGGAGTCGGGACTGGTGCAGGAGGGTCAATCCAGCGGTGACCCAAACCCCAGCGGCCTGGAGCCCAAGGTGACACGCCCCGACCTCGTAAGACTCCCCAGCGACAGGAAGGCGCCCGCTCGCCAGCGGCCCCCACTCACCGTGCAGGTGGGCTGGGAGGACTGCTCCGAGGCCACCCGCAGCCCGTTGTCCAGCTGGCTAACCTGCGTCTCTGGCAAGCTCTGGAGGGCCTGGGCGAAGGTGGCGGTGCCCCGCAAGGCAGGCGACTTCAGCAGGGCCGGCTGCTGTAACCGGGCGACAGGGACTGAGGACTGCTCTGGGGTATCGCTCCTCAGCTCACAGGCCCGCAGGGGAAGCCCCGGCCCGCCCCCAGGCCGGCCGCGAGACTGCCATCCCCGCCCCGGCCCGTGACCTTCCCACGGCCCTGACCCCGCGACCTCCCCAACCTCGACCCGCCGCCGCTAGCAGCCCGATCCCGGCCCGCGTCCCGAAGCCCCGCGTCCCATAACCCTGCGCTCCCGCGGCCATCTCACCGCGCGGCGGGGGCGCAGCCACACTCGCGCCCCAGCGCCGGCCACCCGGCAAACCGCGGAAGCCGCCATCTTCTAGTCCAGTCGGCCCGGGACCGCGCCACGCATGCGTAGAGCGGACGCGCCGGCGCCCGAGGCGCAGGCGCAGTATCGCAGCCTTGGAGCTCGGCCGCCCCCTGGCGGAAGCCGGAGATATTCACTCGCGGCGGTTCGCCGGCGCCGTCCGCGGGTCCGCAGGCACCTGCCCGCGTCAGTTCGCCCGTCTGTCCGTCCGCGCGGGGCGGCGGCAGTCCAGTCCCTCTCCCCCTTTCACCCGTGGGAGGCAGAGCGCGGGTGTCTCTCACGACCCGCGGGCGCCCCTAACCCACTGCGTGCTCGGAGCGGGCTAAAGCACCAGCGTGGACTCCTGGGACTAAGAGGCAGTTGCTCAAAGTCAAGGTTTGCTTTCTCTTTGAAAGAATGAAGTGAGAATGAAAAATGCGGTTGATGTGGAAGGAAGCTGACCATGTATTGCTAAGAACAAAGGGGCAGTTGAGACGGATTTGTGAAAAGGGGTCCTGGTTCGGAAAGCGGAGCAGCTCGAGCCACCCAAGCAGCGCCCTCTGGCGGCCTCGGGCCCTGACGCGCCCTCGCGGGCAGCAGCATTTGTCTTCTTCTACTTTATTTTTCAATTACAGTTGACATTCAATATTATTTTATATTAGTTTCAGGTGTAACTGGCAGCATTTTTTATTTTTAAATCTTCACCCAAGGATATGTTTTTCATTGATTTTAGAGAGAGGAAGGGAGAGAGGCAGAGAGGGGGAGGGAGGGAGGAAAGGGGAAGGGAAGGGAAGGGAAGGGAAGGGAAGGGAAGGGAAGGGAAGGGAAGGGAAGGGAAGGGAAGGGAAGGGAAGGGAAGGGAAGGGGGAAGGGAAGGGAAGGGTAAAGGGAAGGGAAGGGAAGGGTAAAGGGAAGGGAAGGGAAGGGTAAAGGGAAGGGAAGGGAAGGGTAAAGGGAAGGGAAGGTAAAGGTAAAGGGAAGGGAAGGTAAAGGTAAAGGGAAGGGAAGGTAAAGGTAAAGGGAAGGGAAGGTAAAGGGAAGGGAAGGGAAGGGAAGGGAAGGTAAGGGTAAAGGGAAGGTAAGGGAAGGTAAGGGGAAAGGTAAGGGGAAAGGTAAGGGGAAAGGGAAGGGGAAAGGGAAGGGGAAAGGTAAGGGGAAAGGGAAGGGGAAAGAGAAAGAAAGGGGAAAGGAAAGGGGAAAGGGAAGGAAAGGAGGCATCAATCGGTTGCCTCCCGCATGTGTCCCTGCAGCCTGGGTATGTGCCCTGATGGTGAATCGAACCCGGGACCTTTCGGCCTCCCAGATGATGCTCCAAGTAGCTGAGCCACACTGGCCAGGGCGGCTGGCAGCGTCTTGGAGTCCAGGTTCCTGCCAGCAGTTGGGTGAAGGTGTGGGAGGGGAAGAGCTCTCCTTTCCCTCTGGTGCTTGGGCTGGTGGAATAGTCGAATCCACAGGAGGCAGGTTAACCAGAGAAAACCAAGTCCCACTCCCGCTGCCGAGGAACGCCAGAAACACGGCAGAGTCAGAGACCCCTCGCGCCCAAGAGGTTCAGAGACAGAAAGGGACAATGTTCTGAGCTAATACACCCGAGGCACATCTTGGGGTGGTTCATTTGAACCCCACAAAGGCAATTCTTTTTCTGTGATGCTCCTTGACATTCTTCCAGGCTTTGCTCGCTGCTCAATTCCAAAGCTATTTCCATGTTTAAAACTTGTTGTAGCAGCACTTCACTCTTGATACTAACATCCGTGTGTTTTCTATTGCTGCCACAACAAATTGTCACAGATTTAATGGCTTAGAAGCACACAGATTTTTTTTATCTCACAGTTCAATAGGCCCAAAGTCCAACATGGATCTCACTGGGCTAAAATCAAGGCATCAGCAGGGCTGTCTTCCTCTCTGGAAGCTCTAGAGAAGAGCCTTTGGTCATTCAGGTTGTTGACAGAATTCAGATTCCACTGATTGTAGGACTGAGGTTCCAGTTTTCTTTTTCTTTTTTTAAAAATATATATTTATTGATTTCAGAGAGAGAAAGGGAGAGGGAGAAAGAGAGATAGAAACATCAATGATGATAAGTCATTGATCGGCTGCCTCCTACACCCCCCACTGGGGATCGAGTTGCAACCCAGGCATGTGCCCTGACCTGGAATTGAAGCTCGATCTCCTGGATCATAGGTCAACGCTCAACTGATGAGCCACGCCTGCTGGGCCCACCTGTAAAGTACTTTTTGCCAAATACTGTAACGTACTCTCCGACTCCACTGATATATTGAGGGGCCATTATTCTGCCTGCCAACCCCTCCCTAGGAGATATCAACTCCTGCCCCTCCCCAGGCTGCTCCCTCCTGCTCTCCAGAGCTTATTCTTTCTCCTGAAGTCCTGACCACCTTATAGTTCCTGGAACAGGTCAGGTTCCCTTCCCCCACCAAGCCCTTGTATGTGCTTATCCTTCTGACTAGAACACTCTCCCTTTCCTCTCGTCAGGCCATTCATCCTTCAGGTCCCAGCAATCAGCCCACCCCTGCCCCACCCCCACTGGGCCAGCACACCTCTGCAGAGTAATTGCCTTATTGAGTCTGTTTCACCACCATCACCACCCTCCCCATTTGTGAGTGGGCGAGGGGGGAGCCAATAGTGCTCTGCACATCAGCAGATCCTGGTATCCACAATAGGGCGAGCAAACAGTAGGTGTTCATTAAACCTTGTAGAATATAGAGGTGGGCCTAAGAAAAGGCTGATGAAGCTCAACCTTCAATGCCCTTTACTTACTCCCTGGCCTTGTGAGGAGCCCCCAGTAGTGTGTCCAAGAATTTTTGGAAAACTTACAAAATTAAAATAGTCCAACTGCATCCATTTAGGAACTCTGTCTTTGCCACTCGGACTGCCCTCCATCCCACTTCCCCTTATGTAGGTCACACAGGAGAGGCTGTGATGTTTTTTGGGATTCTGGGAAACACTCTAAGAGGGAGATCAGGATGTTTTGGGGGGAGTCCTTATTTTATTTTTAAATCCTCACCCAAGGATATTTTTTCCATTGCTTTTTCAGAGAGTGGAGGGGGTGGGGGAGAGAAACATCGATGTGAGAGAGACACATTGATTGGTTGCCTCCCACACTCGCCCCTACCGGGCCCAGAGATCGAGCCTGCAACAGAGGTATGTGCCCTTGGCTGGAATTGAACCTGGGACCCTTCAGTCTCCGGGCCAATGCTCTAACCACTGAGCCAAACCAGCTAGGGCAAGGGGGGAACCCTTTAAGTTGGGCATTGAGGGAGGGAGAAAACCAGCTGTGATGAGGCCCTTCGCAGCTGAGGCGGACCCATTGGCTGCTTCCTTCTTAGAGGCTGGCAGCAGCAGGCCTTCCTTGAAGGGGGACATGGGCAGCACATCTACCATAGGACACTTGGTTTGGGTTTAGAGGGACATATTTATGTGGTTTGCTCCACTCCTGTGTATCATTAGCTCATGATTAGCTGTGTATCATTAGTTCCTGTCCTGTAGGAATGGCCTCTAGGGACCTCCTGCTGGTCAGGACAGAAGTGCAAGGTCCTATGGATGTAGAACCTGCCCCCAGTGCCCAGGGCTAGAAAAACTGTGGGCTATGGAGGGAAAACAAGGTTTGAAATGTGTGGAGCCAGAAGCTCCTCTGTGGAAAATTCTTCCAAATCATACAGCATCTATTATGAAAGAAAGTTGCTGCAAGTTTCGCAAATTTGAAAACAACCCAGGCCATTTATGTGACACTGTCAATAACAAGTTAGGAGAGAAATAAGCTTTCTAAGCTATCAATAATTAAAACACAAATCTCAATCAACCATGTTAGAAGGAAGACTGAATTATCTTTCTATTCTCTGTATGGAAAATATTTTCCCCCCAAATCACAAAATCCTTATTCTATGTAGAAGCCACCAGAGGGAGCAGACAGAAAATGTAGGGAAAAAGTATCACAGAAATGTGTCGGGGAGACACTGCAAAATGTTGTTGTGGATTTTGCATTGTAGTATTTGCCAATATTTTAACATTTGTAATTTGTCATGTTTTCCTTTCTCACTATTTTAATTTACTTGTTTCTAGTTTTGAATTCATGTTATATATTTTTTCTAAAACAGAGATCCTAAAAATGCACAAGTTCAGTACCCACTGAACCTGGGTTGCCTAGGGCAGAAGGGAGGGATGAAGGGGGTGAGGGTCCCTTTGGGGAGGTTCAGCCCTTACTCCACTTACAGGGGCCTTGAAGCAAGGACCACACAGGCCCCAGAGCACATGCCGAGACACCAAAGGTGGAGGCAGCCAGGGCTCACTCTCCACCTCCCACCCCCAACTCAGGCCCTGAAGCTCATCCAGGAGCCCTGGCTCGTCACCTCTGGGTGTCCCTCCCTGGACCACCCAAGTCTGACCTCATGATGGTCACATCTCGTACCCCACTGGGGGGCCCCCTGAGGAGCTCCAGAATAGCAGTTGCATTTCTGGGTGAAGTCCTTAGGAAGGAGGAGTCAGTTGGAAGTGGGCAATGGAGCAGTGTGAGCCGCCTGGGCCCCGCCTGCCCACCCATCCTGGGCACTGAGGCCTCAACAGCTCTGCTGGTTCTATGAGTAGAAAGGGGGTACAGGGTCCAAGCCGGCCTGGGAGAACAGACACACAGTCCCAAGCCTGACCCAGAGCCTCAGGCCATCCCCACCCCAGTTGGCCACCAGGCAAAGAGAAGGCATATGCTGGGTCACCCACTCTGGGCGGGAGTCCCCTTTATTTGCCTTGGCTTCTGACAGGCTAGATGCTGCAGATGGCCCTGGATTTGGGCCAGGAGGGCATCCAGCATGTGCAGGACGGTGAGCAGTATGGCGTGGTCTGAGATTGGGGTCCGCCGTTTATAGGGTCCCGAGGTGTGAGTGGTCACCTGCGGAGGCTGAGGATAGGACCAAGAGGCAGGAGTGAGAGCGGAGGGGCGGACGGAAGTGTGATGAGGGGCAGCAGTGAGCTGGGGGAAGGGCCTGGGAAGTGGGGAAGCTGGAGTGGTCGTGGGGCCGCTAGGGCGGGGTGAGGAATAGGCATTAGAGGGAGACAGGAGGCAGGGTACCGGCCATGGGGTAGGGTCAGGGGCCACTGGGGGTGGACGTAGGGATGTAGGGAGTGCCGGCTGTGAGTGGGGGGGGCAGCAGGAGCCCACAGATGTGGGTAGGATGGGTGGGCTGTGGGGTGGGGTGGGGTGGTTGGAGGGTATGAGCTCACTGGTGTAGGTGGAGGAAGGAGCTGTGGGGACAGAGCGGCCTGTGCTCACCTCACTCTTGATGGCCTGTGAGCCCCACCGCTGCAGCATCATGCGGCCCATCATCAGCATCATGGCACTGGTGAGCATGACCCCCGCCACAGGGTAGATGGGGTTCGTCCCCCCCATCCAGTGGCCGGAACAGCCCAGGCTGACCCCGCAACTCTCCAGGCTGTCTGGCTGGCACCCCCAGGGCTGCAAGTCCAGCCCCACCTGGTACCACAGGGGCCGAGACCAGGCATGGGCGGGAGCTGACATCTCCAGCAGGAGCAGCAAGAGCAGGAAGGGTGGTGCCCACAGCATGGCTACAGCAAATGCCAGCGGAACCTGGGCGCCTGGCAACAGGCAAGCACCCCTCCCCCAGCGGCAGGCCTGGTAGAGAGGCAGCGGGTTCCGGGGGGCTGGGGGTGGGTGCAGTTCCAGGCCCAAGAAGATGGAGTGGCACGCTTGGGGCCCACTTTCGAGTGAGCGCTCAAAAAACACGGGCCCCTCCCTCTCAGAGGAAAGCCTGAGGCTCTCCCTGGCCTGTGAGGCCTGGCTGCTTTGGCCTCCCCTCCTGCCCCGCCCCCCCCCAAACACGCCTGCAGTTCCCAGGAACACGCCTGCAGTTCCCAGGAACACTGTCCTTTCCTCCTAGAAGGGCACTCCTCACAGCTGGAGTCTCAGTCCAAGTGTAACCTGCTCCCTGATCTTTCCCTCCCATGACCTGGGCAGCACAGTTCCTTCTCCCCCGAGTGACCCTGTTTCTTTTCTTCGCATTTCTAAGCAGCTGCAACTTCTTGTTTGAAGTCTGCCTTCACAGCGCCCATAAGCTTCACTCAGCCAATATTTACCGAGCGCTGCCACGCGCCAGGCACTGTTCCTGGTGCCAGGACGCAGGGTGACGGGGGAGACAAAAAACCCTGACTTCCTGGGCTGCGGTTCTGGGAGTGGCGCTGACATATGCAAAGCTGGAACAGAGCTGGTCAAGGTGACTCTGTGACTGGGCCAGTGGGTGACCTCTGTCCACTGCCCCACACCATTGCAAGCATCCTGTGGCATTTCCTCATGAACACTCACTGAGTAACCCAGGAGGCGGCTACTACTACCATTTCTGCTCTACTGATGAGGACACACCGAGGCCCAGGAAGATTCTAGGGCCTCCCACCTCCCCAGTCACTCAGAGTACCAGCTGGCAGAAAGGCTGCTGCTGCCTGCTGGGCCACGTGCCCAAATGTTGGCTTTTTATGGCAAAGATCAGCACACGCTTCTTGGCTGAGTGACCTGCAAAGCCCAGGTGACCTAATAATACAAAGAGGCATTTTCCCAAGTAAATCAGTCCGGTGCGTTCTTACATCTAAATGCTGACCAGCAGCACCTGTGCACACCTGCGCTCCCTCAGGTGGTTGCTCCGGTGTTCACGATGCACCTTCCAGGGGCTGCCCAGTGGCACCTGCCCTGCCCTGCCCCCTATCAGGTGTCCCTGAGAACAGATCATTCCTGAGAAGCAGCTCTGATTCCCACTACTTTACAACGGAGACCTAGGCTCCCAGGGCCGAGCGTGGCTGGGAAGAAACTTGAACCTGGGTGCCCCCACCTGGGTGCTCCTACCCAGGCCTGGCCCCCCCAGCTCTCCTGCCTGCTGTATCCCCTCCCTGCCTGACCCTGCCTTCCCCAAGCTTTGCCTCCAACTTTACCTCCAGTTCCCACTTTGGGGAATAAGGGTTAGAAGCCAGGGCTATGGACCCCTGACCCTACCAAGCCACAGCAGAGCCTGGTGTAGGGAAAAGAGTCTTTATTCCTGAAGTTGCAAACACACATGCCCCACCACCCCTGGCCTGGCCAGTGCCTGAGCCCAGGCCTAGAGCACTGTGTTGGAGTCCCAGGACCTCCATCCCTGAGTTGTCTGTGTGTGTGTGTATGGAGGGGACTCCCGGGTGACATCTGGAGGCAGTGCAGGAGTGGGGGGTTCTCACAGGTGCTCCGTCACACTCAGAGGTAGGCAGTCTCAGGCAGGGCGGCAGCATGATCAGAGTTTGGTAACCTGCGTGGGCAGACGAGGAGAGGTTCCCATCAGTTACAAAGGGCACTTACCCACCCTCTACCCCAGGAGCCGCTTCATCTCAAGACAGGAAGGAAAGGCAGTGGGTCCACTGGGGTCAGAGGCATCCAGAAAGGGTGGGGATTTCTTGGAACTGGGATCAGGGTGGGGACAAGCAGTCAATAAACAAGAAGAGCTCAGCGGACCAGGGGTCATCTCACCCAAACAGGGTTGACTTGGTTGGACCTTGGGTGTTGGAGGGCAAAGATGACAGCATCGTGGACAGAGGCAAAGAGATGCTGCTTAGTGATGGAAGCATCAAAGAAGTGCCCGGCCTCCATCTGGGTGACCACGGGAGCTGTGGGCAAGGAGTGGGTCTCTCCTGACTCAAAGAATCACCAGGAACCCTGGCCCCAGTCGTCGGCAGAATGCTCTGACCCATGTCATCCCAACTTCCACCCCTGAGGCTACAGCTAAACCCACAGTCACTTTGACCCTTGATCCCTGCCTCCCAGGAGACATCTGACCTGATAGACTTTTTCCTGACAGACTCCTTGGCCAGAAGAGCCCCACCCTCTTCCCCCAAACCACTCTCACAGTCCCCACCCCACTTACTGTGGCAGGCAGCCAGGTACACCTCCACCTCGATCTCCCGAAAGTCCCGGAAAATCTGCAGCAGGAAAAGGGGCCAGATTCAGAGGGAGGCCCAGGGGCTTTGTGGGGAGACTCAGGCAGGCTGGGGCAGGAGGTTTAAAGGGGAAGTTCAGTGGATTTGGGGGTCAGAAGGCTCAGAGGGCTCTTAGAGCTGGTTAAGGGTCAGGTAGAGGCTGGAGGCTTGCCCTCCCCCAGTTCCTTTCTAAGGGTGCCTCCCTTACATTCTTCAGGCTCTTGAGGCACACAGTGTCCACGAAGGAGAGGGTGCCCAGGTCCAGGACAAGGCTGTGGAAGTCGGGCTGGGGCAGGCCCAGGGCCTTCAGTGTGCACGCCGAGGCCTTGGCATCTTCTTGACCACTGGCTTCTGTGTCCTCTGGTTCTTTCTCCGTGCTTATTACCTTCTGGGGACAAGGCACACTGCAGGGGCTGCCCAAGGTTGGAGGGTGAAAGCAGGGGATGCACAGACACACAGGGACACACGGGCAGATGTGGCATGAGCGTGTATATACCCACATATATGAGGCATGCAGGGGACACATGAGGACATGGATATGGGGAGCCTCCTGTATGCTGACAGGAAGGACATTTGGAGAAACACAGGAGAGGACACCCAGACTCAGAGAGCACACACAGATGTGCATTTACTGCTCTGTTACCCCTGGGCCCAGGCTTAACTGGGACACTTAAGAAGGGAGGGTGCTGGGAGACCATGCCCCATCCTGTCAGCCAGGGTGGAGTGGGCAAGGGGCCGAGGGACAGGCCAGAAAACACCCACGCACACCCGTGCGCATGCAGACACCTCAGCACCCTGCCTGGGTCTCTAATGGAGCTTGGCGTCCCCTTTGATCTTGCATTTCCCCCCACATCCCCAACCCCTTCCCTTCTACCCATGAGCACAGATTGTGGGGTCTTGTGGACTCTAACAATTCATGGTCTTCATCGAGGCCTCGGATCACGGACAGGGATCCACAAGCAGAATTCCGCGGCGTATCACCAGCGATCCCTCCACAGAGCGTCTCACCCATCATCCCATTCCCCCTGCCACTGACGCGGCACCTGAGCCCACAGCGGCAGGTCCGTGGCTTTCCTCCCCGGACATGTCGGGCACCCCCACCTCTGCAGCTCACGGCTGTCCCCTGTCCCACCTCCAGCCTCACCTCGGCCTTGGAGCCCTCCATGTTGTTGCTCTTGATGTCTCCGTCACTGGCGTTGACATCGATGGCAACGGAAGTGCCATTGGAAGCAGCAGCCTAGGCCAGGGAGGAGGGGGGACAGAAAAGAGTTGTCCCAGCTGCCACACAGCAGCTGTGCCAGGCAGGTCTGGTGTTCCCCCTGGCTCTGGGCAGGTAGGCGGCCCAGGAACCAAAGCCTGGGACCCGAGCCAGGCTGAAGGCTATGGAGTTTTGAGCGGCTCTGGGAGCAGCCATACAGGGGGGACAGTGACGGTTCATGCTGGCGGTGGCTCCGGAGGTGGGAGTAAAACAAAGCGCCACAGCAGGGAACAAGGGCCAGGGACAAAGGAGGGTGAGAAGCCAGGAGCCAGGGGGCTGGGAGCCAGCTGCGGGCAGGGGGCGGGCAGGGGGCGGGAGGCCCGGCTCGGAGGGGCCCCTGCCTGTTTCTGGAGCTTCTCCTTCTGCAGCCGCTTCAGCTTCAGCTCCTGCTTCTTGAGCAGCTTCTTCTTCCGGGAGATGAGCTTGTCGATGTCCACGCCACACTACAGGCAAAGGACAGGGAAGGGGAGGTGGGCACCTGGGCTGCGAGGGACCCTCCCACACCCCCAGGGACCCCAGGCCTCACCCTCTGCTTCAGCGCGTCACTGTAGAGGTCGGCATTGGCGAAGTACACGGTGGCTGAGGAGCGGAAGACCTTCACGCCTGGGACCTCCCTGGCCTGGGGTGGGTCACGGGGCGGGTGGCTGAGCCTTCTCTCTCCTGGCTGCATCTTGTCCTCCTGCCTTTGCTCCCGTGCGCCCCCGTGCCTGCACCCCAACCCTCTGCTCCCCAGCCGCAGGCGCCCAGCCTGTGGCCCATGTCATCCCGACTCCTTGTCCTGCTCCCAGCCTCTGCCCAGGCCCTCAGCCGCCCACTAGGCTTGCTCCAGGGTACCCTGCACCCCTCCTCCCATCTCTCCTGCCCTCCTGCCACTCGGCAGGCTGGTGTCAGTGGCTCAGACCTCTGAGCCTGGCCCTGTGGTCTGGTCTCTACATGCTGTGTGCAGACAGAGACCCTCCTCAGCTGCCATCCCAGCCAAGCCCTCCCAGTGCTCACCCCTCTCAGGGCACAGCCCAGGTCTCTGCTGGCATTCAGGCCTACGTAATGTGCACCCACCTCCGTACCTCCCTTTCCACCCAGCTGAGCTGCTGCCTGCCCCCCGTCTTCCCTTCACTCTGCCTGATCATGCTGTGATCAGCCTTCAAGGCTCGGTGTCGGGGCAATGGGCTTGTTTCATTCCAGAGCCCCCATCTCTGTTCCCAGCACTTGGTGTGGGGCTTCTCAGCTCAATGAACGATAGATATAGTGACTCCATCAGATCAAAAACCAGCCTCTCTGACATCCTGGTGCCCCAGGATCCTGCCCCTTGCACAGTCCTGACCCAGGACTGTTCTGCAGGATGGGGCTTGTACTGCTGGCTCCAAAAGACCCCTCCTCAGGCCCCCAGATCCAGTTCTGTCCACTAGTCCTCTGGCCCTTCCTCACCCCTCATACTCTGACTTGGGGTCATAGATCCAAATTCTCCCTCGAAATTCCAAAGACGAAAGTGTCCTTATCAGGTGTGGAAGGAACTCACAAAAGCCCATTGTGCTTCTGCCCCACCCCATTGACGCCTCCCTCCTGCTCAGCCCCCACTGCTCACCTCTGAGTACTCTGCCACGTCTCTATAAATATCTGTGTCTGGAACCTGCCCCAGAACAGAATAGCGGGGCCTGTGGAGAGATTGCGCATGAATGGGGGGGTGCATGAGGAAAGGGGGGGAACAAGGAGGAACAAGGAGCCTGGGGTCATCCCAAGGTGTGGGAAAGCTGGGGGGAGTCAGTGTATACCTCATCCCTCACCAGCTAGAATGGGGGGACTAAGAGGGGAGACTCACAGCTGCGTGCGGACCACCACAAGCAGCAGGGAAAAGGCTATTGCAACAGCCAGGCCCAAGTCCAGGTTCAGCAGGATGGTGGCCACAAAGGTTACCAACCAGATGAGCTAAAAACAGAAGGGCAGTGGTCAACAGGGTCGAGCAGGGCCACTGGGGCTGAACACCCCCAATCCTACCCCTGGGCTCCCAAGCCTCTCACCAGATCCCCACGATTTGCCTTCCAGAGGGAGCATATGTCCTTGAACTGCATCAACATGCCCTTCAGGTTCACGATAATGATGGCTGCCAGGACTGCCTGCGGTGGGGGGAGTGTCACCAGGGCTGCTGAGGGGTGCCCAGATGCTGACAACGCTGACACTCAGGCATGAGCCAGACTCACCCTAAGCACCTGGGCATAACCCCAAACCTGCCCCCAGAACCTGACAACTTGGATCTGACTCTACCCCTTGACCCTTGGCTCCAGATCTCACCCTAAAGATCTCGACCTTGAAAAACAGGACATGACCTTATATCCCTGCCCTCACCTGTGACCTGACAGACTGATCTGAGTCCCTGGCCTGGCTAAGGCCCTCAAGCCTGTCTGGGGGTGGGGTGGGAGTGGGGGTGGGGGTGGGGCTGACCTTGGGCAGGTCTTGGAAGAGCTCCCCAAGTTTGATGATGATAATGAGGATGAAGAGGGAGGACACGGCTCCAGCCACCTGTGGGACAGGAGTGAGCGGGGTGGGGGTGGTGGTGGGGTCGGGATCACCCAGGTCAAACAGGCTACGCACCAGCCCCGCCCACACCTGAAGCTCACCTGGGTGTTGCCCCCAGTGCTCTCCTGGACCAGGCTCCGAGACATGGAGCAGCTCACCGGGAAGCACTGGAAGATGCCCCCGATGAGGTTACAGAGGCCTAGGGCCACCAGCTCCTGGTGGGGGGAGAGCAGATGTGAGGAGACTGCACTAGCAGTGCCTGGTCACCGTGCCACTGTGTCTAGGACTACACATCCCCAACCTCCATCCCCACTCATCAGCCCCAAAGACTTGCCTGCTGTCTCAAGTGTCCTGCTCTCCACCCTCAGTCCCCACACGGTCCCAGCACATCTGTTTGCTGTCTCCCTGTGTCCCACCTGATACTGAACCCGCCCCCCCCCCCAGGCCCTAGGGTCTCTTGTACACCAGGTTGCCCCTACATGTCTCACGTCCCATCCCCCAGACCTGGTTGCTGTCCACCCGGTAGCCATGCCTCAGGGCAAAGATCTTCCCCAGTGAGATGGCGATGGCGAACCCAACCACAGCGATGGCGAAGGCATTTCCCACAAGCTTTGCGAACAGCTGGGGGCTGGGGGCCACTGGGGGCACCAGCCTGTGAGGAGCATCTGTGAGGCCAAAGGAAGGTGCTGGCCCTGGCCACCCAACCTTCCCTGACCTCCAGGGGCCAGAGCTCACCCTGCAGGGATCTTGCCCACGACATCCACCCCAAATCTGTGGTTCAGGCCCACGCCGTAGGAGATACCCGTGGCCCCGATGAGCTGGGGGGAGAGGCAGAGTCAGGAAAGGGAGGGCTGGCACCACTGTCAGAGCAGATGGAGGAACCACTTTGGGGGTGAAGAGGGAGGTCTAAAGCAAAACCTTCAGAGGGGTGGGGAGAAGTGAGCAATAGGGTGAGAGACAGACGCCACTGCTGGGAAAGAGGAGATGCTGTCAGAGGTAGGAATGTATCTACCCGGGGGCTTTCTGCGTGGTCCCCCCATCCCTAGGCACTCTCACCAGTGCCCCCTCCAGCTAGTCTTTAAATAGCTGGGGGATGCCCACAGGGATAGAGCCTCACTTGCCCCTCTCCCTTCTCCCCTACAACCCGAACCGTGAGCAGCTCCCCAGGGATTGGCAGGGGCAGATGTTGCTTCAGTTTGTCACTCAACAGCTTCACCATCACAAGTGCCACCCCTGCCACGAGTGCGGTGACCATGGCGCCAACAACGCTCTGGGGCAGCTTCCAGCAGACCTCCAGCACTGTCTGAGGGGAGATGGGGTCAGAGCCAGCACTCAAGGTCATGGGGCGCGCCCTAGTCCCTTCTCCCACCCTCACTCACTCACATAGATGAGGGACAGTGGCCCAGAGAAGCTGCTCAGATGGAGGCCAAACACATACTTGAGCTGCGAGACGAAGACTTGCACAGACGCCGCTGTGGTGTAGCCGCGGACCAGAGGCTCCGACAGGTAGGTGACCACAAAGCCGAAGTGGACCAAGCCCAGCCCCACCTGTAGGTTGGCCAGGGGCAGTCAGGGGAGACAGGGGTCCCAGGGGTGGCTGGACCAGAGCCCAGGGCAGGAGGGATCAGAGGGGGATGGGCTGAGGAGGAAGACAGTGATGGTCAGACACTGAGGGGAACTGGCAGACGGGGGGTGGGAGTGGGTTTGGCAGTGGGGGGGCAATGGGAGCACACACTGCTGACTTCCCCATACCTGGAAGAGGCCCACCAGGACACTAAGTGTGGAGGCCAGCTGCACCCGGGCGGTATCTCTGGCCGCCACATCGACTGTGGAGTTCAAGGTCTGCATAAAGTCTTCATCTGGAGCCAGGGACTCTGTCACACTGCCCACCATCACAGACATGACAGCAAAGGTGCCTGAAGGGACACAGCATGTCTGAAGGAGAGAGGACACTGTCCTACCTGGGAGGCCTAGTTTTAAGGGAGAGGCCAGGAGACATCAGTTCTAGATAAATATCCCCAGACTATGCTGTGCAATGGAGGCAGTGCAGATGGTCAGGTAGGAACCCTGGGCTCTAGGGCTCCTGGGGCAGCTACAAATGTTGGCCCCACATCATCCCCCTGCCCTACCTGTGTCCATTGGCTCAGGGACACTCGCCTTGTAAAAGATGGAACGGGGAAGGGGCACAGCCTGCCTCAAGCTATCAGGCCTATATCAAGTTCCGGGCCCCTCAAGTTGCGTCACCCACCCACATCCTCCAGGGCCTCTAGGTACCTGAGTCTGCACCCCTTGCTCAGAGGCCTAGTCCTGCCTGGGAATGAGCCTTGGGTGAGTCTCTCAGCCGCCCCACACCAATGCCACTCTCTTCCCTAAGTTCCCCGGCCCTGCTCAGCCCTCCCTTACCCTGTCCTCCGTGGGGGATGTGTGCATCCCCCTGCCAGGCTGAGCCTGGCTTCACTCACCCACCGAGATGTGCCGGGAAGTGCCAAATAGGAAGTAGATAAAGACAGGGTAGAAGGAGCTGTAGAGGCCAAAGACGGGGGGCAGTCCAGCCAGGAGGGCGTAGGCCAGGCCTAGAGGTAGCAATATGGGTTTGGAGGCTGAGCCTTGAGAGAATGAGGAGATTCCAGCCCCAGGTCATGGGCCATAGTTCCAGGGTCAGGGGTCATGGCTTCATGGTTTTTTTGGGGGGAGGGGGGTAAAGTTTCAAGGCCAGGTTCACCACCCAAAGGCTGAGGGTACAGCCTCCGGATCAGGCGTGACTCACCCTGTGGTAGCTGCATAATGGCCACACTCAATCCAGACAGCAGGTCACCCAGGAGCCAGTCTCGCACAGGATACCGGGGAAGCCAGGCCAGGACTGGGAGGTGTCGGAGCAGAAGGCCTCGGGCCCGGGCGCGGGAGCAGCTGGGGACACAAGGGTAAGTACCAAGGACAGGGGCTATCTAAGTCCTAACAGTGTCCCCCAGCCCCCCACTCTCAGCCTTACTGCAACCAGGTTCGCCACTGGTGGGTCCTAGTTGCTGGGCCCCAGCGCCCCAGCTCCTCCAGCTGTTCCTGGTTCAGCAGTGGCCGCTCCACATGGTAGTCTCTCCTCCTCGGCTCCATTGCGTCCGTCGTGGCCAGCAGGACCTGTGTGTCCCTTGGTCTGTGGCGGCGAGAGCAGAGACGCAGTGAGGGCACCCCTGGCCCAACCTCCCCCACACCTCAACCTTGGACCAGAGTCACCACTTGACGTTCCTAGGCCCTAAGATCCAGGTAGGTCCAACCTCCAGCTGGCCTCAAGTCCATGCCTAGGCAGGGGTAGTATCTGAACTTTGGCTGATAGAAACCTCTTCCTGGGCCAAAGTCCCCCTTCAAGAAACAGCAGGATGAGCACAGTCCACACCTCCAACCCTGGAGCATCTGCTATCAGTCTAGGTCCCCGGCTGACTGCCTCTCCAGCCTCCTTCCCTGGCCCCTGGATCTCCCCCAGCCAATCTCTGTTCAGGATGAGTCCCTTTCCAGCTGCTCCATGAGCCCAGTGCTGGCTGGCTGGGAGCACGGACAGGGAAGGATCCGGCAAACCTGGAGTCCAGTTCTTCAGGCACACCCCTCTTCAAATGAGCCCCTCCCCTCTCAGGGAAGAAAAATATTGGGGCTAAGATTGCCCCGGGCCTCCAGCCTCAGGGTTGAGGTTGTAGGTAAATTCAGCCTAATCTGGGAAAGCCAGGGGATGGCTCTCATCTGGAGAGAAAGGGGTCGCACCTGGAGGGAGAGGCTTCCATCTGGAAAGGGAAGTTCCCACCTGAAGTGGGAGAAGATCTTACCTGGCAGCAGATCTCAGGACAATCTCACCTAGGGGGACACTCTCACCTGACAGAAAGGTTTTCACCAGCCAGGTAAGTTCTGTCCTGGGGAGAAACTCTGATCTGCCCACAGGCTCTCACCTGAAGAGGGGGTGATCTCAGGCACAGATCTGTGGGGAGGGAGTTCTTATCTGGGGGAGGCTCTCACCTGGGGTGGGGGGAGCTGTCCTGGAAACAGACCTCACCTGGAAATAGGAGCTATAGAGGGGGAGCTAGCTATACCTGGCCAGAAGCTTTCACCAGCTGGAAAAGTTTCCACCTGCCAGGAAAGTCCTAAGCTGTCACCTGGGGGAAGCTCCCACCTGGGAATAGATCTCAGAGGGGGCATCTTACCCGGAGGAAAGCTCTCCCCTGCTGAGAAAGCTTCCACCTGTCAGGAAAGCCCTGATCTGCAGGCAGCTCGGACCCACGGGGACGCGTCGGTCCCCCCACGGCGCAGGGCCTCACCTGGGACGGCCTCTACCCTGGGCGTCCCGGCCGGAGGAGGGCGTGAGTGGTGCAGAGAAGATCCTCAGACACTCGCCTCGCAGTCCCGGGGATCTTTGAGCCCCTCGCCCCTCCTCCGTGAGTCACTCGGGCATCCCCGCGGGGGCGGGACCCGCGCCTGGAGGGCGGGGCTTGGCCCCTGGCCCCTCCCCCTGGCTGGGCGCGTGGCCCGGGACCAGAGCGCTCCCTCCCCGCCAGTGGTTCAGCGGGGTGCACTCAAGACCCCCACGGACTCCCTCGCGGCGACCCCCCGGCACGACGCACCCTGCGGCGCACCTCCCGCGCCCGGCCGGCTCGTCCGCCCCGCGCCCCGCGCCCCGCCTAGCTCTCCCGCGGCGCTCGAGCGGCTCGAGGCCCGGGGCTGGGGTCGCGCCCCCGCCGCCCGCCCCTCGCCGCAGCGGGGCAGCTGCCCGCGGCACCTCGGCAGGGCGGCGAGCCGGGGCGCGGCAGGCGCGAACGGCTGCTCCGGCCTGGGCGCCCCTGCAGAGCGAGCCCCCGCCGGGGGCCTCGCGGGCCCAGGATCCCGGGCAGGGCCGCGCCCGGCACTCACCCCGACGCTTCCGACAGCCCCATGGCGGGCGCGCAGCCAGGGGCCCGCGGCGCCAACTGCGGGGCCAGAGGCCGCTAGCGGCCGGGAGGCGGGGCCGCGACGGGGCCAAGGTCTGGAGCGCGCCCCCGAGGGCCAATCCCCGGGCCGGACGGGGAAGGCCCGGGCCAATCAGCATGCTCGGGCGGGGCCTCAGTGATGCTCTCTGGGCGGGGCGAACCCCAAAGGGGAAGATTTAACCCCTTCTCTCGGTGGGGCCTGGCTCCCGCGGCGCGGAGGGGCCCAGCGCTCGGGCCGGAGTCGGGGGAGCTGCAGAACTGGGCCCGCGGCCCGGGGTTCCTGAGCGGGGTGGGGCTCCCACCAGGTCCTGACTTCCTTCCGACGCCCCCTCCCCCCGGGGCGGGGAAGGAAAGCCCCAAGCAGGCGGGATGCCTGGGGCCGCGGCTAGTGACCGGAGCCCTAACCCGCCTTGGGGGTATCCGGGTCCAGGGGGCCTCTCGTGCCTCTGCGGGCGCCACCCTCGGGCTTTCCCGCCCCAGATCGGTCATGCCCCTGAGACAGTAAGTGCCCAAAGCCTCCCTTCAACTCTGGACTCGACCTGAAACGACGCCGAGGTTTCCCTCCCCGGCACGTCGCGCAGCCCGGGAATCTTGCCCAAGGTTTCTGCTTGAGGAGCGGATGTCCCCACGGCTCCAAACCCCAGAGGCTGGTAGGGGTCAGTGCTGTCAGTGGGCCGAAGGGTTAGCAAGGACAGTTCCTGGAGTTAGTCTGACCCCTGGCCAGGGCAAATGTAAGACTTAGGAAGTCATTGGGCCGCTGCCTTGTCCAAGGAGGGGGTTTCCCTTGGGCATTTACTCCTAGCACCTGTGCTCATACTTCAGGTCCAAATCACAAGGTGACAGGCCAGAATTGAGGGTAAAAGGGATGGGAACCTGGTCCAAATCTCCTATGAAATGGGCTAAAAATAGCTGAATATTCTTAGGAGAAGGTAGTGCTCAGATTTCTCCCAAAGGTCAGCCTGGCTCCAACCATTCATAGCCACCCTCCTACCCCACCAAGCAAAAGGGACAATAGAGTCCTGGCCAGGTGGCTCAGTTGGTTAGAGCGTGGTTGTCCTGATATGCCAAAGGTTGCAGGTTCGATCTCTAGTCAGGGCACATACAAGCAGTGGCCAATGCATGCATAAATAAGCAGAACAGCAAATCAGTGTTTTTCTTCCCCTCTCTCTAAAAGCAATCAATAAAATAAAATAAGACAATAACCATTTTCTATAGAAGTTTATTCCCAAAACAGAGCGCGGCTTCACGGAACAATTTACACAGACAGGAAAAGGGGCCATGGGGCTAAAGGGGGCGACCCCCAGAGAGGGGCATCTACAGAACCTAGGACATAGCAAAGACAACCCCCTCTCCGCACAGTGGACCCCCTCAACCCTTCAGGGACTGGGGTCTTTCTGGGTAAGGAGAGCTGGGGTCCTGGCTGGCAGGATTTGGCACCAGTCAGTAAAACAGAACTTTTAGTCTCCTTGGCAACTGTCTCCCAAGAGTATTTGTGGGGGAGGGGGATGTCTGCATAGACCCCCCCCCCACCCCCACAGGACCACTGTTCCCAGTGGTAAGAGGATGCCTACTCTTGAGGCCTTCTGGGTCTACTGTTCAGCAGGGAACTCAGGGCCGATTTTTGGTCTGGGAGAGCTAGGGGTCAAAAACCCCTCCAGATGGCCAGGCCCAGGGTCCTTATTGGTGGGATCCTCCAAGCCCCTCTCCCACTTTTTCTACCTTCCACTTGTAAACAAAGGGGGGAAAACATTCTCAACTGTAAACAAAGTGTAAAAGTTCAAAGTTGTAAACAAAGTTTTAAAATGCTTTAAATCTTGACAAGTAAACAAAGTAACATAATGTAAAAGTCCCCAGTTCTGGACATCAGACAAAGGAATAAAAATGAGAGTTTTGTGAACAGGGTCCTAACAGTCATTTCTCCCTTTGGAAGGGAATAAAGGAGGGGTGGAACTGAGTCACTTCCTGCAGCCCAGGTGCCTAGGGCCAGGGAGGCTCCTGTAAACATGGGAGATAGTGGCACCTACATTCGGCATTTTCAGTTCCCTTGTTTCTGTTCCCTTTGCTCTTGCTCCTACCCCACCCTTTAGAATAAATTCTAGGTGGGGGCAGTGTTAGGGAACTAAGTGGCACCACAGACAACTTTTGCTCACAGCAGGGGCAGGGGCTGGATCAAGTCCCCTGAGTCCACCCTCTGCAGGAATGTCTGATTAGAGGCCTGAACCCCTCCCCATGGGAGAAAGGGAAGCCTTGCTCTGTAAACATGACATCTGCTGCTCCACCAGCACCCACAGCATCAGTCCTAGGTCATAAGGCAGTAAGTGGCAGGGACTCCACATAATAAACATCCAAATCCGAGGGGAGGGGCGGCATGAGCGAGCCCCTGTGAGGAGGTCAGAGGACCCTTGTTTCCAAGACCAACCCCCAGTCTCAGAAGTTTGGCCCTCGGGGCATCCAGGAAAAAAAAACAAAGATCGTTCTGTACTTTGGGCCCTGACAATATTCATATCAACCTGGGGGGACAGGAGGCAGTTGCCTGAATCCACCCCAGTAAGATGAGAGAAAAGAGCGTATAGTTTGCCAGGAACCCAGATTAGGCCAAACTCTGTATCTCTTTCCCTCTGGCCCCCTCCCCCTCCCAGCCCAGCCTCAGAACCCCAGGCAACAGAAAAGCTGAAAAATAACATAAGCATATCTCTCTGGTTACAAAGGTACAAAAAGTATAAAAGTCCTCCCCTCAGTTCCCAGGCCCCGCACACCTGTTACACGCATGCTCACAGGCTCACGGATGAGCTCAGCACTGCAACAGGGAAAGGTGGGGGCTGCCTTGGGATCAGCCCTGGACTCCCCGAGTCTCTTCTGTTAGCCAAATCCTCCACTGCCCTCAGCTGGTCCTCGGCTGTCCATCTGCCGCTCAGGAGTGACCCTCACTTCTGGGAATTCTGCAGAATTGAATGTGGAGGTCAAAGCTGGTTGGTGAGGGGACTCTGGATGCCCCGAATGGCCCTGGGACTGGGCTATTTCCCCTCACCTCCCCAACACTTTTGCCTCTCAGTCCCTAGCCCCTTCGGGCCCATTCTGGGGTTCTCTGATCCCTCACCCTTTCTGGGACCTCCAGACCCATCAGCAAGGCTCCTTGGCTGGCCACCTGTCTTTTCTCTATGCATTTAGCAAGCACCTACTATGTACAGACACCATGTCAAACACTTGACAGATTTTGTCTCAAAAATCTCCACATCTCAGAGTTTATTACTACAGACACATTTTGCAGATAAGGAAACAGGCTCAGAGGGGTCAGGTGTGACTCCAGAGCCTGAACCCTTGCTCAGTTTCCCCAGCTCCCTGCCCCCAGAAGCCAGGGCCCAAGGCTAGGCTGCAGGAGGACCCAGGTGGTGCTTACAGTTCCCTCTGATCCCCTCCCCCAGCACTCCTCCAGGCCCCTGGGCACCAGGCCCCCAAATCCCTTGCCCAGCTCTCCTTCCTTTCTTTTCCCCCAACTCTGCTCAGATTCTGTTGGTCTCCTGTCCCACTCCCAGGGTCCCCTTCCCCCCAAAGCCTTCTTACCCTATAGACCTCCACAGAGCGTGACCTAGCTGTTCCTCCTCAAAACTCAACTCTCCTTTGACTTAAGGTCTGACAACTCCGGGTTCCTCCGCACTAGCTCAAGCCCTTTGTAAGGCACGCACCTATACTTCCTCTGTAGCCCGGGGGACAGGGGAGGTTGGCTGGCCCCAATCACACAGCCAGCAAGTCCCAATTAACCACAGCCCCACTCCCTGCCAGATTTCTGCCCTAGGCCTGTGGCCTCCTGGCTGTGCTGAGCCTGGGGGTGTCCACACTGTCTGCCAACCCACACTCCATCCTGGGGCAGACACAGGGCAGAGTGCACAGGGGGCTGCCCTAAGCGGATGAAGGTGTGAGCAGGTGGCTGGACCCTGCTTACTCTGAGTCTGGCGACAGCTCTGAGATGCTATGGGACGTGGCAGAGCGTGGGGTGGAGGGCCCGAGCGCAGAGGCTGTGGCAGAAGGCGTGGCAGTGGTGTGAGGGCCCGAGGGCGTGCTCGAGGACTGCACAGAGGAGGAGAGCGCTGAGGAGTTGAAGGAGGCGAGGATGGAGGAGAGAATGTCCAGCTGCTCTGTGGAGGGGCCATGGCTAGGGCCTCGGGCTGGGTCCTCCCGAACTCTGAGCAGCTGCGGGGGCGGCCCGAGGCCTTCTCGTGAGGGGTGCCGGCTAGGCACGTGGTCCAGCCGCTCCCCTGAGTTCGATCTCCTGGACAGAGAGTCCAGGGGCCTGGACGGCAAGAGGGGGTCCCTTGAGAGTTGCCGCTGGGGAGACAGGGGCAGAGGAGGGGGCTGTGGGTCAAGGTCCCGCGCCCTGTGGGGCGGGGGGAGTGTGCTCAACCACTCGCAGGGTGCCCCCAGGTCCAGTGCATCCCGTGACCTGAAGCGGCCAGCCATGGCTCCAGGGTAGTCCCTGGGTGGCTGCCTCCGTGGTAGGGTGCTGCCCCGATCCCTGGGCTCCAGGCGGCCTGGCACGGCATCCAGGTGTTCCTGGGAACCTGGCCGACTCAGGGGCCGCAGAATAGGGGCAGGGGCCTCCTCCAGTCGCTCACGGCTCAGCTGCCGCCGGAGGAGCAGGTCCAGCTGTTCACGAGAGGAGTAGCGGCTGGCTGGCTGCGAAAGGCTGCCCGTTCCCCCTCCAGCATAGATGCGCCCATAGGAGGCAGCCGGCACGGCACGGTGGCCCAAGGTGGCTGCACGGCACCAGGACAACTCAGGGGTGCCTCGGGTCTGTGGAACCAGTGGGCACTGCAATCGGTTCTTCAGGATGCCTGTGGGGGAACAATTGGGGGGTAGGGTGTGTATATTGGGGACAGGAACTCCCTGGGTCTAGCAACATGGTAGCCTTGGGATCCCTGTGACACAGGGTTGGGGGCAGAAACCCCTTGGAAAGGGGCAGAGGCAGCTCCTGGGAATTCCAGAGTGGTAGCAGGACAGGGTTCGGAGTGGGGAGGTAGCAAACGCCTGGGTCAGGACAAGAGAGTCCCCATGCGCAGGCGTAGGGACAAACCTCCCCGCTACCAGGTCAGGGTGGGGGGAAACCCCAGGTTCTGGTGATGCAGACAGGGTCCAAGGGGAGAAATCCCCTGAGAGGGGTCAGGGGTCCCTGTGATGCAGAAGCGAGAGAGAAACCCCTGAGTTGCGGCAGGGACAATATCTCAGGACCCTGGAAAGCAGGGTAGGGGGAAGAAACCCTCCAGGTTAGAGCAGGAGCTCTGAGATCTGAGGCACAGCAGCTCCTAGGGTACCCACAATGCAGATTGGGGTTGGGGAAGGGGGAAGAATCCCCTGGGTTGGGGCAGGAGTGGGCCCTAGGGTTTCTGTGGTGCAGACCAGGGTAAGGGGCAGGCATTCTCAGGTTATGATGGGGCAGTCCCCAGGGACTGTGATGCTGGGTAGAGGGGCAGAGCCCCCCAGATCCGAGCAAAAGGAGCTCTCAGGATCCCTGTGAAGCAATTTGGGATTAGGAGAATGAAATCCCCTAGGTCAGGGTACAGGCAGTCCCTGGGGTCCCGCAGTACAGGCCAAGGTCAGGGATCATACCTTTCCTCTGGCGCTGGGCCCGACCCAGGGAGGTTTCATCCCCACTGGTCAAGGCCAGGTCTGGCTGGTTGTTGTTGGCTGCATCCTTGCTGGTGTCCAGCCCCAGGCGCCTTTCGGAGCCCCAGGTCTGCAGAGCGCAGGGAGCAGCCTCACACTCCCCCAGGGCTGGCCAGTAGGACAGGAGGTCATTGCCATCCACATCTGCAGAGCCAGGGAAGGTTACAGGAGCCTCTGGGATGATCCCTCTGGGTGACTCATGACCCCTGGGATCCAGACTCTGTGATCCCTGACCCAAAGGACTCTGAGACCCTGGCTGTTCTCACTGAGCACAGGTAGGAACAGGTGTCTCTCGGAGATCAAGGTACCCATCCAGGGAGAGGGGCACTAATAAGCCCTCACTCTCAACTGGAGGTAGACAGAGGCTGGAGGTGGGGAAACCTGATGGCTGAGAGTGGACCTCCAACCCTCAGGGAAGACCAGGGGCTGGAGGGATGACATGTCACCCTATAACACCCCTGACCTTGCTTTGTTTCCTGGGCTGTTCCTGGGTCTCTGGGCAGCAGAATACCCCCAGTAGGCTGGATGGGAGAGGAGTGCAGGGACTCAGTGATGACCCCAGGTTCCCAATAGGCTGGTCCCAGGAATCCTCAGGGGATAGTAGGGTCCCTGGGTCACACACAAGTGGAATAGAGGGTGTCTCTTGGTCACCCATGGGGTCAGAGGGTCCCATCACCTTTGGGGTGGGTGAGGAGCCTCTCACTCTGGGCAGCCCGGCAGAGTGGACGCTGGAAACGCCCCCGTGTCCGGCCGTTGTCCTCGCTTTCTGAGGATGGGATGGACAGACTTCTCTCCTCCTCTAAGGACAAGTCACTGTCGGAGTCCGAGTCTGCACCTGGAGGTGGGCAGGTCAGGAGGAGGAGGGCCCAGCAGTGTCTTGGGGAGGGGGGGACTTGGGGAATCTTGAGGGTGGCTACAGTGAGGAAGATGGGGCTGGGGACCTGGGGCGAGCTTGGAGTGGGCACAGGAACAGAAGGGCTGGGACCTGTCAGGAGAACTAGGGCTGGGTGGCTGGGTGCTTTCTGGGGCAGTGACCTGGGGAGCCTGGTCCACTGGTCAGCCACTGCTCCCAATTTGGAGCAGAAGAAAGGGGAATTGAGGAGAGATCCTTTGCTTCCCCCGTCCCTGGCCCAGGCTCCCACCTCCACCAGCATCTCGATGGAACATGGCCACGTCCAGGTCAGTGGGGCCAGCGTGAGCCTGGAGGCTGTGATCAGTGTGGTCAGCAGATGAGCCATGTCGAACCAGGACATTGTCCCTGGAAATGCAGGAGCCCCCCCCATCAAAGAGGGATGTGATGGGTGCTTTGGCAACTGGGCATCTGTGCGTGCATGTGGAATGGCTCCAAAGGCATTTTGGGGGTGAGGCAGGGGGCCTCTGGGACAGAAGCAGCAACAGAGGCCCAGGTGGGCAAGATGGGATCTGGTAGCGCCCACCCCTGGAGTAAAGGGGCTGCTCTGAGCTGTGTCCCTAGCAGAAGGAGGTCCCTCCACTCACCTGAGGCAGCCACGGCCCCGCTGGCTGTCGTGGTCCTGGGTCCGGCCAGAGCGGGCACTGCTCACCGAGGAGACGGTGGAGGCGCCCAGAGTGATGCGGATGAGGCCACTCTCCTCAAAGAGGGCTGTGTTATTGTAAGCCCCAGGCCCCTGGGGGTGGGGGACAGGGTATGAGCCAACCTCAGAGAAGCCTCAAACCCTGGCCTCCTGGGGCCCCCACCCTGATGCCCAGCCTGAGAGCCCCTTACCGTCCCAGGTGCTGGCCTTGCCTCCTCGGGGGCCGCCTTCCTGCCCAGACAGGCGGGTGTCCAGGCGGCCCGAGCATCTGCATTCAGGACACAGAAGAGCAACAGCACGGCCAGGCCCTATGCTCAGCAAGGGTCAGTGAGAGAATGAGTCAGAAAAGGTCAGAGTAGGGCCACCAGGGCGTCAGTCAGGGAAAGTCAGCCAAGGCAGCGACAGGTCCGAGGGACACAAGGGACTGGAGCCAGTGAAGGTCAGTGTGGACAGGAGGCAAGCGGCCAGGAGCCTCAGTGTTGGTGAAGGTCAGCCTCGGACCAGCCCCCAGCCCAGTGTCAATCATCTAGTAGGAGGCAGCCCTAGGCCTGGGCTAATGCCCTGCCCAGGGTCGGACCCCCCTGCTGAAGCTCCATGCGGTCGAGGTGACAGAGGGACACCAACATTACCTGGAGCCCACAGAGGCCGGCGTGGAGGTAGTGGAAGGCCAGGACGCTGTGGTTGACCGCCAGGAGGCCGAAGAGCCAGGAGGTGCTGACCAGCAGAAGGAGCAGAAAGGAGCTCCGAAGGGTCCTGCCGCAGGAACACGGAAGGACACAGGAGTACACCGAGTCACACAGGGCTCATGTAGGGGACACAGGAGGATGCATAGGGGCCAGGCAGGGGATGCACAAGGGACATGGAAGGAAAGGAATTCACATAAGAACATGGAGGTCTCAGGAGAATACTAGGGGATATGAGGTCACAGAAAGAACCAGGTACTCAGAGAGCCACAAGGGGACACGGGGAAAACACACAGGAAGGGGCCATGAGAGAAAACATGAAAGACAGGTGGGAACACATGGGCAGGGGGCAAAGTGAGCCACTCAGGCCAAGGGAGACTCTGGGGAGACAGCAGGGCCGAAGCACACATGGGGCCAGAGTATGTTGAAGGCACCAGAGAGTGACCGCAGGCCAGGGCAGGTGACTTCCGCCCCCTACCTAGAATCTGGAGCCCAGCCTGCACCATGTTCTGGGGACCCCAGACCCCATTCAAGAGGAGTGAGAATCCCCCATGACTCCCAGGCAGCCAACTCACAGCACAGAGGTCTTCTTGGCCTCCCTTTGCCCAGTGGAGCAGGATGCGCGGGCAGCGAGGAGAAACATGGTCCCGTACATCTGGACCCACAGCCAGACATGTGGAGCCGGGCAAGGCAGAGAGAGAGAGAGATGGTGAGAGACAGACAGAGAGACCGAGATTCACAGAGAGAAAGGCAGAACCAGAGAAACACACACACAATATGGAGATCAGAAACAGAGAGAGACAGAGAAGTTTAGGATCATAGAAAAAGTCAGAGATAGGAAACCAGAGAGGAACTGAGAGATGCAGAGACAGAGACACAGGGAGGCAGCGGCGGGGAGAGGCAGCCATCTCTGACCCCAGGCCTCCATCTCCATGCCAGTTGAGAGGGAACAGTAGAGGCCGAGTCCAGGAAGCCTGCAGACTGCCACCTGGCCCCCTCGCCTGACACCACACCTGCAGCACTCCCACCCCCTGCCCCCAGCAAGGGGAGCACACAGGTGGCACCGAGTGCAGGGCACTCACCACAACGACAAGGACAACAGGGCCTGCGAAGCTCCAGATGAGGGGTTCGTGGACTGAGATCCAGCAGAAGTCAGGGTTCCCATAGCCCTCAGGATCTAGGCCGACAGCAAGGCCTGGGGGCAGGGAAGGGGCAGGATGGAAGGGGTGGTTCTAGGGCTGCTGAGCCCCTCATGTGAAGGCAGGATGGACAGCAGAGCAGGCTCCTCCCAGAGAAGGTGGCAGGGGGGCTGAGGTCAGGGTCATGGTCAGGATTGGGGGAAGGGGCAGGGGCAGGCCACGTGATGGGCAGAGGTCAGGGGTCACAGCCTGGATGGGCCAGTGAGCAGGGCCCTCACCCAGCAGCACAGCAGGGACGCCCCAGCCCAGGGCATGGTAGAAGCGCATGGCACCACGGTCCACATTGCGGGGCTCGACCTGCATGCGGTAGAGGTGCAGCCCCTGCACGAGGAGCCACGCGAAGGTGCTGAGGAAGAAGTAGTGCAGGAGGATGGCAACCGCGGTGCACACCAGCTGAAGGCAGGGCAGGGGCATTAGGACCTCGCCTGCTTTGCCCCCTCAGGCCCACCCCGGGCATCTGCTTCCCACCTCTGACCCCTGAACCACAGCACCTTACCCCAGTATCCTGCCCCACACCCTCGCCCCAACTGGAACATCCCTGACCTCTGACCCTGAGCTCTGGCCCTAGGCCTTCCTGGACTAGCTGAGGTCATCGGAACACAGGTCCCCTGACCCCGACCCTGCACCTGGTTATGGGTCCTATGGATCCCCAGCAGGAAGAGGAGCTCTGCCACCCCCAGGGCAGCTGCCACGTTGGCATGGATCCCACGCATGTTGGACTTGAGGCTGCGCAGGCTCAGCAGGATGGCCACAGTCAGCAGCAGCGCAGCCACAGACACGGCCACAACCACGTGGGTAAAGACAGCCAACAGCTCCAGGTCTCCCTCTAGCCGCTGTGGGGACAGGGGTAGTCGTTGGGCACCCCTGCCCTTTGACCTTCGCACTTTCTTGGGACACTGAACACAGCCTCACCTCACGGGGAGAGGCATCCATGAGGACCCCAAAGGTGCCTGTCCGGCTGCAGCGACACCGTGCGTGAGACCCATTCCTGTACACCAGCTCGCAGTCCCGTGCTGTCCACATTCCATGCTGGGCCACCCTGCGGCCACAGGGCAGTTAGACCCAGCAGCCGCTCTGAGGAGTGCCCCATTGCCAGGTGGGGGTTTGTGAGATGGTAGGAGGGGCCCAGGGTGTCTGGAGTTGGGAAGCAGCATTCCTCATGGGGCTGGGTGCACAAGGGCATTAGTAGGGGCCCAGGGACAGGTTGGGCCTCCCAGGGGCTAATAGGGGACTGAGGGTTTCCAGAGCAGAGGTCCTCACGGGCCAGGCGGGTCCCACTGCACGCAGATCGCCTTGCTCCGATTCGCTGTCTGCAGCAAGCGGAACTCGAGGCTGATCGGGGACTCCAGGACACCCCTTAGGAAGCTGCGTCCATGGAACACAGCCACGCTGACCACCGGGGAGTTCATAACAGGGTTCTGGGGAAGCCTGAGGAGACACCCCACTTGGGCTTGAATACTGCAGACCTCCCCAGGCTCTGACTGCCTACCTCACTGTTTCCATGCTGCTCACCGTGGCTGAGACACGGTCTGGGATGCCCCGAGTGGATACTGTTTCCAAGAACCCCTTCAGTCTCCACTGGGCTGCTTTGAGACCAGGGGTCCATGGCCTAGCTGGGGTGTCATGGGTCTGCAGAAATGGCAGGTTCTCTCCAGCTGAGGGGCTTCAGACCCACTGCCCACACTGGGGTCTGAGGCCTGAGCAGCTCCAGACTATTTGCCTCAAACTGCCATCCCCGCCACTGCCAACTAACCTCCATGGGTCAGCCTGTCTTTGCTTGTCTCAATCAGCCAGTCTGACTGTCTGTGACTGGCTCCCACATCTCTACTTTACGTGGCTGCCCCCATGGTGGCTCTGCATCTGTCTACCACTCTGCAATGCTCCCCAGAACACATTTTAGCTGGAAAGCAGCCAGCACAGACAAGGCTCCCTGTAACTATGCACAAGAGCATCTCTGTCTGACTATGATCCTACTCATTTGCCCACTAAAAATGGGGTGCTAGGCTGGGCAGAAACTTGCAGGAAGCTCAGGGTAAAGGGCCTGGGATAACTGCACCCATGTACCTGGCGCCCCGGCGTTCGGCCTGGAACTGGGCAGGAAGCAGCCCACCCAAGGTGCGGTAGACAAGGAGGATGACAATGGAGATCCCAGGCTCGGGCTCGGGCTCCAGGGCGGGCAGGGGGGCCGTGCTTGAGGTGGTGGAGTTGTCCGCGCTGCTGCTGCTTGTGGGCAGAACTGCCAGGGGATGGGGAGGAGCCACTGTCAGTGACCTCTGACTCTGAGCACCCACAAACCCAGCTCTGAACCCAACCCAGCATCAAGCATGGGAATTCCTTCCCTGCAGGTCCAGGACTGGAGGATGGGAAAGCAGAAGCCCATGAAGGGAAATGGGCTCCAGGGTCAGATCCTGGGGATCAGGCCTGGGAAGGTCATCTGAGGTGAGGGAGAGGATCTGGTGAGGTGAGCAAGTGCTGGGGCCAGGTGGGTGGAGGGTTGACATGGGAGAGTCTCTCACAGGGGATCTGGCAAGGAGAGACCTGGCAGGAGGGCAATGTGATACCCGGCTTGAGGAAGCAGGACCTGGCCTAGGGGTCACCCAAGGGCTCTCACCTTCATGTGGGGATGGCCGTGGGGACTGGGAAGGCAGCAGCACGTGGGTGTGAGGATCCCAGGCATCCTGGCCTCGGAAGAGGTTGCTGTGGTAACGAGGGTAGCGACGGGTCCCCCGGGATGGACTGGGGCGCTCCATGCGGTCGATGCTGAGCACTGCCCAGGAGGAAGAGGGGTGAGGCCATCAAGGACCGCCTTCCTCTCCATGCTGAGGGTCCCACTCCCTCCTACCCCACACCCTATAGCCTCCTTGCTACAAGCAGAGCCTATTCCTGGAAAGCATTGAGGGTGGCAGCCCCGGCCCCTGCCACTAATGTTGACATCCGTAGCCCTCAGCCCCTCAGACCTCCAGGTCTTCACCCTTTCACAGTCCCCTGCCCCACCCCACCCGCCACATACTGATGTTGGGCGTCACCAGCCCCACAGGATTCAGGTATGTGAGTTCCATATTCCTGGCGAGTGTGGCCGCATACTCCTCCAGGTGCTGCACCAGCCCTGCGCTACCGGGGGAGGCCCCGGGGGCCCGCTGCCCCAGCGCTGCCCACAAGTCCCCAGTCTCCGGAGCAAGCAGTGCAGAGCCTGCCCACAGCAGATTCTGGGAGGAGGAGGAAAGTGGGCTCAGCAAGGTGAGGTTGTGTGAGGGGGTGGGGGGGATGAGGGGTCTGGCCAGGTGCTCGGAGGGGCCCCAACAGGCAAGGGAGTGGGTCTGGGGAGGACCAGGGACAAAGGAGAGCCCAGGGCTCAGGGTCCAGGGTCAGGGGATCGAGAGCACAGGGCATAGCCCTACCTCATTGAAGTGGGCATCCTGAGTGGCTGTCAGCCCAAAGCCCTGCTGGTGGCTCTCAAAGGCCAACAGGTGGGCCAGCAGGCGGGCAGTGACTCGGACATCTTGGCTAAAGTAGTGGTCAGTGTGGCCAGTCACCTCCCGCAGTCTCTGAGCCAGCTTCTTGGCCTCCACAGTATCCAATGCTGTCTTGTTCAGCTCTAGGCCATCCAACTGCCAGGACCAAGATGGGGGCGGTCACTATGGTCCCCTAGGCCTTTCTCAAAAACCTCACAGGAAGGGTCTGGCCAGATTAAAGGGCAACCAGGAAATGCCCAGGTCAAGGGCTGGGGCATGATGTCTGGGGCCTACCACAGGCCTGGGGAAGCTGAGGCCAGGGCTGGGGCCAGGGCCAGGCAGGTCTTGAGTGCAGGGCATGGTCTGGGCAGTCTCACCAGCAGATTGAGTTCTCGAAAAGCAGGGGAGGTACAGTTGAAGAGGTCGGGCTCCAGCCAACCCTGGTCCTCATCACATAGCCGCACAGCAGCACCTGGGGGCAGGCAAGCCCTGGTCAGGCCTGGGGCCTGAATTCCTTTCTGAGAAGGTGACCACAGCATCTTCTCCCATCTCAAAGGAAGCTCTGAGTCAGAGCCCCGAGTACTAGGCATCTGTGTCTAGACCCCGGATGGAGCCGCCCCAGGGCCCAGCCCAGGCAGGCTCCAGCTGCTGTCAGTCAATTCCTGAAAGGTCTGTGGACCATTCTGAACCCCCAACTATAAAGGTGAGCACAAGGGCAGGGCTGTGCACACGTCCACACCCACACACACACACAGGCCAGGGAAGGTGCACAGACACGTGGCCCAGGGCAAGCACGCATGTGTGTGTGCACATACACACACACCAGTGCTCATATCTGCACACACACAGATGTGCGGAGCAGGACAAGCACAAAGCCACACAATGCTCTTTCATACACACATACACAGACATGCTGACACACATCAGATCTTCCAGTACTTTGTGACCAAACTGTGGTGGGGGTAGAAGTTCTCCCACAAGTTTTAACTGCCCAAGTGGTGGCTTTGCTGCCATCTCTCCATTGTCTGTGGGATTGGGATGGGGATTGTATAAGAATTGACCTGGACCATAAGGGAGCCTGTAGCCATCAGCAAGAGGGATCCTAACCTTAACACAGAATCCTCTCCCCCCAAGACAGACTCAAAGACAGGTGCGCAGGCACAGAAAGACACACACACGTGCATGCATACACAGATAATCTCTGTCCAGCCACTGCGGGGACCTCAGGCAAAGAGGAGGGCTTGGGGGAGACCTCAGGCAGTGGGGAGGAGCCTGCAGGAACCTCAAAGCAGGGGTCACCTTTTGAGAACTCAGACAGTAGGAAGATACCTGCAGGGACCTCAGGAACTGAGGTTTCTGCAAGGATCTTAGGAAGTGGGAAGGGGTTTCCAGGGTTTCAGGCAGTGGGGAGGGGTCTCTGAGGACCTTGGGCATCAGGGAAGGGGCCCTTGGGTCCTCAGATAGCAAGAAGGGGCCTCTGGGGACTTCAAGCAATTAGGAGTAGCTTTTAGAGACCTCAGCAGCGGGGGTGGGTCTGCAGGGACTTCAGGCAGCAGGAGGGATCTGCAAAAGCTTTGGCAGTGGGAGGGGGCAGCGCACCTGAGCAAACACGTACCCCTTACCTGCACCCCGCAATCCTGCCCAGAAGCCAAGAGAAACAGATGGAGGCTCGGTGAGGTGTAGGGAGGGGCCCAGAGCCCCTAGGAGGTAATGAAGGGCCCACATGAACCCCTACCCCACTCCCACCTCTTTGCAGGAACAAGGCCCACCCCCCACACTCAGCAATCAAAGAACAGGCCCACCCCCCACACTCAGCAATGCACCTGCTCCCTAGGTACTCACCCAGGGCCCCCCGAGGACAGGGCACTGAGGCCAAAATGCCAAACTTGGTCTGGGGCCACCATACTCCAGATCGCAGGGACTTGGGGCATGCATCATAGAGCACTAGGGACAAAGGAGGCACTGAGCCAAATGGCTAGGGGCAGGGGCAAGTGACAGCCATACCCACTGTCTCTCCACCACTCAACCCAGGCCCATAGCCCACCACTCCCTTGCTTGCCTCACAGGAGCTGACTTGTCAGATTCAGTGACAGGTCATCAAAGTACTTGGACCAAATGTGGGGACCCCTGGGTGTCAGTGTCTCCTCAGAGAAGCCCCCCAGAGTCCCTACCCAAGGACCCAAGCATGCCATGACCCTTGATGGCAGGCAGTAAGCCAGAACTCGCCTTCTATACGTGGAGCTTGGTGGAGCCTGCTCACCTCGGCAGCCACTGGCTGTCACCTCTGCGAAAGGACTGTCACAGCTGTTACACTGGCGGCCAAGAGCTCCTGGGCGACAAGGGCACTGCCCATTGTGGGGTGCACACGAGCGTGAGGTGGAGCCCACAGGGTAGCAGTCACACGGGAGGCATGAGTCGCTGCCCCGCGGTCGGTAGTGGAACTCCTGTTTGAGAAGGGGTCAGGTGCCTGCGGTCAGAGACCAGAGCTTGAGGAGTGAGAAGAGTCAAGGACAAGGGGTCAAGGCAGCCACGCCCCAGGCCAGGAGGAAGAGTGGGCCTCAAGTGAAACTTAAGGGAGAGGTTAGATGTCAAGGACAAGGGATGGATATAGGGTCGGGGCCTGAATCAGGGGCAGAGGTCAGCAAGCTGGATAAAAATCACAAATCACAGCTAGGGAAGAGTTAAAAGGTCAGGGGTCAGGAGCCAGGCACACCTTGCAGTGACACTGCCCATTTGTCTTGTTGCAGTTGGGATCAAAGCCCTTGTGAACATCACAGTTGCAGGGGCCACAGGTTGGGCTCCCCCACCAGCCTCGAGGGCACTGCTGGTCCATCCTAGGGGTGGACGGCCAGGTGAGATGCCTCCATGATATCGTAGTGACCCTCCTTAACCCACACCAGGTCGTCCCATCATCTCAGCCCATAGCCCCTCACCTGTGCTCACAGTGGTGCCCGAAATAACCACCTACACAGTCACAGGTATAGCCATGGGGGGCTCCTGGGAGGTGCCGGCATGAGCCCTGGTTCTGACAGGGGTTCAAGAGGCAGGCGTCCACACAACCTGGGCCGTAGTAACCTGCAGGTTGGGTCAGAGAACTCAGGACACTGGTCACAGAGCATGGGAGGGAGCAGGCACCTGTCCTTCTCAGGCTCCTCCTCCTCCAGGCTCTCCGGGTCCCCCAGTCTTCATAATGAGCCACCCAGATCACACCACCTCCCAGGCCCTACCTGGCCAACATTTGCAGGAAAAGGTCTGCCAGAGGTCTCGGCAGTCAGCATGGGGTGGGCAAGGCCCAGATGCACAGGCATTATTCATGACACAGCCGGGTTCCACATTCACTCGCTGGGTGGGGGGATGCAGGGCTGGGGACCCTGAGGGTGTGGAGCCAAGCCATACCCCCTACGAACACAACCAGCCAGAGGTGAGACCCACGTCAAAGCACCTCAGACCCAAGTCCTGCAGAGCAGCCACCTGGTCTGATGGCCTGACATGCAGTCTCCCTAAAAACCCCAGACCCTGACCCCAATATCCCTAATTCAGCCCTCCATAGGACCCCTAAGTGTGCTATCTCTGAAACAGACCTCTAAGGACCCTTGATAATCTGAGCTAGACTCACCTCCAACAGCACAAAAAGGCTTGATCTGTCTCTAACGGCTCTGGGGCTCCCCACCCCGCTACTATCTCTCATCTGAACCCAGCTTTTCAGGTCCCAAGGCCCCCTGATCTCTGACCACTCACCCTAATGCCCCATATCATGTTCCCATGCTGACTCCCACCTGGACACAGCCAACCAGACCCTGAGGAACCTCCTCTTCACTGCTTGGGGGTAGGCCTCCCACATGGAGTCGCTTTACTTTCAGGCCCTGCAGCTCACTCCCCACCGCCATGGTGTCCTGGGGGAGGGGGACAGTCAGCACTGGGGATGTGGGAGGGCCCCTGCGCTACCCAGGGGTCCATCTTGGCTTTGTCCTAGCCCTGCACAACCATGCTTTGTCCCTCTGTACCAGGGGCATGGTTTGGGAATGAGCTGCTCTTGAGCATGGGGGACCTGTTGGAGCATGGAGGATGGATGTCAGGAAGGTTTCAGTCAAGAGCTGGGCTCAGATAGGCCCCTTTCTCTTGGACCAGAAGAGACCCTGAAATCCCATGCTTTTGAGTCCGAGAGATCAGGAATCAGAAGGGGTTTCCAGGAGTTAGGCAAAGTGCTGACTACCCCAAGACCAGGCCAGAAATCTGGGTAGCCTCCCTGACAGGAGGAGGGCCTGGCGGGGGACCAGCTGGGCTGGCAGGATGGGCTCAGAGTAGAATATGAGGGGGCAGACTTCAGGGAAAACATCCGACTACGTGCAGGGGAGGGAGCTGAGAGGAGCTGGACTAGAGGTGGGGTCAAAAAGGTGGTATGGTTGGAAGACAGAATGGACTACTCAGGGCCAGAGGTGAGACCTGGAAGAGGCTGAAGTCCAATGAGACCATGAAGACATGGTGGCCCCGCCGGCCACCTGGGTCCTCCTGTAACTCCAGCCGAAGATCGTGCCATCGGCCGTCACTGACAGTCACCTGGTCCAGGAGGAGGTGGGCAGCACGGCCCGAGCCCCTGGTCACTGTCAGGGACAGCAACCCCCGATCCAGCTGTGGGTAGAGAGGCATAGACCTGAGGCCAGAGCCCCAAGTTTGGCTGGGGCTGGGAGTGTCAGGAGGTGAGATCAGGGCACATAGAGGTCAAGAATATCAAAGGGTAAAACAGCAGGAGCAAGGCTCTATCTGGCACATACGGCACTGTGCCCAGGGACACTATGCCGCTGAGAGATTAAGGGGCAGAGGGCAGGACCAGAGGTTGTTGAGTGGTAGAGTTAACACAGAGAGCTATGCTAATGCCTTGCACCTGCAGAGAATACCATGGTGGCAAAGAGGGTCAAGGCCAGGGTCCAGAGCAGGGTCAAGGATGGTCAGTACACCTGGCAGAGAAGCATGCTGTCTGACTAGGCCCAAACTCAACAGGAATGTTGCTGGTGGCATTAGTGATTGAGAGCTGAACTAAAGGTCTAGGGAGGAGTCAGAAGGACAGACACACCTGACAGAGGAGCGTGCTGTGTGGCCCAGCCTGCACTTGCATCAGGACCCCATGCGTTGCCCGTGTCCGAAATGCCAGCCCCAGGTACCATGGCACAGACACAGCCATGTCATTTCCGAAGTCCCATCGCAATGAGCCATTGCCGAGGAAATGGTGGGGATGGGCCATGGCTGGGGAGGTGAAAGGAGCAAGGTCACAGACCCCACCTCAGGAACAGAACATGCCCTGCAGGCCCCTCCTGCCCCATACTGCCCACTCACTGAGCCGACAGTCCTTGCCACCAAAACCCACAGGACAGTCGCAGCTGAAGCCACCCCACCGCTCTGAGCAGAAGCCATTGTTCTTGCACGGGTTTGAGTCGCAATAGTGGAGTTTGGCCTGGCAGCCTGGGAAAGGAAGTCACATGGAGGATATGAGACATGAGGGGGGCACAAGCACTAGACAGAACCTGGGGGTCCAGAGGGGCCTCAAGTGGCCATGATCTCAGCCCCATAATCTCTCAGGGGTGGACTTGGTAGGAGGCTGGCCCTCCTGATCTGTGGCATGGAGGTTGCCATCAAAGGAGACAGTGAGTGAGGTCAGATTTGGAGCCACTCCATGTAGCCCTCCACCCCACCCCTATGATGGGGACATGGCCTACCTGCCATAGTGCCATTGTTTGCGACGAAGGCCGCCATGTCTACTTGGCGGCCATCAATGTGTAGATCCCGCATGCAGCCGACGAAGTCCTTGTGGGACACAGGGAAGTTCTCGGGGAGGTTGGGGACACCCCCCAGGAGCAGAGGACCTGTCAGGTCCAGGGACCTGGGGGTCAGGGGTCCAGGTCATTGGTGGGACTGGAGCCAAGGTAGGGTTGCTCCTGGGGGGCCACAGGAAGTGGGGGGGGTAGGACTCAGAGGATAAGGTGATTTAGGAGGGAGGGTAAGGCCAGGCTGGGGGAGCAGCTGTGGCTGTACTTCAGTTGGGGATGTAAGAGAGCTCATGATAGGCGCAGGGTCTGGGGAAAGGTGGAAGAGCTGGGGTTGAGGGTTAGGATGAAAGAGTGAGGCATGTAGGTGCCTAGGGTAGCAGATGGAGAAGTGAAGGTTAGGTAGGGTTTCAGGGTCCTAGCGGGGAGAGGAAAATCTGGTGGTTTGGGGGAAGGATGGGGAGTTTGGCAGGCTGGAGTGAGAAGTGGGGTATGTGAAGGGTTGAGTGGGCTTTGGCAAGCAGAGGGCATGAGGACCAGGGCTGGGGGCCTCACTTCTTGGAGCTTGTTTGCATGCCAGCAGCTGCACATGAGTAGTTTCCAATCTCAGCACCAAATTGCAGAGCCACAGCCACATCGCAGTCATCCACACTCAGCACGGCCACCTTGTCCTTGGAGGGGCCCTGAGCACCCCCCAGGGCATCTGTGCGGGGCTAGAGACCCAGGCACTCCACTCAACAGGACCCCCAGGGTGACCCCCGGGGGGCAGAATTTGGCATCCCAGCTCTCCCCATGCTCCCAGGCCAAGGGTGGTGCCCACCTTGTTGTAGTATCTCAGATGCACTGTGTGCCACTGCCCGTCACTCAGGCCCCCTGGAACTGTGGGGCTGACCACCGTGTTGGACTCACCTATTGGGGTGATGCGTGTGGAGGGTTGTCTGGAACTGCTAAGGTGATCCCCCCCCAGTCATGTAGGCCCAGCTTACTCCCAGGGTGACCCTGGATGTATCAGATCCCCCCCCCCCACATTCACACTGGTGACCACACCGGCTGGACCAGAGGGCCTCTGGGCAGACAGGAGAAGCACACACCTCTTGGAGAGATGGACTTTCCCACAGGGAATCGGGTCCTCACTAATGGCTGTTCGGCATGGAGGTGCATGTGCAGGTGTGCAGTGAGGCAAGCCTGAGGGGGCTGGGGGCTTGCACCGCCCCATCTCACCCACGCAGGCACCCACACACGTCCTCGTGGCACCCACCTGTGGAATACGTGAGCCGCACCTGCCCCGCCACCAGTTCCAAGGCCAGGAAGTCGTGCTTCTCGTTCAGGCGCCCGTTGTAGAAGAGCAGCCCACTTGGCTGCGCGGTGGCAAACCTGGGAGGGGTGGGCAGGGCAAGTCACAAGCCGCACACCTCACACCCACCATCCCCGCGACAAGAAGGCTGGCGGGGAGGAACCCAGGCTGGGGTAAGAGCAGGAGTGATGGGGGGGCCGGTGAGCGAGGCCGCGCAGCTGCGTCAGGAGCTGCGACGCCCTGAGACGCCGGGGGGGGGGGGGGGGGGGGACGGCGCCGGGAAGGGGGCGGGGCCGGGAAGGGGGCGGGGCCGGGAAGGGGAGGGGCGCCGGGAAGGGGCGGGGCCGGGGCCGTGGGGAGCCCGAGCCGGGGTCGCGCAGTAGGAGGGACGGCGTGGCGGCCGGCGGAGGTGCGGGGCGGGCACCTACGAGAGGGACAGCGTGAGGTGGAAGCGCTGCCGCAGGCCGCGGAACATGACGAACGAGCTGGGCGGGAAGGAGCGGGCCGACACCTCGCAGCGCGGGCCCTCGAAGGCGCCGCCCGCGGGGCACTGGCAGCGGAAGCCGCCGTCCGGCCCGTCCGCGCAGGTGCCCCCGTTGCGGCAGATGCCAGGCACGCAGCGCCCGGCCTCCGTGTCCAGCTCGCAGTCTTCTCCTGGGGATTAAGCCACGGTCAGCGGCGGCCACGACCCCGCCGCGACCCCCTCCGCTCCCCAAGGCCAAGCGCTCCTGGGCGGGCGTTGGCCCCTCCGAGAGGCCGAGCTCCCTGCGGGCGCGCCCCAATTCCGCCAGGCCGAGCCCGGCCCGGCCCTTGCCACGCCCCCACGGCCCCGCCCCGTCCGCCACCACAGCCCCGCCCCTGCCCACGGCCCCGCCCCTGCCCACGGCCACGCCTCCTTCACAGCCTCAGCCGGGACTAAGGCCATAGCCCTCGGTGGCCCCGGGCCAGGGCCCTGCAGCTTCTGGTCTCGCGACGGGCTGGTTCGAGTCATCCCCGTGCTCACGCTCCGCCTGAGGTCCCCCCAGCTCCGCCTGAGGTCCCCCCAGCTCCGGGCGTGCCCCCAGCGCCGCGCGAGCTCACCGGTGAAGCGCGGGCGGCAGACGCACGTGTAGCCGCCCTCCCGGCGCGCGCAGGCGCCGCCGTTGCGACACGGGTTGGAGTAGCAGAGGTCGAGCTCCGTCTCGCAGAAGTCTCCCGTGAAGCCGGTGGGGCAGCGGCAGCGCAGGCCTGCGATGGGCTGGATGGGTCGGAAGAGCGTGGAGGCCGAGGCCAGGAAGGGCGCGGACGAGTCAAAGCGCAGCACCGACACGCACTTCATGTAGTTCTCGCAGGGCTCTCGCAGGCACACGTTGTCGTCGAAGGGCAGCACGTCCAGCAGCGAGCGGGCGGCCAGCGCGGCGCGGCGCACGTACAGCTGCTCCTGCAGCTCCTCGGAGCTGAACCAGGGGCCCGCCGCGCCAGCCCCCGCCCCGCGCGGCGCCAGGGCGGAGAAGCTCACGTTGAGCACAGTGCCCCCTACGTCCGTGTCGTTCTGAATGTTGAAGATGAAGACGTCCTCAGTAGGTGTGGCAAGTACCGCGGCCACGCCTTCCAAAAAGTGGCCCAACAGCGGTGACAAGAAGCGCTCCTGCCACATGTTCTCGAGGCGCACGGTCAGGCTGTTGGCCAGCAACTCTTCCGTGATGATGACCACGCGCAGCACACACTGCGCCGTCACGCTGTGCAGCCCATCTGCGGGCAGGGGTGGGGGCAGTGGTTAGTCTGGGGTCAGCCGCTGCCCTCCCTGGGACACAAGACGGCTAGGGCCAGTGACTGCCCAGTCCCCTAGAACCTGAGTCAGCAGGCTGATCTGGCCAAGAGACAAAGGGTCTGGGACTTGTGACCACCAGCTCTCCCAGTGTCAAGGTGTCAACAAGTTGCTGCTTCCTCTCCCCTCCCTCCAACACAGGAGGGTCCTGAACCAGCAACCCCTCCCCACCCCGTGCTCATAGGTCGGCAAGCCATTCCTCCAACAAAACACTAGAAGGGTCCAAAGTGGTCAGTAACAAACCCTCCCCCAAGTTATAGTCAGCAGGCCACCCCCACTCAGGACACAAAAAGGAGCCAGGGCCACTGACCACCCATCCCCCCCCCATTCCCCAGCACTGCAGAACCAGCAAAACATCCTCTCCAAAAAACAAAGAGAGTTCTAGGTCAGGGATCATCCATCCCCTATCTCTAGTCAGCAAAGTACTTTCCCATGGCACTGGCCCAGTAACCACTCAACCCCATACCCCTAGGTCAATGAGCTCCCTCTCACCAGGAGGGGTTTGCACCCTGACCTCTCCCACTCTCAGCATTCTTAGGTAAGTTGCCCATCACCCCAGACTTGGGTCCTACAATCTCAATGGGGACCCCCAGAAATGAGAATGAGGTGCTTATATGCCTTGTCCCCAGACCATAGCACACATTGGGTGGTCGATGAGGGTTGGTTGTTGAGTAAATTAAGTGATAAATGGAGGTTGTGCCTTCTTTGGCAGTGACAGGAATAAATGCTCCAGAATTAGGGAATGAACACCAATAAAGTCTGTCTCCCAATCTCTGCAGTCTCCAGTAGGCAGGACTACAAGAGCCTCTCCCACCTGCACCCTCCTATTAGGGAGGACTTTGTGAAAACCTGGGGTTGTGGATACAGTATAGGGTCTGCTAGATGCCCTAGAATCTTTGGGGTTCTGCAGAGACTTCTCAAGAACCTACGAAGGGACCTTGTGAACCTAACCTGTGAGGTCTATGGGAGATCCTATGGGGTGCAGGAACCCAACCCTTAAGGGATTCTTAGAAGGCTTGGAAATCTCTCTCTGGTTTGAGGTGCCCTGTGGAGCCCCTGAGGCCCGGACAAGTCATTTGCCTGCCCCCACCCCTTACCTGTGACAGTCACCAACATGGAGGCCACCAGTGGGCGGTTGTTGTCTAGTTTGCGACTGAGTCGAAGCTCTCCGCTGGTCTGGTTGACCACCAACAGTTGCAGCTCATTGCCCCGCTCAAAAGAATAGAAGAGGTGGTCGGAGACATCAGGGTCATAAGCTGGAATGCGCCCAATGATACCTGAGGGGAAGGTGTCTGAGCGGTTGGATACATAGTTGTTGAAGAGAATCTGGAAGTTGTTGAGCACAGGGCTATTGTCATTCTGGTCAATGAGGCGGACATGCACAGTGGCTCGACTGACCAGAGGGGCAGACGTGGCTTGTACTACAATTACATATTCCTGACGAGTCTCATAGTCCAGGTCAATGAGTGCAGTCAACTCTCCAGAGAAGATGTCCATTTGGAATAGCTCAGGGATGTTCCCTTCCACGATCTGGTACATTATATGGGCATTGGGACCTTCGTCGGGGTCCACCGCCGTGATCTGGGCCACCACCGAACCCACAATGCTGTTCTCCTTCACTCGAACCTCAAACTCCTCAGCTGGAAAGACAGGTGCATTGTCATTCACATCCTGCACCGTCACCTGGATGCTGACTGGAGTCCGAAGCGGGGGCACACCTCGGTCCACAGCGTAGGCAGTAAGTTCATACACTGGTATGGCCTCCCTATCCAGCCGTCTCACTGTGCGGACAATGCCAGAGGTGGGCTCAATGGTAAAATCTCCATCCCCATCTTCCCCATTCTGGAAAGTGTACTGGACCCGGCCATTGGCATGAGCATCCCGGTCAGTGGCTGATATCTGCAGGACACTGGTAAAAGGTGGGGCATCCTCAGAGACTAACCCCGTATAGTGGGAGGCCACAAACTGCGGAGCATTATCATTCACATCATTGACCATCACCTCTACATAAGTGGTGTCTGCCTTCTGTGGAATGCCATTGTCTCGAGCTGTGATAGCTAATGTGTAGGTCACCTGATCCTCATAATCCAGTGGGGCCTGTAGCGTAATGGCCCCTGAGTCTGCATCAATGCGGAACTGGGGCAGGTTGTCCTCCAGTAGGTAGGTGATACGAGCATTCTCACCCACATCATCGTCAGAGGCACTGATGACCACCACGGTGCTACCCACTGGCCGATCCTCATTCACACTCACTGAGTAGTGGGCACTTTGAAAGACAGGCCGGTGAGTGTTGGCATCTGTGATATTGATGTGCACATAGCAGTGATCATGAAGGGCACGATCAGATGCAGTTAGCACCAGCTTGAAGTAGCGTTCCTGCTTGTAGTCCAGTGGCAGAGCCAGTGTCACCAGACCTATGCCACCCTGAGTGCTGATGGCAAAGCGATTCCGAGTGTTGCCTCCTGTGATCTGGTAGCTGATGGCGCTGTTGGCATCACGGTCTACAGCGGTCACACTGACCACACTGGTGCCTACAGCTGCATCCTCATTCAGCCGTAGGTGGTACTCTTTCATGGTGAACTCAGGTCGATTGTCATTAACATCCAACACAGTCACTGTGACGCTGGCTGAGGCAGAGAGCGGGGGTGAGCCATGGTCTCGGGCCTCCACACCAAAGAAGTAATGCTCCACAGACTCACGGTCCAGAGGACCACTCACAGAGACCCAGCCAGTTGCACTGTTTATCACAAAGGGAGTATCAGGTGCCACACCAGTAAGGGAGTACTCCAATCTGGCATTCTCCCCATGGTCTGCATCCACTGCCTGAATGTGGATGACCGAGTGGCCCAGGGGCGCGTTTTCCAAGACAGATACCTGGAAGGGCGTGCTGACAAAGATAGGAGTATGGTCATTGATGTCCACCACCTGGATGCTGGCCAGGCCCGTGTTGTTGGACAGCGGAGGCCGGCCTGCATCCTGCGCCCTGATGCGCAAAGCATACTCTCGCTCTGCCTCAAAATCCAGAGGTGCCACCACCTGGATCTCGCCTGTGAGGCTGTCGATGGCAAAGTGGCCTCGGCTGTTGCCGCTGATGATGTTGTAGTGCACCAGTCCATTGGCATCCTTGTCCCGGTCGGTGGCCGTGACGCGCAGCACCACCGTATGGGGGCGCACATCCTCACGCACCTGAGCCACATAACGCTTCTCGCTGAACTGAGGCACGTTGTCATTTTCGTCCAGCACGGTTATGTGCACACGCACGGTGGCAGAGCGCGGCCCAGGCTCTTGGCCCTGGTCGTTGGCCTCCACCACCAGCTCGTAGCTTTCCATGTGTTCGCGGTCCACGCGACCGCTGGTGCTAATGAGGCCCGAGCGCGGATCAATCTCAAAGGCGGCGGCGGCGGCGGCGCGCGCAGCTGGCGGCCCCACGAAGCGGTAACGCAGGTTAGCGTTGGGGGGCGCGTCGCCGTCTGTGGCACGCAACTGTAGGATGGGGTAGCCCTCCTCCACGTTCTCGCGAAGTGTCTCCCGATATTGTGACTGCTCAAACACCGGCGCGTGGTCGTTGCGGTCGGCCACTGTAACGGCCACCATGGTGGTGGCCGAAAGGCGCGGCGAGCCGTGGTCGTGCGCCGTCACGCGCAGGTAGTGGCGCTCCATGCTCTCGCGGTCCAGAGCGGCCTCTGTGCGGATGAGGCCGCTCTGCGGGTCGATGCTGAACAGCTCCAGCGAGCGGCTGTTCATGAGCGCAGCCAGCGAGTATACTAGGCGCCCGGCCTCGCCCGCGTCTGGGTCCTGCGCCACTACGCGTAGCACCGCGGTGCCCGCCGCCTCGTTCTCGGGCACTAGCGCCTGGTAGTTGTACTGCGGAAACTGCGGGTGGCGGTTCGCGGCGCGACGGGGGCGGACCCGGCTCACTAGGGGTATTCTCCAGGGTCCTGGCCGGGCGGGGACCTCCGGGGGCCCTGGCCCCGGGCGTTGCGGAAGGAAGCGGCGGCGGAAGAGACCACGGGAGCGCATGCGCTTGGGCGTCGGCTCGGGAGCTGTCCGATAATCGCGCGGTGCTGAACCAGAAGCCGGAGCTGTCCTCGCCGTGCGCGGTGCTGAATCCAGCGCGGGGCCAGACCCTGCAGCTCCAGGAGAACAGTCCACCCGAGTGCCTGTCCTCTCAGCTCGAGATGTCAGGGTGCTCTTGCTTTGACCCCTGCGTCCAGGCACCCACCATTCCCCGCAGCATCGCATGGTTCCCACTTTTCTGGGGGCGCCTCTCCCAGCATTCCTTTGGGACAATACCAGCTTGGAACCACGGGGCCGAACCAGGAGGTCTGAAGGGAAGGGCAAGCTGTTCTCTGGGCCCGGGACCCCTGGGGACAGAGCCTCTGGCGACAAACTATCTCTTCGTAAGGGTCCTGTCCGTCCACAAGAGACCACCTCTGGGAGCCAGCATAACAGAGACCCTGGTCCCTGTCCTGTCTCTAGCCCGCGGCTACTGAATGCCTGGACCCCATATTCCGCCCCAAGCCCCGCGTCCGGCTGCCCAGGGGACCCTCGACCACTCTGGGCGCTTTGCCTTCCCCCTCGGAGCCCCACGAAGATAGGTTCCCTGACTCCCAGGCCAGGCTCTCTATCCTCTCGGGCCTCGGGAGGCTCGGGACAAAGAGCTAAGGCCCCACCACCGATCCGCGCCCCTGACTCCGTCGCAGCAGCGACCTCCGGGTCCGAGCCTTGGCCCCCGCCGCCCCCCAGCTCCTCCTGGCTGAGAGGGAACAAAGAGAGGGAAAGGAGCAGGAGTAGCGGGGTCGTCGGCCCCCTGAGACGCCGCCACGGCGGCTGTCTCGCCATCACCCCCCGCCTCCCCACACGGCCTCCACCGTCCCCCGCCCCGGTCCGGGCCCTGGGCCCGCCCCGCCGCTCGGGCCCCCTCCCGGGCCCCTGCCGCCGCCCCGGTCCCCCGCCTCTCGGCCTGTCGCTCCCCGCCACCGCCGCCACCCTCTGGCCACCATCTACTCCGCTGCCAGAGCCCCTTTGGAGTGCGGCCCCGGCTTTTGCTGCCCCCACCACAGCATCCCCGACGCTGCTGCCGCCTCCCGCCGTTCCAACATGGCTCCCAGCCGCCGCGATGGTTCGTTCCACCTCCGCCCCGGAGCCTCAAATCGGGTGGTACAGGCCGTCGCGCATGACATCTCTGATTCCCGAAGCTCTTGCCGCCATCTTTACTAAGGTCAAAAAATAAGCGCTGCCCACGGTGCTGAACAGGGCGTGGAGGGTGGCCGCCCTTGGATCCACCCTCCTTGCTTGCCGCCTCGTCCCTCACCCACCTCTCTCCTCTTAGGACGATGTCCTCGTTCCGTCTCCCAACCTTTTTTAAAATTTAATTTTATCCTAGCTTTTCTTCTGCCTACGGGTCTCTCGTCGCCCTTCCTGAGCACTAGCTCCGAACCTTGTCCCGTATTTTGGTGTGAAAATCTGGTGCACAGTGAGCGTTCTCATGGCTCTTGGGCGGGGGATACCATGTGCAATCCTAGGAAGAGGGGGCGATGGCTGGGGGTTGGGGGGGGGACATGGGGCGCCAGCAGCCGGAACAATAGCTTTAACTCTTAGATCAGTGAGTTTTAAATCATGAAAGTCCCGACTATCTCCTTGTTTGGAGCGCCCCTTCGGAGCAGGAACGGGAGGTGACCCTCCCGAGGCGGAAGCAGAGGCAAACTCTTCCCTGCCTTGACGGCCCCCTGTAGTCTCCCAGGGATGGGGGGATCCTCCACTGGAGGCTACGGCCCCCTCTCCAGGTCCCGGGTCTGGAGGGCTCTGGGAAGCCACGTGGAGCTCGGCGTTGCCACACGGATGCGGGCCCGGCTCTTCGGATCCCGGAGTCTCGCCCGCTACGACCGCGTCTCTAAACCCCTTGATGGAACCAACGGAAGCCCAACCATCTTCCCGCCGTTCAATCCAGTTCTCCCCGCGCTATGCAACTCCTGACGCCAGTCGGTACCGTCTGGCCAATGGGCAGACGCGGCGAAACCTACGTCACGGAAGACGTGCGGGGCCGACGGGTGAACGCAGAGCGCTCCAATCAGGAAGTCGCCGTCTCCGTTCGCACAATGGGAGGCTCTGCCCCCGACGGCGGACTCATTGTCCGGGGAGAGGGGGCTCCCCGAGTTCCAGGATAGCCGGAAAGATAATCCAGGGGACACTCTTACCAACCGGTCTGCAGAGGCAGCAGCCACAATGGGCTGCAGCGCCACATGCAGAGGGCACGGGTGTCCCAGGGCCGAGGGGGAGGGGGCGGTGGTCAGGACTGGGGCCCGCAACACTCCAAGGGGCGCGGCTTCTGCTTGGAACCAGCCGAGAACCGCTACCTAAGGCCTCTGGCCCGCCCCAAACGGTAACTGTGACATCACCACCAACCAATGAGACGGCGCTCTCTTTGGCCTCTTGACTTCGCTTCCGGGAGGCGGAGTTCCCGCCGGTCCCGCCCCGCGGGCGCCCCACGTGACTACGGCGCGCCGGCGGCTGAGCTCGGGTGATGCTCTCCCATCTCTGAATCTGCGGACCCCCCAAGGTCGGCGCTCAGAGCCCGGCGCGCGGTCTGGGTTCCTAAGGGCGTGGGGGTGGAGCATCTGCTTCCCTTACAAACCGACGCAACGGCCCCTTGGACAATCCTGTGGACACCGGCGGGCCACACTGCCCGTGAGTACCAGCCCTGGTCCCGCCGGAGAGCCCTGCCCTGCTCTTCCCACGAGGTCAGCGCGTGCATCACAGGGGACCCAGCAGGCACAGAGGCTGAAAAGTGTCCTGCCCCCGCTTCCCGAGGACCCGCGCTTTCCACTGAATGACACTATTGCAGGGAGAGAATCGTGGTTCTCTGCCTTCTGCACTGAGAAAGGAGTCGCTGATTCTGGATGAGAAAGGGAGGAGCACATGCCTCCAGGATGAAGAGGAGTGGACCAGGCTGTACCACACAGAGCTTTTACCAGGACCAAACATTTTGTCAGCCCCTCCTCAGGACCAGGTGAGCCTCTGTGCTTTCCTGAGAGTGGACAGTTAAGGACATCTCCCCATCAGCCTCCTGTGCTTTGCTCCCACGAGCTCCCTGTCAAATGTTCTTGCCTCAGCTTCCTAAGGACTCGTTTCCCAGGGACCTATCTCTAGGCCGGGCTTCTCTGTGCTCACTGCTTAGTCTTGTTGGGAGAAAGCCCTCTGCCTTCAGCACCCCAATTAGAAAATAAAAGGTGTGACCACAAGTCATAGTATCAGGGGCTCTGGGTGTGAAAGGAACTGATGAAAACCACTCTGACTGGTTGGTGCCTGGCAGTGGGTTCCTGACTCTCCTCCTTCACTTACAGCAAAAGCTTTTTAAACTTGGGAGACCACAAGGAAAGGCAAGTTTTTGCTCAATGACTCCTAATTCCTCTCAAACAGTAGTGCAAACCTAACCCCATATTTGTTTACATACTCTTTTTGTCCTCCTGCAATTACCAAATTTCTGCCAAAGCTAAAAATGAGGGATCTTGCTGGGCCTCATGACATATAAATAAGGAAAACAGCTGGGCAGGCCTCAGGTGTTCAGAGAGGCCAGGGCTGGAGTAGAGTTTCAATAGGGGAGAAAGATGGCATTCAAGGCAAAGAAAGATTTTAAGCGAAGCCTGAAGGGGCAGTCACCTGCAGATGGACCACAGGGCACTGCTTGGCTGTGGCTCAGAAATGTGAACTCAAGGAAAGAGGCTGGAAAAGGGCCCAAGGGACTCTGAAGGACAGGCCTGTCAGGGGCCACCACCACCTCAGGGTGGAGAGGTCAAGGCAAGCTAACGAGGAGATGCTGAGGCCCCATGCCCCTGCCCATCCCCTTCCTACCACCACCCAGAATCATACAGGGAAGCATGTTTCCAGAGGCCTATGATTTATTTCCAAAGGTGAGCTGCAGCACATAGGAAAATACACATGGCTTTTCAGTCTACATTTTTACAGAGAAAATAGAATCTATCATTGGCTTTCTCAGTGCCATCACCCCATTCTGTGAGGCTCAAGGATGGGTGGCCTTTCTCCAAGATGCTGCTTTCAAAGCAGCAGTTTGGTCAAGGCCCCCGGGGGTGGGAGCGAGGGACAGCAACCCCTACGGGGGTAGGGGAAGCACATGAGCAGCACTTACTGCAAAGCTAAGGCAAAAAACAGAGCTGGCGGCAAATCTCCCCTCACCCCAAGGACATGGCTTGCTGAAGCCCAGGACACAGACCAGACAGGTTGGGGATGGTGACTCTGGCCTAGCCTGTTGCAGCAGCAGGACTCTGAGTGTGCATGTGTATATGGGGGAGGGGGAGGGGGACATGCTGAAGAGGCAGCCTAACGGGAGATGGAGGAGCTTCACAAATTCCCTTTGCCCCAGCATTGTTCCCAGAGCGTGGTCCCCAATCCTGAACTTGGCCCCTCACATCAGCCCTACTTCAGGTGGGGGGCCCTGCTCAAGACCCTTCCACCACCACATCCCCTAACACTGTCAGTGCAAAACATTCTTAGGGCCAAGCCCCAAGTCCACTGATCCCTGCCCAGGGCTGCAGGGAAGGGTGGAAAGGAAGGTGCTAGCTGGGGGCCTCGCCCAGCACCGGGAATTCCTTGCACATCTCTCGGACAATCATGCGGTCCATCTGGCACTGTGGTGAGGCGTCCTCCTCAGTCAGGATACGTCGCAGTGTGGCTTGCAGGTCAGGGAGCCTGTGGCGGTGCTGCAGATAGGGCGTGGAGCGGACCACGGCATGCATCAGGGAGAGGTACTCCATGCGCAGCTGTGGGGAGAGCAGGCAAAGCTCAGGGACCCCAGGGAGGCACTGCGGCCAGACAGGGACGGGCCACTACTGCCTCATGGCAGCCACATGGACCCTGGGGCTGTGGACCAGCTCACACCAATGAAGATCAGGGTCGCATACCCAGCACATAGAATGTACTTGGCTTAGAACTGGCCTTTGACAGCTCTCGAATAAGTAAGTGAATGAATGAATCACCCAAAACAGAGAGAGTCCCAGAATGTGGCTGACCCGAGGAGGTCCTGGCTCAGAGAGGTGGCAAGCAGCAGCAGCGAGCCCCTGCCCCTCCTTTAATGCTGAGCCCTCATGGTAATGCCATCTGTAGTCAGAGGCCCTCTGCTTCTCACTTGTCCTCTCACCCTGGCAGATCTCATTCACATCCACAGCTTCAAATGTGACCCACACTCACCCCAGGCCTAGACCTCTCCTATGAGCTCCAGACGAGAATATCTAACTGTCCATTGTCATCTCCTATATAGCTCACAGAGTCCTCAAACCCCTATATCCACCATCAAACTCATGACCTTCCCCATCATTCCAAAGCTGAAGGCTTTCTCATGTTCTTTATCCTAATAAAGAGCACTGTTGTCCATTCAAATGCTCAGGCCACACCTGCAGGTGTCCTCTTTGAATCTGTCCCCACACCCCCCAAATCAACCCATCCCTGAGACCTGACATCATCTTACGGTCTACACATGCTTAGAGTCCATCCAATACCCAACCCCATCCAATTTCATCCAATTTACCTTCCTCAGGTAAAGAGCTCCAACAGCCCCTCCAATCTGACACCAAGCTGCCCCTTACCATCACTGAGGCCCCCAATCCACTGACCTGACCCAACATTTTCTCTTGGACTATCCCCCTCACCAACCCTCATTTCTCTCTTTACCTTTCATTGGGCAGCATCACCCTGCTAACTCCCACCCTGGTCCGACCTAGCACCTGCAAATCACACCCAGGCGTCTGAGCCGACATACAGCCTCAGGCCTCAGCCTCATTCCGGACTGCAAACCTCCAGTGGACACGCACTGCCTGGGCCTCCCTCCGCTCCTCTCGGCCATGCTCGCTCCTCCCTTAAAGCACCACTGCCACCTTCTGTTTTCCAAACGTAAACTGCCCAGTCGGCTGGCCTTGTGCTTCATGGAGAAAACAAGCCACCTTTCTTTTTCTTTCCTTTTTGTAACCCTCACCCAAGAATTTATTTTTATTGATTTTATTTACTCATTAATTTATTTATCCTCACCTGAGGGTATTTTTCCCATTGCTTTTTCAGAGAGAGTGGAAGGGGGAGAGAGAGGAAAAAACACCGAAGTGGGAGAGGCACATCGACTGGCTGCCTCCCGCACGCGCCCCGGATCGAGCCTGCAACTGAGGTACGTGCCCTTGGCCAGGATGGAACCCGGGACCCTGCATTCTGCGGGCCGATGCTCTAACCACTGAGCAAAACCAGCCAGGGCTGTTTTTATTGATTTGAGAGAGGAAGGGAGAGAGAGAAGGAAACATCAATGTGAGAGAGGAACATCTATCGGCTGCCTCTGGTACTCGCCCCAAAAGGGGATCAAACCCGCAACTTGGGTATGTGCCCTGACTGGGGAGCGACCCGGCTTGGTGTATGCGATGATGTTCCAACCAACTGAGCTGAGCCACCTGGCCAGCGCAACAGGCCATCTTTTAGAAAGCCCTGTCATCTCTCAGCACCTACATTTCCCGTCCCCACGTGAATGAACTGTCAGGGGCCATCCCCTCACGTGGGCCTAGACCCTCCTCTGTGACCTTATCTCCTTGCCTCCTGCAGTGCCCCCCCTGCTCCGCAGCACACAGGCCAGTTCTCTGTGCTTCCTGGACCGTTCCCTCTGGCTCGGACACATGCACCAGAATCTTCCACCTTTCAAACACTCTCCCTAGCCCTACATCTCCCTCCAGCAACCCCCCTTTTCCTGAAACGCGCAAGAGTTGTCTCCTCCATTCACTGCTTCCAACCCCCTTCCCCTCCCCATTTCCACTGCCTTCCAACTTCAAATTCTCTCAAATTTCCACTCAGATTCTCTTCCCTCCACTCCACGGACATGGCCTGTCTGTCACCAGTGACCTCTGTGTCGCAAATCTAGTGGCCAACACTCAGTCCCTATCTTACTCAGGCTCCTAATTGTAGAGACAGCTCATGTCCCTCTTCCTCCAAACACGTGGCTTTGGGCTCCTGTCCTCTTGGTTTTCCTCCTGAGTTTCTCCCTACTTACCCTACCGGGTCCACTGCTGAGGCCTGAACTTCCTCCTGACCTGTCCCTCCTACTCCCTGTGTGATCACACTGTCACAGGCTTCCCACCAAATCTACGCAAAGACAACTCCGAAGTGTCTCTCCAGTGCCGACTGCCTCCGACATCCTCTGTACCTGGATGTCTAGCAGGGATCTTCTCAATCTTGACACATCATAATACAACTCTACCCCTCCCCCCGTCCATGCCACCCAACAGTGGCGGCTGCTTCCTGCCTGGAATCCCATCTGGGGCGTTCACTAGATCATTTCCCCTTTGTCGGAGAAGCACTTGCAGCCTCCGCTCTCCACTTCCTCTCCTCACCTCCCACGGCTCCCTCCACTCCAGCTTTCTCTAGACAGGCCACCCCCACATCACCATGGCTGGCTCCTTTGGGTCCTGGCACACCCGTCAGTTTCCAGAGCGCCTCCCACACTTACCTGGTGCCGGCAGCACACCGTCCCTTGTTTCCATTCAGTATCCCCCCCCCGCTTTCGTTTCCATTTCTACCCACTCCTGTGCCTGCTGCAGCCCCTCCAGCACCTTGTCTCCGGGCGACAGGTCGGCAATGTGCCGCACGGTGATGTCGATGAGCACCATCATGTCCGTGTGGTAGAAGATGGCAGCCGTGGTGGGGCTGGCAAACACGTCCTGCAGGAACTTGAGGATGGAGTGTGGCGGCTGCGGCTCATGTTTGAAGATGCGCACAGGGTCATCTAGGAGGCCGGGAAAGAGGCGTCAGGGAAGCAGGGTCATCCCAGGGAGTTATGGGGTCATGCAGTCCCAGGACACCGAAGCGGTAGCACACACATCCCTGGCCCTCACCCCCTCTGTTCAGGAGCAAAAGCAGCTTCTCGGAGAAGATCTTGACGTTGGTGTGCTTGCTCAGAGCAGCCATGATGATGTTCTGGTCAGGGGCTGAGAAGAGACGGGGGTATGGACAAGAGTACTAAGCCGGGGGCGCCCCCGCTGGTCGCCGCCTCCCGGCCGCCGCCCCACCTGGCAGGTGCAAGTTGAGAGCCAGAAGCAGGTTCGTGCAGAGATCCGGCAGCTGCTCTGTGGTGTCCAAGGGCAGCCCGTCCTCCACAATGCTCAGCAGAAACTGGGCAAAGGGTGTGCCCAGGTGATCTGCAAGAGGGGCACATGGAAGTCTGCAGCCCTGCGCTCTCCCCATACCACCCGGCCTCCTTGCGTTTCTGTGAGCCCTGGAGACACTATCCCTGCCAGGCTACTGTCAGTGGGCCCCCGGGGCCTCAGGCCAGGGGTCCCGGCCCCAGCTTGGCTCTCGGCTCCCTGCAGTGAGCTGGTCGGCAAACAGCCTTCTTACCATAGTGTGCGCAGGGCACTGCCTCCCCCATGGAGAAGACCATGGCCAGGATGAGGGCGGAATAACAAAGTTTCTGGTGATCTGGGGGGGCGAGGCAGACAGTCAGAGACTCTACAGAAGGCAGGAACCCCCCTCCAGGTGGCAGGAAACTCCCCTCGCCTCACCCTGCGTGTCTGTCTGCATGTCCCGTGCCAGTTCCACAGGCAGCACAGATGACACTAGTATGGAGATGATGGCTGCATCCAGGCTGCACATGGCCCCGAAGCACTTGAGGAGCAGCAGTCGCAGTGACACCCGGTGTTCCTGGCAGGCGACGCTGAGTGCTCAGTGCCCGGGACCCCCCCCTCCATCCGGGTCCTTCCATGCCCCCACCCGTCTTGCACATACCATTTGGTAGTAGGCCACCAAGGCCAGCACAGACTCGAACTCATTTCTCTTGCACATTTTCTTACACACTTCAGGGTCTGCGTCAGTCTGTGGGGGGGAGGAAGTGTGAGAGTCACTCAGTGTGAGCCATGAGACCACACACGAGTGAGCTGAGTGCATGTGGGGGGAGACCCCTGAGCACTGGAGGATGGCGCAGGGCAGGGTGGCTGCTCTGCATACGGGGGACAGCTGGGGACCCCCACCCCTCACCAGAATGTGCAGCAGCTCCTCCAGGTAGCAGCGGATGACACCCTCGTCTTCATACAGGGCCCAGCTGCGCTGCTGGGCATCGTCCTTCCGCCGAGCCAAGTCTGCAAAGATCACTTCCAGCCGCTGCTGGTCATGGCAGACCTGCCCTGAGGGCAAGGCAGTGCTCAGATCCTGGGGGAGAGAGCGAGGCATGGGTCAGCACACTCTCTGCCCATCACCACCTCCAGGAAGCCCCGAAGCATGGAGCTCAACCCAGGCCCTGAGGTCATGGGCATGAGCTCTAGGCAGTGTCAGGCAAGGGGTCCAGGCCTCACCTACCAGAGCTGCCTCTTGTCAATGTCCTCCTAGGACCAGGCAGGCTTCTCTTCCCTCCCCCCCACAAATACCTGTTCCCATGACCCACCCCTCAACATCAAGGCCCCCAAGGGTACCAGCCCAGTTCTCCCTCCCTCTCCAAGTAACTCTACTGCCCCCAAGTCTCTGGATAACCTCCTGGGACAGGCTTCTGCATAAAACATGCGTGGGGTGTTTCCCAACTATTGCCCCTCATCCTAGACCTGGATAAACCTCCTCCACGAGAGGGTCATGGACTGTCGCTGCTTGAGTGAGGCTGACACCCCACCCTCCAATTCTACAGGGTGGCACCGCGCCTATCATCTATTCACGTCCCATGTTCCCCTTGATCCCAAGCCCATCGACCCACTGCTCCTCCAACCCCAAACCTGAGCTGCATGGGCCATGGAGCCCCAAGGAGGGTCCCACTATATAGACAGGGCTCGCTGCCCTCTAATCCTGCTCCCTGACCAGTGCCCCACCCCATGATGCCCACACACCTCATTCACGTCTGAGTCAGTACTTAGGCCTTCATCAGAGCTCTCAAAGCACCCACTTCTCCCACTGCCAAGGTCAGCAAGACAGTGCCCTCACTCATGCCCTATGTTCATTCCTCTCCTGTAGCCAGGGAGTACTGTTGGCCACCCATGTCTGGTCTCACCTATCACCTGCCCCAGGTCTCACCTCCCACACCACCTGCACGCTCCTCCCTGTGTTCCAGCCACGCTGGCTTCACCCTACTTTCTACTGTGAGCCAAGCTCGGTCCTGCCTCATGGCCTTTGTTCAGACTGAGCCCCTGCCTGGAACACTCATTTTCCCTGTCTCCTTCAAGGGTCAGCTTAAACGTCTCCAGCACCTAGCAAAGTGCAGGCCCAGGGCTAGAGCTCAACGAATGCTGGTAGAAGGCAAGTAAAGGCTTGGGTACAAGTGTGAGGGTGGGAATGGGGCAGGAGCGGCAGGGTGGCCCAAGGATGGGGAGGCCCCTGGCCCTGCTGCCCACCCTCACCTTGCCTTCTACCAGCGAGAGGAGGACCTGCTCCATGACAGGTGAGCTGGCTGGCACGGAGGCCTGGATGTGACCCACCACGACGCCAATGGCCACACGGCATAGCTCGTGGCTCAGGCCGGTGTTTCTCCGCACGAGCTCCATCAGCTCTGCCCCGATGGTCTTGGGCACGGCCGTCTCAGCCACCGCCTTCTCCTCTGTGGTCCCCAGGCTCAGTGCACCCAGGGCCTCCAGCTCACTGGGGGCTGAGGGTGTATCAACTGCCACCTCCTCTGTAGGGGGGTCGGGGACTGGCACCTTGGAGGGAGGGGGCTGAGCTTGGGACACAGTGGTATGAGTGCCGCGGCGGGGCACTGGTGGGGGAGTGGGGGAGCAGCTGGGGCCCAGCTCAGATGAGCTGGAGCCCGTATAAAGCGTGTCAAGGGAGGTACTGCTGACTGAGGAGCCACTGGACACAGAACTGCCCCCGGAGGGCGTGGCGTTGCGGCTGCCTGTGGGCAGAGAGTGGATGCTGTGCTGGGGCAGCCCCCTGGGGACTGTACCCCTCCAAGTCCAGAGCCCCCATTTCCCAGTACAGGGCCCAGATCCACTGCCAGACCCTCCCCACCAAGCCCAGAGCCCCCAAATGCCCCAACATGTGCTCTGTCCTCCCCGCAAGCCTGGAGCCTCCAACTCCCTGACACGCCGAGCAACCATTCCAAGATCATGGCTCCCCTACAGTTCCCCCAACCCTGCCTCTCACCGCTCCCCGAGGCCACCAGGGCCTCACGATCTCGGCGTTTCACGGGTGGAGGTGGTGTGGCAGGTGCTGCTCGGCGAGGCTGTGGCGGGATCTGCGAGGATGCAAGTGTGGTGTGAGAGGACAGGCTGCCCTCTGGGCTGCCAACCTGGCTAGGGCCCTGTGCTCCTGGCACGGCAGGGCTATGGTCCTGGGCTGCACTTCTGGCCCAAGTGGACCCTCCAAGCCTCTGGACAAAGGCCTTAGGCCCCACCCACCTCCTTTCCCCAGGCTGTTCTCACCATGTACCTGGTAGAGGCCTCCGTCTGCCCCAAGATACTCAGAACTGGGCAGGCTGTGCTGCCTCTCGAACCCAGCACGACACACCCCATTGGGCTGCCTGGCAGCAGCAGCATCCAGATGGTGGTCACTGGTGGACGGGGTCATAGCTGCAGGGCTGGAGGCAGAGGGGCCCCTGCGGGACAGAGTCTCTTTCCGGTGGTGGATCAGCTTCCTAACGGAGGAACAGGGAGATCACTGGGGGTGTGTTACCTCCCAGCTCCGAGTCTTCACATGCTCCCTGTGGGATGCTGGGCCCCCCACAGCCCAGGACCGTCCTGCCTCCCTCATGCTCCACCCTACTCTGCAATACACCCAACTCTGCTCTGAGCACCTACCTCCCTGGCACCCACCTCCCTGGTACCCACCTCCCTGGCACTGACTGGGAGGTGCCCTCCCCTGCTCCCACTCACTGGAGGACTCCGCGCTGCTCCAGGCTGTACTTGCCACCGTCCCGCATGGCTGCATTGTGCACAGCCTCAATGGCCCGGTCAATGGCTTGGAGAACATCCTGCTCCAGGCCCTGAGTGGGGGGGCGGGGGGGACAGTTAGATCTGGCGGCCAAGTAAGGGTACTGATCCCAGGCCCAGCCCAGGATGGAGCCCAGGACAGAGGACCATGCCAGCTAAAGCCTGGCATGCTAGACGTGAACACAGAAAGCTGGACTAGAATATAAAATGGGGTTTTCAAACTGCATCACTCAGGAGCTGGGGCATGGCACATGGGGGCCCCTGCTTAGGATTTGACCCCATAGTGAGGCTTTCACCTAAGATGTCTCTGAAAACCAGGGTTCTAATGCAAAAACACAGCCCAGGACCCCCAGCTTGAGGCCAAGAACACACACCTAGTCTATCCCCAGGCTTGACTCAGAGCTCAGGCTGAGATGCCAAGTAGGTAGCCTCTAGTGTCTGGGACCCTTAACAAATCACCCTGGATCTTGCAGATCCTTCACAAAGCCAAGGTCACACTCCAGTACAGCCCTGTCCTCATAGAGACTTCTGTAGGTCCTGGTAGCTGACGATGAGCCAAAGGGATCTCCTCTCCCCATCCCTGGTACCAGGCCTCACCTCCCCCAAGCTGTTCCAGGAATCTTTCTGACTAAGCCAGGGAAGCAGCAGTTCTGTGTCTGTGGCAAAGAATGGACATAATAGAAGGGCCTGGCCCCTGCCCCAGATTCTGTGTTGCCATGCCCAGCAACTCACGGGCCGAATCTACCCAGCCTGCCTAGCATGCGGTGGGGAGTAGGGGGTGGTAGCTCTGGGACCAGCCACCTCCACCCCTCCCCTGTTCCTGGCACCCATGGTCCATCAGGCCCAAGGAGCCTCAGAACTGAGGTGACATCACTACAGAGCAGGTTTGAAAGCTTCCCTGATGAGGAAAGACAGACAGATGCAGAGGTCAACAAAGCCATGCAGGTAACACGGGGCATTCCAGAGTGCAGGGGGACAGGAGACAGAAAGGGGAACAGAAAGGGAAAGACACACATAGAAAGTAAGAAAAACACTGAAACAGAGGAGGGTGGCGGGGAGAGACAGGCAGAGGGAGACAACGCAGAAAGAAATTGAGAGCTGGAGACAGACAGGGAGCGAGTCGGAGGAAGAAAGACACGCCGGTGGAGAGTCAGAATGAGAGTTAGGGAGACCAAGGCAGGGAGATCTGCAGAAGGAAACCAAGACATGGAGAAGATGGAAGCCTTTCTGCCTTCCCCAAACTCCCAGCTCTACTGGCCCTGGCCAGGGGAGGGGCCTCACAGGACCATGTACAGAGGCTTTCCTCAGAGGCCTCCAACAACCTCTCAGCCCCAGAGAGACTGGGTCCGACATGCTCACTCCCGACCCAGCAGCCCTGATGTCCAGCGTTCCCCACTATCACTCCAAGCACTCCTAGATGGGATCAGGCTGAGGGTCCAGGGCCCTGGGTTCATCCCTCTGGTGCGACCAGACAACATCTCCAAATTTATCCTGTTATTTCTGTCCTGAACTGGGCTGGAACAAGATGTTTACTAAAAGCTAGGGACTAGGATGGCATGAGGGTGTCTGGCACTGGCCTGGCCAGGAGGTTCCAGGCCTTCCTTCCCTGTGGTCAGAATAGGCCAGCTGGAGACACTGCATCCAGCCCCAACAGCAGGACTATTCTTGGGGAAACAGGAACTGGGGCTGCAGCCTCCATTGGAAGGAAATGGGGCCATAGCCAGACCTGGGGAAGCCATGGGGAGGTCTCACTTCCTCACAATGGGAGCAGCCCCCATTCCTGGCTGGGGACAAAAAGGGATGGAGCTCCCTCACTTTCAAAGAAAGGAAGTCTGAAAAGTCAGGACCTGAGGCTTGGGGGAGTGGGGAGAGTAGTGCCAGGAAGTGTCAGCAGGGGCTGGGATTCTTGGTTCAAAGTGGGTGGGTGGGTGGTCTTAGGAAGAGCTTAAGGGGTGGCTGGAGTATAGGATGGTGAAAGACACTGAAGTCTCAGGGCTTTGGAGGTCATCTAGGGGATAGGGGTGCCCATGGCTCTGGGGTCCAAGTGTGTAGGGGGCGCTAAGGACATGGAGGATGGTTAGGGAAACAGGTGGTGTCCAGGGTGGCCAGGGTCTCAGTGGTGGAAGCAGTGACTCCAGTTGGGGGTCTTAGGGTGAGAGGCAAGAGTCTGGAGTCTTAGGGATCTGGGGAACTGGTCAGAATTGGGTGAGGCTGGAATCCTGGGCTGACTCTTGAATTCTATTTAGATGAGGTCCCACTGGGTCTGAGATCCCAAGGAGAGTCGGGGTTTTGGTAGGTCTGAAGTCCTTCGAGGTGACTGTCAAGGGCCTGGTTTTATGTGGAGGTGCGAGCTCTTGCAGTCCCAGTCCTCGTGGGTCTGGGGTCTCAGGGTCAGGCTGTCAAACTCCCTCTCTGCTGGAGGTCCCGCGGGCCCAGCGTTCCGGGGTGGGTCCTGCGAGCCCATCACGCGGCCCAGGCGAGGGGCGCGGAGGGCCGGCCGGGAGGGGCACACTCACCTGCAGGCGGCGCAGGTAGGCGGGCGGCACGTAGCCGGTCTCGCCACTGCGCGCCCGCGCCGCCAGCCACCAGTGCGTGCTGCTGCGCTCCAGCACCAGGAAGGTCTCGCCTGCAGCGAACGTCAGCGCATTAGGCTCCGCCGAGCGGAACGCGTACAGCGCGCGGTACATGGGGCCGAGCTGGGCCGCCCTGGAGCAGGGTAGGCGGTGGCGGCTGCGGAACCAGGACCCAGGCCACCAGCGCCGCGCCCGGGCGCCCCGTGACACACGACGCGTGCGCGCGCACGCTGCCCGCCGCAGCCCCGCCTCCGAGTGTGTGGTCCCACGCACGCTAGTGCCGCGCCCCCTGGCGGCCCCAAACGGCTCGGAGTCTGCGGTCTCTTCGGCCCTGGGCCTCTCCGACTCCAGGTCCCTGTCCCACCCCCCTCCTACTCCCACAGGGCCCCTCCCCAGAGCCCCAGCATCTGCCGCCCAGCCCTCCATTCCTTTTCCGAGCGCAAGCCCGAGTGCTTTGACCCGTACTACCCCCCTAAGGAGTGCTCTGCCTGCACCCCAACGGCAGAGCCTGTGTCCTTTCCGTTCCCGCCACCCCGAGGGCGACCCCGTGAGGGTTGTCCCCTTTAATGGGTGTCTCTGCTTGGACACTTGGAGGCGCCCGCGGGAGCCAGGTCTCTTCCGTGTTTTAGGCCTTTCTGCCCAGGGGCTGGTCCAGCCACATTCCCCACTGGAAGCCTGGGCCAAGGGAGCAGGGGATGTGGGCACTTGGCGTATTTTTGCACATAGTGAACATAGGGATACTGGGCCTAGGAGAGAAGATGCTGGGAAGTTCAGGAGGGGGTGGGACTGCTAAAACTGCACATCCAGGCCTTATCCTCTTGGCACCGGGTCTGTGCCCTCCTCTCTGTTGTCTGGTTCTGCAGTTCAAGACCTGCCACACATCCTCCTTCCAGAAACCGTCCTAGCAGAGCACAAGTAGCTCTCCTAGGGGCTGCCCTGGCTGGAGCTGCATGAAGGATGAGCCTGGTACAGTTGCAGTGGGGCCCAGGGCTGGGTAGTAGTGGCAACAGGGGGTGAGCCAAGAGAACCAACCTGTGCAGAACACCCCCTCATTTAACACCCACCTCCTGGGACCCTTTACCACAGAGCCCATTGCTGCCAACAGACCAGAGTCTGGTGGCTACTTAAGGCCCCAATACTGGTTCCAGGTCTTCTGACATCATGTCCAGCCAAATAGCTGCTGCCAGGTTTGGTTTAAGCTGCATGAGGGCAATGACCTGTCAAGAGTCAAGCGTAGTTCTTTCCATAGGAGGTGCTGAGACACTAGGCTGGCACAGACCCCAGTCACCTGGCTGTTATATGTGTGGGGCTCCTTTTTGGGTGACCACAGGGTACTAGGTTAGGGGACTGAGGACCAAGCCAAGAGGCTGTGGTGACTTTAAGGGCCATGGAGTGGGGGTGGTGGCAAGGAGAATACAGCTGGGCCAGGGTGGAGGTCACAGTATGGTGAGGAGGCTTCTGAGGGTTGGAAGGGGAGCTGGCTGCCTGCCTCTGACAAGAACGACAGCAGCCAGATGGAAGGGGGGAGGGAGAAGAGGGTAAAGGGGAGATAAAACTGTGACGGAAGGAGACTCCACTTGGGGTGGTAAACACACAATACCATATATGGATGATGTATTGTAGAATTGTATACCTGAAATCTATATATTTATTAACCAATATCACCCCAATAAATTCAATAAAAAAAAAAGAATGACAGCAGCACTGTGTACAATTAACAAAAGGATTTGTATTAGAACATTTACACTCAGGGAAGAAAGAGGTATCTGCATCATCAAATGTGGAATGTTGAAGAAACTTAAAATAAATAAAGACTCCGAGCGTGGTTGGGGCTGGCTCAGGCTGGGACTCACAGAGGCCTCTGTGCATCAGCTCCAGGCTGCAGAGGCCACCACCTGGCCATACTGGCTTCCTCCCTGACACAGCACAGCTGTGCCTGGGACACAGAGAGTCAAGTGTTGGTGCAGTCAGCAAGCTCACTCCCCACTTTCCTCAGTTATCTCTGTGACAATGTCTATTAGGCTCTGGAGCCCAAAAATATAGCCAGCATCCTGGCCCTCGTGTACCACCCTGTCCTCGCCATACAGCCTGCAGGTAGTGTGTGCAAAGTCGATCATGCGCACGTCCACTGAGCTGGCGCCGATGGGCTTGAAGGCATAGGCACCAGCAGACTCATCGGCTGACTCCTCTGACAGGTCCTCCAAGTCCTCAGCATCTGAGTCCAGGGCCACCTCAGGCCGCTCCTTGCCATCATAGATGATTAGCAGGGAGCTTGAGTAGAAGCGGTAAGACTCCTGTCGCTCCAACACAGCCTTGAGCTCAGCCAGCTTCTTAAGCACAGGGCCAAGGAGCTCACGGCGCAGGTACCGCCCGTTGTGGAAGAACTGGAAAAGTGCCTCCTTAAAGCCCTGCACCGACAGCTTCCGTCCATGGTACTTGTTCATGAACATGAGTTGCCCACTGCCCGCCTGGTACACCTGTGGAGTGGTTGTGATAATAACATGCCTGGATAAGATCCTTTAACTTGTTGAGTCACAGGAGACGCTGTCCTCTCCAATCAACACCCACTAAGGATATAGCCCTTTGACTTGGGTTCTGTCCCCAGCCCCCTGTTCAGTATATGGTTGGTGGAGAGGACCTAACGCTTTTGCCTTTCCCCTCCCTCCTGTCCACAGACTTTGGACTCAGCCAGCTAGGCCATCCCCGAAGGGGATCACCAAGCATGAATGCTTTCTTTTCTAACCGGAAAGTGCTAGATTTAGGCAAATCTGGCATCTTTTGAGAAAACAGGACTATGCCAGGATACTGGACAACTTAGCCAGCCCATACCATGCACCAGCTCTCCCCTCACCTGCATGCCACACAGGCGCACACCGATGACTGCAGATGTGCTCTGCTGGCATTTTCGGATCTGGTTGGCCGCCTTCTCTTCTGAAGCATCGTCACCATGCTGGCGTGTACCCATCTTGAGGTCCAAGACACAAGGCACCTCATACCGGGAAGTCAGATTCTCCAGTAAGATAAATTCTGAGTGGTTAAGGAAAACAAAAACCCTCTAAAGAGGTGCTGCTGCATGGGTCCTTGGTACTCCCAGGGTACAATACCTGCACAGAGCGCCAGAGAAGCCCAAGACCATAGAGTGCCCCGTCAGTCCTGCCATCTCTCACACAAGAAGCCCCAAAACAGCCTGAGTCAGACTCAATACAAGCCTGGACTCCCCCATTTCCTCAACTTAGCAAGGTGTGGGACCAGTGTCCAACAGCATACTGGCCTAAATTACAAAGCAGAACACCAAGTAAATTCAGTAAATCCTATAGCCTTAAATATGAACTGGAGACATCAGTATGCACTCATGAAAAGTTTTCTCTTTAAAATAAATGTGTTTTTTCCAGCTGCATGCACTGAAAAGGTCTAGAAACAATGAGCAAATGTATGAGCACCCCTAGCCCTAGACCAGTGTTCCTAGAGCAGGGATTGGTGAACTGTGGCCCCCTGCTCATTGTTGTACATACAACCTGTAAGCTAAGAATGGTTCTTGCATTTTTAAGAGGTGCTATATATATATATATATATATAAAATATATATATATAAAACACGTCATGACACATGAAAATGAAATTCAAATCTCAGTGACCATAAACAGTTTTATTGGAATATAGCCATACTCATCCATTTATTATCTATAGCTGCTTTCATGCTACAGTGAGAGTTGTGATAGAGATTGTTGCAAAACCTAAAATACTACTTGGCCCTTTAACTGAAAAGGTTTGCAACCCATGCCTTAGAGGAATGATTAAACTCACATCTGGAGCAGGAAACATACATGACCCTGGACTTCATTCCATATCAGAAAGTAAGACAGCTATCACAGACTATTGTGATTGTGTCAAAATGACTCAGGAGCTTATTTTAAAAATCTCCCCCTAGCCAAATGTGAAACAATTTGAGCATCAATAGATAACTGCAATGGACTAAAACATGTCAAATATGTTTAAATTCATGGATTGATAATGATGTTAAAAAACTCACTGGTCACTTCTGGAGGATGTTAAGAAACCTATGTATTATTCCAAATATATATCTAGTAAATAAAAATTTAACCTGTGTTTCCTATATAAACTATCTCAGGATAAGCATGTAGTTGATGAGGAAAAGTTTCTCTTTATAGCTGGATTCCAGCTAATGAATGAAGGAATGATAAATTTAGAAAGTCATCTAATGACAAAACAGATCTAAGGCAATGACAATACAAAAGAAAAGGACAACTAAACACTGTGCTTCCTGGTGGATATATACAACACCATCTCTGAGAGGCTCTGGTCCCCATCCCCCTCAAACTGAACCTGAATCTGATCAAGCCTGTAGATCAAATGATCAACTTAATGGAAACAGAGGAGACAAATAACATGTAAAAGACACCGCAGGGACGTAATCAGTAAAATCCAGATAGTGGAAACTCTAGAAGACCCAGTTTCTTTGGCAAGAAATTTCTAAGAAGAAAAAACAGGGATATTTAAAAAGACTAAAACATTTCAATCAAATGAACATGTGAGTCTCATCTGGATCCTCATTCAAAGAAACTATCAATAAAAACTTATTTATGAGACAATTAGGAAAATGTGGACAGAAGCTAGGGATTTCATAGTAAGGAATTATTGTCTACTTTTTAAGGAGTAATAATGGTATTAATGTTTTAAAATACCCTTATCTTTTAGAGATGCATGCCGAGGTATACACAGGTGCAACGTTATAGCTGACACTTGCCTCAGACATAGTTCAGCTCAGGGGTGCTGGGTGTATATACTCATGACAAGAGAATTACATGAGTGGGTTTCCTGCTGAACCTGGGTAACTGGTACTTAAAGGTTCAACATGTTCTATTTTTAACAGGTTTAAATTTTTCCCTAATAAAAATGTTAAAAATAAATAAAACAAACATAAATAAAACACTCAATTCTGAGGAATTTCCCTTCTTTTATCCATTAAGCTGATTAAAAAAAATCAGTAACACAGAACTTAACGGATAAAAGAAGGGGGACAAAAATGACCTTGTGCTTTCTTCATGTGCCAATCTGGAGAACCAGGACTGACAGGTCAGTCCTCGCTAACCGGGCCCTTGGCAGGTAACCACTATTTGGGGACTTCTGTAGCAGTCTAAAACATGAACCTGTCCCTTGCATTCTAGGCGAAAGGCCCCCGATGCAGACTGGTCCCTCCATGAGAAGCCACTCACCCCAAAAAACCCCTAAACCCCCTGCCCTACCACCTGCATTCCCAGACCAGCCCTTGGCCCTGAGGGAAATGGTATTTAACCACGGCTATCACACAGTAGCGTCCAGGCACAACCATGACTAAAAATTCCAACCCTTCTCTCCAAGCTCCAAGGGTCTCCTATCCCTCCTCTCCCCAAGATAGAGATGCTCTGTCAACAAAGGATACTGTACTGGTTGCGATGTTTTGCATTCTCCTTCATTCTCTGTAACTGTTGCTGGTGACATTTCATGCTCCAAGTGTTATAGTGTTTAAGCTGGGAACTTACATTCCCCTTTTTCTCGACACTGTAGTACAAGACTTCGGATTTCTTTAGCCAATCAAATTCTTCTTCTAACTTATGGCTATAAAGAGATAAGGAGTCAATAAATCACAATGTCTTATCAAAATTCAGGGCGAAAGAAACACAAAGGAACTTTATGGAGTGATGGGAAGTTTGATGTCTTGATAATGGTGGTACACATCAAACACTTTTAATAGGTATATGTCGTATGTATATTATACGTCAAGAAAGTTTTGTGTGTTTTTTTAATTAAGAGGCTAGCTCATGTTTTTCTATGATGCAAGAACAGCCTTTGCCTCCCCCACTGGCCCCACAAGGAAGCCTACATTGCCCTCTTCTTCTAGGCAGTACCACCCTGGCTTCTGGTACATTCAGGTTCCCTGACTCTGAATGCTGGAGACTGGGGAAATCTGAATTGAAATACCATGGTAATAAGCAAGCCTACTTAACTACATTATACATACTTCAATTTATATTTTTACAAGCTCTGCCAAGGTATGGCACTTGGAAGGCCCTGCCTAGGTGGATTTCTGAGTTTAGGGGTTACCCAGCAGACTATCTGTGACCAACCTGAACTGACGGCTGTCTTGGTCACTACTGCTATATCCCCAGGGGGGAGCACAGGGACTGGCACAAAAAGAATGAGTGACTTAAATTCTTTCACAGCTCCCACTACAGCTATTTACCCAAAATGGCATAATTTAATGCAGAGTCAATTACAGAAAAGCTGGGCATGCCATGTGGAAAACTGGCCACTGAGGGACAAGGCACCTACATAAGTCCATGAAGTGAGTCCTTAGGGCTAGGGCACTGAGTTGTAACAAGGTCCTCCCAGAGTCCAGTTTATACCCACCTCTTCATTTTCTCCTCCTTCCGGTGCTGCCGCACCCAGTCCTTGGGGGTCTTCTCTGTTTCTAGGACATGATGTTTTTTGTTTGTCCACCTTAGGAGTTTACTTTTTGGTTCACAATCTGAACAGTCTACACTGTCCACAGTTCCATGGTCCCCTTTTAATGGATATGCTATTAAACACAAGTTCCTGTCTTCATCTTCATCAAAGCGCACAGATACCACACCTGGAAGGGGGGTGAGGAGCAGAGAGGACTTTTAATTTCAAAGAAGCAGAGAAAACTTTTAATTCCACATGTGTTATAAATAACATGATTGTAACATTTGTGTGTTTTTCTTACCCTGTTCCTTAGTCTCTATGTTGCCAGAGGCCCCAAACTCATCTGCAAACCTAACAAATATCAAAACAGCTAGAAAAGATGACACCATACAAGACAAGCGATTAGGGAGCAAACACAGCCGAGAGTCTTCCTCTCTGATGCACTCAACAAGGCAAGAGCCAAAGAATTACAAGACACATTTTTCCATCATTGAAAATGTTTATTAATTTTTATGTAATTCTTCTAATCCTAAGAGAGATGTAAAAACATTTGCTCTTTATATCTTGAGGGAATTTTTAATGCCCTAAACACAAACTCAGATGGCCTCGAGGCTTGCTTTAAAGCAGAGCCTGAACACAGGGAACACAGGTTTGCCTGAGGGGTAAGAAGCATCCAAGGGTAAGGGGAGACTGGGCAAGCAAAACAATATAAAGGAGCAAACAAAACAAACCACACAGCACAACAGACACCCTAGCAAAGGCTTCTTGCAGCACCCCCATACAGGTGGGCGCCGCAAGCCTTTTTGTCCTTCTCAAATATTACTTTATTGGTCTCTTGAGGTCTCATGTCACAAAAGAACAAAATAAACACAAGGCAAACAGGGCTGAGCTGGGAGCACAGATGTGTGGCAGCCTTGAAAGCAGCTCTCCCCCCCTTCAGTCTCTAGAACCTGCCATGTAATTAGTCAGTCTTTGAGGAGGGGTTTGTCAAGTGGCAGCATTTCAGCAGGTGCCGACGAGCGCCTTACAACCGACTGGCTGAACACTTTTCCTCCCAGACCTCTCTGGGCCAGGATCACTCAATTTGCTCAGTCCTTGCTGCCCGCCCGCTGCAGGGGAATGCGTGCTCAGAGAGAGAGACGACACTTCTGAGGTGGTCCCCGGCTCTGGGCGCAGAGGAGCCGGGGTGGGGAATTCAGGGGACCACACTTCCCTGTGGCCACGGGGAAAGAACCAGGGGGAAAAAAGGGGGCAGGGGCGGCCAGCTAACAAGGGGCCTTTGGCTTTGTCCTGGAAAAAACAACAGAGAAGGACCAAGTGAGGGCCCCCAACTCTCCCACCCCCACCACAACACACATGCATATTCAGAATACAGAGAGAGGTGCCCAGCACATTCTGTCTTCAAAGAGTATGTTTCAACAGTCCCAGAAGAACCTAAGTTGTTCAAGAGTCTTCTGTATAATCAGGCAATACAAATTTTAAATTACTTTCCTTAATGGGTTCTTCCTTGATTTACAAAGGATCCCACCTCCCCAGGAAAGACCACACCATGCTAGTGGCTACTGATATCCCCCCAAAATGCATTATAAAAAGGCAGAGTCACCATATGTGAATCAAAAGGTTGCTGTAACATAACAATTTCAGGGACATTCCGTAACAGCAATGGGCTGCAGCTAATCAGCACAAGCCTCCCACTCCTGCATTCCATCTGACTCAACCCTGCTCCCAAGCCTACCTAATCACCAGGGCTTCTGGTTTTCTGGAGGGCAAAAAGCAGGCGGCAAGTATTCTGGGCAAAATCCTCCCAAAGTCTTCCCCGCTGGCCCTCCATGGAGACTATGGGTTACTGTGATCAAGAGACACTTGAACATAAAACACAACTACACTTCCACCAAAAACCAAAATAAACTAAAAACAATCCACAAAACAAAAGACAATTGAGCAATCTTACCAGGGCTTGAAAACTGAGGGTGTGAGGTGCTGGGCTGAGGGCCAAGAGGAGGAGGAGGAGGAGGAGGAGGAGGGAAAACACAGAGTGAGTGGGAGGGGGTGAGGGCTCCCAGTATGGCTGCCATGGAGGTCAACAACGCCTGCCTCACATCGCCTCATATCTCCTCGCCAGGCGCTGGCGACCCCTACCAGCAGTTGGGGGCTCACCTTTGTACCGGGGAGTGAATTTGCGCATCTCAGCTGGGAGAGTCTCGTAGAACTGGTGCTCCCTCGGGACCAGGGGCTTGCACAGAGTTGTCTCATTGAAGCGGAGCACACAAGAATGCCCCCCAACCTGGTGGACAAAGGGCTCCAGCAGAACACCCTTGGCTCGGGGCTCCACGTCCATGGCCCTGAAGGCTGGGCTCATTCTCCAGGGGCAAGCAGCAGGGAGAAGGGGGAGGCGGCAGGGTCCAGGGGCCAGCGCGTCCTCCGTCTGCCGTCTGTCTGTGTGTTGGTGTGTCTGGCCTTGGCTCCTTGGTCGTGCAGGTCAGGACACTCTGCAGGAAGCAAACAGTGACAGGAGTTGGATGTGGCCTGGGAACCACATCTGCCTTAGAGTCGCAGCCCTCCTCCTCCAGCAGCAAGACAAACAGACTGAGATCACTCAGGAGCCAGCCCACATCACCCACTCTGGCTCCGCCTCCACCCGCAGAAACAAACAGCCAGAGCTTTTGCTGGGCGCGGCCGGATGCCTACAGGCAGGGACTGGCTCCATGTGCTTCTAAACGGCCCACCTTAGCCACTGCAGTGGGCAAAATGCGAAGCCACAAGGAGGAAAAGTAATAATTTCAAACCTAATATTCAGATTGAGTCTTACTATTTTCTAATAAATTTTAAACTTAAGGTAATTGATGTCCAAGTCTCTTCATTAATTATATATTGTTTAATAAACTTTTAAAAAGAGTTTTAGATTCAAGGCAAAATTAAGAGGAAGATACAGAGATTTCCCACATATGTATACCCTCCCCCATTATCAATATTTCCCAGTACATTTGTTACAAATGATGAACCTAAACCATCATAGTTTATATTAGGGTTCACTCTTGCTCGTTAATTATATTTTTATAAAATGCATTTAAAGGGAAAAACTGCTCACACACCATCTAGTAAGATTTACCCCCCCAGGGTGTCCACACACACCCCCGCCCTACCCAAGGCCAAAGACAAGCCCTATTAACCTTATTAGCAGTGGAGCTTAGGCCTAGCTTTAATGATTAACGTCTGTATCTAAAAACAACTGATCAAGGCTGGCTAACTCCCTTTAAAAAGATACACAGTGTTCTAGGTCACAAACTATTTTTATCAGTTCTATCCTGATCTCCAAAAGCTGGGACACACCTTTAGACCAAAGCTGCACTCCTCAGGCAACCAGAGCTTTCTCCCACTCTGAGGTCCAGGGCCGTGCACCTAACTTCACATTTCCATACACACTGGATCTCTATGAACCTGCTAACAGTTTCAGGGCATGCCTGTTTTCTGTCTGTAGTTTATGAGCTGCACAGGCACTACTAGCACTGCTTACAGGGCTTGGGCTGCATTTCATATCAGTACAGGGTTTCTTACTGGGTATTCCTCTGGTTCCCACGACTCCAACTGAGATGGTAGTGGTGAGGATGGCCTGCTGGAGATGTGCGTGCTTGTCCTCTAGGTGGATAAAGCACCTATTATGTGCCAGGCTCGCTGCAGGAACATACCTTATTTAGTCCTCACAATACTGTCTAAGAGGTAGATACTACTACTGTCCCTGTTGCAAACAAAGAAGCTGATTTGGGGAAGTGAGGAAACTCATCCAGGGTAAGAGATAATAAGCCACAGCTCCCAAATGAACCTCAATCTGTTGCCTGCTCCCACATGGCTGACACTAGGGCACAGAGTTTCTGCCTTGGTATAGCACTCCTATGTACTTGCAACATTTGGCTTATCCTATGAGTGCTTTCACTGTGTATTTATAATTCCTATTTATAAAATACAGTCATGCACCACTTAACAACAAGGGTACATTCTGAGAAATGCACCATTAGGCAATTTTGTCATTGTGCGAACATCAGAGTGCACTTACACAAACCTAGGATGGTACAGCCTACTACACACCTAGGTTATATGGTATAGACTATTGCTCCTAGGCTATACTGTGCAAAACAACATGAGATTAAATCAAGCACAAGAGAAAATTATGCAATCAAGAGGCACCGTAAACACAAGGTGTATGAGGCTGCTGCTGGCATACTACGCATACTTTTTACAGCAAACCTTTGTGCTTTTTAAAAAATAAGTAGAAAGAGTACACTCTAAAATAATGATAAAAAGTATAGTACAGTAAATATATAAACCACTGACAGTCATTTATTATCATTGTTAAGTATTATGCACTGTACATAATTGTATGTGCTATACTTTTATACCATTGGCAGCAGGCTTGTTTACACCAGCATCACCACAAACACGTGAGTAATGTGTTGTGCTATAATGTTAACACAGCTACAGGTCACTAGGTGACAGGAATTTTTCAGCTCTTATAATCTCATGGGACAGTCATCATATATGTGGTCTGTTGTTAACCAAAACGTCATTATGTGGCACATGACTTTATATAGCCTTTTAGAGAGTTTAAACTGGTGTTAATTTCTTCCTTCCAGAGAGAACCAACTGTGGGCCCCAACGGGACCCAAGGAATCAATAAGCTTCCCTATACGCAAAAAGCAGAAAACCAAAGGTCCTGATTTCTCACTTGGCACTACCTTTTCATCATCAGAGAAGCTCTCAGGAGGGCATGCGCTAAGAAGAGTCCCAAAACACAACACAGGCAATCAGCTATAAGGATGAGGACATTCCAGCCATTCCAGACTCTCTCCATAAGGTGGAGCTCTGAGATGCTTGGCCACACAAGCCCCTGCTCTAGGTCTGCGGAGAGTAGTTCACTCTTCTAAAAGACCTCTTGAGTAAGAGCAATGCCAAAGGAAACCTACTTACTGACTGACTCATGGTCAGACTGCCAGTACCCAGGCACAAAAATTGTGAAAGTATATGACACTCCTCATGGACCATACTTTAGAAACATAATCCAAAAACCTTTCATAAACGTGTAAAATTGCTTTTGTTATCACAGCAATGCTAACAACAATACAAATCCCTTTCCAGCTCTGTTCAAGATTCCTTAAATGGCCCCGGGCGGGCGTGGCTCAGCGGTTGAGCATCGACCTAGGATCCAGGCGATGGGGTTCGATTCCCGGTCAGGGAACATGCCTGGGTTGCGGGCTAGGCAGCCAATCAATGACTCTCTCATCATTGATGTTTCTATCTCTCTCTCTCCCCCTCCTTTCCTCTCTCTGAAATCAATAAAGATATGTTTAAAAAAAAATTCCTTAAATGTATTAAATTAGGAAAAATATCTTTCCAGACATCTCTTATCCATCCCTATCGCCAATGACAAATCTAAAACAAACAAAAACTAGTCCTTAGTGGCAGCTCTCTATAGAGTATGGTTCATGGGTGTGGCTGGAGGCTGAAAGGCCCGGTTAGGGTCCCTACCTCCTCCTCTCCCAGGTCCTCAGTGTGCTCATTAGCTGCTGGGTGTGATGTGGCACTTTGCCACCCTCCTCTAAGCACCCAACTCTGGCAGTCCACAGGACACTGTTCCCTGGAGAAGAATCATCACCTTCAGCAGAGAGGCAAGAAAAATAAGGCTCATTCTCACCTGAGCCAAGTCTGACAACAGAGGAAACTCCCAAATGTGAGGCAGAATTATCCTTTAGTGAGGTGACTCGATTACTTGGAGAAAGTCTCCAAGTCCCTGGCTCCCTCTGAATTTTACAAACTTGTTTTCTGGTCTGTAAAACGGAGAGGAGAGGCCTGGAGTAGATCTCTACTCCGTGGGGTGTGTAATGAGTGTTTTAATCAAAAAGGAAAAACAAGTAAATATCAGTGCATTGCACATAATAAGGTGAATCCTGTTTTGTGATTCTTTTATTTCAATTATGTTCAGTATCTCAATATGAACATAAGTATGACTTCAATATACAACATATTTATCACATTTGGGGTTGCAGACAAAGAAGTGGAGCTTTTGTTCTCGGGGCCCTTACAGGTCCTATCCCTGTAGGAAAATGAAAGATCAACTTTCCAGTGACTACACAGATCAACTTCTCTAGTAGCCTCAAAAGAAAAGCACCCAAAGCATCTGCTCTGCCTCACCTGCTACTCTCTCCTGTTCCACATATGGTTTGAGCAGCAGGGTCTCTTAATGGTTTTTAAACATTTAAGGTCTAAGGCCAAGTTTCCCAAGAATCCTGGAGTAGTAATGGTTACTGTCAAGTCCATGCAATGGATAGGCCTGTACCTAGGGAGATCGGAATACCATTAAAAACTGGCTTCAGATTTAGGATCTATTTAACTTTCTATATTGCCTCACACATTGTCCATGAAACTATGAACAGGTAAGGAACACAGAGCAGGATTCATACTAGGCTAGGACACAGCTTTTCCCCACAGCCCACTCCCCTAAATCTATTAAATTGGTTTCAGTATCTACTGGAAACAATGCCTTAATATTCTTAACTTTTAAAATGAGAGCCCCTGGGTCCTTAGCTCACACATCTGGAGTTTAATTAATGAGGCTACAAATGGGATCTGCTGCTGGGGCTGCATACTCTGCCTCAAGAAAAGCCTGTGGGTAATCACAGGGGATGATGTGAGGCACACTAGCCCGATAGTGGAAAACAACCCTTATTACCCTAAGCCTCCTCTCCGTGAGCTCTCCCATGAGCCCCAGAGCTACTGCCTGGCATCTGCACATATCCACGCACACCCCACAACTCCACCAACCAGGGTCAATCACTGGAACTCTCAAACACTGCTGGTAGAAATACAAAAAGATACAACTTTGGAAAACAATTTGGCAGTTTCTTATAAAGTTAAACATATACTTATTATATGACCCAGCAATCTTTCTCATAGCTATTTACCTAAGAGAAATAAAGAAAAATGTTACACAAAGAATTATACCTGAACGTTCATAGAAGCACTATTCACAACAGCCAAAAGGTGAAAACCACCCAAATGTCCATCAAATAGGTGAAGGAATAAACAGTGGTATATTGTGTATCTGTATAATGGAATAGTCATGAAAAGCAATGTATTGATACATGCAAAACAAAGATTAATCACAAGAGCATTATGTTAGATGGAAAAAGTCGGTGACGAAAGATATGCTGCACAATTCCATTTGTATGAAATTCTAGAAAAAGTAAAACTATAGTAGCAGATAAGCAGTTGCCAGGAGGCAGAGGTAGGGGAATAGGACTGGCTGCAAAGGAACCCAAGAGAACTTTTAGAAGTAATGAATATATTCTATGCTGTCAGTGGGACAGTAATTATATGAGTGCATAAATTTGTCAAAACTCATCAAATTACAGACTTAAAATTGATATTACTGTATAGAAGTTGTACTTCAATAAAGGGATTAAATTTTTACTTATACATTTTTGAACTTACATATGTTTCATAATTATGTATTATTTTAATAATCAGAAAATATTATAATTAAAAAGATCATAACAGCAGTATAATATTTTCTACATACAAATGCACTGGCTGATATTTACCTTCCCATTCATTCTAACTGGTCTCATTTGCCTCACATTGAGTATCTTGCATCACTCATACCAAGGTCAGCCTGGAGTCACCATCTTGGTCAAAGTAAGGGCTTCTTTTCAGTGAAGATACTCCCTGATGCTACAGGCTTTCAGGGACAGCCATGTTTTCCCTCATAAATTCATGAAGCCCACTGCTAATCTTAAAGCTATCTGCTCACTTTGAAAGGCTAATTTTTATCAGGGTATTAATACTAGCACACTTCTACCAGTTGCATAGTTATCTTTTTCATTTATATAAAGAAAAGCATCCTTTACACACAAACAGAACAGAAGCATAGGTCCAATAAGCCTTTCTGTGGAACACCCATAAGGAAAGAAAAATCAACATCAAATCTGCTCCATTTATATTGGCTTCCTAGTTATTTCTCAAACACGCCTGGCATACACCTGCCTCTAGGGGTGTTACACTTGCCATTCCCTCTGCTTGGTCCACTCCTACCTCCTTCAGCTCTTTATGCAAATGTCACCTCTTTATTGAGGGCTTCCCAATTCACTACATCCACAGGAGCCGCCCCTCACCCTGGCCAGGTGGCTCAGTTGGTTGGAGCATTGTCCTATACACCAAAAGGTTGAGGGTTCGACTCCCAGGCCGGGCACATGTCTAGTTTGTGGGTTCAGTCCCAGGTAGGGGCACATACAAAAGGCAACCGATTGATGTTTCTCTCTCATATCAAAGCCCCCCCCCGCCCTCCTTCCTCTCTCTCTCTAAAATCAATAAAAAAACATATCCTTGGGTGAGGATAATTAATAAATATATAAATAATATATTTACCTAACATTAAATTAACTTTGGGTACCACAAGACCTGGATCTGCCTGTACTTCATTACTCCCTTCTCTTCAGTTTTTTGTATGTTCCAAAATTCTTTCTTATTTTTTTTCTCAACATGCTTTTTTAAAAATTGATATTTGAGAAAGAGAAGAAGGGAAAGGGGAGGGGGAGAGGGAGGGAGGGAGGAATAGAGACAGACAGACAGACATCAATGTGAGAGAAACATCTGTCAGTTGCCATATGCACCCAACCAGGGACCAAACCTGCAACCTAGGTATGCACCCTGACTGGGAATTGAACCCACGACCTTTCGGTGTATGGGCCAATGCTCCAACCAAGCCACACTGGCTAGGGCTGGATAATTTTTTTAATTAAGGAATTATCATTGTCTTTTTAGGTAGAAAAGTGGTATTACAGATACTGTGGGTAGTTCCTTGTCTCTTAGAGATATTCAATAAAATATTTATGAATATAACACGTTTTAGGGAAAATCTTCCTTAAAAATTCAGCTTTTAAAAAATATATATCGTCTTTATTGATTTCAGAGAGAGGAAGGGAGAGGGAGAGAGTTGAAATGTCAATGAGAGAGTTGTCATTGATCAGATGCTTCCCACACGCCCCAGAATGGGGATCGAGTCCGCAACCCCGGCACGTGCTCTGACCAGGAATCGAACCTCGATCTCCTGGATCCTAGGTTGATGTTCAACCACTGAGCCACACTCGGCCAGGCAAATTCAGCTTTTTTAAAAAGCAGGGGGACGAAGGCAGAGTGTAGAACAAACAGGATTGGCTAAAAGTTGGTAACTTCAGAAGTTGGTGATGGGTAATAAACCCAAACCAACTATGCAGCATCTTAGGACAGTCTCTTTTTTTTTTAAATCCTCATCCGAGGATATTTTTCCCATTGCTTTTCAGAGAGAGTGGAAGGGAGAGAGAGAGAAACATCGATTGGCTGCCTCCCGCATGCACCCCGACCAGGGCCAGGGACGTGCCTTTGATCGGAATCAAACCCGGGACCCTTCAGTCTGCAGGCCAACTCTCTAACCACTGAGCCAAATGGGCTAGGGCAGGATACTATCTTTTCCTTTAGAGATGGACTCAATTTGGGGGGAAAAGGACCTTTCCTTGCCGTTGGAATATTTTGCAAAATACTAATACTACTTGTGACTTTTATTACTTGGTATGCAAATAGGCAGAAATAGAATTTATTTTAAAAACAAAAACATGCTTTAAAATGTAATCATGAGTGTAATCATCTGCTTACTTTCTACTATGCAAAAATATGTTTAAGGTGATTATCTCACTAGGTAAAACAACTTTACTTAAAGGGAATATTCTTCCCCAGTGCATCCCCTTTATGAGCCAAACAATGGAAAATTTTCACCTCAGCAAGCCAGCCTCAGGGAGGCTCAGGCTCAACCCAGTTGCCTAGATACCAGTGACATCTCTGGTGCTTACAGAAAGCTCTGGCACCCTTCTGCAAGGGAAACCGGCAAGGTTCATCAGCCAGCGGTGTTCCTTCCTCACACATTCCACTGCTCAGTCAGACACAGGGCTGGTATACAGGTATACAGTGCACCTGTCTGTCACTTTGGAAGCGTTGAAACCAAAAAAAGGTCCATTACATGTGCTAAACTAATCCTAGTTCTCGTTCGCTTGATTTCTAATAACTCCTGTTAATTCTACTCTAAAGTCACAAAGCAGGTAGACCAATTGGAGTAACAGTTAAACAGTTCGAATGACGTCCCCCAAAGAAAAAGTTACTAAGCGATCAACTTGGCCTATTACGTCAAATATGAAAGAGCATTCATTCTGCCCACTTTCTAATTCTGATAGTAGCTAAAATTAAAACAATAACACCACCCTGAAATTTCTCTTTAAATACTTAACACTAGGTTACAGGATGCAATTATACAAACTCCGCAGCAGCAACCTATGTAAATAAGCATCTTAGCTCACTTAAAATGTTACCCTGCTAAAAATGCAAGTACAACAAACATTTTACATACTAGGATTCATCAAAATTACTGTAATCATGGTGCTTTATAAAAGCTATAATAAAACTGGTTATCTGCAACATTATTGTTACCGCTTCTCAAAAGTTTCAGTACTTTTTCTTAAAACTATTCTTCCAAATTTTATTTTATTCTTGTTCTATGTACATCTTTCTATCAAAATGCTGTGTGTGGTTTTCTTTTTACCCTCACTGGAGGATATGTTTTTATTGATTTTAGAGAGAAGGAGGAGAGAAAGAGGAACATCTATGTGAGAGAGAAACATGGATCAGCTGCCTCCCCTACATGTCCAACCAAGATCAAACTGCAACCTTTTGGTGTAAGGGCGGATGCTCCAACCAACTGAGCCACCCGACCGGGGCACTATCAAAATGTTTCACTCCAAGCAGTGACTAGTTCTATTTCCCCAGGCATTTAAGAGCAGTAGATTGTACTGGTTTCTACATTTTCTCATTTGGACTCATTTTTCTGCTAATGCAGCCTTTCTTAATATGAGACCGAATAACATGGTAACATGAAACAAAGCATTAGATGCAAAAAACAAAAGCAGTCTCTAATCAAACGTGAAAGAACTGAGAGCCCCACCTACGGCGAGGCTTATTATAAAGACACATCCTCTGCCCTGGCCGGTGTGGCTCAGCTGGTTGAGAGTCCTACTGCAGAAGGTCTCCCACTGGATCCCGGTCAGGGCACACGCCCGGGTTGGGGCTCCATCCGGGGTCTGGGGCTCCATCCGGGGTCCGGGCGTGCAGAAGAGGCAACCCATCGATGTTTCTCTCTCTCCCTCTCCCTTCCTCTCTCTCTAAAAATCAATAAAAATATATTTTTTAAAAAATAGAAAGCGTCCTCTGATCCATTTTAGGGCTTTTTTGGATAATAAGGTTAAGTGTGCAGATTTCCTCACCAGACAGCAGCTGACAGGCCCAACTGCCATTCAACACTCAAAATGGCTGCACATCTACCGGCCCCAGGTAAACAAACGTACCTGAGGCGCTGGTTGACTCCTCCACCCAAACACTCAAAGAGACCCCTCAATAAACCTGGAGATCATGAACACCACTGTCCTGGGGAGACACTGACCCCAATGACCCGGGACACCTTGCTCCCCCAAAGACCCGAGAAGACTTCCTCAATGACAGACGGAGATCCTGAAACCCGCAAATATCCGGGAGACCCCGCCAACGACCAGGGAAGATTCTGCCCCTCAAAACCAGGGTAGATCTCCTCCAATAACCTGAAGAAATAACGTCTCTCTCAAATGACCCGGCGAAATACCGCCCCACAAAGACCCTTGGACTTTCCCACCCCCACCCCCGCCATTATAGCAAAAGCCCCTCCCCAAATAACCCGGGGATACCCCTAATGACCGGAGACCTCACCCCACAACGGCACGGAGAAGCCCTCCCTCAAAGCTCCGGGGAAACAAAGCCGTCGGCACGGCAAAGCGGGCGTTACCTGCGGCCTCAGCCCTGTCCTGGGGTGCTTCCGTTCTATTGTTTGTCTCCCATCAAGATGGCGGCGGCCTGGCCGAGACCCGCCCCCTACGCCTCGCTCCCGGCGACCCTCGCTATTGGCTCGCACCGGGAGCTCGGCTCGTGGATTGGGTGGTCCGAAAAGCGCTGTTGCTAGGGTGCCAGGATTCTCCTCAGTGACTTCCGGGATGGGCGGGGCACGGGGCGGGGCCTTGCTTACGTCACTGGAAGGGTGTGCAAGGAGGTCAGGTGGGGTGGTTGGGTGGACTGATGGGTTTCGGGCAAATGGGTGCAATGCGGAATGCCTGGGAGACGGAGGGATCAAACAACCGCACCATTTCCCGCCCCCCCTTCCCCCCCCAGTCTAAGGGGTTTCCCAGGATGTGGGACTTTCAACGCTAACATTGAGATCGTGGTCAGCAAACTGGGAAGTTGGTCACCCTCGAAGATGGATGGACAAAGAACTGGATATGAGTGGACAAAAGAGCAGCAGCTGTAGACGGTGGATAAAGGGTGTATATGTGTACAGGTGGCCAGCCCAGCTCCTGCTCCTGTGCTGCACCTGTGGCTCCAGGACCTGCAGCAGGTGCTGTAAACACAGAATAAAAGCCCAGCAGGCACCATTCAGGCCCCACAGACGGGCACTGCCCGACTTCCTCTGCCCACCCGATCTCCCCTTGCATTGCTCCTGTGTATGGGTGGAGGCTGGACAGGACAGGGTCTACTTGGGGCAGCGCCAGCATTAATTCACTCTTCGTTTGTTCCACAAGTGCTTACCCAGGGCTGACCTGGCCTAGACACCTGGTACATGGCAAGAATGGACTCGGCATGTGAGCTCTATGGTCAGGGATACTTACTGCTATATCATGTCTAATGGGGAAAACACTGCAAAGAGATGACCCCCATCCACAAGGACACGGTTGGAGACATTTTGGTGCTTTCATACTGTTTGGGTTACTATAATGTGTGACAAATTACCTAAATTTAGTAGCTTAAGACAGTAACATTAATTTTGCTCACACATCTGTCTTTGGGCAGGAGCCAGTGCAGGCTGCTGTTTTCTGCTGTTTTCTGTCTGAGCAGCTTGAAAGCTGGGGCTGGGAGTCATCTGAAGGCTCCTCACTTAAGTCTGCTGTTGGTTGTTGGCCGTCAGCAAGACTTTAGCTGGGGCTGAAAACACCCACATATGGCCACTCCATGTGCCCTCACAGCATGGTGGCGAGGTTCCAAGAATGACTATCCCAAGAGAGATTTTTGGAAACCAAGTAAAAGCTGTATTATCTTTCTCACCTAGACCCAGAAGTCCCAGTGTCTTTCTGCCTCAATCTATTCATTAGAAGTGAAATGACTAAGGCCAGGCCATATCTAAGGAAAGCGAAATTAGATCCCAACTTTTGTGCGAGAATTATCAACAAGTGTGGACATGTTTTATGTCATCATCAAAAAGAAGGAATTGGGATAATAGCACTTGATTTGGAGGGCCTACCACAAAGTTGGAGCGAGTGAGAAAAATAAGTGTGTATAAAATTATCAAAGTGGCCCCGCCAGTGTGGCTTGGTGGTTGAGTACTGACTGACTCATGAACCAAGAAGAGGTCACCGGTTTGATTCCCGGTCAGGGCACATGCCCAGGTTGTGGGCTCGATCCCTAGTAGGGAGCTTGTGGGAGGCAGCCGATCAACGTTTCTCTCTCATCGATGTTTCCATCTCTCTTTCCCTCTCTAAAATCAATAAAAACATTTTTTAAAAAAAGATCTAAGTATATACAACAAAGAGAAACTACTGTGTAACTGTATATATTTCTATAATTATAGAAGCAAGGAGAAACATAGGGAACATACATCTTGTAACTACTGGTTCCAGAGAGTGATGGTGAGAGAAGAAAGCGGCAAGAGTAAGCAGAAGAGGGAAAGACCAAGACTGTGCTGGGAGCCAGCAGCTAGAATGAGTTCCCCCTTATGCATTTCATTATAGGTGTATAACTGTATGAAAAAGGTGATTTTTCAGAGGCTTGTTTAGGTGATGAAATGACCGAGACCACCAAGGAAACAATGACCACCTGACCTGAAAACTCGGGATAGAGTAGGGAGGAAGACTGAGAGGCTGCAGCGTGCTTCATCTGAGGCTTGTTTTGTGTCTGACCTCTGAGAAATCATTGAGTAAAATGTCTGTTTTATGCACCTTTCTGTATTTGTTATAATATTCCACAGTTTTTAAAAGATTTTAATTATTAAAAAAAGGAGGTCCTGGCCGGGTAACTCAGCTGCTTAGAGCATCGTCCCGATACGCAGGTTTCAATGAGCGAAATAAAGAGATGGGAGAGGGACAGGGCAGGGAGGACTGGACGCTAAACTCAGTGTAGCGTGTCCCAGAGGGAGTGAGCAGCGTGGAGCTAACACCCAAAGCCATGCTGTCCTGACAGAATCTCCCAGGAGGGGAGAGTAGAACCCAGGGCGGAGACCTGGGCCACCCTACACTAAACTGTATCTGGGTTAAAGCTGGCAACCCAGGTGGGAAGAAAACCAGCAGAACTACATGTTCCTGAGAAGGTTGTCCTTGGAGTAGGAGGGAGGAGTCCATCATGACAAATTTGACAGACTCCAGTGATCCAGAGAGTACTCTGGCTCTGCCCGAAGTCACCGAGGACTGCGTGGGTGGGCTGAGGTGAGGATGGGAGGTGAGGAGGCAGCTGCAGGTGTGGTCAAGGCTTTTTGCCATGAAGAGAGAACAGTGGGGCAGGAGCTTGAGGAGGAGCTTGGAGTTTCTGGCCCATTGCTTCTGTTTTCTCCCTAAAAGCCAAGTGAGGCCATTCATTGCCTGGCTGGTGTGGCTCAAGTGGTTGAGTCGACTCATGCACAAGCCCCGGTTGCACGCTCAGTCCCCAGTGGGTGATGTGCAGGAGGCCGCAGATTAATGTTTCTATTTCTCTCTCCCTCTCCCTTCCTCTCTCTCTAAAATCAATAAAAACATATTAAACAAACAAACACGCGAGGCCACTGCTGAGGGGGGCAGGGGCGCAAGAAGTTAGAGGACAGGGCTGAGGGCCAGGCAGCAAGCCCTGCCAGGAGCTTGAAGATGAAAGGAGGCACTGAGAGAGCTGGCCTCAGGGACGTAAGTAACCAGGCCCCAGGCAGGAATGGGCCAGGGCAAAAGAGGTCGTCCAAAGATGAATGGGGCAAGAATTGGACCAGGAGGCCAGGCAGTTGGGGAGCCCAGGGCAGTGCCTGTGGGCAGTTGCTGCTCCCTTGCTGCACTTTGCCCCTCCCAAGCAGCCCTGGCGGGTGGGGTGAGCCTAGAGTCCTCTGAGATCAGCATCTCTCCACATCCCCTTTCCTGCCTGTTCCTTAAACAGAGCTAGGCGGTCTTGCTCAACCCCACCCTCCCTGGCCTGGAGTCCTCCCAGTGGCCCCAGCGCGTGGCTCAAGGGTGGGACGTGCAATTGCATGTAGGGAACATGATGTTCCCACCAGGACAGGGTGTCCCCGGATGCCCCCCCTCCACACCCACAGCCCTGGGATGTCAGCCTCGGGGAGGGGCTGACTGCAAACCGTTCCGAAGATTTTATTTTTCCCAGAACAAAAGGCAGGAAAATTTCTAAGAAAAGATCCCCCAGGACCAGGGTGGAGGCAGCTCAAAGCACACCCTGTCCCTGGCACAATCAGGCAGTGAAGAGCCCAGGGGGCACTCTGGGAAATCCCCATCATGCTGGAAAGCCTGCCTGGTCTCAGCGGCACTCTTAATGTACATTTAGGTCGTAAACCTGGACCTGGAACCAGTTTCTGGAAGCAGAGGCTTGCCCATGGGCTATAAAACCAGCTTTACACGTTTATGGTTTTCAGTTGTGTCGCCATCTCTGTCAAGGACCGGGGGCTGCTTTTGCTGTGAGCCAGAGATTCCCGGCCTGAACAGAGCACAAGAGGAGAGACCACACCAGCCACTGGACCCCAGCCCCCTACTGTATGTAGGTGGAATGGGCAGGGGGGGTAGTGCCCTCCCATAAACCTGGCTCGTTTACTGAGCAGCAAGCCAAAAGGAGGCTCTGTGTAAGGCTCCAACTCATCCTTGTCTGTGGACCCAGGGCAGGAGGAACTGCCAGTTAGGTGAAACTACCTTGAATTCTGAGGTAGGGCAAACGTGGGTATTTTGTATGTTGACCCACAATGGCAGCCCCGAGTTCAGGATCTGGGGGTCACGTGCTGTCCACCCCCCAGCTCCTTCCTGGTTGGGGAGAGGCTCTGGCTTCCGAAGCTGCCAGGGCTGCAGCTGCCAGTGGCAACAACCCCTTGTCAATTCCAGGCTGATTCCTGGGGGCATGTGAGCTTGTGTGTTGGCCTCATTTCTTACTCCATGGATAAGCCTGGCTGCACAGCTCTGGAACGGAAGGCCAGGGTCCAAGGTGGCTCACGAGCTGTTCCAGCTTGCCCGGGACTGATGCCTGGGACATCTGCCTCAAAGGCCTCTTCCCCCCAGCCCCGCAGGCCCGAGACTCAGCTCCAGGTCTCCTGCTTCTCTATCTGCCCGGACTGGGATCAAAGCAGGCATGGGAATGTGTATTGCACATGTCCCTTCATGCCCAGGCTTTCATTTTCATGAAAATGTCCAGTTTAACTATGCTTGGATGTTATGCTGGAAAGAGCTGGTTTGCTTATCTTGTGGGTCTGGACTATAGCTCTAACACCACCTGTACACCCCTGCTTCCTCATTCTGGTCAGAAAGGAGATTGCTAGATCCTGGCTGCCTGCAGAATACACAGTGACTTTTCACCCTTGGCTCAGAGCAATCCTGCAGAGGAGGAAGGGGTGGGGCCCATGGCCAAGGCGGCCATGGGGATTTTAGCTGGTCCTATCTGTTTCAAATGCCCACTCTCGTGCCTGTCAGGATGGACTGATTGAGGAAGAACAGTGAAGAATAGTGAAGTCCTGCTGGCTTTCCAAGTGTCCCAGTCCCCCTTTGGTTTCACACTCTGGCCTGGCCAACCTCCTTTATAGCCTCTGCAGTCTACAAATGAGCTGGGCACTGCTTCACCCTGTGTACTTGAGGATAATCCAGATAACTGGTTTTATAGGATAGAGAGATGTGCCCACAGGATCAATGATTCTGGCTGGGAAGAAGCCAAAGAGGAAGGGGTAGAACTGTCACATGGAAAAAGACATTTTAAGAAAATTTTGACTTTTTTTAAACTTTTAAAAATATGTTTTTATTGATTTTTAGAGAGAGAGGAAGGGAGATAGAAACATTAATGAGAGAGAAACATCATTGATCGGCTGCCTCCTGCACACTCCTTAACCTGGGCACGTGCCCTGACCAGGAATCGAACCGGTGACCTCTCAGTTCCTGGGTCAACCACTCAACCACTGATCAACAGCCAGATGAAAAATTTGATTCTTAGCACACATCATCACAGAAGGCTACCTAGGCCAGAAAGGCATGTCGTCGTCTGGCCAACCTTCGTCATGATGTTTAGAATGACTGGCACGAAGATGACAGCTTCTGAGGAGTCCCTACCTGGAGAATCTTTCTTCAAACCTTAACTCTAGTCTTTCTTTCACAGCTCTCCCGATGCTTCTGTAACTAGAATTGTGTGATGCAAGCTAGAGCAGTGCATGTTTGTGTGTCCAAGCTACTCACTTTAGGCGGGCCCATGCAAAATATTGGGGCTGGAAAAACATACCCAGGTCCTGCCAACTGCAACCCTGACCAAGCAATGGAGTTGGAGGAAGCGGGGGAAAGGTGAAAGGGAACATGTAGCTTGCTGCCATGTTTTTGGTAGGGGCTGCCAAGAACAAACAGCTCAAATTACCAGAAAACGTCATCCTGCTGGAAATTCAGTTGGTTTGATGGCAGAATACACAACCTGCACACTTTTTAAAAATCTGATTTTTTAAAAAAATGTTATTAATTTTAGAGACAGGGAGGGAGAGGGATAGGAGATAGAAACATCAGTGATGAGAGTCATTGATCAGCTGCCTCCTGCAGGCCCTCTGCTGGGGATCGAGCCCGCACCCGGCCATGTGCCTTGACCAGGAACTGAACGGGTGACCTCTCGGTGCATGGGACAGCGCTCAATTAACCGAGCCACACTGGGCCGGGCAGTACTTCGCCCTTTTGTACTGCCACGTGAAGGCAAGAGCAAACTGGAACATGGTTTTGTTGTAGAATGAGCTCCCTTTGGTCACTTGGAAATAAACTGTAGGTACAGTGGCCTATCACAGAGTCATTGCTAGTTCTGGTAGCCATGTTACAGAGAAGGAAATGATATAACAGTGTCAGACAGAGGATGATTTCTGCTGGGCTTCATTGGTGAGTGTATTTTCCCTGGTAAGGAGTGTATTGGATACCCTTGTACACCATGTGCAACAACTCAAAGCTGTTTAATTTTATGTGTCAACCTGACCAGGCCATTGGTCAAACATTATTCTGGGAGTTTTTTGTTAAGAGTGATTTTGGATGATATTAACATTTAAATCAACAGTCTGAATAAAGCAGATTGCCCTCCTAATGTGGGTGGGCCTCATTCAATGAGCTGAAGGGTGGAACAGAACAGTCTGACTTTCCCCCAAGTAAGAGGGAATTTTCCTGTCTTTCGAATTGGGATATTGGCTCTTCCTGGATCTTGAGCCTGCTAGCCTTTGGACAGGAACTACACTATTGGCTCTTCTGGGTCTCGGGCCTTCAGACTCAGACTGGAATTAAACCATTAGCTCTCCTGGGTCTAAAGCTTGCCAGCTCATCCAGAAGATCTTGGGACTTGCTTGTCTCCATAATCAGGTGAGCCAATTCTTTATAATAAATCTCTTTACACACACACACACTCTCTCTCTCTCTACTGGTTCTGTTTCTTTGGAGAACCCTAACTAATACATATTCCCAGGCCTCCTCTTTAATTTCTAAGAACTCACACCCCAATCCCAACAATATATCTGCCAGATGAGTGATCCGATGGCCTGGAGCCCTGAAATGAGAGGACAAACACATGGCACAAGGCTGCACCAGAAAGTCAGACATGATTTGTCAGCCTTTATTAACCAAGAGCAGAGCCAAGCCCTAGAGTTTCCTTTTAAAAAATCCAACCTTGTTTATGGCAAACAATGATTTAATTATACATTCAATTCCACAGAGCAAGAATTAATCACTTTCCAATCACTTATTCTTCTGAGATTAAAACACAAGTGTAAACAGGTTAAAATAAAATTCTTCCCAATGATTTAAAAATAATTCCAATTGAAAGACATTTCAAACACTATGTGTAGAACTCAGGACCAAAAACAGACCTTAAAACATTTTTACCTTTGAGGTAGCACAATAATGCTGAATTAGATTTCTTTTATTACAATGAGCTTTAAGAAAACAATGAGGAATCTACCTTTTGCTCAAGGCGGGCTAAATGGTTTTCTGCAAATCCCCCATGAGGTTAGCAACAGTTTTCTTTAAAAAAAAAAAAAAAAAAATTTTTTTTTTTTAAGTATAAAGATAGCCCTGCAGTGTGTAAAAGGAAACCCACGGGAAGGCTGCTTCCCATAAAATAGACATTAGAATCATTGAGGAACGTCAGCAGTCAAGACAGGAGGGACAAGAGGTAATTGTAGTGAAAACACCAAAACAACTTGTATCTTGGCAAGATTGGTTTACAAATGCATGTCAAGAACAAAAATTCCAACATCAGCTTACTGAAAACAAAAGATAAAAGATAACATTCACAGGTCTTTTTTCTTTTTCTCTGTGCAAAGATGCTCTTTCACTTTTTCTAAATGAGAGGGGATTGTTTGTACACTTGACACGACATGGAGATGCTGTGTACCCAGGGTGCTGCTGGGTGGCGGCGGCACCGCTGACTGCTCTGCCACTGTGAGCGGAGAACCTGGGCGGTGAGAGGATGAACACAAACCTCTCCCGGCTGGAGAACCATTTCTTGCCACTTTGCTGCCGAATTCACTCATTAAACTGCTCAAAGAAAACCTCCACCCTGGATTTCTGAGCATCTATCGCAATTGTATGTAACACAATTATATATATAAGGGCTGTTGGCTAAGGCCAGAACACATGAATCCTTCCTTCAGAGAATACGACCAAGAGAGAGTGGATGTGATACACTGGGGCCAGAAGGAAGGGTAATACTGCAAGCTGGACCGCGAACTCTCAGAACATTCTCCACCCTCCAAAATCAATTAGCAAAGGGTCATTTCCCAGCCCACACTCTGCCCCATGAGGCTCAACCGTCAGGGCAGGGCTTGCCTAGCACAATGTGGACACCAGAGCCCTGAGGTGAACTCGTCTATTCCTTTGGTTCCCCATGCTACACAGAGAATTGGAACAGTGTCAGACTCCGGGCACCTTGGTAATGGCTATGTCCTGTTTCACTCACACTGGTCCCTTTAAAGTCTCCCTCCTTCAAGCCAGGCCCCAGAGGGGCTCTGTACGAAGTGAGGGGCAAGACTGATGATGATCTGTACGTCAAACTGTAATTACAGCAGGAGGACTTAAACCTGATGAATTCTACTCTGTAAAACACCAATCATGAGCGAGCCGGGGGTGTCAAAGAGGCTTCTGTGAAGCGACAGGCTGGACGGGGATGTGCAAGAGGGCAGGACGAGAAAGCCTATTCCCAGCAGCCTGTGGGAGTAACTTTGGCACGGAGTTCACAGCCAGCCCTAACAACGCTGGCATGGGGTGGGGGGCGCAAAGGGGGCATCTGCTCAGCGTTTAAACAGAGTCCTCACAGTCTGGGGCTAGATCTCTGTGTCACTCCCGAAGCCCAACGTACTGTTACCTCTGCAAGAAACTGGTGTGGTTCTTGTCAACTGAAGTGCAAGATCTGCCTTCTTATTTGATAATAAAGCAACACCATAGAAAACAATAACCTTGAAAAATCATGGGGAAAACCACATGGGCTTTCCCAGTGCTAGCTGCCTGTTTTGGAGTACTAGTTACAACCTTTCACACTTCTGAGAGCTGCAATGCAGACTACTTAGGGCAGCCTGAAAAGAGTCCTGCTGCTTTCACTTCACGGAGCACAAGAAAAAGGGAGAATTGACCAAGCTTGTGGTGAGTCACCACTCTGGAAATCTCCTGACCACACTGTCTGTGGCAAAAACAGAGAGCACAGCTTGTGTGGACAATGGAAGGTGACCACGTGGGCTCCATCATCACCCACAGTAGGAACCACTTTAAGCCCTAGCTCATAATCTCTTAGGGATTTACTGAGTTATACAAGTTTTGAAAAAATCATATTGGAAAGGGCCTCTTGAATTAATATAAACTTGGTTACAATGCAAATGTCACACTGCTCTTAGGATCGCCTGTAACATCTGATTTTAAGTCATTCCAAAGAAAAAATTCATTCTGAAACATATCTTTAGGATAAATATTAGGATAATTCATCAGGATTCTACCTGATATAATTAAAAGGTTAAAAAAGTTTTAAAATACAAGCTAAATTATTACTTTCCTTTGGGATTACTTGGAACCCCAAATATTCCTAACATCTTAATTAGAAAGGTCTTTGCAGTAATTCTATAAAATTGTAAATGATGCCGATTTTTGAAAACTAACAAAATGAGTTGATCTTTAGGATAAATGCCTGAGTCAGCTGACAAACTGATATATATGAATATGTCCAAGGGGAATTTCTAAATAGAGAAATATTTGTTTAATTTCAAAAAATAGCTGCTTCTTCTTTAAAGAGTTTAAAAATTGATGGTTCAACAGCAGAGCCATGTGATAACTCTGGAGTAGAAGGAAAAGGTTCTCTTTGTAGTATAACCTCTTGCCGGCACACTGCCATTAGCCTGTAGAGGTAACTGGAAACAAGGGATGGCAGAATTATCCAGGAAAGTATTTGGGTCAGATAGAGTAATGGCACCTCCAGACCCTGGCTCCTTAAAAACGGACAGCAATTTATTCATGCAAACTGCACAGAGATTAAACAAAACAAAATCTACTAAAACAAAACAAAACCCCCAACCCAGAAAACCTTCCCTGTCTCTCTGCTACCTGAAGAATGTACCAAACCCAAATTTTCTGCTCTAACATGGGTCCCAATGATTGATCAGTGTGCTTTGGGGTGCTGACTGCTGGGCCCTGGGCAGGGCCATCCCCTAAGAATCACTGAATTTGGAGACAACTGTCATGTGTGCAGCTCTCAGCAGATAGTACAATGCCACAGGACCACATACCTCCATCATATCTGCCACCGTTTTCCACTGTAGAACCAAAGGCTACAATTTTGAACAAATGTGGACTTTCTCAAAAGACAAATGAGATCAAAAGCTACAACATTTCCTCCCTTGAAAAAGGTTGGGAGAGGGTGTCTACAGTTATACAACAGGTTTCTGCAGACCTGTGGTAACTTCCAAAAGCAATAGTAGCAGCAGGAGAGGAAAGGAAGATGTTTACACTTTGGACTTTGTATCAGGCACTTAAATTGTTGGAGAGACATGCCATTTTGAACCAAATATGTGAAACTGGGTTGGAATAATCATTACAAGTAGTCTAATAATGGGCTTTCAGAAGCAAAGTGGAGGTGCAGGTTGAACCTCTACCCATCCTTTAGTGCTGACTTTCAAGTTTTCTAAATGCCCATGGCCATAGCAATGGCAGCTGCGGTGGCAACAGCAGGAACAGTTCTGTCGTGTCTGCTTTCTGTGTGTGTTCTGTGGCTGACTGTAAGGTTTTGGTGTCACACTGAGAAGACTCTGGGGTGTGGCACACCTACTGCCCAGGGTCGGCCAGATCCATGCTGGAGCCAAACATCTTCACCAGCTGTTCCTGGTAGTGTGAGATGTTCCTCTTCATGATGTCCATGCAGGGCCCCAGAAGCCTCTCAAATGCTAGTACATCCATAACTGCATTATTAAAAAGAGATGAGGAAGAGAATGAATTCTATACCAACAATTCCAAGGTCATTCTCTTTGTGCAAACCTTTTCTTAAATATATACATTCACATTACAGGATATTAGACTTTGGGATACTGGGCACTTGGGAAAAGGGGAAATGTTTCCATGGAACACAGCAGGACTGTGTCATATAAGTTTGAGACTTTGCAGAGTCCAGTAGCACCTGTTTCTCTCTGTCCCCACACAACCCTGGACACTTGCCCCCTCTTTTCACACTGCCAGGGTGCCTGTATGCCCGCCTTGTTCACAGACTACAATCAGTGCTCAGAAATGTTTGTGAGAAGAAAATATTCTCATTTCTAGTTGGTCACACAAACTGCCCAAGTCTAGATTTAAGAACCGGTGAAATAAGTCAAGGCTTGCTGATGAGAAAAAAATACTGCATGTTAGAAAAAAAGTATTAATGCATAAAGAGTTTTTCTTACCTAAGCATTTGACATTTCCCACAGCATAAGCAGAAGCAGCTCTAGGTTTGTTGGTCACCAGTGCAAGCTCCCCAAAATATTGCCCCTTATGGCAGCGGGCAATCTCGACCTCCTGGTTCCCATCATCCTTGTCTGCTTTAGTCTAGAGCAGGGAGAGAACATGATCCAGGCTGACTCCAGAATCAGAGTGGGGCATGTCCAGTTGCACACACTTGAATTCCCTTAACACAATTACTGAGAAATTCACTTTGCAGAGATTCTAACTGTACCATATAAAATGCACGGGCCAATCTCAGTGGCATGGTTTAATCAGAGGAGTTGGCTTTCACCTGGGACTTCATCTGAATTCTAACCCCCTTCAGGTAATAGAAAAATATCAAGAGGTAAGGCACAAACCATTTTCTTTTGAAGATTTATATATATTATTATAATACATTTTATATTAATATATAATATGTAATTATAATATATAATTAACATATAATATATAACATATATTATAATTATAATTATAGTATAATATATTATATAATTAATATGTATTATATTATGTTAATATATGTTAACATATAATAATACATATATTTTATACATATATATGAATACTCTCAGTTTGGTAGATGCTAACTTCTGTGGCACAGAGGAAAAGACATGTTTTGATAATTCTTTCTAAATAATGTCAATGCTTTTCTTAGATAAAGAGTCAAAACCCTGGGCTGCTACTTTTTGATTTGAGACCATGCCTTTCTTGGACAAAACTTACAGTGACAAATTTTCTTTTTGGGTATTTTCTTCTTAAGCTAGTGGTCCCCTCCCACATGTATTTTTAGAAGAATTAAGTAACTAAATATTTTTAAAATAATGTCCAACCTTGACATTTGGTGGTTTAACTCTGTGTTAAAAAATCAAGAAGGGCCTGGCCAGAGTGGCTCAGTGATTGAGCGATGACCCATGAACCAGGAAGTCACACTCATTCAATTCCCAGTCAAGGCACAAGCCTGGGTTTCAAGCTCAGTCCCCAGTAGGGGGCATGCAGGAGGCAACTGAGCAACGATTCTCTGTCATCACTAATGTTTCTCTCCTTCTCTCCCTCTCCCTTCCTCTCTCTGAAATCAATAAAAACATTAAAAAAGAAAAACCAAGCAGGTTGTAATTCATGCTTATCAGATTACTAAAAATAGTAATGTACTATATTGTATTTAGAGTTTCCCTTTTTTTTTTTTTAAAACAAATCCCTCTGCTAAGCTAAGCAATAAGTTGCTTAAGTAAATGATTATTTAGAATATATTAGTAAGAATTAGTCTCAAATCTCTAAGAGCCCCTTTATGTTATGGGCAGATAGACAATTTTTTGAAGGTTTATTTAGAAAAATAAACAAGTGCCACACTAGCTTACATGGCCTAACCATTTTTCCTTCCACACATCTGCCCTGAACTGTTTGTTCTTAAGTCTATCTGCCCCATTCAAGCCAATGCTCTCTTTCCTATTTCTGTAGTGTTCTCTAGGACCACAGACATGTTGGTGCCCACCTAGTCCCTTCTCTAGAATAGCACTTCCCACATTGTCACACCAATATCAGACCCCTGGGGGTTTTGTTACAATAGAGATTCTGATTCATTAGGTCTGGGGCAGGGTCCAAGACTGCATTTCTGACAAGCTCCCTCAATCCCCCAGTACCACAGTGCTGATGGTCCTACACACCCAACACTATGCTGTGTGGCAATGAATACCTGAGAAATGTACATTTATCAGCAGTCCCAAAACTAAGTGAAAGAACACAGAAGTTTCAAACTATTGTTTCATGTGAAATAACATCTATTTTTAATTCGGAATCAAGCCATCTTATAAGCAGTAATCATATTTTTCTTTCTTTCTCCATTCTTAACTTTTAATAAAGATGTTCTATAGAAGGTTTCATACTAGGTTTATTTAGTATTAGATATAACTCACTATTTTAACAAATTCTATATTCTTTAAAAAAAGTAAAACAGGGAAATCTGATGATATATTTATGGTAAGAATCATTCCTCCCTCTTCTAGTCATCAGTTTTCTAGGTCTCCCTACCCATCAAATGGCCATAATGATAGCCATACTAATAATTGTCCTAGAGACCTCCTCTCTCAGTGCCCTAAAAAGGAAGCTATTTTCATATTCAATACCTACGTGTATTTTTTAATTATATAATTCCTCCATTTTTCTGTTGGGATGTTTATCTTTTTATTGATTTGTAGGCTAATATTTCTCATATTACTGATTACATAGCAGAGGCAAAGGCAATAGGGACAAGAAGAAATACACTAACTTTCTATCAATGGATGGGCCTACCACATGGGTCTTTGCCAGTCACATACCTCACCTAACAATGGTGGTTTTAGTACACTAAACACACTTCACTTTATTTAAAGCAAACAGTTACTTTCTGTGCATACACCTGGCTGGATCTTCCCTAGAATAACTTGCATCATCACACATAAACTCACCTTGCTTTTAATCAAGATGCGCACTTCACCGGACTCTATAATGTAAAAGCTATCAGCCTTTTCACCCTGAAAAGGGAAAGGAGGTCAGGCACATATGTACTGAAGAGGGACACAGAAGTAGATCATTTTGTTATTGCCTGAGCTCTGATTTGTATTTATTTTCCAACTCTACAAATCAATCAATGGCTAACAAATTCAGAACAAAACTAGAGGATCCTGATCACAGGGGATGTCAGTCCAGTGTAACTAACACACACCTCTCATTTCCTAACATGGAATATTCACATTTTCCTCCAAGAATATGCCCAGGTTGCCAAATGCACAAAGCACTGTTCTTCTTATTGCTCGTGTTGGTCCACAACTGAAACCTATGATGAGGGATCAGTAGCCAAGGCTGCTACAGACAGTATCAAGATGACTCCTGGCTACCTCTGGGTCATAGGGCCCAGGTATAATTTTGACCACCAAATGCAGCCCTCTGGAGGACAGTGTGGATCTGGTGAAAGCCCTGCCATGGTCAGGAAGGTGCTTTGATATGGGCTGATGTCACCCTTATGAGCCTCAGGCTTTTCTTTTGCTTGTTTTGATTTTAACCCACTTAGCTGAACTAGTCATTCAAGTAATTCAACAAATAATTAAGTGCTTACTATGTGCCAGGCACTATTTTATTCCACGCATGTGAGATACATCAGTGGACAAAACAAATATCCCTACCCTTGTGAAACTTAGTCTGTAGTGTGAACGAACTGTAAACAATCAACATAATAATCAGTAGATTATGCTGTTGTGTTGGAAGGCAGTAAGTGCTACAGGAAGAAAGCAAGCAGGGAATGTGGAGACTGCAGGACTGGGGAGATGGCTACAGTATCTGACAGGGCCTCACTGAGGTGAGATCTGAGCAAAGGCCGGAGGAGGTGAGAGTTAGGCCAGCAGATATGGGAGAAGCAGCTTTCAGGCATGCTTCAGACTATGGGCCCCCACTCAACCTCTGAAGCAATGACCATCTACTCTGGGTAATTCAATACTAATCATGTGCTCTCATTCCATCTGAGTCTTATATCTTCAGTGAGAATCTATACTTCTTCCGAGCATTCATAAGGCTTCATATCCTTCGACCACCATAGTACGTTCACCATGCACAGCTGAAGTTGACATTCCTGCGTTTTCTGGTTCCAGGGCCCCATATAATCACCTCTCCATGTGAGTGAAAGCAACAACTTTATAAAGGGATGTCTGTGGGTTCCCATGCTGCTATGCTGGGTGGCTATCCTACACGCAACAGAGCCAAATCACCATGAAGTTCTAGCATTACATAAATAGCTGCATGATAGGAGTTGATGGAGGATAGGGAGCCATGAAAGAAATGAAAAAAAATCAACACAAACATAAAAATTTGTGTTGATGAACTTGAAAGGATGTAATAAAAGAAACTCTGAAAGGACAGTGGGCCAGGGGCTCCCCCAACAGCATGTGTGGTCTGGAGAACATCCAGAGACAGGCTGAGATACATGCTAGGATCCCCCCATTCCCTGCAATAGGCAATGGCTTCTATTCTTTCTGCTGTACCTGGGCCCCAGCTGGACATCAGTGTTAAGAAGGCATGCACCCTCAGGTATAACACATGTGTAAAAAACAACTGGGCTGCAGAAAGAAGCTAGAAGCATGTGGGTGCTAAAGAGTCACAGCAGTCAGAGTACAAGGTCCAAGGGGACTTAAGGTAGGAATCTCTAAGTGCTAAAGATCATCATTGATCTTCAGAGACGTAGGCAAATTTCTAGTTTAGGAATGCCCCTAATGTAGCCCAGGCTGGTGTGCTCAGTGCTTAGAGCGTTGGCCGGTGCACTGAAGAACCTCGGGTTCAATTTCTGATCAAGGGCACATACCTGGGTTGCAGGTTCGATCCCGGCCCTGGTCAGGGTGTGTGTGGGAGGCAACCAATCAGTGTGTCTCTCTCACATCTATGTTTCTCTCTCCCTCCCTCCCTCCCTTCCACTCACTCTAAAAATCAATGGAAAAAATGTCCTTGAGTGAGGATCAAAAAAAAAATGGTTTGTTGGTTTGTATAGATTTAGATAAGCTGCAAGCGTAAAATACACACCAGATTTTGAAGACTGAGTTACTCCTCCCCCCAAAAGGAATGTAAAACATCTCATTAAACTTTTATGATACTTAGATATTGAAGTGGTAATATTTTAGATATATTTGGTTAAATAAAATATATTAAAATTAAGATCACCTGTTTCTTTTTTTAATTTGGCTACTAAAAACATTTTAAATTACATATGTGGCTCACATATTTCTATTGAACAGTGGTGGTCTAGAAGTAAACATAGGAGAAAATCTTATTGAGCTTGCAAAGGTATTTTTAAAAAGGGCATAAAAATAATGAATTATAAGAGGAAAAAATGACAAACTGAACTCATCAAAATTAAAAACTTTTGTTTTTTAAAAGCTACCATTAAGAAAATGAAGAGACAAGCCACAGACACAGATTGGGAGAAATATTTGCAAGTCATTTGTCTGATAAAGGGTTTGTACTTAGAATATGTAAAGAACTCTTATAACTCAATAATAAGCCAAACAACCAACTTTTAAATAGGGCAAAAGACTGCACAGATATGTTACCAAAGAAAACATGAGGATAGCAAGCATTCACGGGAAAAGATGCTCAACATCATTAGACATTAGGTAAATTCAAATTAAAACCAAAATAAAACACCACTTGATACCACTAGAATGGCTAAAATTAAAAGCTGTCAGTGCTAAATGCTGGTGAGGACGCAGAGTATCTGGAACTCCTGTGCACTGCTGGGGAAATGCAATTTTGTATAGCCATTTTTAAAATTTTTATTTTATTTTATTTTTAAGCCATTTACAAACCAATTTGGCAGTTTGCTAAACACACATTTACCATGTGACTCAGCATTTCCATAAAAACATATGTCTACACAAAGACTTGTATGTGAATGTTCACTGCAGTTTTACTCATAATTACCAAAAACTGGAGAGGCCCCAGTGTCCCTCAAACGGAATTATGCTACATCCATACAATGAAATGCTTCTCAGCAATAAAAAGGAATGCTCTGCTGATACAAACAGCATAGACAAATCTCAAAAACATATGCCAATCCCTAGCTGGTTTGGCTCAGTGGTTAGAATGTTGGCCTGAGGACTGAAGGGTCCCGGGTTCAATTTTAGCCAAGGGCATGTACCTCGCGGTTGCAGGCTTGCTCCCTGGCCCAGTCGGGGCGCGTGCAGGAGGCAACCAATCGATGTTTCTCTCTCACACTGATGCTTTTCTCTCTCCCTTCCACTCTCTCTGAAAAGCAATGGAAAAAATATCCTCGGGTAAAGGTTAAAAAAAACAAGAAACATAAGCTAAGAGAAAGGAGGCCGACACAAGACTCTGCATTATACAATTTCACTTATGTGAAATTCTAGAAAAGGGATTTATAGAGTGATAGGAGGCAGATCAGTTATTTCCAGAAGGAAGGGGGTTGGGGGGGGGGGGGGGACTGACTGCAAATACAAATGAGAGAACTTCTTGGGGTGATGGAAATGCCTTATTCTACGATTACAGGGGTGTTATAAAATTCTTGAATTGTATACTTAAACTTGGTAATCTTATTGTATGTAAAACATACAATATGTATCAAAGCTGACCAAAACAACATAAAGCACATTTTCTGACTCAGTCGGTCTGGGGTGGAGCCCAAGAACATGCATTTCTAACAATTCCTAACAATATCTATAACATTCCCAGATGGTGGTGGTGCTGCTGCTGCTGGTGGTGCTGGGACCTCACTTAGAGAAACCTTGGTCTAGAGACACTGCCAAAAGGGGTCTAGAATAAATACATTAATTCGTGTCCACTCTGCACCACCAGCTAGCACTCTTATGCAAGAGCAGACACCCCAGAAAACACTGTGGCTTCTCATACCTCTTGACACACCTCCTGAAGGACTGAGGCTTTCAGGATGAAGTAGAGGCCCTCTGGGTGTAAACTAAAACACCTTGGGTTCAGAAGCAAACGTGACCAGTCAACACGTCCCATTCCTGCAGCCTGGCACTGCGTTCTTACCATACTAGGATACCTACCCTGGCACGCAGCTCATGCCCACACGCCCTTGCTCATATTGTTCTCTTGCCCCTGGAAGACCTTTCCCTGACCTCAACTGTTGAAGCTGCACTGTTCAATAAGCCCAACTCAAATGGCATTTCCTTCATGAAACCATATGGAGCATTTCCTTTTTTCTATATTCTGTCATTTATATAAAACTACATTACAGAGCTTATATCTGGTCTATCTTAATGTTTACAGAATCAAACCAATTTCTTTTTTTTAAAGTTTCAATGACACTTCTGTTATACTTTTTATTTTACTTATTTATTTATTTTAACCCTCACCCGAGGATATTTTTCCACTGCTTTTCAGAGAGAGAGGAAGGGCGGGGAGAGAGAGAAACATTGATGTGAGAGACACATCAATTGGTTGTTCCTCTCACGAGCCTTGATCAGGGCTGGGAACGAGCCTGAAACCGCACGCAGTACATGTCCTTGGCTGGAATCGAACCCAGGACCCTTCAGTCCACAGGCGGATGATCTAGCCACTGAGCCAAACTGGCTAGGGCACAAACCAACTTCAAATGAAAAGAATTAACAGTTGGGGTACCCAGAACAGAAGCTTTAGAGATGCCACTCAGAGTAGACAAGGTTTTGTCATCAGCCCTCTTTCTCTGGAAGTGCCTCTCTCCTTCTGTGATAAGCCTGATTAGCCCCTGTGGTGCTGGTTGGGCAAACTCCAGGGGTGGGCCTGGACTCAGGCTTGACCAGTCTAAGTCTTTCCTCCTCCTAGCCCCAGTTCTGGGTTCAAGGATGGGCACAACACTCAAACCAGACCAGCTAGATTTCTTTCCAGCGCTCTTGCCAGAACCACCGGCAGAGTTTAAACTTGGCAAAGTCCATAATACTCTTTAAATAACCCTGCATCAAGCAAGTCTACCAGCACCATTTTCCCAGTAGCGTTTGCTTACTTTGCGTCTGTCACATTTTGGTAATTCTCCCAATACTTCAAACTTTTTCATTGTTATTATATTTATTAGTGATTTATGATCAGTGATCTTTGACATTAATAGGGCAAGATTCTCCATCGGCAAAAAGATTACGACTCGCTGAAGGCTCAGGTGATGGTTAGCATTTTTTAGTAATAAAGCATTTTTAATTAAGGTATGTGCATTGTTTTTTTAGACATAATGCTATTGCACACTTAACAGAATACCATATAGTGTAAACATAACTTTTATATGCACTGGGAAACCAAAAAATTCATGTGACTCCCTTTACTGAGATATCTGCTTTATAGCAGTGGTCTGGAACCAAACCTGCAATATATCTGAGGCACGCCTATAATTAAAAACGCAAACATAGTAGATGAGAAAAATTATTACATAGTACTCATCACAATGATCCAGTGCATTGTATAGTGATCCTTAAAGTACCCAAAAGTAACATGAGAAAAAGGCACAAAGGAAACAATAAAGGAACCTTATAAATCTGGTCAATCACTGAAGACTGAAGACTCTGGTTTGTGTTGGATTAGCTAAGAGGCTACCTTTGTGTCAAACATAAAGAGAAGGTAAAGGGCCCAACTCTTCGAACTTCCTCAGGTTTTAACAGCCATGAATGAAGCTTACTCAGAGTCAAAAGAAAATGACATCTGAAAGCACAAACACCAGAAGCCAAGGAGAGGTGAGTGAAGGCAACAGATGGGAATGTCAGTAAGAAACATCAATGGGCTTCAGGAGATCTGCAGGAAGCGTGCCCTAGTACCTCCCAAAAGTGAGAGGACAGGCACACACACATGCACGAGTCCCTCACGAGGGGACTGCCCCCACCTGAGTGATTATGCGCTCCCCATCCTTGAAGTCTCTCTCTGCAATAACATCCACAATCTTCATTCGTTCTGACACCTGAAACAGAGATACACTCGCAAGTCATAAGAAGACCTCCACTGAAAGTCACAAATAGTATCTACACAACACAGAAATGAGTTATAGTAGTTTGAGTTGAAAACCTAACAGTAGCATAGTTTCAATGGCTTTTCTCACACCCCCATAGACAGTCTTCAGTACTTACCTCTAGGGACTTGAGCAGGGGCACAGACTCAATGAAGGTCTCAAACGTCTTCCGCTTCCGTGCATTGTTCTTCACTATGATTCTTCTAAACGTCGACCGGTCCTATGGAGAGGGGGTGAAAATCTCAGTGAGTGCCTATGCGATAGAACGTCTGCGGGTTAACTAACTGGGCCACTACAAACACTGGGACTGTGAAAGGCACTAAGTCTGGTACTTTAATCTGAGTCAGCCAGAGCCAGACTCTCACGAGCAGCTGCTTGCTGTGCGGTGCGCAACTGGGCCACCTATAGGTGGTAAATAGAATATAAAGGGAAAAACTCCCAGTCAAACATCTGAGAGCTTCCGGTCTGTCACTGCTCAGTGTGAAAAGATGCACCTTAAGAAAAAGGAGATAAAACAATCAGATGGTTTTTGCCCTCAAGGATTTTACAATCTCAGTGAGGACACAATACAAAATACATAGGGATAAATATAAATTTGTCTGGGACCTGAAGGAGGGGTAGAATTTAAATTAAGAGAGACAGGAGGAAACTCAAGATGGAAAGCAGGCATAAGAAAGGTACCTTGAGTCCAGCAAGTCATGGATTCAGACTCAGGAGACAGTTAACCAGAGCTATAGCCAGGCACTTCTCAGATGCGTGGGGAGGGACATGCAGCCAGGAGAATGTTGATTGGTTTTAGACTTCTAAATGTTTACACAGTTATTTGTACCTAAGTTAATTGTAGTTTTCTTCTACCTCAGGCTGTCAGTAATGAAAAAATAATTTTTTGGAGGGAGGGGGTTACAGTAATGACATCCTAAAGGCTGGCAGGATGAAAAAACGGCAAGAAGCTGAAGGCATGTTAAGCTTGTAGGTTTGCTATTTTAGCATTCTTGATGATGGGGTAGGTGTAGGTAGAGAAAACACATAAAAGACAACTAAATCGAGATGTCTAAATGGGTTTCACCAGCTCATGTTCCATTAAGGACAGAATTCCCAGGCACTATCCCATGCAATGTTTCATCTGCCTTACAAAAGAAGTCACCTACTGCACCCTACACACCTAGTGTGAACCATGGCAGACTGCTACCCTCCCTCCCTAAACTGCTGTACACATAACATCTGCCCTCCAACATTTTGCCAGATTCTGCCCCATTTTCTTCATCTGTCTGCTTGAGAAGAGCCACTCAGTCTCTGAATGCTATAATGGGCTGCATTATATGCCACTACTTTTTTGAAGTCCAAGGTTAGAAATGTATCACTTAAAATGTTACTGTTATACTTTGGAATATTACTGCAATGTAATATTCCAGCCTGGGCAACATTGATGCATTTTATAACAGAATTTATTTTCTCCCTATTATTTATTGACCTATCCTTGAGTTTTCCAACCACTGAGTCCCCAAAGTGTGTGATCTATTCTGAAGTCATTCTATCACTCATCTCTCAGGAGCATTCTTATTTTCTTAAATCATAGTAAAGTGCTGTATATGTCTTTAAAATGTGATTTCATTTGAGGAAATACGTTAATCCTATGGTATACATTCAATTCTGCTTTTAAGGTCAATAGAAACAAATTACTATAGATGTCAATGCTTTAAAAGTAAAATATGGAATTTGTACAAGAGAATGACTATTTTGTTTAAGAGAGTCATATATTTTGAAGGAAGGTGGGTCATGTACAATAAAGGATAGGAATCACAGCCGTGCTATGCCTAAGACATTTTAGGAACGTTCTCTTTCCCAAAATCTGGCCATCAGCCTTTCTAGTCATTTAATCTACTAGATATTGGCATGGGCCAAGACACAAGTGGATGCCTGAACAGAAAGAAGAGAGTCCTGGGACAGCTAGAGATGCAAAACACTGTAGGCAGAGCTTTCAATGACTTATTTTTCTAGGCTGTCTCTTGTATAGAGTTATCCCCCCCCCCTTTCTACTTGTCTCATGAAAACATAAACACAAAATGCAGTAAGAGCTGACACAATCGCTTCTCAGCCTTTTGGCTAAGATCAAGTAGTGAAGACTTGACGTGGCTGAAAGGTCATAAGACCCAGTCATTGCTCTGTAATTTGGAGTAAATGGTTTGCTGACAAATCATTTAAGAGAAATGGAAAAATACACTGGTATAAGACCTTCCACAATGTCTTTCAGATAACTGGCTATAGAATACAGTGTTCATCAACAGCCCAAGGACAGAGGCCCAGGAGTAAAGGAAATTAATACTCTGCCCTGCAAGGGGAACCACTTCTCTAACTTACCAGTCCCCAAAGGGCGCCTTCTGAGGTGGCAACAATGGTGGCAGCTCTTGGAGTGTTGTACATCAGAGCTAGTTCTCCAAAACTTCCACGGTTGTCATATTGACCAACAGTGCGGGTTTGATCATCTTTTGTTACTAAAATATTATAAGTTCCCCTGAAAGTATAACAAGAAACAATTTCATTGATAATTCTAACAATAAACTCAAGAACTGGCAGGCAGTGCACAAACAGAAGGTACATAAGACAGAAAGGTTGTTTCGGAGATTCCCAGCAGACGTTTGCATTTTGACTTTGCATTCTGTGACCTTGCTAAACTTAATTATTAGTTCTAATAGTTTTTTTGTAGCACTGTCGGGATTTTTCAGAGGGTCATTTCATCTACAAACAGTTTCATTCCTCCTTCCCAATTTATGTGCCCACCTGCCCGCACTCCCTCCACATTCGCCTTTCCTTCTTTTTCCTTTGCCTAGTGCACTGGCCAGGGCCTACAGACAATATTAAACAGACGTGGTGAGAGCAGAAATCCTTGTCTTGTTCTCAATCTTACAGGAAAAACATTCACTCTTTCACCATTAAGTATGATGGTTAGCTGTAGATTTCTAAAAATGCCTTTAATCAGGTTGGAGAAAAGTCCCTTCTGTTTCTAGTTTGCAGAGTTTTTGATCAAGAAAAGGTGTTGAATTTTGTCAAATGCTTTTCCTGCAGATATTGAAATGATTGTATGGGTTTTCTTTTGTAGTCTGTTGAAAACTAGGATGTAGAACTGATTAAAATAAAATAAAATAAAAATTTCTCTGTTGATTGATGATAATTGTAAAATAAAAATATTTAGAACTGACAAGCATTTGGAGAAATAAGCTCTCTCAATATACCACTGAGGCACATGGAAATGTTTTAAAGTTTCTGAAAGACAATTAACAACATATAGCAAATTCTTTAAAGAGATCCTTTGGCATAGCAATTCCATTTCTAGTCAGGATTCTAAAAAAGATAATCAAAGACACTGAAAAATATCTAACGAGCCCGGCCGGGCGTGGCTCACAGGCTGAGCATCGACCTAGGATCCAGGAGATCAAGGTTCGATTCCCAGTCAGGGACATGCCCGGGTTGAGGGCTCGATCCCCAATGACTCTCTCATCATTGGTGCTTCTCTCTCTCTCTCCCTCTCCTTTCCTCTCTCTGAAATCAATAAAGATATATATATATATAAATATATATCTAACTATACGAGTGTTCACCAGGTAATATTTATAACAGCAAAAACTACAATTTAACCGGCTAACCATCGGGTATAGGCCAAATACTGGTCTATATTCACATCATACAGTCAATATAAATGATGTCATAGAATAATACTGCATCCCATGGCAAACTACTTAAACTAGATTTTTAAATCAGGCCACACAACAATGTATGACACAACAAAGAAGTATATATATATAAATGTGATAAAGAGTCAGCTCCATTTTTGGTGTCTGACTGTCAGTTCTCAAGCCCTACCCCTCCAGTCCACCTCCCTCTTCCCTCTCACATCTGGGGACGCTGAGAAGAAAGCCTTCGTGCCAGCCCATACATAGGAGCACCCTCACCCCAGCCCCGTCTTCTAAACACCGTGAAATTCCAAGCCAGTCACCTGTCCCCCGAGTCATTTTTGGACCTCTTGGGAGCTTGCCTTGCTATCCCTAAAAAGCCTCACTATGTGAGTAAGAAACCTTTTGCATCTGAACCAAATCTGGGATAATGGATTTTACCTCAACAGTAAAAGGTAGAAAAAAATAAAAAAAGAAAAGAAAAGGAAGCCTACACTCTGGTAATGAAATTATGGCTAAATTACTTTGGTTCCTGTTTTTAATTGTCTAAATTTCCTATAAAGAGCCTCCACTTGTCTAATAAAATCACTACGTAGCGTATGTTACACAAGAAGCAGAGACTAAAAGCGATCATTCAAGTATCAGTTACGTGGCACTGACCCTGCTCTTCAGGGAGCTCGCCAATCAGTAGGGAGGTTGACCTGAACTAGACCTGGTGGACAAGACAAAAGTAATGAGGCCATGAATGGTAAACAGAATTCACCTCCGTGCTTTTGGTCTCTCCTCCAGGAGACACCAGCTACTTCATTCTGGGAATGACAAAGTATTTCGGATGTCCGGAGAGTCTTCCTAACCTCTCTCACTCAGGTCCTCTTCCAAATGATGGAACACATCTTTATCACTGCTGTTAGCACCATCTTATGTAATAATTATCTATTTAAGGGTCTGTCTCTCCAACAGGTGAGGTTTTTGAGGTCAGGAACCATATCTTTTTACTTGAATGATAGTCTTTCCAATTTGTCAACAACTACTCTCGTGGCATACAAAAGGGGATCCCTCTCATTTATACAGGTAACGAATCATTCCCTTTGTAGGCAAGCATTTCAATCTTTAAGCTATGGATATGTGCAGGTGGGCGCTTATTTCCCAAACTACAGGTGCCTAATGGGATTCCTGAGTTGGTAGGAGAGAATACATGGCAAGGGGGAAAGGTGGCTGTTAGAGGTGGTAATATAACTTAGAAAGTATTACTTCTAATATCGGAACTCTTTAAGTAAAACATTTTTTCTAACTATAACACTGTCTCAGATATCAAGAACCCAAAGGTTATCCAAGGAGTGAGAACCTTTTCTGTTCAAGAATCTGAATGAGCAGCCCTGGTTGGTGCAGCCCAGTTGGCTAGGTGTCTAGTCCCTTGCACTGAAAAGTTACTGGTTCTATTCCCAGTTAGGGCGCATGCCACGGCCGTGGGCTCCATAACCCTGTAGGGGGTGTGCAGGAGGCAGCCGATCAATGTTATGCTCTCACATCAATGTTTCCCTCTTTTCCCTTCCTTTCTCTCTAAAAATCAATGAACTATTCTTTTTGTTTTTTTTAATATATCTTTATTGATTTCAGAGAAAGGAAGGGAGAGGGAGAGAGAGACATCAATGATGAAAGACTGGTCATCGATCGGCTGCCTCTTGCACGCCCCTGACTGGGGATTGAGCCTGCAACCTGGGCATGTGGCCTGACTGGGAATCGAACCACGATCTCCTGGATTCTAGGTCGATGCTCAACCTCTGAGCCACACCCGGCTAGGCAATGAACTATTCTTTTTCTTTTCTTTTTTTAATGTATCTTTATTGATTTCAGGGAGAGGAAAAGAGAGGGAGAGATAGAAACATCAATGATGAGAGAGTCACACCCCCGACTGGGGACCGAGCCCGCAACCCAGGCATGTGCCCTGACCAGGAATTGAACCCTGATAGCCTGGGTCCCAGGTCAACACTCAACCACTGAGCCACGCCCAGCTGGGCAAATGAACTCTTCTTTAAAAAACAAAACACCAGAAGGTGGCAGGTTTGGTTCTGGTCAGGGCACACACCCAGGTTGCAGATTCGATCCCCAGTTGGGCATAAACGGGAGGCGACCGATCGGTGTTTATCCCTCACATTGATGTTTCTCTGTTGCTCTCTCCACGATACACTAAAAAAATAAAATAAAACAATATAAAAGATTCTGAATGGGCAAAGGCTTGACAAGAAAGGGAACCAAATGAATCTGGTGCAGCTACTTGATGGAGATTTAATAACTAAGGAAATCAGGGAAACAACTGGAAAAATTTGAATAAGTCTGTACAGTAGATGACAGTACTGCATAAATGTTCATTTCTGACACTTATAATTGTTCTGTGCTTATGTAAAAGAACACCCTATTTTTAGGAAATACACAATGAAGTATTCAGTGGTAAAAGGGCATTATACTTGCAACTTACTCTCAAACAATTAACAAAGCAAATGTGGTAAAACATCAACCTGGGGAACCCAGGTTTATGAAAATTTTTTGTACTATCTATGTAACATTTCTATAACTCTGAAATTACTTCAAAAGAAAAAATTGAAAAATAAAGTTATTGGGTAGGGAAACATCTTATTGATCTTAAACTCTGATGAGAGTGTTCCTTTCAGGACTGAGAGGGGTCATGAGGAGTCCCCCAGATGATAATAACAGCTCCAGAAGTTAGGACACACTAAGGCAAGCAAGTCAAACCCACATATTTCATGTTTTCCAACATGGCTTCTACCTGGAACACAGCCAGAAAGGGCCGGAAGTTGAGGCAGTGTACTCATGTGTAAAATGAGGCTGGGATTGAAAGATCCGGATAATAACATAGCATCACAGCTATTCTTCAGGAAATCAATTCCCTTGAACACTGGCAAATAACATATTTAAAAAGCACATCTTGCATAATTGTAAAGGAGACTTTCTAGTGTAGACAGTGGCAACCCAAGTATGGGATGTACTGAAGACTCCAGACAGCAGTAGGTAGAGAGGGACAGGCTGTGGACAGAGATAGGCAAGCTTTAAGAAGCTTGTTCGTCTGCCTAAGTCCTCTCTAAGCCAAATAAACATAGCTTAGGTGACCTGAATCCTGCAAAGCTCCATCTCCTACCGTTCTATGACATAAAAGTTGTCTCCATCATCTCCTTGGTCAATAACATGCTCATCAACTTTGACTATCTTTTCAAACATGGCATCAAGGACTTCAGAAAGCTGTTCCTGCAGGGTACACACAAGGAGAAAAGATAGCTTTTACATCTGCTGGGGAAAAATCCCAACTACAGTTATCTGTTTGTGGCTACATAGTTGAAGTCTACAAATCAGACTATTGCCCATATTCAAGCAAAAACCTAAGGGCTATCTGAAACAAGTGCTTTCCTGTGACCATTCAGCTTTGTACCTCCATGTACACAGCATAGTTGCAAAGTTTTTTGAGGCAGTATTGCTTTGAAAAAGGGTTAATTTAAGCAAAAATAGGTATCTAAATCATTTTCTCAGCCACACCCACATGACTGTCACTTGTCCTGATAGTTCCACTATGTCATGTATAAAATCATATGATGTCACCTTCTTATAGGTGTTAATTTAACAGATCATCGGGTCTAAGGGGCTGGGATGGTGTTAGAAGTTATCTTTTGGAGTAGCACAATTGCTCTGACTAGCCAAGTACATCACTTCATCTCTCTGAGCCTGTTTTTTCATATGTGTAAAACTGCTTAATAGTTTCTAGCCTGGCCAGCACTGCTCAGTGGTTGAGCACTGACCCATGAACCAGGAGATCACCGTTCGATTCTCGGTGAGGGCATATGGCTGGTTGCAGGGGGCAGCCAATTGATGTTTAGCTTTCAAATCAATGTTTCTCTCTCTCCCTTCTCTTTCTAAAAATCAATAAAAATCTTTTAAAAATAAAATGAACTGCCTAAAATAAGATGGGTTAATGTAGGAGCCAACAAACAGCTGCCTGTGTTATAATGTTTTATTGGAACACTGTCACACCCTTTCACTTATGTATTATCTATGGCTGCTTTCCTGCTACAATAACAGGGTTGAATAGTTGTGATGGAAATATTTACTATCTGGTTCTTTAAGGAAAAATTTTGCTGAGGGATGGGTAGATGGTATATAACATGGCAAGCAGAGTAAATGTTAATCAAAGCAGTTAATAAATGTGTGGTCCATAAAATTCTTTCAACTTTGTTGTATTAAATATTTTCATGATAAAAATGTTAGAAAAATATAATTAAATCTGAAAATTCAGTTATCATTTTTCAGCACTAAAATGGTATTCTCCAACAAAACTCTGAATATTAAATTGACATAGCAATTTCCCTTAGAACATCTGATGGTATTAAGTTTACAAGGGATTTTAGTAATAGTAGATAAAGGTGCAATTCCCCTTTCCATTGATACAGATGGGTTTCCCAGAGAAAACAGCTGACACAGACCAGTATTTCTCACAACCAGTCTTTTCTTGAGCTCATGGTCCTTGTTTTTTAATTCAGTTTGAGACTAATAAAACTCGGATTAATGTTCAAGATTCTTCAGGAGGTAGTCCCTGCTGTCTATCTCCACAAAGGGAGGGAAGACAAACCCACGCAGCGATCCCTATGCTGGGGCCCTATAGACACACACCACTCTGTGTGTGCCCCATGCCTGAGGTCCTCATTGAGAAGTAATTCCAATAGCTGCCCCACACCTAAGGTCTGAGAAGCAGTCATACACTTCCAGTGTGTTACCTGAGATTGATGAAGAGAACTCCACACTGGTATCTTTGGAGAAATTATCCTGCAGCATGAATTCAGACCCTTTAAACTAAGCCAGGGTCATGCAAACCTGATCATTTCCTTTTTACATGACCAAGCTGCATGCATGATCCTCAAATGGTACTGTCTTGGAGGAAGTGTCAAAGCAATTCTGAGAAATACTAAAAGTAATCTGAAAAGCTCATTATGATTATGGTGCTCAACACAATGCAAACATATGTAAGAAAGACAAATCTAAAGTTTTATGCCTCACATGGCTGTGGCTAAGACACTAAAAACTGTTTAAATGACAAACAGGAGAAAAGCTAAAAGACAAAAATATTTTAAAAATCAATGTTACCTGATCAAGACTTTTGAAAAGGAGAATATCTTTGCAAGATTCCTGAAGTCTGCATCTCTGTTCATCAGTTTTAGGATGAATCACCTGCCAATACAAATAAGGCCAAGGAAATTTTAAATTCTATTTTAAAATCTTAATTTATTTACAAATTGGTATATCTCTCTCCTAAAGAGTGGGAAATATTAAGAGCATGTTTACTATCATTTTAATTCTATACAAATACCAAGCAGTGCCCTGATCACGAAGGGTACTATGACAGGGGGTGAAGAGAACCCACCCTGGAGCCACCCACTGGTGGCTGCCAGCAAGTCAGCGACCCCCGGGGAGCCTTGGAGTCCTCACTGGTAAGGCAGAGGGTTATAGATTTGTTCATTCAACAAATATTAGGCATCTTTTAGGTGCCAGGCATTGTCCTACCTCTGAGGACATAGCAGCAAACACACAGACAAAAGCATCTGCTCTCATATTCAATAAATATATAAAAATATGTTGAAGAGTGATAAGGCTAAGGAGAAAAACAAAGGGGAGGGTGATAAAAAGCATGTGTGTGTGTGTGTGTGTGCGCGCGTGTGTGTGTGTGTCCAGAGGCACATCACTGAGAAGGTGACATCTGGGTAAAGATCTCAAGGGAGGACAACCTGAAGGAGTGAGCCATACCTATCTGCGTGGGAAGAGCACCTCAAGCAAGGGGAACAGCAAGTAAAACAAGGCCCTGGGAAATAACCAGGAGACAGGTATGATGATGCGAGCAAGGGGGACAGGTCAGGAGACACCAGGTGGAGGTTGGGTAAGGGTGATGCCCAAATGACAGGGGGCACTGTAGGTCACAGAACCGGAACTTTTCTCCAGTGACATGGGGACAATTTGAGGGTTGTGACTGAGGGGAAAAAAGGGATCTAATGTTTTTAAAGGCTCACACTGGCTGCTGAGTAAAGACCAGCCTTGAGGGAAGACAGGGTGAAAGCCAGGAAGCTACTATCATTATTCCAGTGCCAGTAGCAAGAGAGGTGTTGAGAAGTAGTGGAATTTTGGTTATTTTCTAAAGACTGAGCCCACTGGGTTTGCTTAAAAATTAAATGTGGGCATGAAAAAATGTGAGAAGCAGAGGGTGACCCTAAAATTTTGGGCCTGAGCAACTGGAAGGGTGGTGCTGCCATGAATTGAGTTGAAAAAGACTGGAGGTAAGAAGGATGTTTAAAAGGAGATAGATAATCAGGAATTCATGTTAAGTTTGAGTTCTCTATTGAAATCTAAGCAGAGATGGAAAGTAAACAATGGCTATACAGGCTAGAGTTCAAACATTAACAAATAATAATAATAACAATAATAATTAGTAGTAGTGGTGATATCTGTAAAATTAGAGTTGCCATACAGATTAAACGAGTTAATACATGCAGTGTTTAAAACAGTACCGGGCATTTAGCAGATGCTCAAAACTATTACAATTATTATATTCAATAAATATTTATTGGACTAAAAAATAATTATTGCTAGTACTGCTATTATAACTGAGAGATCCATCAAGCTCCTTCCTAAGTATTGTCTTCACCCTAAAAAGAAAGGTACATCACTTAACCTAACTGGAAATAACAGATATCAAAAGTGTTAAGCATTTTGCCCCAGCCAAGCAGCTCCGTTGGCTGGAGCGTTGTCCTGTGCACCAAAAGGCTGGAGCGTTGTGGGTTCTAATCCCTGGTGAGGCACGTACAAGAGGTAATCAGTAGATGTTCCTCTCACATCAGTGTTTCTCTCCTCTCCATCCCTTTCTCTCCAAAAATCAGTAAAAACACATCCTTTGGGTGAGGATCAAAAATAAAGTGTTAAGCATTTTGAATCTGTGATACGAAAAAGTTAGTAAAAACCAATTTACCTTTTTTTATTGGTTGTTTTAGAGAGAGAGAAGAAGTGAGAGAGATGAGAGAGAGAAACATCAATTTTCTGTTCCACTTATTTGTGCACTCATTGGTCGATTCTTGTATGTGCCCCAAACAGGGATCGAACCCACAACCCTGGCGTATCGGGACGACACTCTACCTGGCCGGGTGATTTAACTCTTAAAAGTCATCGGGAATATTACGATATCCAGAATATAAATATTTTAAAATCTACATGTCTATTATATTCGCACAGTGGTAGCATTTTATTATTAGAATACTTCAGAAATCTTTCACAAGCTATTTATTTTAAGGCATACTTGAAAGATCATTAAAGTTTCTTCTATAACATCTTTTAAAAATGATGCTTCATATTTGTTTTTATAGGCTACTTTGTTAACTGTATAAGAATTAAAAAACCCAAGTGTCTTAAAAGTGCCCAAGTCAACACAGTCCTGCTACAACCACTGTTAACATCTGGAATATATCCTTCCAGATGTAATTGTATGAATAAGTAAATAAATAGTACAAATAAATGGACAGATTGCTATTACAACACTGTAATGGTCTCCATCTGTACATCCTTAGGAAGGATCCAACTGTTTGTTAAGAATGAATTCCCCTTTGGGTAACTGCCGAATCAGTGGTCCTGACTACGTTTAAGGCTTTGACAGTTAGAGCGAGGCACCCCTTCTTACCAATACCTCAGCCAACCCTGCTTGCTTTCTTCTTTTTTCAATCTTATTTTTCCAATTACAGTTTACATTCAATATTATTTTGTATTAGTTTCCGGTGTATAATTCTTCATAATAGGTGTCAACATGTTAGATAAAAAATGCCATCTTGTTGAGATTTTGTGTTTAATTATCAGCAGGGTTAGAGCTGGTGTGCAGAGGAGCAGGGGAGTGAGTGGGGAATAAACCAGTTCTACTTAGTACCCTTTGCTGCACTTCTTACCCTTGGATCAGTATCTTCCTCTTCATCATCAGGGTTATAGGCCTCAGCACAAACTAAATTTGTAGAGAAAAAAATAAAGAGAAAGATGAATAAAACAGATGTGTGCTTTTACTATGAAAATAGAAAATGAACACAATTTCCTTTTATTCACTACTTGCTGAAGCTGTAATGATTTTCTAAATCCCTCCTTTCAATTTCCAAATGTATTAAGTACCTACTAACACCAGGCATTCTGTTAGGCACGAAGAGCCAGCTCTCCAGGGATTGGTAGTTCCAAATAGGAGAGAGATGATAAAATACAGAGTGGGGCAAAAGTAGGTTTACAGTTGTTCATACGGAAAATAATACAATAATTAATAATAATACAAGAATAAACTATGTGTTTCACATACTAAGAACTGTAAACCCACTAAATCCTATGGTAGTGGCAAGGACAAGCAAGGAGGTTCTGTTTCTAAACTAATGGAATACCTGAGAAATGGTGAATCCCAGCATGTCCTGTAGACAGAACTCCCTTCCCTGCCCAGCCTATACTACTTTACTTGTGTGGGTCACACCTTCTGTGTTGTAATGCCATCAATATTCTGCCCGTCTAACAGAAACCCAGTATCCTTAAATAGAGAAAAATTAGGGAGAAGAAAATAAGAGGACACCAACATTCTAGTCCCTAAAACAGCAGCAGGTGATATTCTGCAGAGAGGGCTGCCCAGCCCCTGCCTGGTTCAGGCTCTGGGAAGGTGAGCCAGGGAAGTGATAGTGGGATGCAGGTAATGACTTATTATCTTTCTCCAAGCCATCCCTGTTTCCACAAGGTGAAATCAGGGTGCGTTTATCTCAGATCTGTCCTAAAGACTAAGGCAGACACCTTCCTGAGTTCCTAGACATTATTGCTGCCACTCCTTTGCATCTTCATAGGTATTTTGGGAGGAGACTGAGGAAGCTGCATTGAGGGCAGCTAACCAGTCACCATGTTGAACTGCAAACCTCTTGGTTCTTTGTGCTCTTAATTTGTCATTATCAGCCCAGTTTCCTAAACTAGGAAGTCACCATGACCTCCTTCCTTCTCCTCTTATCCAATGAACACATCAAATTCTACTCCAGAAATATTCGCATATTTCACCTTCATTCCATCTACTCCAACTGCTACTCCTTAGTTCACGACTTCAAAATGTCTTCTTAGAAAAATGCATTTTAAAAGCCCTTCATTTTGGAGATAGATGGGTACATGGGTATTATCATACTAACTTTCTCTAGTTTTGCATTTGTATGAAAATTTTAATTAAAAAAAATTAAAATAATAATAAGCCTTCAATGATGAGACAGGACTTTACTGACAATGACACAACAGGCATTAGCCTATTTCCAAGCTTGCTTTTCCTCTGATTTTAGAGGAAAATACTTTAGCGACTTAGCTCATTTTTATATTTTTAAAATATACCTTTATTGATTTCAGAGAGAGGAAAGGAGAAGGAGAGAGAGAGAGATAGAAACATCAATGATGAGAGAGCCATTGATCGAGCCCACAACCCGGGCATGTGCCCTGACCAGGAATCGAACCCCAATCACCTGGATCCTAGGTCAATGCTCAACCGCTGAGCCACGCCCGGCCAGGCTCATTTTTATATTTTTAGACATTAATGTAACTGAGGCAGCAAATGTTACAGTCTTTAAGTCTCACAGTACAGAACTATGATTTAAACAAAAGTAGTTATTTTCATTAAAATTATTAATATGTTTCTGTTTGTGGAAAAACATTATGTCCTTATTTTTCACAACTGGTTCTGAATTTTTTCCCTTTTCTTCTGAACTCACCTCCCTGTGCCCTCTTCCTCTGTTTACACCCAACAGCTCTCTTTCCTGATCCTAATCCCAAATTACTTTTTTCTTTTTCTGCATAAAAATCCACTCTTATATGTCTGTGTGATTGTTGCTTGTATGGTTCTGCACATCAGAGAGCTTGTCTCAGTGCACAGGTTACCTGGGGGAGGCTGTATGATCCCGCTGTAGCCTCAAGAACTACACTGGGTGCCAGGAGACGCTGAAGACCTACTGAACATGCAGACTGAGAGCAGCACAGCCCATTGTTTGAAGGAATTTATTTTGCCACGGGTGTCCAGCAGATGTCACTAGTCAGTAATATAAAACTGTACAAAGTAACAATAAATTATCCAGCACAATTTCTTCTGCCAAATTTTAAATGGTGCTTCTTTCCTTCATCCAGAAACATGAATCATTAAAATGTGCTTGTGAGAGAAAACTCGTTTTTACAAAGAAATTAGCACAGATCCTAGTCACAAGCCTGAGGCCCTATGCTGTCCTGCTAGCTTCCATGAAGAGTTGATACAGCCTGGGTGTATTACTCAGCTTAACAAAATACCACTGACTAGGTGGTTTAAATGACAGAAATTTATTTTCTCACAGTTCTAGAGGCTAGAAGTCCAAGATCAAGAAAGAACATTATGTCTTTATTGGCAGGTTTTGTTTCTCTTGAGGCCTCTCCTTGGCTGGCAAATAGATGCCTTCTTCATTTTAAAAAAATCTTATTTATTGATTTTAGATAGAGAAAGGAAGAGAGAGAGAGAGAAAAATATATGTCAATTTGTTGTTACACTTATTTATGTATTCAAAGGTTGCTAATCTTGTATGTGCCCTGACCGGAGACAGAACCAGCAACCCTGGAATATCAGAACGCTCTAACCAACTGAACTACCCGGTGAGGGCTGGATGCCTTCTTGCTGTGTCCTCACATGGCCTCTCCTCTGAGCTTGCACTCCTGGAGTCTCTTCCTCTTCTTATAAGGACTCTGGTCCTATTGGATTAGGCCCCCATCTTTATGAGCTCATTTAACCTTAATTAACCTCTTTAAAGGCCCTAACACATTGGGGTTAGGCCTCAACATATGATTTTGAAGGAGACACAATTCAATTCATAACACTGGGTTTCTAAGCTATTTTAAACAATGCTTAGTAGTATTTCAGCTGAAGATAACTATGGATGGAAGGAATACTGAATTTAGGATATAAAGACAATAAGTCAGTAGTTAAATACATTGTAAGTATGTAAGCCCTAGAAGACAGGGATAACTGGTGAAAGGCACCTATCATGCAGAAATGAGTGACTGACATGACGCCAGATTCTTGGTAGACTCTTCTGTTGACTGTATTATAGTCACCACTAGAATCAGATGCTCCCTGCCTAAATGTGGCATGATGCCAAACACACAAATTTACAATTAATGTGCTTTGAAGCTTCAAATTTCTGAAAAAATGAGGTTTTCTCAAAGAAAAGGACTGAAGAACAGAAAGGGTAAATGGAAGGGTAAGAAACATTCCCAGAACAAGATGACATGAAAAAATAATGCTTGTATACAATCCTGAAACACGTTAACATCCCAACTATACAACCAAACAAACTCTGGATGTTATTCCAACTTGCCAATAAAAGTATTTTTTTAAAAAAATAAAACAAACTAACTCTTGGATGTATCCGAAAGTCAAACATTTTAATTATACAAAACACTTTTAGAAAATATATTTTTCAGCTCTATGAAAAAAGGGGGTCCTTCTCAGTGTAGGAGCAATCATGAAGAAAAGGAGAGAATGTATACATTCAATAAATATTTGCTGAGTGCCTGCTGTGTGCCAGGCAGTTCAAGGTATCAGTTACATAATAAAAATTGTGAGTAAATTAAAAAAATAGCAAAATTAAAATAGCACAATTGATGCGGAAAACTTAGCATTAAAAATTTCAAAAGGTTAGCCCTAGCCAGTTTGGCTCACCGGTTAGAGAGTCATCCTGCAGACTAAAGGGTCCTGGGTTTGATTCCGGCCAAGAGCACATACCTGGGTTGCAGGCTCAATCCCCGGCCCTGGTTGGGGTACAAGTAGGAGGCAACCAATCGATATGTCTCTCTCACATCGATGTTTCTCTCTCTCTCTCTTTCTCTCTCTCTCCCCCCACCCCTTTCCACTCTCTCTGAAAAGCAATAGAAAAAGTATCCTCAAGTGAGGATTAAAAATATATATATATGTATTTTTTTAAAGGTTAAAAATCTTAACAAAAATTTACTCAAACTTACAAAAACAATCTAGACCATAATAGATAAAAGGGTAAAGTATTACCAAACTAGTTCCATACAGGAAAATATAAACAGATTTCCCATGTTTAGAAAACACAAATTTTTGTTAATAATCAAAGGAATGCCAAATAAAACAATCTGAGGTACTATTTTACCTCTAAACTAAAGGAGTAGGCACCCAACATATTAGTGAGATGATTTTGGAAAAGAGGCCTTTGCAGGGTATCTTTCTCGCTGCAGCCTAGTCTATAGACCGTCTCTAGAAAGCAATACTCACAGCAAAAGCCAATGCAATGCTCAGTCTCTGACCAGGGAATGCCATTCCCAACACTATAACTGAAGAAATAATTTAAGTGGCTCAAAAATGTATGCAAGAAGTTAATGGCAGCATAATTTAGAAAACGAGAAATAGTAATATTAAAAGTAGTTTTTAGAAGCCATAATGATGAACATGAAAAAAAATGACATATTCATTATAGCAATTAATGCTATATTAATTATAGCAATATAAAAACATATATGTATAGTCCTAGCCGGTTTTCCTCAGTGGTTAGAGCATCAGCCCACAGACTGAAGGGTCCCAGGTTCGATTCTGTCCAAGGGCGCATACCTCAGTTGGAGGCTCGATCCCTGGCCCCCATCCAGGCGTGTGTGGGAGAAAAGCAATTGATATGTGTGTATCTCTCTTTCTCTCTCTCTTTCTCTCTCTCTTTTCCCCCTTCCACTCTCTCTGAAAAGCAATGGAAAAAATATCCTCAGGTGAGGATTAGAACTAAATAAATAAACAAACAAATAAATAAAATTATATATCCATATATATATACATACACATATGTACTCAGAACTTAAAATGAAATAGAATGAGGGAATCAGATACCTTTATAATGTTCTGAATGCTGTTAACTTTTTATTAAAAAGATCAGTTTGTTTTTATTTAAGATAATACTCTCTTAAAATAGCATTTTAGCAGTGTCCTTTGAAAGAGAATACATACCTGATACTCGTCGATCAAATCTACTAGGAGGAGGTGGAGCTGCAAAAGAAAGAAGAAACAACATTTAGTCATCACAATGTCATATGACCCCATTTTTACCCTCCCATTTGCAAAGATCTTTAACAACAGAACTAGGCACCTCAACACCGAGTGATGGGTCAAATTCATACTCTTCCATAATCAACCACAGATAGGTCAACATGATAATATAAAGACAATATAGAGGAAACAGATGATGTGTTATAGAACTGTACCCCTGAAATCTATATAATTTCATTAACCAATGTCACCCCAATAAATTCAATTTTTTAAAAAAAGACAAGACAATAGCTCTAGCCAGTTTTTCTCAGTGGTTAGAGCATCAGCCCATAGACTGAAGGGTCCAGGGTTTGATTCCAGCCAAGGTAACATACCTTGATTGCAGGCTTGATCCCCAACCCCAGGGTTGGGACTCATGCGGGAGGCAAACAATCAATGTGTCCCTCTCACATTGATGTCTCTGTCTCTGTCTCTGTCTCTCTCTCTCTCCCTTCCACTCTCTCTGAAAAGCAACGGAAAATATATCCTCGGGTGAGGAAAAAAAAAAAAAAGAAGACAATATAGAAAATAACATGTCTCTTTGAAAACAGGCTCTTTATAACTTCAATGTACTTAAGGTGGCAATTTTATTTCTGCTCACGTCCATGTTCCATTTAATTTGTATCATACCAAGTGAATAAGAAGTCTACAAATTTATTGGTAATGTTATCTCATCAAATGGTTAATTTTTTTCTCTAATGTTCTTTAAAAATAATCCCAAGACCTCCTAGGCAAAAGCATTTAAATTTCATTTTTAAATAATTTAACGACTATTACACAAAAATGAAAAATAAATTGACCATTAAGTTACACACTCAATATGAGTGGATTTTCTCCTGCCCATGGTTAGTGTAAAAAAACAACAAAAAACAAACTAGCCTGGCTAGTGTGGCTCAATTGGTAGAGCGCTGTCTCATGCACCAGGAGGTCACTGGTTCGCTTCCATGTCAGGGCACATGCCTGGGTTGCGGGCTCGATCCCCAGTGAGTGGGGTGCAGGAGGCAGTCAATCAATGGTTCTCTCTCATTGATGTTTCTCTCTCTCTCTCTCTCTAATCAATAAAAACATATTAAAACAAATACTAGCACACAAATCCAGCTACATATTAAAGGGATCATATACCATGACCAAATGGCCAAGTGGGATTTATCCCAGGAAATTAAGGGTGGTTCAAATAAGGGTATTAAGCAATATACACCATGATAACAGAATGAAGGGAAAAAAGACTACATAATCACTTGACAAAACCCAACACTCGTGATAAAAACAAAACAAAACAAAAACTGGATATACAAGAAACTTCCTCGACATGTTAAAGTCACATGTGAAAAATCCATAGCTAACACCATACTCAATGGTAAAAGACTGAAAGCTTTCTCCCTAAGATCAAGAACAAGATCCACAGACATGATAAACTTTCATTTTTATTCTGTTGTCAAATCATATTTTATATAACTAATTCAAATCAAATACATGCATAGCCCTTATTATTTTTTTATTGATTTTAGAAGGAGTAAGGAAGTAGAGAGGGGGAGAAAAAGAAACATCAATCTATTGTTCCACTTATTTATGCATTCATTGGTGGCTGTTGTTGTTTTTTAAGATTTTTTTTTTTTGGTTTTTAGAAAGAGAGGAAGGGAGAGGGAGAGAGAGAGAAACATCAATGTGAGAGTGAAACATCCATCAGTTGCCTCCCGCATGTACCCCAACTGGGAATCAAGCCAACAACCAGGGCATGTGCCCTGACGATGCTCAACAAACTGAGCCACACTGGCCAGGGATTTTTTTTTTTTTAAATCCTCACCTGAGGATATTTTTTCCATTGCTTTTCAGAGACTATAAGGGGGAGAGAGACAGAGATAGATTAGAGATAGAGACAGAGATGAGATAGAGAGATACAGAGATGAGATAGAGACAGAGATAGAGATAGAGATAGGTTGAGACAGAGATGAGAGAGAGAGAGAGAGAGAGAGAGAGAGAGAGAGAGAGAGAAAAACATTGATGTGAGAGACACATCAACTGGTTGCCTCCGGCATGTGCCTTGACCGGGACTGGGGACGAGCCTGCAACCAACTTACATGCCCTTGGCCGAATCAAACCTGGGATCTTTCAGCCCGTGGGCTGATGCTCTAACCACTGAGCCAAACTGGCCAAGGAAGGGTTTTTTTTTTTAAAGATAGAGAGAAGGGAGAGGAAGAACCATCAATTTGTTCCACTCATTTATGCATTCATTGGTTGTTTCTTGTATGTGCCCTGATCTGAGATCCGACCTTCAACCTTAATGAACTGGGATGACGCTCTAACCAACTGAACTAGCTGGCCAGGGCCTAATAAATGCATAGTCTTTAAAATAAACAATGTGTTAGTGAGGAGAAAATTTTGTACAAAAAATGAGAAAAAAAATAACAAAATAAACGTGTTGAAATTCACTGAATTTGTTTCACAATATACTGACTTAAAATTTTTAAATGCAAACTTAAAATCACTATTTTCATAAAGCATGCAAAAAAGACAAAATGATTTTTTTTTTTTAAATCCTCACGTGAGGATATTTTTCCATTGCTTTTTCAGAGAAGTGGAAGGTAGAGAGACAGAAACATCAATGTGAGAGACACACATCGATTAGGCTGGGGATTGAGCCGGCAACCAAGGTACGTGCCCTTGGCTGGAATAGAACTGGGTCCCTTCAGTCCACAGGCTGATGCTCTACCCACTGAGCCAAACCAGCTAGGGCAACAAAACATTTTTTGTTTTTTCTTAAATATATCTTTATTGATTTCAGAGAGAGGAAAGGAGAGGGAGAGAGAGAGAGAAACATCAGTGATGAGAGAACCATTGATCTGCTGCAGCCCAAAACCCGGGCATGTGCCCTGACTGGGAATCGAACCCTGATCGCCTGTATCCTAGGTCGATGCTCAACCGCTGAGCCACGCCCGGCTGGGCCAAAACGATTTTTTAAACTCCTAAAGCATTTCCTGTTACTGTGAAAGAGTCCAAAAATGTAAAATAAGTAAATAAAAGTTGACTTGCAGTGGAAAATGTAATTAAAAACAAGAGACTTAAGGCATTTAGCTTGAACGAATGAGTGGATAAAAAGGTAAACAAAATGGGTAAAAACATGCTGCCTGATAAACCTGTGTGCTGTTTTTAACTAGTACATGGCTTATAAGCTTTTATAGGGCCAAAGAAACAACTGTAGTTAAACAAGATACATCAAGGCACACAGAGGATGCAATCAAGACCACAACAAAGGGACCATCTTATTCTAATTTCACCACTGCTTAGGGAGCTCAAAACAGAACACATCAGGCTCTATGTGGATCAGGCGAAATATCCAACCAGCATAACAAGTATGAAATTCTTCCAGCAGAAAACAACACCTAAAATGCACTGCGCTAGCCCGAGGGAAAATACGTGATTCAGATATGGCCCCTGCTCACAAAGATCTTAGGAGCTGCCTGAGGAGTGACCTCAAATACTCACATCATAATTGTAATAGTGTGATATATACTACAACATGGGTGAGTACAGTATGCTCTGTGAGCACAAAGGAAGAGTGTCTACTGAGAGGGAAGGAAGGTCCCTGGTCTACAGAAAGTAAGGTCTAAGCATGATGAGCTGGAAGATGAGGGAGCTTGTGATTTCAGGAAATAAAAGAAGTATGATATGAGCATGAGCAATGTTGAAAAAGAGCACAAAATGAGAGTGAAGAGGTGAGCAAGTGTACTTTGGAAACCATCCTGTGGCAGAGAGACATTCAGGAGTAATCCAGTATAGAATACCTGTCCTCCTGCTCTGCTGATTCTCCACCTGCAGGCTCTCTGCTTCCCTACAGCCCTGGACAGCTCTAAGACCACTGGAATGAGGGTAGGGGACTTGGACACTCCACATAAGGTGGAACTGAACTGAAATCACTTAGAAATGTTCCCTGTGAGTGGATCAGCTGTGGATATAGCACTTCTGTTACATTATGAAGGAAGTGGAGCAAAGGGAGTCATCACAGACTGGATTTTATAAAGATCACTCTGACTGCAGCTGGTGGACGAAGGTAGTAGCTTAGGTTAGATGTGTGGCTGTGGACAGGAGGAAAATAAATGGATTCCAGAGATGTATACACTTTAGTGACAGGCTCAATGCTTACTCCACAAATGTCAAAAAAATAAAATTATATCCTTACAATTACTAAAGACAAAGTATTCAATATTGATATCATTCAATCTATAAATAAGGGTGCTGTCATAGATTCCAAAATCATAAAATGTAAGAACTGCAAAGTACCTATAAAGTCATCTGGCCATGACAACTCACAAGGAACTCTCGTTGATGAATCATCCCCAACTCCTTCCTTTCATTACTCACATCTACTTCTCTAACAACTCATCTGTTCTCCCTCCCACTTTATTTCTTGAATCAGTCTACCTTTCTCAATCTCCACTGTCATCCTAGTGCACCATTTCTTGCCTGGATGACAGCAACAGATCCCAAGCTTATGTTCCCACTGCCAATCCCAAAATACTTTGGAAATGTTTCTGGCTGTCACACTGGCTTTTTTGCCAAGTTCCCTCTCACTTCAAGGTCTTCTCCTAGAATGCTTTCCCCACCACTTTGCCTAGTTAATGGCTATTTCAAACTATGGAATTAAGATGGGGTCTACCTCTCTCAGGGTCGCCTCTTCAGGGAAGCTTTATTAGCCTGCCTGATGAGATCAAATTCCTCTTACAGGCTCTGAGAAAACCAAGTACCTTGCCTTCAAAGCAGTGATACTGCAGGTGCAATGCTAAATGACGTAAGTGGTTATTTGGTTGATGTTGGTCCCTCCTACAGACTGTGAGCTCTTCCTAAGGAAAATAAATTAGGTCTGGTTTTGCTTACCAATGTATTCCCAATGCTTGGCATATAACAGATCTTCAGTATAACATTTGCTCAATGTGTTTATAAAATGCCTACTCTGTGCTAGGAGTACATAAAAGCATTCATCCTCCAGAAAACCTGGGGAATTGATGATCACAGGCCTAAAGATTTCAGTGAATGGACAACCAGGAACCCAAAGATCCTGTGAAATGTCCCCATAGCAGCTCTATTCATAGTTGCCAAACTCTGGAAACAGATGAATGGATAAAACATGGTATACTCATACAATGAAATACAACTCAGCAATAACAACTATTGGTAACATATAACAACTTGGAAGAATCTCAAAGACATTATGCTGAGTGATGTTTCTCCCCTCCCTCCCTCCCTCCCTCCCTCTAAATCAGTTTTTAAAAAACACACATAAAGTCAGGTGTGATCCAAGGGGCTCATGAATAACAAAAACACCCCTACATTTGGGAAACTCTGAGAGTTTCAGAAGCTGACAGGGATCTGGGACAGAGGCCAGACGCATTCTTTATTATGCAACAAAAACAAACTGTTAAAACTCCCCAGCCAATTTACAAAAATAAAAAGAAACATTTTAAAAAACCCAGGATCACTGATGCCCACTCATTTTAGGGACACTACATCCCATTCTTATTTATTAGTGTTTTATAGATACTATTGATCTACTAGATTAACATTTCAAAAATTTGATATGCATTAAAATCAACCATAATCTGAAAATTACCTAGTGATTCCTAGGGAAAAAAAACCTAGAGCATCACGAACCAGATGTGACTTCTCTTTTGTGAGTTAAGAAATCAACCCATTAGTTGAGCACTGGACACATGGTTAAGACCAATCACCTGCCCTTCTAATGGAGTCAGTCACCAAAGAAAAAGCCTTAACAATCTTTCCCAAAAGAGCCATCAAGAACATAACAAAATGATATGTCTATATACGGCAAGAAGCAAATCCTCCTCTAATCATAATTTTACTTTTCTTTATAAACAGATGCTTCAAAAAACAAAAAGCTCTGCCCTGACCAGTATGGTTCCGTGGTTAGAGTGTCGGCCCACACACCAAAGGGTCTCAGGTTACATTCCTGGTCAAGAACACGTAGGTGGGTTGAAGGTTCGATCCCCAGACCATCAGGGTGTGTGTGCAAGGCAACCAATCGACGTGTGTCTCTCACATCCATGTTTCTCTCTCTCTCTCTCTCTCTCTCTCTTTCCTCCTCCTCCCTCCCCTCCATTCTCTCTAAAAATGGAAAAAATATCCTCAAGTGAGGACTAACAACAACAACAAAAAGTTCTCAATTATAACACTGCAAACTGAATAATTCTCCAGCCACTGGTTTATCCAAAAAATCTTTATCTAAATTTCCACATTATTAGTCACTGTCGTCACACATAATATCTTATGGGTATTATAGTTTAAAACTATTGCTAACAAATTCCCAGGCAGATATCAGGGCTTAGGCTGAGAAAAAGTCAACCACCTCAAATGGAACCTCAAATGCAAAAGAAATAATACGAGCTGAAAGTTTCAGTTACCAGTCTCTGTCTGAATCGTCCTACCCTTTCTTTTTAATTCCAAAGAGCCATACATTAAACTTTACACTAAATAGGAAAAATTACACAAGAAAAACGTACTGTGAAAATATAACATGCAGAAACAGTCCTAGCAGACCACGTGATTTTAGAGACAAAAAAAGTAGCTGTGCCAACACCTATTTTCATTCCCAGAGCCACATCATCTAAAATTATAACAAAAGAACTCTTAATGAACAAAATAGTTCCCCTATTATTTTTCTTCAAGTTGCTTTTTATTTGAATAGAAAGTCTTGATCCATTATTACTGAGTAAACAGTTAATCTTGAAATAATCTCTCATCCCTGGACAGAGCTGTAAACTAAGGCTATTCTGTGCCAAAGAAAAAGAAAACAAGCTCCTCACACAGTCTCCGGAATAGGCAAATATGCCAACCTGTCCTTGCCCACATATTATGCACTGATGGCGCCAACTGCTTTTGGTCCTTCAAATGAGAGCATTTCAAAAGCTGCCTGTAGGTTACCAAAAATGCATTAGCAATGCTTAGTTTCTGTATTAATGCTAGAGTGAATCTCCTGTGTCCTGTGATGAAGTGTCCTCTAATTTCTTTTTAATAGTCATATTTCCTTAGGAAGGGCCACCCTACAAAGAGAGCTTACCTTTTCTCGGTTTTTGGAAAAGCATTTCTTCCACACAACTCATTCTCATAGCCACTTTCCAAAAAAGGGCGGGAGGGCTGTAAGGTTTACTGCCATTCAGCAGCAAAAGAGGAAGGAAAGAAGGAAGGAAGGAAGGAAGGAAGGAAGGAAGGAAGGAAGGAAGGAAGGAAGGAAGGAAGGAAGGAAGGAAGGGAGGGAGGGAGGGAGGGAGGGAGGGAGGGAGGGAGGGAGGGGGGGAGGGAGGGGGGAGGGAGGGAGGGAGGGAGGGAGGGAGGGAGGGAGGGGGGGGGGAGACGATGTACATTTTTAACTGCTTAAGTGGAGAATGGTGTCCCTGGAGAGCAGCAACTCCACATTCTCACACCCAGGAAGCTGATAAGTCCCCCCAGGAGCCTCACCAAAGCCAGAGAAGTGTTAATCATGATGTGATGAAAACAGGACTTGTGACTGTATCTCTCTCAAAGAGAAAAACTTAGGCACAGGAGAAGCAGTGTATGATTCAAAGTACTGTATAATTCACCTTTCTGACTGTAGACTGTCTTGCTCTTTTCTACAATAAAAACAATTTGTGAGCAGATCAATGAGGACATCATACCTTCTCACAAAACTGAAAATATTTTAACAGTATCAGCAGAAGAGCTACAGAAAAAGCAGGAAATCTTCTGCATTCTCCATGTAGTATCTATATAAAAAAACTAACTCAAGGACAACTAAATCACTTAACTGTTTATTTAAAATATCTGGCTATCTCCAGAAACCACAATATAAAAGTTCCATTATTACAACTGCTTCTAATATTTTTTATAATAATAATGATCTTTTAATTGCTTTCATTGTTTCATGAAAATAGTTTATCAAGAGCAACAAATGAAAAATTCCAACAAATATAATCATCCAGAAACAGCTCATCACCTCTCATCAGATACTGAAGAGTTTTAAGACTTGAAAGAGGATCCAATAAGCTGCCTCCGTTTCCTTCATTTCCAGATAAAACAATTTTGTATGTAGTAGCTGATACAATTTAAAAAGCCCCCCAAAAAAGGTCTAAATTATAAACCTTTTTAAAATGCATTTGCATCCTGGCCAGTGTGGCTCAGCTGGTTGGAGCATTGTCTGGTGCACCAGAGCACCAGAAGGTTGCGCATCTGATCCCCAGGCAGGGCACTTAGCGAGGTTGTGGGTTCGATCCACAGTAGGGGAGTGTAAGGGAGGCAACCAATCCATGTATCTCTCTCACATCAATGTTTCTCCCTCTCTCTCCCGTTTCCTCCCTCTCTAAAATCATTAAAAATGCATTTGCTTCTCTTTCATTTATCCATGGCATTCAAAATGGCCAACAGACAGATAAGCCAGAAAAGTCAATTACCTGTTTCAAAGAGATAATTTTCCTTTAGCTTAAATATTCACATTTATCAGAATCAAGTAAGTAAACAACAGGGCTTTGAATTAAGGGCATAAAGAAGTAAAATCTTAAATTACCCTTTAAATTAAATAACTGCTAAGTTACTTAACAAATAACATTCCTCTTGTTTCTGAATATGAGCTGTCCCCACTTCTCTTCCCTCTGTTCTAACCTACTCACCCATTCCAGGACCTTATTTCATCAGCACCGACCTCTCTACTGGCTCCTTTCCCTCAGCAAATGAACGTGAGAAGGGTGATTCTATCTTAACAGAACAAAACCAAAGCATTCTCCCCTTTACGATACCACCAGGTCCGTTCACTTCTTCAAAACATACTCCCCATTCCCTGTCTGAATCTTCTGCAGCCGCCTTCTCTCTCTCCCTCCCTCCCTCCCTCCCTGACCCACTGATAACAAACCTCTCCCACCACAACCCCACTGGAGCCTCTATCTCTGAGAAATGCCACTGTGTGCAACCACTTCAACACTGGCCTCACCTGACTTGACCTCTCCATTGCTTCCAACACCACTGACCAACCAGTCCCCTCCTGAGCTTCCATCTCTGTAGCCAGTGTGCTACAGTGTACTCTGTGATAGCAGTCTCCAAAATCAGCTACTCGGGTCACTCATTCACCCACTTACTCAACAAGAGATTTTTATCCACTGGGGGCGAGGCTAAATGCTAAGCACTGGAGACAAAACAGTAAAAAACTAATGAGAATTTTAGATCACTACCAGAATTCTAAAGTAACATTGGGGTACTCTTGAACCCCACCAACAGAGGGACCCACTCTAGGCAGGTAAATCTGGAAAAACCTCTCTGCAGCTGAGACTTAAAGGAAGAGAGGAGCCAGCTGGTCAGAGACAGGGAAGAAAGATTTGGGAATGACCAACAGCAATCACAGACTACACAGCCTGGTGAGTGCAGAAACAAGCTTAGCAGGCAAGGTGGGGTAGGGCTAGAGAGAATAGGTAGAGAAAAACAGGGACCAAATCTTGCAGGACTGTGTGGACCACAGAAGACATGTGATTTCATCTCACTTTCAATAAGGGTATTAAACTGAAGAGTAATATGATCTGATTTCCATTTAAACAAACAAACCTCTGGCTACCAGGTAGAGAATGGATTGGACAGGGAAGGCATCTAAAATAAAAAAAACTTCTGTGGTTGTCCAAACAAAACAGGAGAGGTAGGGTGGGGATGCAGAAAAAGCAGACTGAGCCTTATACCCAAAGCATAACAACAGAAAAAAACAGATAAATTGGACTTGATCAAAATTTAAAACTTGTGTGCTTCAAGAATGTAAAAAGACAACTAATAAAATGGGAGAAAATATTTGCAAATCACCACATATTGGTTAAAAAGCTCGTATCCAAAATATATAAAGAACACTTATGCCTGGTAGGGCGTGGCTCAGTGGTTGAGCACTGACCTAGGATCTAGGAGATGGAGGTTTGATTCCCAGTTGGGGCACATGTCCGGGTTGCCGGCTGGATCCCCAGTAGGGAGTGAGCAGGAGGCAGCTGATCAATGACGACTCTCTCATCATTGATGTTTCTCTCTCTCCCTCTCCCTTCCTCTCTCTGAAATCAATAAAGATATATTTAAAAAAAAGAGAGAGATATAAACAAAAAACATTTAAATACCAATGAAACAAAGCACAGGGTTACCAAAATTTGAGTCAACTCAATTTTGAAAAAGGTATAAAATATAACAAAGAATGAAGACATAACACAAAACTTGTAAACTCCATTTTACTCATCTGGGACTAATTTCTAAAATACTGTTTCATATAAAGAAAAACTGTCACAATTCGTGGTCACCAGATGGGAGGGGTTTTGGGGAGATGGGTGAAAAAGGTGAAAGGGCTTAAGAAGTACAAATTGCCAGATATAAAAATAGTCACGAGAAGAAAAATAGTCTCAAGGATGTGTACAGCATAGAAAATACAGTCAATAATATTGTAATAACTACATATGCTACCAGATGGGACTAGACTTAACAGGGTGATCACTTTGTAAGGTATATATATGTCTAATCACTATGTTGTATGTCTGAAACTAATAGAATATTGTATGTCAACTCTAATTAAAAAATAGCTTTTTTTTAAAAGAGACCAAAGAAAAATTGTCACAAAGCAGGTTACAACTTTGTGATTTATAGATATGACAGTGAAACAAAGGTAGGAGTCATTCCCGAAAGAAAGCTTTTTAAAAAAGTACCTTTATCCCTGGGAGACTGTTGCCATTGTCCCCATTTTAAAGATAAGTAAATCTGAAATCAAACAGGTTTGACAACTTGCCTGAGACCACAGAGAAAATCTGTGGCAGAGATTTGGAAAATAACAATTTCTGATTTCTAGGGTTAAGGTGAAAACCCATAAATGTGCAATAACTTAAGGGAAACACGGGAAGAGCAATTTCTACTCTTAGCCTGCATAAACTTAGGGAAGCTGTCCAGAACACTGAAGCTTGCAACAGCAATGACCAATAATTCGCTCCTTGCCAGCATGACTTAATGTGGATTCAACTCTGAACTATTTTCCCCCCTAGTATGATCTAATAACACTAAGTCTCTAACTTTGTCTCCCAAATGTTTTCATTGTTTTGTTAAATGGTGGCTATTCAAAAGTAGGATAATTCTATTGTTAAACTGAAAAGCCTACGTTGAAGCAACAGGGGTAGATGGAATTGCTTTCTGACAACCTTGCTAAAATCTGATGCAGATAGAAACTGTTACTTTTCTTTCCTGCACCCGATGTGCTGAACAAGGCAGTTATTGTTTACCCTCACCAAATCTGATCCACTCGTGTCAGCCAAGTTAAAAACGATATAGATGCATTCCCAGGGTCCTTTTTATTTTATTTTATTTTGTTTAAAATATTACAGATGTTCCTTTTCCAGGGTCCATTTTTAAGAAATGCACACTCAAGTATGCAGCTGCGAAATGATCTGACTGGAACTTGCTTTAAAAATACTTTAGCAAAGGGGAAAGAAAAGGTATACATGAAACATTTCTGGCAGGTATTTAAACTGTTGAATGTGGGTGATGGCACCTGGAGGTTCATGTCATCTCTTCTCTCTACTTTCGTCTACGCTTAAAGTTTTCCCCAGCAACTTTTCACAGAATGACTTATTTCCACACTCAGCTGCCGCACAGGCCCGTGGGCGTGAGCTGTCTGGTCTTCGGAATACACGGGGCGAGGGGTCTCCGGCAGCGGCTCGGGCGGCTCGGCAGGAGGCCGCGGGCTCGGCGCCACGGCGCAGGCCGAAGGCGCGCACACTTCCGTGGAGGCGGGTCTGACGGCTCGCTCCGTGCGCTCCGGGGCTCGGGGCACCGCCGAGCTCCATCCGGAGGCGGCGCGCGCGGGGCTCGGGCAGCCCCGACAGACTCGGCTCCAAGGTCCCGCCGCGGCCCCTCCAGCCCTCTGGAGCCCGCCCGCCCGCCTCCTTCCGTCCCCCCGGCCGCGAACCTCCACCCGGCCCGCCGCTTACCGTCAAAGTCCTCGTCTTCCTCAGACTCGCTCTCCGCGTCGGCGACAGGGCCAGGGCCGGGCTCTGGCTCCGGGGAGTAGGCAGGAGGGGCGGCGGGCGGGCGGGCGGCTGGGGCGCGGGCCTCGCGCAGGCGGGTGAAGTAGTCCACCGCGAACTCGACCAGGTCGGGCGGCTGCCGCCGCAGCACCTCCACGGTGTAGCCCTGCAGCAGCTCCGTGAGCCCCGGCGGGATCTGGATGTGGCTCATGCCGGCGGCGGCCGCGAGGACAGGCGGGTCCCGGCCGCCAGCGGCCACTGCCTCCGCGCTCCCTCACGCCGGCCTCTCGCCCCGCGCCCGCGCCGTCTCCTCACGCGCGACCGCGCTCGGGCCTTTCCTCGCTCCGTGCCGTTCTTAGACCGGCTCTGCGTTTCCGGGCCGCACGTCCCTACGCGGCTAGTCCCGCCGGCCGCGGTGCCCCCCCGCCGTTGTCACTGGGCAGCGCCCCGCCGCCGCCGCCGCCGCCGCCGCCGCCGCGCCGCGCGGGGACCGACCAGCGGGCAGGCGGGACGGGCGGGGCTGGAGCCCGGGTTGTGACGCACGCGGCCCCGGGCGTGCGCGCCCCCGCCGGGCGCCGGCCCTCTGTGCGCGTGCGCGTGCACCGCCCAGCCCGGCGGGTCCCGGGTTGGGGCGCCCCGGGAGCGCTCCACCAGCTCCGCAGAGTCGCCGGCGCCTCCCACCTACTCCCGGAGACCTTTCACTTCTTTCCGCGCGCGCCCAGAGCCTCCCGCTTGCCAGCACTCACCGGGCGCCGGGGACACAGCCCCGGGGACCCATTACCGCCTCGGCGTGGTGCTGGCCTGGTGGAGACCTAGAGGGCCCACTTGAGGGGGTGACATTCAAGTTGACGCCCAGGCCTGGACGTTGATCCGACTTAGGACCTGGAGGAAAGCCATCTGAGCATAGCAAAGGTGAGAGCAGAGGCCTGGTAGGGACGGGATCCCCTGGCCGCTGGGTGGGATGGTGCAGTGACCACAGGACGCTCAGAAGTCTGGCAGGTCTGTGAGATGTCAAACGGGGAAGCCCTTGTAGGGAGCAGGAGTTTCAATGACATAGTGAGGTGGGAGCCACAAGCAGACAAAAAGCCTGGAAGGCCAGACATGTACCTTGAGAGAAGGGAATAGGCCACTACAGGAACGACCTCTGTGCCTGTTGCCCTGGAGCACTCCCACCAGGATTCCCAGGACTAGGACTGCGCGTCCTTTCTCTCCCCACACTCCACCCTGGGTCCTGGGCCAGCGCTGCTTGGATGGGGTTCAGCAGACCACAAGGCAGTGTTATCCATTGCCCCTGGGGAGGGAGCCTAGGCAAACGGGAGAGGTCAATCTATTTCCCAAGTCATCCCCTTTCACCCACACCAGGTTGGAAGGGAAATAGAAAAAAGGTGAAGACCTTCCTGAGATGTCCTTGCCACAGTCTAGGCACTGACCAAAGGCCCAGTGGACATAGGACAGAGTCCTCCCTCTCTTTGCTGGGCCCCACCAGAAAGCAACTAGCTCTAGGCTTGGAAACCTGAAAGGCATTTGGTTTGAGATGGTTAAGCTCCACCTCGCAATTACCCAATATTAATTAAAATCCTCACTAGGACCTCTCATATTCACTTGGCACACCCCCAGAAGCTCAGTGCTGCTGGTGCAGAAGCCACCCAAGCTCTAGGCCAGGCAGGCCTGTGAATCCAAACAGCAGGTCTCCCTAGTCAAATTCCTTGGCCCCAGGAAGGAGTCTTTGACCATTAGCTTTGTGAGGGGAGGGGTAGTGTCCAACTTGTTGCTTGCTAGGTCCTTACTGCACACTCTTGGAGAAGATTAACTGAATGAATGAATGATAAATTTCCTCACAGCAAGCAGAGCCAATTAAACTGCTCTCCTGACCTCACAGTCTCAGAATTAGGATCCTTTGCTTCAAAGGTGTGCTTCTGATCTCAGAATACGAAGACTTCACTAAGGACAGGCAGTGAGAGGCTGGAGGGGCAGGGTTCCTCAACTCTTCTCTGCTATTGGGTGGACCAACTCTTCCAAGTTTTCCAGGAGTCAGCCCACATCCTGGGTGTGACTCCCACTACACTGCCACACCTGAGGATCTGCCCTCACTTCAAACAATCCTACAACCAACCCTTTGGAAAGGCAAAATCATAACTCCACTCTCTGGTTTGCCCATTTGTCAGGCTTTATATGTTTTAAGGGGGGGCAGGCACCTGTACAGTTAGGACTTTGACCTCAATTATAAAGTAGGGTAGAGGGAGGCTGCTCTAGGGTTGATGAGCTGGGTGGGGGTGGGTTCTAACAGTTGCTCTAAGCAACACACATCAGCCTCTGCCAGAAGCAGGCTGGCTTGCCTGGGTTGTTCTCAGGTGCCCCGCAGCTTGGTCATCCATCCATCCAGCAAACACGGCATTAATGCAAAGGCATCCTTGGACCTGGAGGGAATGAGGCTCTTTATCTGTCACCACAGACTAGCCTCAGAATAAGAATAGACAGACAGCCTCCAGGCCTGACTTGGTTCCCCTCCCTTAGCATCTGGTCCCCAGAGCAGGGATCCTCTCTGCCCCTTCTGGGAAACCCTTCAGTAGGAAGTAGAGTACCAAGGGTCTTCATGAATGCCCAGTTGAGCTGGCAAAGAAGAGGGCCCTGGAGTAAAAGAGAATACCAGGCACCTGAGCCCCAGGTATTCTACCCTCACCCTGCTAGGACTGCCTTCATTCAAGCCTTTCCAGCTGCACCACGGGGGTTACCATGACAACAACAAAAAAACACAGGCAGCCAGGAGCACAGAAGAGCTGCAAGTGATGGTGGGTGGAAAAGGCCAGGAGTAGAGGTCCCCCAAAGTAAGAGAAATATAGAGCCCATGATACAGAAGAGGAGGCCCCAGAGCCCTGACAGGAGCTGGACTCCAAACCTACTACCCAGAAAGCAATCAATCTTGCATAGACTGCCACACACCAACCACAGGCAGACATGGACACAGTGGGACCAATTCTCAGAGATATTTCAGACTATGGATACAGAGTAACACAGGTGGGGCACATGTTTAGCCCCATAGTAGTGGGTCTGGTGAAAATGAGCATGGGTAGAGTACCAGCTGCAATTTCCAATGAAACAGTAAATTTTATTTACTCTTGATGGGATCATTACTTAAAAGATTTTTTTTTTCTTTCTTTCCAGGAAGTAGAGATGCCCAAACTCCTCCAGACTGCTCTGGAAGCCTGATCTTGGCCCAGACCTCCTAATTTACACACCTTCTGTCCTCTAGCACCCTCTGCCTACTTTGGGGGTTGGGGAGACACAGCTCTAGCAGGAACATCTCCTTCTTCTCTGTCCAAGGGGGTCACTTCTCTAAGCTACTCCAGGCCTGCACTCATCTTCTGTGTCCTGTTGCTCACTTGACCACTTCTGCATGCTAGACCCCTGGTCCAAGCTCATTTAGTATCTACCACCCTTAGTTTCTATTTTGTCTTAGAAGTGTTCATGAGCCTCTTGGGGGCAGAAGGGATTGGGGAAGCAGGTTATGTTTCTTCTGCCCTCTTCAGCATCCACAATGCCTCCTCCATGAGGCCACTGCATTAGTTGGGTCCGGGAAGGCTAGTTTATTTTAACAAGTGTCCTGCTCCAGGGAGTACTCAATTCCTGGGTCACCTATTCCTGTACCTGCGTGTTACACCCCTCCCCAAGATACTGTGTCCCAAGAAAGTGTCCGTCTCTGCAGTGGACATAGTCTACCTCTGAGACCCCTCAGGACAAGGACAGAACCTGGGAAGCAAGGGGGAGCCTAGCTGGAGAGCCATAGGCCTGAATGCTGCCCAGAGCAGAGAAAGCAGAAAACGGGCCCTCTGGGATTGCCTGGCCCTGGGACCTTGCCAGTGCCTGCTGGGACTCTGTGTGTCACTCCTGGCCTGATTCACAGGCCACTTGCCTGGGCTTTGACCCTGCAGTATAGACAGGCCTCTTGGGGCAGCCTTTGATAGCATCACAAGCCTTTCAGCAGGCCCGTGGATATCCAGACACCACTCTGTTATCCCTACTCTGTTAGCAACTTGCCACTGATCTTGGTAGATCAGTTTACCCTGTCTGAGCCTTGACTTCCACACCTGAAAGTGGGGGTACAAATCCCTTCCCCCTAAACATTGCATTACATGGAGATAAAGACATGAGAACAAACCCCTGGCAAGCTTAGAAAGAGCACAGGCGGTTCCAGCCTCAAAAGAACTGTGGGTAGGGATGGTCTGACCTTACAGCAGCAGTGGTGCTACTGTTGCTTCCAACAGGCCGCTGTTGCAACAACCTGCCCTCTGTCCTTCACCTTTGACCCAGTTATACTCTGCTTTGTGCCGGGTGAGGCTGCTATCACCGGCTGGTTGTTTTAACAAACACTGTCTGGCTTCTACTTAAGGCTGTCTGTGACAGTCACAGAAATTGCTGTGGGTGGCCCCAATCTCTCCCCCACTCTTACCTCTATCAGGGAGAGAGGAGATATATGAGAACAGGTGGCATTTCAAAGTGCATCATAAAGAGGAAGTGCCATCCAGGAGGGAGTTACTCACCATCTGCTCTGCTCCCTTCAGAAATATGCTTCTAGGGGCCTCCCTATTTGACTTAACATCTATTGAAGACCCAAAGGAATACAAGAATCTACCACCACTAACATCAAGGAACCAAAACATTTCATTTTAAAATAGAAGCTGTTTCAAAGGGCAAGTTATCCATAAGCACAGACTGTAAAAGTGTTCCTGAGCCATGGGAATGGCTGGCATTTCACTGGAATGCAAATGTGCTCCCAGGGGTTTCCTAGCAAAGGCTGAGGGTTCAGCACTGTCTCAAAAACTGGGTGGTGCTGAGAAGAGCTTCAAGAGATACATATGTGGCCATCCCCAAATCAAAGACGTTAAACAGAAACACCCCACAGCATGAGAGGGGCAGGATTAACACTAAATCTTCCCAGGCAGAGGGCACACAATTTTCATCTCTAAAAAAAATGTTTTTTTGGCTTGAACATAATTCCTATCTGCTCATCCAGAAATATCTTCCCAGGAACAGAGCCTCCTTCCTTAAACTCCCAAATCCTCAGCTTCCTGCCAGGTAGGGCACACCTACTCCCAGATGGGTGTGGATCCTTGCCCCACTCACCCATTTACATAGAATGGTGGCTCTAAAGCCAAAGTCCAAGGGTCTCTGTGAGGCTGCAGGGAGAAGGGAAGTGCCAGTGCAGCAGATCTGTGACTGCCAGATAGGATATTGCCAGAGAAGCGCAGCTCCCCCAGCCTCACCCTCCAGCAGGCAAGGACAGACTAGCTTGTGACTCTCCAACCCCCTCACCTCCTGGGGCAGCACCTGGGCATCAGCCTCAGCCTGATGAGTAAAGCCAGGCTGGTGACATCAGATCACACAGCAATCCAAAGCCCATCTAAAAACTCAGGGCTGTTTTTGGCCTTTCAGAACAAGTGATTCTCTGTTAGCTCGGACACCCATGTGGCTGAGTGCAGAGAGGCTAAGGAATGACTGGAGAAGCTGCAGGCTGAGTCTGTGGGGCCTGCATGCCAGGCTTGCCCTGAGGGTTATAAAAACAGTTATCAATCCACGGGCCCTGCCCCACCCCACTCTGCCTCAAGCAGCTGGGGCTGGAGCAGTCAGGGAAGGCTGGCCTGGCCAAGACTTTCCCCCCTTTCTCCTGCTGGAGCCTGAAACAACCAGGGAAGGGTACTGGATCCCCGACAGCCTCTACCAAGGCCATGGGCTGGCTGCCTGTGACATGACCCAGAATCAAAAAAAATCTCACACAATGCAAAAATTAAAAACAATCTTTATTGTTTTCTGTTAAAACAAGGTTTTTGTGAGAAAAGAGTGTGCAGAGAGAGCCTTCCTACACCGTGGGCTTTCTCATTTATCCCGGCAGGCTGGGACTGTCAATTCAAAACCCTCCTCACTGTGTAGGAGGGAAAGCTCTCTACCTTCTGGGAAATTAGGCTACTCTAGTTTCAATTTTGATTACCTGCATGCCTTAAAAATACACACACACACACACACAAACCCCTCATGTTATCAGGCTACCTGCCCCTGCACATTTGCTCATCCCACTTGACAGACGACGTGGGTCTCAAGTCCATACCTCCCTGTGCATGTCAGAACAGGATGATACCCTGGGAATCTGGTGGGTGTTCCTGGCTAGGGATCAACGAAGACCCCAGCTCCTAGTCAGCTGGCTGTAAACATGCATAGTACCTCCAGTGAAAGGCTGAGATTTCCTCTTTTGAGACCAGTATTTTGGGTACAGTAGGGCCAGTAGTCAACCAATCAATAGACATACTCTGGCCACAGGTGGTATCTGGTCTGGAAGCTACTTACTCCATCTCCAAATCCCCCTGAGATCCCTTAAACTGACAAGAGTGAATTCAAGTTTTTCAAAATGGCACACCAAGTTATACCAGGCGGAGGATGTCATTAAGGCAAACGGTCTCAACAAGTCCATGCACAGAGCTCTGATCCCACCATCCCCCTCCCCTCACCCTTCAGGACAGCCTAGTCCTGCCTATTGCTCCTCTTCGGTAAGTTTCCAGCATCCAGAAGCCTTGAGCAGCCTTCAGCCTCACAAGTTAGGGGTAACCCAATTAAGGAACTTCATGGCAACTTCAAAGCCAAGGAAACAGGCCTGAGAAGGGTTTGGAAGAAGAGAAAAGCCAGCAGGAGTTGTTACTATTCATAGAGACCCCAGCGCCACACTTGGCTGGCCCTGCCAGGACCAGAACCCCTCCCCAACCTCACTCCCAACCCAGGTCAGGGAATCAAGCTGTGTTTTCTCATTCCCAAGAGGGGAAGGAAATGCATGTCCCACAACTGCCCACTTCTGATGGCCAGGTCAGGTAATCAAAGCCCCTCTCCTCAGAGAATCACAAAGGCAAATTGTCCTAGCATCTTCAACAAAGGGAGAAGGCTCTGGCTGAGGGTGGGGTTTTGGGAAACCTGAGCCCCCAGTCCAATCCTAGGAGCAAGCAAAAGTCAGCCCCCCTGGCCCTGGACGGTGTGGCTCAGTTGACTGAGCATCATCTCATGCACCAAAAGGTTGCCAGTTTGATTCCTGGTCAGGGCACATGCTCAGGTTGTGGGATAGATCCCCAGTAGGGCGGTGAGCAGGAGGCAGCCAATCAATGTTTCTCTCTCGCTCGCTCCTCCTCTCACTTCCTCTCTAAAGTCAATAAAAACATTTTTTAAAAAGTCAGCCCCCCTGTACCCTGTTCTGGACCCCAAAAGGAAAGCATAGCTCCTGCCAGCCACTCACCGCATTGGCTGGGAAGGCTCTGATCATCACTGCATTGAACCCTTTGTACAAGGATGTGACTCCTTCATGCTGGATCAGCTCCCTCAGCACATCTTTGAAACCATTAGGATATTTTCCAGGAGGTGCTGTGGGCAGAACCCAACTGTTAAGTCTTCAGGAAGCTTCCTGACCTGACCATGGTGACCCACATGAGGACAATCTTGTAGTCAAGTCTTCCTGCAGGGTCACAGCACCAGGGAGAGGACACCTTGCAGGTCATCTGGGACCAGTCCACAGACAACATAGTTCACCTTGGGACAAACAGACACAAATGTCTGGATTACTGGTGCCGAGGGAGCGGAGAAGAGGGATGAACAATGAAACGGTCCTTCTGCTCATATGGAGGAAGCAGAGTTGATTTGACTTATGTCATTTACTTTGCACTCAGGCCAACAAGAAAATGAGCCTAGGGTTCTAGAACACAAATGACTGCAAGGGAGAATGCTAGTCAGACAGGCGCTGGGTGTGCTGTGGAGAATGAGCATCCCCCAGGCCTTAAGAGCTCTGCAACCCAGGGGCAGCCAGTTCCAGGACCCACCCCACACCATCCACCCCACTACCCTCCACTAACCAGTCTGGAAGCGGGACTTCAGCACATCTGGGGGGATTGCCACAGCCCAGTTGAAGATCCCTGCAACGCCCCCGGCCACCAGGATCCGAGGCACGCTGAGCTCACTGACACTGCAGAATACCAACCAAAGTCAGACAAAGGTTGTAAGAATGGCATTCTGACCATCCCTGCTGTGGCAGACATAGAGAGGGAGAAAGTGGCTAGAGTGAGAAGGTCCAAGGCCAGGGCTCCTGTGATGTGGCAGCTGCCACTCCTTGGAGGAGATTTCGTGCACTTGTTTTAAACACTTGCTCTACTGGGTGAGACACAGAGTGGAAAGGGGACATGAAGCCAGCGGCAAGTCCCACTTCTGCCTCCAGACCCACTCACAGGAAAGGGCAACCTACCCCTGACTGAGCCAAGTGGCTTCTAAGTTCTTCTGTTCTCCTCACCTCTTTCCCTCTGGAGTTAAGATATTTTTCAGCCATTCATATGTCATGAAATACATCCCACTGGCTGGAACATCTGTTAGTGACAAGAGAGATGTGAATTCAATGATATAAAATCCTCACAGATTTCCTGAACTCAGCAGAGCCGAGCTTGGCACATTCTTCAAGGATTCCTAAGAAGCTCCTCAGCAGCCCATCCTATTTGCAAAAATTGCTATGCAGTAACCAGATGCTGCTCTGGGGCAAACGCTGGTGTGAGTGAGTGTAAACACACAGGACATCATTTCACATTCAAAGTCCCCTCTGCATGGTCCCCACAGACATGCCCACTCCAAACAGTTATAACCACAGCGAGCATATGGCCTTCCTCCAAGCTACCATCTCAGGACAAGGGTGGGGCCATCTCTGCCTCTCCTATTGCCACCCAGCAGAACATGCCTCTCGAAACCAGGGAGAGCCCCACTGTTCCTGAGTCATTCTTTCTTCCCACACAGCCCTGCAGCCACAGTTTCTATCTACTTGCCATTCCCTTCCAATTGTCACTGTCATCACTTCTACCCTTGAGGATCAGCCTACCAGAAGGATGGAAGGTAGCCCCACCTTCATCTGTGTCCATGTCGGCCAGAGGTAAGACTGCCTAAAACCAGGCCGCACAGTTCCAGCTTGTCAGAGCTGCGGCGTGTATGGTGCCAAGGCTAATATGGCAAATCCACCTCGGGTGAGCGCCCCCCAAGGTGACCTCAGGGGGAGGGCCTCAAAGTTTACCTCTCATGAGGGTGAGTACAGTGCCCTTGTAGATGCCTCGGATCCCAGACTCCTGGTACAGCTTCTTCGCACAGTCCAAGGTACCAGCGTACTTGGTTTCCCCTGTAGAAGCCTGAATCTGAGAGGGAGGGAAGAGTCATAAAATCAGCAAGAGCATCACAGTCAACAGACTCAGCAGGTTACAGAAGATGGCAAAGTGAGTCACGAAGTGGTCATTATGCATTAGCCGACTGTCAAAACAACAGTTATTTAGAATGTACAATACTGGTGCGAGCCACTATGAAACAAGGCTAGGTGAAAATATCACAAAATGTGCACACACTGACTAGAAAAAAATCAACAGAGGCGTTGGAAAATAAGCCCCACCGGGGTGGCTCAGCAGTCGAGTGTCAACCCATGAACCAGGAGGTCAGGGTTTGATTCCCGGTCAGGACACATGCCCGGGTTGCAGGCTCCACCCCCAGTAGAGGGCATGCAGGAGGCAGCCGATCAATGACTCTCTCATCATTGATGTTTCCATCTCTCTCTCTCCCTCTCTTTTCCTCTCTCTGAAATCAATAAAGATATATTTTAAAAAAAAAATTTAGCCCAGCCGGGTGTGGCTCAGCGGTTGAGCGTCGACCTAGGATCCAGGGGATCGGGGTTCGATTCCCGGTTGGGGCACATGCCCGGGTTGTGGGCTCGGTCAATGACTCTCTCATCATTGATGTTTCTATCTCTCTCTCCCTCTCCTTTCCTCTCTCTGAAATCAATAAAGATATATTAAAAAAAAAAAAAAAATTTAAAAATTAAAAAAAAAAAAGTGAAAGGACAAACTTCCACACAAAATTGCGTGCTGAACAGAAAAGGCTAGCCATTTCCCCCAACATCACATCCCCTGACCCCAATCATACCCTTACCTGTAAGAGGCACTTGATCCGCTCTCCAGGGGTCATGATCCCTGTGGTGAATACGCCAGATAACATCCCGGCTGCAAATAGTTGGGGGTAGCTGTATTGAAAACAAAAACCAGAGGCAAGTACTTGTGACTATCCACCCAGGACAGAGGCAATCCCAGCAGAGTTTGTAAGAAAAAATAAGTACTTGGACTGGGAAGAAAGCTCAGCACAAATAAATTATGTTTCACACAAAAGCCAAGTTCTCGGTGTATTCTGATGTCAAACTTCCCAGGGCAGGGGTCTCAGTTCCAAGAGCCATTCGAGGCCTGCCTGCACACTCATATGGCCTCACCCATGGAAGAAGCTTTCTAGCGAGACACAGTTTCCTCCCCTGGGCCTGCCATGCACAGTGACTATGGACAAGTTTTCAGGCCTCTCTGAGCCTTGCTTCCCCATCTATAAAATTCAGGGTTGTTGTGGAAAAAAGCCACTAACCCAGGACCTGGATCTCAGTCGACCCCAGTTCCCCTCCAATCTCACTTTCTCTGGATCACCAAGGGCCTGGGAACATTTTAAGCCAAGATTCAAGCAGGACAGCATCAAGGCCAAGGGAGAACAACTGTGGCTACCTCCACAGACTGGGGGGCAGCCTGTCCAGTCCTAAGGAATGTGCTATAAGATACTGAGAAAGGGCCAGACAGGGATGATACCCATACAGGCATGATGGGTTCTGTGGCCCTCTGTGCAGGGAACAGTCCCTTAGTGGCCAGAGATAGGGATCCTCACCTTGGCCCCACAGAATGAGCTACACTGAGTATTTGCAGGAGTCTGAGGCTTCTAGCATCCATAGCCCACAGCTATGCCACCTCTGGCATCTTTTCCTTCTGGGATTAGCAATACCAAGGCCGTCTAGAGGCCAAGGAGCACAAAGCTACAATTAGCATCTCAACAGAGTCCCCGCAATTTAGCAAATGTTGCTGAAAAACTTCACTTACTTGGCTAAGCCTCAGGCCACTCCTAACCCCAGGCCTCAGGCCGCTCCTAACCCCAAGCCTCTGACAGCTGAGCCTTCAGGCCTGTTCTACCCAACAAGGAGCCCAAGACCTGAGGAACAGATGTCAAGTAGGGATAGGGAGACATCCACTAAGGGTTCTTCCCTCTAGGCAGGACACCAGTCTCAACAGTCCAGTTTTTTGCACACACACACTCCTGGTGGTACTCATACATCCACCTCAGCCAAAGGCACGCACAGCACAAAGGCTGACTGCTGAACAGTCAAGAGACTTGCTTTTGTACATGGTCTCCTTCACAGTCTCAATCCACATCACTGTCCCCAAGAGGAGACCTCTCAGCAAATAAACTTCCCCTTATGAGACCAGCATGCTCCATTCTTTCCAGGATGCCCAGACCCTAGGCCGGGCACACCTCCATCTCCTGGCTTTCCTCTGAGTGTGGTCTCTGTGTGCGCACAGGGTACCGAGTAGACACTATGTGATTGCCTGGCCCTTCTGCCACCCCTGGGAGGTATCTGTGAGTGCTGGCCCTCCTAGGCTTCCATCCCAAGGCCCTGGCACTGCTCCTTTCCATACTGTCCCCAAACACCACTGCAGGGAAAGGAGTGTGTCAGGGCTGACATTCAGGATTCAGGACATGGCAGGATTGTGGGGATGGGGTCCTGAGTGTCTTAACCTTTGCTTAAGCAGGAAGTGTTCCTCTTGAGTGCTAGCGTGACCGCACAGGGAACACAACCCATAGGCCAAAGTACTGGCAGTGACCTTGCTGGGGTTCTGGTGCATGGCCCTGGCACAGCTGTGAAAAATCTGTTTTCAGGAACTACTTTGTCATGATCTATGATTCTGACTCACCAGCCACTTCACACCCAAATCCAACTTCTTACAGTTTATTAAAAGGAAAAACACTAACTTTTTTCAGTTTAATAGAGAAACCAATATCTGGATAATTACAATCATGTTATAAAAATGAAGTCAAACAAAAGTAGGAGTCTCCTTTCTCCCAACCAGGTGATGGGAAACAAGGCTGCTGCTGTCATTAAGGAGGCACCAGGTGCTGCTCAGGGCACCTGACACACACTTTAGCATTCAGACCTCACAATGCCCCTTGGGGCTGGTATTGCTAATATCCCCAGTAAGTGCAATACTATCTCACAGAAGGAATTATGGCAACCTGGCAAGGGGGGGGGGGCGCAGCTTTTCCCTTTTGGTTCACAGGGCAAAGGAAACTCAAGTAGCTCCCTCATGTGGCGCTTCCAGGAGCCAGCCTCAGGGCCCAGGAGGACAGCCACTGCCTGTCAACCAAGGTTCTTTCCTTTAACTCAGGTCACACCACCAGGCAGAGCAGCATCCAGTGCTCCAGATTTGTAAATACTCACCTGAGCACATCTTCTGGGTGTTTCTGTTGCAGTTTCTTCCCCAAACCAAACCCAAAGAAGCACACAGCGAACATAGGGGTGACCCCGATGATGGGGGCAGCCATGCCTCGATAGAGCCCCGTGATGCCCTGCAATGAATCACAGAAAGAGAAACCACCACCCATTACACTGCTGAAACAGGCAAGCAATGTGTCCACTCACCTGAAGCTTCCTTCCTTTACCTCTCCGCCAAGCAAGGAGAGCTTTTAAAAGGAAGAAAACCCCCACATTTATCCAAAATATTTGCCCTCTTAGCTCTGGCCAGTGTGAGTCAGTTGTTTGGGCATCGTCAGGTGCACTGAACAGTTGCTGGTTTGATTTTTGATCAGGGCACATGCCCGGGGTTGTGGCTGGATCCCTGGTAGGGGGCATGCAGAAGAGAGCGGACAGGTGTTTCACTCTCACATCTGTTTCTCTCTCTCTCTCCCTCTCCCTTCCTCTTTCTCTCAAAATCAATTTAAAAAATCTTAATTAAGAAAGAAAAAAAATAGTTGTCATCTTATATGCTGCTGGAGAAAATGGAAAAACAGTGTCCATTCTGGAAGAAAATCTGACAGTATGTAATATACCCTTTCACCAGGAAATTCTTGTCTAGAAATGTATTCTAAGGAAATACTCAGAAATGTAAAATAATAACAACAACAACAACATTGGGCACTTATCAGGTACCAAGATTTTGAAATGACTTTAAAAGTTCCTAAACAGGAAATAAATGAGACAAATTATAGAAATTCCATAAACAGACTATCACACAGTCACAAAATCACACTGTAATGTGGAGACTACTAAATGAAAACAAAGCAGGCTACCAAACAGGATATACAATGTGATCTGATTTCCTTGAGGGTGTGGTTACAGGTGATTAAAATTTTTTGTATTTTCCAAGTATTAAGACATGGGATTTTTGTTGTTAAAAACAATAGTCATACTGCACATCAATTTTTTACTAGTATAGTTTGCTAATGAAAGCAAGTACGTAGTAGCAATAAGTAGACAGTAAGACATATAGATATCCTAACCAAACAAGGGTAGTAAACCAAGGGAAAGGAAGGTCTGGGATCTGGGAGAGCAAAGGTTCAGCCCGAGAGAGGTGAAAGGGACTTCCAGGATGGTACCGGGTGCAGTGGGCTGGGAAAACGCCAGTCCATATGGGAGTACAAGGAGGGAGAATTCTGTTTTTCCAAGAAAAACAAGGCAAACCAACACACACTGGAACAACAGATTATTACTGTTCAGGCAGTGTGGAAAACCAGAGAGGTATTCCACACAGCATTTAGGGTACAGCATGACACAGACAGCCATTCAAAGAAACACAAGCAACTGAAATTGACATAATTACTAACCCAACCTCAAGAAAAACAAAAAATTGCACAATAAATGAGTGCACATCATAGCACATTACTTAGTTAACGGAAAGAAACATATATATAGTTGCAATAATAAAAACAGTGAGTTGGATTAAATCACCAAGTAGGATAAAAGTATATGGGCAGGGCCGAAAGAGGGGATAGGTGATGTAAGAGTTCAAGTCATCTATCATAAAGAGCGAGATAAAACATATAAAAATGTGTGAAAGATAGCAGTAAATGTTTATTATGTAGTTCCATAGAAACAGCATAAACGACTGCAAGAGCTCAAAGTAATTGCCCCTGGAAAATGGGGGGGGGGGGGGAGTGAGGGGAAGATCACTTTGGGACTTTGTTACAAGTCTTTCAGTAACAAACTAAGTGCTTGTATCACTTTAATTCAAAATAATTTTTAAAACAAATACAAAAAATGTACAAGCTGCTCCTTGGGGAATGGCACCTGTAACAGAATGGGGGCTGCAACTGGGAGGGTCCAGACCCAGGCTGGAGACCCTGGGCATTCACAACTCATCTACTTTCCAAAACTAAAGGGACAAAACTGTACCTGTCAGAACACCTCCTGGATCCTGCAAAGGGCAAACACTACTATAGGCTGTAAGCTGACTCTCCAAAAACAAAGTGCAGAGGCAGTAAACAGGAAAGGCTGAATGGGACAGAGAAGGTTCTGAGAAAGATCAACAGAAGCAGCAAGGGACAAAGTCCTTCCAAAGTCCCTCCCACATCTCTCCACCTGGCTGAGCAGGATGCTCGGCTGCTGAGGGGCCAAGCCCATGCCCCCTGACAATTCTTCTAGCCTTCCTTCCACCATGCTAGCCCACACAGATCCATCCATGCGGCACAACCGAGACCTCCATCTGGCAGCTCCAGAAAGCAGAAAGCTACATCTGGCACAACAAAAACCAGGAACACACACCAACGTGGAGTAAGGAAGCCTAGTCAACTCTGCGGGGAGTTGGGTTTACACAAGCCATTCTTACCAGGCCCCTAGCACCCAGCACATTGCCCAGCCACTACACAGTTGTTCAACAATGTTTGTTGACCAAGGGGCATGTAAACTTGCCTCTCTTCCATAAGGGCAGAGGACTCTGTGCAAACCTGAAACCTAAAGCCTCCATCCCACACTGATCAGACTCTGCCTGGGGCAGCACAGACAAAAGCAGCAGCACCTTACAGAAAAAAGGCAGCACCAACGCATGTACGAGTGTAAAATAGTCCTTCTATGCCTGTGCCTTGCAGGAACCCTGGGAACAACTTCTCCCCAAGGCCGAGTCTATCACTTACTAGCAGAATCCCCTCTTTATCTGAGTGACACTGGCTTCTCAGTTTCTGTATATTTAATAGACTATCTATTTAATAGGGTATTTATTCACGAGAGTCATATTTTAGGAAGCAAAGGAAGAGAAAAATTGTCAACAAGTTCTTTTCACACGTGTGCTAATGAAGTGAGTAAAAATAGCACTAGTAATTAAAACTTTTTGAAAATCCCATGTTTTCACTCTAAGAAGTATCTGAAAAATTATTACGTAATCCGATGCCCCCAAACCAATTTAGTGTCCTTGTCTAGGGGTTTGAAGACTGCTGGCCTCTCTCACTGTTCCTCAGACTGGCTAACTTTTCCTTCAGACTTTATGTAAACTTCTGCCACCCATCCCTGTCAAACTGATTGATCCAGCTTTGCATTTTCTCCCACTTCGAGTCTCTAATTATTCCTGTGGTCTAAATTCTGCCTGCCAAGGAGAGAATCATGTTATTAGCTTTAGTCATCCATATAAAACTAGAACTGGAACTAGCAGAGACTCCAGAGTGATGACAGCAGGAGGGCATAGGACGGGACGGTAAGAGAGGCATTGCTGTGGGCTAGACCTCCAGCAGAACTGACTCCGGAGGGAGTCACAAACCAACCCTGTGAACGTGTTCCTCTGAGTAAAAGGAATGCCCAGCACCAAGATACAATACCTCTCTAATAAGAGTCTTCCGGAAACAGTCAAAGGTCCCAGAATACATGGGAGGCTGTCCAGCCAAACTTGCGGGCTGCGTCTGCAGTCGGACCTGAAATCAGAAGTTAAAATACAGTCATCTGCCGGAATCAGAACTGCCTCACTTAATTCGTTGTATTCAGACGTCTCTCTCCTACAGTTTATTCAAACCCTACACTCACAACTCCTAAGTAGCATGCTTTTAGAGAGTGACAGTTCCTCCACTTTCCCCGGCCACTTACTTTCACCATTTATTTCTTACCCCACAATGACCCAATGGGACAGGTATTTCTGGTTTACAGGCGAGATGAGGAGACTGGGTTTAGTGAGTTCCAGTGACATGCCAGTAACGAGCTGATGCAAAGCTTAGCTCTAGCCACCACCAACTCCAGCATGCAGCGGCATGCTGGTAGTTAGATCAGGTGCTCAGCAAGGGCGTCCTGGAGCGACGTGGATGCAACCTCACTCTTCTTGGTCTTCATTCTTCTTGAGCTTTTGGTGCATCCGATGCTTAAACTGCCTCTCTCTGTAAACCTCCCTTCTTAGCACTTCCTCCTCCGGCTCCTTTTCTACTCAGGCATTCCCCAAGGCTTGGCACCCTATGCATAGAGCCCGCTATTCCTTTCCGAAAACTCAGGCTCCAGGGCTTCAGCTGCTGCTCAGTGATGACTGGGCCAGCTCCAGGCTTCTCTCCCACCTTTAGGGTTGCATTTCCAATTGCCTGGAGAAGCTCTCCCTACTCAACTCACCTCCAGAATCTCACCCTCCTGATGAATGTCCCATTTGTGCCAGAGCCATCTCTCAGTAACCCTTTTCTCAGGATCTGAAACGCTAGCATCACCTCTGACTACTTCCTGTTGCTCTTCTTGCCTTTACATGAGTACCAAGTCTGTGCGAGGAGACCTTCAAGATGCTTCCAGAATCCTAATTCCCCCCCACCCCTCTGTCTGAGTCTTCTCCCAGGCCAGGTCCTCATCCATCCTTACCCAGTGTATTGCTTTTCAATTATGTCCACTGTCTTTGACACTCTTTCCCTTCAAAAGGTAAATCCTTTCCCCTCCCCTTAAATGTGGGCCAGACTCAGTGATTCACATCTATCAAATAGAATGTGGTGGTACTGATGCTATGTGACCTAAGTGTACATCTATGGGTGAACGGATCAGTAAGATGTGGTATAGCCCGGCCGGCATGGCTCAGTGGTTGAGTGTCAGCCTATAAACCAGAAGGTCACAGTTTGATTCCAGGTCAGGGCACATGTCTGGGTTGCACGGCAGTGGGGGGGAGCGGGGAATTGATCCCCAGGAGACAGCCGATCAATGACTCTCTCATCATTGATATATCTCTCTCTCCCTCTCCCTTCCTCTCTCTGAAATCAATAAAGATACATTTAAAGAAAAAAAATTTTGCCATTTGAAAAACATGAGTGGATCTTAAGAGTATAATGCTAATTGAAGCAAGTCAGAAATAGAGAGAAAAGTACCATATGATTTCACTCATATGTGTAATCTAAATAGGTACAGAGAACTCATAGATACAGAGAACAGACTGGTGGTTGCAAGAGGTAAAGAGGGCTGGGGAGTGGGCAAAAGGTGTAAAGAGAGTCAATTGCATGGTGATGGATAGTAACTAGACTTTTGGGGGTGATCACTTTGTAGCGTATACAGATGTTAGAACATGATGTTATATTCCTGAATTTTTTTTTTTTTAATATATCTTTATTGATTTCAGAGAGAGGAAAGGAGAGGGAGAGAGAGAGACAGAAACATCAATGATGAGTCATTGATCAGCTGTAGCCCACAACCCGGGCATGTGCCCTGACCGGGAATCGAGCCCTGATCGCCTGGATCCTAGGTCGACGCTTAACCGCTGAGCCACGCCTGGCCGGGCTTTTTTTTTTTTTTTAAGTAGGAAGAGAGACCAGACAATTTCTTTCTCTTGAATGTAAGAAATACCAATTGGTTCCCTCCTGCACGCACCCCCGCTGGGGATCAAACCTGCAACCCAGGCATGCGCCCTGACCAGGAATCAAACCTGTGACTCTCCAACCAACTGAGCAACGCCCGCCAGGATTGAATAAACATTTGAGTTCATGTTTCACAGTGCCCTAACCAGACAGGTCACTATAATCCTGGTTTTGCCGTAGAATGACCCCAGCTCCTCTCCCAGGTGAAAGGCAGCAAAGAAGCTTGCTGTCCAAACCTGCCAAGAGGGTATCCCCAAAGCTATTTCCTGTGTGCGAATCCGGATCTGAATTCCAATAAGCCCCCTACACAGGCTTCCCACTCTATGAGACTCATATCTGCTCCCCACAGGGCACCCTGGCCATGACCTGTCGATTTCCTCCAAGTGTGTGTCCAGGAATAAGGTTGGAAATTCGGATGAAACCTTGAATGCTAAGTCACAGGGCATGAACTTTGGCCTCCATTCAGGCCTGACTGGCAGTGCTGCCGAGGAGAGAGTCGAGGCAGGAACGAGGTGAGGAAGACCAGGGAAAAGCCCCGATGAGTCTCCTCCTTCCCACAGCCTCAGTTTGACCATGGCTTCCTCACCCGGCCGGGCTCTGGGCAGTTGGTCACTGTCTTCTTTGGCAGGGCTCAGTCACTGAGGATATAATCGCTTCCCACAGGAGGGCACTCAGGCTAAAATGGGTGCCAGGCTGCAGATGGCCAAGCCCTCTCGGGAGGGGGACAGGTGGAAGGAGATGGCCACGGGGCGCTCTGCCCCAGAGCAACGCGTCTAAAGACACCGCTACAGTAACTGTGCCTTCTTTAGCTCTCTTCCCCGGGCGAGCTTTACGAGCGACCTGCATCAGTGTTGCTGACAATGTAGCGTTTGCTGAAATCAGAGCTCTGGGGAGGCGCTTTTTCTTTCCCATCCCCAAAGTGGCACAAGGTCAGGAGAGGCTGCGGGGCAGCCCCTGGCGGCCGGTGAGACTGCTCGGTCTGCGCGGTCCAGTTGCGGCGCGAAGAACTGCTTCCCCAAACCCCCGAAGGGGCGAAAGAGACATTCCCTAGACTTCTCACGGGAGCCCCCAGGGGCCCCCTTTCTGTCCGGGACCGCGCCTCCTGGGAGACCCTGCTTTTCGCGCCCCGCCCGGGCCTCCTCCCTCCAACCCGCGCCCCAACCTCCCCGCACCTTAACCGTGTCCAGCGGGTGCCCCACGAACACCAGGCACATGCCTCCAAAGCCGCCGGCCAGCAGATTCTTCAGCGGGCTGATGGGTTTCGCCTGGTCCGTCATGGTCCGTCTGTCTGTCAGTGTCAGTACGTTCCCTGCCTCCTGGCTGCACAGCCCCAGCAGCAGCACCGACGCGGCCGACCTTTCACCCACTTCTGGGTGGGCGGGGCGAGAGCCTGAGGCAGGTCGGGAGGAGGTTCTAGACCGCCCGGCCCGGCTTCCGCCGGGAGGCTGCTTCCGGCCGCGGCCCCGCCCCGTGGGCGTGGCCTCGGGGAGGTGGGCTGGGCTGGGCGCCGCATGGGCGGTGTTTCGGGGTGCGGGCGCGCGGGCCGACTTCTCCGGGAAGTCTTTCGGGACTGATTTGTTTCCTCTCCCCGGCTCCTAGTCCTCCGCTCGCTCAGCAGAAGTCGCTTGCGCGGTGCCGCGTGCCAGGCGCCCCGCCCGGCTCTGGGGGCACAGCTGGTAGCCACACACGAGTCCCTGTGCTTGTGGAGCTTACAGACCCGTAACAAAGATAAATAAGGGAAAGATGCATAGTATCAAGTGGCGATAATTTCTATGCAATGGAGAAAAATAAACCTGGAAAGAGGATTAGAGGTGTGAGGGGAGCAGGTTTGATTTACAGTTTTAATTAGGTGAGTAAGGGAAGGTTTCACTGAGGAGGTGACTGGATTCAAGACCTGAGAAGGTGAGGGAGTGAAGCGGGCCCTATCCATAGGTATGGAGTGGAGGCTGAGCGACATTCCAAGCAGGAAAATAAAATGCAAAAGCCGACATGGTCTGTGCCTGTTCTGTTAGAAACCACAGGGAGGCCTTTGTGGCTAGAGCAGAGGGAGGGAGAGCGACAGGTAGCAGCTGATGAAGACGTGGAGGTGATGGTGGCATACAAAGCAGACTGTCGTCAGGCGAGGACATCAGCTTTCCTCTGAAGGAGATGGGAACCATTCTGGGGTTTTGAGCAAGGGAGTGATGGTCTGACTTATGAGTTAACGGGAGCCCTCTGACTGCTGGGTGAGAGTAGACTGTAGGGAGCAAGGAGGAGGCAGGAAGCCTTGAGAAGGCTCATGGTCAGAAATGCTGGCTTGGATCAGGGCATCGCAGAGGAAAAGCTGTGAACAATAGTCATACCCCGACTCTGTAGCAGATACCTCAATGCCAAGGTGACCTGATAGCAGTCCTCCTAGGTAGGTACAGCCAGGCTGGAGGGAAGCCTGGAATGGGGAAGAAGGACCATGTATGCGGGGGGGGGGTGGGGGGGGGTGGGGGGGGGGTGGAAAGATGAGTAACAGGATCAGGAAGTGACTGGGCCCGACTGGGCCAGAAGGTCCGTAGGACAGTGGAGGGCAAGGAGGCTGGGGCAAGGCACAAAAGCCTGTCTACTCTGTATTACAGGCATTTTCTAGAAAATGATGGGAAACCATGGGCGAATTTTTTAAGCACACTAGTGACATGATCAGAGGTGTTTTAGAAAATGTTTTGATTGTGTTGTAGTTAGACAGACATGAGCAGAGCAAGGGAAATGGGCCAGGTACAGGTAACCAGGGTAGAAAGCCCCAGGTGCCTAGCAAAGGACAATTGTAGGGTGGGTCCTCACCCCCAGGGTGGCCTTTTCTCCCCTAGCATATCACTGGTAATGTGATTTGGACCCCCTGACCTTTCCTGTCCAGATAACATCTAGGCCTTAATTGTACTTCAGCTCCAGGTCCAGAAAAGTAGCAAAACCAGACCAGTGACACCATGGCTGACCTTAGAACCAGCTGCATTGGATAATGTGCCCTTGTGCCAATCAATCGGTGGAGACCCCACCCTGAAAGGACAGAGTTGGAAAGCTGCTGCATATCTTCCCTAGGACTTCCCCTAAGAGCTCCATACTTAAAACCCTTCAGACCGAGGACCCAGTGTGCTCTTCCTCCCCAGGAGCACACCTGAGCCTTTCCCTCTCCTCTCCCCCTACCCCCGCCCCAGGCACATTAATATTAGCTTCCCCACTTCCAAGTTCCTAGGGCCCTTCCTTTGCCTCTATAACTTGTTTCCTACCCATTTCTCCTATGAATTACTTCTTCCATCTCTGTGATTTTATAAAATATTCTCTTATAGTTTGAGTCTTGGCTCTGAATTCTTTTCTAGCCAGAACTCAAATACCGAGGCTGCTGAACTCAGGTCCAGTGTGACCCCATGGGTCACACACCTGGTGCTGTTTCCGCTGCCTACAACAGATGGATAAATTTGGGGAGAAACTGGAAGCAGGGAAACCAGTTAAGAGAGAATTATAGCAGCCCAGGCAAGAGGCAGTGAAGGCATGAACAGAGGCAGAAGTCATAGAAGGATGGGAAAGAAGATAGAATTGAGGCATTACCAGAAATCCTTCAGCAGCTCTAGGTTTCAGGCACACTGCAATTGCAGTACCCATGGCACATCTGGGGATATGCCTGGTTAGTGTCACATACACAGCTTGGGAACAAGGAAAGAGGTGAAGGCCAGAGACAAAAGCCAGGAAGGCTTCCACATAAAGATGTATATGTAACCTTCCTGGAAGACTACACCACAGGAGAGGGGCCAGCATTAAAGAAGTCCCCAAGCAGAGGTTGCTATTAGAGTTTGGAGATAAATGAAGATAAAATGGTGCCTTTGAGTCCAAGAGATGAAATGGTCAAATGCTGGGTCAAGCTAAGGAATTTTAAGTGCTCATTAGGTTTAACTAGTAGCCACTAATGACATTTACAAGAAGCTTGCCAGGAGTGTTGACAAATGATGGATCTAATGCTGAGCAGGCATTAAGAAGGCAAAGGCCCTGAGTCAGTTATTGGTTCAAGGAGCTTGGTAGGAAGGGAAATGAACAAAGAATTAAAAGAGAATTTAGATTTTAGTGTTTTTTGTTTTTTTTTCTCTCACTGCCTTTGATCACTTTTTTATTCAAAATTAGCTGTCCAAAGTGATTTGACTTTTATGGATTTTTTTTTTTTTTTTTTTTAGTGTTTTTTTAAGATGGGTCTGAGGCTGAGGGAAACATCAAGAAGGGAGCACAGCTGATAAGACAAGGTCCCTGAGCCCTGGCTGGTGTGGCTCAATTGGTTGAACACCATCCCATGCACCAAAGTTGCTGGTTTGATTCCTGGTCAGGGCACATGCCCAGGTTGTAGGCTTGATCCCCAGTAGGGGGTATGCAGGAGGCAGCTAATCGATATTGATCTCTCACGTCAATTTTCTCTCTCTCCCTTCCTCTAAAATCAATAAAAATGTATTTTAAAAAAAGACAAGGTCCCTGAGGTGGTGGGGTGGTATCTGGTGTGTGTGGCCTCACCTGGCAAGCTGTTTCTAAATGCCTTGGTATCTCCGGGGCTTTGACTCTGAATCTCTGGAATTAAGGCCTGGCACAGGAGTTCTTTAAAGCTCTGTGACTGAGTTTGCGAAGCACCCATTGTTAAGAAATTCCAAGATAGAAGGAAAAATGTTAAAGCTAGGCAAGGAGACAGCTCACAAGTTGTAAAGAAAGGTTGCATAAGACTGAAACACACTAGATGTTTACTAAGATGACTGTTGTTAAATGAATAAAGTTCCTGTCCTCAAAAGACTTCAGTAGGGCTGAGGAGAAGAATCTCAGACATTTGAAGAAGGGGCTGTTAGGAGAGAGCTCAGGTTTAAAGCAGGTTATCAGCTCCCAAGGAAGCCTGAGGTTTCCTTCTGACTTCCTACTCCAGTGAACTGTCATCTTTGCTTCCCACAGATAATGGGGAATTTCCACCATGAGAGCACAGGACTGTTAGTGTCCAGGCCACATGTTTACTGAGGACATTCAATCTGCATAACTCTGTGCTCATCGTTGGATTGACCTCAGGAGTTTTATTGGGCAGAAGGTCCAAAAGTCTCTAAAATCAACAAAAAATAAAATTGTTTTGTCTGGGACATGAGTGCCAATATGACACCCAAGTGGAGCTGTTGAATGGATGATTGAATATATTGAGTGTGGAGTTCAGGGAAGTGGGTAGGGCCAGAAATAAAAACCTGGAAATCATCAGTGTTTTAGAGATACTTGGGCAAAGAGATTGGATAAGATCACTAGGAATGTGCATAGATGGAGTTAAGGCTAAAGATGGAGCCCACTGACTCTCCTGAGCCCACTTTTTTAAAGCCTGTGTAAATGTATGTATATAGCTATAAACATAAGTATGTATGTATGTATCTGAAAGGGTTCTGGAAAAATGTGCACCAAACTCTGGACATGGCAGCAACCAACCTTGGATAGGGTAAAGGGAGCTAACAGGAATATTCACACGTCGCTATCAGTACTTTTGCATCCATTTTTTACAACTTTAATGTATCAATATATGTTATAAATTAAAATCAATAAAGGCAAAGACAAAAAATATAAGATATATGTATTGCCCTAGCCGGTTTTGCTCAGTGGTTAGAATGTCAGCCCGCAGACTGAAGGGTCCCGGTTTCGATTCCAGCTAAGGGCATGTACCTTGGTTGCAGGCTCCTCCCCCCCTTGGGGCAAGTTCAGGAGGCAAACAATTGATGTGTCTCTCTTACATCCATGTTTCTTTTTTCTCTCTCTCTCTCTCTCCCCCCCCTTCCACTCTCTCTAAAAAGCAATGGAAAAATATCCTCAGGTGAGGATTAAAAAATATATTTAACATGCTACGTGACAGATTATATTTTACAAAGATGACCACACCAATATATATTCCATTTCACATGCTTTTCTTATCATGCGATAACATGTTGGTATTACTTCATCAAGCGTGGGGTTTCATTTCCTCCACTTGAACCTGAGGGGACCTTTGTAATTGCTTGGACTAATAAAATATGAGAGAAGTAATGCTATGTGACTTCAAAGGCTAGATCATAAAAGGAGATACAGCTTCCACCTGCCCTCTCTCTCTTAAGATACTTTTCCTTGGAACCCATCCACCATGTTTCCAGGAAAACCAGGTCACATGGAGAGGGTGTGTGTGTGTGTGTGTTTGCGTGTGTTCTGGCTGAGAGACACCATCAACCATCAGATATGTCTGAGTAAATAACTTCCAATAATTTCAGCTTCCAACCTTTTAATCTTCTGAGGCCTCAGACATCAAGAAGCTGATAAACCATTCCCGCTAATAAACCATTCCCACTGTGGCCTGTCCAGATTCCTATCCCACAAAAACCATGAGACTTTATATTTTTTACATGCATGTGTTTTGAAAATGGAGTATCACTGTTTCACATTCTATCACTTAAGCGTATATCACAAATACCTTTCCTTGTCAATAGATGCCTTTATACAGCATCTATTATTAAATAAACAAATAAAGGGATGTGTTTTCTCAAAACAAATGTAGTAAGTACACTGGGTTATAGCAACTTTTATGCTGCTAATATACAAAATTCATAGCCCTACAATAAACATAAACTCATTACTATTAATTACTTCAAATTAATATGGGGCTTTCTAGTACGTATTGCACCTGATTTAAGTAGTGCTGAGTTAAAATGGAAGCTGAAACTCATGTATAAGAAATACACGAGTACATACAAATAAGAAATAAGAGCCCATTACAGATAGATATCTCGAGTATCAGTACACATACAACTCGTGTATGGGTTGAAATGGTTTATCTACGGACTTGCACAGCCCAGGGCAATCCCTAAACATCACCGGCTTCACACTGGCGTTTCCATTCGTGCAGCAGCAACTTGAGTGAGCCTCCGTGGCTCTATCTATCCATAACAGACGGTAGTGCACGTAATAATTGGCACTTCCTATATTGTTTGGGGGGGAAAAAAGTGTAGAAAGGCAGTTAACGTTGTCTTGTACGGTAAATGGGAAGCGGAAGAACCGGACGGCGAATCAGGGCGCGGAGAGGTCCTGCGGCGCAGGGGCCACCAAGCTACGGCCTGAAAGCCTAGGCGTGCTGCGGCCCCGTGAAGCGGGAAATAACAATCCTTTACCCACTCCAAGGATGTCGTGATGTTATCACCGTGCCCAACGCCCGAGTGCAAATAGTGAAGTGAGGAGTCCATCAAAAAACGCTGGTTAAAAATATCCCGGCGGGCGGCCCAGTAGCCGAAAGCAGGAAGCGAAGCCGCGACCACGCTCCAGGAAGCCGCACCCTCTCCTTTGCGGCCTCCCGCATCCCTCGGAGCCGGCCGTGCCCGGGTCACACTCTGGGACCGAGCGAGGAGCTACCACCGAGCGTTGGGCGAAGGGCAACATTACCCAGCGCCTGCCGCGACCCGAGCGACCGCTGGGCGACCCAGGGCCGGAAGTGACGCAAACGCGCCGAGCACTTCCGGAGTTGCGGGGACCGCTCTGCCGGAGGAAGCAGCGCGGGCCTTGACCGGCGTCGGCCCGCCGCCTCCGCCGCCTCCTCCTCCGCCGCGCTTGGGTCACATCCCTCTGGCCCGGCACGACCCGGCCTGGCCCGCCCGGGCTCAGCGGCCGTGGGGCCGCAGCTCCCGGTAAGTGTGAAGAGCGACTTGCGGCCTTGTTTACCCGGCGGGCCGGGGAAGGGGGTGGGCTCTCTGCGCGCCTCCCTAGCTCGGCCGGGGCTCCGCCTTCGTCACCGCCCGCGAGGCCCCAGCGCCCCCGGCAGCCGGTACTTGGTCTTAGCTCCCGCCGCCGTTCGCGGAGGGGCGGCTGAAGAATTCGGCCGTGGCGGACGATTGGCGTCTCGGTTTTTCCTCTTCACGAACGCCGCCTCAGCTCGCTGAGAGGTCAAAGCCAGCGCCACTGACCGACAGGCGCCGGCGCCTGGGCCCTCCCCAACGGGCGCGCCAGGAAACGCGTCGCCTCCGGGGCTCCCCACTCGAGTCATCGCTGGGAGCCCTCGCAGCGCCGCCCGCGCGGTTAGTTAACGTCCGTCTGTGAAGGTGTGAAGGGTCCCCCAACGCGTGGACTCCGTGTCCTCGCGGATTTCCTGGCTCCTTGGAAGGGACATGCGGCCCAGGGGCTGAGTCGCTGCGTCGCCGCCTCGCCGGACGCCGCTGTGCTTCCCATAGGAGAGTCAGCAGTGTTCTCGGACGACTTCACCTCAGTTCTGATTGTCGCTCTGTCCCATAGAACTTTCTGTCACAATGGACATATTCTATACCTTTGCTGTTACGTGGGATAGCCTCTAGCCACATGTGGCCATTAAGCATTTGACTTGTGGCTAGGGCGACTGAAACACCAAATTTAAAATTGTTTTAAGTTAAAACTTAACCGTGTGTGGCTAGCGGCTACCGTATTTGACGGTACAGGGTTTTGAAACTAAGTTGGTACATAATTTTGTGCCAAGTGGTTTTCTTCGGAGATGTAGACTTAGTAGATGACCATTCACGGCTAAATGTTGTATCTGGAATAAATGTCCGACTCACCAAAAAGTCTCTATTCTTGTCAACTTTAAACTGAAAAGTCTTCAGTTTGGATCCTTTAGCCCAGGGTGGGTGTCAGTCAGGTCTTTGGCTCGGGGGAAAATAATTTATTTTACTCCTTTTTTGTCTGGGATGTAGGGATAATATTTAACATCTAAGAAAAATCAAAGTGTTATCAAGTCTGTTAATAAGGCAGTGTCATACTGGCCCCTTTGAGCAATGACAGCACTCTTTCAAGTAGAACAGGGATACTTAATTTTGAAAAGATTAAAATTGCCCTGGCTGGTGTGGCTCGGTTGGTTGGAGTGTCATCCCATACTCTGAAAGGGTCACAGGTTCAATTCCTGGTCACGGCACATGCCCAGGTTGTGGTCCCCTGTCAGGGTGCTCACGGAACACAACCGATGTTTTCTCTCTCTCTCTCTCTCTCTCTCTCTCTAAAACAAAAAAAACAAAACATTTTCTCAGGTGAGGATTAAAAAAAAACAAATTAAAATTAAGTGTGTATTTAAGTCTGAACCAGTAAGTACAAAATGGCATTCTCTTTTCAGGTTCCCCTATGGTAGGGGAGCCTGAAGTTTTCCTCTGCTTCTTGAAAACTTAGTTGGTGAGAAGCCTGGGCAATCTCTAAGCCCAAATCCTGGGGAGAAGTCCAGAGAAAGTGAAAAGCGTGCTCTTTTGTTGTGATTCTGGAGGTAACTTTGTGGATGATAGTATTAGACTCTCTAGGAGGGTAATGGGGGAGTTATGAACCACCATAGGCCATGAATCTGGTGGAAGTATGACCCTGGGCTCTTTTGTTGCCAGCAGTGTGGTCCTGGGCAAGTTACTTAACCTTTTTGAATTCTATAGTTTCCTCATTTGTAAGAAGGAGGTGATGATCACTTTGTATGGTTGTGAAAATTTACTGAGAATGAGTCTGATCTGAAATTGGCTGTCATGTGAGCCATTATTGACAGTGGTATTTTGTAGATAGGAGCAATATTCTTAGATTGTTTGCCCAGTAAGCAGTATCTTATATAAAAACAAAAGGAAAAGAAAAAAAATTTTTTTTTTTTTAAGTCAATTATTCCTTTACTATTTTGAAAATAATCTTCTACAGTCATTGTTTGAACTTTGATTTTCATTTAGTTTATATTTGCCTATTTGTGTTTGGAAGTTGTAAACTCTGATTTCCAAGAAATTCTAAAGGATAAAGAAATAGACATAACATTTCTAGTTGAGTAACTAAGCAAGTAGTACTTACTTAGTCTTGGGTAGTGGGATCTGTATTTCTGTGAGTCAGGTGTCCCTTTGAGCATGTCAGAAGAGAGGTGGGGGATGGGGTGTTAATATTGCCTACTGGCATCCTGTAGGGGACATTTATTTATTTACTTTTTATTTTTTAATTTATTGATTTTAGGGGGAGAGAGAGAAGTATCAATTTGTTGAATGCATTCATTGGTTGGTTGTTTGTATGTGCCCTGACCAGGGACCGCAACCTCAGCGTATCAGGATAACACTCTAACCAACTAAGCTACCCAGCCAGGGCCTAATATTTTTTATTTGAAAATAATTTTTTTCATAAGTAAAGTGAGGTCTGAAGTATTGGCAGTATTCTGTGTTAGATTACCACAGTGTAGGCCACTCTATAGTAAAAGTCCAATTTTGATTCAGTTACAATTTACTTTGTCAGCACTTAGGATTGAATGATAGGAGTAAAGTGGTTGGCTTTTAAACTGAGAGAGAGAATTGGGTGAATATATTTCCATCACCAGTGTCCCAAGTTAGATCATTTTCAGCTATTTACTTTGAATGCTTGCTTTGTTTAGAAGGCCATGTAACTTGTCAATATAATTATGACAAATGGATTTCTGTGGGCCATATAAGAAAATACAGTTTACCCTTGAACAGTGTGGAGGTTAGGGGCATTGACCCTCTGCACAGTCAAAACTCTAATTGAAACTCTATCAATAACTTTATTATTGATTTTGAGAGAGAGAGAAACATCAAGTTCTACTTATTTATGCATTCTTTGATTGCTTTTTGTATGTGCCCTGACCAGGGATCGAACCTGCAACCTTGGTGTATCAGGCTGACACACTAACCAACTGAGCTACCCAGCTAGGGCTATGTATAACTTTTGACTCCCTAAATACTAAACTGATAGCCTACTGTTGACCAATAACATAAACATCAATTAACATATTTTGTATGTTACATTTATTAGGTACTGTATTATTACAATAAAGTAATGTCTTTGCTTTTTAAAAATAAGTTTGCAAGAGTAGGGTACCAGTTTAAAAATATATAAATAGAATTCTCTCTTTTCATTTTAGATGGAAATTATATGACAATATTTGGATAACATCTTCTTGAAAGATCTTCAAGGATTACAGGTATTTTTAATTTAAAAATTAACTTCTTCTAAAGGAAAAATACCATAGTTCAGATCAGTTGTGAATTGGTGGTTGTACCATATAAAATAGTTTGTTAAAAGTGAAATTGCAAATATTATGTTTACTGTCCTCTTATTAATGTGATTTTAAAAAATTGGGCATTTATAGTTAACATCAAACTTAGATTCACTGATCTTTTCTTTTATTAAAACATGGCTCTACAGTCTTCTAGACTGGTTCAGTGTATATGCATATTCAGTGTATATGCATTTTTAATCTTTGTTTTAATTATGTTGTGTGTTTTTTATTAGAGAGAGAGATTATCTACTTCAAATAGACTGTACATTTGTTTTTAATCCAGATTTGATTGTATAAATTATTATTATTTTTTAATTCTCACCAGAGGATATTTTTTTCACTACTTTTCTGAGAGTGGGAGGGATGGAGGCGGGAGAGAGACACACCAATTGGCTGCCTCCTGTGCGTGCCCTGACCTGGGTTGGGGATCAGGCCTGCAACCAAGGTACATGCCCCTGGGCCTGGATTGAACCTGGGACCCTTTGGTCTGCAGGCCATCGCTCTAACCCCTGAGCCAAACCAGCTAGGGTTGGTTGTGTAAATTATTTACATACTATTCAATTCAAATGCTCTTGCATTTTAAGGTTCTGTTAGCTTTTACATTTATGTCAGTATTTGATACTGTTCTTTGCAAATGATCACTTGAAGTAGTACTTGTGCAGAGAAGTTAATGGGTATTTGCCAGAATCTTCTTTGAGTTAAAGTTGGTACTTGTGAGTATTTAGCTTTCTCAGCTAGAGCTCTGTTCATTTCTGTGTAATTGAGTAACATTTTGATCTGGGAGGATTTTTCAGTAGTTGCTTTCATTTGAACTCTTCGCCCTAAGTAGATTCTGCTTTTCCGTAGCCTTGATCCTGCTAGGACAGGAGAATGTCTACAATTTTCCTTCACTATTAGGTCAGTGTCTTTGCCTCTCAGTACCCCTTTTAAAGGATCAGTAAAACCCTTTAAGACTGAATCAGGCCCTTGCTGGTGTGGCTCGGTTGGGCTTCATCCAGTGCACTGAAAGGTTGACAGTTCGATTCCGGTCAGAGCACATGCCTGTGTTGCGGGCTTGATCAAGCCCGGTAGGGGGTGTGCAGGAGGTATCAGATTATCAGATCAATGATTTGTTCTCACATCAATGTTTCTTCTCTCTCTCTCTTAAAAAAAAAAACCAAAAAACCTAGGATCCAGGAGATCGAGATTTGATTCTGGGACAGGGACACATTCCCGGGTTGCAGGCTCAATCCCCAGTAGGGGGCATGCAGGAGGCAGCCAATCAATGACTCATCGTTGATGTTTCTCTCCCTCTCTCCCTTCCTCTCTCTGAAATCAACAAAGATATGTTTTTTAAAATCTTAAAAAAAAAAAAAAAAAAGACTGAGTCAGTTAACTTTGCTGACTAGAGAATGTTGAAGAGCTATGTGGCTTTTATTTTTTCTTTACTAACTATGCACCTGCTTTCCAGATATCTGAGAGCAGTGTCTGTGAAATAGTCATATTCTTTTCCTAGATATTTTACTGAGAACTGTGTCCCTATATCTGTACTGCCTGTGTCACCACTAAGTGGGGCATGACTAACAATAAGATTTTAAACTTTGCTAGTTCAACCTTTAGGTTGCTTCCCCGTGGGCAGCTGTGGGGCTGTGCTTCTCAAAGACTCTGGCAGAAAGAACAAGTCCATGGGAATTTGACTCATTGACATAGAGCAGACAGCCTTACTCTTTCATGCTAGGCCTTTCCTGTGAAGTTACCATTGTCAGCCACTTTAGCCCCTCCAGGAAAAGGTTTCCTTTGATAAGTCTGGGCAGGGAGATGATGGTGAGGTAACCTGTATGAGACCCAGAGTTGGGAATAGGCCCTAGTGGGGGTAGGGCCAGGGATATGCCATTTTGATTCTTGAATGACTTCTGTTACAACTTCTCACAGTGAAAGTAGCTAACACCTGTTTTTTTCTTTTTCTTCCTTAGAAGACAAAAACACTAATGCATTTGAGAAAGTGGTAAAGTTTGGGGGGAGGGGAAAAAACCCTGCTTTCCTGATTTGCAACTTGGCTGGATGCTAAGATGTCTGTGGACATGAATAGCCAAGGGTCTGACAGTAATGAAGAGGACTATGACCCAAACTGTGAAGAAGAGGAAGAGGACGAGGACCCTGGGGACATTGAGGACTATTATGTGGGAGTAGCCAGCGATGTGGAGCAGCAGGGGGCTGATGCCTTTGATCCTGAGGAGTACCAGTTCACCTGCTTGACCTACAAGGAGTCCGAGGGTGCTCTCAATGAGCACATGACCAGCTTAGCCTCAGTCCTAAAGGTGAGCAGTGTTGTCAATTCCAAGTGTAATCCCCCCTAATTAAATCTAAATATGAGCTGTTGCTAACTACTGTTTCCTCCAGACTGATTGAATGGCCCTGTAGCTTGAAGCCAAATTTGAGTATATGTTGCATCATTTGGATACATTTGATGCATTTACTTTATTTTCTGATATATGGGTATCTAAGACCCTCAGATTCCCAAACTGCTAAGAATTAGGAGGGGTGGGGTGGATTCAGGAAAGATAGAACAGAAGTGTAAAGAAGCAGAATTGCATAGATTAACACTTGTTTAAGAAAGTGAGTCTTATGAAACTTTATTAGGTAAAATATGATAAGCATCATAATCACCATCTTCCACACAACCATGTGTGAGTGACTGATAAATGTCTTGAGAAGTACCCAGATCCCCTGTTTGCCCTAAATAATCAGTGCCTCTGGGCTGATGACCTCATTTGTTTCATATACTGGTGACTAATCTAATGTTGGAAGAAATCTTACAGCAATAACTGTAAGAATAAAGTAAGTTCTCATAGCTTTTATTTCACTGATTTGAGGGGGCTGTTAATACGGAAATTTTAAAGAATTAACAAAGTTGGTATTCTAGGAAGAATCTTATTTTTAACACTTAACTGGCTTACTTTCCTTTTCTTTTTTAATTTTTATTGATTTTTAGAGAGGGAGGAAGAGAGAGAGAGAGAGAAACATCGATGTAAGGGAGACATACCGATCCGTTGCCTCCCATATGCTTCCTTGCTGGGGACTGGAGCCCGCAGCCTAGATACGTACCTTGACTGGGAATGAACCTGTGCGTGGGACCATGCTCCAACCAACTGAGCCACCCAGCCAGGGTGCATAGTTTTCAATGCCTTTCACCTCAGGCCAGTTACTGTTCTTATTATGTACATTGTGTAGTATGTAATATTACACTAGTACATAGTATATTCACATACAACACTGTGTACTGTGAATATTTTTACAGTCACTTAGCCAGTTTCTCAGCATGTTTCTTTCTCCTCTATGTTGTCCATTATGTGAAACTGGGCACATTTTTATTATTTTACTGTTTTCACTCATCTTCCTTCAGGAACTATTGTATGGACTTTGTTGTTTGCTTGAAATCGAAGGTCAAGGGTATATTGGCTTGATTGCAATCAAATAATCATCTTGTTGGTATTTATGTGGAAATAACCATGTGCCGTATATGATTTCTATAATAGTTTACTAGTTTAGGGATTTTTTTTCCCGAGTGGTCAGCAAAGGCTAATATCTTGGATTTAGATACTCAGGGCTTTATTAGCAATTAGCTAGAAGCTGAATGCTAGAGCTTTTTTGTGACTTATTCCTAGAAGTGATTGCAGACTTTCTCTTTTGTGCTCAGCAGAAAACTCTGCACTCCTGGGTTTGGGATTTCTGTACCGTAGCTATAGCAAAGCTGCTGGAACCTCTGTTTCTAGAGGGCATTGCCCTAGTAGAAAAAAGGCATCAGGTTTCTTTCTACCTCTCCATGCATACCTCTCCCTGTCTGGTCAGCTAGCTGCTTTTGCTTTAAACATTGTCAGTTTATACACAGTATTGGTGTTTAAAATTAGAAAAGGAATTGTCAGGTGTGTGGCTATGCATGAGGCAGTATCAGTTGACTGAATTCATCGAAATCTTTCCATCTATGCATAGGAATTCTCAGATTGTCAAAGCCTTTGCTGACTTTCCTATTCTGCTAGAGACAGCTGAGGGGCCCAGGCACCTGTCTCTTCCATCTTTTTTTTGTGGTAAAATATATATAACGTAAAACTTGCCATTTTACAGCCTCCTTATTAGGCTGACATACGGTCAGCCCCCTGACAGGCCTTCTCTCCTGAGAAAGCCCTCCTCACCGTTTAGTACCCTCAGGGCTCCTTCAGAGTGTGGCTTTTGCTTTCCCTGAGCAAGCCTTCTTAACCCCTAGAAAACAGTGGTTGTCCCCTCTGTTGGTCTCAGTGCCCAGATGTTACAGCCCATATGTGTTAGATCATATACTGCAGTCTTCTGACTGCTTTGTGTTGTTTTACCTTTTACATGTATTTTTGCACACTCTCTCCCCCTAGATTGTTCTTGGAGGGTAGGAACTGCTTTATATATTATCTCCCCCATCATTCCTGTCAGTATTTCATCCATAGTAGGTATTAATAATTTCTTGGATACTTGTGGATTTTGTCAACTGTTGATGATAGTCATTGAAGATATTGGTGTGAGTTAGATTCCCTAGGGCCTGCTGTACATCCTCTCTACTGTCATGGAAGGGCAGTATTCTGGCCCTCAAGGTCATGAAAAGAAGGAACAAAAAGAACCTGGCATAGAGATGAAGGGATAAAAAGAGATGTGAGAAAGTTGAAACACAAGGAAAGAGTTTAAGAGAAAATGGAGCAAAAAGGAAAATAATCTGGAAATTTAGATGATGCTAGAGGTTAGATTTTTCCCCCCCTTCCTAAACTTTACTGAGGAGCATGTTAAGACCATTTTCTTGCTGGGGCTGGGCCACAAGGGACTCAGTGATGTTCTAAGTGGTTTGGGGATTTGACAGAGAGGTCAGGCAGAAATCACATGTTTAATAATAAAGAAGACGCATGGATTTGAATTTATGTCACATCTGTCCCCCTGGGTCTCATAGTGCCCTATGCCAGAGCAAACTGTGGTCTTGAACCATTGCCTGGCCTCTGCCAGCAGGCACTGAAGTGGATTACACAGTGGGGAAAATAGATAAATGAAGGAATCCTCTTTCAGGCTGGCTAAAAACTAGCATTTTTATTTTTATTTTTTATTTTTTTAAAATATATCTTTATTGATTTCAGAGAGAGGAAAGGAGAGGGAGAGAGAGAGAGACAGAAACATCAATGATGAGAGAGTCATTGATCGAGCCCACAACCTGGGCATGTGCCCTGACCGGGAATCGAACCCCGATCGCCTGGATCCTAGGTCGACGCTCAACTGCTGAGCCACGCCCGGCCGGGCTTTATTTTTATAATTAAAATTTTTTGAGACAAGGGAATAATTGAAGTGCTGAGTTGACAAAATGGCGTTCACAGGTGCTTTGTCTACTATAGCTCCCTGTTGCATGTATGTCTGGATGGAGATCAGTAGTCGTCCCCAGATCACTACTGATTTTCCCATTGGTCATGAAGCTGTTTATACAACTCTGTCACATAATGAGATATTTCATTCTTATATGATTTAGGTGCTGTTTGGGCTAGTAGGAAATGTCATGTGTATGTCATTTAAAATTACAGTTTTGCGGAGAGCTGCCTATGATCAAAAGCTAAGTTTGAGGAGTGGCTTGAATTTTTCACTGTTACTCATGTCTGTGTTACTTGTTTTGTGTGTGCTGGCAGTTGCCTATGGATGAGCCATAGTCTAGCGTAAAGTTAAGCCTTTTATTGCCTTTTGGGATTTGATGTCTCTTAAGTAGAAAAACCCCAACTGTCTGAGACACTGAGCATTTGGTTTAGTGAGGGCCTCTCGTGTGAGAGGGTAACTTCCAATATGTGTTCTGGGACTGGTCCATGAGTAACATCATTAATTGAGAAAGGGAAGTGCCCGGAAAATCAGATCAAGGGCTGAGGATAGACAATAGACAAAATGCTTATCTCTTATTGGGGGGGCTGGGGGAGACACACACGCAACCACTATTGTTCAAATAATGGCAAAACAAGAAGCATTGTTTTGAGAATGAGCTATTATCATACACAAATGTAATAGTGAGAGATGTGATGATTGGCAAGTGAAGTATTGTGTTGTAGGAGGGGGGAAAATATCTGACAGATGTTTTTAGCAATCATATATGAGCTTTTAAAGAAAACAGTTACTTTTTTTACACACTATATTTATTTTTTTATGAAACTTATACAAAGATTATTTTATTGTTATAGATGAGAGAGGCCCTTTCTAGTAATAACAGGCATTTTTAATACAGTATGTTTAATACTTAGCCAAGAAGAATTTTGTCCTTCAGTGAATGCTATTAGTACTGTTCCATGAAACTCATGAAGCATTTGCTGTCAACCTGCTCAGGAAGGGGCTCATGATAGAGCCCAGACAGAGCTAGGCGACTTTCCTTGGTGATGCGCCAGAAGTGTCTACTGCATTGTGCACTCCTTCTCTCAGCAGCATGTTAGGGGTGTGGGCAGAAGAGGTGGAATGTTGTACTGCGCACCACCCAATTGCTTAAGAAGGGAGAAGAGATAGTTTACTTTGGGCTAGATCTAGTGTAGAGTGAGCTATCTGAGCTTTATATTGACAGGAAAACCTTGAAGGTGTGGTGGAAGGGCAGTTCAGGTAACAGAAGTCCAGACCCAGTGGTTTGATAAGCACGAGGGTAGGAAAGTTAATTTCTCTGCGGGGGTGGGAGACAGAGATGTACAGATAAAAGGGATAAAATATGGATTGTAAATGCAATCTGAAGTGTCTTTACTGTTGGAAGGAACAGATTTTTTAAACTTTCAACACTGAACTATGCTGCTCACTTCTCAAGCCTAGGATTGGAGAAATAAGCTGGTTATTTTAAGTGTTTTTACTACAGTTCTTGCTCTTTGAATTGCTGTATTAAATGCAGTAGAGCTGGGGAAATGTTCCCTAGAACACGGTTCTGCCCCCGTCTTGCTCGAATTCGTTTTAGAATCTAGTGTTTGTTATTCAGCAAAATATGGCTGGAAAATGTCTTGAGATTCTTTTGTGGATTATTATTCCTCTTTGTGGATGAATCATAATGAGTTTATAGGGCTTCTGACTCTTAAGTACAGAAGTCTTTATAGTCCCAATTTCAAAACAACCTGGTTTCTATGCATTTGTCACTTGTATCAAGCAATTGGTGTTCTTGGTTTTTTGTTTGTTTTTTAATTGTTTTTAGAGAGAGAGAGGAAGGGAAAGAGAAATATCAATTTGTTGTTCCACTTATTTATGCAATCATTGGTTGAATCTTGTATGTGCCTTGACTGGGAATAAAACCTACCTTGGCATATCAGGATGATGCTCTAACCAACTGAGCTACCTAGCCAGGGCGTGTAATTGATGTTCTTAACATGAAGTACCTTATGTTTAGCCTTTCTCTTAAGTGGCACCAAGTCTTTGTATAACATCTGACGGTGACTTAAATTTTATTTATTAAGTAAACTTTTTAATATCCTGATGTAGCTGAATTTTAAGACTTTTGTTATTATTTATATAGTTATTAAGTAATGGTGTTGTGGTTTTTTAAATTACTACTCATGGGAAAGTATCTTCAAGCTGAGCATAGTAACACTGTTTGTGTGCTGAGCAGCCATCTCATTTCTATTTTTATGACCTGATGTCAGGTTTCTTTGCATGCTAGAATCTAAATGAAATCCCTGTATTCCAAATTGTTGGTTGTTAGTGGGTGTGCTTATATACTTCACGATGCTAGTCTGGAAGTCTGATGTGTGTTTTACTGATATATAAATTAATTTTTAAAAGGGAAATGGGAAATGTCCAGAGTGACATTGAGAATTGTCTAAGTACAACTAGTGCTGGAGCTGTCCCTATCTTGCCAGCTTACAAAGGTTATTGTCATCATTGACTTTGTGTGCTCACTGTGTACTTGGCACCACACACAACATGTTCATCACCTTCCAGAAAAGAAGCCCTTCATCAAAGTCAAGGCCAGCTTTCATTGTAGTCTTTTTGTTGTGCTTTCACACTTCCTTAGGAACCATGTAAACCATGTGTAATCAAGGGGTGATTCTAATCCACACTTGTGTCTTAGTCCTGAATTTATTTATATTTAAATTTTTTTGTGGATGTTATTGCAATATTAAAGAAAGACTATCGTTCATAATTCCATTAACCTAAAATAAGCTTTCTGCCTTGTTTATTATCCTTCAGGTATTTTCCATATTCATACATATTATTACTGTGCTGCAATTCATTCATTTATTCAACCAATATTATTGTTTGTGCCAGGCACTGGAAAAATAGCTGTGAACAAAATAGACAAAAATCTCTACCCTGGTCGACATTATATTCTAGTAATCATTATGTATATGTGTTTTCATGTATATGTCAAACATTTCCCTATTTTTACTTCATTGTCATAGATTACTGTAGATGCCCGTATAGTACACCATCTTGTTCTTGAACCATAGTTTGCTCAAACTTTCCCTGTTGGGCATTTAGGTGAATACTTAGTGTTACAGCTGTTGGAGAATGGTTATATTGCTATGAGCATGTTCATGGAATGTGGCCTTTGTGTCTGTTGGGACTTGGCTAGAGCCTTGGCTAGTGGTAAGATGATTGGGCTCTAGTCCCTTTTCTGCCATTTAATATAACATGACCTTGGGCAAGTTCCTCAACATCGCTAAACTTTAGTTTTCTCATCTATAGAATAATGATGATGATACCTCCTTCACAGCATTAGATGAGATAGTGCATGTCAAGTTCCTGGCACGTGAATGTTCAAGTAAATGCTTGGTTATGGTGGAGGCAGGGCAAGAGCAGAACAGTGGGAGTGTTGTTTTCATACTTTTGCTGTGGTTCCTTAAAACACTTTCTCAGGATTTCGTGCTTTGAGTCATAGAGTAGGAGCCACATGGATGAAAGGCTCTAGATGACATATAGCTGACTGATGCCTCTGAGTGTGCATGTGTGGTTGGGTCATGTACTTTGGATTCTTTTGCCTTCATCTAGAGCCTCTGGTGCCCTTCTCCTGGGGCCCAGTAATAAGAAAAGTAGAAATTATGCAAAATGAATTTTGCATTGGGGCCAGGAAGACAATAAGAAGATACAGGGATATATAGCTTATCTGTTGTTCCTACATTTCTGGTTGACTACAGTGTTTCGTATGTGTGTACGTGTGTGTGTATGTATTTTTTACTTTGTCTTTGCCCCTGTTGCTCTAACAAAAATTTAAAGGATTAGATTTCTCTGCCCAAAAGAGAGAAGATTTGAGAAAGTCATAGAGTGAGACAGCAGGGAGCTTCTTATGTTGCTCTATCTGAAATGTGTCTGCCCTGTGCCTTGATTACTTAAACTGGCATGAATTGTCAGAATTTGTAGCTTATGTTGTGTTCCCTTGTCTTTGAACTATCACAAACCTTCATAAACACAAAATGTTTTTACTGTGATAACTACAAGTTACCAACCATAAATAAAGAAAATAGGCAGGATGAGTGAGAGGTTTGTTTGAAGATTTTAACGGGAGAACAAAGCTGTTCTTATAATCCTGAACAAAGGGTGGTCCCTGTATCTGGGAAAGTTGTTCTCTTTGACTAGCAGTTTCTTTTCTGTCCAGTACTTGCTCTACCCATTTTCATTTATCCCTTATTTTAGGCTTTTACCAGTCTCTTCAGTGCTCTCACAATCATTTTTCCAGAGTCTGTATTTAACCTTGCCTTTTTTTTTTTTTTTTTTTTTACAAGAAATAACTCCAATGCTATTAAACTTAGCTTCCTAGATTCTCTATCTTAATTGGTGGTAACACCATTCATCAAACTGGAAACTGAAGATTTACCCTTGACTCCCTTCTACCATGAAGCCCTCCCTGATCCCTAAGCAAGTCCGCCACTCTTGTCTCTGTACAACTGTGTACATATTTTCTTGGTGTGTACTTGCACTGATTGCAGATTAGTTGTTTGTAAACCACTAGGGCTTGAAATCTTTGTGATAGAGGTCTACATTTTTTTCTTTGCATAATAGCACCTAGCAAAAATTTCTAGTTATGTTTTGTTCTCAGTAAGAGTTGCGTATTGTTGACCTGCTTGTATAAGTCCAGTCAGTAGATGCAAAAGTTGAGAATTAACCCCAAAGCTCTTTCTGTATGCTCCTATTTGTAAATAGAGGACATGTTTGACAAAGGGCTTCCGTGAAGGAAGCTGGTCTCTAAGTAGAGATAGGATATACCTGATGGATGTGTGGTTCCCAGCTTGGGATGCATGTCAAAATTAGTTTTGGCAATTCTGATACAGGAGCCTGAACTTCATGCAGACATAATGAAACAGACTCTTCAGAGGTGAGGCAAGGTATTTTACATTATATTTATGTGGAAGTACAAAAAATTTGTGAAATGATTCAGGTTATCAAAGTGAGGAGGGAGGAGTGCATCCTGTCTTTGGCTGCTCAAAGGATGTGTCCAACATTCAGAGTGCACTGGTTTTGTAACCACAGTTGGTAGTAGATATCTACTGCTGAACTGTTTTCAAGTTGGATAGGTATCCTGTAGTATTTTTGATGTCTAAATGTACTTTCATATTTCATTGATCACCAAGATAAAAGTGGGTTCTTATGTCTATGGTGATAATGAGTAGCTGTAAAAATGACTAATAGTATATGCAATCATAAATACAATGTGAATGTTTTTAAAGTTGTGAATTTTATGACACTGTAGTAGAGAAGGTCAAATCTTTTTTGCCAGCTTATTAACATTGGCTTCTGATTCAAAATGGTTGGCTGCCCTCACATACCTTTGTTCTCCTTCCATTTGTTTTTATTTGTCTGGTATTCAAATGTCTGTAGCAGTTTTATTAAACAGCCAAAAACTGGAAACAACGCAAATATCCACAAACAGGTGAATAAACAAATAGTGGCATGCCCGTAGAATAACGTGCTTCTCATCAGTATAAAAACAATGAACTGCTCGTTCGTGTAAGCATCATTGATAAATCTCAGAATAACTATGCTATATGAGGGAATTCAGGGGGAACAAAGAGTAAACACTTTATGATTTCAATTATATAAATTCTAGAAAATGCCAACTAATCTGTTGTAAAGGAAAGTAAATCAGTGGTTACCTGGAGAGTTGAGGAAGGCAGGGAGAGAAAGGTTATTAAAGAGCATGAGGTAAATATGGGGTGTCCTCCATTTTTAAATATTATGAAAATGAAAGTAAAGGCATATATAAGTTATCAACTCATAATAACAAGGAGAACAGGTTGTGGAGACATTATTGCACATGGGAGCCAGCTTGTAGAGTCTGTGGGCTCTGATAATGACTGACAAAGGCTAAAAGAAATAAGTGTGCTGTAAATGGGGGGATTAATTAAATGTCTATGTAGAACAGTCAACTCAGCCCCCACTTTGTCTGTGGGCAAAATAATCTCATTTTTATGAAATAGAATAACCTGGGAAGAAATAGGGCCCTTAGAGTGTGTGAGATTTGACTGACCTCATTGGTCACTTTGAGGGCCCTTGAATCTTGAGTAATAGCTATCTCTGATGGATCACCCTAAAGAAAAGTCAGTTCATAGACTCTGTCCATGTACACAGAGTTAGGATTCGTTTTCCTGACACACAGCTTCCCCTCCCTTTCAAAATTGTAATATTCATCTAAAAGTAACCATTTTAAAGGATACGATTCAGTGGCAGTACATTCACAGTGTTGTACAACCATCATCTTTATCTAGTTCTAATATCCCAAAAGGAAACCTGGTACCCATTAAGCATTTACTCTCCATTCCTCCCAGCCCCTGGCAATCATTAATCTGTTTTCTGTTTTCATGGATTTACTTATTTTATATATGTTATATAGGTCATGCAACATATGACCTTTTGTGTCTGGTTGTTTTAACTTAGCATAATGTTTTTGAGGTTTATCCAAGTTGTAGCATGTATCAGTACTTCATTCTTTTTTTGGTGACTCTTAGTTTTTTTAAATGTGAATGGCTAACCAAGAATCACTGACATTGAGGGAAACATGCAAAATGAAAGAGAAATGGAAAAATTAACCTTACCTGAAACAGACCATTAGATAAGTTTGCTTGTTTTTAGAAGCACACTATTTAGTATTCTCCAAGATATTCAAGAAGATGTGGCATCTATAAAACAGAGGTGCCATCAGGAAAAAACAATCAGAAGGAGCTTGTGAAGATGAATTTGGGTTTACCAAATTAAAAAAGATTCTGTAGATAGAGCAGAAGGTAAAATCAAGAAAATCTCTCAATATACAGCCAAAATAACAGGCAAAAAAAAAAAAAAAAAAGTGAAAAAAGAGACATAGAGGATCATTCTAGAGATCCAGCATCTAGTAGAATTTCTGGAAAGTGAGAACAAAAAATTGCAAGGAGGAAAATACTAAAAACTGTAAGAAAATTTCCAGGAACTAAAGAGAAGAGCAATCTTTATATCTAAAGGATTTATCCATTTCCCAGAAGAATAAAGACCATCTGTTAGAATTGTCACTGTGATATTTCAGAAAAACAAGGATAGACAGAAAACCCTAAAAGTTTCCATAAAGACATAGCAGTTTTCTAAAAGAAATGGGAACCAAATGTTTCAGCAACAGCGACAACCAAAAGACAATACAGCAATGGTCTTCAAAGTCTTGAGGTAAAATGGTTTTGAACCTAGAATTCTGTCATTGCAAAATAAACTCATTTTCAGACATCAAGGACTTTCAATATTTACTTCCCTTGTAACTTTTCTGATGTATTTACTTGCAGATGAAAATCAAAAAAGAGGAAAGTAAAGAATTCAAGAAATGGTTGAATTAATCTAGTAGTCAACCGAAAAGTCTCATGATGTTACCTATACAACAGGCGTGCAAAGTATTCAGCCCACATTTGAACAGAATTTTGTGGGATCCAAGGAAAACTTCTTCAGGAATAGGAGTGGGATAGATTCCAAGCAATAAACAGAATGAAGAAGCTGGAAGATTGTTGGGATACAGTGAAGAAATCATAGAACTCTTTACAAGGGAATCTACCCCTTCAAACTAGGAAAACTACACAAAAAATTAATGAGCCAAATATAAAGCAAACACATGTGGCACAAGTATGAATAATTGGCGGCGACTAAAGATAATGTATGAACATTCTCCTTTGAATAGCCCAACAGTAATAACATTGGAAGCACAAACAAAAAAAGTGCAATTCTGGTCGTGTAAACAGTGTCTTAAAGTTACAAAGGTAATCAACAGGAACTGAAAATAGTGATTTAAACATTAAGAAGTTGGGTTTGGAAGGGGGAGGTAGAAAGCGGTATAAGTAAGCTATGTTTGATAGAGAAGCAGGGGCTCAGCGACATTGCTGACAACCAAAAGGACCTGGACAAATGACTGGTAGAGATTCCCCTGGGTAGGAAGACTGGGAGGATAGCGGCTGGGTGCTGCGTGTGGTGGCAGGTGTTCTTTTCCATCAAAGTGCTTTTTATGAACCATTTGATTTTCTTTGTTCATTGGTAATGGGATAGGTTAAGAATTTGTTAATTCCCAATAAACAAGTGTTTCTGGTGTGTCTTTTGCTGTTTTTAACTTTTAGATAGATGCTAAAATACATGGGGGATATAGTTTAATCTCTACCATAAAATAACTTAAACATCTCTTTGCCTTTAGTTTCTGCCCCCTCCTATTTTAGAATGGTGAAAGAGGAGGTATAAATAAGTCATACTTTTTGTACTTCTATTTCATATTTTTCTTGTATATCCACGAAAACCACCAATTTGATTATCTTGCCCTGTTGAAGAATTTAAAGTGGTTTCTCCAGCCTGAACTCCTTCCTAACCCATGTTTGATTTTTGCCCCTCCAAATCTGTCAGCATGTCTGACAAGACCTCTTGGCCCTCCTTTTTTTTTTCTAAATAAACCTTCCTCAGAAGAAATGTATCTGGCCTCTCCCTGCATCCCCTAGGAGCATGTGGATGTGTGGTGACTTGAAACTAGACTGCAGGAGACTGGCAGGAGGTAGTGCTAGCATATAGGACCTAGTACTGGCATAGACATTGTTCCAGGTGCTTGGGTATGGCAGAGAAGGAAATTGTTCTTTTGTTTTGTTTTTATTGATCTTTAGAGAGAGGAAGGGGGAGAGAAAGAAGGAGGGAGAGAGAAATGCCTATCTGAGAAACATCGATCAGCTGCTGCCTCTCGCATGCACCCTGACCGGAAATTAAACCCACCACCTTTTTTGGTGTATGGGATGACACTCCAATAAGGCAGCCACACCAGCTAGGGAAGGAAATTATTTTAAAAAATCTCTACCCTTGCCCGTCTGGGCGTGGTTTAGCAGTTGAGCATGAACTTAGGATCCAGGAGATCGCTGTTCAATTCCCGGTCAGGGCACATGCCCAGGTTGTGGCCTGATCCCTAGTTTAGGGGCGTGTAGGAGGCAAGCCAATCAATGATGACTTTCTCATCATTGATGTTTCTATCTATCTCTCCCTCCCTCTTCTTCCTCTCTCTGAAATCAATAAAGATTAAAAAAAAAAAAAATCTCCACCCTTAAGGAGCTTCCATTCTGATGGAGTTTTACATAAACAGAAAGGTTATAAAAATAGCATTATGTGTTTTGAGCATAACTAAGGAGATCAGTCAGTAGCTCTGTCTTTGAAACATGCTGTTGGAGTCTGTGGCTTTGTCAGTGAAATGTGCTAGCCTCTGAGGTATCCTCTGGAAAGAGGGGGACCTGGGTGGTACTGCCTAGATGATATTTGGTATTCCCTTTCCTTTGCCTCTCTTCACAGTAGCAGTAGCTAGAAGAGACAGAATTGTTAGAAATCATTTTTGGACAAGATGGGCTTATGGCTGCAGGAACATCATAGGAACCTTGGCTTTTAGTCCTACTATGTGCAGTTCGTTGGATATCAACTCCTGTCTGCCTTTCTTTTGGTTGTGGTTACTGGACATGACCTTGGTTTGCAGAAATGATGGTTATCTTGCGTATATGGCACCCCCTTGGAAAATTGTGAGAATTCTAGAAGGGACTATAACTAGCATTTTGTACTAAGTACTTCTAAGAGGATTTTCATTGAAATGCACCCTAAAAAATATGCTGGCTGGGATTTACTTCACAGTAAACTAGAGGGTAGGGAATAGGTGAGGTACAGATATAGTAGGCCTGGCCATGAGTTGATGTTGGAGCTAGGTAGTGGGTACATGGATTTCATTTCACTCTTGTTGTAGATGCTTGGGATTTTTCATAATTAAAACAAAGTACCCTTGTGGTCAGGGAATGATGACTTTCATATTTTTGCTTTATTGTATTTTGCATGAAAGCTTTGTTATAGTGAGGTCTTTAGGGTTTTTTTGATATGATTTTAATGATCAGATACCATAATAGGACTGAATTAAGATTAGACTGGAGAGAAATGTTCAAATTTGTGTTTATTAATCAAATTTTTAAAAAGCATGTATGACATGGGTGCCTCAATTACATGTTAGCCCCCCCCCCCCCATGGAGACCTTTAAAGAAAAAGTGAAAGGAAGCAAAGTTATGATCAGTTGCCAGAGAAATGACCTTTTAGAGGCTGAGAGTAAGGTGTGACGTATGGGAGAAGTGAAGGCCTATTACTTAAATTAGACTTTAGGGGTAAGCATTGCCTAAGGTCAGAGGCCCTCTGGGACCCACCACCATTGCTGTTGATTTGCCCCATTCTAGGCTGGTGTTCACTTACTCCTTTGTCTCTGCTTTAACCTTGTTTCTTCCTCTTATCCCTTTAGTATCGTCTTGCCTTACCCTTGATCCCCTAAGACCCGAATCCATCCATCTTGATCTCATTAGACTAGTTTTTCTATATCACGTCCCTTTCTACCCCAGGCCCAGAAGCTGGCCATAGTTTACTCCTTTCCTTCATCTCTGCTGTGTAGTGAATGACTACTAGTGTGAACAAATGCCATTGGATCACAAAGTGGCATAACACAGGCTGAGGAATGGAGACCCATTCGTGTAGCCTTAAAAGATGTCAGGCAGTTGGCAAGTAAGAATTCTAAATAAAAATTGAAACTACCACCTGTATTTTTTCAGGCCGTTGATGCTCACTGCCATCAGCTGCATCCTCCCTATGGCACTGGTAAGTGTGGGAAGGGCTGGTGACAGTTTTGGTGGGCTGCTGGATTTCTTTTTTCTGGGGGAGAAATCTATTTGCAAGCTGTGTTGTTAACTTGTTCCCAGCGGCTGGACAGAGTGAACCAGCTATAGGAGAATAAAAAGAGGAAGAAGCAACTGACTATACTCATGGGTTTTCTTGGGGAACTGTTGTCAGAAACAGAAACAGGCTATTCAGTATGTGCCTTCATAAATTAGCATGTTCTATGCATTATTTTGGATAATAAACATATTCTATCCAAATGCTTTAGGATGTCAAATAGCAATTATTAAATTTCCTGAAGTTCTTAAAACATTTTTCTTCAAAGATAGATGTTGGCTGTGTAATAGACAGGGTCCAGAATGTCATGTGTACTTACTGTTTCCTTCAGTAGCAAGATTTATCTCCCTCTGGTATTTTAAGTTCTTTGTGGTCAGGGGATCAAGAAATGTTTGTTCCAGTGATTAATATAAAATTCTGATAAAGACTTGACTTTTTTGGGGGTGAGAGTTGGAAACCAGAGAAGAAATTTGTGGCTCCTTGACTAACAAACTTTAGGTGGACTTTGGGACCTGTGATTTTAAAAATTATTTCACCACAGTGCTTTATAGTTAGGGACCCAATAGAGAAAAACACACAATAAAGTTGAAACATAGAGCAGAGCAGCAAGTCACAGAATTGCTAAAGTATGAGCTGATAACTAAATTACTTCTGGGGTTGCCTTATACAAGCTCCTGAAATTCTTCCTCTGTCTCCTGCTAATGAGTGGCTCAGAGGCCACACAAATTCAGAAGTTTTATCTTTACCAAGGTGGTTTCCATTCCAAGTTGTAATAGTATAGACAGTTTGATGTTTATACTATTTCATTTCTCTAGTGTCTGAAGCACTTAGATCATAGAAGAAAATGCCTCCAGAATAGCTAATAAAATTCTGTGAACTCGTGCTCTGTTAACCATGTCAGGAACAGCAGCTAAAGCATTCACTTAGCATCATTGGCCCATATCCTGGATTTCCCCTTACCCCCTCCCCCCCCAGTCCCACTTAGGAAACAGAGAAAGAAATGTGTGGCACATTTACTATGTTCTCTTTTTTTAAAATTAAGAAATAATTTATTGCCTGGCCGGGCGTGGCTCAGCGGTTGAGTGTCGACCTAGGATCCAGGCAGTCGGGGTTTGATTCCCGGTCAGGGCACATGCCCGGGTTGTGGGCTGCAGCCAATCAGTGACTCATCATTGATGTTTCTATCTCTTTCTCCATCTCCTTTCCTCTCTCTCAAGTCAATAAAGATATACTTAAAAAAAAAAAAAAAAAGAATTTCTTGATTTGAGAGAGAGAAGAAGGGGTAGAAGGAGAGGGACAGAAACATTGATTTGTTGTTCCACTTATTTATGCATTCATTGGTTAATTCTTGTATATGCTCGGACCAGAGACTGAACCCGCAACCTTGGCATATCGGGACATTGCTCTAACCAACTGAGCTACCTGGCCAGAGCTACTACATTCTTTATTTTAAAAAACAAACAAACAAACAGGAGAACTTGATTTCCCAGCATGGGTCTACTCCTATAGGTATCTATGCACAGGCCTGTTTGAGGGCCTATATCAGGGAAAATATCTTTTAAGTGTCCTAAACACAGAATGTAGAGGATGACCTAAGATATTTACCTGCAGTGTTTGGGAAATACTGTCGACCAGCAGCAAAGTCCTTTTTGACATGCATGTAGCTAAGTGCAGCTTTCTGAAATAAAGATATGGAAATGTCTGAGAGTGTTGAGATTATAAATGCAATGGCAAAACAAAGCCAGATTGGATTGATAATGCAGAGCAGTGTCTTGGGTAAATGACAACAGTTGACCTCCATAGTCCTTTCAAGCTGTAGGGGAAGCTCCCTCAGAGGCTTCTGACCCATTGTGGGTTAGGTTCTTGGGCCCATGGGAACAGGAGAAAAGGGCACAGGAGATGGGCTGCAGTTGGCCTCTTTTCTGACCCCATCTTTGACTCTGAAAGCTGCCTTCTGGACCACCCAGAGACTTGAGGGCACCTTTCAGTCTTTGATGAACTTTATACCACAACTTGCCCTTCCTTTCCCAGCTCTCAGGGAAAGTGAGAGAGGGATTTTTATCTTTGGGGCTTATATTTACACTGACCAAGGCTTCAGGGCAATGTGATTGCTTAGAGATAGGCCAGAGAGTTAGAGGCAGGCCTGAGAGTTTAACAGCAACATTTAAGGAGCTGACAGGCTGAGGGCAGAGCATCCAGTGGAACACTAAGAAGGCTTCGTCTGGGAGGTCAAGAGAGAGAAAATGTTATGAAGTTATCAGCATTGTAGATCTATGTGAAAGTTTTATCTATTTATTCTAAAATTCATGTTGTATAGTCAGTTAACCTTTGGTCAAAACTGTGTTAAAACTCTGAAGGGGAATTTTTTGTTTTGAGGAGTAAGTAAACTATTTAATGCAGTAGTATAAAGGTCAACCCTCTGTTTACTGTGATATTTGTTTATGCAACTGATTGCCAGTGAATTCAATTTGGCAGACTTTCCCCTCTGACTTCTGTTATGAAAAATTTTAAACGTATAAAGAAGTTTGAAGAATTTTACAGTGGCCATCCACATTCATGTCACCTAGATTGTACAGTGCTAAGCTTTTGCTGCGTTTGCGTTATCATATATCTGTCCATCAGTCAATTTTACTTTTATATAATTTTCGAAGTATTATTTACATTTCATTAAATTCACCCATTTCAAAGTGTACTATAAGATGAGTTTTAGTAAATTGATGCAACTGTGCAGGCATCACCACAATTTGAGTTATAGAACATTTTCATCACCCAGAAAGTTCCCTTGTGTCCATTGTAGTCAGTCCCTGCTCTCAGCCCCAGGGAACTACTGACCATTTTTCTGTCTTTGTAGTTTTTGCCTTTTCTAGAAGTTTCATATAAATGGAATCGTACAATACGTAGTCTTTTGTGTCTGGCTTCTTTCACTTGGCATAATGTTTTTGAGGTTCATTCATGTTGTATCAGGTCAGTAGTGCTTTCCTTTTCATTGTTGAATAATGCTTTTCCATTGTGTGGATATACTACATTTTGTTTATCCATTCACTCATTAGTTGATGGATATTTGGGTTGTTTCCAGTTTTTTGGCTATTATGAAATATGCTGCTATGACCATCAATGTCCAGGACTTCATGTGGAGAATATGTGTTTTTTTTCTCTTGGATAAATATCTAGGAGTGGGATTGCTAGGTCAGATGGTAAGTATATGTTTAGCATTTTAAGAACCTGCCAAACCGTTTTCCGAGGTCACTCTGCTGTTTTACATACCCACCTGCATTAAAGAGGGATTCCAGTTTCTCCTCCTCCTGGCTAGCACTTGGCATTGTCAGTCTTCTGAATTATAATCATTCTAGTGAGTGTGAAATGGTGTCTTGCAGTTTTAATTTTCATTTCCCTAATAATTGATGATATTGATCTTTTCTTGTGCTTATTTGCTGTTCATACTTCTATTTGGTGAAGTGCCAAGTCTTCTACCCATTTGAAAAAAGTGGGTTTGTCTTACTAAGTTGCATGAGTTCTGTATGTAGTCTGAATTAAGTTCTTTATTAGATAAGTGATTTGCTACCAGTCTATGGCTTTTCTCTTCCATTTCGTGTGTCTTTGAAGAGTAAAAGTTATTTTGATAAAGTCCAATTTATCAGTCTTTTAAGGAGTGTGCTTTTATTATTATATCTAAGAAATATTTGCCTAAACCAAGGTCACAAAGGTTTTCTTTTAGAAGTTTTATAGTTTTCAATTTTACATTTAAATCTGTGGACTATTTTGAGTTAATTTTTGTGTGGTATGAAGTAAGCATCTACGTTGTTCCTGTGGTTTGTTTGTTTTGTATAATGGTATTTGATGATTCCAGAACCATTTTTTGAAAGGACTGTTTTTTCCGCCATTGGATTACCTTGGCACTTTGTTGAAAATTAACCATAAATGAACTAGTTTACTTCTGGATTCTCTTCTGTTTCATTGATCTATATGCCTGTCTGTGCTTAAACCAGTACCCCACTGTCTTGATTACCGGAGCTTTATGGCAAGTCTTAAAGTCAAGATGGTATAAGTCCTCCAACTTTGCTCTTGTCTTTCAAGATTGTTTTGGATATTCTGGGTTCTTTACATTACCACACATTTTAGGATCAACTATTAATTTGTACAAAAAACCCCCACCAATAACCCTGCTTTGAGCTTGATTTAATTTTGATTGCTTGTGTTCAGCCTATTAGCTGTTTTACCCAGTATGGTAGCTATGACCACATGTAACTATTGGGCCTTTGAAATGTGATCTTTTAAAATTGGTATATACTGTAATTCTAAAATAATACAATGGGCTTTGAAGACTTAGGTTAAAAAGAATGTAACAATTCATTTTTTGTGGATTACGTGTTGAAATAATATATTAGATATTTTGGGTAAAGAAAATATATTATTAAAATATATTTCATCAGTTTAGCCTGGCTGAGTGTGGCTCAGCGGTTGAACATGGACCTAGGATCCAGGAGATCGTGGTTCGATTCCTGGTCAGGGTACATGCCTCATTTGTGGGCTTAACCCCCAGTCGGGGGTGTGCAGGAGGCAGCTGATTAATGATGACTCTCATCATTGATGTTTCTCTCTCTCTCTCTCTCCCCCCCTCCCTCTCTCCCTCCCTCTCCCTGAAATCAATAAAGATATATTTAATAAATAAATTAAAAATAAATATATTTCATCAGTTTAAAATTTTAGTTTTTGTTTGCTGCTGTATAGAAATACATTTGACTTTTGTATATTGACTATATTTTGTTACTTTACTAAATTATTAGTTCTAGAAGTAGTTTTATAGATACTTTTAGGATTTTCTGTATAAGCAATCACTTTATCTAGGAATAGAGACAATTTGCTCCTTCATATCCAATCTTTTATTATCATCTTTCATTTTATGTCTTTTTCTTTTTCCTTGCCTCATTGTCCTGGCTAGAACCTCTAATATAATGTTAATGAGATGGTGAGTGGTCATCCATGTCATTTTCCTGATCTTAGCATTCACTGTTTCATCATTGGGTATAATAGTTTTCAAAGATGACCTAGATTAGATTCAGGCAGTTTATTTTTCTTCTTAATTCGGTGAGAGTTTGAATATTGAATTTTGTCCCTGGGTTTTCTGCAACTACTGAAATGGTTATTTGTTTTTCTCCTCTTTATTTTATTAATTCAGTGAATTACATTAAGAATTTTCAAATGTTAAATCAGCCTTCCAGTCCTGAGATAAACCTCACTTAATTATGATACACTGTCCTTTTTCTAATTGCTGGATTTAATTTACTAAAATATTTGGATTGATTTTTGTGTCTATGTTCATAGGCGATATTGGTCTGTAATTTTCTTTGTTGTTGTCATATTTTTGTATCAGGGTCATAAAATGACTTTGGAAGTAGTATTTCTTCCTTCTGTAGTTTCCAAAAGTGTTTGTGTAAGACTGTTGTTGATAGAATTCACTAGTAAAAGCTTCTGGGCCTGGAATTTTGTGAGAAATTTTTTTTTTATCAGAAATTCAGCGTCTTTAACTGTTAAGTTGTTCTCTTTAATTTTGTGTCAGTTTTGATAAGTATTTTAGGGAACTTGTCAGTATCTAAGATATCAAATGTATTTTAATTAAATCAAAATATTACCTTATTTTTCTTTTAATATCTGTAAGATTTGTAGGGGTAGTTCTTTCATCCCTGCTTTGGTAACTTGTATTTCCTTTTTTTTTTGTTAAGTTCTAGCTAAAGGTTTTATTGACTTTGCTGAGCTTTTTTAAAAAATCAACTTTTAAACTGTTATATTCTCACTTTTTAAAAAAAATTCTCATTGATTTGAGAGAGAGAAACATTGATTTGTTGTTCCACTTATTTATGCCTTCATTCGTTGCTTCTTGTGTGTAGTTTAACATGATTTTTTTGAGGGGAGTAGGAATAGGAAAACAGCTTGTCTTTGTTTTAAATTTATTATAATTGTTCTTGACTTATGTTTTGTGAAAGTCCAAAGTGGCCATCAAAGGCAGATCTTATCAGCTTGGGGTTTGCAGTGTAAACTGGTGAGATTCCCAGGCATGCTAGAAATAGTGACCCATTCCCTTTGAGAAAGGGACCCCTTTTGGCCCCTGAGATGGAGAGAATGGTAGACTCTATGATTCTCTTATCTCTGAGTAAAGGCCCAGATTAACCTATGAGTAAATACCTTGGGACTGCACATTTTTATATAAGAAACTTCCTGGTTCTTAGTTTTCAGTCTTCAGTTAGTATTTCCAGAAGTAGAAAAAGGACTCAAATACATAAGACTTGTAATCTTATTACCTGTTAACCTGATAGAGCTGCAAGTTCATCTTGAATATGGCATGGTCATAAGTGTTCCTTCCTAAGTCATTAGTCTTTCTGTTTTTGAGTTCTCGGTTACCACCCTGGATCCATTTTCCTTTTGGAAAAGGTTTGACTTTTTCATTATAAGTCCTTCTTGATAATACAGTTGACCCTTGAACAACGGGGTTAGGGGCACCAACCTCTGCACAGTCAAAAATCAGTATAACTACACTGTTTTGAACTGGATAGGTCAATTGAAAACCCTGCATGTACATGGACCCGTGCAGTTCAAACCCGTGTAGTTTAAGGGTCACTGTACATAATCCTAACTACTAACAGGTTGTTAGTTTCTTGATCAAAACAGATCAGCAAGAGTTCATCTTGATTTGGCTGAAAGATTATTTTTTCCACAATTAAATACATAACAGAAGAGTGGAAGACTTTTGCCAGTTGTGAAGTGTTGACTAATAGATTCATAATCTATTAGTGCTGAGCTCCTTGAGCATTACAGTAATGGTGTGAATGCGCAGGTACTTATTTCCTGAGGGAGCTCACCTGTTTGCACTCTGAGAAAGACAGATTTTTATCTTTAATGTTTAAATATCATTCACAATGTCCTGGCCCACCTGCTGAAGGTGACTTAAGTATTGCCCCCCCCCCCCCCCTTCTGTTCTGTTCTTTATCACCTGAGGTCACTTCCTTTGGGACTGCTGGGGTATATGTAGTCAGTTCTCTCTCATGACCCAAATCAGGGAGAGGGTGGCTTCCCTACTGAGACTATCTTTTAGCATATATTATTCTAGGCACTCTTCCTCTGCCTCTGTGCTGCTTTTGCTCAGAGAACCTTTTGGAACCCGACTTCTGTGGTGGTTATTACTGGGCAAGGTACAGTCACACTGCATTTTGCTTAAATTAATGGCCTTGCTTAAATTAATTCCTTCAGGTTTCTATGATATACAGTGGGCATTATAATGGGTCGTTTTCACACCCCAGTGTATGGTGTATGAACCACAAGTAGCACCTCCTGCCGAAGGCTGGTGGGAAGCACATACTGCTGACATGTGTGCCTACTGTCTTGTTTATATTGGTGTGTTTTTTGACTGTTGGCACTAAAAGAATAGATTGACATCAGTCCACTGCCATTTTTATAAAGTGCTAGATTCATCCTCTCTTCTGATTACCTGTTCTTACCAAAACTCAACTCTGCTACAGTATTCTGAGTTCATGATTAATGGATTTACAGTCATCAGTAAAATTTTCAGTTTCCACAGAGGGCCGTGTTGTTTTCCATACGTGGGCTGCAGCAGGTGTGGGAATTCTGAGGCTTTGTTGCTCCTGCTGGTTGTTGAGATCAAGTGCTCAGACCAAGTATATATTGTTAAAATTCTGTTTCTTCAGGAAGGTCAGGAAATTACATTTTGAAAAGACACAGATTAAAGACATGATGTAATTTAATGATCAGCATATATTGAGTGGCCACCCTGAAACCAGTCCAGTTCTGGGTCCTGTGGAACTGTGAGAGGCAGCCTTACCCCTGTTCTTATCTTAAAGGCTTCACCTAAGCCATCTGTGGTAATAAGGTGAAGTGGCTGCCGGATATGGCCAGGAATCCTCTGGGTTTCCTGCATGGTACAGGAAACCTTTGATAGGATCTGGTAGCCACTGTGTGGCAAGACATTGAGAAGACAGAACAGAAAGCAATGGGTATAGGGCTTACAGAGCCCCATTGGGTAAGAGATGACACAGAAGGTTCCAGTGAACAGTATCCTATCCTAAACAGCATCACTATCAGGTTTTTAAAAAATATTTGTAGCCAAAAGCTACATTCAAACAGCCATTAAAGTTTAAATGAAATATTTTGTCTCTTTTCATTTTGTGATAGTGGTCTATTGTGGAGGAATAGTTTTGTTATGATCACAGTTAAAAGAAATGTTAACTATAATTCAGGAGTCCTAGGTCTAAAGTCCCTGTGGGCCTCAACAAGAAAATACTCCAGCAACATGCATGGGTCAGATGCCTCTTGTCTTGCATGGAAGGGAAGTAGGGTCCCCCACCCTTAGTGAAGTAAGCTGTCTTAAGTCCTTGGTTTTCTCCAAATGTACCTGGGCTTTAGGACAGGCAGGCAGTCATTCACTGCACAGCCTTTGACACTGATTATGCACTGGAACATGCCATTGTCAGTAGGGGTGCACCTGTCTCCTTTCAGGAGTGGCTTGAGCTCTAGGAGCAGGATCACATGTTGGTCATTGTGTGTCTTCTCCCCTGCAGTTCTTACTTTTGGGCCAGCATGCCTACTTTACAGATCCTTGGATCCTCTTTTAAAGACAGTCCAGTGAGCAGAATACCAAGGCTCTATGTGTTCTCTTGGCTCCTTAGCCTGAAGTGTGTTCCTTGTTTCTCCTTGATTCAATAGCACTCTCATGCTGCATAGTGCTCTCTCTGGGAAGCCTGATCTAGGCATCCAGGCACATCTTAATCTTCTGTAGCCCCCACCCCCAGTCTTGACACACATAGTGGTCTGTCTTGCAACTAGCTTACTTCCCCTATTAACAAGATATGGTGGCCCAGCTGGCATGACTCAGTGTTTGAGCATCGACCTATGAACTAGGAGATCAGAGTTCGATTCCCTGTCAGGGCACATACCCAGGTTGCATGCTCAGTTCCCAGTAGGGGGTGTGCAGGAGGCAGCCAATCAGTGACTCTCATCATTGATGTTTCTATCTCTCCCTTCCTCTCTGTGAAATCAATAAAAACATGTTTTAGAAAAAAAACAAGATATGGTGGCTATGACATACATACTATCTTACTACTGGTTCTTTAACATAACATTAAAATGTGAACTTCTTTCCATGTCAGTACACTTACTTCTGCAGTGTCCTTTTCAATGACTACGTAGTAGTACATTGCATGAATCTGTCACATAACTATTTATTTTTTTAGGCATTAGGTTATTTCTGTTTTTTTTACTTCTGTAAAAACACTATGATACACATCCTGTTTCCTCAGAAAAATTTACTGAAGTAGACTAGCTAGCCTGAAGCACCTTCTGTGGCTCTTTGGTAGCCATAACCACTGTGCTTTAAAAGAGAGTGTAGGAGCCAGAAAGGCTGCCCACAGACTTCTAAATTATCCTTGCAATTAGGGCTCACTGGTTGCCAGGCATTCGGAAAATTTAAACAGGCGTTTTTTGTTTGTTTTGTTTTGCTGGATTTATACAAGAATTTCACGTAAGTAACAGGCGTATCAAGAAGTATACTCTCAACCTGTGGCCTCCTAAAGCAGCTTGAGGAACATAATATCACATTAGGGAGCCCATAGCTGTTTTGCTTAAATTGGATGCTGAGTTGTTGTTTACTGTAGACAGGGTGGTTTTGCTGAAGTTTCTATTCAGACTAATTTCTTAGGGTCATTAATGAAAGCAAAGATAGAAAAATTAAAGAGATCCAGGAAATCACTAAGATTATAAGAGTCTGAACTTAAAAGACAAAGCAAAGCATCAAGAAGAATTTGAAATCAAGCCTGGACCTGCTATAGACATGAATGTATGTGTTTCTCAAAATGTGGAGCTCTCTGAAAGAAGCTACAGTTATAATTTGATTTTTTTCTTTCTTCTTTCTAGGTGTCTCATTCAGTTGCTAAACTTATATTAGTTAATTTCCACTGGCAAGTTGCAGAGATATTGGACAGGTAAGGTGTTTGGGGGAGGAGAGATGGCATCGCCCATAGCTCCTCTCTCTGCCCACCCAGTGGTGATTGTTATTTACATTTTGGAGTATATCCTTACAGTGTGCATAGTATATTTTTTAAGCTCTGGGTCATATTGTATATATATTTTTCTCAATATGTGGTGAACATTTTCCCATATATTTTTCAGCATATTCTTTCTACTCCAGTTTTTTGCTGGCCCAGTATTTTATCATATAGATGTTTCATACATTTTTTCAGACCCCTTTTGTTGGACAATGAAGTTCTCATTTTTTATGCCCTTGTTAATTCGTAGTCAGTGCCCTTCTAGATAACACTTGCCAACATCTCTAGTTATTTCTTTTGAACACATCAAGTGAGGAATGCATCGCAACATATCACATATCACCTTGAGAAAAGGTTGGGCAATTTACCACCCACCTCCAGAAACAGAGCAAATCAAGTGCAGATTTGGAATCTCAAGATACTGTGGAAGTTGTCAGGAGAAGGGGTTTCTCCTCCCCCTGGTCCTCTGGAGACATTTTCTAGACCCCACCCTTAGAGATATGTGCTTCTGTCTAGCTCAGGGTTTCTCATCCTCAGCACTTTTGACATTTTGGGCTAGATAACTCTTTGTTGTGTTCACTGTACTATGAATTGTAGGGTTTTGGTAGATTCCCTTGGCTCTACCTACTACAAGTCAGTAGCAGTAGCACCCCAAAGTCCTTGAAATACAAAATGTCTTCAGACACTGCCAAAAAGCCTCTGGAGAACAAAATTTCCCCTGGTCGGAAACACTGGCCACCATCCTGTCCCTTCACACTCCAGTGAGTCTTAGTATGGTATCATTCTACTGTTAATGCAGAGAAAGGTCATGCCTTTCTGCTCTAGGCTAAACACAGCTGGGATGGGCATACCAGCTGGTGTGCTCATTCCACCCAGATAAGAGTAAACGTGTTCCTACTTCAGTAATTGCATTCTCACTCTTTATGCAAGAGCTGAATACATCTAGATAGACTTTCAGATGAACTTCCACTGTCTGCACCACTGTTACTGCTACCCAGACTTTGGGAGCACATAGGTTCCAGCAGTGGGGTGTCTCTCGCTGTCCAAACTCTTTAGCATAATTTGGGAATGGAGAAGATTTGGATGGCTAAAGATATTAAGAATTCTAGTGTGAGAAGTAGGAATGGAAATAGTTGAAGGAGACATTCTGACTAGGTGAGGTAAGGACCCCACATAAATGAGAGAGAATTCTTCCCTGCTCAGATTCCTGGTATCTTGGTAATGCAGATGTTTTCCTGGGCTTCGTGTAGCTCTTTTATTGCCACATGATAGTTCTTATTTCTAAATGTACTTATGCCATACCTCATTCCAGAAGGAATTAAATTTTTATTATGAAGTAGTGCTTATTCAGAAATCTGTGTGTGCACATGCGTATATGATATCTGTAGATATTAAAGAATAATAAACACTCTTTTTTAATCCTCACCGGAAGGTATTGTTTCCCTTGCTTTTCGGGGAGGGGGGAGAAACACTGATGTGAGAGAGAGATATCGATTGGTTGCCTCCTGTGCACACCCTGACTGGGGCCAGGATGGAGCCTGCAACTGAGGTATGTGCCCTTGGCTGGAATTGAAACTGGGACCCTGCAGTCTGCTGGCCAACGCTCTAACCACTGAGTCAAACCAGCTAGGGCAAAGCAAATACTCTCAGTGTTCACCCAAGTAAGAAACGCTCTGACCTTTAGTCAGAGGGAGGCCTCTGGTGGTAATTCCTTCCTCTCCAAGGCAACCAGTATCTTCAATTCGGTATTGGTCATTTTCTTATTTTTTCTTAAATTATATATCTTTTAGTTTTATATGTTTTTAGAACTCTACAGACATATAATCATGCTGTATGTGTTTTCAACTTCTAAAATTACCAAGGTTGCCCTGCTGACGTGGCTCAGCGTTTGTGCATCGACCTATGATCCAGGCGATTGTGGTTCGATTCCCAGTCAAGGCACATGCCCTGGGTTTCAGGCTTGATCCCCCCGGGGTGGGGGGGGGGCGTGCAGGAGGCAGCCGATCAATGACTCATCATTGATGTTTCTCTCTCCCCCCCCCTTCTTTTTTTTTAATTGCCAAGGTTGCATTTTATGACATCCAATTCATCCTCTTTTCAGAAAACCATTTGTGAGGGTTTTTTTGTTTGGTTGGGTTTTTTTGCTGTTACAAATGCAGGTTTGAAAGCTCTTGTACGTGACTCCTAGTGTCACATAATTTTTTAGGGTTAAGAATAGAAAGTGAGTTGCTGGGCTATAGGGTGTGTGTTTCTAAAACTTTACTAGTTAATGACAAAATATTTTTCAAAGTGATTGTACCATGTTACATGCCCACCAATGGTGTATGTGTGTTCTTGATACTGCCACACTTTAAGTTTTACAATCTGGTGGGTGTAAATGCATCTAATTGCTTTTAATTTCTTTTTTCTGGATTATTAAGGAGGTTGAGCATCTTTTCATATGTTTAATGGCCATTTGTGCTTTCTCTTCTGTGAAATGCCTGTTCTCTCTTTTGCCCTTTTTTATTGTTATTTTGTCTTTTCAAATGGACTTTTAGGAGGTTTTGTTTAGTTTATTCTGAATATCAGTCTTTTGCCAGTAAAGGTATTGAATTATCTTCCAGTTTATAGCTCAGCTTTTCACTTTTTGATGTCTCCTGATGAAGTTAAAATGTAACATAATTTTTCAGCTTTCCTTTTGCTTTGCATTTTCTGTGTCTTAAGATATCCTTCCCGCCCGGCCGGGTGTGGCTCAGGGGTTGAGCATCGACCTAGGATCCAGACGATCGGGTTCGATTCCCTGTCAGGGCACATGCCCAGGTTGTGGGCTCGATCTATCTGTCTCTCCCCCCCTCCTTTCCTCTCTCTGAAATCAATAAAGATGTATTAAAAAAAAAAAAAAGATATCCTTCCCTATTCTGAAGCCATAGAGATATTTACCTTTATTTCCAGAACGGAATTTAAAGCAGAAATGATTCTTCATGAGTATTTTTCTTACAGTTAGTTCAGTGCCTTTGAAAAGCAGGGTTATTATTCTCATACCAATTGAGAGCTTAAAAAAATTGAAAAAGAAACGTGTTTGCACTAAGGCAAAAAGAAGCTTGGTTCTGCAAGGTGGTAATTAGAGACAAAGACGTTTTAGTGCAGCCACATCATGTTGGTCTCTGCTGTTGTTGTTCAGAGGTAAAAATGTTTGCCTTCAGTTTCTGATTCTCATTATTTCTGCCTTTTGTTTTGTAGGTACAAGTCTAATTCTGCTCAGCTGCTCGTTGAGGCTCGAGTTCAGCCCAATCCATCAAAACATGTGAGTGTCTCCTTGAGTAAGACTTCTCCCCGACGTACGTGGCTCTTGCTGTGGCTCTACAGTGTTACTGAGAACCATCTTGCTTTGTTTACAGTGCAACATGCCTAAAGCATTTGTTCCAATATAGACTTAAATCTTTCATTTCTATTATAGTTTGAAAAGTTCCCTCATAGATGAGTACATCATTGCCAGTCTGGGGGGCCTCTTCAGCCTTGTTTTCACCTTTGCACTTACACACAGCCTGCACTCCGTTCCTGCGGGATCCCTGGTATTCTCAGCTCACTGCATGCCTCTGACTCTGCTTGTGCCTTCCCTGGCCTGGAATTTTCAGACCTTGTCCCCATCTTTGTTTGTGGGAATGGAACTCAATTTTAAAGACCCAAATCCAAGCTGTCTCTCACAAACCTGTCTCCTATGATCACTGCCCTCCAAACTCCTCTGGTTATATCTTTAGACCTTTATGTGGTATAGTGTAGTGATTCAATCATCTTTTCAGTTCCCCTACCAGACTGTAAATACTCTAAGGAAAGAAACCATAGCCTACAATGCCTAGCAGTTTCCTGTGTATGTAGAAGTTCAACAAACATTTGTCAAATGAATGAGAACCATGTTGAAAGAGCCCTTAGGAGGGAGAATTGGGGCTCAGGTCTTCTACATAACTTCTGCAGCCTCTTAGAAGAAAATTTTCAGGCACGTACTGGATAAACATAGGAATACAGTCCTTTTCCTCAAATTTTTTTTTGTATTTCCAGTGAACTAACAAGAACCTAATGTAAACTTGTAGTGGGCTTTTCCGTGGGTTGTGGTTTTGGCCAGGGGTCCCCGGATTGTCTTTATCTGCCAGTTTGTGTAGCATGGCATGGATCCTGGAGCTCAAACTATACAGTTATTTGCCCACATCCTAGAAGAGTTTCTTGCCTAGTAGGAGGAGCCTTCCTCATCCCTCTAAATTAATTGTATGGCATCTCTTCCATGTGTTAAGGATGAGTTGTAATTTGGCAAAAACTATAATTTGTATTTTGGGCATATTGACTTTGGAAAGCAAACCTATTGTCTTTTGATAAGTGAAGCTGCAGTGTAGGCCATTAAAAGCTTTACACAGCCTCAGAACCGTAATGACTGGGTTTGTAGTACTTGTCGAGGAGCATCTCTGGGCTCTGCTGAACGGAGGGACTTTACAAAAGAAACACAATAGCCTCAAAAAGAAGTTGTTGGACTGAATGACTTCTAAGGACCTTGACAATTCTGAAATCCTGAGCTTTTCAGCCTGACACTGTTAAACTACTCTAAGTTTTTATTGTAGCCTTCTCTCTGCTTCACTGAATCCCAGTGATTCTACAAGCCCAGGTTATGTGCTACCTCCTTCAGGAAGCCTTCCTGATAGGTGCGTTCTGCTCAGAACTCTTGGGACTCCCAGAGTTCACACATTGCAGCTGAGTTCTGACACTTATTGCAGGGTCAGGATTGCCTCCCATGCACCTAGCTACACAAGGCATCCCTGTTGCCTCCCAGGAACTGAAGTCTCCTCTTTGACTCATATGGCTCTGCCTCTCCCCAGGTCCCCACAGCCCATCCCCCTCACCACTGCGCAGTGTGTATGCAGTTTGTGCGGAAGGAAAACCTACTCTCTCTGGCCTGTCAGCACCAGTTTTGCCGCAGCTGCTGGGAGCAGCACTGCTCAGTACTTGTCAAAGACGGCGTGGGTGTGGGTGAGTCTGCTATAGAACTTATAAAAGGCCGGCATGAAGTATTTATCTCTGACTCTGCCCTTTCAGGTACTCAGCTCAACTGCGTATCTTCTTTTGAGCCTGATTGACGACATTGTCAGAACCATTGCTTTCCAAACACATCAGTCTGAATAGTGGCAAAGTTTTCCCCAGTCCTGAACAAAATGAGAAAATTAAGGCTATTATTTGGGCATATATGTAAATGTTGGTGTAAGTGCAGGGCTACCTCTTGGGAGAACTTTTGGAACAACTGTCCTTTAAGCTGCCTACCCTATCTTGATTCCCCAAGTGGCAACCATAACTCAGAAACAGAGAATTTGCTTTTTTTAAAATATATATCTTTATTGATTTCAGAGAAGAAGGGAGAGAGAGAGAGAGAGAGAAAGAAAGAAACATCAATGATGAGACTTGACATTGATTGGCTGCCTCCTGCACGCCCCCAACTGGGGATCAAGCCTGCAACCCGGGCGTGTGCCCTGACCAGGAATTGAACCTTGATCTCCTGGTTCCTACGTCAATGGGTAACCTCTAAGTCACGCCCGGCTGGGCGAATTTGCTGCTATTTAGGTAACATCACAAATCAAATTTGATAGTTGATTATAAGAGTATTCGTTATACTGTAACTTGATGATATTGAAACAAAATTGGCATCCCATTAATTGTGTCTGCAAAATCTCATCTGTTGGTGGGAAGCACTTGCACATAATATTAAACATTATAAAACTAAATTGTTAGGAACCATATAGGATTTTTCAAATGATATTTTTAGTGGTGCTATTTGTGATGTATATGTAATTTGGTATGATATTTTAGTTGCATCACTGTGCAAATATATTAATTTCTCTCTTTGGATAAATTCTGTTGCTTCAAGGGTTTCCTGTGTGGAACCAAATTTGTGGTAGAACTCAGTGAGCAAATTAGTATAACTTTGACTCCTGCAATATAGTTGTCAAATTAGGTTGTCTTTGTTCAACAGGAGTCTCTTGCATGGCTCAGGACTGCCCACTTCGAACACCAGAGGACTTTGTATTTCCATTATTGCCCAACGAAGAACTAAGAGACAAATACAGGCGCTACCTCTTCAGGGACTATGTGGAGGTATGGCCAGCTCCTGTGGTTATGCTCTCTGTCTTCCTGGGCCTACTTTCTCCATCAGATGCTCACTATAGTTGCTTTATAGACAAGGCTGCCATTAGGTACTGGCATTTGAAGAGTTCTGTGGCTTTAAAAATGTTTGAAAACCTCTAGAATGGTAGCAAAGAACACAGACCCTGGAGTCAGACAATTGTGTGAATTCCAGGTCTGTTACTTTCTCGCTGTGTAACCTTCTACCCATTATTTTACCTCTCTGAGCCTTGGTTTTCTCTTATAGAATGGTCAGTCATCCCCACCTTAAACACATTGCTTAAACAGCAGTTGTATGCCAAGGTTTAAACACAAGTCAGGCATCATATCAGGAATTGCTGTTCCATTTGGTTCACTGTGTGATTCAGCACAGAGAAAGAGTATTGCTTCTTGTGCAATTTGAAAACTTGCCCAAGATCCCAGCATGGTCAGTGTTAGAGCTCTTCCCTTCTATTGGGCTACCGCTTGCTAGTTTCATGCAACATAGTTTTCATCTTTTTTATGCCTAAGCGAACTGGATTAATTGATGGTCTGTATTGTCTCCTCATGCACATGCTGCAGGGTAAACACAATGTCTTGTTCCTTGTGCTGTTTGCTGCTTTTGATAAATGCCTGAGGGTTGTTGAGCCTCTCAGAATCTTAGGCACAGCCACTTAGGCTGTGTTCCTTTCCAGCCCTGGTCCCTTCACATATTCATCTCACAGATACAATTCTGTATCCCATTTTGTAATCTAATCGTAGACCATTCTAGTGAGTTGCTACCTAGTTTAGCAAAGCATTCAAAGGTCTTCAGTATCTTTCTAATGTCTGGTCTTCACAACATTCATCTTGAATTCCTATAACCTCTTGATGTAAGTCATCAGCTAGAAGAACAGAAGGTGTTTGAGCGCTCGGGGATGTCTAATTTGGAGGCAGCAACTAGAGGATGACCTCTTGTTCCCCCTTGGTGTGTTCACAGAGTCATTACCAGCTCCAGCTGTGCCCTGGTGCAGACTGCCCCATGGTCATCCAGGTACAAGAGCCCAGAGCTCGCCGAGTCCAGTGCAATCGGTGCAACGAGGTCTTCTGGTAAGAGTGAGTGTGGGTGCCAAGCAGCCCTGGGCTAGTACCTTCTCCTTCAAAGCACCATTGCTATTTCTCTGTGTGAGGGTGGAGCTGGGAGAGAGAGAGCCTTTGAACCAGAAGAACAGCTCTGCTCTGGGTGGGCAAGGCTTATACCTAACATCTCCTGTTCTGTATTGTGTTTGATAATGCTCAGTCTGGAGACAAGAAAGTGACACAGATTCTTGGAGAATGTGCTATGGTTTATGCTACTAAGATTCATGGCCCAAAGATTGTATGTGTCTATCTACCTGCACAGATAATTTACGTATTATTGTTTATAATCTTCGACGTTTTAATCTTTATCTATTACTCACAAATGTGGTGTACATCTACTTGGGATTTATTTCATTCAGTAAAGATGATGGGAATAGCAAAGTGTACTGAGGGTTTAAAGGCACTGCCCTGGTCAGTGTACCTTCAGTTTCTCCACAGTGTATGGTTAGTACTTTTGTTACCCTTGTTAGGAGAAGAAATTGAGGGACAGGGTATTGGCAAGAGTCATCATTAGGTCCAGATCTGTCCTCCTAATCACTCTTTCTGGGAACTTCATGGCTTCAGAGAAACTACATGGAAAGTGTAGCATGTGTGCACATTGCCTGCTTTCAAGACGTCATTGAAGGAGTCTCTGGCTCATCAATGTGAAGAACCAATAATGTTGCTCTCCATCCTTTGTGTCCTGCGTGATGAACTTCTTTCCCTGGGGCATGTGTTAGGCCATCTGCCTAAGAGCCTGTACTATCCATCAAGTTGTGTTGGTTTGGGCAAAGGGGAAATTAAAATCATGGGAGGCCAAGCCTGATGAGCATGTTTTTTTCTGACTATAAGTTTCCTGCACTGTCAGACGTATCATGATGCTACAGATTATATAAGTTCTGGCATTTGTGCATCCTGTATGCACATTTGGCTTAGAAGATAAGCCAAAGCTCCCAGCAGTGGGTCAAGTGGATCTTGGTCCTGCCTTGGGCCTGAGCTGAGGCATCCTCACCATGCTTGCTGAGAGGCTGAATTCTGAGTTTGACATCCTTTCAGGAAGGGTTGACACCACACAAGATACTTACAACAGAAACTTTTCATTTGGGTTTATTGAAAGGATGTCTTAGAAGGACTTAGATTGAAGAGAAGTATACAACTATATTTCAGTATTATCTCAAGTAAGTAAAGGTCTGAAAGGCCTTTGATAGGTGACTTTTCCTCTGAAAGCTCTAAATCAGCATCTGTTGGCTTGGACAAAAGGAAAATTAAAAACGTGACCTAACGATTATTTGAGTGTTTTTTCTTTTCTGGTTTTAAGTTTCAAGTGTCGTCAGATGTATCACGCCCCCACAGACTGCGCCACAATCCGGAAATGGCTCACGAAGTGTGCAGACGACTCTGAAACAGCCAACTACATTAGTGCTCACACTAAAGACGTAAGGACCGTGTCTTACCTGTCATGGATCTGCCCTCCTTAGTGCTGCCCAGGGCCTTGCCCAGGAGATCTGCCATCTGAGAGCAGAACACCCAGGGGCCAGGGACCTTACTGGAGGCTGCAAACCCTTACCCAGACTTGGTGGAGGTAGCAGCAGTTTATCATAGTATGCGTTGATTGGTGCATTTATTTTAGTAAAATGCTAAAATGCCTGGAAAAGTTACAGCACTAATTAGAGGAAAAAAACACCTGAGTTTTCTTGAATGCCTCCCAGGCTTTAACATCCCTGGGAGGGAGGTGGTTGATAGCCACACCTAATAAATAGCAAGACTCCAATGCAAGCCCAAGCATGCCCAATTCTGTTCTGAAACTTCCCATGGGAAAGCATGGCCCCTTGAGCCCTGGAAGACTCGGCACCCAAGGTGCTACCCTGTGCCAGTCACGCGCTAAGTAATGCACCCACAAACACAGCTGTGACCATGACATCATTAAACGCTATCTTCATGGCACAGCATCTGACTGGTTTCTGCAGTGTTTCCTAGGGTTGCTGTCAGTTCTTAGATGAGAGCAAGCCAGCTTTAGAGGTTGTTTCCTTGCCCAATTCTAGAAGCAGAAGTCCAGGCAAGCTGACCAAGACTTAGTCCAGCTCTTGTGCTGCTTTGACATTCCTCTCAAGCAGGCAGGCTTTCTGCTGACTCTGCTTGTGCTTAATTTGAGCGGCCCATGGCAGGGACAGATGGTGAAAGGCTTAGTGGGGCTCAGCTGGTGCTTGGAGTGTTTCAGAGCCAAACATGTTGACCTCATTTCTTGGATTGCTGTTCCAGCCTCAGCGACCCGCCACATTTAAGTGAGATGCTCCTCCCCAGAAGTGCTCCCACGATGAGTTACTGGGCACGGGTACCAGGAGCTTTGTGTAATTTGTCTTAGAACCGACCTGATGGTGTGTGAGCCTAATGGCGCCCTTCTGTCTCCTCAGTGTCCCAAGTGCAACATCTGCATTGAGAAGAACGGAGGCTGTAATCACATGGTGAGCAGAAGCCTTGCCCTTTGCACACGTGACGCAGAGCTTTTGGTCAGCATGCCCTTAACATGTTCTCTTCTGTTTCCCTCTGACAGCAATGCTCCAAGTGCAAACATGGTGAGTCCCAAGCTCGGTGTGCAAGGCCCAGTGTCACAGGCTGTGTTTCTTGTGCATGGGTCTCCATTGCTTGTTTAGGGAACACTTTTCTAATGATGTGACAAAGCAAAGGGCAGCCTCCATCACTTATAGTCATAATATTTATGTAGTATTTTTTGGTCCCTCTTGTAATCCCACTGCCATCTTGCTGACACATGTAGTCAGAAGTCAAGTTTAGGGTGACTCTTTGACCCTCATGATCCTCAGTCATCTAAGAAGATTTTAGCATGTTCTTTTTACTTTTGCCAAGGCAAGTAAGTAGCATGAGTGAGAGGGACATGTATCATCCACTTAAAAGGGGCACACGTACAGTCTAAAGAGAAATAACAAAGTGAACCTCCCAGTATCCACCGCATTCCTAGTACCTAGAATGTCCTCTATTTGTCCCTCCTTAGTCATAGTCTCATCTCTTGCCACCTAGATAGAGTAAATTATCATTCCTTGATTGCTATACAATTTTACCACCTCTATGGGCAACCCTGGGCAGTGTAATGGTATTTAAAACAGTAACAAGCACAACCTAGCTTAATTGATTAAGGAGAGCAACATTGCAGCAACATTGCCACTGTCCAATGAAGACTACCAAGAGGAGGGAAGTGAATGACCTCTGGGTCTTGACTTGGCTTTCGTAAATTTTACAGGAGCATTTTTTAGGAAGTCAGCCAACTTCTGGGAGTGAATCCTGGGAAACAAGGTTTCCCACTGTCAGGTCTCTGGCAGAGACAAAATATACATTGGGTACTGGCCGTCCAACAGAACTGTGGTTGGCCCCTCTTCACTAGACCACAGTAATTGTTTGAATGTATAGCATCCATAAGGGATGTTTATTTTTCTTTGCTTCCCCAATGGGGAAGTAGAGTCATAATTTTGAGCATGAGATGTTGAGTAGCTATAGGTTTTATAGAAATGTACTTTTTGAAAAAGAAGAAAGGGAAAAAGCCTTTATTCCCAGCTTCACGTACAAAGTCTTCCTAGGACAGATGTATGAGTGGGAGGTAGGCAGGAGGGCAAGTGTGTGTTGTGAATGAGCCTCAGTTGGACAAGCTTCTGCTGCTCACAGTGGCATTGACATAGCAGACTAGTGGCCTTTTTTTTTTTTTTTTAATGCTTTTTAAACTTATTTTTCAGTTGCAGTTTACATTCAGTATTGTTTTGTGTTAGTTTCGGTGTGCAGCATAGCGGTTAGACAGTTACATACTTTACAGTGTTCTCCCTGATATTTCTAGTACCACTTGGCACCATACATAGTTATTATAATATTATTGACTTTGTTTCCTATGCTATACTTTACCAGACTAATGGTCTTGTACGGTCAATGTCTGCCTGCATTGCATTAAAAAGGCACAAAGCGTATATGCTTGTGGAACTGAGAATATCCATAGGCTGTTGTTTAGATTGGCAAGGGAAGGCTACAGGGACAGTGGGATATGACTAGAGGTCCACATTCCCCCTGGAAAGAGGCACCCTTAGGAAGTTCTGATCAGGTGACACCCCTCCCCGCCAAAGCAAGATCTGTCTGTCCCCACTGCTTTGCCTTTGGAGGGCTGTGGGCTTGTCCTGGGGGTGTGAATGCCTCTTTCTGTTCTGTGCAGACTTCTGCTGGATGTGTCTAGGAGATTGGAAGACCCACGGCAGCGAGTACTATGAGTGCAGTCGGTACAAGGAGAACCCTGACATCGTCAACCAGAGCCAGCAGGCCCAAGCCAGGGAGGCCCTCAAGAAGTACTTGTTCTACTTTGAGAGGGTAGGTGTCCTCTCTTGCAGCTGCTCCTTGAGAGTGGGCTGCTCCAGTTGGCCTGCTGGAGTGGAATTTCCAGTAACTGGGAGCCAGAGCCAGCATGTGCACATAGAGGTCAGAGAATGGAGCTCCTGCCGTGGCTTCACTCAGCAGCCATGGCTGACAAGGAAGGACATGGTGCGGACTTTGTGTGAATGCTGGATTGAAGGACAGTGAGGGACCATCTGTGCCATCTTCATAGTCAGATTTAGAGAGGGCAGTTCCTCCCAGGGAAACCCTTCAGAAGCCCATAGAGCATGGCACATCTGGTTTCTGAGTATGATAGACCACTGGCTCCCGTTAGTCCTCAGGGCTGGAGCCCTACTACCCCAAAGGGGTAGAGTGATCTGGCAGGCAGACAGTTGCTCCTGGACATGGTTAGAGATGTAGACTAAAGAAATCCCCCTTGTGCACTCTCAAGGACACATAGTCCCCATAAGTTAGATGAGGCTGTGGCCATGCCCTTCAGACAAGGTGTCTATTCTGAACTCCTGTATGAACCTCTGTACCTGTCCAGGAATGTACAGTTTTCTCCTGTCTCTGTACCCTGTAGTGGGAAAACCACAATAAGAGCTTACAGCTGGAGGCACAGACATACCAGCGGATTCATGAGAAGATCCAGGAGAGGGTCATGAATAATCTGGGGACGTGGATTGACTGGCAGTACCTACAGAATGCAGCCAAGCTCTTGGCCAAGGTCTGTACCACCTCACTCTCCTGCTCTCCTGTCAGGCCCAGACCTCTGAGTGCAGGAGAGACTGTAGGGGGCAAGGGGCTTTAGCACCCTGTGCAGCCCTGCATACTTATCTGCTTATGGGTTGACAGTCCCCTATGCTGTGCCTGCTGAGGACCCAGTCCTCTGCTGGATGTCCAGGGGAATTCCAAGAAGAGTGCTCCACTGCCTCTGCCTGCAGGGAAAGAACTGTAGGGAAAACTAGAGTCCTTTCTTTTGTCCCATCCATGCATCACTCAGAGGAAAATAAGAGCTTGTCTTTGGACAGTTACTGAGATAGATGTGTGGACTCCGATGTCCGACTCGAGAGGGAAGAGCCATTGAGGCAGCTGCTGGTAAATAATTCAGTTTGAAAAAGGAACTGTGGGTGTTCTGTGGCCACTTCTGTTTCATTTTTTCCCATGTTGTTCCTCCTTCATCCTTTCTTTGGCCTGGTCTCATTTCTTTCAGGCCCATACCCATAGAGCCAGGTTAATTTGCATGGTGGGGTAAGAATTGTCAAAGCCACCTGAGGTGTACGTAGATTAGAATCATAGACTCAGGTACCTTCTCTTCTCTCCTATTGCAGTGTCGCTATACCCTGCAATACACGTACCCGTATGCATACTACATGGAGTCTGGACCCAGGAAGAAGCTGGTAAGGCAAAGCAGTCCCTCTCTACTCTGCCCTCATAGCTTCAGAGATGCCCTAGTTATTCAGAGGGCAGAATTAAAACAAAACTGTCCATTTTCAAATTTTATTTCTCCTCTCAGCATCTCTAAAATAGGTCTCAAGTGCTAGCATTTTGTGTAATAGTAAGGCAGGCATGCTGAGCCCTGAATGCAACCATATATGTAGGGAAACTGGCTGGAAAGGCCTATGGCCACTTGAGAGGTCACTGCCTGTGCTTTGGGAGGATATCCAGCACGCACGTCCCTAATTTATAGTGGACTTTTTACATCTTCACTTAGTTCTTTATCTTAGATATGAGTTGTCCGCCCCCAATCCATTATAAAGTAACCCACCTATTGTCTAAATGTTGAAAAGCAGAAAAACATATCATCTGTAATTCCACCAGAAAGAAATGACCACATGTTAGCATTTTCAAGCCTTTTAAAATTAATATTTATATAATCAAGGTTTTATATATATACACACACACACACACACATATATATATATATATGTATATAATTTTACTGTAACAGCAGTTTATTGTTGCAGCTGTCATCATTTACCAGGCTAGTTAAAACCTTTTTTTAAATTTTATTTGTTTATTTATTTATTTATTTATTTTTAATTATTATTACTTTTTAATATATCTTTATTGATTTCAGAGAGAGGAAAGGAGAGGGAGAGAGAGAGATAGAAACATCAATGATGAGAGAGTCATTGATCAGCTGCAGCCGGCAACCCAGGCATGTGCCCTGACCGGGAATCGAGCCCTGATCACCTGGATCCTAGGTCGCCACTTAACCGCTGAGCCACGCCCGGCCAGGCGCTAGTTAATACCTTTTTTAAAATATATTTTTATTGATTTCAGAGAGAGGAAGGGAGAGGGACAGAGAGAGAAACATCAGTGATGAGAGATTCCTTAATTGACTGCCTCCTGCACGCCCCCTACTGGGGATTGAGCCTGCAACCCAGGCATGTTCTTTCACCGATAATCAAACTGTGACCTGGTTCATAGGTCAACACTCAACCACTGAGCCACGCCGGCCAGGCCCATTTTTTAATAGTTGCATAAATGTTCCATTATATGGGTATACCATCATTTGGGGCATTAATTGTTTCTGGTTTTTACTATTATAAATAAGATGTTGAGGAACATCTTTGTGCATAAAGCTTGAATGTACAATTACTAAGATGGTTCGACTATTTTAAGACTTAATTTGCAAAAGGGCTAAAAAAAATGAAGTGTTCAGGGAGTACAATGTCTGTGAATATCCATTCTGACTTGTTTTTACAGCATCTGTTTCCCTATATGTTGGGAGCATTCTCTTCAGTGGCTTAAATTCTTGCCGTATCTTTGCGGGGTGGAGGGCAAGTGTGGTTTTGCCATTTGTCTGTACTCTGAGGTAGCCTTTCGATTGGGTTCTGGCTCTCGGTACAGGGACTAGCACTGCTCTCTGAGGACAGCATCAGGGTTGGCTGTAGCTCATGCGAGCCTGAGGTGCTGCGTCTGCCCCTCCATCTGCAGGCCCTGCCCCTCTCCCTTTGACCCTCCTGCTCTGCCCATACAGTTTGAATACCAGCAGGCTCAACTGGAGGCCGAGATTGAAAACCTGTCATGGAAAGTGGAGCGTGCGGACAGCTATGACAGAGGGGTAAGTGCCTGCTCTCTTCTTGGACCGGCTGTTGCAGACGAGGGAGGACTGGCATGTTAACAGGTGACAGGGTTTTTTATGGGCTGGAAGCTGCTGCTGAGAAGGATGGGATGGGCTGTGCTTTTGACTCCTCAGAGCCCGTCATGGTGGTCGTGGCTTTGGCTGCCCCTGCTCACGGGTCCGGGCCCATACAAGCGTACATTTTGCTTCCCTGGTGCAGGACTTAGAAAACCAGATGCACATAGCAGAGCAGCGGAGGAGAACCCTGCTGAAGGATTTCCACGACACCTAGGCTGGACATGGACGTGCTGGAGTGAGGAAGATGCGGCTGCAAGGTCTCCCGGCTGCCATACTGCATGCTGAGGGCTCTGCCTTTCATGACCCCAGGCAGCAGCCAGGGCCCCACTCCTGAGAGACACTGGCCACACACCTTAGTCAATTTCTGTTTTGTTCTCATCTTTCTGCTTTTTGTTTCTACTATGGTAGAGGCCCTGTTGAATTGGCCTCTTCAGGATTTTTAATTCGCCCTGGATGGTTGTTGGGAGGGAGGGAAAGTTTTTTCTGAATGACTATTAATAGTATTAGATCGTTACAACTTATGTAATTTTCAAAGATTGTATAATTGTACAAAAAAAAAAAAAAAAAAAAAGACCAACCATAGAATTACACAGAACCCTTTTAAAAAATAAATTGGCATTGGAGTGTTTTACCCTCTAGCTATTTTACTTAGAATGTAACATGCTGCCTGCCCACCCTTCCTCTGAATGTGTACTGTAAGAGGGTCCCAGGGTGGCCTCTGCTTCCAGATTCACTTGGTGTTTGGCCGCAGCTGGGGTCCCAAGGGAGAAGCATGGGTGGCAGATGGGGAATTGAGTTAGCCTGTGAAACGGGCATGGCACACAGGGAATCACATCATGCCTCCTGCCTGTTCCTTGTAGACCCTTTTGTGGTCAGGTGCACCTGCCTTACCTCGGCAGTGAGCAGACAGTACAGAACAGGGTCTCGCCATGAAGAGTCTGATCGTCTCTGATGGCGCTGCTTGTCTGCAGGCTCATCTTTATTCTTGAAGGTGAGGCTGGGTCCGGCTACTGAGGCCAGAGCCACAGCAGAGCATAGCTGGTCTTGTGGCCTCCAGACAGGGGACGGGAGTTCAGCACAGTGATTCCTTTTGTCTCCTAAAGATAGAGATCCCCTTTCAAAGGGAATTGTTCCCCAAAATAAATTTGTTCTAGCTTGGTCCATTCTTTTGTGCCAGTATTTAAGTGGTGTAACTGACCAAGTTCACACGCAGCCATACCTGACACTGTCCTGCTACACTCTCCTCTGGTGAACTTAAGGGTCAGAGTGCAGCGTGGCCCTCGTGAGGGCGCTGGTCTTCCTGGCCCAGGGGCCTTGTTTGCACAAGTTGTTTTCATGTTACCTGGAGTGTGTCCAGCAGCTGCTCCCCCTCGCCTGATTTCAGGTGTTGGGAGGACACCACCTCTAGGGTCTGGGAGTCAGACCAGGAGTCCTTGGTCTCTGGTCCCAGCTCCTGTAGTAGGAGGGGCTGGCCAGGGGAGAAGGCCAGTTTTTGCACAGTTGAGCCCAAAGGAGCAGGTGGTTTGTGTAGTGTCTTACCTGTCCTGAACCTGGTCCTGTGGGCCTTTGAAAAATTAAATCCGATTCTCGGGGTTTCTGTGGCTTTGATGCCTGCACTCTGAGGCTGGCAGAGCTGTCTATGCTCGACAGGGCCTGCTTGACCTCCTGGAAGAATTGCTTGGGAGATGGATGAATATTGTGTTGGAAATTCTTTGATATTCAAACATTTTCACCTCAGCAATTTTCTAGGAACCATGGTTGTAAACTGAATTACTCTTGAAGACAGAGGACAGCTTGGGGTCATGGGTACACAGCTGGGTGCAGGCTCCCTTTCTCCCTACTCAGGTTTTGTCTGTTCCTGTTATCTCTTGCAAAGGGAGGGACTGTGGGGTGGAGAGGGGGAACAAATTAGAAGAGTAGCAAATGAAGCCAGAATTGGATGGCGGGGAGCTCACTGACCTAGGAGAGTGCCTGATGTGGGACCTGGGGTGGGATGTGAATGCTTTGTTGGCACATGGATGATCCTGGCTTCTTACCTCTCCATCTTTGTGTCGCTGACATGGCCCAGGACCTGAGTTGCAGCTCTGCACCTTAAGTCACACACACCCTGGGCATCTCTGGGCATTTTTTGGACCGCACAGCTACTTTGTAATGTATATGCATCCAGCTGTGGTCCTAGCCACTGGCACTGCAGGAAGTTTGGTGCCTGGACCACAGCCTGCAGCCCTTGACCTGTGGAGAGCTTCCTTTTGTCTCCCCAGCGGCCATCCTAAATGGAAAGGTCAGGCAGAATTGTTCTGCCCTGCGAAGGATAGAAGATCAAGACGGCACTGTGTTTCATGAATTTACCGTATATCTTTGTTTCTTCAAAGAAAAGGTTGAGGTAATGTCATCTGCTCAAAGTTGAGTGGTTTATTCAAAATAAACTGAAAGTTTCTGATTATAAAAGTATGTGTAGATTTCTTTCTTCAAAGGATCCAAGTAGCCTCCTGAGCCAACATCCCAGAGGGTCATGGCCCGTGAGCACCAAATGAGGGCCTGTATGCTGGTCAGCACCTCCTCCAGAGGGCTGTGGAGGCCCCGCTGGCCTGACTGCCTTTATTCCTTTTCTGGCTTTTCGGGGGGGAGGGGACCTGCGGAGGAATGTGGAATGTCCAGGCTCTGCTCCTCCCCAGTACAGGCCAGACCACTCCCCACCACAGATGGATCCCTGGGTCCCTCCAGAATGGATGTGGGAGCACAGGGCTGTGATATTGGGTGGGGGGAGGGTTAGACGGGGTCCCTGGGTTATGGAGAGAAGACTCTAGATAGAAACTAGAAATGTTTGGAGTTTAATACCAAAGGTTGAGGACAGGAAATACGGAGTATGGGTTCCCATTGAAGATCTATTCGCAGTGTCAGGAGCGGCAGCAACTTCAGTGATAGCTCGGGGTGAAGGCTCCAGAGTTGTGGGCAGTGAAAGCCAGAGAGGCTGCAGACTCTGCCAATCTGAACCCAATTGCTCCTCTTTGGGCCTCAGGTGTACAAGCGATACACAGGCTCTACCCTCTAGGTGCCTCCAGAACATAGGGGACACGGAATTGGTCACTAGTGAGTGTTTTCCGTGAGGGAGCAAGCTCAGGGGCCACTCCTGTAGATCAGTGGACAGAGTAACGGCCTTGGTACCATCCCCTCAGTCTTAAAAAAGAACCAGAGGATAGCACGTTCTACCAAAGTCTAGAGGAAGGACTTTTCCACATGGCCCGGGGTTCATGCAACAATCAGCATTGCCTATGGACTGGGCTCTATTTTGGGCTCTGAAGACACAGCCATTGACCTTGGTTGATAAACCAATTCCTGTCCCCACAACAATTACACTAGTGGTGCACTGAGGACACACCTAGTTAGTCCTCACAGCAGCCCTGTGGGTAGGCAGATGCTGTCACAGTCACATTACACAGCTGTTCAAAATGAGTATCTGCCCAAGGTCACCACAACAAGGAAAATGGCACAACATCATGTTCAAACTTAGAAACTGGAAAGACCAATTTTTGTAATACAGATTAGAGCACAGCTCAGCACAGGCCCAGATCTGACTGCCTGTCAGTGATTGAAGTTGGGACTGCCACCCCGTGAGGTGAGCCAGCCTGACTGACAGGCATCAAAAGGTCGTAGGTTTAAAAGGCCAAGAAACTAGTTTATGATATGATTGTGAAAGTCCCACAGCCAACAGCAGGTAGAGCAGAAACGGGGTGAGGCAGCGCCCCCCCCTTGCCCTCTGTTGTCTGGTGCTGAGTTAGCAGGGAAGGAGCTGTGCATGGCAATAGGCGTTCAGGAGAATGGAGTTTGGAGAAGTAGTTTAAGGAATGTGAGGATTTCCTGGTGATCTAATTGTAGATTTTAAAAGGCTTAAGTAGAAATGGTCTCAACGTTCATGAGCATCAGAAAACCATGACATCCTTGGTAAAATTGCGGCTCTATTGGTTGGTATTTCATATTTAAGAAGTTAGGCAATTCATATGACTTTGGAAAATTTTGTTTCTATTGTATTGTGCTTGGAAATGGAGACTTCATGAAAAATAAAAATTAAAAAAGTTGAGAGATTTCTGCCTAACTAGAGTGGATTAAACATAAGCTGCAGGATATTTGAATGCTCCTAAATTGGTAATAGAATTTTCATCAATTTGAATCACAAACACTTGAGACCATCCCATTTCTTTTGGAATTCATTTCAAGTAGGCCAGATCCTCACTGCCTCTGTCTTTGCGTCCATGGAGGGGGGTCCAGGCTTGCCTGGTTGCCTGTGGAACTGCCTATCTGAAGTGGAATGCTGGGTGACTGGTGTTTGGTCAGCATCCCAGCTCTGGCTGAGTCACACAGCTCCCATTGCCACCTGTACTCCCCACCCCTTGGAAACATCCAGAGCCTCCTTTGGACAGTGTTTCTCTGTAGTAGTATAAAGAGATTGACGAGATGGCCCCGGAGGGTGGCTGGATGAGTGGATGCACCCATGTGCTCGGGCATTGGTGAAACCTGCCACTGTGTGTAAATCTCCAAGAGAGGGTGGGCCTACCCTTGGAGTCCCTGGCCTGTCCAGCTGAGGAGACCAGAAAATGCAGACTCCACTTTTATAGGAGGAAGCGGGAGGGAAAGGAGAAACCACCAGTGGGACCTGCCTCAATGGTGTTGCCCTGGGGCACGAGCATCTCTGCCTAAGGATAACCCAGCCGTAGAAGAGCAGGGAGCTTGAAAATGCCCAGGCTTTTTGGCTTGACCACTGGTATGTCCCTCCACCTCCAGATCTGGCAATAGGCTGAGTTAAATTTTCCTCAGAGGCGATGGTGTCTCAGTTATGGAAAAGCCCGTCTCTCCACCCTCCCAGGTGCCAGCTTTGAGGCACCGAATGTTTCTGTGCACCTGAGCACCTGCTGCGTTCCTGTATGTTACCATTTGGGATCTGACCTTCCTAGTGCCAGGGCTCCTCCAGGAAGCCCTCTCTGACCACACCAGGCTGGGTCGCACCGTCTATACGATCCCGCACATCCGGTAGCTTCTTCCTAAGGCCTGACCCCTGCAGTCCTTCCCGGGAGGTCCAGACCGGCCACAGAGCGAACCTCTAAGGCGCATTTGTTTGTTGTTGTTTTTTCTTTCCAAGGCGTTCTTGACCTCCTACACAGGCGAATGTCAGTGCCAAAAGCCATGGGTCCCATGCACAGTCATTGGCCTCCGCGGCACCCACAAACCGACGCAGTATTGAGTCATCTTTTGGCACTGCCCCCTCCTTGCTGCCACCCCACTCCTGGGAGCTAGAAAATGCAGACCATACTTTTCCGGGAGGAGAGAAGTGCGTCTTAAGCAACGGAGAGGCTCCCACTGGGGTTTCCTTGAATGGTGCTACTCTTGTTTGTATCTACATGGGGGGGGGGGGCAGGGCCGGCTTCTGCCCTGGAGGCTTGTGCACCCCCGCCTCGCGATTACCCAGCTCGGGGAGAGAAACTCCAATGCGGGCCCTGGGCCGCGGCGCAGAGAGGCTGAGCCCCGCGCGGGCGGCTCCAGCCGAGCGGGCGCAGCATCCCCAGGCGCCGTCTCCTAGTGACCGCGGCGCGCGCGGGCTCGGCGGCGGTCGTCCCGGCGACGGCGCGGCGCGGGCATCCCCGCGGCCCCTCCCCTGGGCGCGCGCGCGACCTGGGCGCCATGGCGGCGGCGGCGGGCCCGAGGCCTGAGGCCGCGAGTACGCAGTGGGCGCAGCCCGAGCACGACCCGGCGGGGCCGGCCGCGGGGCCGGCCGCGGGGCCGGGCGACTGCGAGGACGCGCCGGTGCGGCCGCTGTGCAAGCCCCGCGGCATCTGCTCGCGCGCCTATTTCCTGGTGCTGATGGTGTTCGTGCACCTGTACCTGGGCAACGTGCTGGCGCTGCTGCTCTTCGTGCACTACAGCAACGGCGACGAGAGCAGCGACCCCGGGCCCCAGCGCCCCGCCCCGGGCCCGGAGCCCGCGCCCACGCTGGCGCCGCTCCCCCGGCTCGAGGGCATCAAGGTGAGGCCCGCAACCTCGCCGTCTCCGCGCCGGGCGCCGAGCCCGGGCCTCCGCGCTTCTGCCCGCGCCGCTCCCCGCCTGCCCCGCGCGCACCCCTCTCGCGCCCGGGCCGGGGCACTTTTTCCCAGGGGCGACCTGGCCTGCGGCGCCCGCACTGCCCTCACTGCCCCTCTCCCGTAGGTGGGGCACGAGCAGAAGGTCCAGCTGGTCGCCGACCGGGATCACTTCATTCGAACCCTCAGCCTCAAGCCGCTGCTCTTTGGTAAGTCCGCTGGGCGCTCCCGGGAAGGGCCCGGGGCAGCGGTGCGGCGGCTGCCTTGACTCATTTTGACCACGTGATTTCTGTTTTGAAAATGGCTGTTTCCAGGTAGCCCCCCCCCCCCTTTTTCTTCCAGCTAGAGGTTTCCCAAAGTGCAGTACCCGCCCCCACCTCCGTAATAGGGTTACAGGGTGACCTTCCCACACTCCCCTCTCTGACCCCTATTCTCTGAAGCTGATCCTTCCATCACAGGGCTGGGCAATGTGACCCTGACGCTAGTGTCTAAACATTTCATTGAAACTGTCATGGGACACTCCTTGTCACCATAAATTCTGTCACATTTTATAATGGGGGAAGGGTGAGAAAGACTGATAAGCGGCCCCAGCTGATCTCAGGCCCTGTGGTCTGATGAGAAACAGGCTGTCCAACTGTGGAGAGACTGATGACCCCAAACGGGCCCCACCGAGGCATAAGCCTTTACTACCAGCGCTCAGATTCTTCTTAGGATGGAGTCTTGTGTTCAGCCATAGGAGGCAAATCCTTGCAAGGTGACCTCATTTGGAACCAGCATCTTAGTTCATTTTCTGAGCTCTTGTTATGTGCTAGGCTTGCTGTGACCATTTCAGTTAATTCTTACAACCCGTCTGTGACGTGGGTGTAGATACCCCCTTCTCAGGCTAGTGGGTGAGAAAGTGGGGCACAGAGAGCTGCAGTTGCTTGGCCAGGCTCACACAGCTAGTTCAGTGGTGAAACTAGGATTAGAATGCAGCAGCGTGCTACTAAAGCCAATGGGCTGGCTGTGAAGACTCTGAGGTCCTTCGAAGACCACCAGTCACCAAGGTGGGGGCCCCCAGACCCATGCCCTTGCCCAGGATGGGTTTGCCCAGCCCAGCACTGGGTACCCAGCCTCAGTGACCCATTCAGGTGCAGACCCGGGCTGTTCCTGGCTACTGCAGGATGGAATCAGTAGGAAAATTTGAGGGGACTGGGGACCAAAGCAGAACATCTGAGCAGAGGGCCCTGGTTGGGGATTATGCCCTGACCCATGAGAATGATTTCATTTGCATGCTGTTTGAGGGGAAATAGGTTATTGATGTCAGTCCTATGAGAGGGGCCCTAAAAGGTCGTTGTTATTATTATTATTACTATTGCATAATGTTAAAGTCTGTGCCAAGCACTATTTTAGGTACTGGGAACACAGCATTGAACAAAATAGGAAACAATCAAACAAAAACACCTGAAGCTGACATTCAGATGAGGAGACAGACAATAAATAAACTGATAAATACACATGGCGTGTCAGATGGTGATAAGCGATCAGACAGGTAAGGCAGAATTTCAAGTGGGGTTGAAACACTTAATAGGATGGACAGAGTGGGCCTCCCTGAGAAAGGTACTTGAGCAAAGACCTGTAGGAGCTGTGGGATAAAGCCAGGTGGCTGTCGGGAAAGGGTGACCCAGGCCAAGCAAACAACGCTCACCCCATTACCTCGACACTGCCATGACAAGACACATCTGAGGGAGTCGCGCTCCTTCTCCTCAGCCTTCTTGGGACCGGTGTATACTCAGTTCCGCTGTATGTTAGGTTAAGTGAGCATGAGGACTTAATTCCTAACCCTAACTCCAGCTTGCAGCTTGTTGCATCCAAGTCCTACAAAGCAAAGAATGAGAAACCCAGACCTGGAGTCACCAAGCGTAAGTTACAGGAAGCAGAAGAGATGTGACAAGAGGTAAACTGCTTCCGCAGATTACAAAGGGCACGATTAGAAGTGGGCAGCTGCAGGAAGAACTTCCTGCTTGTGCCAATCTCCAGGCTCTTACATTGCCTTTGAGTCTGTTGGTGGAAGATGTCCCAGGTTTCACCCAGAAAGCCCTGGGGCTTGCTGCTTGGTGGGATGAGGTGAGACTAATGAAGATGAGGTCAGTGGCTACAAGATGTCCAGTTGTGAGGGAAACCGCAGGGGGGGGAGTGTCCAGGGAGGGGCAGCTCCTGAAACCTGTGATGTTGGATGAACCCACAGAAGGAAGCCTGACCCAAGAAGGAGCAGTGTTCATCTGTCCTGTATGCCTGCCTGTCCATCCATCCACTGTCGCCCTAAAGAGGCAGGGAGGGCCCAAGGACAGTGGGCCTGCTGTGTGGGCTCTGCCTTGCTCCTCTTGGTTCCAAACCTGTGACCCACCAGCCTTGAGGGCCCAAGGTGCCAGGGCCCAAGGCGAGGGTGTTCGGAATATAAGCTGGGGTAAGGGGGCTCAGTTCTACCCAGGAAGGGAACCCCATCACGTCATAGGGAGGACCCCATGAAACCTCCCTTTGGGGAACATTTCCTGTTTCCCACCCTTGTTACTAGAGACATTTGGCAAGTGGGACCTGGGCCACAAAAGGTCCCACCCCAAGTTCCTGGAAAATACTGCTTGATTGGTAGGTGTTTCTGAAGGATTTGGACCTTTCAAATTCTGTTCAGTTCAGAAGGGAGATGCTGCAGTTCTAAGTCCTTGTCATCTCTCTGGGAACATTGCTTTCTTTCACGTGGCTCACTTCTGCCTCCATCCACTCTACACTCATTTTGTATCTAAATAGCAGATCATGCCTCATCACTTGCTTCCTTAAAAGCCTCCAAGATTTCTCATTTCACTTCTAAGTCTCATTTGGTACCCCAGGCCCTCTTACCTCTCAGACCTCATCTCCTCCTGCCACCCCAACTTACTCCCAGCTGATTCTTGGACACCAAGATCATTGCTGCCTTGGGGCCTTTGTACGTGCTGTTCCCTCCACCAGGCCTCTGCTCACATATCCTCCCCTCAGAGTACTCTCTGATCCTTAAACTGGTCTTAAGGGGTTCTAGTCACTTGAGAGGTTGCATCAGACTGCTTGGTTTTCTCTCAGCACTTAGCATCATTGGAAACTATCCTGTATGTATTTGTGTCATTTGTGCCTCTGACCCTAAAGATGAGCTGCATGTGTGGAAAGCCTGATTTGTTCTGGTTGTGTGTCCATCAGACTGAGTCCTGCCTAATACTAGTCATTATTGACTAGTTGGAGGGGTTTTCTGGGCACTCACTTAACCCAGCACCTGCCCACTTGCTCAGGGTGGCCTCCACCACCACTCTGGGCAGGTGCCTCCAGATTCGGCACCCTCTTCAAGAGCAGCAGGGGGCACTTCCAGTGGCCAGCAAGAGTTTTAATCCATTTTTTCTTACCATTTAAGATGAATGAGTGATTGGCACCAGTACACAAAACAGTTTATTTTAAAACCATGACTACTTTATCATAGGATTTCCAAATTTATTCTTTTTCCACATAAGAACACAATTGGGCAGCTACTTAAGACCACTGTGCTCTTAATAAATGTCAGAAGTGGGGAAAGAATTTTAGTGTGCATATTATATTACTTCAGGTCTGTAAGCAGCTTAAAGCAGTTTTCTGGATGGACCTCCCCACCACCACCACCTGGTGTTCCACAGGCCTGCTGCTTGGCAGAATTAGATCAGCGATCAGGCAGGTACAACTGAGTCTGCCTGAGGCTTGACCAGCATCAGGCGCAGGGTGGGCATAGCCCAAGGCTTTGCACCTGCCCAAAGGCTCAACTTGGGGTGCTGGGGCTTGTGGGCAGCGCAGGTCATTAGCCAGGTTGTTATCCCAGGCTTAGGAAGGCCAAAAAGGTGGCCCTGCCTGCCCAGCACACACAGCTGACAGGGGGCAGGTCTGCCTTTTGTTTGGGCAGAGCATTACCAGCTTAGAAAGAGACCCCGAGCTCTGACAACAGAAATGGGCTTCTGCTCTGCTTGAGCCATTTGTGGGTGAGCCTTGGAGCTTTTCTGGACTCTGGCCTGCAAATATCCTTGGGGTATCAGAAAGGGGTTTGTGTCCAGGAGAGCACACAGCCACAGTTTGCAGAGGCTGTGGTTACAAAGTCCCAGGCTCTCCGTGCCTGTGTTAGCCCCTATTCTGGACACTGATGATGGTGCCACTTGCATACGGCCAGCTGCAGATTCTGATGACCCCAGCTCCAAGCATAGGCCCTGGTTACCAGCATCCGGTGGCCCTGCACCTCCCCACTCAGCACATAGGTCCCAGCATGTCTTCCACGTAGGAGGTTGTGGATGCAAGTAGCATCCATCTGCCGCCAGTGTTGCAGAGTGGGCGCCAGCTCCACGGGGGGCAGTGGGCCTGCCTTCAGCACCTCTAGCCGGGACCCCAGGTCTAAGTCTGTGGGGCCAGAGGGCCAGAGGATGACCCGCAGCGGTGAATGGGCTGGGAGGGGTGGGGTGATGAACAGGGCTGAGTCTGGGCGTATCCCCTTCCCATCCCTTCCACCTGGTGAACCCTCTCCTCTGAGGCTCTGCTCTTGGAATCTTGGTCCTAAGAGAAGGGCTGTCCTGGATGCCACCCTCCTTAGCAGATTTGTTTGTTTTGTTTCAGCAATGTCCCAAGCATATTAAAGGGGTTTACGTTTTTAGCTCTAACCAGGCATAGCATTTGGCTAGCCCTTCTTTCATGTGTCTTGGCCCAAGCCAGGAGCTAGAGGGTGTAAGGTGTGTTTAAGGTCTGCTGGACGCGAGGGGCGTGTCCGAGGCCTCCCTGGAAGACCGCGCTTCCTGCGACTCAGTCCCCGCAGCTGGCCCGCGGCGCTGGGGGGAGGGGCGTCAGCACTGCCCCCTCCCGCGTCCCCTCCTCCTTTACCCTGCATGAGACCGAAGGCTGCCGTGGGCGGGCCCTTTTCTTTCCCACGGGAGACGGGTTTACCTGAGTCCCGCGGGGAGCGATTAGAAAGGGTGGGGTCCTGGGCCCGGGGAGCGGGTAGCCGCAGCCGGCGGTGATGGGCGGGCAGCTGACCTGGGGAGACGGCCCCCCGGGAAGGAGGAAGGGGGTAGGGGGACGGGGGGCGCTCAGCACAGGTTTCCTGGACTGCAGGTTGGGCTGAGGCCAGTAATTCCGCCGTTGCTGGGCAACGAAACCTGGTCACCTAGCAACAGCCCTGCGCCCGGCTTTTCTGCTCCCGGGAAAGTCAGCCCTGGGCCCTGCACCACCCCTCCCGCTCTTTGTCCTCTGAGCCCCACGCCTCCTCCCGTGGCCCGGGCGGCTGTTCTCTTTCCAGAGCCCCCCCTGCAGCTCTGGTGGGCGTCTGGTGTCTGGGAGGGGCCTCCCTCCTGTCCTGCAGACAGTGCAGGGCCTCCGCCCTGGGGTTCCGAAAGAGCCCACCCAGGTTTGCTGCTGCGGGCACGGTCCCCGAGGCTCTGGGAAGGGCCCTCGCTCTGCAAAGGGGCCGAGGGAGCTGTTGCTCATGGGATAGGTTGGCCTGGGGAGGAAGAAGCAGCCCTGCCATCTGTGGGAGGAAGGCCACCCAGTGAGCCAAGCTCCCTCTCCTGCGGGGATCCCTTGGGCAGAGAGTTTCCACACCTCACTGGGGAGGGGCTCCTAGCCCCCCAGCCTAAAGCAGCCTGCCCACTTGCCTTACCTTGACATTTAAGAGCCCTTGATGATTTGTGGGTCCGGACAAGGGTGCTCACCATGGGTGGTCCCATGGACACCCTCTCCCCTCCTCCAGGAACACCCTGACAAAAAATCATCTTCCTCCCTGCCCCTGTCAGCAGCTGGCACTGATGGGCGCTCAGCAGCGATTAACGGAAGAGCTGCCCGTACAGGCCTTGGCTGAGGAGAGGCCCCCACCCTCACCTGGGAGCCCCCACCCTACCTTTCGAGGCACAGCGGGGCAAAGAGGGAGCAGAAGAGGAGGCGGGCATCACAATGGCACTCCTTGGCCAGCAGGCACAGCCTGCTGGATGGCCTCGGCCCCCATGTCATGGCCCAGCAAGTTGAACGGCCACATCTCTGTGTAGCCAATGTCGTGGCACAGCACCAAGGCTCGCGGGATGGGCATGCACCATGTGGGGCCCCAGGGAACCCCTGCCCTGCTGTTACCCCAAAGCACCACCAGTACCACCAGAAGCCACAGCCCTCCAGCCATCACCTGCTTTCTTTGCCTTGACCTTAATGGGCTGAGGTTGAGGACTTTAAAGGGCTGTACCCACAGCCCAGGAGCCAATGGTTGCCCAGCTCCCAGGTGCTTGGGCCCGCCTGGTTAGGCTCCAGCCTGCTGGCTTGGGCCATTTGCATTTGATTAACACACAGCTGGGGACTGTAGAGACTGGTGGCATCTCCTTTGGGCCTGCGGATTACAGCACCTAATAAACTGAAGAAACCTGGGCCTGTGCTCGTTTCTTTTTCTGGCTTTTCCAGTTTCTTTATTTTTTAGGCTAACAGGAGGCAACTCCGTTCATTAGCAATTTGCTCTAAGTCATTGTGCTGCAGTGCTCCCCTCCCCCCCCCCCAGTGGCTGCCTCACACCTTTTCTGGGTTTGCTGGGGTGGCGGTCTTTGTCCTGTACCCAGTGTCATCACTTCTGAGTCACCTATCATGGAAGCTGAATATAGTCATGAGCATGGCGTCTGGAGTACGACAGCCTGGTGGCCCTTTTGACCTCATCGGGGTGATATCTCTGTGCTTGGGGTTCCTCGTGGTTAAGAAGGGCAAAGTAATGAGGCTTTCAAGGATAACTACAGACTAAGGTCTTGATGAACTACCTAGAACTGGACAGAGTCTGCTACCTGAGTGTGATCTGCTGTGATTACTATTAAAAACCACTCAAGCCCTAGCCAGTTTTGCTCATTGGTTAGAGAGTCAGCCTGTGGACTGAAGGGTCATAGGTTTAATTCTGGCCAAGGATATGTACCTCGGTTGCGGGCTCCATTCCTGGCCCCTGGTCGGAGCACGTGCAGGAGGCAACCTATCAATGTGTCTCTCACATTGAGGTTCTCTCTCTCCACCCCCTTCCACTGTCTCTGAAGAGCAATGGAGCCCGGCCAGCGTGGCTCAGCAGTTGAGCGTGGACCTGTGATGCAGGAGATTGAGGTTCAATTCCCCGTCAGGGCACATGACGGAGTTGTGGGCTCCATCCCCAGCAGGGGGCGTGTAGGAGGCAGCTGATCAATGACTCATCATTGATGTTTCTCTCTCTCCCTCTCCCTTCCTCTCTCTGAAATCAATAAAAATATTTTGTAAAAAATTGAAAAGCAATGGAAAAAATATACTCTATCCTCAGGTGAGGATTACAAAAACAAAAACAACTAAACAAAAAAAACCCACTCGAGCCCGGCTGATGTGGCTTGGTTGGGTGAGCGTCCTCCCATGCACCAAGAGGTCGCTGGTTCGATTCCCAGTTGGGGCTTGTGCCTGGGGGGTGGGCTTGATCCCCATGGGGGAGTTGCGGGAGGCAGCCAATTGATGTTTCTCTCCCACTGATGTTTCTAGCTCTCTCTCCCTCTCCCCCCCTCTCTAAAAAAAATCAATAAAAATATTAAAAAACAAAAGAACACTCAAATCCTGGCTGAGTGGCCGTTTCCCTTCCTCTTGGCAATGACTGGAACTTCATCCTGGGAGTATAGCCCAGAGAAGTAGAAGGGCTTCTGAGGGGTTCTGAGGGGTCCCGGTGGTGGCGGAGGTAGTCCTTCCTCCAATCAGTTCCCTTTGTGGGCTTCTTGTCCTTTGACTCAGGAAGTCCTCTCTCCCAGAATCAAGGGAATGAGACAGGGCCCAAGCTCCTGTTCTGGAAGTGCCTGGGGTCACTGAGAGGGGGGCTCCCCAGCTGGGAAGCCCATGTTCCAGCTCCAGCAAGCTGCTTGTGGGGCCGGCGTGAGGCCGTGCAGCCACTGGGGCCAAGCCCCAGCCTGCCCTCTCAGCACTGGGCAGCTCTGCCCCGGCCAGATGGTCAGCACCCACTTGTGCAGCAGAATGGAGGGCAAGGATGAGCCTAGAGTGCTGAATGTCTTGCTCTTTGTTTTTATTTGAATAATGCTGAAAAGTAAAAATGAAAGCAAAAACCAGCCACCATCCCTCCATTTAAAAAATATATACCAAGTAAGAAGTGGAGGTGAACCGTCTGCCCTTCAGGTTCACTCTCTGGCCTTTAACCCCTGCCCAGCTTAGCTCCAGCTTGCGTCCCGGGACTCCCCTGGAAAACGTGTGCTCTCAGCGTCAAAGAGAGAGGCCCCACGTTCCAATGCTGGCCACCCTGGCAGGCCAACCTGACCTTGGGGTCAGAGTCCAAAGCGGATGTAAAGGTGTGTGTGAAGTTCTCCTGACCTGGCGACCACCAGGGAGTACCCCAGGAACCCTGTAAAGAGGAAGGTGCCAGGTTCCCCTGCGCCCTGCCTAGACCTCAGCCTCACCCACCTCCTCTTCTGGCAGAAACCCCTGGCTTCCTGAGTGACGAGGAGTGTCGGCTCATTGTCCACCTGGCACAGATGAAGGGGCTACAGCGCAGCCAGATCCTGCCCACTGAGGAGTACGAGGAGGCAATGGGCACACTGCAGGTCAGCCAGCTGGACCTCTTCCAGCTGCTGGACCAGAACCGAGATGGTCGCCTGCAGCTCCGCGAGGTTGGGACTGGAGTAGGCATGGGGGGGGGGGTACAGAGTTGTTTTTCTGGTGGCCAGATCACTCGTCCAGCTCAGCCCTGACCCCGAGTCAGATGCCACCTCATATCAGAATGCCCAGGCCCAGGGTGCCCCTTCTTCCCTGGAGAGTTCCTTGCTGCCCCGGGAATCCCAGAAGATTGCAGGAGAATCTACCTGGGGGTGATGGCATTTGTTGCCACCTGTGATCCGGATTCCTGGCTGCCATGGCTGGGAGCCCCACAGAATTCATGGTGCATAGAGTGGCAATTCTGAGGTGGCCAGGAGTCTGCATCCCTCTTAATGCCCCTCACCCAGGCTTCTGAGAGAGGTCTTGGCGAGTTGTGGGGTCCCTTGCCTTTACAGAATGTCCCTGGCCCTCAGGGCTCTTGACTATCTTCCTGGCCTTCCTAGATGCCACTGAACCTCTCTACCTACCATCATGGCAAAGGGACTTTAGGCTTGTCCTGTGTCCTTGCCCATGCCCTGTCACCTGAACCCTTAGTCCTATAGCAATAACTGGGTGGCTTTCTGTGCTCTAGTGGCTCTCCATCATTGGGGCCACCCCATCAAGGGACCATCTTGTGCTTCAGGTCCTGGCCCAGACTCGCCTGGGAAATGGACGGTGGATGACTCCAGAGAACATTCAGGAAATGTACTCTGCGATCAAGGCTGATCCCGATGGTGATGGTGAGCTCATACCTTGCCACAGTTCTGTCCCTGGGAACCTCCTGTTCCCACAGCTAGGTTGCCTCCATACCCAGCTTCTAGAGTAGCCAGAGGCAAGGAAGTGGTCCTGCCTTGCCCTCACCCCTGGGACAGTCTAGAGAGCAGTCCCATACCCCTTGGGGACAGTCTAGACGGCAGTTCTTAGAGACCCTTTCCACCTCATCACTCAGAGTTTGAGGTCCAGGAGGTGGGGTTACTGGCTGGCAGAGGGCAGAGTGTGTAGAGCGAGAGCAGAGAGGGTGCGGCCAACTTGAGCTTGGCTGCTCACCCTGCTCCATCTGCGTCTCTCCAGCCAGGCACAAGGTCTGTCCTCCTTAGCCTGACCAAGGTCTCCCTTGCCTGCCTTGCCCACCTGGAATCATTCAAACTTCTAGGGGCAGGTGTGGGCAGGGCAGATGTCATAGCAATAACCCTCAGGAGGTTTCCGAAGCATAATCATCACTCTCATGCCCAAGTTCATGACCAAGTGAGGAAGATACAACAGTCAAATAGGACTTGGAAGGATGGCTTGTGGCTGGTGAACGGAGTGAAGAATCCGTCCGGAACCTGAGGCCTGAGCGGCATCATGCTGCTACTGCCCCTGTGTACAGAGCTGGCGACAGGTTCAGAGCCCTTGAGTGTCCCCCATTCTCGGAGAAGTCTGGACCAAAGGGTGGAAAGTGTCTCCCTTGGGTCAATCAGGATAATATGGAGCAAAGACAGCAGCTACTGTCCCAGAACCCCCGAGGGTGCAGCCCCTGCTTTGTGGACTGGGCAGGAATGGGGGAGCACTCTCATTGGGAGCGTGCTCCGGCTTTCTATGCTGAGGTAAGCTGGTAACCCAGCAGGCAGGACTGACCAGGTATATTCCACTCTGGATGGGACCTGAGATCATAAAGAAACGTCTGGGACCCAGCCTCAGCTTACATCCGATAGTGTGGCAGGCCCTGGACAAAAGCCAGCACTGGCTGCTCTCTTTCTTCACCCTTTACAGGACCAAGGGTGGCCACCACACTCTGTAGAGCCAGGCTGGAGGGCCAAGGACAGTCTGCGCCCTAGGATCCTGGCTATGTAGTTCAACCTTCCTTTGGAGACCCTGCTCTGGCCAGTCTAGGGGGGTGGGCTTCTTCCTTTTGGGGGCCAAATCAGGGCTTGCACAGAGGAAAGGAACTTCTTTAGGTCTTCCTGTGACAGAAACCAGGTTCATCTGACCCAGGAGTCCAGGGTGGGGGACAAGTGCACATGGACCCCCAGGGCAGATAGGAAGGTGTAGCCTGCCACTGCAGCCTCCCCACGTGGGCTTAGTAGGCCTTGATGGGTGCCCTATGCAGGAGTGCTGAGCCTACAGGAGTTCTCTAACATGGACCTTCGGGATTTCCACAAGTACATGAGGAGACACAAGGCGGAGTCCAGTGAGCTGGTACGGAACAGCCACCACACGTGGCTCTACCAGGGGGAAGGTGCCCACCACGTCATGCGCGCCATCCGCCAGAGGTGAGCACCTGGGGCTGTACTCCCTGGTGCTGGGGCGGAAGGCAGTGCAGGGCCCCCACAAAAGTCCCTGGCTGGGGTGGAGGGGATGGAATTGATAAGCCAACTCAGGATTAAGTTGCGCTTGTTAGACCAGGTTTGGGACCCATCGAAAGGCAAATTAGCCCTACCTGTGGGCAAACAATGTACATTTGGGATTAGAAATAGATTTAATGTTTGTTTTCTGCTAATCAGAGAAATGACCTCTTATCTCTGTCCACAGAACCCCCTGCTCCTGAGCAGCCAGGGGTTTTAGATAACCTTCTTCCTGGAGGGAGTGTCCCCCACAAATTTAGTAGAAATCTCACCTTCCCACCCAGTGGGTGTCTCTGGCATCCAGGGAGAATGGCTCATCATGAGTAACCTCTTCCTGTTCCTTCAGGGCCAGCCTGGGGTGGCATAAGGGGCTTCCAGGGGAGGTGGGCAGGGGCAGAGCCTGTGGCAGGCCCAGGGTCCCCATTGGCCAGCTCCTTCAGGGTGCCACCTTGCATGAGGCTGCCAAGTTGAATGCCTGCTGCCCACCAGGGTGCTGCGCCTCACCCGCCTGTCACCTGAGATCGTGGAGCTCAGCGAGCCCATGCAGGTTGTGCGATATGGAGAGGGAGGCCACTACCATGCCCATGTGGACAGTGGGCCTGTGTACCCAGAGACCATCTGCTCCCATACCAAGCTGGTAGCCAACGAGTCTGTACCCTTCGAGACCTCCTGCCGGCAAGTACCTCCCACCTGGTGGCTGCCTCCAACTCCCAGACCAGACATACCCATAACATAAGCACAGCCCTGCTCTGTGGACATGCCCTTGGCATGGGGCCAGGAGAGCACTGTGCCATACTGGTCAAGGATACTCCTACCTCTGCCCCCCAGGTTGTTTACCAAATGTCAGGAAAAGGGTGGCCATCTTGTCTCAGTGGCATATCCGAGGTACCCACAGTCACTGAAACTTGTCCCTGGGGCTCTGAGGCAAGGGGCCGGGCAAGGCTAGAACCCCAGCTTTCTCCCCGCTCCCTGGGTGTTGATTCCTGCCTCCACTGCTGGAGGCCTCCGCTTCTCCCTTTAAAGCTGTGTCCCCCTCCTCTGCCAAGGCATGGAAGCAGGTCTCTCCTCATGTGGCTGCTCTGGCTCAGCCCCTTCTAGTCACAACCAGGATTTCTGCATGATCTTGCTGCTTCTGCTACCTATCTTTCCCAGCTGGCCCTTGGTCAGGGCCATGTAATTTAAGTGCACCTGTGACCTTGGCCGCAAAAACCTTTGTGACACACAGGAAGAGACTAGGTTTGTGGGAAGAATGGGCTAGGGACATCTTGGTACTGACCTGTCCTGTTGTCAATGATCCCAGCCTACCCCTCTTGCCCTTGGGAACCTGGGCAGCTTATCCTGCCCACAGGTAAGCCCCTGGGAGCATCCACAGCTGAGGATATGCTCAATGGCCCCTCTGCCTTACAGCTACATGACAGTGCTGTTTTATTTGAACAATGTCACCGGTGGGGGAGAGACTGTCTTCCCTGTAGCAGACAACAGAACCTACGATGAAATGGTAAGAGCCAACCAGGCTGTTACTTGGGTGGGTTGGCAGGGCCTTGGGCAAGCATGGTCCATTCCCCTCCAGACCTGGGATGAGAGCCCAAGTGGTCCCCTGGGAACACCTGATTTCCCTCTGGCTACCTGGCCTTGGCGCCTGGCCACACAGTGGGGGCAGCTTGAAAACCTCACTACCCTGCTGCCCACAGAGCCTGATTCAGGATGATGTTGACCTCCGTGACACTCGGAGGCACTGTGACAAGGGGAATCTTCGTGTCAAACCCCAGCAGGGCACAGCAGTGTTCTGGTACAACTATCTACCTGATGGACAAGGTGAGGGCCTTTGGCCAAGTTAGCGGTGCCTCCTGAGGGAAGCTTGCCTTTACCCAGCCCCAACTGCCACCCTGGTGGGCTGTTTCTGGCCATCCTACAAATGGTTTTCTGCCCCTAGTGCCTCCCCCAAACCATCTGCAGTGGCTTCGGTGGCCTGCACCTGTGCAGCCTCCTGGGTTTTCTCCACCTTTGTGATTCCCTGATGCCCTAGCCTTCCAGCTCTCTGAGATTGGAGACACATCCCTGACCAACCAAGGCTGGGAAGGGCTCTGGACAGGCTTGGCAACAAGAGCTGGTGTCAGAGGGCCAGTGGTGTTGGCCAACCATTAGTTGGTGAGAGATGCTGAGCCCCCAAGGTGGCCTTGGGGCCAGATGTTTGCCACCGAAGGTGTGCACAGCTGGGCCCGCCCTTGCTGTGTCCTTGGGCTACGTATGAGGCCAGGCTTTGGTCAGCCCAGCCTAGTTTCCCTCTGCGCCCCTCCCTTGCTCACACCATTCTCCTCTCCTAGGTTGGGTGGGCGACGTGGACGACTACTCGCTGCACGGGGGCTGCCTGGTCACTCGTGGCACTAAGTGGATCGCCAACAACTGGATCAATGTGGACCCCAGCAGAGCGCGGCAGGCGCTGTTCCAGCAGGAGATGGCGCGCCTGGCCCGCGAAGGTGGCGCCGACTCGCAGCCAGAGTGGGCCCTGGACCGGGCCTACCGCGACGCGCACGTGGAGCTCTGAGGGAGTGCCATTCCCGGCCGCCAGCCGCGGGGCGCCCGCCGCCCAAGGTTGGGGGCCCTGCAGTCCCCCTGTCCAGCTTCAAGCCAAAGGTCCGGCCGATGTCTTGCCCCATCCCTGCCTCCAGCCGCGATTAGGGCACAGCACCTATATTCTTGTTATTTATTGTATACAGACCCACGCCGCCCGGTCAAATAAAACCACAGGCTTTGAGCCACTGGGCGGAGGAGCTCAGGTCGGCTGGAGGTACAGAGGGGAGGGGGAGCCGGCGGCAGCCCGGCAGGGGGCGTGGGGGGGGGCGCTCGGCGAGCGTCACATGACGGGGAGGGGCGAGGGCGGCCCCGCCAATCGCGAGCTGGTTTGCTGGGGTCGGAGGGTCGTCATTGGACATTGGCAGCTGGCGAGCCCGCCTCGGCTACCTGTTGCTAAGGGCGCTGTAGACCTGCAGCGTCCCGCGCGGGGAAGGCTCGTCTCGCGAGAGCTCAGCTCCCTGCTTGGTCGTAGCTGCGGCGGCTGCTGGAGGACCGATATGGACGCTCTTGAGGACTACGTTTGGCCGCGGGCAACCTCGGAGCTCATACTCCTCCCGGTCACGGGTCTGGAGTGCGTGGGGGAACGGCTGCTGGCGGGTGAGGTTTTGTTTGAGGCGCGGTCTGGCGGAGAAGCCGAGCGCTCGCCTGGCCGGTGCCACAGAACAAAGGGATGCCCCGAGGAGGAGGACCGGCAGCGGGGGGCGGCTGGCCTGGGGTGGGCGGGAGCCCGGGAGATGGCGGGAATGTGGCCTGGCCGGAGGGGCCCAGAAGACAAAAAAACCGATGTGGCTTCCGAGGCCCTTCATAAACTGCAGCTAACGTGGAAAGGGCGGGCGGGACCGCGGGAGGATGCGGGGGAGAGGGGGAGAGAGGTGTGCGGCCCTCTCGAGAAGTTGGGCGGGGGGTTGTCCTCTCCGGAGGAGGTGGGGCGGGGAGGTTGGGGACGAGGCCCCCGCTTGAGGTGGGCGGCTCCGCGGTGCGCCCTCGGAGGAGGGCGGGGCCGGGGAGGCGGGGGTGTGGCCTCGAGAGCAGATGAGGCTCTCCCTGGAAGGTGGGGATGAAGAGCCCTCGGAGGAGCATGGCGTCTCGGGAAACGGGGATGAGACCTTTCTCAGTAGGCCAGCGCTCGGGGAGGCGGAGGCTGAGGCTCCTGAGATGGTTGGGGTCCGGGAAATCCGATATCCGTGCTCCTCCGGGGAGGGCCAGGTTGGGAAGCACAGGCCAGCAAAGGCCTGTGACCTGAGACCTGAAACTGCAGAGCCCTCTCAGGCTTAATGCCTCTGCCAAGAAAGGTTCACACCCCCACCCCCTACTCCCACATGCTTTTCCTTTGGCTAACCACTGCTCATCTCTGATTCCTCAGCCTAAATGTTATGTCCTCAAGGTGGTCTCCCAGACACTCAGTCTGGTTAGATTAGACCAGAGTTTCTCAATCTCATCATTGTTCACATTTTGGATCAAGATCGTTCTTTGTGTGAGGGGTTGTCTGTGCATTGTAGGATGTTTAGCAGCATTCCTGGCCTCCACTCCTGGATGCCAGTAACACAGCTCACAGTTGTGACAATCAAAAATGTCCTCAGCCTGGCTCAGTAGTTGAGCATTGACCTAGGATCCAGGGGATTGCGGTTGGATTCCTGGTCAGGGCACATGCCTGGGTTGCTGGCTCCATCTCCAATGGGGGTCGTGTGGGAGGCAGCTGATCAATGTTGACTCTCTCATCATTGATGTTTCGCTCTCTCTCTCTTTCTCTTCCTTCCTCTCTCTGAAATCAATAAAGATATATTTTAAAAAAAAATGTGTCCACACACTGCCAAATGTCTCTTGGAGGGAAAATTGCCCTCCTCCGCCATTGAGAACCACTGGAGTAGAGTAAATAATTAAATTCTTTATTAAAAAAATATGATTTTCTTGATTTCAGAGAGGAAGGGAGAGGGAGAGAGAAATAGAAACATCAGTGATGAGAGAGAATCATTAATCGGCTGCCTCCTGCACGGCACCTACTGGGGATTGAGCCCGAAGCCCAGGATTGGTACAGAGATCTCCTGGTTCGTGGGTCAAGGCTCAACCACCCAGCCAGTCTGACCGGGCCCATTTTGAATTCTTAAAGCAATCTATATAGTTCTTTCCTGGAACTTACCAAAATTATAATGACATAGTTACTCCAGCATACAGTTGATTGTTTGGTTTGTAATTGATGCCCAATAAATGTTTATTAAATTGCAGACTAGGAATGGCATGAGGGACTGTTACAGTCATCTCCAGTTAAGAGGTGATGTTCTGGACCAAAGTCATTATGGTGGGGTTTGCAAACTGTTTAGGTAATGAAATAAATACACAGAACTTGAAGACACAGAAGATGTGAGCAGTTAAGAGGACTAAGCTGTGGGCTGCCTGGTTTGTGGCTGGGGATGGGCAGAGGGTGGTAATGGTTACTGGGATGAGGAGCATTCAGAGAACCTGAGGTGAGCTAGTAGAGTGGGAAGTCCCTGCAGTGCAGACAGGCTTCTGAGGCCCCTGCTGCCAAACTATAGGCTACTTCTCCTACTTCCCACTGATACTGAGTAAGCTCACATCTGAGATACAGGGAAGAAGCTCCTGGAAGTCAGGAGGGTTCTGCTGTGGCCTCCTGGGGAAAAGATTGTCTTAGTGGGAAAACCTCTCCCCTGGGTTTGGGAGCATCGGAAAGAATTCATGTACAGGTAAGTGAGGCTAAGGATTTGGGGGCTAAAGCTGAGAGGGTTCCTGTCAAAGCAAGATAAGTTAGGTGGAGTGAGGAGGAGGCTGTGAGTTTGAGGAATTTGTGGTTGGACTAAATGTCAGGAGTGACTGACAGGATCAGAATGTCAGCACTAAAAGTCCAGCTCTAGCTGAGAACAAGGTTTGTCCAAGCCTGTAGGATTGTTTGTCCTAACACATTCGTAGGCCACATGTGGAGAATTTCCCCTGCTCCTGTTTCTTCTTGTGGCTCATCAGAGTTAGGTGAGGCGTTCTGATGTGGCTCTTTGCTTCTGTCTAGGTGAGGGGCCGGATGCCCTGGTGTACAGCTTGGATTTTGGTGGGCATCTGCGGATGGTGAAGCGAGTGCAGAACCTGCTTGGCCACTATCTTATCCATGGGTTCCGGGTGCGACCAGAACCCAAAGGAGACCTTGACTCAGAGGCCATGGTAGCTGTGTTTGGGAGCAAGGGACTCCGAATTGTGAAAATTAGCTGGGGACAGGGCCGCTTCCGGGAGCTCTGGCGCTCTGGCCTGTGGAACATGTCTGACTGGATCTGGGATGCACGTTGGCTTGAGGGGAACATGGCCTTGGCCCTCGGCCACAACTCAGTGGTGTTATATGACCCCATAATAGGGTGCCTCTTGCAGGATGTTCCCTGCACAGACAGGTGCACCCTCTCCTCAGCCTGTTTGATTGGAGACACCTGGAAGGAGCTGACCATAGTGGCAGGTGCCATTTCCAACCAGCTCCTGGTCTGGTACCCAGCAGCTGCTTTAATAGACAATAAGCCTGTGGCCCCTGACCGACGGGTCAGTGGGCATGTGGGTGTCATCTTCAGCATGTCGTACCTGGAAAGCAAGGGCTTGTTGGCTACAGCTTCAGAAGACCGAAGTGTTCGCATCTGGAAGGTGGGCGACCTGCGGGTGCCTGGGGGTCGGGTGCAGAATATTGGGCACTGCTTTGGGCACAGCGCCCGTGTCTGGCAGGTCAAGCTGCTAGAGAATTACCTGATCAGTGCAGGAGAGGACTGTGTCTGCTTGGTATGGAGCCACGAAGGTGAGATTCTCCATGCATTTCGGGGCCACCAGGGCCGTGGGATCCGGGCCATAGCTGCCCATGAGAGGCAGGCCTGGGTGATCACCGGGGGTGATGACTCAGGCATCCGGCTATGGCACCTGGTAGGGCGTGAGCACCCAGGTTCGGGGGTCTCAGCTCTCTGCTTCAAGTCCCCTAGCAGGCCAGGTGCCCTCAAGGCTGTGACGCTGGCTGGCTCATGGCGAGTACTGGCAGTGACTGATACAGGGGCCCTGTACCTCTATGACCTCGAGGTCAAGTGCTGGGAGCAACTGCTGGAGGACAAGCGTTTCCAGTCCTACTGTCTTCTGGAGGCAGCCCCTGGTCCTGAGGGCTTCGGACTGTGTGCCATGGCCAATGGGGAGGGTTGTGTCAAGGTTGTCCTCATTAATACTCCAACCGCAGCCGTGGACCTGACCCTGTTCCAGGGCAAGGTGCACAGCGTGAGCTGGGCCCTGCGTGGCTATGAGGAGCTCCTGTTGCTGGCATCGGGCCCTGGCGGTGTGGTGGCTTGCCTAGAAATCACAGCTGCACCTTCTGGCAAAGCCATCTTTGTCAAGGAACGTTGCCGGTACCTGCTGCCTCCAAGCAAGCATAGATGGCACACATGCAGTGCCTTCCTGCCCCCGGGTGACTTCCTGGTGTGTGGAGACCGGCGGGGCTCTGTATTGCTTTTCCCCTCCAGACCAGCTTTGCTCGATGATCTTGGGATTGCAGGCAAGGCTGGGGCCAGTACTGGAGCACCTGGAGTGGATAGTGACAGTGGTGGGGGTGAGCCCGCCTTGGCTGAGTGGGGCCCTGTATCCATCCTCCCTTCTCTGCATGGGAAGCAGGGTGTGACCTCCGTCTCCTGTCATGGCGGCTATGTGTATACCACAGGGCGTGATGGTGCCTACTACCAGCTCTTTGTGCGAGGCGGCCAACTCATTCCAGTCTTAAGGCAGAAGTCCTGTCGAGGCATGAACTGGGTGGCTGGGCTCCGCATGGTTGCTGATGGGAACATGGTCATCCTGGGTTTCCATGCCAATGAGTTTGTGGTGTGGAGCCCCCGGTCACACGAGAAGCTGCATGTCGTCACCTGTGGTGGAGGGCATCGCTCCTGGGCCTTCTCTGATACCGAGGCAGCTATGGCCTTTGCCTACCTCAAGGATGGGGATGTCATGTTGTACCGGGCTTTGGGTGGCTGCACCCGGCCACATGTGATTCTCCGGGAGAGCCTGCATGGCCGTGAGATCACGTGTGTAAAGCGTGTGGGCACCATCACCCTGGGGCCTGAATTTGAGCTGCCCAGCTTCATGCAGCCTGACCACCTGGAGCCTGGCAGCGAGGGGCCCAGCCTGATTGATATTGTGATCACATGCAGTGAGGATACGACCATCTGTGTCCTGGCACTCCCCACAGCTACGGGCTCAGCCCATGCACTTACAGCTGTTTGTAACCATATCTCCTCGGTGCGTGCAGTGGCTGTGTGGGGCGTTAGCACCCCAGGTGGCTCTGAGGATTCTCCACCAGGCCTGACTGCCCATGTGGTGTCTGCGGGGGGCCGGGCTGAGATGCACTGCTTCAACATCATGGTCACCCTGGACCCCAGTGCCCCAAGCCGCCTCGCCTGCCACGTTATGCACCTTTCATCTCACCGGCTAGATGAGTACTGGGACCGTCAGCGCAATCGGCACCGAATGGTCAAGGTGGACCCAGAGACCAGGTGATGGGCCCTGCCTGGCAGAAGCATAGGGTGGGATCATGCAGGGCTTTGCTTGACAGCTGTCTTCTCTCTGCAGGTACATGTGCCTAGCTGTGTGTGAGCTTGACCCACCTGGCCTTGGCCCCCTTGTGGCTGCAGCCTGTAGTGATGGGGCAGTGAGGTAAGAGCATAGGGCTCAGATAGAGCAAGAAGGGAGATAGAGTGAAGGGTTGTCCAGAATGGGTTCTGAGCTGGGCACCCCCTGCCTCTCCCAGGCTCTTTCTTTTGCAGGACTCTGGGCGGCGGCTGCAGCTCCTGGCTGAAACCTTCTACCACAAGCGGTGTGTCCTCAAGGTCCATTCCTTCACCCACGAGGCACCCAACCAACAGCGGTAAGAGGCTGCATGATGGTTCTGCATGGGTCCGGGGGGCCCTTGTTGCTTTCCACCTCCCTGACTGACCCAGCTGCCTTTTCCTGGCTCCCAGGAGACTGTATCTGTGCAGTGCAGCCACCGATGGCAGCTTGGCCTTCTGGGATCTCACCACTGTGCTGGACCATGGCTCCATTGCCCTGGAGCCCCCAGCAGACCCTGGGCTTCCCTATGGTGAGTAGCCAGTGTGCAGCTATGGCTGTCCCTCCCTACCTCCCACTTTGCCTTCACACATGTGGCATGCTGGGCCTGACAACCATCTTCTTCCTCCAGAGCTGGGAACCCCCTGCCTGACCGTCCAGGCCCACAGCTGTGGTGTCAATAGCCTGCATACCTTGCCCACACGTGAGGGCCATCTCATAGCAAGTGGCAGTGAGGATGGCTCCCTCCATGTCTTTGTGCTTGCTGTGGAGCTGCCAGAGCTGGAAGAGGCTGTGGGGGGTGCTGAGCCGGTGCCCCAGCTGCATGTGCTAGAGGAATACTCTGTCCCCTGTGCACATGCTGCCCACGTGACAGGCCTCCAGATTCTAAGCCCCAGCCTTATGGTCTCAGCCTCCATCGATCAGCGGCTAACCTTCTGGCGTCTAGGACATGGTGAACCCACCTTCATAAACAGTACCGTGTACCACGTACCAGACGTGGCAGACATGGACTGCTGGCCTGTGAGCCCCGAGTTTGGTCACCGCTGTGCTCTTGGGGGCCAGGGACTCGAGGTTTTCAACTGGTATGACTGAGGTGTCCCACGGTGGCCAGCATGCGGGGTATGGGGCCTGCTCACAGACAGAGATGAGCAGGAGTGACTGACTGTGCCCATGCCCAGTGTGCCTTGAGGGGAGGAAGAGGCATCCGTGGGTTCCTGACTTCAGAGCAGGCGTTGGAGGTGAGTAGAGTGCTCCTGGGTAGACCAAGGATATGCCCCCACTTCTCACAACAGAACAAAGCTTTGTAACAATTTATTTTGGCTTCAGGCCTCTAACAAAATCTGTGGTTTTTTGTTCAGTTGATGACTTTGTGAACATTCCCAGATACTGGAACCTCTGTGGCCTTAGATGTAGCTCAGTGGAGGGAGACCCAGCATGGCCAGGCCAGTGTGGAGCACTTCACGCACAGCCCGTAGAAGCTGCAGACGGGCAAACATTTGACCAAACAGATGTGGTCGAGGCTCCTGGAGGAGAGAAGGGGCCTGCTGGTTTTGTCCTTTGCTTCCTTCCCCTGCACCTCCCACATACCCCCTTTTGCTGTGCTTACCCCTAGGATGTGTACCCGATTATAGTAGGAGCTGAAATCCATGCTGAGCTGTACCAGGAACTTGCACACCTAGACAGAGATAGAGGCAGAGTCACTGGCCTGTCTCTTTGCTCTTGTATCCCAGACCAGAATAAAGTGTGTGAGTGTCTGCCCTGGTCTTCTTTGCCTCACCATTTCCGTACGTGCGGTGATGTGGAGCCCCGGGGCTGTGCGGTCCTGGTCCAGGGCTGCTGTCTGGCTCAGTAGGTCTGGGAAGGGGAGGACGCTGTTGAAGAGCAGCAACCACTCACCCTGTGGGGAGAAGGCTGCTGGGAGGGCAAGTCTGAGTCTCCTGCAGGAGCCAGCTGCTGAGAGGGGCACTCACCTCTTCACGGAGCAATGAGAAATCCAGACTGCTCACAGGTGGAAAAGTGGGGTACAGACCTTGTTCCATGCTGCGCTTGTAACTCTCAAAGAGTGTGGCAAGACGGGCACAGTTATACATAACAAAAGTGCCACTCTTGGTCCCCTTTGTGGAAATGCTGTCGGCCAGGTCCAGGAGGAGCTGAGGAACGGCACAGCTGCAGAGAGGGAGGGCAGCCACCACATAGCCTGTCCCCCCCCAGTCCTGGTCCTGTAGGGCACACTCAGGCTCACCTGACTCTGTGGGGCCTTGCTGAGCATCTCAAACTTGATGGCCGCTACAGAGAGAACCCTGAAGGTTTCTGTCCAGGCTGGGTCTGAGGGAGTACAGGGCAGTCAGTCAGTCTCTGCAGGGAAGGAATCGGGCAGGGGTGCAAATGACCTGCCCCTGCCCCAAGTCCAGCCAGAGTCTCCCCAGCGCACCTTGTGCCAGATCCCTGCTGTGCTTCAGTGCTGAAGCCTTGCACACCTGGGTGTGTCGGAGCCTGCATTTTGAAGAGTGAGAGGAGGTCCGGCGGGCAGTCCCCACCTCAACTACCCTGGCTTGGTGGCTGCCTTCCCACCTCACTCACTCATAATACTCTTTGGCAGTCAGGGTGCCAGGTACGCCAGCTACTTTCACTGGGCCACACACCAGGTGTTTCTGTCAAGAAGATAACGGGTCAGCTAGCGACACCCTCCAGCAACAAAACCCTCAAAGAACTGAAATCTGGTGCCCAGACTCCCCCAGCCTTTTACCACCAGGTTTAGTGCCTCCCTCTCAAGCCCAGCCCCTCAGGACGCCTATTCTTTAGTGTTCTCCAGGATGTGCCTGCAGATGCCACCTTCTCCCAGGACCACCTGCTGCATGTTCCCATTCACCAAGCCTAGCGTCTCCTCCAAGGTGAAGTGGCCTCTTCTTAAACCAGTCAGCTGCAGGCCCCTTGATGGGTTTTCAGGGGCCCTCTGAGGTCGGTGAGGGGAGCTCCACCATCACTAACCTACCTGTCTGCGGGGAGCCTGGTCATCCAACTTCCACCAAAGCAGGTCCAACTTTTGTTGCTGGAACTCCTCCTCGTAACTCACCACGTGTACCACCATGCAGCTGTCTGTACCAGCATCTGGGGCCGCAGCCTGTACGGAAGGAGGACAGTCACAGCAGGGACACAGGACACCTCCTTTCCCAGAGGCCTCCAGGGTGGAAAGTCAGTTACTAACCAGGCCTAGGGAGCAGTCCTCAAGCCAGTGCTGCACAGCTGCCTGCAGCTCAGCCAGCACGGAGAGCAGATCCTCAGTCACTGCGTTGGGAACACAGGCAGTGGGGCTAGCTGGGCTACAGGGCTCCCCCTCCTTTTCCCAGCCCTGCTAGGCTCCAGGTCCTACCCAGACATTTGTCCAGCTTGGGATCATAGCCAGCTGTGCGTCCCAGTCCTTCCACCAGCTCCTTCAGGCACACACTGCCCAGGACGCCACGGGGCAGGGCTCCCCTGTCACCCGCAGAGGTAAGCTCTGCAAGTGCACGGCTCCTCAAGGCTTCCACTGAAGCTCGCTCCGAGGCAGCGGGCCAGTCCACCCGCAGTTGCTGCAGGAAAGTCGACATGTGCGGGTCCCGCACGGCGGGCACTAGGCGCACACTCACCCTGCAAAGCGAGGGCGGCTGCTTCAGCCTGGGCACCTGGCCCGGTTGGCCCCTACTCCCCGCCCCCCACAGCGGCCAGTCCCCAAGGGCCTCGCCTTCTCCTCTCTGGCCCCGAGCTCCCGCTCACCCATGAACGTGCAGAGCTCGCGCCAGGTGATCGGCCACTAGCACGGCCCGCAGCTGGCTCAAGAGGAGTGCGCCGGGGGCTGCGCGCAGCGACGGGCAGTGCAGGAGCACGCGCGGGTTCCGCGCGGCCGGCGCGGCGGGCGCGGCATAGGCGGCCACGGCGCCAAGCACGCGCTCAAAGACGGCGGACCGTTGCAGCTGGAGCGCCAGGCCCGCGGGGGTTGGCTCGCAGCGCAGCACCGGGGCCACGCCGGGGCCCTGCAGGTCGACCACAGCATGGACCACGCACTCAGGCACCTGCGGGGAAACGGGGGGAGAGCGGACGGCGGCGCTCCCAACCACCCGGGCCGCAGCGCCCCGCCCCGCCCCGCCAGCGCCCACCTGCCCGTCCCCGAAGCGCGCCTGTAGCGCGCGCCGCGGCGCCAGGAAGTCTCGGGCTCGCAGGTGGCGGGCGCGCGTCTCCTTGAACCACACTGGACCGCCGGGTCCCAGCGCCGCGTTGAGGGCCCCCAGAGTCTCCTCCACCCCGAGGCGCCCCGTCGCCATGGGGACCGGAAGGCGCTGGCGGAACCGGAAGCAACATGTTGGGAGGCCGAACCTCGGGGAGGAGCGACTGAGGGGCGGGGATCCGGGACGCGAGCGGGCAGGTGCACCGGCGCGGAACTGTGGCGGCCGCTTGCGATCGACGGCCGCACCGGGGCCCACCTGCCCTGCTTGGTCCTGGGTCCGAAATCTCAGGGTTGCCCTGGGCCTAGGGTTCTTTCGCCAGTCACCCCCGTTAACAACCAGGAAAAGGATCCTCGCGACCGGTGGCAGTTCCTTCCCCATCGAAGTCTCACATCTCTATTTGTGATAACGTTTTATTTCTCATTTTACGCAGGAACAAAACGTGAAAAGCTACAAACGAATTGTCACTGGGACAGGGCAGCTTACATTGTCACCACGACCTACTAAAGATAATCTCCTTTTTAAAAGAATGTGTGTTCTGCGGTTTCAGGTTATTTGCATTTCCTCCTTTGAGATGTGGGTCCTCTTTACTCCCCATGAATGCCCGCTGATAGAATGACCGATTTTCTCCTCTTGATTCTGGAGGAATTAGAACCATGTGACGGTTTCCAGAGCTGCCGGGTGCGAACGCGTCCCCTCTAACCTGGTGCACTTTGCCAGGGATCCTCCGGCTTCCCGGAGCAGGCTCAGCGGGGGCACCCGCCTCCTCGGCCCAAGAGAAAGTTCTTTCCTATCCCATGATGGCACCCGAATGTTTTCATTTCAACACAACTTAAATCCCCTTTTCCTCTTCAGTGAAATTGAAACTGACGCAGCACAGAGCGCTGGGAAAACCTTGATCTCTGCCCTGGAGCAGTGAGTGCCCAGAACTCAGGAGGGGACCCTGGGGACAGAAAAAGCCTGGCAAAGCCCCTCTCTCAGCCAGGGCTTCAAGGCCCTTCTGGGAGGAGCCGAAAGAGCACTGGGCGGACACGACATTCCCGATGGCTTCTTGGGTGCCCACTCAACGGGAGTGATCGTGTCATTCCAAAGCACTTTCCTTGTCGCCGGCGTGAGCCTCCGGGACAGCTGCTCTCAGGGCTGGGGCTGGAGACCCAGCTGGGGATTTCACACACTCTCGGTGCACGGAGACGGTTGGGGTGGTTTTCCCCCAGGAAGTGAAGGGCTATCTTTAGCGAGTTGCGGGCTGGGGCGGCCCTGTGGGACTCACCGCCAGTGCAGCCCTATCGGGAGGCCCCGGGTCTGCCCTCCCTGCCTCCCCAATGCTCCCCCGGGTTCCCGAGATGGCCACCGCCCAGGCTACCCGACGTCTACCCCCGTGACTTCCAACCTGAGGGGGCACCTGAGAAACGGACGGAGACCAGAACGACCCAATGAAGTGTGTCTGGGGTGAAGGGCTCGCCCACCCCTCTGGACCAGGCCGCTGCTCAGGCAGGAGAGCAGGGAACGAAATCCAAGCGCAGCTGGAATGCTCTGGAGACAACAGCTGCTTTTGGGATTCCGTTGCCCGCTGTCCAGCCGTGGGAGGGGTCCCTTGCCCTGGGGCCAGAATAGAGCCCCCCTATTTCCAGTCCCAGGAGGCGGACCTAGGAGTAAGCGGTGAAATCGGGTCTAGTGGGAATGAGGAGCTCACCTGGGCCCCAAAACAATAGGAGGGGCGGTGGGGGCCTCCCCTGGGAACGAGTCCCGAACCGGATCACACTCGCGGGGTAGGGTGAGTCCTGCTGGTCCCATGCAGCCAGGACCACCGGCGAGGTGGAAGTGTCGGGGCGGGCTTCGGAACCAGCCGAGAAGGAAGCGCTCCCGTGGGCCGGGGAGGAAGTAAACCCGCGCGCCGGCCTTGGGGACACCCCCGCAGCTGGGGCCCTTTGTCCGGAGACGCTACCAGCACCCGGAGCTCTAGGGGCCCCGTGGGCTCGCAGGGCGGCGACAAGACCCCCAGGAATCCATTGAGGCCGTCCCCGTCTGTACCGAGCCTGCCTCCCGCCCGCCGGGCCCCGCGGAGAGCAGACGCAGCAACATTCCCCCGAGGCCACGGCACGGTGGCGGAGATGCCCGAACCCCGCGCGGGCGCCGGCGACTCGCGCCAGGAGGCCCTCGGCTTCGGCTCGGCGGGGGCGGGGGTCGCGGGGCGCGAACAGTGAGCGCTGCTCCGGCCGCTGTCTACTGGAATGTCCGGTCCCGCTCGGCCCGGTCGCTGCCACCTGAACTGCAACCACTGCCCTACCACGGCGTCCCCTTCCGCTTGCTCTGGCAGCGGACTGGAGCCATTTTAAGTAGAAACCACCCGGCCACGCCCCCTCGCGCTCCCAAGAAGCCAATCCACGCGCGGCCACGCCCCGCGCGACGCGCGGCGACGACGCCAACGGTCGCGCAAGTGACGGTTGGGAAGGGGCGTGATTCCGAGGAAAGCGGGGAAACCTGAGCCGCCCACCCCGCCCTTGCAACCTGACGCCCCGAAGCCGGGATTAGAGGCGCGGAGGCTGGCTCCACGCCCTGGCCAGGTGTGCGGGACTCGGCCAGGTGCGCGGCCGCCCCGCCCCTGGCCCGGGAGCCCTGCGTGCTGGCTGAGAGGCGGGGGCCATGCCAAGGCTGGGACCCAGGCAGTGCCCTGAGGTCGGTTCCGCCGCCAGGTGTCTGGCTCCCTCAGGACTCTCTGCGGGGGCCCAGGGTGGGGCGGGCGGCAGGTGCGGACACCCGACCCGCGCTGGGGGCCGCGGCCTCCTGGGACAGGTGGCACGGGCGCGCCCTCTAGCTCTCTAGCGCTGGGCCGGCCGAGCTGCGCGGCGCCCTCCGGGACGCAGGGGGCGCTGTGTTCGCGCCGGGCTGGGCTCCGCCACGACCTCGCTGACCCCGCGCGCTGGTTCCCCATGGCCGCCGCGTTTGTGCTTCGCGGTCTGTACCGAGCAGGACCTGCACTCCGCCGTCCGCCAGCGGAGCTGCTGCGGTGAGTCCGGTCCCCGCGTCCCTCACCACTCCACCCCTGCGGCTCCGCACCTGCTGTCTCCTAGACCCTAACCGTGCCCCTCCGCAGGGCCCCACGGCGTGGGCACCGGCTCACGCCGGCCGACGATGAACTGTATCAGCGGACGAGCATCTCGCTGCTGCAACGCGAGGCCCCGCACGCCATGTACATCGACAGCTACAGCAGCCGCGGCTTCGTGGTCAACGGAAATCGCGTGTTTGGGCCGTGCGCGCTGCTCCCGCACTCAGTGCTGCAGTGGAACGTGAGCCCTTCCCTGCAGGGAGGAAGCTGAGGGCCAGAGCCCCAGCCTAACCCGATCCTGTCCCGGGAACCTTGGCTTTTCCGTGGCCCTGGTGTGGTCTATGGGGAAAGTTGCGTGGATTTGGCGTCTTTAACCTGCCTCCTCCCCATACAGGTAGGATCCCACCAGGACATCACGGAAGAAAGCTTCTCTCTTTTTTGGATGCTGGAGCCCCGAATAGGTATTGGGGGAGGGAAGGGCAGAGGGGTTTCCAGCCCCCGGAAGTCCCCCCCCATCCGCAGACCTGGTTGTAGACGGGCCGTGCCCATCCTTCCCTAGAGATTGTTGTGGTGGGCACTGGAGACCGGACTGAGCGGCTGCAGCCCCAGGTGCTGCGAGCCATGAGGCAGCGGGGAATCGCTGTGGAAGTGCAGGACACGGTCAGTCCTGGGACTGGGGAGCGCTGAGGGGAGCCCAGGCCTAGCCCAGGCTCAGCTGATGCTGGCTTTCTCTTTGCAGCCCAATGCTTGTGCCACTTTCAACTTCCTGTGTCATGAAGGCCGGGTGACAGGAGCTGCTCTCATCCCCCCACCTGGAGGGACTGCAGTCACACCTCTGACTCAAGCTGCAGAGTGAAGCACCAGGAACTGACCTGACCTTTCCAGTAGGGCCCTGACACCTTCTGCAGAGTGCAGGGGTTCCCAATGCTTTCACGAGCCCCTCCCCCGTGGCACTGTAACACTTGTTTTGCTTACCAGCAAATTAATAATTTAATCTACTTCTACCATTTTGTACTAGGTGCATTGCTGGCCAGGGGCTGCTCGCTCTGGCTTCTTGGTGAGGGTTATGAAGAAACCAAGGAGTCATCTTTTTATCTAGACTGTATAGCCCATCAGAGGCCAGGAGGCAGTATATACACTCATTCCAAACTGCAGATGTCTGCTTGCTCACATGCACATACAGGGCGGTCTCAATTCTTTTTCCACAAGGTTCTTTAGAGATTCAAGTTAGAGATCATTTATGAGGGTCTCCACCTGGTCCCATGTGGCCAAGCTTTGGGCTAGCAGGAGGCCCTGTGGACGTTAGTCCAAAGCCCCATGGACTGTACCCCTCCTAAGCAGCCAGTCAGAATCTGTTATCCAACCCTTGACCCTTGGGAGCCCTAGCTGGTCAGGGCTGGCTTGTGAGCTGCCTCAGGAGGGATTTTTTGAATATGGAACTACTACCCCCTTAACAGGTCCATGGAGCACCCTTACCTCAGGGCCTGAGGCTTTCCCTGGAAATGAGGGTGTTGTGTTTGTGTGCATGCGTGATGTGGCAGCTGCAGAGTCCCACCTGCCTGTTGACCTCAAAGATCAGGCATCACTTTTTTCAAACTTTTATTGAAAAACCAAGGGGTTATGCTGTAATCCCTTTTCAGAAAAGCCGCTTCTCATACCTGTAGGCGGAAGGACCAGCTGTGAGGTAAGGGCAGCAGGCATGGCAGAGACCTCCACACCAAGGATAGGAGTAGGAAAGGGTTGGTCACTTACGAATGCAGGCTGTGGACGCCACCTTCCACCTGAGCTGAGGACGTTCTCTTCTCAAACTTGAGCTCCCCAGAATACATCATGGCTCTGAAAAGGGGCAGATGTCAGATGTGGGTAGCTGGCCTTGGATGAGCCTCTCTACCCATGTCCAAGCTTCCCACGCTTACCTGACTTGGGTCAAACTCTTGGCACCAATGTCCTGGCAGGAGTGTTGGATGCCGGCGATCAGGTAGGGGACAAATTTGTGGATGGACCCTTTATCCTGCACAGCCCCAGATACCCCCTGGGCCACCTTGATTTTGTCAGCTTCACTGCAGGGAGAGGCAAGAGACATGGACAAGGTCAAAGCACAGACGAAGTGGTCAGCGCAGGGCTGGCATAAGGTAACTGATCTTTCTGTCCCACCTGAAATATCGGTTCTGGCTGCTGAGATGCTTGTCCATGGCATCGAGAGAGCCCATACCACGGTATTTCTTTAGCCGGATTCCATCGGAGAAGAAGTACTCACCAGGGGCCTCAGTGGTAGCAGCCAGGAGGGAGCCCATCATGACTATGGACAGATGTAATGCTGGGGGCAGACCCTGAATGGCAATGGGGAAGGAGTCCCACCAGGCTCCCTAGGTGCTGGGCCTCACCTGTGGAGGCCCCAAGGGCCAAGGCTTTGGCGATATGGCCCACATTTTGGATTCCTCCATCAGCGATGACAGGAACACCAAAGCGCCGTGCATATTCTGATACCTTGTACACTGCTGTTGCTTGGGGCCGCCCACAGGCCAGCACTGTTAAAAGATGGAGGAATAGATGGGTGGGTGGAGGCAAGGGGCCCTGTGGCCACAGCTCTGCACCCAGGAGCTTTCAGCTACATCTGCACCGGGACTGTAGCCTGGCTGAGGACAAGTCATGTCTGGGACAGCTGCCCCATCTGCTTTGAACAGTACAAACAGCTGTGATGGCCACCACTCACCCGTGTGTTCACGTGCATGTGTGCATGGCCCAGGGCAGCCTCAGGCACATGCAGTCAGCAGCCGGGAAAGCCCCACCCAACTGGTATCAGGTGGGGTAGGGTCACTGTGGTTAGTACCCAGAGGCCCACCCCTTCCTACATGGTGGGCAGCTCAGGCAAGATCAGGGTAGTGGTTGTGTGGAAGGAAAAGTGTGCTCCAGAGTTGGTCCCTGAGCTGTGCCCTACTGCAGGAGATGTGGACAGAGCAGGGCCCATCTGAGGAAGGAGGTCCTGCCCAGTAAGCACCCCAGGAATAAGAGGGAGCTGTGTTTTCAAGCAGCCCCCAAAACCATGGTCTGTCATTCAGTCTGCCCTGCCCACCCATCAGCACCACAAACCCCGGGAGCTACAGCTACAGTCAACCAAGCAGCCGGGCAGTGGGCAGCTGGGCCGGGCCAGTGGGCCGGGCCGGACTTACTATAGCAGCCCGTGACAGTAGAAGGGCATTTGGGGCTGTGGGACTTTATGTCTGGAGGGATCTTGGGAGCTGCTAAATAAAACAAACAGACCAGAGTTTAGAGAGGGCGCAGAGCAGGAGCAAGGAGGCCAGGCTAGGCAGGGGGGAGTGGCAAGTGAGGAAAGACGAGAGCTCGTCTTGCTTCCAGCATGTCACCCATCCAAGGGGCCTGTTTGGCCCTGGGGCTGCCCCTACTGGAGGACTCATTGTAGTTCCCATGAGAGCACTTAGCTCCAGGGCATGTGGAGCTAAGGGTCCTGCCAAAGCATCTTACCTTCCTGGGTGATGCAGATGGAGCCACTGCCCATGCCCACCCGCAGGGCATCTACACCAGCATCAATGAGATTCTTGGCCTGAGCAGCTGTTACCACTGCAATGAACAGAGGAAGACTCAAGTGAAGGTCTAGGTGGAAGCCTAGCTTCCCTACTCTGGCCCCACATCCTCAGTGCCCATTTAGGCCTCACCATTGCCTCCGATGACTTGGAGACTGGGGTATTTATCTTTGATGTACTTGATCATGTTAATCTGGAAGATGGAGTTTCCCTGAGAAGAGTCCTGGAACAGAGGAAGTCCCAGTGAGCTGGGTATGGCAGCAGCTGCCACTGCCCCACCCTGCCTGAACAGCAGCTCACCAAAACAACTGCATCCACACCGGCCTGGGCTAGCAAGTCCAGCCGATACTTGTCATCTTCATGAGTGCCGATGGCTGCTCCACACAGCAGCTGCTTCTTGGCATCTTTGGAGGCTAGTGGGTAATCCCGGTTCTTCTTCAGGTCTGTCCGGGCGATGATGGCCACCAGTTCATCATCTTCATTTACAATGGGCAACTTTCCTGAGGGCAGAGCAGGACATGAATCAGGACTCTGGTGTTTGGTTACAGAACCCTTCCTACCTCTAGGACTCACCCTTCTTGCTGCGCTGCAGAATTTCATTTGCTTCCTTCAATGTGATGCCTGCAGGGGCTACCACCAAATCATCTCTCTTGGTCATGATCTAAAAGGGGGGGTAGCTGTGAGGAAGAGCCAATCAGAAGCCAGACCTCCCAACAGGCCCTTCCCTTAACTCAGGAGTGAGGTTCCAAATATCACCATGTTCACACACCACCCAAACCACACTCCTCTCAAGTAAACCCAATAGTCTATGTAGTAATCTAGTGACAAACATGAGAATTGGTAGAAAGGACAATGTGGTATTTGTTGTAGCCTGTTACACTGTTAGGGAAAGAAGGGCCATACCAGATCAATGACGAGAGAATTAGAAGAGGCGGCTGAAACTGGTCCTTAAGCACTGACTCCACCCTGGGGGTGGCAAAGAATACAGCGTGTATGCTGGCAAACATCTGGGCAGATTGAGTGCCTCTGGTGCATGTATTGGGGGCGGGGGGGGCAGAACTCTATGAAAGGATCAGAAACTTGGCTAGGCACTCATCTTTCCTGGACAGCAGAGACCATCAGAAATGCCACTGAGGCAACAGAAGGCTCCCTGTCTGTAGTCTGGTTGCCAGAACTTGGCTTTGCAAGTGCATTTACCTCTTCCAAAAACCGGTCATGTTCCTCCTCCTTGAGAAAATCAATGTCCCTCGAGGAGATGATGCCCACCAGGCGGCTCCCCATCCGGCCGGTGTCGGTGATGGGGATACCGCAGAAGCCATGCCGGGCCTTGGCTTCAAACACGTCCCGTACTCGATCCTTAGGGCTGAGGACCACAGGGTCCGTAATGAAGCCCTGCTCATATTTCTGGAAGGGGTGATGAGAATGGGCGTTTCTGAGCGACTTTCACTGGGCTCCTGGTCTGAAAACTGGGCTTGTACCAACTCCCCCTTTGGCAGTGCCACAGGGCCAAATTGCACCAACACTTGAAACCCAGGTATAGGAGACATGGGTGGGCGGCAGGCACTGTTCACCTGGCCCTCTTCTGAGACCCAGGATCTCAGGCTCTTCCACTCAGGAACTCAACTCCACAATGGGGAAAAAGGATCCATAATTTGAAGCAAAATAAACCCCACTCCCACCCCACCCCAGTGCAATTCCCAGGAACTCTTGACCATGATCCTTGCCCTTCTGACCTTCACTTTCCGAACTTCGTTGGCCTGGAATTCAGGTGTACAGTTGTGGTGGATGAAGCCAATACCACCTGTAAGCTGCAGAGTAAACAAAAGACAGAAAAAGTAACAAGAATTAGAGAGGCATGACTGTATGCCTTTGGGGAAGAGAGATCAGGCTGCTGCTGCCCTTAAGCCCCATGGTGCTCACCGCCATTGCTATGGCCATCCCAGCCTCTGTGACTGTGTCCATGGGTGAGGAAACCAGTGGGGTTTTCAGAGTGATCTTTTTGGTCAGAGCAGAGGTCAAGTCCTGAGGATATTAAGCCAGCTAATGTGAGGAAACACTTCATACAACTCATGATGGCTCCAAGTGCCCCACAAAACAGGTGACCTGTATGACCTGCATGCTAGTAAAACCATCCCATAGAATCCACCCCAAAGCCCAATCTGGTGAGGCAGACCAGGGCACAGCCGCCCCTTACCCAACCGTAATGCTCAGGACCCAATTCCTGGCCATACTCACCACCTGGTCTGCAGTGAAGTCGATGTACCCGGGGAGAATGAGAAAGTCACTACGGGGGGAGAGGAGCAAACGGGGGGTGAGGCTCAGGCTCAGTGCAACCGGAGACTCCATCTCCACAGAGCATCTCTTAAGGCATTTGGGCAGAGAGGGCACTGACCTAGCCCATGTGTCACACGCAAGGCAGAGCACAAGGTGGAGACAGTGACGGGACCTTTCCTGCCTGCCACCTCGCTGTCAGCGCCCCTGGCACCCTGACAACTCCATGTGCCCAAAGGATGGAGTTTCCAGTCTGAAATCCCAAGCACTGGCAAAATTCCGCCTCCATCCCGCCCCGCTGTGTCTGTCAAAGTGAGCCCCAGAGCTGGGTGGGGAATTTCCGAAACCGGCCCCTCAAGCACGAGCCCAAGCGGGCTCAATGGAAGCCCAACCCGGCCTTCCTGCCCAGCACGCCGCCCCTCCTCGCCCGTGAGCCCCTCAGGCCCGCACTTGTAGGTGAGGCCATCCCCGCAGTTGAACAGCTGCTGTGCCGTAAGCCCGTCGTCCGGCACGTAGGACGTGCCCCCGCTAATCAGGTAGTCGGCCATGGCCAGCGCGCGGACAGCCGCGAGTCTCCGACGACCACGCCGCAGAGGCCTCTGGCGTCGGGGACGCGCCAATATACACACGCTACCGTCAGCGCGCCTTGCGCGTCGCTGACGTCAAGACGCAGCACGCGTAGGCGGAGCCGGCGCGCCCACGGGGCGGGGTTGGCGGGAGGCGCATGCGCACAGCGTGCACAAGCCCGGTAACCAGGGGGTTGGGCTGTTCGCGTCGCTGCCCCCTCCCGCAGAACCTCGGCCTGTTCAGCTAACAGGCAAGGTTTTGCTTCCACTGTTCCTCCGGTTTCCTCCCAAATAAAGAGGCGTTGTTCACTAGCAGGTTGAAAAGACGTGCTTGTCATTCTTAATAAACAACTAGATTAAGAATACATAAGAGAAACAGAGTGGTATCTTTATATGATACACAAGTGTATGTTACAAGAATTCCATCAGGCACAGGAGCCTCAGGTTTAAGGCCTCAATGTTAGGCCAAAAAAAAAAAGGCATGGTAAAGTTTTTACTTTAACATCTAAAATGTCACTTGTCATAAAGGAGAGTGTAATAGAAATTGTCTTTAATAAATCATAATTGAAGTTCCCCTCATTTTCCTTCCATTAAGATGCTAAGTTTACGTCTGAGCATGAAAGAAAAGACCGTTTCCCTGGGGTCAGCGAAGTCGGCCAGTCTGAGTGGAAGCCAGCTGGGGAGATTCCCTGGAGGGTCCATCCATCATTAATTCCAGCTTTCTGGAGGAAGGGAAGGGGCCACATTTCTCCAAACAGTCCAAGCCCTTTCCCAGGCCCCAGACAAAAAAAGAAAAAGTCAGCCAGCAACTTTATAGGACACCTGGCTCTCAGGAAACGTAGGGCCCCCACGGGCTGAGGAGTCTGCCACAGCAGGTTTATGAAGATGCACAGGGGGCAGTTTCCTTTTACATTTTAAACAGAAGCAGTCTGAAAGACTTCATAACTACACCAATAAAAAAAGAAAAGAAAAAATGGAGGCCTCTTCTTTAGTGTGAAAGTCTGTCTGTGTTTTCCTGGGCGCTCTCCTTAGCACCATGGCTAAGGGATCTCAGTGCATGGTGCTTGCGTTGGCCACTGCAATGGCCTCCTGAATTTCTCGTATCACCAGGATCCGAGTCAGCATTTGTCCCATCTGCTCTCTGCTGATAGGCTGGACCGAGTACCAGATTGGACTGTTGGGGGCCACCACTGGCTCGGGCGTCAGGTAAAAGGTGTCATTCCGGCCTTTCACACTCTGGGGACTGAAGAATATGTCAGTAAAAGTTGGTTAAAACCAATCTCAACCCTCCCACCTGAACCTCCCAGACAGATAATTGCAAAAGCTGGGAAGGCAGTAGCTCTGGAAGGTATGGTGGCACAGCTACTGAATTGCATGCATCCAACACATACTACCTCAAATGCCACCAATAGGCTGCCTTTACTCCTCCCCCACACACTGCCAGCTGTGATTCCTCTGACTAACCAGCTGCAGAGGGCTCCCAGGCCTCATCTACTTGAGTCCAGTCATATCCCACTTGGAACCAACATCACTTCCCAGAAGGTCTGTCCAAGTCTTTGCTCAAGTTGTTTCCTTTACCCAATCCATTGATAATCCCTCAATTCTACTGAGGAACTAGGGCCCTTACCTGGCCCCACCCTCCGTACTGCTGTGTTGTACCTCTCTAAAGTACTTAGTACATGCCATCCTCTTAGCTATTCATTCACCCACTCAAGATTTACCAAAGAGCAACTGTGTGCCAATTCTGCATTAGGTGATGTTAAAGAAATGAGTAAAACCCAACAGTGCCTACCTCCTAGAGCTTACAGATAAGGGGAGAGGAAGAGAGTAGTTAAACACTTACACAAATACACACAAAATGACAAACAGTGTAACAGATGGAATAGCCTGAGGGAATAGGTAGAGTCTGAAAACGCTTCCCTGATGGATAGGAGCTACTGCCAAATGAGTAGGGGTGAAGTGGTGTGGGGGTTGCCCAACAGAGAAAAATTATGTGCTGAGGCCTTGAGAAAGGGAATGCATCATGCCCGTAAGTGGAGAGAAGCCAGTGTAGCTAGAAAGCCAAGAGCTACATGAACATGAGATTAGCAAGGGGGAGTGAATGAAAGGTCTCGTTGGCCATATTAGGATAATTCTTTGTAGAGCAAAAGAAACCACTAAAGGTTTTAAGTAACATAAACCTACAATGTAGAAAGGTCATTCTGGCATTGCTATGAAGATGACAGCCAAACTTTAGGTACAAGAAAGAACAAAAGCCAAGGAAAGGAGTACCCTCTAGATTGATGGTGATGATGACAAAACATCAAGCCCAAGATGTTGTTAAACATAGAATAGAGGTAGCCTCTCTGTACCTTCCTCCCTCTACCTTCACCTCCTCTCCAGGAAAGGGGACCATTAGGGCGCAGGGACCCCTTTTATAATCAGGGTGCTAAGCATATCACATGCTTTGTAAAAAGCAGTAAGGTTGCTTCTGTATGTAGTTTTTTAGAAGTGTGTTTTTACTCTCCGTTGGGTACTAGAGAATAACTGCACACAGGTACGCACGCACACAGTCAGTTACCCACTTAGAATAAAACCGCCTCACCATTTAAAGAGGTAGAAATCATAGAGCTTGATGGGACATCTCAGTGGATTCTCTGGATTTTCCGTTTGTTCTGCATACATGTCATCTGTAACTATAAAACACATCCTCACAATCACAGACATGGCTTCAGACTGCTTTAGCTGAGGCCCAGATGAGGAACTTTAGACTTCCAGCCATCCCAACTAGGACATATTGGAAGGGAAAGGGTGAGGCATGGGAGGTGATTATGAAAGGAAAAGGCAGCTATCTTTTCTGGGGCATCTCTGCTTCTTCAAGAGTTTGAAGTCTCTGGCTGAGGAGAAAGGAATGGAGAATTCATACCCAGCAAATCCCAACCCCACACTCATCACTAGCCCCTCAGGCACAAGGGCACCTAGCACTGTTTCTGCAGTCCCTGCCTACCTTTCTGGCCAGTCTGGTGTATCCCCAGTGCCTTCAGGTACCGAATACTCGTGCTTTTATCTTTAGGATTGGAGGGGTTCTTCTTTGTCTGTCGCAAGACCTTGGAGAAGGCCAGCTTCATGTGCTGGTCCACTGTCTTCAACAGGAAGTACCTGCACCGCAAGTGAAAGCAAGGCAAAGGGAAGGGTGCCAGGAGGAGACCATGACTTACCCTCTGCCATCAGTGCTTTGGAGGAGCCACTGCCTACACTCCCAGGATATGGGCAGGCCCACACCCACACACACTGTCTAGTGGAGAAGCCACATCAAGACTGATGGTGGGGGTCTGGCAAGGCTGTCTGCTTCACTAGTCACCACACAAAATGCAGCCAAGTGGGACTGAGGGCTTTCAGTAGCCCAAAGGCTCTCAAATATGTGTCAAAAGAATTCAAAGTCTGCCTGGATAGTTTCCACCCTCTTCACTGGGCAGATGCCAGCAGTGGCTAAGCATGGAGCCTCTAGAACACTTACTTGGTATTAAAGAACATGAGGGTGGTCAGCAGGGTGGAAGGGGAGTGAGCCCCGAGCTGCTTGCACTCCCACAGCATCTCCTCAGTCACGTGGCTGGGCAGGACATAGCCTAGGAGGAATAGAGTACTGCTACAACAAGAGGATGGCAGGCGTTCCCTCAAAGGTGCAAGATGGGAAGTGTGAGGGACAACCAGGACCACACAGGACTACAAGTTTAACCAGAGAAGACTTCCTGGTATGGCAGAATCACCTGGGAAGCTTGTTAAAACGCAAATGGCTGGGTCTCAGCACAAATTTCTGGGGTGGGACATGATAATATGCATTTCTAACAATTTCCTAAGACCACATTTTGAGAACCACTGCCCTAAACATGAATGCTCTTACCGGATGTTAATTCTTCTTTTAATCCAAGGTTAACATGGGACAAAAGGATAGGCTTCAGGGAAAGTGAAACACCCAAAAAACTATAACCCAAACTCTGCATAAATGCATACTACTCTGGAAAGCGGGCATAGAACTTCCATATTTTCGAAGGTGTCCAGGGCCCAGAGAACTGGCATGCATGCCTGTTTGCCCTTGCTAGACCTTATTGTGGCTTCCATCTCTAGAAAGCAAGCCCATTCTCATCCCCTCTCTAGTAAAGGGGACTGCCATTCTGAACTATTACAGGTGTTCCCCACAGGGCAGATTTTATTGTTAAAAGCCTGCTACATAAGCAAATTGAGAACTGGGCAGGGACAAAGGTCAGTATGATCACCAAGCCCCCTTCATGTGTTCATTCAACAGTCAATGTGCAAGTGTGTGTGTGCCCTGTAGGCAGAGGGCCTGGTGAAACAGCAGCAGCAGACACCAGCTTTCTCCAGGCATACAGTGACAGTGCCACTTCTTAGAAGCAGGGAAAGAAATATTCTGTCCAACACATTCCTCTCCTCTGTTCTTACCAAAGCTGGCCTTTTGACTCCATTAGTGCATTTCCATCTCTTTAGGGCAGCTTTGCCTCTACTCTTGTATTTGGTGGTCCAGAGACAATGAGATAAGCTTCCCTGCTCTTAGACATGTCCGGGGCAGGATGAGTGGCAGAAAACAGCTGTCCTCAGGGAAGGCCAGCCCTAGGAGTGGTCCCAGGCATACTTTGGCCTGCCCTATTTTCTCTGGGTTCACTGTGCCCCTGGAGTCACCTTCCCTGGCTTTAACTGCTTCTTAACAACACAAATTAGAGTGAACTTTCATGCATGACGACCAGGACAGCTGACATGGGAGAAGGGTGATACAAATAGACACATCATATAAAAGCCTCATAGTTCTAATTCTAAACTACAAGTATCAAAATGGTCTATTTTGTTTTTGTATTTTTGGTTTGTCCACTTTAAGGCCTAGAAACAATGACCAACTCAGGAGCAACAAGCACACATAGCCTCCAGGCTTTGGTTTGGTACTGAAATACCATTTACCACTTAAAAAACCAGGCACCATGGAGAACAGACTGATTCCACATCCGGACAGGAAATGTTCAAGATGAGCCTGAGACATTTTAGGAAACCAGAAATCAAGGAAGAAGGGTTGTGTCAAAAGAACTTAAGAGCTAATTTAAAGAAGCTCCAAATGACCAAAGATGGGACAATCTGCATATCAGTAAAGATAATTTTTAAAAAAGGTAACTGCAATACACTGAATCATATTAAATATTTAAATTCACTAGTTCATGATGATTCTTAAAAAACAAAAAACCACCCAGTTACTTGGTTATCACCGAGGGAAGCTGGTAAACCAACTCATTCCTGTGAAAACTGCTAAACAAAGGAGAAGAAGCAGCCCATATCCTCCTTCTGTACAATTTATACGGCCTTGAATTCAAAAGGTTGACAAGGAAAAGTTTCTTTTGTTTTTCAGCTAATAATGAAGAAGTAGTAACATTAGAATACCACCTTTTGCAACTAATAAATTAATGGATCCAGACATTATGGGCATCAGATGAAAATAAATAACCCATCTATGATCTAACCTTGCCGAAATGAACACACACACACAAAAAAATAAAACCTGATCAATTAAGTCTTTATATGCGACTACCAATTAGCTGTAAATACAGGGGACAGAAGAGTATATAAAACTACGCCACAGGGATGTAATCAGTAAAAAGTAGACTGCGTGACAATTTAAAAGGCTAATTTCTTCCATAAATAAATTGCAAGAAAAAACTCAGGGGGGAATTAAAGATTAAAGCTAAGCATAAAAAGGTATACCCAGCAATTTCAATGTGTGGAATCACACCTTGACCCCGATAAGCAAAATTATGACATTTATGAGACAATTAGAAATTCAAAACAGAGGGTAGAGATTTTGATGACATTTTAGAATTTTTTAAAAAATCTATGAAAACGGCATTGTGGTATGTCAATAATACATATTAAAATACTTATGAATAAAGTGTCTGGGATTTACTTCAAAATAATATGGGAGGGGGAATAAAGTGGTGTATATATGAGAGAAGATTTGCCATGAATAAACAGTAGGTACATGGGAGGGTCATTAATCTATTTTATTTTTATATGTGCTTGAAATTCCACAAATTTTAAAAAGCAAACTCTGCACAGCTACACTTGGCTTAAAAATTTGCAGATCATGTAGCGTGAGTCACTGATGCACTTACTCAGGTCTCGGTTCTAACAGCAGCCCTTAGAGAGGCCTCCCTCCTAATGCCCTTAACACTTTCTATTCCCTTGTGCTTTCTTCTTCAAAGCACTCAGTCACAAATTAATCTCATTATTTACTGTCTCCCCGTTAGACTGTAAGGTCCATTTTGTTCAGTACGATATTATTATCTACATACCTGGAATACTGCCTGGCACACAGTAGGCACTCAAAAATATTTAACCAATACATTTTTTTAAGGTTAATTAAGCATATAACAAACTATGGGTGGTGATCGATGTAACTAGACTGTTTTCAACACAAATACCAAGGACCTAGATTGCTGGATCATAAGATAACATGATGTTTACTTTTGTAGAAAATGCCAAATTGTCTTCCAAAAGCGGCTGTACCACTCTGCATTCCCACCAGCAATGAATGAGGGTTATTGTTGCACCCTATCCAGCATTTGGTGCTGCCAGTGTTTGGGATTTTAGCCATTCTAACAGTTATATAGTGGTATCTCATTATTTTAAGTTAAAATTTAATGATGACATATAATAAGCATTGTTCTTATTATATGTCTTATTATATTCTTGTGTGTCTTCCTTATGAAGCATCTGTTCAGATTTTTGGTCCATCTGTTAATCAGGTTGTTTGTTTTCTTGCTGGTGAGTGTTAAAGAGTTCTCTGTACATTTTGGATACCAGTCTTTCATCGGATATATTTTGCAAAGATTTTCTCCCAGTTTGTGGCTCATTTTTTCACTCTCTTAACAGTGTTTCACAAAGCAGTCGTTTTTAATTTTAATGGAGTTCAACTTACCAATTTTTTCTTTCATGGATCACAGTGCTTTTGGTGCTGTATATAAAAAATCATCACCAAACCTAAGGTCACCTAGATTTTCTCCTATTTATCTTTAGGAAGAGTTTTGCAATTCTGCATTTTACATTTAGGTCTGTGATCTGTCTAGAGTTAGTTTTGTGAAGTGTATAAGGTATGTGTCTAGATTCATTCTTTGCATGTGCATGTCCAGTTGTTCCAGAGACATTTGTTGATCGATTATCCTTTCTTCATTGAATTCCCTTTGTTCCTTTGCCAAAGGTAAGTTGGTTATATTTTTGTGGCTATATTTCTGGGCTCTCTATTCTGTTCCATTGATCTACCTGCCTATTCTTTCACCAAAAACCTGCACAAAATGTTTATAGCAGCTTTATTCATAATTGCCAAAACTTGAAAGTTCTTCAATAGGTGAATGGATAAACAAACTGTGGTACATCCATACAATGGAATATTATCAGCAATAAAAAGAAATGAGCTATCAAGCCACAAAAAGACACATAGGAACATTAATGCATATTGCTAAGTGGGAAAAAAAAGAAAAAAAAAAATCCAAAAGGCCACAAAATAAATTATTCCAACTATATGACATTCTGGAAAAGGCAAAAACTATGGAGACAGTAAAAAGACCAATGGTTGCCAGAGATTTGGGGGAGGCATGGAGGGATGACTTGGTGGAATACAGGGAATTTTAGGGTAGTGAAACTTCTGTATAGTACAGTAACTGTAGATACATGTCATTATACATTTGTCAAAACCCATGGAATGTACAACACAAGGAGTGAACCCTAATGTGAACTACAGGCTTTTAATTAATAATGTATCAATACTGATTCATCAACTGTAACAAGTATACTACACTAATACAAAATAATTGGGGAAACACTGTGTGAGGAGGTATATGGGAATTCTCTGTATCTCCTGCTCCATTTTTCTGTAAACCTGAAACTGCTCTAAAAAATAAAGTTTATTAAAAAAAATAAACACCGACTGGCCGGGTGTGGCTCAGTGATTGAGCATCCATCTATGATCCAGGAGATCTCGGTTGGATTCCTGATCAGGGCACATGCCTGGGTTGCAGACTTGATCCCCAGTCAGGGGCATGCAGGAAGCAGCTGATCAATGACGACTCTCATCATTGATGTTTCTCTCTCTCTCCCTTCCTCTCTCTGAAATCAATAAAGACATATTTAAAAAAAGAAGGAAAAAAAAAGAAAAAAAAACACCTCAGACATCTACTATAAAACTCATGTTCCTTTCCAACATAACATACTGCCCAGGAAGTTACCTATAGGTAAAGCAAAAATTATGCTCTATATAGGGTGGGGCAAAAGTAGGTTTATAGTTGTGAGTACAGGAACACAGTTTAATCTTGTATGCAATGATTTTAATTTTAATCAATAAATTTTAATAGGAAAAAAAGAGTAACTACCCTACGCTCTGCATGCCCCACGTTCTTGCTACACTAGGACCAGCTGGGTCGTGTCTGATGAGCAGTGCCCCTTCCATATCAGGGCAAGCAGCACAGATGTTGATGCTGGTGTCTAGGATTTACAGCATTCTCACCCACATGCTGTATCACAGCCAGCCACATAAGCAGCCGATTCTTTTTAAACCCAGGTGAGAAAGACATCCAAGGACTAGGAAGACTCTTACCAAGTGGAGTGACTCGGGGCTGAACGTCCTTCAGAACTTCATGTAGCCACTCCGTGAATCGAACGTAGTAAAGATCAGAGAAGATGTCATCAACTCGTCCATTTTCAAAAAGATACTGAAAGAAAAACAATCAACAAAAGTTGTTGGTAGTCTCTCAAGTACAAGTTTCAGGGGAAATAAACATTTTTCTACTGGTACCATCACCTCTGCCTACCCATTCCCCGCTTAATAAACCTACATACCAGGTCAAAATCATCCAGCATGTGACACTTCCACCATACTTCAGATCATGTGAACCAACTCTCACAACCCTCTCAAGAGTTGTGTCAACAGGGTAGATTTTGTGAATGCTATTTCACCCAGGCAAGGAAATGTCTCATGGTAGCAAAAAACATGGTGCAGGCTCTGGGGACAGCTTCCTATTAGCTATGGTGCAAGTTAAATAACTCAAGGAAGTCTTTTAACTTTGGGGCTCAGATTTCTTGTCTGTAAATGGAGATGACTGTGCCTATCTTCCAGGACTGGGGAGAACATGGAATGAGACACCATGTAAAGCAATTCACCTAGTACCTTGAGTGACTGGGAAGGAAGAGGAACAAACTGGGAGGCAGACTTTGCTCAGGCCTAGGCAGCAGGGTGAGTGCTAACCAGCATGTGCTTTTGCCCATCTTACTGTGGGATTTTCCACAAGAGCATTCAAACACTAAGAAATCCTCCTCAGCTCTCCTAAAGTCTAAAATGAACTTTTGTTATGCTTCACCTTAGATGTCGGAAAACCCAACTACAGTTGTATATTCTAATTCAACTACCTCAAATAATTATTTTATACTAATTAATGCAGGAAAGAATAAGATACGCTGTTTGTTAGCACCAAACTTTATTTTGGATAAATTACTTTTACGCAAACCATGCTTACTTTAACAAAAATAATAGTGCTGGAGCGCTGTCCTGTACACCAAAAGGTTGAGGGTTCGATCCCTAGTCGAGGCATGTATGGGAGGCAACCAACTGAAGTTTCTTTTTCACACTGATGTTTCTCTCTCTCACTCAAAATATCAATGAAATAAAATTTTTTAAATCCTTGGGTGAAGATTAAAAAAAATGTTTCATTATTTTTCTAAAACAGCTCTTGGGTAATATACCAAATTTTTTTTTTTTGCTTGTATTTTTCTTTTTAATATACAAAATGTTTTAAAAGAAGTTTCTCTAGATGGCAGACAGGATTATAAATGATGTTTATTTATTTATTTCTAAAGTGAACATGTAGGTTTTCTGCAATGAAAAAAACACACTTAAAAACTCATTATAGCCTAACCAGCATGGCTCAGTGGTTGAGCGTTGACCCACAAACTAGAAGGTCACAGTTAAATTCCCAGCCAGGACACATGTACAGGTTACAGGCTCGATCCCCAGTAGAGGGCATGCAGGAGGCAGCCGATCAGTGACTCTCATCATTGATGTTTCTATCTCTCCCTCCCTTTCCCTTCCTCTCTCTGAAATCAATTTAAAAAAACAAAAAAACCTCATTATACAGTTGAAAGTCCAAATTATAACCACTTGCTTGTCATTTTACTAATCTGAATATCCAGTAAATACCCGATGAGAACACAGCTCAAACATGTTCCTGTGAAGCTGTTTCCTACCTTCTGAATGCACAGGAAAATATAGTAGAGTACATCTGGATCATAGGGTTCACCTTCTCCATTTCGAGCTTCCCGTGTCATTAGACAGAGCCCATAATTCAACTCGGCCACAGCAGAAGAGATGAGATCTTCCTGGAATCGCAGAAGCTGGCGTCCTACAACACAAACCCCAAAGGTGAATGGAGGTCCTGGCAATAGTCATCTCTTTATCGGTCACTCATATCCTTGAAGTCGGCTCAGAGCAAATATTGCCCCATCAGGGGTGAGATGGAAATGGTCACTTGTATCTGACCTACTAAGGCAATAATCCTGTATGCTCTATTACACCAAGGGTTTCCTTTCCACAATCCTGCCCACCTTACATATCCTGAAAATTTGTATTAGGGCCACGACATGAAAGAAAGAAAAAAATCCACCCCCTGTAATGTTAGGAAGCATAAAAGCATAATGCTAAGGAAGAAGGGGCTTGAGCGCACTCACTGGTTTCTATCTTCTCCCAAAAGTCGCTCTGCACAGATCTAGGTCAACTCCAGAAATCCATGTATACAAAAATGCCTGGTCTTGCACAAATCCTGTTCATTTGCAACTGGTCAGTCCCGCTTGTTGCCTGTCTTAAATTCAGCCTACTATTTCAGATGGAGCTCCCTAGACCCCAGAGCCAAGGGACACCACTTTCCTGCCATTCCCCCCTCCTGCTGCTTCAGTGCCACTGCATTTTAGACAGAGTCCACCCCCCATCCCTCCCAAACACTCACTCCCAATGGGCGCCAGTCTGTTCTGAGCATCCTTCTCTAGCTCAGCGTTCTTGGTCTGAGCCCAGTTTTTCCATACTTCAAGCCCTTCTTCTGGCTTCAGAGAATTTGGAAGCAGAAGTTCTGGGGAAGGCTGTGGCTGTGACTGTGGTTCAACTTCAGCAACTTGGACAGTTTGAGCCTATGAGACAGAAACCATCAAAATGTTTCATTACTCTTTCACATCAGGCCCTTTACTTGGTAAAACTGCCCCAAAAAATGTTACTTGTAGTTCTTTTAATAAAAAATATATTTTCTCCTTGCTGTCTTGTTTTCAAGAATCTTTGAAATTCTACTCCTTATTCCAGGGATAGCAAAGCCTAGTACAGGGATTATCAGCCCTGGCTATACTTTTTAAAAAATATATGTTTTTATTGATTTAGAGAGAGAGGGAGAGAAAGAAACATCAGTGTGAGAGAGAAACATTGATCGGTTGCCTCCTGCATGCACCCCGACCAGGAATAGAACCTGCAACCTGGGCATGTGTCCTGACTGGGAACCAAACCAGTGACCTTGTCGGTGCATGGGATGACACTCAATCAACTGAGCCAAACCGGACGGGGCCTGGCTATAGTTTTGAATCTGATTTAAAAACCAATACCTGCCCGGCTGGGCGTGGCTCAGCGGTTGAGCATTGACCTAGGATCCAGGCGATCGGGGTTCGATTCCCGGTCAGGACACATGCCCCGGCTGCGGGCTCGATCAATGACTCTCTCATCATTGATGTTTCTATCTCTCTCTCTCCCTCTCCTTTCCTCTCTCTGAAATCAATAAAGATATATTTAAAAAATAAAATTAAAATTAAAAAAATAAAATAAAAACCAATACCTGCCCTGGCTGGCCTGGCTCAGCGGTTAGAGCATTGGCCAGAGGACTGAAGGGACCCAGGTTCGATTCTGGCCAAGGGCCCGTACCTAGGTTGCAGGCTTGTCCCCAGCCCTAGTCAGTGTTCTTGTAGGATTGTAGGAGGCAACCAATAGATGTGTCTCTCTCACATCAATGTTTCTCCTTCCCTCCCTCTCTCCTCCCTTCCCCACGCTCTAAAAAGCAACGGAAAAAATACCCTCTGGTGAGGATTAAAATCAAACCAACCAATACCTGTGCTCTGCCCAGAATCTCTTTTTAAAGAGGGATCAGTGTTTTTAAAACCTTCTCATATAAAAAGGCAACTCTAATTCTAATTCTAATGTTCAGTCACTACTGGTCCAAAGTACTGCTCGTCCAACTACAATGAGCCAACAAATCACTTGGGGATTTTATTAAAGAGCAGACTTTGATTCAAAAGGTCTCAGGTGGGACCTGAGATTCTGCATTTATTTTTATTTTTATCCATCTCAGAGGAAGGGAGGGGGAGAGAGAGAGAAAGAAACATCGATGTGAGAGAAACATCAACTGGTTGCCTCCCACACAGCCCCAACCAGGGATCGAACCCACAACCTGGGTATGTGCCCTGACTGGGAATTGGACCCGCCACCTTTTGGTTTATAGAACAACACTCCGACCAACTGAGCAACACTGGCCAGGGCTGCATTTCTCATAAGGTTCCAAGTGCAGGAGCTGGTCTGCTGACCACAGTTTGAGTACCAGGTGTCAAGAGCAGTAACTCACATGCCCAAGCCTTAATCCTCAGGAAAAAAATTTTTTTTTTGAATTATGTTTTTATTGATTTCATAGACTGAAAGGGAAAGGGAGAAGAGATAGAAACATTAATCAGCTGCCTCCTACACGAGCCCTACTGGGGATCGAGACTGCAACCCAGGCATGTACCCTGGCCAGGAATTGAACCAGCGACCTCCTGGTGCATGGGCTGGTGCTCAGCTAACTGAGCCACACCAGCTGGGCCAGAGATTCTCAATTTAATTTGTCTAAGGTGAGGGCCTGCTGCTATCAGTATTTTCAAAAGTTCCCCAGATGATTCTAATGTCCAATCATGGTTGAGAATCATTTAGAGAAAGAAAAGTATAACAAATAAGCCGTGTCCCTCTCCTTGCCATTGTAAGATAACAGGATAAGACTTGATGATCTGTATGGCTTCTCTAGTTATACATAAGGTTCTATTTTTTTCATGTTCTGTCTCAATAATACCATGCTGACTTGTAAGGACAATTTCTTTAGACAGGAGGCACTGCTCTAGCTTCCTGCCTCCAAAGGGAATGTTCCCATCCTCAATGGCCCGACAGCTAAGCCATGCAGACACAGGAACAGAGAATATCTGTGAGTCTGAATCACAATCCCCATTAGGCAGGACAGATACCAACACAGATTCTTGGGGCTTACACACCTGTCCACATTCTAAACCAATTTCCTTGAGCAATTTTCCCTTCCAGGGCTTCTTGAGAAACGTCAAATTATTCAAATCGAAAGCAAATTTATTTATCCATGATGAGTAAATTTGCTATCAACAAATAAAAAAAAACATACTAGCTTTGGTATTATACACTATTAAACAAGGAGACAGAGCAGTACCAGTGCCAGGCCCTTAAACGTTCGGCAGCCCTGGAGCTCCACTGTAGGCACACATCTCACTTTCCTTGTTGAGTCTCACCCACATGCCCAAATGGAGATGCCCAGATGGAGTTCCCCATCTGTGGGAATGATTGCGAACTTTGCATCTCCAACTATGCTAACCATAAGCAGACCTCCCCTGAATCTACCCAGTGGGTACTGTGTATCTCCAACTGGACATCTCATAGCGACCTCAGACTAATACCTGTTGAGAGAACTCATCCCCTTCTCCATCCAGGACTATTCTCCTCAGAGCTCCTTCCCTCCCTTGTTCAATGGTGACACTATCTACTCAAGCTGGAAATCTAGGAATCTGACTGGGGAAGTAGGTGGGGAAGTGCTTCTCTACTGGCTTTTTAGCCAGGCTCCCTTCACTGTGTGCCTCTACCCACTAAATGTAACACTCCCAAAATTCTTCCACATGTGTCCAAATGTCTATCAGTGGGTAGGGGTAGTAAAGATCCCACCCAGGTTGAAAACTACTGATGTAAGCAGGGCATTGCACACTGTGGTATAGAGGATGTTTTCCTTTTTATAATGGGGCGCTTGGAGAGTTTTAAGCTGGGAAGTGACAATCTTACATTTAAAAAAAATTATTTTTGCCCTGGACAGTGTGTATCAGTTGGTTGGAACATCTTCCCATATACCAAAAGGCTGTGGGTTCAATTCCTGGTCAGGGCACATACTTAGGTTGTGGGTTTGATCCCTGATTGGGGGACGTATGGAAGGCAACTAACTGATGTTCTCTCCGATCAATATTTCTCTCTCCCTCTCTCTTCCCTCCTCTCTAAAATCAATGAGCATATCCTTGAGTGAGGATTAAAAAATAATAATTAAATAAAACTTGGTGAGCTATGGAGAATGGAATGAAAGCAAAAGTGGAAGCAAGTGCTGGTTGCCTGGACTCAGATAGTGGCAGTGGAGATGACTTAAGAGTCTGAGAAGTTTGGTGGTAGACCAGTGTGGCTTGTTGATGAACTTGCTGTGAGGAGTAAGGGAAAGTACACTCAAGGATGACTCCTGGGTTTCTGGCTTAAATAAATGGGTGGCTGGTTAATGCTACTACTTTCTAAGATGGTGAAGTTTTCCATAGTGGCAGAGTGAATACTAATGAAGAGCTGAGAGATCTTCTTAAATCCAAGCAAATAAGTAGCTGCTGAATGTGTGGGAAGGTGTTCTAAGGGGAAAGGCATGGTCTAGAGATACTAAGATATATGTGTCAGTGCAGCACAAGGGTTAAGATGGGTTGCAGAGCCTGCCTGTCCAGGGTTGAATTCCAACTCTGCTACTTACTAATGGTGGCTTTGGCCTTGTTGTTTAATCTCTCTGTGCCTCAGTTTCTCCATTTGTAAAATGGAGACAGTAATATATACCTCATAAGGTTGGTGAGGGAATTAAATGAGTTAAAACATGTACCATGGAAAACAATGCTGACAGTCAGTGAATATTTTTAGCAGCAGTACCATCTAGAGGATATGAAAAACATACTAAAGGACAGAAATCCCTGAGGGAGGAAAGAGGGCCAGTACTTCGCAGAGGAACACAAACATGTGACTCGGGTAGAGAAGGCACCAGCAGTCTCCTGAGAAGGGAAAAGAATCAGTGGCATAGGAAGAAAACTAGAGTGTGTAACATGAAAATCCGTAAGTTTCAAGAAGGCTGTTGCTGTTGTGTGTTGCTAAGATTAAAAACAGATGTGCCTATTGGATCTGGCCACTGCTGACTTTGCCTGACAAGAACAGACTATCATGTGTTGAAAACTGGTTAGCAAGTGGAGTCAGCTTGAACACATAACCCTTGGGAGAGAAGTTTTGCCATAAATCTGGTTTTAAAGACAGGTGATAAGAGAGCTTTCATAAAGGGTATGCCAAGTGAAGGAGCACAACACTGTCCTCAGCTCTCCTTACCGTTCAACTCATACCACAACACAATTATCTTCCCCGCAGGCTGTGAGTGCTCCAAGGGCAGAGATTGTCTTATTCACCTCTCTTCCCTAGAGCAGAGCCTGACAAGGAGAGCAAGGGAATGTGTGTGGTGCAAAAGGAAAAACTCATCTTTCCTCCATGAGGAGTATTCTTAACCAATTTCCTTTTATGGCAATAATGATTGATATAAGCCCCTATAAGACTTTCACAAATGAGACACAGTACTGAATAACATGGGCCCACTAAAATGAACTCCCGAAAAGATCTCCTTCCTGCTGAAGGGCCTGAATGTACAAATTAGTAAGAGACTAATGAGCACCAAGAGCCCTAACCTGCAAATTGGACCGCCAGGACCAAGAGAGCTGAAAAGAGGCTTGCTGAGCTCCATGCCTGTGAGCAAAAGCTGAGCACAAAGCCCTGTTACAAGTCTCCTGGCTGGTCTCTCCTGCATGCACTGAGTTCTACACCCTGCACTTGATTCTTACCACACTCAGGATTTTGGAAAAACTGCCCACCACAGATCAGCAGATCAAGCTCAATTATTCACTTTGGGAAGGTAACTCCTTTGCCCGCATACTATCTTATCTCCCATAGCCCCCCCCTCATGTTGCCCTAGGCCATGTCCCTTCTTTCCATTCCTGACTTTATTTGTGCTGCTCCATTCTTCTGTCAATGTAAGCTATCAACTACAGAGCATATACCTCTTTTCCCACAAAGATGCATCTGCTGACTTATTAACCTAGAATGATTTCTGAAGACCCAGTTTTTCTTTGTGTGTGTGGCACACAATGTCACACTTGATTATGCTGCCTTATAAATAATTCAAAGAAACAGAAATTATACATTCTTACTCCTACAACTGACTATAACCTACCTGAAACAATGAATCTGTCCTGTTCTACTTCTAGGCCTGACAGCTGGATACTTAATAGTTCCTTAACAAAGTCATCTAAGATAAGGTACTTCTGCCTTTATGAAACCACTTGGTCAGCTTTGGCCTAATCAAAATTATTCATTGCATGAGTTTCTGAGTGTGGTCCCAAATCTGCCAGTGCTTTGTTTGTGCCAGCTCCCTCACATGCATTCCCAGGAGACCCTGCCCTCTGAGGGCACACTGTCTTCAGCAGATCCATAAGACTAGAGGCCCTATATCCATTCTATAGATCTGCTAGACAAGGGACCAGAAAGTTTACTAATAGTCTTAAAAGATGATAGCGTTAAGAAGATTAGCCCGGCTGGGCATGGCTCAGTAGTTGAGCGTCAGTCAACCTAGGATCCAGGTGATTGGGGTTCAGTTCCCAGTCAGGGCACATGCCCGGGTAGAGGGCTCGATCCCCAGCTGGGGGCGTGCAGGAGGCAGCCGATCAATGACTTTCTCATCATTGATGTTTCTATCTCTCTCTCTCTCTCTCTCTCTCTCTCTCTCTCTCTCTCTCTCCCCCCTTTCCTCTCTCTGAAATCAATAAAGATATATTAAAAAAAAAAAGATTAACAATTAGAAAAGATCAGAGTTAAACAATTTTAAAGTTAAAATTTCAACAGAGTTATATTTTTGAAACTTTTCTGTAATCTAAATGATTTCAAAATAAAAAGCTTTAAAAAAAATTTCAACATAGCTGTCATGACAGAAAACTCAAGTAACTGAGGTTTATCTTTACTACTTTTAAGGAACCTTTGGGAAATCCCACTGCATAAATGACTTGTTCAAGGCTCCCAAAGGTGATAAGCCAACCAGGAGGTATTTGAGATCTTCTAAGTCACCTACACTATGCCCACAGATGACAACAGAAGGAGCAATTTCACGTCCCCTTCCCTGAGCTGAGTTTAGAGTTTGTGTGTTAAACTACTAGGGTTCCACTAGATCCTTTCATTGGTGACACAGAAAGTAGCTCCTGGGAAGAGGACAACACTCAGGGTGTCCCATGAATCTCTACCTAGAACGTGATTCCTCTTAAAAATAGATTAACAATGAAGCACCCAAGGTCACCTTCAAAGCAGTTACTACTAGTTATTTCATTTACCTCTAGGTACCAGGACAGAACTGCCCGTTTCATAGCTTCACCTGCTGCTTCTGTCCCCACTCCCCCACCTCAACCAAAATATTAAACACTATACTACTGCAAGACTAACAGCATGGCATAAACAAGCAGAGGTGCCAGAGGTTGCTAGGCAAGTTCTGCGCTGCAGTGGGTCCTGAGGGAGCAGGATGCCCCACAGTAAGTCTCACTTACTGAACAAGTAACCTGGAGCTGCTGCTGCTGCTGCTGCTGCGGTGGCGGCGGCGGCGTCTGTTCCTGGGGCGTCTGTTGTTGTGGCTGCTGCTGAGGGTCCCATATGTGGACAGTCTGAGCTGTATTCTGGTATGTGCCTGCCACAGCCTGCACAGCCACTGGAATGTGGATGTTGCCATTCATGAACTGTGCTGGAAAGAGAGAGTTTGCCAGGGTCTGCACTACCTCTTCGTGGGAGTTTTTCACTACGGATGTGCCCACCATCTTCTCCTTGTCATCCTCCAGCTTTACCGCAGCCAGGGCCGTGGGTGAGCCACTGACATGAACTGCATTGTAGGCTTCCTGGGGAATGGCAATGTGGGTGATGCTCTGCTGCTGAGGGTCCCCCCGGGGCTGGGCAGAGTAAACAGGGATGGTCCAGGTTTCTCCTGTAGGGCTAGTAATGGTCCCAGTGGCACTGTACAGATGGGCACTGTCCACTGTCAGTAAGTCTGGCCTCAAAGATACATAACTCTGCTGCTGGCCCTGTGGAATGGCCAGCACGGTGGCCACCGGCTGCCCTGAGATGGCATAGGACACAGTGATGGGCATGTCCACTTTGCGCTTCTTCACGGGCTGGAGAACACTGGCTGTTCCAACCCGTCGCTCCCCTTCCCGCGGTGAGCCCTGCTGAGACGGTGGTGGGGAAAGGGCACCCACGGTCTGGATTTGGATCTGCTGACCCCCAGCAAGAGACTGGCCAGCCACCAACTGAGCCTGGATCTGCTGATGTGGGATGTGCTCCTCTGGGATCTCTGCAGCTTGGATCTGCTGGGCTGCCTGCACGTGCTGCACCTGAATCTGGGCTGCCTGTAGCTGTGAAGGACTGGGGCTCTGCAAAGATGGGGTCTGGATGGAAGGGGCTGCCGGCTGTGGTGCTTGGCCTTGGATCTGCACCTGGACCTGGAAGGGCTGCTCAGCAGGCTGGTGAACGGTGAGCTGTGGGGAGAGCTGCTGGGCTGAAACCTGCTGCGGAGACTGCTGTACCTGGACCTGTACCTGAAGCAACAAGATTCACCAGTGAGTAAATCAGGCAACACTGAGAATCCAGCTCTATAGGGAAGAAAAGATCTCAGGCAGAGGGCCCTGGGTAACGTGAGTAGGAAGAGCTGCTATACCCAAGGCTTCTGAGGAGTCCACAATCCCCAAAACCATATGCAAAACTCTCCAGCATCACATTGCATTAAGAGCAACATATATCCACCTGAGAGCAACAAGACTATTATCAACTGGGGCCTACAAAGGAAATATCAGAACTTCTGCTCATTTTTCACTTTTCCTTTAAAATGTGACCCCCTTTGGTTTTGCTTATTGATATAGTAGTACAAGTATGTAATTTATAAATACATATTTACTTGCATGTTCAAAATATAGTTTATCCATGGAGTGATGAAAAATGTGGGGATCACTGTTCTAAAAGGACAGGAAGTCAAGTACACTCCTTCCACAGGCACTCAATTCCCAACCTCAGGATCAAAACTACTCCCACCACAGACAACTAGTGGAAAACACAGTAGAGAGAAAACTTTTGAAATGTCTTTTGGAAATATCTTCAGGTCTGCTGCTAAAATGCAGGCACTGTTTAATGATTCCTTTAGAGTGCCTTTAAAAAAACTGAAGTAAAATTGATATATAATAGTATACAAGTTTCAGGTGAATAACATTGTAACTCGACATCTGTATACACTACAAAGTGACCACTACCCAAAGTCTAGTTACCATCTCTGACCATACAATTAATTGACCCCTTCACTCACTTCCCCCTTTCCCCTCTGGAACACCAAGCTGTGCTCTGTACACACCAGTTTGTGTTTGTTTTGTCAGAGTGCTCATTTAAGACATGCTTGTCTCAACAGAGAAGCCGTTAAAAACCTCACAAGACTACTAACAACTTAATTTGAGGAAGGTTAGTATATCCTGGATCACACATTTCTGATAATGCAACTCATCTTATTGCTGTTATTTCAGTATACAAAGCAGTATGAAAAGATGCTATGCATAGTACGTAATTTTAAAAACGGAAAGATTTGGGGTGCAATTGAGTCCTTGCTTTTTGGCACATGTCATCAGTTTGGCTCAAATAAACATAAAAATGCAAAAAAAAAGAAAAAAAAGGGAAAGATTTTTTTACCATCAGACACTCATGTCTAAATCACTTTAAACACAGGTAGGAATTAGGAAAGAAAAAACAACTTCCAAACCATGGGTCTGAGGCTGCCCCAGGGGACCCTTCTGGCTCTTTCTATTCACTTCTAGGCTCTGGGCACCCTGAGGACTACTCCACCTTCCCTAAAAGGTCTATCCTACATGAATCCCTCTGTCACCCAATTCTGTCTGCTTCCCCTCTTTTAGCAATTTCTCAAAATTTTTCTCAGACTTAGATTTTTTTTATAGCATCTGTTTATTTCAGCCCTGCTAGAAATTTTTAAAAAGTCACATAGAATGAGGAAAATATGTTACGAGTCCATCATACTGAACCTATCTCATGGATTTAGTCTTTCACTTACAAGGGGTTTGTGAAAGATGATGTTAATAGGCGATCTCAATCAGCCATCTTGAATATAAAGTCTCAAACAATCCTTTAAACTCAAATTCCAAACCATTAACCTTATGAACAAGGAGGTGCAAGCTGTAAATAACAGCAGAATAACTTCTTGAACCAAAAAGTCAGCCTTCTCTTATCTACCTTCCCTGTACCCTTCCTTACAAAACCTAGAATAAACCACTGCCTCCCTCCATGTACCAGATGCCTTGTCTATGATCTCATTCAGCCTCACTAAATCGTATTATCCCTCTTTGACAGATGAAAAAACTAGGGCTAAAAAGATTAAGATCATGTCAACAAATAAGAGGGCAAGTCAAATTTAAATCCAGAGCCACTCCTTCCCATATACCCACTGGCATTCCCAAGAGGCAAAGAGGCTACCTTCTATTTCATCAGACATACCTCACCACACTCTTATCTCTTCATCAAGTTCTACTCCCTTTTCTATTTTCTTGGTGGAAAAAAGCATCAAAAAATGCAACCACAATACAGGAGCAAGAAAGTAGCATTTTTAACTGGAGATTATTGGTTTCACATAAGAACCTCTAAAGAAGAAAACTTTTACCATCTCAGCAAATGAATGTTTCTCCTCTTTTAGTAAGCTCATTATCAACTAGCATTATTTCTTGAGGCTTATAAATAGCAAATGCAGACCAAGAAATCTGCAGGTGACCTGAGCCATGGAACCATACAACTAGATGAAGAACACTAAAATATATCAGTCTTTCCATTTTAAAACAAGTTCCAAATGTCATGCTTTTAGTATTGAGCCGAGACTAACCCTCCTACATTCTTGATCTGCTCAGAGTGACAGACAGAAGGAAAGCTTCAGTCATAGTCAGCTGTGTCACATCCAAATCCAGTCCCAGAAGACCTCTAATTTCTATACTACTTTCCAGAGTAAACGGCAAGTATCCGTGGTCTTTTCAGTTTACAGTGGTTGCCAAAATTTTTAGTCTGCATTAACTATGAAACTTTGTGTTAAAGAAAATGTTTCAAAAAGTCAGAGTATTCCCCCTACTGAAAATAACCCAACACGTATACAGAGGTGATGTTCCTTGTAACCAAAACAATGATGGCAAATTAAGTCTATTAAATAGGATGCACCTCAACATCGCTCTTTACCTGAACCTGCTGTGGCTGTTGAACCTGGATCTGCTGTTCTTGCTGGGTTTGTGGCTGAACACTGGTGGTAACTGGACAGGCAAGTTCAAGCAAAGACCCGGCCACTTCGGTGCTGTCTGTGTAAATGCAGTTCCCACCCTGTTGGTATACCATGGTAGTGGTAGCCGTCTGCTGGAACTCCTGAAGGGCTTCTGGCCCCTTAGAGGCTAGTGAGTCCAGAAATTCTTTCATCCTGTGTTGTGGGACAGACCGCGCCTTCACTCGGATATACTCTTCAAAGGAGATGGTGTTCTCCAGAGAATTATTCATATTGTAGAGTCCTTAGGGTTCCTATTAATAAAAATAAATGGCCATAAGTCAAAACTATGCTATTGTTTTTATATCCTGAAGTGCACAGGCCAATCACGTGTGTATCAGAGTGGAATAGTCCGCACAGCTGTATACATCTGGAATCCAAAGTAAAGTTTTATTATACCACCTTATTTTTTTCAGTTAATGATATCTGAAAATTGTTTCCACAAACATTTCTTAATCAAACTATCACACTGAAGACAAAAACAAAAGCATGCGCCACAGTACTGGATGAAACAGGCCAAAACCACACTCTCCACCCAGCGGTAGGCCAATCCCATCTTTTCTGCAGAGCCAAACACCAGACAATAAGTCACATGCAAAACTGCTCTGTGACCATCAGAGAGACTACTGGGGAAGCTAGGAGCAGGGATTTCTACTGACATGGTCTATTTCCACTGCCAACTAATGTCCTACAGTGAGGGGACAGTATACCACCTAGCTATGGCAAGACCCAAGAGATAGGGGATGTGTTCTTTACCTCTCACCTCTCATTAGAAGTACCCAAAATTCCATTTTGCCATATACTGCTCATATTCTTTTGTAACACAGCTTACTGATTAAAAGCATGAATTCTGGAGCCAGACTGCCTACATTCAAATCCTACCTCGATCTCTCCTTAACTACATAATCCTGGACAAGTCAGTTACCTGTTTTCTTATCTATAAAATGGGGGTAAAATAGTATTTACCTAAAAAGTTGACATGAGGATTAAATATATATAAAGCACTCAGAAAAGTATCTGACACAGAGAGGGCTACATAAGTATTAACTATTAAAATAAGTGGGGGAAGGAAGTGAATAATAGAAACCAATTCTACAAGTTTCCATCAGGGTATTTACCTTGAGAGTGAATCTGCAGGGATGGGTATTAACTCTCAATGGCCTGAAAGACAACCATGCAATCTTTCTGGAAAATTGCGTGCCCTGCTGCTGCTTTCACACTGTGCTTTCTTGATCAGTACCACCTCCAGAACAAAAGCAGCAGCAGGATATGAGAATAACACAAACCAAGTAAACCTTTTTGCCAAAAGGACTCTCAATCTCAAGTGTCTGGAAAAATGATTTGTTTCCTTGAGCCATCAGGCTAGAAATATCAGTCTCTCTTTCACTGCCCACGTTTTGCCTTATGTTATACATATATGGTATATATCTCATCTCTTCCAACTGGCAGACAAGACTGTGTCCTAGTTCTCTCTGAATGGCTGACACATGGTAGGTGCTTTGTTACATTTGGAATTCAATATGGAACAAGGATTATGACTCTTTGCTCCTGTAATATCTATAACTTACAACCATAAGTTATGCTTTTCCCTAGTAAATGGTTAGTATATACCTTGGGGGAAAAACCCATGGGAAGAGTGAGACTGAAGAAAAAAAATGACTCTTACTGCTATTAACTGACTGACACTAGCAGTATTTCTGTGGAGTGCTGTGTAAGTACAGCATACAAATTATATTTAGGTGCTTTCAAACAGAACAGATTCAGCAATAAATCTTTTATAATGATGCACATAATACATTGTAATGTATTTTTCCACAAATAAAAAACAACACATACCTTATCCTGTCTAAATCAAAATTCCTAGGAAACCCCAAGCACAACAGAGTGCAGAAAACATCAAGTGCAGGTCAAGAAAGTGTAAGGTGAAGCTGCTGCTGATGTCCTCTTGTCTTCTCAAATTTAATTCTTGTTTGTCCCTTTGTCACCTCTATTCTGACCATCTCCCTTGCCTAGCTCTTCCTTCTCTGCTTCAGGGGCTTTCAGTTATCTTCTATGAAACTTCAAAATTGAGCTGTCAATGATGTCCATATGAGTAAGATCATCATCAAGACCAAGCACCCCATCCTTCCGTTACATATTCAGAGCAGGCCACTCTAGTGTAGGTGACCCACAAACTCACCACATCAGCACAGTGTGTGTCAAAGCTTCCCTTTGATAAGAACATCACAACTGGAATTTCCTTCTTAAGAAGGCACCTCTCATAATACACTTGACAAAGTTCACAACAGGTGACTCTAATACCTTATTACATATACTCTTCTGCTCAAAAGGGGACAGAGGAGGATGATATAAACAGCAATTAACTGGTTCTCAACCATGCTGGGGCATATTTCAGGACTTTTAACTTCCACTATAAAAGAACAGCGGAGGTCAACTGAAATTTACATTTCCCCAAATTTATTTTCTTCAAAAATTAGTTGCATTCCTATAAAATACTGAGACAGTACTGGAATTTTAAAGACTGCCTGTGCTAGAATCAGTTACTGTGTCAAAGCAATTAAAAAAAAGTATAATCAGGCAGCAAAAACTTTGCCTCAAATCTAAGAGAAGACTTCATACAAATACTGCTTGGTAAAGAAAGGCAGTCCCTAGAATCTTTCTAGTGACCTTATTTCCTCTCGCTTTTTAAAGTTTCAGTACTTCCAGAGGCTTAGCCTCATCTGAAGTCTGATATTAAGTATAAAGGAGAAATGCACCAACTTTTCTTCCTAGAAATAAGTTTTCTTCAGTTTTCAGTGTAGAATTCCACTTTTTTCTTCTGTGTGGTTTTTTTTTGGGGGGGGGGATAAAAGTAATACACCCATTTTCTAAGAAAAAATGTTCAAATACTATAGGAAGGTATAAAATGAAAAGTAAAAACAGCTAAGAATACTCTGACCTCTGGTTCTTGGTCTACCAATTTTATTTTTTATTGATTTTAGAGAGAGAAAGGAAGGGAGGAAAGGAAGGAGGAAGGGAAACCTTGATTTGTTGTTCCACTTATTTATTCATTCACTATTCTTTTTTTTTAATCCTCACCTGAGGATGGATATATACATATATACATATACATGTGTGTATATATATATTAAACTTGATTTTCGAGAGAAGAAAGGAGGCAGGGAGGAGGGAAGGAAAGAGAGAGAAACATCAATTAGTTGTTTCCCTTACCTCACCAGGCTGGGGATTGAACCCACAACCTAGGCATGTGTCCTGACTGGGAATGGGACCTGCAACCTTTTGGTGCACAGGATGATGCTCCAACCAACTGAATCACCTGGCCAGGACCATTGGTTGATTCTCGTATGTGCCTTGACTGGGGATCAAACCTGCAACCTTGGCTTATCGGGACAACACTCTAACCAAATAAACTACCTGGCCAGGGCCCCTCGACCTACAATTTTAAATAAACACTGTTCTGTCCTTCAGAAATAGTGAGATTAGGGCATTTAAATCACTTTCTTCTCACCAACTTCTGCCAGTCACATTTCTTAAAAAAAATAAAAAATCTTCATTGATTTCAGAGAGAGGAAGGGAGAGAAAGAAACATCAATGATGAGAGAGTCATCTGATCTGCTGCCTCCTGCACGCCCCCAACTGGGAATGGGCCTGCAACCTGGGCCTGTGCCCTGACCAGGAATCAAACCGCTATCTCCTGGATCCCAGGTGGATGCTCAACCACTGAGCCACGCCCGGTTGGGCTGCCAATTACATTTTAATTTTTGTCTCGATCACTTTCATAGCTTTAAACCTCTATTTGTGTACTCATTAGAGTATCTCTAGACTTCCCACTATGTAACATAAGGAAATTAAAGTTCCTTGCCCTCTATTGTTGACAGAAATTTAGCTAAGTGAGTATAATTTCTGTTTAATTAACTTTTAGTTTTAGAACATAGCATTTCATACCAAATCAAACTTAGAACTTTTTTGTAAATGAAGGTTTCAAAGATGATAAAAACTATTCTGCTCCAAACAAACCCTACCTGTCAGTACATCTAGAATGCGACCTTCAAAAATGTTACTACAAGAAACTCTAAGTATAAATTTATTCCCTGAGCAGAAGGGCAAATAAGATGGATAGTCATCTCTCAAAAAAGCTCGGAAAAAAGTATCTGCTATGAAGTCTCAAAGGTCATTCTTTAAGCTTTCATCAAAAAAGGGAAAAGACTAATAGCATGAAGTAGAAAAAAAAATCTATAAACACCTTTTGGTTAGTAGCTAGCCATGTGTTTTGAGTAGTTTAGACTCCAAAGTATAAAACCATCTGCAGTGCTGCAAGCTTAGATCCTACGGTTGGTGGAGCTTCAAGGAGAAGCCATTGCTTCCAGGTGTTTTTTCTTTCACTAAGCCCCCAGGAGTTCTTCACCAACTCTGTACAAGTCCACAAAATCATTTGAGGATCACAGAATCAGAGCAAGCTAAAAAATATGAATAATGTATTCAGTGGAAAACTTAAAAAAATTAATGAAAAAGTCCAATTTAAAAAACATTCCAACCTGTCCATTTATACAGACTAAAACACAGACGGCTTCATTTCTTGTCCTTTCAACCGGCTCACTTGGCAGTATCTACCAGACTGACACATCCCAATAATGAAAGTACACTATATCAGCACTTAATCTGACACAAAGGAGCTGCTTAAGGGGGGAAAAAAAGGCTTTAGAAATATACTGAAATATTCTACACTAGTCAGTAAAACAAAAACAGAAAAATTAAACAAATTCTCAAAGTGGTGATGGATTCTTCCTTTGTTTTTATGTTCAGAAATAGTCCTCCCTACCATAAGAGTTGGCCATTTTTCCATCTACAATTTTTCAAATTTACAGTGTATTGTTTATACAATGCTTTGATCCATTTAAAATTAATTTTGCACAGTATAGAGTAAATGTCTTAATGTTTTTTCCGAAGACTAAACAACTTGTCCCTTTATCACTTAATGAACTATTGAAATTCCTTTACCCACTGACTTAAAGTGCTATTGTCATTATATACCAAATTCATATAAAGGAGGTCTGGTTTCTAGGCTTTTAGTGTGTAGTTCCATAGATCTTTCTATAACACAGTAGCTTTTAAAAAGCATGTTAGTACCTGGAAGAATCTTGTCAACCCCCAACCCAAAATTGGTTTACATATATATGTATGTATATATACACACATATGTATGTAAATATAAGTAAATATATATATAATGACACAGAAACAAGCTATGTGTGAAAAGGGTGCAAACACAATTTTATTTCTATATTCTAGTATCCTTTAATTATATACATAAGAAAAAGAGCTGGCAAAAATGCATCTAAATGTTAACAGTACTTTTGCCAGAGTGGTGGAATCACAGAGAATTTAAATTTCTTCTTGTTTTGTACTCTCCTCTATTTTCCATAAGTTGTATTAAAACAAAAAAACTAAAAAGTAAATTTTTTTGCACAGTGGTTATATAGCAACAACAGACAAACAAACAATTCTGGTTGATCATAGTATGATTTTTCCCCCTTAAAATCTCAAACTGAAAGACAAAACCATCAAGCACCAGAAGCTTGCATAATAACAAAGATTGTTAAGTACTTCAAGATGCTGTTCACAAGACACAAGGCTGAGCCTTGATAATAGAGAAACTCAATGAATCTACTCTCTATAAACCCCAAAGAAACAAGATTCTTAATTAGCTCCAAGTCAAAGACTTAGCGAGGAGCAGTAATTAATGAAAATACTTACAAAAAGCCCTGGCTGGGTGGCTTGGTTGGAGCATCGTCCAGTACACCAAAAGGTTGTGGGTTCGATTCCGGTCAGGGCACATGGCTAGGCTGCAGGTTCAATCCTCGATCCTCTAGTCGGGGCTTGTGTATGGGAGGCAACTGATTTTACAAAGGTGTTTCTCTCTCTCAAATCAATAAACATATCCTCAGAGTGAGGATTAAAAAACCCCCAAAATAACCCACTAAAAAAAACTTACCACTCTGGGGCTCAAAGGAGTGGGGGGAGTCTGTAAACAATCATTTGCTTCTGAATACTTTAAGAATAGCTGCTTTGCAAAACAATAAACAGACAAACCAGTCCAACAACAGACCCAAGAAATTTGCTCTTGTATGCATACCTTGATCACCAGTATTTCCCCAGTACTTCCTTCTATTGGAGTTTACCATGGTGCCTGACACAGCAGGCCCTCATATATGAATGTTATCATTATTTTATTACTTTATCACTAGAACACAAGATGGTACCATGGACAAAGGTTACTCCAAAGCAGCAATATGTTACATTTCTATTGGTCTGTTTGCCAATTTCTTTCTTTTTTCTATTTAAATACTAAAGGAAGACCTAAGTACTCACCAGAATCATCCTTTCTTGGGTCCCATCAAATATGATAAGAGGTATCATCAAATATGATACCTCTTCCTGATTCCTCACTGGGCTATTCATCTGCCCCATGCTTTTACCAGAGGAGTCCCTGATTTAGGGGCATTTTCACTGTGGTTCTATTTTTGGACAACACACTTTCTCAACCAGGAACTTAAGTTACATTCCTACCAAAGATTGATGGGCTGTAAATTAGCACAACCATTTGCAATATCTAGTAAAGTTGAAAATATCCATCCCATATGACCCAGCAATTCTATAGCCCCAAACTGGAAGGAATCTAGATGTCTATCAATAGTAGAATGGATAAATAATGAATACAGCTGCACACAATGTGAATGAATTTCACAAACACAATGCTAAAGCAAACAAAACTCTGCTGTCCAGGAATATAACGTGGCAAAAGTAAAATTAAAAGGAAAACAAAGAACATGATTATCACATAAGTGAGAAAAGTAACTGTCTCTAGGGGTTGGGAAGCTGTGATCAGGAAGGCACACATGAAAGGTTTAGTTCAGGGGTGCTGAGATTGCTCTTTTTCTTGAAGAGGTGGTAGTTATACAGTGGTCCACTTTATAATTTTTCACTAAAATGTATCAGACCATCTGAATTTATATAGAGATATTTCACGAATTTTTAGAAAGAAAAAAGCTTTCTGACACAGCCCACCAGCTCTACCTATGGTTTTGCCCTTGCCTAAAGTGTGAACTCAAAAGACAATTCTTTCCCCCTTTCAGCAAAGCAAGAGGTTGGTTAATCTATCATGTCTTCATGCAGCCACAATCAGAAATCACAATCCAGTATGACACTTAAGAAAAAAATAAATGAAATATTTAAGTGAAAGCTGGAGAGGACTTAAGACATTTGGAACAAATGTGGGGCAACTAAATACAAAGTAACAGAAAAGAACAGGTGTGTTCATGGACACCTCAATCTGTGGCTGAGTAATAAAAAAACCTTTGCAGATAAAGGGTGACCATTTAAAAAGTAGACAAGCAAGAAGCACGGCACATCAAGGACAACTCACAACTGATTAAGTTAAAAGAAGGCATGCAGGCTTGAAAGAAGACATCCCGGATTCTGAAGCTGTCATATGGAGGACAGCCACACAGAGCCACTGACTTTGGTTACCTTTTTGGAGTAACTCAAATTTACAAGAAACTTCAACCACTATTTGATCTTTTGTTTGAAATGACAACATAAGCTGAAAGGGGATGTGGAAAAGCAGAGGTTCATGGAGAGGTACACAAATTACTCAGAGGACTGGAAGCAGGACATCTTAAGTTAATGAGCTTACAAAAAAACATTATCTACAAACACCAATTTAAAAGGTTTATCTCAATAGCTAAAAGGCAAAGATATTTCAGAACAAGCAGGTATGAAAGATATATTAAAAATTTGAGTGTATCCTAGGTAAACTTGACTGATTTAGTATGAACCATTTAGGTCCTTAGGAAAGCTGAAGCCTCATCATGTTAACAGCCTAAAAGGTTGCACTGACTTACATTTTAAGAGGAGAAAAGCAGCAAACTGTGGCTGGATTCAAAGATGCAGTTCTCCCACAGCTTCAATTTTCCAGTACCTAGTAAGTTCTGGCAGACAGCACCCAGAATGATTGGCAGGACTTGTAATGTTTCAGTATTACCAGGAAAAAACTGCACACATATTCCCAGCATATGAACGATTTTAACTCACCAGTCACCATGTTGCATGTATTTCTGCTGCTTGTCCTGAGTTCTTAAGACTTGTAACATTCTGAAGAAGATAGAACAAAGAAGTTCCTTCCATCCCCAGCCTCTTTTGAAATTTTAACTTTGTTCTTAAGTTAATACAGTATATTAGAAAGAACTACCCCCACCACTACCAAATTTGATTTCTAATTTTTTCTTAGCTTCTTTTTCCTTAAACTTAGTGAAGCAAGACTGTAAAACATAAACTAGAGGATGTTTTGTCTCCCCTGGTACCAGAACACAGTACCAGGGTCTTAAAAAAAAAGGGCTGAAAAGGATTGAAATCTGTATCAAAAGTGACTCTTGCAATGATGCATGGAGAGGTTTGAGGAATTTCTTCTGCCGGGAATTTCTCAACTACAAAAAAAGGGAAAGCACTGATTCTCAGGTGGTTCAATTTTGTCCTGGGCAACTTTTTGACTGTGCTATGGTGGACCTGCAGCCTAACAGAGCACCAGTCCCTCCAATTCACAAAGGAGGCTGCATTTAAGAATTTAATTAAAGTGGCATTATAGAGCTTGGGTAGTTTCACTTTATGCACACAAGAGGATCCCCTTCCGGAGCGCACAGAGGTGACGTGTATGAATTGCGCTTATGGAGGAATTACTTTCTGATGACATGAAAGCAGGTACCGCTGAAGGGAGGGCCTTCCAGGATTAACCTTCCCTCCGCTGCACAAAGGAGCAGAGCAAGGACAGGAAACTCGAGGGGGCTCGCAGCACTCACAGACCAACAAGACTAAGTTTCAGAAGCAGGGTAGCACTCTTTCCAAGCACCGACCCCGCACAGGGGCCTCGGGTCACCGCATTCTTCGAGAACAAGCAACCTCGCCCGCCTCGCAGAGAAGTGGGGCCGCTAGTCGGACCGCAAAGACAGTTCGTTTCTCCCGAGCGGTCCGAGGACGTCACCAGAGCAGGAAGGGCCCAACCCGCAACCTTCCTCACACTGCCAGCCTCCCGCCCGCCACCTCCCCGCGCAGCAGGGGTGTCCTGCGCGCCCTCGCGGAGGCGCCTCCACCCAACAGCAGGGCGCGCGCCCCAAAGCCCGGGTTCGCGGGCGAGCACGCGCCCCAGGAAGCCACTCCTGCCCACCGGCCGCAGCTCCAGGAACCGAGATATCCGGGACGAGAACGCGCACGTCGGCGGCCACGCGCACCTGGAGAGCCGCACAGCGCGCGCGCTCCCGCGCATATAAACAGGCCCAGCTGCGCGCGAGCACCAGCGCGCGTTCGCGCGCCGCGCCCACCCGAACCCCCACCCTCTCCTCCCCCACCCTAGGGGCGGGGGCGCGCGAGCCCAGGGACATTCTCCGCTCCGGAACCGCCCCAAGGTCTCCTGGGCCCAGTGGCAGCGGCCCTGCCGCCCCCGCCCGCCTGCCTGCCTGCCGTTGTGTGGGGTGGGCCCGCTGTCTCGGGCCCGCAGCCTCGCCGCATCCCTGCCCCGAATGGAGCCCTCACCCGGCGACGTCGCCGCCGCCGCCACCGCCACCGCCGCCGCCGCTCTACCCGCCAGCCCCGCCGCACTGCTCGGGGGCCCGGTTCTGCCGTCACCGCTCCAAGACCGACAGGATTTTCCCCTCACAGCTCCCTGGGCGCCATCTTACATTCAACCCTCACAGCCAATGGGCGCCGAATGCCTCTCTCGCGATAATCCGGGCGGCGAATCCCGCGAGAGTTGAGGCTGCCTCCTGGCCAGACTTAAAGGGAACGCTCTGCCTAGGAGGTAGGCCGGGCCTCTGGCTGCAGTAGCGGCGAAAAGAGGGGTATAGGGCGGAGCGCCCCACCCCCCACGCCCCCTCCTGCGGGGCGGAGCCACTGCCGGAGGTCGGCCAAGCCTTGGAGTCTGGGCAGGCTGGGGGCTCAAAGCTTGCTCCCTATGCTCATCTTGTGCCTCCTGCCCTGGCCACCTTCGGTAGCACAGCAGCCCCAATCGGTGTCGGCCTCGCTTAAGGTGGCCCCCACAGCTACTGACTTAGGCCTGGGGCTCCAGCCGCGTCCCACCAGGGATGCCCGCGGGATGCTGTCCTTTCCGTATCCCTAGTATCTGGGACCCTCCTTCCCCCGCCCTTTTCCGCCTTTCTGATTCAGCCTTCCGCAGCCCAGTCCACCTTAAAGTGGGCCTCTGGTAGCCTGGTGTTTGTATACAGGGAAAATGTGGAGGCTGTTAAAGCTGCAGGCACACGCAGGCCTCACCAGTAGCCCACACTGCCCTAGGGGCAGTCAGCTTGCCATACTCTTAAAAAAAGGCCGCTGGGCCTTTGCAAATGTTCCTCCTGCCCTGGCAAACTACCTAGTCCTTTAGGGTTCGGCTCAGGAGTCACTTCTTCAGTAGTCTTCTGAAGCCCAGGCTGGGCCAGGAACCTCCTACAGGCCACAGGGAGACCTCTCCTGCACAGTGTCTGGTCATTGTCTTCCTCTTCTGCAGCTGGCACATAGTAAGCACTCAATCATTTGCTCAATAATAGGATAAGGGAGTCTGGCCTCTCTTCATGTACGTAGGTAGGCATGCAGGCAGACACAAACTTTCCAGAACCCCTGGCACAGAGCTCCCAACAGTGAAGCTGCACCCCAGGGCCCACTGCCATTCCCTCAGACCAGATGCAGAGGTTATCAGCTCAGGCCCAGACCCCTGCCCTTGAATACCAAGAAGTGCACCAGTGGCTGTGTGCAGTGCCTCGTCCCCCCCCACCCCACCCCCCGGCATGTCTGGAAGGTCCTCAGGTGCTGGGAGGGCAGACAGGTAACACAGACTCCAGGGGATATTTAGCTGTTCTTTATTGACATGGAGTCTGGGTACCCCTAGCCTCCAGAAGGATGAGGTAAGTTGATGGGGCTTCCAGCTCACACCTTTCCTGGGTCCTCCTTCAGTGTGACAGTCCGGTTGAAGACAAGCTGGAGGGCAAAGGAGGAAGAATGACCACCAAACCAAAACTGGGCTAGGAGGCCCTTGCTGGATCTCACTACAGAACCCCACACATACCCACACCTCATTCATCCCAGAAATGCTGAGGGTCAGGGTTCTCAGTAACTTTATGACTTTAGGTAAGGGACTAGATGGCTCTGGGCCTCCATTTTCTAAAGATTAAAACAACCCCTACACCTGCCCCCTACCTTGAGGAGTAAAAAAAGCAGGGTCTAGACTTAACCTCTGAGCCCGTTTCCTCATCAGTAGAACGTGAACCCTACCTCAGGTGGTGGGGTAACTAAAGGAATGTAGGCAGAGTGCTTGGCACAGTGAATGGAAGCCACCACTATCACTGTGGAAAGGCCAGGCAGGTAAATTCAGGCACCTGTCCCTGGTGGCTGTCTGGATCCACGGAGAAGTAGCCAAGCCGCTCAAACTGGAACTTGTCAAAGGGCTTTGCCAGGGCCACAGAACAATCCACTAACGCCTCCACCACTTGCAGTGATACCTGCAGGCAGGAAACTCAGATGGCCATCCAGTCAGGGAAGCCCACCATCCTCACCCTATACTCTATGAGCCTACCGGGTTCAGGTCACTTAAGAATCCACCAGGCACCTCAGCAGGATCCTCAGGGTTCTTGTGCTGAAATCTGAGGCCAGAGTGAAGGTCAGACCAGCTGGGCAGCCACAGCAGGCAATGCCCATCTTCTACTTGTTCCCACCCCTACTCTGTTCACTCACAGTCGCTCGTAGAGGCGAATCTCACACGTCAGGGGCTGTGAAACCCAGTGAATAAAGGCCTTGGGCTTTTCTCCAGCATCTGCCCTTCTGCAGGTCACCTCCAGGCTTTCTACACAGCCACTGGGGCCCTTTTAGTCAAGGGAGAGAGCCTGCAATCAGACCCTGGGACCACTACCAGGACTGCAGGCTGCACCCAGATCCTCACCCCAGTAGACACTCAGCAGGAAGGCTGCAGCTGGCTCTCACCTTTACGACTCGCTGCAGCTCGATGACGTAGCCTGTATGCCTCAGGCCCACAGACTGGCCCCATGCCAGGCGCTTATAACCGGGTTCTGGTTCCTAGAGGTAGGAAGGAGGGTGGCCACAAGAGGCTGCAAGGGTCGGAAAGGTAAAAGAGGCTTCTCCCCCACCCCTATGTTGGGCAGGGGTTGGTTCATCTAAAGCAGGAAGGAGATGGACTCCAGGACTGGGCTCAGCAGCAAACAGTACCCTCCACCCTCCCATTCACCTCCTTGAAGTCAGTCCTCTCGATGAAGACAATGGATCCAAAGGGAACCTGATGGAAGCCCTTGGTCTCATCAGCTGGGAAGTTGGGCACCTGGATGTCCAAGGTCTATAACAAGAAATGCGTGTCTGAGTCACACTAGGCACTGAAGCACCCCCATACACCAACACCAACACACACACACACACACACACACACACACACACACACACACGCACAGAGGTGGACCTACCTTGGCAGCAGGAAAGTTGGTGATGATGACCTGTAATGGTTCCAGCACAGCCATGGCCCGTGGGGCTGTGTCATTCAATACATCACGCACACAGGCTTCTAGCAGATGTGGCTCCATTGTCGTCTGTGCAACTGTCACCCCCACCTAAGAGGAAAAGGCAGCATCAGACACAGCCACATCAGACTGCTGTGCTTGGCCCCCCACCTGCCCACCCAGCCCACTGGGCCATACCCGAGCACAGAAGTTGTTGATTGCCTCAGGTGGGAAGCCCCGCCGTCGTAGGGCTGTGAGTGTGAAGAGCCGTGGGTCATCCCAGTCCCTGTGAGCAAGAAGGTTGTGAGACCTTTGGCAGCATATGCCACTGGTACCACCAAACTTGGAAGAGCCAAACGACACCTACCGCACAGCACCGGCTGCCACAAGCTGGAGAATCTTCCTCTTAGAGACAACTGCATAGTGCAGGTTGAGGCGGCCATACTCCCACTGCACAGGACAATAAACATCCAGCGCATTGCACAGCCAGAAATAGGAAGAGCGTCTGGGGTAGGAGGGTACAGTAAGGAACTCAGACCAAGGACAGACCACAGGAAGGGCTGCTGGACTTCCACTGGCCCTACCCACCCGACGGGCCCAGCTCCCTCACCGGGCCTGGAATTCCTTGGTGCAGAGTGAGTGGGTGATGTGCTCGATGGAGTCACAGAGGCAGTGTGTGTAGTCATAGGTGGGGTAGATGCACCTGTGGGGCATAGGTAGTGGGCCCCACCATCCAGCCCCATTCTGCCCTACCCATGGCCCACCAACCCACCCCATGCTCCTACCCACCAGGTATCTCCTGTGCGGTGGTGTGGTGTATACTTGACTCGATAGGCCACAGGGTCCATCTTGCCATCCTCCATCACCAGCTTCATCCGCAGTGTGGCCTCACCCTCCGCAAACTTGCCCTTACGCATTGCCTGAGGGGAGCGAGGGCTCAGGCTGCCTCTCAGCACAGGAGCATCTCATCCTTGACATTCTGGCCCACCCAGACCCACATGCCCCTCAGGAACCCCACCTCGAAGAGCAGCAGTGACTCCTCTACGGGACGATCTCTCCAGGGAGAGGGCAGAGGGTTGTGGCCTTTGAGCTCCTCTCCTCGCTGGTGGCACACATAGGCCTGGCCCCTGTGGGGAAGAGGTGTGAGTGCCCAACATGGCTGTGTCCTAGTCAGCCTGCCTGGCTCCACATCATGGCCCTAGCCTCACCTGTGGATGAGCTCGATAGCCCAGGCATACAGCTGGTCAAAATAGTCAGAGGCATATGTCACCTTGTAAGGTGTGTAACCTGGGCAGAATGAGACACAGTCAGGGACACCTAATGGCAGGTTATGGCCCAAGGAGAGGTCCACTGACCACCAGCTCTTCCCAGGCCTCACTCAGCCCATACCCAGCCAGGCCACCATGTCACAAATGGCAGTGAAGAACTTTGCTTCCTCCTTCTCAGGGTTGGTGTCGTCAAAGCGCAGAAAACAAATCCCATTGTTGGCCTAGGAGAGTCAGTGTCTGTGAGCTCCACATCATTGGCTCCCAGAGTCAAGCTCATCAAACTGGAACATTTTCAGAATTCTCCCATGTCGGAATGAGAAACGTCTTCGAGAGTTTCACTGAATCTTCCTGTATTTAAATGCCATAAACGAGGAACCTCTATACCGACTTGGTATGAGAGAGGTTGCACTGGGAATTCCCTCAAATTTGAACTCACTGCCTCACCTCAAAGCTTTTTCCCAATGAGCCCAATGGATTCCGAGGTATCTGACACACACATGGTTCCTCATCATGGCCTCTGTCTGCTCTGGGCACATTATAGGAGAGCAGGAAAGGCAGAACACTTCTCTGTTATCTAGTCATGGGAGCAGCAAGTGGTTACCCTGCTTACCAAGTTTCCAGACACACACTCACCTTGGCATAGCCAAAGTTGAAATTGATGGCTTTGGCATGTCCAATATGCAGGATTCCATTGGGCTCTGGCGGGAACCGGGTACGTACCTGAGGTAAGAGGAATGGGAGCAGAGGAATTACGTCAGAGCTCAGACCACCCAAAGGAACAGATGCTCCTTCTCAGGGAGGCCATGGTGATAGGTGAGATGGGGCAATATGGAGGTAGCTCAGGCCCCCAGGCAAATGCTGATGGCACTAGCTTGCCTGGCCATACTCCTACACACCTGTCCCCCAGTGATCTCCAAGTGCTGCTTCAGTAGATCCATTGTATGTGGAGTGGTCACATAGCCTGGGGTCTTGTAGTTCTCACCTGCCAGGACCAGAACGAGCTTGAGGACCAGGCTGCAGGCCAAGGCTTCCCACCCTATGGGCCTGGCTGCAATAGTTGCTATCAAGATCCAGCCCTCCTCAGTGTTGCCCTGCCTGCTTACCAGGCTTGTGGAACTTAAGCGCCTCCCCTCGGAGCTGCTCCATCAGAGACAGGGTCTGGCCAGCAACCTCACCTGCAGAGACCAAGGAAAACTTATCCTCTGGACACAATTACTACATCCAGCTCAAGGCAGCACTTGTCGGTACTACTCATATCCTGCAACCAGAACAGAACCTAGCAGGTTCCTCTTCCCCTAACCCCACACACTAGAGATAGAACCAGACTTCTCACGCCTCCTCAGGTCAGTCTCTGGGTGAAAGGAACAAAGGAAACAATAGGACTTCCAGTCTTACAGCAGAAAGCAGGGTGTTGTACAAAACCTGGCCTGAGGGGACAAAGCCCCATCAGACAGACAGCCCAGAAGATAGGAAGTTGAATGCAACAGGAGTCTCAAGCCTCTTACCATTCTCCACCACATCCTTGGCTGTCCTCCGGTCTATTTCTTCCAGCCGAGCCTTTGCTACCTAAGAAAAGTCCAGAAGTTGGGTCAGGGTCTCTCTTGGGTAGGAACTTGGGATCAACGGGGTCAGCCACTCCCTTCGCCAGCCTGAGATCTGACCCTACACCACCTCAATCCCAGGGACCCAGGACCATGCTCAGCTACCTTAGGCTTCTTCTCCAGATCAGTCTCCGTCTTGGGACCCAGAAGGTGGAGGACCTGAGCAGAGACCAGAGTTAGGCCTGGGACAGGAGTGTTTTCTTTCCAGAAGCCCCTGATTGACCCTGCCCACCCACCTAAGGACTTCCTGGCCTCTCTACCGGTACCACTTTGAAAAACCTACCTAGCCTATCCCACCTCTGCTCCTCACATAGTACTGCTTGCCTCAAATGCTCTTTGCCTCCTGAGGGTCCATACTGGTTTCAGGTAACAAAAACTGCCATTTAGAGAGAAACTCTGGGCTCAGCATCAAGATAAACAATCTATCTCAGCCATCACCCTTTTGTGATTCTATGCCAGTATTCTAAATAAAGATGCTCATCTTCAATGAGATGAAAGCCACCCCTACTTACAAGGCAAGGAAACTGAGGTTCAGAGTAAAGGGACTCACCCCAAATTAGGCTCAACCCAGAAGCCCAAGTCTTTCACTGCCCACCCAGGTGCTGCCTCCTCCACACCAGGCTCCACTATGTATCAGCAGAATAGGGACAGAGTCTCCTCCCTCGGCTTCCGTTTATTCCTCAGTGGGCTCTAGACCCTGTCCATGGCAAGGTCTTCGCCGTCTTCAGCTCAAGAAGGTGCCCACCTGCATGTCCACTTCATGCTTGATCATTTTGCCATCTGCCCACTTGAGCACGGCCCGAGCCTCTCCTAGAAACATGGGCACAAGGAGCTGCAGAAAGGTAAAGAAAGGCACTTCCCACCCTCTTTCCCAAGAAAAGGTCCAGGCTGACCTCAGGAACCAGAGCCGGAGCCCAGCCAGACCACTTTTTGAGGCGCTCCTACTCCTCCCCCACCTCCCTCTCATCACTCCCAGAAGAGAAGTGAGACCAGAGAGAACCACCTAGTCCCCTCCCCAGGCCCTGCTCACCCATCAGCAGTCCCATGTTGAAATGGTAACGCTCCACTAAGAGCTGGGGCCGGTGGCGATTTATGGCAACCTCTACCTGTAGAAAGTCAAACCATATGATTCAGGAAAGTGTCCTTCAGAACCACACCCTCACCCTGGATCTCCCTGAGAAGCTGAGCCACTCCTTTCTAGGGCCAGAACTACAGAGGCAGCCAGATGCCTGGGGAAGGACTTACAGCCTCCTCAATCTGCTCCGGAGTCACCGTGATGCCCACACCACATTCCTGCTCAAACTCCACGGTGTCGATGGGGTCCAAGGGATGACTTTTCACATACTCAAGGGCAGCTAAGAAAGGAAAGCCAATGAGTTTGTGACATCTCAGCTCCAAGAAGTAAGTAGACAGAAATCCCATGAAATCCCAATTACAGCTTGGCCTTCTGGGAGGTTCAGCCTTGTACCGCCCTAGAGCGGCGCTGGGGCCACAGGACAGAAGCGTGTGTTCTGAGAGAGGCTCTCCCCCAGACCTACACAGTTCCCCAGACAGTCGCACAGGGGGCGGAGCTCTCCATCCCTCAGTGCCAGACCTGACAGAGAGGAGTGCGGAACTAAGCATCCAGAGAAATATTGGGGGGCTTGGCAGAAAGGGGCCTTGGAATAGGGCTGGGGTTGGAGGTGGAAGTGGCAGGTCAGGCGGGGGTCTCACCGCTCAGCTGCGACTCCGTGTGGATCTTCTTATTGGCTATGTAGCTCACGAGGAAAGAGAGACGCCGGGGGTCCCTGAGCCGGGAGGCCAAGCCATAGAGCAGGGTCCCGGTAGCCTTGTCGATGGTGGAGCCCAGAGTCTGCTGTGCCTGGAGGGAAGCCCCACCGCCAGTGAGAAAGGCATACGCGAGACAAGGTGGGTAGACGGGGCTCGGGACCAGCCCGGCGCTGCGTGGGGGCACAGTCGGCACCCCGGAACAAGGGCAGAGGGGCTCGCACCTGAGTCGCAGCCTCGCGCAGCTGCGCGCTCAGAGCTGCGTTCTTGAGCGTCTCGCGAGCCTTGTGCTCGCTCAGGCCGAGGCCGGTGAAGAGCGACAGAGAGTCCACAGCCGCCATGGCGGAGGCACCGGAAACCGGAAGAAAACTTTGGTTTCCGGCCTGCACGCTGACGTTTGCCCACTGACCAATAGGAGAGCGAAGGCGCCAGGGCGAGCCAATGATGTCCTTGCTCGGCGGGAGGGGCCGCGGCTCGCCAGGATCGTCGGCGCCATTTAAATGACCGGGTGCGCCCCAACCAGCCTTTTCCGGCGCTTCATATCCGTCTCCGCGCTCCCGGTCGTGTGAGGGGTAGGAGGCGGCCGAACTTGAAGCGGGAGGCAGGCCTTTGGCACGGGCCTTTGCTCTTCTGCTTTTCTCCTTGCACCCTGGAAACCTTGGGACCATCCTAGTCTGTTCTCGGGAACAAATGTGAGTCCCTATCGCGTTTCTTGCCTCAGCTTTGGAGTTATCATGGAAATAATTGAGCTAAATGGAGCCCTGGAAATCCGGTTGAGACTCCACAGCAGAGACCGTGTTGAACGGCTGATCAGGGGGCCCCTTTAAGACTGGCACTTTTCGGGCACTCAACCTGGACACACCTGGCCAGGAGATGGAGACGTTTGGGCCAGGAGGGACCTCGCAGTAGTACTGTGATTTAGTTTAAAATCTCTCGGCACACTTATCTTCCCATGCCAAAGCATGCAAATGTGAAAACCACAAGCAAATGAGATCTTCAAACCTACCTACTGGAATTTGACAGGACATTTTATTTAAGTTGGGATACTGTGGGGCAGAAGAGATAGTATCTTCATGATGATGGCTGTTGTGCTTGGTCTCCCCACAGTCTCTCAGTTTTCTGCGTGGAACTGGAGCTGCTGGTGGTGGGATGGTGAGGATATCTCCAGATTTGGAATCGGAACCCAGGTTTTTGGAGGCCTTGATGATGCTAATACTCCTGGACCTTTGAGGACTGGGCAGGATCCAGGCTAATCTGTATCCATATTCTGCACCCTGCTTCATGGCCATATCCCACTAATGACCGAGTTCCATTTCTGGGCCTACATCTGGGTCCCACATGATGACCAAATGCCAGGTTCTGCCCAGGGCCACACACTGCATCAGTGTCCAGGTTGTCTTGTGTCTTGGGGCCTCCCACCTCCCCATGGCCCCTTGGCCCCAGCCTGATGGCCAGCCAAAGCCAGGTGCAAGCACTGAACAGGGGATACAGTGCAGTGGTGCCACAGATAGGCACCAAGAAGCAGAGCCACAGCCACTCCAGCCCTGTGCTGAGTTCACAGCAGCAGGTGCTTAACCCACCACAAAGGTGCCTATGGTGAGCATAGTGACTGGCTGCCACTGTCTCCTCTGTACCTGATACCACCGAAGGATTTACTATAGCACCATCATTGAATCCTGTAGGTCTGGTAATGTCCCCCTCAGTGGGGTTAGGTCCTGTACTTGTGTCCTGGCCTCGGTACCTACCCTGTGGACCCTGTGACTCCATGTCACACAAGGAGGCAGTAGCCCCACCAACTCTACCAAGAATGCCACAATGCCAGGCCAGCCAGTCTTGTGGAGCCCTATGACTTGCACAGAGCAGACCATGAAAATGTATGGGTCCAGCCCAGGGGGTTGGGGATGGCTGGCTTGCTTGTGTGAGCCCCTGGCATTATATCCAGGAAAATCAATTAAAAGAGGGTCAAGGAGAAAAGCCAGGCAGCAGCTGTGGCGTGGAGAGGCAGGGTCCAGCGCCCAGGCCTATGGACAGGTCCCTGCGGTGTAGGATAACAATGAACGTAAAGGCAGCAGAGGCCACAGCAGCCTTCTACAGATGCCACAGAAGGGTAATGTGGCAGGCTTAGCAGCAGCAGGACTATGATCAGGAGCAGACAGAGCCCTTAATCAGTGAATCCAGCACATGGAGACCACTGGTGACCACTTGGGGCTGCACACAGTGTAGGGCCAGCACAGTCCTGTTGCAGACCATGCCCAGTAGGCCCTCCAGCAGTATGCCAGCACCAGCCCCCAGCTTGGCAATTCTACCATTTCTGCACGGTCTCACACTCAGCTCTCCAGGTCCCTCTCCAAGGCCATTAACCCCACATGGTTCTTGTGTTGTCCCCACAGGAAAAATCCAACATTGGTTACAGGCTAGCTTTCTCCAGGACCTCCCTCTGTTCAACACCACCCTTAACTCCAGCTGAGGCAGAGGGGTACTAGCAGGGCCCACGAGCTGCTTGTGGGTTGGGCTTGGGGGTGGGGATGGACCAACAGCACTGCCAGGACCCTGTACCACTTCTGCCTGCCTTACACTTTCTGGCATTTATGAACACCTGCCTCACAAGTACCTTTGCTCCCCATCTCCCTCCAACTAGAGACGCCCACCGTACCCCCAAGAATTGGAGAAAGGAGGGGACAGCATTAACCACGAAGTGAGGCAAGGCAGCTTCTGACAAGATTTGCCCATGTTCTGTGTGTACAAGGTCACAAAGGCTCCGAGGCTGGGACAAGCCTGCACACCTACTGTGGGTGAACAGCCTGGGGCAGGGGCCAGGAGCCAAGGTCTCAGGACTCAAGGGAAGAAATGCCTCCTTCCTCATACAGAAAGTCAACCAGAATTAGCTTTGACCTATTCTGCCTGTCCTTTTGAAGCAAGGTCTCCTTCCCCACAGATTTTTCCTGCTGTGTTCTCCCTTGAGGGATCCAGATGGTACTCAAACTAGCAAAAAAAGACCTGAGAATGGGAAAGGAAGAAGATTCCCCCCAGTACCTCCTCCAAGTCCCCCTGACCCATCTGTCAGCTTCTGGAGCCTCATGGGGGTCTCCTCCACCCCTTGGGTGTGAGGTATTGACAATGATGCGAACCACAGCCACCTCCACATGAGACTCAATCAGGCAGGCCCCCGAGAGCTGATGGAAAAGTGAGCTTCGTGATCCACAGGGCCCGAGGTGGAGACCTACCAGCTCTCCGCAGACCAGAGCGCTTTCAGATTCTTCAACACATGGACATGCACACACATCAGATGGGAAAGGGAGGTGGCCACAGCACCTGGTGCATCAGTCACTAAGTCTGCTTATTTATCATTTATTTTTAAAATATATTTAAACAGCAGCAATCACTTCCGAAATGAAAAAAAATTACAATTTTTAGAATAAAATTAAACGTTTATAATGCGAGTCAGAAAGAACTGAAGGTACAACCAAGAATCACACCGCGCGGGACTGAGGGCGGCTGCGGAGGCCAAGGCCTGCTGGCTTGGGGTTTGAGCAGACAAGAGGCCCCAACCTGTGAGGCTCCCACCCTCGTCACACCCCCACTCCCCACTGAGGAAGCCAGTGTCCTCTGGGTTAAAGAAGGAGAAGCGGCAGAGCTGGCCCTCTGGGGGGGATCCCCAAACCCAGCCCCCCCCCAGCCAGGGACCTGCTAATCGACCTCCTCCATGTTGCTGTAGGTGGGGGCTGGGCGGTCCACAGGGGGGGCGAAGCGTTCAGGGGCTGTCCGCGTGGGGGCCACCTCGGGGGCCTGGCCAGGGCCTAGTCCCTGCAACAGAATATGAGGACAGGGGTTGGGGGCTGCCCAGTATGCTGCCTGGCGTCCCAGGGGTGCTGGCTCAGAGCTCCGGCACCCTAGGGAGGGCCCCAAGGCAGGCGCAGACAGCAGCGGCATTGAGACAGAGACAAGATCAGGCCTGAACAGTCTCACTTTATTAACACTTTAAATACAGGAAGCTGCTTGCGCAGGGCTAAGCCCCAGGCCAAGGGTCAGAGCAGCAGGATGGATGGACAGACAGCTGGATGAATACCCACCCTAGTTTGCTCTGCCCCTGTAGGAACCACAGTCCCCACCTTCTCCCTCCAGGTGCACACACTGAGGCCCAAGCCCAGACTTGGTCCCCCACAGGCAGGCATGCCTGATGGGCAGGCAGGTGGGCCAGCTCATAGCAGCTGCCTGCAGGCGAGCTCATCTCCAGCGACTCTGGGATACCAGAGGATAGAACACGTTGAGCACGAGGGCCACCAAAGCTGCTACGGTACCCAGAACAAAGTATCGGAGGCAGCCCTCATCTGGTGTGGTAGGGCCACGTGGCGGGGGGCCCACCCAGTCTTGGGGCCCCCAGGGACCCAGGGGTGCAGGCCCCTCGGGTACCAGCTCCTCCTCGGCCTCCAGCTCCTGCCAAATCCGGGAAGCCTACAGTGTGCGGAAACGGCTATCAGCACCCAGAGCAGGGGATGGAAGTGGGGGGTGACCCAGTATCCCTGAGACCCCCGGCCATGACACTCCTACCCAAGGTGACTGGCGCTAAGCCCCTACATCCTAGGTTAAGCAGCAGGGAGGTGAGCAGGCAGAAGCCAAGTAGACCATTCGCAGGATTGTCTAGACTGAGCATCAGGATAGGTGAATCTTGACAGCATTTTGGCCTCCAGAAGACTTCCAATCAACACGCAACTTCACATGGCAGGCTGGGGCTAGCTAGTCAGTTTTTTAGCCCAGGCCTCCCACAGACGGGACTGGATCATGGAGGATAGAGCTGCAACCTGAGTAATCTTCTGGCTCCTCCCATCCACGTCCAGATCCTGACCACTGTCTTCTGGAAGGATTTCTCTGAGTCTCAGTGTAGGGGGCTCAAGGCAGGAGAGGACAGCAAGGGGGAGACTAGTATAGAAGAGAGATGTGGCTTTGCCCACCAACCAGGCCTATGGCACCCCATGGAAGAGAAGACCCCAAAGGCTCAGCAGAAATAGATGCTCACCTCAGAGAGGGCGACAGCCGCCCCAGGCCATGGCTAGCCTGGAGAGGCCTTGTCTTGAGTGTGCATCAGAATACAGGGACAATCACAAGTGAGGGTTTATGGGCTGGCATGTGCATAGGGAAGCTGGAGGCTGTCAAGGACAGTTTGTTCATGCACCATACCCAGTGAGGTTCAGAGCAGCTAGTGGGTGCCTATGTGCATGCCAATGGCAGTTTATTGGTGTGTGTGCACCTAAAGGGCCCCTATAGCACGGTGATCATTCTGGCTAAGGCTTCATGGAAGGGACCCTTGTCTTTGATTCACAAATCCCAAGGCTGCAGGGGCCTATGGCTGGAGGAGAGGAAGCTATGCCCCACCCCCTCCCATCTATGAGTCAGGCCCCACTAGCCTTCGAAACTTCCCCCAGGCCTCACCTGGCTGGCAGCAGCCTCAGCTGCAGGGCCTAGGTCTGGGTGGCGCTCAGAGTGACCTGCCCGGGGGGGCCTCTCCACAGGAGAGTTCCGCCGGCGGTAGAAGAGTACATAGGCATAGCGTGTCACGACCTGGCTCTCGTCTACTGTGGTCACCGTGCTGTCATCAAACAAGCGCCAGCCTATAGCAAGGTAGGAAGAGGGTGAGCATAACCTGCACCACCACCCCTGCCACCTATCCTGCTGGCTGCATGTGCCCTCACCCACGTCGCTGCGCTGGCTGCTGCGGTCATTGGGTAGACGTGCACAAGCAGTGTAGTGGCCGCCAATCATGCCTCCATAGTGGTTGATGACAGCATACAGGTCGTAGCTGGGCAGCTGCTCCTCTTTCTGACCGATGCAGAACTTGCTCAGGTCCAGGTTGCTGTGATTCCAACCACAGAGGTGAGATAGTCAACGGTGCCCAGGATGCTTGGCCCCCATGCCCTGCCTACAGTCACCAGGGCCCCTCACTCACCGAACAGGGAACTCCACCAAGTCATTGATCTTGTCACGCCAGATGAAACTGCGGAAGGAGAAGCGCTTGAGCTGCACAATGAGCACGTTTGGCAGGCGCCACAGCAACAGCTGCTTAGAGGCTTCGCGGTGTTGTTTGCACTGCGGGCAATACCTGATAGGGAGCAGAGATGAGGTCAAGACCAGCAGATCTCCACTCCCCCCTGCCCCAGCACCTGCCTGCTGCCCGGCCCTCACCAAGCCTCCTCTGGAGCCAGCACTTCAGGCCGCGTGAAGAGGTTGAGGCACTGGTCCAGAGTGAAGTGGCCAGCGCGGGCAGCCTCACCAGCAGAGCCGGGATCCTCGGCACATTCCAGCTCCTTGGAAGCGACCAACACAAACTCCTGCAGGCGCTCGTTGTTCCGCCAGACAAGAGCCAGGCTGCAGTCATCTCCCAGTTCCAGTGGGGTATCTCCTGGAGAAGGGCAGGAGAGGGGTCAGCTGTGGAGAGCAGCCAGCCCACCCCACCCACAGCTCCCACCACACCCCAGACACCTTTATCCTCTAGCCGCTGCTCTCGGTTGGATGCGTCGATTTTATAGATTAAGAACTGGGGTGTGTGGGAATTCATGGCTTCACTCGGGTGTTGGTACCCAGGCACAGCCGCTGTGAGCGAACACAATAATCAGAGCCTAACAAGCTTCCCCCAACCTCCCCTCCCCTAGCTGCAGAGCCTTTCACCAGACTCTTACCTTCCGGCCGGGATGCCCTCTCACCAACAGGTAAGGAGCCAACTTCAATGGGCCCACTGGCCAGCATCTCGGAAGAAATGCCACTAGTGCTGGGCACAGGACCCCGATCAGGGACTGCCCATGCCCGGGGGACCGTGTCCCCCTCAGCCACTGGGGTCACCATCTGGAGTTCAGGCGGCTGAATGGGATCCCTCTCACTGTCCCCAGCCTCCAGAGAGCTACTGGAGTGCAAAGTAGTGCAGCCAGGGCCCTGGGACTCCAAGGCCATGCGGCCAGGCTGGAAGGGTGGCTGGAATACACTCACAGAATACCTGGCAACAGGCAGCAAAACAAGTAAGAATCCTGACCAATACATCTGGCACCTTTACCCCCCACCCACCCTACCCTAATTCAACCACTGGGCACTTACCGGGCATAGCCCTCTAGCAACTGAGCGAGACGTGCATAAGTGAGGCGTGAGGCAGGCACACTGACCAGGAAGGGGTAGCCAATGTTCTCAGGGCGGCAGAGGCCCTTGTGGTCAGGCCAATGGGTTTTCTGGCAGAGCCTGGAGGGAAGGGGGAGGGAAGAATAGGGTCTTAGCCCCATGGGCCTCCTATGACTATACTGGGGGATAGTCTCTGGCCCTGGAAAATAGGGATGCTGGCCCTGCCTCCCCCTGGTAGGGCCTGGTAGAGTGGGGTGGTAGATGGAGGGCTTAAATCGTATGTGGAAGGGAGGCAGGTGGGGAGGAGGGAAGGGGTAGACCGCGGGGGTCCTCACTGGTTGCAGTAGCCCACGCGGTAGCACCGAGTACAGCGTTTCAGCTTCTCATCCTCGGACTGCTGCTTCCGCTGGCAGGCTGCACACTTGGAGATGGGGATGCTGGGCACCTGGGGGCGCTAGGGTGGGTCATCTGGCTCAGCAAGGCCAGGCCAGGTGGGAATGCCCCCCCCACCACCAGGGCCCTGTGCCATCAGGTCGGCCTCCACTCACCTGCTGCACCTCTAGCACCACCACCCGCTCCTTAGCCAACTCTGGAGACAACAGCTCAAAGCACAGGAGCACATCTGATGGGGACACAGTGTCCAGTGAGTGGGAGGGCAGGAACACACGGTGGAAACGGTTCTTAATCACCTGAGACAGAGAACACACAGATCCTATGTGAGGACAAGCCCTTCCCCCAACCCTGCCCAGAATACAGGGAGGCGGCCTGGCTCTGATTTGGGGTCTATGGGTGGAGGGGTAGGGATTGTGGCCCCAAAGCAGTATAGGCCTCTGCTGGCACCAGCCTTAGTGCCTAATGGAAGGAGCCTGGTGCTTCAGGACCTGAAAGACCAGGACTGGGTCAGGTACCAACCACAAGCTCTCCACACCGAGGGCCTCTACCCTGCTCTCAATTAGTGGGGACCTGCTGAGACCGCAACATGGTTATCATGGGGGGGGGGCTACATTCGAGGAGGCTCCTCCCCACCTCTAACCCTCTGAGGATAAGAGCACTGCCAGGATGGAAGCTCAGGACCTTTGGGGAAGACCAGCGCACAGATCTGGGATAACATGAAGGAGCAGCAGACGGAGAGAGAACCATAGCTGGTGGAAGGACAGTCCTGCAGCTCACGCTCCTTGTTTGAAAAGGGAAAAGCAATTGGAAGCTGCCACCAAAAGGGGGAGTAAACCCTGACGATGTCTGGGAACTGAGGACACCTCTTTTGCTCAGCCCAAATGCCTGCTTTCAACCATGTCTCAACCAGTAACACACCATCTGTTTTCATGCAGTCACGTGCACAACCATGTGTCCATGGCAGGTGCCAGTGACTGTTCACAAGTGTCTGTGTGCTGTGAGTACACAGACCCACATGCTTAAGAGCCTGGGGAAGGACAGACATACCTCGGCCAGACGCAGGTTCTCAGGCTTCACATGGACACTCTGAGAGAGGGAGTCCAACACTTCACTTGCACTGGAGTTCTCTTTGCTGATGCTCACCAGGAACTGTGATGAAAAGAGCAGACAGAGTCCATGGGGAAGGTGGGCCAGGGTCTCTGGGACAGCCCCGAAGTAGGAGCGTATGCCTCACCTTGATGGGCTTGCTGTGGGGCTCCCGGGCAAAATAGAAGACAGGGAGGACCTTTTGCTTCTGAGGTAAGGGCACCGGCAGGTAGAGGAACGGGTCAAAGGTGATGGAGACCTGCAGATGCACAAAACAATCCCTCTTTCTGGCACTTGAGGTCCTGCCCAGCCTAGTCAGTTTATCAATGTGCGCCTCTTGCTCCCCATGCAATGGTAAATGGAGTTGTTTTATTTCTCTTTCAGTCTTACCTATACCTCTGCCCCTCCTTACAGCTATCTGTGGGCGCAATCACTTTGACCTCAGCCAAGAAGCCTACTCCGCCAACCTCTGCAGCCCACACAGGAGCTTAAGGCCTCCAGTCAGCTTCCTTGCCCAAACCTGGCCCCACCAACACCTAAAGATTCACATGCCTCTGACCTCAATTTGACCAGGCTAGCTAGGCCAAGCAAGGGGGTCTCTCTCTAGGGGAGCATATCACACCTTGGCACACACGGGGCACACCAGCTTCGACTTGTACTGGCCCTGAAACAGGTCCACGATGAAAGAGTCATTCCTCATCTTGTGTCTCTGCCATGCTTCCTCAGCCACCACCTGAGGGACAGAGTGGTGAGGACCGAGGAGACCTGGGCACTGAGAAGTGCATGAGACATGCCCACCTCTACTCCCAACCCTGACCTCGTCAGGCCGCCCATCGGAGTCCACTGTCTCCGTGTAGGGCTTGTTCTGAATGCGGTTCAGGTCCTCGTGAAGCCCATCCAGCAGGAAAGCCATGAACTCCTGGGCATCGTGCTGTGCATAGCCTGTGAACTGGCTGGCCTTGCTTGCCACAATAGCCTGAATGCAGATGTAAAGTGTGAGCATAGAGCCCAGCTCTACCGTACACCCAGCTGGCTGGCCCTCCCCACCCTCTCCAGCAAACGGAGGAAGTAGCCACAACTCACCTTCAATTTGGAAGGCTGGAAGGCATGGTGGGTGCCCTTCCACAGTGCCCGGAGCAGCACAGCAAAACCGATGGCTAGACGCCCACCTGTCCCCAGTGGGTTGTTGTAGTTGATTTCGGTCTCAAAGGAGCGATCTAGGGACAGCAGCCAAACAGAAGTGTGAATGGGGAAGGCATCCTCCATGCCCACAGGCCAGGGTGTTGGCACTGCTCTCACCATGGAAGAAGTCCCGGAGCTCCCGAGTGTTGGACAGAGACTGGATGACGCTGTTCATGAAGCACGTGTTGCCCAGGTTGACCAGGCCCGTGAAGCCTGGCAGACACACCTTCTTTTCCTCCTCCTCTTCCTCCTCCACGCTATCTCCACTCACGGGGCTGTGGGGCATTGGAGGCACCATACACGTGGGCTTGGGCTGTGGGAGTGAGGGGGAGTGAGACAGCAGCCCTAGAGGCTCTCCGGCTTCCATCCTTGGCCCTCCCCACCCCAGGATTCTCACCGAGGCCAACTGTGGCTCTGGCTTTGGGGCTCCATGCTCCACGGGGGTTCGGGCTGCCACACCATCCAGCCCTGTGTCCTCAGATCGAGCCTTGGGTTTCTCCTTCTCCACAGCCCGGGCTTCCTCTTGGCCTGTCAGGGGGTGCGGAGCACCTCCTGGTGGGGTTGAATCCAGAGGGGTTGGACCTGTCGGCACGGCAACCTTTGCACCACCCACTGCACCTTAAAAAGGGGGAACGAGGGGGCTGGTGGTTAGCAGCACGTGGCAGAGGGTGGGGGTCCCGGTCGTGCGGGGTGGGCAATGAAGGGAGCTCGTGTGCAGACCTCGTGCAGCTGGGGCCTCCAGACCCCCCCAGCGCTGACTCTGCCGCTTCCGGAGGCAGATGTCGATGCGAGAGGCCGTGAAGCAGAAGGTGCACTGCTCTGGCTCAATCAGATTCCTGCGAGGAAAGGCTGAACTCAGAAACAAGTGGAGTACATGTCTGGCCAGATGGGCCAGGGAGATGGAGCCCAGGGTGGGACAAGCAAACAGTGTGGGGCCGGGCACCACCCACCTGAGCTTCACCTGCCAACGGAAGACAGTGTGGGGCCCGCAGCCCGGGTGCAGCCTCAGGAAGTTTCCGTCCCTGGAGAGGCACAACAGGGCAGGAGGAAGAGCATCAGACACAGTCCTGCCTGCAGCGCACCATCTATCCAATCTCCCACCACCCACCCACCTGGTCTGGAAGATAAGCGTGAAGTCCTGCTCGCGGAAAAGCACTCGAGAGGTGTCCCTGCAGATTTCCTTCACGTACACGTGCACCACCACTGAGTCAGGCCCCTTCTCATACGAGTCATTCTTGACAAATGCCAGGTTCACCATGGATTCCGGCTCTACATTGAGACCACAGCTCAGCACCACCCAGCACAGGTTCCCACCGGTTACTATTCTACTCCCTACCTGCCCACCAACCTCGCAGCACAACCTAGGGCTCTGCCTGCCCACCCCCGGCCCCACCTTTACCATCCACCAAGGATGCAGCATCTGCTGCCACTGCCATCTCCTCTTTGGACCGGTCACCTTTCTCAGGGTCTCTGTTCCGGGTCATAGCTGGAGAGACTGGGTCATTCCTGGGGGACACTGCCTTCTCTCCTGCCAAAAGTGCTAGATTCTCCTCTGAGCTCAGGAGGCAGGTCTGGTGCTTCAGCGGTGGTACCCGGAGCTGTTCCTCAGCCTCAGCCTATGCGTGGCAAGTTTGTGGACAAGATCAGCCCTGGGCCAGCCAGGCAGGTGTCCCTACACATTGCAGTCCGCACCCTTCCTCCACCTCCCAACTCCCACATAGGCACTCCACACTCACCTGGGTGGCTGGCTCAGCCAGAAAAGGGGGGGCATCGCCCTGGGGTCCAGGGCCATCTCTGGACCCTTCCCCCTCTTGCCCTCTTCGGAGATGCACAGCCCTCTTGGCACTGGGCCCTGCCTGGGCCCCGGGGCCAGCCCCTGCCCCTACCTCACCACGACCCTGGGCCCGCTTCTGGTTCCGGGCCTCCTGCTTTGCCCGGCGGGGCTCAGGGGCTGGCTCCAGGGCAATGGGAGATGACTCCTGCCCATTCTCCTGGGACTGAAGCCCTGGCACCAACTCCTGGGTCCCTAGGGGTTTCTTCTGTCAAAGATACAACAGTTAGGCCCTGTCAACTACATGGGTATCCCTCCCCTCCCTGGCTCTGGAACTTACCAGGAGAGAGGGCCATGTGAGCAGAGGCACCTTCTTGGGCAGTGCCAGCTGCAGGAGGCCACCTTTGCGAGCCTGCACTTTAGTGCAAGAACTTTCTATCTCAGCATAGAAAACACCACCCCACTGCCGACCACCTGGAGATAGAGTGGAGCAGTGAGCTGGGGTGGCGCACATCAGAGGATTCAAATATACTGCTGGGCTCAGATGAGATGGACGCACCTGGAAGCCGCACCATACAGTCTGTGTCTGTGAAAGCAGCATCCACCTCCTCCAGCCGCAGGGGAACCACTCCCACACGCAGCTTGACAATCACCTCATCTGCACTCTGCTTCCAATCAAGCAACAACTCTGTGGAAAGAGTGCCAATAAGACCATGAGGGTCTCCAGATGGGGGCTGTACCCCTGTACCCATCTTTTCCCCTAGCACTTTAGCACCCAAAGGCCTACTCATTACTCACCCTCTTTGGTCTGCTCCTCCCGAGGAGTGGACACTGACCCTGACAACAAAGCAAAAAATAGGGAAACGATGAGGAGGAGGCAGCCCTTCCATAACCCCACCACCCCACCAAGCACCATTTATAAGATCTCAGCCAAATACTCAGACTTCAAAGCTGAGGCTCGCCCTTGCCGGTTTGGTTCAGTGGTTAGAGCACTGGACTGCGGACTGAAGTGTCCCAGTTCAATTCCGGCCAAGGGCCCATGCCTTGGTTGCAGGTTTGATTCCCAGCCCTGGTCAGGGCGTGTGCGGGAGACAACCAACCGATGTGTCTCCTTCACATCGATGTTTCTCTCTCTCTCTGTCTCTCCCTTTCACTCTCTCTGAAAAAGCAGTGGGAAAAAGTATCCTTGACTGAGGATTAAACAAACCAAAAAAAAAGCTGAGGCTCTACCCAGCTTGCCATGTCCTCCTCTCAGCATCGGAGCAGGACAGAAGGAACAGCAAAAGTCATTTCCCAACCCCCAATCTGTAGGCTCAACAGGAAGGAGGAGGAGGCCACAAGCACTCTGGGAATGCCATTACCACCTCTCCTAGGATCTCCATCCTTGCTCTCCTGGTTTGCTCGATCCTTCTGCTTCTTCTTACTAGTGGCCTCCTCCAGTCCTGGGGGCCCTCTCCTGGCACTGGACCCACCAGACATCTTTAGCCGCTTGGTTGACAGCCAGAGTGCCCCGGGGTCGGCAACGGCGTCTGGGTCAGGGCTACGGCGCTTTCTTCCTGGCCCAGCTATCTTGGCAACTCTTTGTGGCCAAATTCTCCAGCAAGGAAGTGACAGCCTAATGAGGAGGGACCAGGAATCACTACCAAGGCCCAACAATTTGCTCCTTGGTTACAGCCAGGGCTCAGCAACCACAGGTTCCTAACCCTACAGAGCAATATCTCTTTACCACCTGATGTAGCCGTGGATACACTCAGACTATTCTGAAGGGGAAATAAATAATGCAAGTAGCAGCAACCATTTCTGGCTGAGCCCCATAGATGCCTGCTACACAGATCTGCAAACACGGAAGCCTCAATGAGGAGACACCAGGTCAAAGCAGCCACAGTCTGGGGCCAGGCTCCTCTACCAATCTGGAGAGGAGCCAAGGCTCCAGCCCACAGGGTGCTCACTTTTCCTTCGCTCTCACTGGCTGCTTAGTCACCACCCGAGAAGTAGGAGGTGGAGGAGGAAGGCAGGACAGAAAGACACAATCAAGCAGCAGGAAGACCAGGCTCTGTGGCTGAAAATAGGCCCAGCCCAGGTGCTACCACTGCCCAGGCAAGGTCTTGTGGCTAAGATGCCCCACCTGCCTGCCAGCTCCTGCCCTCCTCTGAACCTGCTCCCATGCACTGCTTGGATTTTTCCCTACATCCCAAGACAGATTCCTCTCTCCAGCTGGTGTTCAAAGCAGAGGGGCCTGAAAAAGCTGAGGTGAAGCGGGTATCCAGATGTCACATTACCCTTTCAGCAGCAAGCCTGCCCCAGAGCCAGGCAGGGCGGGCACCCAGTTTGAGACTGAAATAGATATCATCCCCTTCCTTCTCAGGTCCATTCACTCATCAGCTGAGCCAGAGACCTTCTACCCAGTTTCTCACAGACCCACCAGTGAATTCTGGGCCGTCTCTCCAACCAAAATAAAGTTCTCAAAACTGAGAAAAAAGTAGGGATGAACTATGCATCCAGGATCCCTGGCTGCCTTAAGTCTGGCCTGAGACAGTAGCAGGACAGAGGCTAGCTCTGCTCCCCAGGGCGAATGTGGGGGCAGATATCCTTCCATGGGTCAGATGTGTGACTGGTGGGCTGGATCTTTAATGACCACAGGTCCAGAGGCAGGAAGCGGACACTCTCCGCCTCCCTGCACCTAGGCCCCAGCCGAAGGTCGTGTCCCTCCCCATGCCGGCCTAAGAGGCCGTGCGGGGTTACTGACCGCAGACCAGCGCCCCCCGGCCGGGCTGCAACCCAGATCCTGCCTCCGAACCCTGCGCCCGCCACCGCCACCGCCTCCTCCAGGAAGTCGCCCTCGCTCGCCGCCAGCCCTTTCTGAGGCAGGAGGCCAGCCACCGGCGTAGCGTAACCGCCCCGCCAGCATCGGCGGGCCCGGCCCTCCTAGGGCTCGAGGGGCGGGGGCTGGCACAGCCCGTGACCTTGAACAGGCCGCCCGGGGCCAGCGTCGCGTCCTCCCCGCTCCGGCCAAACAGGCCAGTAGCGGCCCGTCCGACTCACCGAGCGAGGCCGCCGCCGCCAGCCCTCTTCGGGCCCTGGCAACCCGCTCTCGGTTCCGGTTCCGGCGTCAGGTCGGTTCCGGTTCCGGCGCGCTCCTCCCCCGTCCCGGCTCCCCCGCCACCGCCTCAGCCGCTTGTTTTGTTTCTACTTCTAGTTACGGCCCCGGGTGGCTGAGCGCGGAGCTGGTGACGCACTTCCGGCGGGAGCGGGCACGCGGCGATAGGCAGCTCCGGGCAGCCCAGCGGAGGGGGCGGGGCTCCGGTGTCTTGGCCCCGCCCGGCCCCGCCCAGAGGCCCCGCCCTCCCCAAATCACAGTCCAGACCACGCAGTAGGAGTCACACCGGTTTATTGGGGGCTTCGCCAGGCTGGGGAGTGTTCCTTGTATAGACAGTAACTCGTGCGGGACGGGGCTGGGGACTGGGGTAGGCTGGGCGGGGGTCACTGGCAGGTGTTGTAGATCTGGACCTGCAGGTTGATATCTTGAAGTACGCTGCGCATCCTGGCCTCCAGCCCATCCAGCTGGGCCGCTTTGCCCTCCAGCGCCCGCTCGTTCTCCTCATAGGTGCCCTCCAGCTCTAAGGGGGGCAGGTCTCAGCTACAGGGTTTACTCCCACAGCCCCACATCTCTGGTGCCCACCCACCCTGATCCTCACCTTGCAGCCGCTGCAGCTTGTCCTGAGCAGCTTGCAACAAGCCTCGAGCCTCATCCCGAAGTTGCTCTGCCCGCGTCTGTGCAGCCAGCACACCTTGGGCCTTGCGCTCAGCCAGGGCTTTCACTGTCTCGTATTGGTCGCCTAGTGGACCCTGCAGCAGCTGGGAGTGTAGAGGGCAGGGTCACTGTGGTGGCCCAGTGGAGGCCCAGCCTCTACCCTCATCCCCTCTAGCTGGCTCTGCCTCAACCTACCTGCTCAGCCTCCCTGGCACGACCCTGGGCACTATTTGCTGTTTCTTCCGCACTGGAGGCTGCCAGGCTATTCCCTGCTCGTTTCAATTTCAGAGCCTCCAGGAGACCATTCAGTTGCTGAGCCCGCTCACCTGCAGAGCTCAGTGCCTGCTCTGCACCTGCCATCCTCTCCTGCACCTGCCATGGGTGGGCCAGGGTTACACAGGTCTATGAGGCATGCCCATAACCTTGCCCCACTGATGTCCCAGCAAGACCACACCTGCTGCAGGGTCTGTTCTGTGTCTTGTGTGTCAACCACTGCCCCCTGGATAGCACCCTGAGCAGCACCCTGTGCCCGCAGGGCCTCCTCCAGTGCAGCCTGTACTGTCTCTGCCTTCTGTTTCTCACCTTCAGCCCGGCTCCTGGGGAAGAAAGGGAATCAGGGCCTGCAAGTATCAGGACCAGGTGCCAAGGATGGGGGTCAGGGTTGGGGTCAGACCGTGCCCGCTGTGCATCCTGTAGTAGCTGTTCTGCCCGATGCACATCTCCCACAGTACGTGCTAGGATTGTGTCCACATCTGCCAGGCTCCGGACACGCTCTGCAATCTCGCCAGCCAGGTGCTGGATCTGCTCAGGTGATGCTGGTATGGAGAGCTCTAGCACCCGTGTGGCCACCATCTCAATGCTATCGGGATCCGCCCCCTCCTCTATAGGGACACAGTCAAGGACTTAGGGACACATTCCTCAGCATGGGTATGGGGACACAATGCTAGGGTATAGACTCATGGGATATGGGTTTGCTAATAGGCATAAGGATGTAACCACAAGGACAGGGACTGTGTATGGGGCACAGACTCAGGGTCATGGACTTGAGGACCACAAATGGGTAAGGGCTCAGGGTCCAGACATGGGGTCATGAACAGAAATCCAGTATAGGCCCTGACCCAAGTACGACTGCAGGGACACACATATGAACACAGACACAGGGGTAACAACCACATGGCCTGGGCCACATGGGAGGCTCACGGCTCAGGAAGTCCTTCACACTCTGGATAAGTTCCCGCAGTTCTTGGTTGGCCTGCTCCACCTGTCCCCTGGAAGCATTAGCCTTGTCCAGGGCCGCCTGGGCCCGCTGCTGTGCCTCGCCGGCCTGTCGACGGGTCTCTGCCACCTGGCTGAGTATGCCACCACCTTCTGCCAGTGCTCGCTGCAGTTCTGTCTGTGTGTGCCGGGCCCGACCCAGCGCCAGGTCCGCCATGGCTACTGCCCCGTTGCAACCGAGGCCCCCACAGCGGGGCTGCCCATCCTCATCCCGACAGCCGGCACCCCCACAAGGGCTCGTAGCACAGGGAGCATCCCCTGGGGCCCCGCACACCTGTCAGGCATAGAACAAATTAGGGCCCTGTGAAAGGAGCAGCCACCCCCACATGTCCCACCTTATGTTTGTGCCTCACCAGTTCATTTATGCCTGTCAGGCTCAGGCTGTGGGCACGGGCAGAGAGCTCCCCTAGTGCCTGCTGGTTGGCCATGTGCTTTTGGTTGAAGCCCTCCCTCTGGGTAGCCATCAGCCCCTCTGTCCGGTGCCGGGTGCCTGCTGAGTCGCTCACAGGGCTGGGCACTGTCAGGGCCGATGTGTTGGCACGGTGTTCTGCCTCTGCAGATAGGCTGTGGGCACGGCGGATACTGTCATAGGCACCTAAGGTGGGCAAAGGCAGTTAGTCAGTTGAAGATCAACTCCAGCCCACCTGCAGAGTTGGCCTAACACTCACCCAGGAAGTTTGAATGCTTCAGCAGGTCCAAATGCTGGTCAAGCTGCCGCAGTGTGAGATTAAGGGCAAGACTGTCTCGCTCCAGGCTGCTCAGTGCATTGTTGGCATTGAAGTTCTCATCCTGCACATCTGTCAGCTCTGTCTCCAGCTGGGTCAGATGCTCAGTGGCCTCCCCAATTTGACGCCTGCGCCAGAGAGGAGGGAGGCATTTGTAGAGGCTTCAGCCCAGGTCCACTGGGCCTCTGCTCCTTCCCACCACATATCTCAGGCCCATCCGCACCGCAGCTCCTCTGTGGCCTCCACAAGCCGCGCAGTGGCGGCAGCTGAGGCGTTGCGGGCCTGCACAATCCCCTGCACAATGCCCAGCTTCTCCTGTATGTGCCGGAAGTTGCTCTCAAAGGCACCCAGCACACCCGTCTGCTGCAGCTCCCGCGCCCTCTGCTCCAGGCGCCGCGTACGGGCAGCCAAGTCCTGCACCACTCGGTCCCAGTCCCCGAAGCATGCATGGCAGGGGTGGCAGGCAGGAAAGACACCCGAGAAGCCACGGGCACACTGGTCACAGCGCACACCAGATACACCTGGGCGGCAGCTGCAGTGGCCTGTGGAGCGATGACACTGAGGTGTGTCTATTCCACGAGGGTCACAATCACAGGCTGCAGGAAAGGGCAGACCACAGAGTTATTAGGTGCCAGTGAGGCATCCTGGGAAGTCCCACAGCCCCCCGACCCTGCTGGCTCCCTCACCACGGCACTGCAACCCAGGGTCTCCCCAGTGAAGCTCCTGGCACTCAGAACAGGTTCTCCCACCGAAGCCGGCACGGCAGTGACACTGCCCTGTGAACTAGGGTGGGAACAGGGCAGAAGTCACAGCCTCCATTAGAGGCTGAGCCCTCGAGACTTGAGGCAGATAGCTGGTCCCATTTACCCAGGGATCCACAGGAGGGTCCCATACCTCGTTGCAGGTGGGGGCTGTGGCTCGACTTGGGTGGCAGGCACAAGGTTGGCAGCCATGGCCACTGGTAAGATTCCAGAAGGTGGGGGCACAGCGGTCACAGCTAGGACCCTGGACATTGGGGAGGCATGGGCACTGCCCACTGCTTGGGTCACAGTTGCACCGGTCAGCGGATGGGCACTGCCGGGGATCTGTGCCCACTGGGTTGCAGATGCAACCTGTGCCAACCAAGACGAACACAGTAATCAAGGGAAGCCCAAGCATTAGACCCTCACCCTGTTCACCCTCTCCCATCCCACACTCACGGTGACAGCTCTGTTGGGCAGCCTGCCCATGGAAGCCAGGCTTGCAGTGGGCACAGCGTGGCCCCTCTGTGTGGTGTAAGCAGCGCAGGCATTGCCCCGTGTGGGGATCACAGGCATCAGGGTCCGTGGGGTCAATGTTCCCACTGCACTCACAAGGTTGGCACCGGCCACCTGGCCTTGATGGGTCCCCAAAGTGCCCAGGGGCACAAGCTTCGCATCGCAGCCCTGCCCACAGTTAGGGGAAAGGCGTGAGTGTTCAGCCCAGCTGCCTCACCCTGATCCCACGCCTGTGCCTTACCCACTCACCCGTGTAGCCTGCCCTGCAGTGGCACATGATCTGCTGGGAGTGCCCATCCCGATGGCAGGAAGTAGCAAAGTGCCGCCGGCTCCCAGGGACTTCAGGGCAGGGGCAGGGCCGGCACTGGCCCCCATATGGCAGCCGAGGGTCCCCATAGAAGCCAGCAATGCACCTGCATGGAGGGGCAGGAAGATATGCGTCATCTCTGAGCAGGCTGCCCATCCACCAACCCACTTGGAGCTGCTCCAGGCTCACCTGTCACAGTGCTCACCCCCGGTGTGGTCTCGGCAGCTCAGGCAAGCGCCTGTGTAGGTGTCGCATTCATCTGCATGCCCATTGCAGACACATGGCCGGCAGCTAGGGAATCCCCACTGGCCACGCTGGCAGCGGTCACAGCGAAGCCCAAAGGCACCGGCTCGGCAGGGGCACTGCCCACTGGTTCCTTCACATAGGCCACTGAGCGACCCCTCAGGGCTGCACTGGCAGGCTAGAGGCAAGGCAGAGGCTGAGCCAGGGAGTGGGTTTAGGGAATCTGGGTGGGGTCAGGGAGGGGAGGTCAGGGAATGGCAGAGAACTTCGAGGGACCCAGGGCTGAGAGTTTGGGTTCGGATGCAGAGTTAGAGGAAGGAAGAAGGCAAGGCAGAAAAAAGAGGCAGTCATGGGAAGGGGGGAGAAAGGAAGGGAAGTACCTTGACAGCCTGTGGGGCCAAAGCCATAGTAGCCAGGGGCGCAAAGGTCACAGCGGCGCCCAACCACTGCAGGTTTGCACAGGCACTGACCGCCGTGAGGGTTGCACTCAGAACTCAGAGAGCCCTGGGGGTCGCACTGACAGGCTGTGGGGAGTGGGCGTCGGGCCAAGTCAGGCTGGACCCGACCCCCAAACCTGTGCCCCACCAACCCAAACCTGTGCCCCACCAACCCACATCACAAACACTCACGCAGGGCGCCATTGTAGATCAGGGCAGACAGGCTGATGAGGAGGGGTGCGCAGGCCTCAGAGGGAAGGGTCTTGCTGGGCACCAGACCCTCCTCATGGCAGCGGTAGCGTTCAAAGGTGGAACGGCGCTCCAGGGCAGCCGCATCACCCCCGCTAAACATCTCCAGCACCAGGACACGAGGCAGCAGCACCAGCTGAAGAGATGAGCAAGGAAGAGTGGGGTTCAGACCTGGAGCCATACTGGTACTGCCAGATTACTCAGCTTAGCACTGGATAGGAGGAGCAGGTCCCATCCCACAGGCCTTGCCATCTCGGCTGGCGTGGGGAGAGGGGAATGTTCACCGAGTCAATGAGCAGGCTGGGTCCAGAGTAGGGGGCCTCAGGCTGGGCACTTCCCCCCGTTCTCAACAGCTTCAGATGCAGCTTGTAAGAGACACCAGGCTCAAGGCAGACAGGTCTGGGAAACACCATGTACCTGGGGGAGGGGAGGATAGGCATAGGAGTCACCCAGCGCCCCCGCACCCATCATTCTGGGCCTCTTCCACACCGCACATAGGAACCAAACCACTGTCCAGGCCAACAGACAGCTGGACAGCCCCACAGAGAATCTGTACAGAGGAGTCCTGTGTGCCTTCCTCACTGGGCTCACACGCCTGTACAGACCCGTCTCGCTGAAAGCACTCCATATAAGCTTGCTACCCCACAGCACTTCTCTGGCACAAACACTTGCCAAATTTTCCTCAGGAACTCTTCACACTTCCTCTGATCTTGACCTCCAGCCACCAAGCTCCGCTGCTCTTCACCAAGGCTGCATCACCTCCCCTCCCTCCCCTGTCTCCTAGGTCATTCCCATCAAGTTGCAAACCATGCTAGGGTTCTTTTATACCCCCTGAAAAAACCTTCCCTCACCTAGCTGATGTGGTTCAGTGGTTGGGCATTGACCCATGATCCAGTAGGTCACGGTTCGATTCCCGGTCAGGGCACATGCCCTGATTGTGGGCTCGATCCCCAGCAGGGGACATGCAGGAGGCGTCTGATCAATGATTCTCTCTCATTATTGATGTTTCTATCTCTCTGTCCCTCTCCCTTCCTCTCTCTGAAATCAATAAAGATATATTAAAAAAACCCACAAACTTCCCTCAATCCCTTGTGCTTCCCCCTAGCTGATGCACGTCTTTGCTCTTCTGCCTAACAAATTCCTAAAATTTTACTGTAGTCACTGCCTCCACTCTCTAGCCTCCCACTCCAGTGGGGCTTTTGCCCCAACATGCCCCGGAGACAGCCTGTGGCAAAGTGACCAATGACCTCCATGCACTCAAATCCAGCGGCCACTTCTATTTTTTTTTTTTTAATCTTCACCTGAGGATATTTTTTCCATTGTTTTTCAGAGAGAGCGGAAGGGAGAGAGAGAGAGAGAAAAACATCCATGTGAGAGACACACATTGATTGGTTGTCTCCCGCATGAGACCCAACCAGGGCCAGGGATGGAGCCTGCAACTGAGGTACGTGCTCTTGTCCAAAATTGAACCCGGGACCCTTCAGTCCTCGGGCCAATGCTCTCACCACTGAGCCAAACCCACGAGGGCTGGTGGCCAATTCTCTGTCTTATCTGCTCCAGCATTCAGCAGCAGGAAGATCAGTGCACCTTCCCTCCTGAGACACTTCTCTTCGGGACCCTGCCCACACTCCTGATTTTCCCCCTTCTCCCCAGCCCCTCCTTCTGTACTGGCCTAACACTAGCGTACCCCAAAGCCTGGTTCTGCTCTTCCCTCCTTCCTCTGGTTGTTTCATCTAAACTCACCTCTTTAGTGACAAGTCCCAAATTTATATTTCAAGCTTGAGCTCTCCCAGTAATTCCGGACACAGAACTCCGATCACCCACTGGTCTCCTCCGCATGTCTGAGCATCTCAGAACTGCTCCTCCCTGTGTCTCCACCTCAGTAAAGAGCCCCATCCCCATCCAGACACCTAGTCACCTTTTCCACTTTCTCTCCCTTTCCTACATGTTTAAGCCATCAGCTCTGCCACTCAAACCCTCTGGAACCTTCCTCTTCTTGCCACCTCTACTGCTACACCTCTGCCCAACTCACTGTCACTCAGTCAACCCAATAGCCTCCAGGTGACCTTCCAGCTTTCACCTCGGCCCCTTTAAGCTTACTCTCCGCTCAGCAACTAGAGACATCTTTGTTAAACACAATCACAGTTGAATAAACGTCTGTGATGGGTACACCTAGGTTCCTTATGCTCTTCCCTCTGCTTCTGCGTATGTTTGAATTTTTAAAAGAATTGATGAAAAAAGATACATGAAACAAACACTATCCAAAATGTAATAAAACAGTAATCAGATCAGTCCCATGGCTGCTCAGAGTGCTCAGATGCCCTCCCTTCCCATCGCGGGCGGGCGTTCCCTATAGTGATGAATGGTTTCCCATTAATTCCCGCCTGGGGCTCTGGAACGTAGGTCCCTCAGCGAGCAGACCTCATTCTGCCTATTTCCTTCCTCTGACCAGTGTCACACCCAATAGCACCTGGCAAACAATACTCAGGAGGAGGCACTTGAAGGAAGGAGCAAATAAATGAGAGGTGAGGGTCTTTTAAGTATGCTTCAGGGAGCTTAGGGCCTACCTACAACCCCCCGCCATTGTAGGTGCTACCATGAGTGCCCTCACCTAGTGTCTGGTTGCAGAGTCCCTGAGATGTGGTCGTCCTTGGGCAACACATGCCCACAGGGGCTGCGGGCAGACACAGGCCCTGGGCGCTGCACGGTCAGCTCTATCTCTGCCCATTGCTCAGGAACCTGGAGGCATAAGATAATGAAGGAGATGCTCCCACATCCAGAGGTTCAGCTCTGGGTTAAGTGTCACAGGGTCTGACCTGGGGCTCCAAGCGCAGCAGCAGGTCATAGTCCATGGCTCTTGGCACAGAGGTCACCAGGAACTCCAATGCCTGGCCTTCCCGCAGCCTAATGAAGCCCAGGCCTGTCCAGGATGGGGTTCCCCCGGGGCTGGCCAGGCGTTCCACCACATCAAGCTCCTGGGAGGAGATGTGGCTGTGGGTCAGGGCTCAGGCAAGGCTCCACCTCTTCTGCCACAGCGGGTCCTCAAACCCCAGCTCTCAAGCTGGGGCCCTGCCCAAGGCCCAACACCCTCCCCACAAAGGGCAGAGCCCATAATCCCGCCTCCCCATGCCCTGCCCTCCAACACTGGCCCCCTACCTGGCCTCGGGTGTCCTCAGCTTCCCATGTCATGTGATCAAGGAAGGGCCGGAAGTAGCCAGACTGCACTTGATCACAGCGTCGCCCCACCATGTGCTGGCGGCAGTGGCACTGACCCGTGGCTTCGTTGCACCTATGGAGTGCAGTTATTAAAGAAAGACCCCCTATCCTGCCCAGGATCTTTCCCCATCCCTCCTGGATCCCCTTAAAGAGCACTCACTGAGGATCCAAGGCACCACCCACGTCGCAGTCACACAGACGGCAGCCCAGCAGGTCATGGCTCAGGCCCCAGTGGCCAGGCTGGGGGAGAGGAGGTTGCTGGGGGCCAGAAACAGACTCCCCCGCCACCCAGCAGGGAATCCAATGATGGCTCTCAGCCTCTACCACCCCTTGATGAAAACTGGCTCCCACCCTTGGCCTCCCAGACCTGCCTCCTAGCCAGGACTGGACCTTAAGCCCTTAGCACCCACCCAGTGGGACATGGACACCATCCCTTCACCCTGTGCTTTGAGGATAAGTGCTGGACCCCAGAACCCCGGCCTCCTCCAGTCGCACCAGGCAGCGGTTGCAGCTGTGTCCAGTCACTAGACGCTTGCAGAAACAGGTTCCACTCTTGGGGTCACAAGAGGTGCCCCCGGGCACTGTTCCCCGGGCATCACAGTGACACCCTGCAGGGGAAGGAGACCCATCAGCACTTTGGGGAGCTGTGGAGTGCTCACGTTCAGTGGGGTCAAAGGTGAGAGGTCAAGGATTAAGGTTAGCACGAGTTAGGGCAGGAAGCACTTACGCTGGCAGCCTGCAGGGTCACTGGCACTGAGTCCAAAGTAGCCATCACGGCACTGCTGGCAGCGAGAGCCCACGACATGTGCTTTGCAGCGACACTGGCCTGAGACCAGCCCCAGTGCAGGATCGTCATGGGGATCACAACGACCCCCGTCTTGGGAACCCATGGGGTCACAATCACAGGCTGAGGGCAAAGAGGTGCAGGGTTACCCTATCCCAACTAGTCCAGCACCAGTCATCTTCCAAGCCTCCCCTCTGCCCCCAGATTCCCAGTCTGGCTTCACCCTATGTCCCCCTCCCCAAATCCCTGCCACCTGGACAGCAGTCTAGCTCCCCAGCTCCTACCCCAGGCTCAGCCTTTCCTCTCCCACGCTCAAGCCCAGCCTCACCGCGGCACACAGCTGGGTCCCTCAGGTCCTTGGTTGGGTCACGGTAGAAAAAAGGTCGGCAGAGCTCACAGTGGTGCCCAACTGTGTTATGCTGACATCCATCACACACACCTCCACTCACATTGCCAGATGCCAGGTATGCGGCCATGTCAAAGTGGCAGCTGTGGGTGTGCCCATGGCACTCACACTCTTGGGGAAGGAAAGGAAGGGCAGGGCAAAGGCCTCTTGAGGGGCCATATCCCAGGATTAAGGGGCATAAGAAGCCCTAGTGCCACCTTAGGTCCCACCACAGGCCAGAATTTGTGAGTGGGGGCTCAGGAACTTTAATTCAGCACCATACTGGGTCCCTATCCAGAGCAGATTGTCAAGGAGGGTTGAGGGAGTCCTCAGGGGCATCAAGGTCTGGATAACCTTTGGACACAGCCTGGGTGTTCAGGGCTCAACCATCCAGTTCTGGGTTCTACCCCAGGCTCAGCCAGGCCACAGAGTTCCAGGGCTATGGGGCCAGGGTTTCACTCACTCTTGCAGGCATGACTGTGTCCATCCTCGGCTGGATGCCAGGGCAGATCATGGTAGAAATCCTGACACTGCTCACAGTTGAGGCCACGAGTATTGTGTTTGCACATGCAGGCCCCATGAACCTAGGAGGGCGGGCAGGCATGTGGTCAGCACTGTCCAGTCACTCTTGCACCTGCCCCTGCCCCCAGCCCCACTCCAGCCAGCCGAAGCCCCTCACCATGCCCTCAGTGTGGGCTTGTGCCCCTGGGGCGGGTGCACACTGTGAGGCATGTCCATAGCAGAAGCAGTTGCCACGCACAACCAGCTCGTAGAGGGCATAATAGTACTTCTCTCGGATCTCCCGCCGTGGATCAAGCAGGTTGTCCCCCAGTGTGTGTAGCCGTGTCAAGTTCACCCGTAGGTTGGTGATCTTCAGCAGGTCTAAGGTGTGGGGAGAGGGCTGGGGCCAGCTGGCAAGGCAGGCTTTTGCTGCCTCAGGCTCACCCAGGGGTTGCAGCTGCCAAGGTCACCTTGGGAGACCTCCTGTCTATTACTCTATGAGCTAAATTGGACTTGGCACCTGCCCTAGGAAGCACCCAGAATAGCTACCGAGGCCCCAAATAGTCACCAGCCAGACGCTGGGATTGAGCCAAGCCTAAAGGGTGGAACACTCACTCTGAATCCGTGGGCTATAAGGGTCTGGGATCGGGATGGCAGGGTCCAGCACACGATAGATGACCTGGAGGGGCATGGAGCCATTAGAGACGCTGGACCACCCTGCCCTCAGGCCCATCATCCCCTCTTCCTAAACCAAGCCCCCATCCCAGGCCGCACCTCGCCTTCAGTGGATGGCTCAATCTCTGAGTAGCGTGACTCACAGACTACGTCATCCCAGTGCCGTGGAGGGGCCAGTGGGACTCCTGGGAAGTCAGCCCCACAGTCATAGGAGAAATATCGGTACACATGCCAGGTACGTCCAAAGTCTGCTGAGCGCTCCACCAGCATGGCGGCAGGGCGAAATGTCTGGGTGGGAGGCATGGCTGATCAGCGGGCACCAGGCCAAGCCCATCAAGAGCTCTGCCCAGCTGAGGCCTGCCCTCAAGCAGCTCACAGATAGGTGGGGGTGACCAGTGGAAGCCAAGCAACGATCAGGGAGAGCAACCACCTCTAGGGGGTCAGCTCAGGGGCCCAGGGAGGCAGCTCCAGACCCAGCCGGGGATTAGGGCAGCATGGAGGCGGAAGGGAATGGAAGGTATGGGAGAGGAAGGAGCCTCCCACACAGCATAGGAGCTCAGGGGGGCTGGGCTGAGGAGCTGGGACTCTGCTCAGGGGCAATGGGGAGCCCAGCAAGGGGATTCAAGCAGGCTCCCAGACATGCCGGCACCTTGAAGGTCATAATGAGGTGCGTGAAATGGAACTCAGCCTCCAAGTCCAGCTGGATGGTGACAGCAGGGACACCTGGGGCAGGAGTCGGAGGTCAGGGACTGAGGCTGTTGATGGGCAGCCATGCTCACCCCGTGCCCCACCCATGGCCTCACCATTCTCTGACTGCCACCAGGCTGCCCGGCGCTGTGGTGCAAAGCTGGTCACTACATTCTGGATGCGATGGCTGTTGGGGTTGTCTCTAGCAGAGTAGGGGTGCCGGGAGTCACACAGGAAGCACTTTTTCTCATCCTGGGTCAGGTCAGGGTCAGGGTCAGTGTCAGGGCCTCAGCCAGTGCCAGCCCCACACTGACTCAGGCCCCCATCCCAACCCCAGCAGGACCTGCAGGTGACTGACGATGCAGTAGGGCTGGGGGCCATGCAAGCCACAGGTGGATGAGGCAGTCAGTCTGTCAGCTCGGCCCACCAGCAGGTCTCCTGTGGCTGGGTAGCAGCTTCCCCGAGAACAGCCTGGCACATCCGGGACTGGGGCCTGGGCCAGGGAGGTGGCCAGCACTGGGAACAGTGGGTCAGCTGGTTCCACTGTGCTCCCCACCCGGCAGCTCCAGAGCTGGCTACCCCAGGACCCACCATCACATCCCGAAACCCCCAGGCCTTCACAAGCCCTCTCACCACTCAGCAGCAGGCCCACACGGAGCTCCCAGGGCCCAGGCTGTCCCCGTGGGTCCCTCCCTCGGTTCCCGGCGGCCCACTCCATCCTAAGGAGGAGGGGAACAGGGATGAGAGGACTGAGGGACGTGCCGCCTGTACCCCCCTTGAGGTCCCGTGCTGACCCTGCCCGTGTGGGGCCTCGGCTGAGCCTCCACTCAGTCCTCAGTCCGGCGGTCCCTCAACTTGGCTGGGAGTCTGCAGACTTACAGCAAAGTTGGGAACCATGTCAGGAAGAAAACATGGAGTGGATCACGGGCAGGAGCACAACACAGTGCAGAGGTCCCCCTCCCCTCTGAAAAAGACGCTCACTCTAGAAACCAGACCCGAGTCAGCTCACTTGCAAATTTTTATTGTGCCCCAATGCCCAGACCTCTGCAGAGCAAGGGGAGGGGAGGGGGTTTGGGGCTTTAGGCCACCGCAGTTAGGGAGTACATCAAGTGGGGGCCACGGCATGAGCAAAGGCTAGGGGTTCTGATCTTTGAGACTTCAAATGGCCCGTGGAACCTAGCCTTTGTCCACAGGGTCATGGGTGCTGTGGAAGGCACCGCAACTAGGTGCTCAGATCCAGGGCTCCAGCATCAGTCAGCGGTGGGAGGACACACATGGGGGTGTCAACCTCCTCTATTCAGGAATGTAGAAAGTTTCAGGACACCTGGCCAGGGGACAGGACAAGATGAGTGTAGGGGGAGAGACGGAGAAAGGCCACTTGCAGCCTGAGGCACGGTTCTAGGGGTCTCCGTCTCCCCTAGTCACTAAAGCAAGTAGGGGAGTACAGACTCTGTTTCCTGGTATGAAAATGGGTGCTGGGTGGCCGACTACAGACCAGCCAGAGAAGCAGTGAGCAGATCCAGATCTTGTGTCTATTTATCCGCTCCGGACCTTCCGGCTTGCCGGGAGTGCTGGAGTCCCGGCTGGAAGGCTGGAATGCGCGCTGCCTGCGAGCCTGTGCCCCACCCAGGCTCGGGGGACCTAGGCTGGGACCTCGACTCTGCCGGTCTGTAGGGCCAAGTCGGGCTTACTCTGAGGGGCCCTGCGGAGAGTACCTGGAGCTGTGGGCCCAGAGAAGAAAGCTGGGTTCTTCAGGGGAATCACTAGGCTTCCCAAAGCGATTCTGGGCCGGGGAGGTACATTGATCTGCTGGACTTCGCTCCAATTATCTGGAGTAGGGATCTCCAGTCACCCTGGGGGTCTCATAGTCAACCTGGGGGGCTCAGGGATACTAAAGGTGACTCCAAATTTTACATCACTCAGAGATAAGGATCTATCAGGGTCAGGGGCACTAGATGGCCTCAGGGAATTTTACATGATATCTCTGGTTTCTCAAGGTCAGAGGGCCACTGGAGGACACATGAGGGTCATTCAGGGTCAGCAGGCACAAAGCAGTGTCTGTGGTCTCTTGAGGTCAGGAGATTCCTGGGATCACTCTGAGTCACCCAGGCAGTCCAAGTCCCTCTTTTCGGTATCCACAGGCAGCAATCAGCAGGTGGCATAGGCACTGGCCCACAGCTGCAGGTGCTGAAGCAGCTCTGCTGCATGCTTCTCCAGGGCCCACAGGGTGGCCACCTTCTTCCCTAGTGTCTGCTCACTCTGCACCAGGCGGCGCTCCAGCCCTGAGGACAAATCTTCTGAGCCCGGCTCTGACCTCTGGCCCTCATCTCTGTTAGGACCCTGACTCTTGACCCCATCCTTAAATAAGCTCTAACCCTAATCTACATTTGACCTCCTATTCTGAACTTTGACCCCAGCCCTGAGCCCTAGATGAATCTAAACCTGACCTGGACCCAGCCCTGACCCTCCCACACCTGTTCTGACTGTGACTCTGACCCTCCCATTTGACCAACTCCATGCTGTACCCGCCCCACTGTGGCCCAGACACGTACCCTCCAGGCGGCTCCAGCTGTCCTGCACCCACTTCAGCAGCTCTTGGGCCTCGGCTCGAGTCCGCTGTACCCTCTCTCCTGCGTCCTGCACTGTGGCCATCAGGCTATATGTGCCCTCCTGCAACTCTGCCACACCTAACCGGGCCACCTGCAACTCCTGGAGCAGGACTGGACCTGAAACCCCACCCCACCTAGACCAAAACTCATTGCTGCCCAAGGTTCCTGGGGGACAAGGGGTTTTAGAACTGAGACCCTACCTCAGCCCAGCATAGCCCAGTCCAGCCTAAACCCCACTTCACACTGTCCCAGAGGGGTCCCTGACACCCCAATGTCCACTGCTCCCATCTCACCTTTCCCAGGCCCTCAGCCAAGCCCATCGCATGTGCTGCCCGCTCTTCTGCCTCCTGGGCCTGCCTCTGACTCAGGGCCAAGCGGGTCCTGAGAGCCACAGCTGCACTGGACAGAAGCCCCAGGTCCGGGGTCACGTCCACTGCCAGTGTCACCTGGGTCAGGCGCCCTGCCACCTGGGGCAAAGGTCAGGGGATCATAGGGAGGCCACAGCAGGGCAGCAACTAAGTAGAGTGTTCACATGGTCAGGGTATTTAGTAGCATCATGGTATCACAGTGGGTCAAGGACCTCAGGAGGACAATGGGACCACAGCAGCCACTGAACAAGAGGTGCAGGGAGCTGAGGGGTACATGGAGTTATCACCTCCTGTACACTGGCCTCCAGGCCTCCAAGTGTCTGTTTTGCTGCCTGCAGCCCTTGCTCTGCTGCCCTTGTGTGAGTTCCCGCCTCAGCCAGCACCCCCTGAACATCCAGTGCTTGGTCCTGGGCCCTGGCTGTCCCTTCCCTGAAAGGTGCAGATGATCAGAAGGGTATCCCTTTCCTCCCCATCCTCTGACCTCTACCTCCGGCCTCCTGGCCCTTCACCTGGTCTGCTGTGCCCGATGGAGGACACCTTCAGCTTTGGGCAGCTTCTGGACTCCAGTGTCTGGTGCAGGGAGGGCACTCTGGATCTGATCCAGGAGGAGAGCAATGCCTGCTGCGCCACCCTGGGGGAGGGGCACTGCCAGCCCACGCCATGCCACCAGCTCCACACTCATAGCATCTGCACCTTCATCTGTGGGGATGGGTACAGGGAATTTGGATGTGAACTCTGATCCATGACCCCACGAACCCTGACCCTAACATCTCACTGACTCTGCCTCTAATATGGCTGCATGGTATGCTGGAGGCTTAAAAGAGACAAGTATTACATTTTCAGGACTTTTGTGAATCAGTTGTTAAATGGTAGGTAGACTGCAGTCAGCCATGGTAGGATTACTAACACCATGAAAACTGACAAACATTATAATCAGTTCCCCAGATCCGCAGCCAGCACACTAATGCTCCCACCTGACCCCTGGTCAGCCCTTCTGGGTATTCCTCATTCTGGAAGGAGTGTCACAGCAGTGACCTGAGTGCCAGCCTGCCTTGTCCACAGCTGTGAATAGACACACAAACAGACAAGTACCCAAGAGGAAACGCTGGATCATATGCACAGTAGCTTGCACAGGGGCCATGGTGGCTGCACCCCAGGGCCCCCTTGCACGATGCCATGTCTCCCGGGCCTGGATCCCCGTGGAGCTTGCTGTAGCCTGGATTTGCTGCAGCTGGTAGGGATGGGTCAGATGTGAAATGTGTCTCCTGTAACTCAATGGCCAAACTGTGATCCCCTAAGTCTCCCCCATGGCTCCCATCCATGGCTCCTATAGCTTTGTACCAGTTGCTGGTGCTGCTCCAAGGCCGTGATTGCTATGTCCAGGCTATAGGAGGTATTGCGGGAGACAACCAGAGCCCAGTGGGCAGTAGGCAGAGTCCCAGGGCAAGGGGAAACATCACAGAGTACAGGAACACAGGCCAGCCCAGGGCCCTGACCCCTGCATTCCTGCAAACAAGATAGGAAATCCAGAAAGCACATCCCAGATCCCCTACTGATCTATACGCAGGTTACCCCTAAGGGACAGTCCTCACCTTGGCAACCAACCCCCCCCCCCCCAGTGATCCATATCTCCACCCACCACTCCAGCTCTGACTAGGAGTCTCAGAAGCTGTGGATGCAGCATCTGGACCCTGTTGACCAGCCCCTTCAGTTTCAGCTCCCACACAGCTGTCCCTGTAGGCTGGCCTGTCTCCCATAGAAGCTGCTCTGTCCATCGCTGGGCCTCTCGGGCCTGTCCCAGGATGCTGTTTGGTCCTCCAAGTGTGGCCACGATCTGGGCCCCAAGCATGGCCTCCTGGGAAAGTAGGGCAGCTGAGGAGACCTGGGCCTCAGCATCTGCAGAAGATGGGAAGGATAGACAGAGGGTGGCTTAGGGCCCCACTGGCTGGGGCAGCCTCTAGGTTCCCTAGATACATAAGCAATGGTACCTGGTCCTCTCCTCCTGACCCAACCTAGCCCCTGCCCTCACCTGCTGTCCACCCACTTGCCCATCTGGCCTCACCTTGGACTCTTGTGGTCCTCTTGGACCAGACCAAGCCCTTGACACAGTCTAGCTCCCGGGATAATTCTTCCAGGCGTTCACACTGCCTCCTAACCCGTGGCTCACTTTCTGCCACAACCTGTCCTGGGGTCCACAGTGTCTGGGCCAGTGCAGCCATTTCCATTCTGCGGGAAAACGGAGCATCAATGTGGCTGAAGATGTCCTCTCCTCCATGATTCCTCACTCAAGAAAACCCACCTGACTCCCAGACCCAGGACTCATACAGGCCACCCTGTGGCACTCTGAATCCCTGACCCCGGGAAACTAGCTAGAGACCTCTTCCCTACTGACCACAGGCCCCTTGCCTGAGTCCAGCTGTCCACTCTGTAAGTTGCTGAAGGGTCCCCACAGTGGGTGAAGGAGATTCCAAGAGCATCTGTGCCTTCTGGAGTACCCCCTCCAGGGCCTGCTGGTGTCTACCCTTGCCCTTAGAACACCAGCCAGGCATCCCCTGACGTAGGGCAGCCACCTCCTGGGCCACAGCTTCCAGCTGCAGCTGGAGCACAGCCAGGCGTTGGTCCCAGGAGGTGAAACAGGTAGGGCAGGACATGCAGTGTGGGAAGCCACCTCTGGAGCCACGGGCACATGCCTGGCACCTCGGCCCTGAGATACCCTCTCTGCAGAGGCAGGCACCGGTGTGTGGATCACAGCTGGGCGAGATGGAGCCCTGTGGGTCACAGGCACACGCTGTAGGGGAAAAAAGGGGTCAGGGCAGGTTGCAGGTTGCAGGCAGCACTCAGCTTTGCCTCGCCTCGCCTTGCCTCCAAGAAGCAGCCCGTGGGAGGATGGCCCTGTGAGAGTGCAGGTGCACACCAGCCCTCACCCGAGCCACTGCTCAGAACTGTCTGACATTGCCATCTACCCAGAGAAGCCATCTGCATGGCAGCCTTTGGGCAGGAAAACAGCACAGGGACGCAGGGGCTCTACACCCAGTCAGAAGTCCACTAGGGCCAAGCCTGCCAGGCAGGGTCAGGAAAGAGCCACTTGAGGTGTCCACTTTGCAGGTCTGCCCCACCTGGTTTTGCCAACACTGTTTCCCTATAGCTGTCTTCACAAGTATTTCCTGAAGTTTGGGAGCAAACAGCAATAAGCATACTGTGGTCTCCCTCAGGAAAAACCCACTGTCCCCTGCTACTCCATGCTGAGTGGCTTCTTCAGGGCAGCCTCGGCCCTGGGGATAGAGCACATGAGTGCCCCTCTCACCTCTGCACTCTTGCTCTGGATCACCCCAGTACCCATCCTGACACCGGGAGCATGTGCGGCCCCCAAATCCTGCCCGGCAGGGACATTGACCAGTGACCTGAGGGAAGAGAGTGTAGACCTGTCGGCAGGAGCCTCCTCAGGGACACACAGAGGACACACATACTCAGAGGCAGTATCTGCACACCCAGCACACCTGAGGACACCCCAGCACACCCCAACACCCTGCCTTCCTGTCAGCCCTGCTTCTGTTGCAGGCAGCACCCACACTTGCCTTAGCCAAGGGTTTCTCCCTTCCTGCCCCTTTGGCCAGCCCCTACCTTCCCACATTGCCAGCCTCAACTTCCACAGACCCTCTGGGTTCTCAATTCTTGACCTGCTGCCCCTTGCTACTCCGTGTCCTGAGTCAAATATCCCACTGTCTCTGTACCCTCACCCCCATGCCTCCTTCACCTGACTGCCACCATCTCCTCCCCAAGGACACAGGACACACCTCAGGCCTCACCTCCTCAGTGGCTGCCCACTCTCTTCCTAGAAACGCACACTTCCCATGACCAGCTCTGTCTGCAGCACCAGCTCCCAATCCTCACCCTCTGCCTATGTCTCCTCAGCCTCCTTCCCAGCCCCCACTTCCCCCACCACATTCATTCTACTTGCTATGACCCGCTCACAGTGGCTCACCCACATGCTAAGGCAGGGCTGCACACAGGGTCAGGCACATGCACGCTTGTGTCTGCTCTCCCCAGGCGTGGCCACTAGCTCATAGTTAATATCCCACAAGAGCATAGATTCACACAGCTGCTTGTGGCCACAGGTATCCCGGTGCTGGTGGTCACATGAACACTCACACCAGCCATGTTACACCCTGTCATAGGCGCACACACATTCACTCACACCTGGTCACTGCCACATATTATATGCAACATAGACTCACTCACTGGATGGCACACTGGCTGCAAAGCGTGCTGGGCATGGCAGCTGCAGGGCTCGCAGCCCCGAGGCCCCCCCAGGTTCCAGAAGAGGGGGGCACAACGGCTACAGTCCCGCCCCAGTGTGTGGGGGCGGCAGGGGCACTGCCCGCTGACCTGGTTGCAGAAGCAGGCTTCAGCCCCAGGTGGGCACCTCACAGGGATAGTGCCCCGGGAGTCACAGCTGCAGCCTGGGGAGAGGAAGGGCTTGGCATGGGTGGAGGAAAGAGAACCCACCCACCCACCTTGGGATGGCCTCATCCACTCCACCCACACACTCACGCCTGCAGCCCCCTGGGCGCAGGGCACTGCCATGGAAGCCAGGCCTGCAGTGGGCACAGCCAGGGCCGTGGCTGTAGTGCAGACAACGCTGGCAGTGCCCACTGTGGGGGTCGCAGGCAGCAGGATCACGGGGATCAATATTGTTGTTGCATTGGCAGGGCCGGCAGGAACTCCTCCTGGGGTCTTCTCCTGGCCAAGGGCGCCCAAAGTAGCCAGAGGAACAGCGGTCACAGCGGGGCCCTGGAGAGATTGAGGGGGTGTAGATCATCTTCAGGCGTCTTCCTGTACCCTTGGGGACGATGGTCCCTCATACCCAGCCAGAAAGTCCAAGGTGTGCCAAGACAGCAGAAGACATTAACAAGTTCCATGCCTGTAATTCCTCCCATTTGACCCTCCCTCCCCTCTATGGGAACCCCTTAAGGAGAGATGCCTGGCCTGCGACTTAACAGGGGTGGCATCTGGCATCAGCAAAGGTTTGCCTCATGGGCCTGATGGGATTATGAACAAGTGAGCAGGGCCATGGGTTTGCCACATGCCTCACCTGCATAGCCAGGTGCGCACAGGCACAGGACACGTCCACTCGCGCTGTCCACATGGCAGGAAGTCCCATGATAGAAGCCAGAGCCAGGGTGCCCAGGACAGAGGCAGGGCCGGCACTGCTGGCCTGAGCCCAGGGTGGGGTCTCCATAGTAGCCGTCCATGCACCTGGGGGCAGTAGCGCATGGCATGGGCCTGGCGCCCTCATCCTTACTCTTACCCAACCCTTCCAGGGGCAGCACTCACTTCTCACAGTGCCGGCCTGCCGTGGCTCCGTTGCAGGCCTGGCAGACGCCTGTAAGTGGGTGGCACAACTCAGCATGCCCATTGCAGGCACAGGGCTGGCAGTGTGGAAAGCCCCACCGGCCAGGGAGGCAGTGGTCACAGCGGCGGCCAGCAAGGCCTGCCCGGCACATGCACTGCCCGCTCATAGGGTTACAGACCGCACTGGTGGCACCCTCGGAGTGGCAGCGGCACTCTGTGGGGAATGACAGGGCAATCAAGCCATGCAGAGAAAGAAGGTGCTGGTCCCATACCCCACACCCACACCTACTGGCCCTGAGGCTCACCACTGCAGCCAGTGGGACCGAAGCCATATGTTCCAGGCACACAGCGGTCACAGGTACGGCCAATGATGTTAGGACGGCAGGGGCACTGCCCACCCAGCAGGGCACACTCAGTACTCAGTGAACCCTGGGGGTGGCACTCACATGCTGGCAGGAGAAAAGGCAAGATCAGATGAACCTCACAGCGCCTCCTGTAACCCCTGTCCTGCAGCCCCCTCGAGCTAGGAGCACACACTCACGGAGGCCACCCCCATGGAGCAGGGCCGAGATGCTGCAGGCGAGGCGGGCACAGGCCTCAGGCATGGTGCTGGGGAGGCCTGTCCTTGCAGCCTCCATGCAGCCCGCTTTGTGCAGCTCCTGTAAGCGCCCTGTGGCCCCGGGGTCCACCGATCTTAGCCCAGGCAACTCCTTCACCCGTGGCAGAAGCACAATCTGGTAGGAGGGTGGAGGGTGGCAGGCAGGGGACAATGAACCCAGCCCCGGTCCCTAACATCTACTACCCACTACCCTTCCTTGCACTGGCCCTCACAACACCTTCTCGCCCCTTTGCCACTCCTCTGAGTCTGTTTCCCCTCCCTCTCACTCAGAATCATTGTAGCAGCCTCCCCCCAACAACCCATCCTCCCCCCATCTCTTCTCTGCTGAGTTCCTCCCATGGCTCCCACTATCCCGGGATAAAGGTTAAGCCCCTCTCCTGGTGCCTGCCTTTGAAACTCTGGGCCTCCGTGACTCCCGTTGCCTCAGCCCGTATTGTCTGCTGTAACCTGTGTCTCCTCCCGATGTGGGGAGGAGCCCCTAGGATCTCACCGAATCCAGAAGGATGATGCCTCCCTCAGGCCTCCGCACCCCTTTGGTCCGCCACAGCCGCAGGGTCACAGAGTAGCGTGTTCCTGGTTCAAAGCAGAAAGGTCTGGATAGGACCACAGCTCTGCGGAGAGGTGGGAGAGGAGTAAGGCTGGTACACGGAGGTCATGACCCAGTGGTCCAGGGGTACCCCATTTCCATCGTGCAGTGATTGGGTCCAACATTTCATCATACGGCCAATGGCAAAGGGCCAGCTTCTTAAACCCTGCTCTGCTAGATGAAGTCTTGGTTTCGACCTTCTATGGCATGGCGATGTTCCATAGTGGGAATTTCCCACTTTGTCCACGTGTTGCTTCAAATGTGTTGGCAGCATAATAGGGTCTTGGTTTTGGGGGTCAAAAGGTCCTGCCTACCTGTGTGCGTGGGTCAAGGCGGCCTGGAACAGCTGCTCTGAGGGCAGGGGGTGGGCACAGCGAGTGCTGCTGGGCAGAGATTGGGCACGGACACTGACCAATGCCTGCCAGTCTTCAGGTGCCTAGGGTCAGGGGTCAGTAGTCATAGAACTGCCCCTACCCACCACCCAGCACCACCCACCCGCCTGGCACCCATGCCGCTGACCTGGGTCTCATAGTGCAGGACAATGTCATACTCCAGGGCACGAGGCACGGTGGGAGCCAGCAGAGAGAGGCCCGCCCCATCGAGCACACGTGCAAAGTCCAGGCCAGTCCCCAGTGGGGAGCCAGTTCCCAGGTGCAGGGCGTCGGGCACCTCTGGGACCTGGATATGAGATGGACTCCCAGGCCCAAGCCGCTCCAGGACCTAGAACCCTCAAGACTAGGGTGCACTTCCCCCAAGACCTCAGAGACCCATAACCCCAGGGCTTGGGCCCCATCCCTACTAAGACCCTAGTGGCCAGTGACTTTACCCTGCTCCTCAGATTCCTAGCTTTGGGCAGCTGGAGGCTGTAGCCGGCTCGCCTGGCAGGGTGGAGGGCACATCGAGGGTCACGCTGTCTCCGAAGTCGGGGCCGGAGCCAACGAGGGGAGGTGCCTGGGGCTTGTGTACAGTGGGGAGGAACAGGCCTGGGGTCTCCCTGGGGGCAAGTGGGATATCAGTGTCCCCCAACATTCTGGCCCGGTCCTTTCCCACACTGTCCTGGGAATACGGGCTCTGTCCAAGACACTGAGCCTCTGAGCATGCTGACACCCCCACCTGGACCTGGACTCCTCACCTTCTTGACCTTGCCAGCCTCTTCTTCCAACCAGATCTCTCTGGATATTCCCTCCACCCCCCAACCCCCTGAGCCCCAAGGTCTGAGTCCTAATTTCTTCCTGCCTCTGCCCCTCCTGGATACTCACAGGCAGCCGAGGGTCAGCTGGCTCGAGGCTCTGGCCAAGCTCGGCTTCAGCAGTGGCCTGGTTGAGGGCAGCGCAGAAGTACCCAGATTGGAGTTCGTGGCAGCGACGGCCACGGATATGGGGACGGCACAGACAGCGGCCCTCCCCTGAAGAACACCTGAGCAAGCACAGGGGCGGGGAGGGGACAGAATCAACATCCGATTCTTGCCACTTGACCCCACTCCTAGGCTCCAACTTGTACCTGTTGCTGTAGGCACCCCCAAAGTCGCAGTCACAGGGCCGGCAACCTAGAGAGTCACTGCTCAGACCCCAGAACTCGGGCTGTAAGAGAGAGGGGGTGGTGGAGGAAGGACAGGAAGATCTGAACGGGGTTGGGGTTGGGTTTGGGGGCCCGCAAGGTCATGGATGAAACTGCCTGTTGCAGGAGGAAGGAGGCTGAGTGTGGGACTTGACCCCCTCTGCCTGTGGCTGAGGGGAAGCGGAGACTCTGGTGTCCTGCAGGCTCAGGGAGGGGAGGTAAGGGGAAAGAGCACATGGCCAGGGTTCAAGCCAAAGTTAAAGGGTTTGTATTGTTCAAGGAGAGGCAAGAAGGGACAGAGTTGTTCCTTGGACTGAATCTTCCTTCAAGCATGTTTGCTGTGAAATATCTTTCAACACCATGTATTTCCTGCTATAGCTCATTTAATTGCCTTTTCCCCTCTTTCCCAAGTTTCTGCCTGAGGGCATGTGCTGCTTCAGCTAGCCAAGGTGACGCTGACCCTGGTGACCAGGTCAGGAGGGCATCACCCATGTGCAAGGCTCAGTCCACAGTCACACTGAGTATAGCCTTATATTGGTCAGCTTCTGGAAGCACAGTGCCCAAGGCCAAATCAGAAGGTTGGTCAAGACTCACCAGACAACGACTGCAGTCCCGCCCAGAGACAAAGCGTTTGCAGTGACAGGCACCACTAGAGGGATCACAGGCATGAGTGCCAGGGACTCGGCCCCGGGGGTCACACCTGCAGGCTAAGGCACAGGTTTCTCAGGGTGCTAATGGGACTACTGCGGGGGTAGGTGGGTGCATGAGCTATCAGGGCAATGATTGGGGACAGAGCAAGGACATGAAGGGGTCCACTCTTAGGGTCACTCACGCTGGCAGCCCTCTGACTGGGTAAGGCTCAGGCCATAGTGACCGGGCCGGCAGGAGTCACAGCGCTTGCCCCAGACGTTTACTTTGCAGCGACACTGCCCAGAGAGGAGGCCATGGGTCTCATCTGTGTGGGCATCACACAAACCCCCTTCCAGGGCACCCACAGGGTCACAGTCACAGGCTGGATCGGGAATCAGAGGACAGAGTTAGGTCAGAAATCACCATGGGGTGGAAGGATTGGTGGGGGTAGAGTCAGGATTGGAGGGCTCACGTTTGCAGGAGCGAAGGGAACGGAGATCTTCTTGGGGATCTCGATGGAAGAAAGGCTGGCAGAGCTCACAGTGGCGCCCAGCTGTGTTGTGCTGACACGCGTCACACACACCTCCACTCATATTGCCGGATGCCAAATACAGGGCCATGTCAAAGTGACAACTGCGGGCATGCCCATGGCACTTGCATTCTAGGGCAGAACAAGGAAGGTGGATATGGAGTGGGCTGACTCATGGCCAGAAAGGCCAGGTGGAATAGGTTGTGGCACCTACCCTGGCAGGCATGGGGGTGCCCAGGCTCTGCTGCATGCCATGGGTGGTCCTGGTACAGGTCCTGGCAGCGCTCACAGTGGGTACCAGCTGTGTGATGGCGGCAGACACAAAGGCCATGCACCTGGCAGGAATGAGGGCAAGACGAGTCTGCCCCAGCCCCCCAGCTTGCCTACCCTGCCAACCCCGGGACGCCCCTCCTGTGGTGCTCACCATGCCTTCCACGTTGGCTGGAGCCCCAGGTGCAGGCCTGCACTCAGAGGCATGGCCATGGCACAGGCAGCTGCCTCTGGCCACGAGCTCATAGAGGGCATAGTAGTAGAAAGGGTGTCCCTTGAGGTCCCCCGGGGGCCTGTCACCCAGTGTGTGCAGTTTGGAGAAGTTCACACGCAGGTTAGTCACATGCAGGAGCTCTGGAGACAAGATTGTGAGATGTCAGGTGTGCTGCTCATCTTTCCTCTCTGGCTGGGATTGAGGCAAAGGAATGGGGGGCCCCTCCCCTCTCTGGATCACTGCAACCACCTCCTCCAGCACCCCCAGCACCCCTGCTGTGGGGCTTTCCCACCCCTGCTCCTCTGGGTACACCATTTTAGGGTGGCCATGGCCTAATGGTGCTAATTCTATCTCTGCACTGCTCCAGCCCTGACATCACTCCTGAGCTGAGACCTATACATCCCACTGCTTCCTGGACACCCCATTCTGGCATCTCCAGATACTTGAAACCTGCTTCCCCAGTGCAATAAAGGATTCCATTCCCCAGCTTGTCATCCAAACCACATGAGGCATTAGTTTGCTTATTTATCAATGGTCTGTCTCACTTTTATGTCAGTTTCCAGAAGACAGCAACCTTGTCTGTCTGCTCCCCACTGAGCCCTGCCCGGAAGATACCTTACACACAGCGGGGCGCTTGTTAAATGCGCACATGGATGGTCCATGGCTCCTCTTTCTGCTCCACTGCTACGTCAGTTACCTGGCCTAGGCTACCTCCTGTATCTCTCTCTCCTTTGCCACATTTCCCTTTTCTCCTGATCAAAGGAACGGGCAACAGCTGCTCAAGGACCTAATGTGGGGGTTCAGGGTGAGTAGCTGGTAATAATCACAGTCAAGGTGGGCAGAGAGAGTAGAGGAAAAGCTAGTTTGGGGCTTGTCCTCCTGCTGTGATACTTGCCTGGCCTGGCTCTGGGCCACCCTGTTGGATTATGATTGTTTCTCTTGCCCTTCAGCAAGATTTCTGCTTTACAAGGTCACCCCCAGAGACACCCTGGCATCATCTAGAGGCAGCTGCAGGGTGATAGGGCACCAACTAAGGCTAGGATGATGAACCAAGGGGGAGGGCAATGAGAGGGGGGCCATGCTAGGGGCAGTAATGGAGGCTCACAAAGAGGAGTGTTGAGGTACGGTGATAGGAGCAGAGACATGAGGGCCAGTTTTGCGGACTGGCATGGAGAGCAGTGTTAAGGACCACAATGAGTTCAGTGATGGCACAGAGATGGAAACTGCTACCTATGCCAGTCCCTATGCAGTGGGCGCAGGTATGGGGAACGGTGAAGGGACAGGAATGGGGGCCACAACAGGGAACACAAGATAGGTCCCTGATGGGGCAGAGCTGGGGACCAACGCTGGGGGTCTGAGCTGGCTTGCCTACCATACCACCCTGCCTCACCGGTGCACACACCCAGGCAGGACCTCCCCTCCCCCCAGCATCTGGCTGTCCTCACATGCAGGGAGTACAGGAATGGCTCCAAAATGAATTACCCTGAGTCTTGGGGTTGTGTGGGTTCTCCACCAGAATGGCTGGGTCCAGAACTTTGAAAATTACCTGAGGAAGAAGCAATCTGAGCCTCTGGCTTCACCCCAGGGCCCACCCCCACCCCCACCGCCACCCCCCACCCCCGAGCCTGACCTTGCCCTCAGTGGGAGGCTCAATGTCTGAGTAACGCTGATCACAGACGAGGTCACTGACACTGTGGCCTGGGGCCGGAGGGATCCCAGGAAAGACGCCTGAGCAGTTGTGGGCAAAGTATCGGTACACGTGCCAGGACTGGCCATGGTCCACTGAACGCTCAAGGATCAGAGCCGCTGGGCGAAAAGTCTGGGGACAGGAAGGGGTCCTTCGGTTACCAGGGGCAAGCATCACCTGTGGCCATCGGAACATAAGGCACATAACAAGCCTTCAGGCTGGGGCACTGGGGCACCTTGAAAGTCATGATGAGGTGGGTAAAGTAGAATGCACCCTCAAGGTCTAGCTGGATGGTGACGTTCTCAACACCTGTAAACACAAGGGCTGGTCAGTGACCAGACCCTGACCCTAGACCCCCACACTCAGGTACACCAGCACCCTCACCACTTGCAGCTTGCCACCAGGTCTTGTTGCCTTTGGGATCACTCCGGGAGATCACATTCTCAATACCATGGCCACCCCGGTCCCGAGAGTCACAAAAGAAGCAATTTTCAGAGTCCTGGGGGAGTGTCCAAGGAGATGGACTAGGCAGGAGATGCATGATCGGTCTCCCCAACTCCAAAGCACAGGCCTCTCCCTCTAGCCCCCAGCAATGACCTGAATTCCCACAGGTCAAACCTCCCAGGAACACCCAAAGGTATCACATCCAGGGGTCTCACCCTCCTCCCAACCTGCAGGTGGCTGACAATGCAGTAGGGCTCAGGGCCATTGAGTCCACAGGTTGATGAGGTATGAAGGCTCTGGCCACGACCAACAATCAGGTTGCCAGTGGGTGGATAGCAGCTGCCGCTTGAGCACCCAGGTGGACTAAGTGTATCTGGCACCTCCTGGGCAATTGTTCTGGGAGCCTGGACTGGGAGGGGTAGGGTTTGAGTAGAGCCTAGGGGCACCCCCCTCCAACCCCACCCGACCCCACCAGGAGGCCTGAAGACTTCTCCACCCCCTCTGGGTGGCTCCTGGGGACAGAGCCAACTTCTCACCCACTGGTGGTAGTAACAGCAGCAGCAGCAGCAAAACTGAAAGGAGGGGGCCTAGCCCAGCTGGGGGTCCTGGGAGATGGGAACTGGAATCAGGCCTGAGAGAGAGGATGCAGAGTGGGCCCCAAGGTAGGCACCCTTGGGGAGCTGAGCGTACCCTCAGGTCATTCCCCATACTCACATGGTGGATGAACGCAGAGCTGTCAGGGGCAAGATGCAGTGCTGTGGGGCCACCATGCAGCTGGTAACAAGGGTGTTCCGAGCCAGGGAAACCAAGGGAGTCCGCACCCAAGGGAGGGTTATTAGGAAAGGCCACCCTATGCAGAAAGGTGGGGAGGGGGCAGCAAGAAGCATGCAGAGCTTCTCTGCAGGTCCGCCATCCACCACAGCCAGGGCTAGTGGAGCCGGTGTTCAGACCAACCCACAGAGACAGAAAAGACCTGATTCTCATTCTAATGAGGTTCCCACCCCTAGCCCTGAAAGGCTGTATGTCTCTAGGAGCCTCTGGGGAATGTGTCCCCCTCCCTGACAGCCCTAGTCACTGCCTTTCAGGCTGGGCAGCCAGCAAAAGACTAGCAGATGGGCAGGGAGCTAGTTTTGTTCACTGCTCAAAGCCCAGCCCCCACTCCAAAGCAGGAAAGCTGATAACGTCTGGAACATACAGGCCCATTGGGAGGCATGAGGCTGAACTCAGGAATAGACAGAAAGCATGGAACCCAGGCAGAAAACACTGCTCATGGAGCAAGTCTGGAGATGGAGTATCCCACCCACCCAAGGAGAAAACTCCTTGGTCAGTGAGGGCAGATTCTGTGGCCCTACAACCCAGAACATTGATCTCTGACTCAATCCCAACTCCTTGTTCATTGGGGAAGTCAAGGCTGGCTACTCTCTTCTGGACGGAGCAAGGGGAGCAGATGCAGAGGTGTGTCAGCCACTTTAGGCCAGACAAGCCCAGGCAAAGCCCAAGGTTTCAACCAAAGCAGGCTGGGAGACAAAGCCAGCCTGTCTGCATGGCCCCTGGGGAGCAGTACCACAAAACCCCTTTCCCTGGCCGAAAAACCTGCAAGGTGCAAGGTTTCCCACACAGTCACCTATTTTCCTCCTGCATGGGGTTCTATCTGGATAACGAACCAGGGCTGCCAACTTGACTGGCTCTGCCTCTGCCCTCAGGAGCTACCTTATACATCCACAGAGGGCAGGATATCCAGAGGGGCCTGGAAGCTACCCCTTCCCACACTATCCCATCACTCACATTGACGACCTGCCCTTGGCTACCAGGACCCTCACTGGCAGCTGTTCCGGGGACTTCTTTTCCTATATGCTCAAGCTGGCTCACCGCAGCCATACACACACACAAAGACCATGAACAGCACGCAGGGAGACTGGAAGGTGGAAAGGTATAAAACTTAATAGATGGAACAGCGGACATACAGCTTGAAGAGTAGTAAGTCACAGTGCACTGCGCCATGAAAACACCCCTCCTGCCCACCCACGCCAATCCCACACCCTCCAGTCTGAAAGGCTGGTGGCTGCCAGGGCCCTGGAGAGGCGCCTGGAGTCCTCAAGGTTTTAGAGTCCATGGGCATTGCACATTGTGCCACTGACAACACAGACAGTGGGCTCAGTTTCCCCAAACATTGCTATGTGAAGAAATCAGGGTACTGAGTATGGCAGTAATGGCTGGAGCCGTATTACAGGGGATAGGTTCACACGGAGGATACTTTGAGCCTGCTGCAGCACTTCATCATTGGAGGACTGCTTGCCCACCTTGATGGCCCGGAATTTCAGTAGCTTTGTCGTTCCAAGACCTAGATATGTCTTAGGGGATCGAGGCTCAAGCCGTGTTCGCTTCTGGGGAAGACGATCTTTTGCCTCCTCAGCCCTTTTCCTTTTCTGCCCCACAGTCTTAGGGTGGCTTTTCTGGCCTTTCCTTGTGGTCCTGGCCTGAGCAGACCCTTTCGGCCTGCCCCTGCCCCTGGGCTGGGTCCGAGCAACCTTGGCCTTGGCCCTGGCCTGCACTGCCTTGACCTTGGCCTTGGCCCTGGCCTGCACTGCTTTGGACTGTGCCTTGGCCCTGGCCCTCACTGCTTTGGCCTTGGCCCTGGCCCGTGCTTCCTTGGCCTTGATCCGTGCTGCCTTGGCCTTGGCCTTGTCACGTGCTGCCTTGGCCTTGGCCTTGTCACATGCTGCCTTGGCTTTGATCTGTGCTGCCTTAGGTTTTGCCCGGGCCTTGACAGCTTTAGCCTGTGTTTGAGCCACCTTGACCTGGGCACAGACAGCATTGGCTAGTGTTTGAGCTGCCTTGGCTTGGGCTGTTTTGGTACTCAGGGTAGAGACACCTTTCATTTGTGGGTCACTGAGGGATCCAGTGGCTTTGCAGGTCTTGCTCTTATGCCCAGTGCTTTGTTGGGGTCCGGCCCTGGGTCCTCTGCGAATCACACACTTAGGGCCCTTGCTTGTGGCTTTTCTGGGAACTTTGGGCCGGGGGTTCCCCAGCCCCTTTGCTGGACCTTTCCGCAGTTTCAGGGGAGAGTCTGCAAGTGAGAGCTGTAGTGACTGTGTCTTGTGCTTGGCACCCAAGCAGCGCATGGGAGTCTTGAGTGGAACCAGGGCCTCAAGGACAACAGAGAGCCGCATGGCAGGGTAGACACCTGGATAGAGGTGGGCAGGGAAGCCCATTGCTCTACCCCGGGCATGGTTGGCATTTGACTGCTTCAGGGAGCTCAGCAGCAGGTTGGTGGTAGCATGCTTGGTGAGGGCTGGTGTGGATGCTTTGGCCAGCCTACCAGACAGTGGCATGGGAAGCAGCGTGGCCCGGCCTGCAGGCAGCCGCATAGCAGTTCGGGGAGCACTGGCTGGAGGTGATGTGGTGGCTGGGGTGGGGGCACGAGCCTGCAGCTTCGTCTGGCTTGGGGGTTTGGCTGTACATGAACTATAGCCATAGACATCACCACTGCGCAGGATGGTAGGCTGGAAGCCATCGTCCCGTAGGCCCTGCAGGAAGGCCACAAGCTGGGCCTCTGTGGCACTGAGATCCTGGCTCATGGGGTTAAAGACAAGTAGCGCCTCCTCCAGGGCCTTCTTCCCTGCCGTGGAGATCCGTGACCAAGAGTGTACAGCTTTCTCCTCCACATGCTGCACCACCACGCTCATGGCATTGGGCACTGCAGATCTGTCTGGGTATCTGCCAACCGGCCCTCAGCACCTCCAAGGCAAGAGGAAATGAGTCAATAAGAATAGCATTGAGAAAGGGGTCAGGGCAGGTAGATACATCAATCATGCCCATACTCTCCATGATAACATCCATTGACATAGTGAAACCTGGTCAGAGCGAGCCACTCCTTGAAGCAAAACGCTGTTCTCCTGACCTATCATGGCAGCAGGGTAGGGGGTTGGGGAGTGGGAGAGGACCCATGTAAATCAGAGGCAGCTTCTTCAGGATATATGCCCACAAGCTCATCACAGCCATCCAACCTGCTATGTCCCTGGAAAAATTTGGGCTTAGCTAACCTATTTTAATTCAATTCTGTATTTTCTGAGGCCAAAATCTAGTATTAGACTCAACCCTGGGAACACAAGAATATCTTTGTCCTCAAGGAGCCCTGTACAAAAAACATGACAGAGATACACCATCAAGGTTCTTGGGAGTGCACACTGGAACCCAGTTTAGTTCACCAATGGGTCAGGAAAGGTTCTTGGGAAAGCCAACACCTAGCTGGGACATGAGTGATGAATAGGAAAGGACCAGATGGAAATGGAAAAGGGGAACAGCCTATGCAATGGCTTCAAAGTGAGAAATAGTAAAACACACTTGGTGTGACTGGAGTCTGTGGTCAGGGCTGGAAGATCTCATGGGAAAAAACAGGTGAAAGGAGGACAACACAAGCCTTGAATGGTGGCCAAAGGGTCCAGACTTACACCCAATGTCCATGCCCATCTCTGGTCTTCAAGCTGCTGCTATTCAGGTGCCCAGGGGTGAATCTCCCTGCCCACCAAGAAGTTCTGCTTTCAGAGTTCCCAGACAGGGCACTTGGAGGTCCTAGCACTAGAGTCATGTAACCAGCCAGATTCTCCTTCAACAGAAACTAAAAAGCTGATGAGTAGCACATACTAATGACACAGCTCTAATCAGGCAACCTGGGAGCCAAGCAGCCAGACCAAGAGTGCAAGGTTTAATGGGATCCAGAGGCTCCAAGTAGGACAGTTAATAAGGCAGACAGTAGAGACGTGAGCTGCCCTAACTATGGGTTGGAGGGCCCACATTGGTGCAGCCCAGATGGAGCTGTCTGGAAACACCCAAGTTGTCCCAGGCTTCTCTGAAGAAGCTGTAGTCTGTCAATCATGATTAATATCTAGCCCAAACAAGCAAGGAAGGCCCTAGAGGCAGCTCGGCATCAGCAAAGGGAGCATTAAAAGATCAGCTGGAATCAGGCAGGTCCCTGGGGCCAGGAGGTGTGTCTGTGCAGCTTTTTCCTACCATCCCAATGCAGCAGAAAAAGTTTTCAGAATCCCCTAGAGGGAGTGCCCTTGGGCTCTTTGTTTGGAAACATTCTCGATCCTCAGGTGTCTCAGGCACTTCCCCTCTCCAGAGGCCATTGCACGTGGCTTTAGTTCTTTTATTTTTTCCAGGGGGTGTAGTTCCCAGGTTTTGAACTATAGAACAGGGAAGGGTTCAGATACCACGCACAGGTACTAGGGGTGCACTGGGTGCTCTTTCGCCCAGGTCCGTCTGAACCCTTGGGAGGGGTCTTCTGGGCTTTCCAAGAAGCTCCAGAAACAGGAGCAGCCCGGTCCCCGGATTCCCTTCATATTTAACCCCTGGGACCTGCAGGGAAAGTTGATGAAAGCTAGGAGACAGGGGAGGCACCATCCAAGCAGACCCCAGTCGGGGTGGTCAGGGCTGGGAATCCGACTCCCTGGGGCCCAAGCTGCAGGTAGGAGCGGGGGTCTCAGAGACAGCGAGATGCGCGGGGCGGTGGGACCAGCCCGACAGGTCGCGCAGCCCCAGGGTGGGGTCGTCGGGCACCGGGTGGGGGTGGGGTGGGGAGTCTCGGCTGGGTCGGCGGGGAGCCGTCTGCCCTCACGTCTCGCGGACAGCCCCTCCACGGCGCGGCCAGGCCCACGGCCCCAACCTACCGGCGCCGCCGCGGGGACCCTGGACGCACCTCTGCGCCGCCTCCGCTGCTCCAACATGGCCGCCCGCTGAGCGCCGGAAGTGCGCTGCGCTTCCGCTTCCGGGACCTGGCCCGCCCTGGTGACCCTTGACCCCCGAGACCCCGTTTTCCCCAAAGTTTGGGGGGCGAGACAGGTGGGTACCTGGGAGGGCTTCCTGGAGGAAGTGCCGCAGGGACCGTTCTAAACGCTTCCGGGCCTGTGCAGGAGTCAGAGCAGAGGCGCTCTCGGACGTGGCCCCAGGCAGGGCTGCGTTGGAGCCCGTCCAGGACTGGATCAAGGGCCAGACTGACATCCTCTTTGAGGGAGCTGATGTGGAGCTGGTGCAGCAACATTTGGAAGGGACTCTCGCAAAATCCAAGCCATTCTTCACCCTCTGGACCTCGCGCAGCCACTGCCAAGGCCTGCCTTTGTCCCGGGTGCCTGGATGGAGAACAAAAGAGGAGTGCCCCAGGCCTGAGAGTGCTGCAGGGAAGCCTCTTTGTTTTGCAGCTCTGGTACTTCCTCTACGGGCAGCAGGCCCTCCTCTCTTCCTGAGAATGGAGCCCACACAAGTGTCATGAAAGGCTGGTGTGCACACATGTGCTACACACAAGCCCAAAGCTAGGCATGTCCAATCTGAGAGCCCCAGCATACCAGTGTGCACAAGAGGCTGCTGGATGCTTCATTTGGGGATTGGTTAATAGCCCTCCACCTGATTCCCCATCTGATTCCAGGTTCCTAAAGCTGCTGCACATTTCCCTGTCTATCCAGAGGTGTCTGGGCACCCTTAAAGAGAAACACTTACCTTAACCTCACCTGGTGCCCCTGAGCTTTCCAGGGCGTCAGCACTAATGGTGGGGTCTTCAGTGCCTTGAAGTGTAGCCAAAGTGTCCAGCAGGAAATGCAAACTCTCCTGCTCAGTTGGGGTCAGTGCTTCTAGCCCTCTGTCCTGTTAAAGAGAAGGCAAGGGTGGGGTCCTAAGGGCCAGAGTCTCAGGGGGTGCAATCGGGAAGTCCTAACTCAGTGCTCCCAGTCCCCAACTGTGGGGGAGTCCTGTCTCTGCCCCATCAATGGTTGAGGATCAGCTATTCACTCTTAGGACCAATCCAGTTTCACTTTCTGCTCCAGTTGTCTTCCACAGCTTCTCTAAAGCCAGCAGTGTTGGCCCCTTGTGTGCAGGCTGGGCCCTGGCTTTATAAACAGAAACCACTTCCATAAAGAAGCAGAGCCCAGTTCCCGAAAGCGGCCAGAGGTGACCTCTGAAAATGGTTCGCTATTCACTTGACCCAGAAAACCCCACAAAATTATTCAAGTCAAGAGGTTCAAATCTTCGTGTTCACTTTAAGAACACTCGTGAAACTGCCCAGGCCATCAAGGGTATGCATATTTGAAAAGCTACCAAGTATCTGAAGGATGTCACTTTATAGAAGCAATGTGTGCCATTCTGTCGTTACAATGGTGGAGTTGGTAGGTGTGCCCAGATGAAACAGTGGGGCTGGACACAGGGTCGGTGGCCCAAAAAGAGTGCTGAATTTTTGCTGCACATGCTTAAAAACGCAGAGAGCAATGCTGAACTTAAGGGTTTAGATGTAGATTCTCTGGTCATTGAGCATATCCAGGTGAACAAAGCTCCCAAGATGCGACGTAGAACTTACAGAGCTCATGGGCGGATTAACCCATACATGAGTTCACCCTGCCACATTGAGATGATCCTTACTGAAAAAGAGCAGATTGTTCCTAAACCAGAAGAGGAGGTTGCACAGAAGAAAAAGATATCCCAGAAGAAACTGAAGAAACAAAAGCTTATGGCCCAGGAGTAAATTCAGCATAAAATAAATACTAATAAAAGTAAAAAAAAAAAAAAAAAAAGAAGCAGAGCCCAGCCTCCAGGTATAGCAGGGGCCTAGGTGTGTCCTAGAAAGGGGATCCCTCTCTTCTGATGTCCAGCCCAGAGGTAAGTATAAAATGGAGGTTGGGAGGTAGAGTAGGTCCATCCCCAGACTGTGTCCCTTCCAGAATATTAGAATCAAGGAAGATCAGAAGGGTTAGAGGTAAGGGTCATAAGGCACCTAAATTGTTGACGGGAGGCTGATCCTTCTGTCTCTTGGTCCTAAATATGTCCCAGATAGAACTCTGACTTGAACTGTACTTTGGTGGGTCCTTACCCTATAGGTGTAACTGGGATCAGATGGGATAAGTTTGGGAGAGACCACAGGGTCATCCCCAAATCCATCCCTTGCTCTCCATTTGGCATCTTTTATAGCCCTGAGTGATGGACCCTGGACCCATATCCACCTGAGCAGAGGGAGCTGGTGGAGATCTAGATGTGAGCAAGGCCAGTGGCCTGGGAGGGACTAACCCCGGAGGGGGTCTGTGCGCAAAGGAGAAAAGCAAGGGTCAGAGCTTGAGGAGCCGCCTCCTGAGGAAGGGGAGTAAGCAAGGCTGATAAAAGACAGAGGGAGGCAGGACAGTAGCGGGAGGAAGCCAAAGCCACAAGGGCTGATACTTTCAAGATGCCAGCAACATTTCAATTGAAACACAGACACCCCCCCCCCTCAGTTTTAACTATATGGTGTTCCATGGCGAAGGGCAAGAGCAATTCTGGGGGAGCAGTGGCAGCAGACATAGGTGGCAGATATCAAGGTGGTGGAACCTGCTGAGAACAGATGGCTTCAGCAGATGGAGAGGAGGAAGAGGAGACTGGAGGGACTTAGGGTGCTGGGAAGTATAGAAAGGTAGGAGGCTTTTAAATGCTTAATTGCTGGAAAGGAGAGGGGAAGGGGCCTAGAAGGAAATGTAGTAAATGTGAGGGGGTCCATAGGGCAGTATGAACAGCTGAAGAGGAAGGTTAGAGTTCCCTAAGTAATGAACAAGTTGGGGGCAAAGCAGAGTAGGGGGACAGAAGCCTTCTAGCCAGGATTTGTAAATGACCTCGGCACCACCATTTCCATGCAGGTTCTCCAGCGCCAACTGCCAGCCCCTGAAAGTGGCTGAAGACTCTGGTCATGGACAAGGCTCTGCCCAGGCTCTGGGGGGTAATGTGAGGCCCATGTTCTACACTGGCTCCCACAGTCCCCAGCAGGATTTGGTCCCAGTTGCCCACAGTGGTAACTTGCTTGATGACACACTTTTTATTGGCTGCTCCCCTTCTCCTTGCCACTCCTCAGTTGGTGCTTCCTGGCCTCACCTCCTTTGTTAACTGTATGCACTTGCATCTTTGTCTCCAGATGTGCTTCTAGGGAAAGTGAGACAGACACTGTCCGTGAAAGAGGGACAGGATAGTAGCAAGTGCACACAACCACAGGACCTCTCCTCCTCCTCCTCCTTCTAAATTTTTATTTATTGATTGGAGAGAGAGAGGGAGAGAGATTGAGAAAGATCGATTTGCTGTTCCACTCATTTGTGCATCATTGGTTGATTCTTGTGTGTGCCCTGATCGGGATTGACCCCGCCACCTTGGCATATCAGAACAACGCTCTAACCAACTGAGCTATCCAGCCAGGGCAGGGCCTCTTCTTATAGGTGACTCTTGGCCTGTATGAATGGGCTGCCAGCTCCCAGACTTAGCCAATACTCTCGAGCACTCAGAAGATGGGCCAGGGTCTGGGTCTGAGGTGGGTAGTCCTTTGTCATACCAACTTGCCCTTGCTTGACCCCAGAGTTGGCTAGAGGCAGTGCCAGGACCCTGAAAATGGACAGTCGCAAAATGACTTGAGTCCCAGAATGGCTAGGCCTCAGGCCCTGTAGAATGAGGCCAGAGTAACCTGCCTGGAAGGTCCTTTGGCCTCTTAATCTTCAAGCTCATCCCCTGCTCAGAGATGCCTCCCCCAAGCCCTGGATTCCCCCCCACTCAGGTCTGTGGAAAGGCTTGTCAGTATTGAGGACAGCACTGTCTGCTGCTCCGACCCCTGCTAGTCTCAATCGATACCATGGGACCTATTCCGCGCCTTTCTCTGTGCCTGGGGAAAGACGACTCAGACGCCGCACCCACCAGAGAGGCCCAGGCCACACCCTAAGGGGCCTCCAGGGGGCGCCGCTTGGAAGGCTGCGGTTGGGCTCCTCCAAGTTCAGTGGCAGTGGGCGGGCGTCAGCCCCTCAAACCGCGGGGTTCTGCAGGCCCCACGCCCTCACCCTCCGTAGATGCTCCCAGGCTGGGTCCCGCTCAGAACGGCCCCCCCACCACACACGTGTGTGCTATTCACTGCTGTCTCATTTCTCCCCCCGCCCCATGTCGGACCCCAAATTCTGGGAAGGCCCGGTGCCCACATGTCCATCTGTTCCCTCGCTAGCGTGTGACCATGGGTCGGCGCGCCGAGCTCCAGCCGCGGCAGGTGCAGGGTTAAGGCGGAGAGGGGGGGACGGGGGGAGTTAGGGGGAGGTTTTCCCGAGTCGGGAGGGGGGAGAGGGGCGGACCCCGTCCAGCCCCGCCCCGCGCCAGAGCAGCGCCGGAGCCCCGCCGGAGCCCCGCCGGAGCCCGGCCTCAGCCCCAGCCGGAGCCCGCACCAGCGGAGCCGGAACGGCGGACCCCGCGCCCCGGCGGCGCCGGAGCCCGGGCCGGTGAGTCCCGCGGGAACGGCGCCCAGGGGAAGTTTGGGGCGCCAGCTGTAGAGCCCTAAGCGCGCCTGTCCGGACCCGCCCCCCCCCCCCCCCCCCCCCCCCCCGCGAGCTGGAAGTTTGGGGCTGGGAGGCCCTCGCACCAGGGATCCCAGTAGTGTGGCTCCTGCCGGAAAGGGCAGGCTGGGGAACTTGGGGATTTGCTGTGAAGGGACGCAGAAGTCCAGGTGCCCATTTCTGCTGGAAACTCCCTGGACTCTGGAACCCTAGTCCTAGGCTCATGGGATTCCCCAAATCCTCCTCCTCCCCCATTATGGACACCAAGGAGGCTGGCCTATGGGGACCTGGCATGGGCAAACCGCTGAGGGTAGATCTCAGAGGGAAAATGTGGGACCCTGGCATCCAGCCCCTCCCCTCCCAGTCCCAAACACCCTGATCTTGGCCTTTTGCTTGTGGGAATGGATGAACTCAATGGTTCCCAAAGGGGTTGTAAGGATACCCTGGAGTGTGAGCCCTGGCAGTAGGTGGGAGACCCTGATGGCTGCCCAGGGCACAGTGGAAGCCAGTAAGGGGAGGGTACAGTGGGACTCCGCCCTGGCAGAGCACCAGGGTGAGGATTGTTGAGGGGAAGGAAAGGCGGCTGGGGTGGAGAGCCCTCTCCTAGTCACCTTACCTCCCATCTAGACCTAGATATGCCCAGGGAGCTCTTAGGTGGGGGCAGGGGGTGGGAGGATCCCACATGCCCCATGGGAAGGGGGGAGGTGCCTGGGTGTCAGAGTTGCCTTCCTTCCCACTCCAGGCGGGCTCTACAGTGGTGTGCTAGCCCACCAGGGTGGGTCCTCCTCCTGCCTTTCCCACCAGTGGTTTTGGGCCAGCCCTGCCCTTAGCTACAGGCTACTCGTGTACTTTGAGAGCTGGCCGGTGGCCCTGACCCTTTGTTTCCCCTCTTTCCTCCAGGTGAAGGCAAACTGCCTGGACTGGTCACACCCCCTCCCCTTGTAACCCTGGTAGAGTCAAGATGAGGCTTTCATCAGTGAGGCCAGCAGCCTGAACAGATAGCATGGCCTGCCAGTGGAGGTGAACACCATGGCTACAGGAGGTAGCCGGGCCTTTGCTTGGCAGGTGTTCCCATCCATGCCCACCTGCCGGGTGTATGGCACAGTAGCATACCAGGATGGGCACCTACTAGTGTTGGGGGGCTGTGGCCGGGCTGGACTGCCCCTGGACACTGCAGAGACACTAGACATGGCCTCACATACATGGCTAGCACTGGCACCCCTGCCCACTGCTCGGGCTGGAGCGGCTGCCGTGGTGCTGGGCAAGCAGGTGCTAGTGGTGGGAGGTGTGGATGAGGGCCAGAGCCCAGTAGCTGCTGTGGAAGCCTTCCTGGCTGACGAGGGCCGCTGGGAGCGTCGGGCCACCCTCCCTCAGGCAGCCATGGGCATTGCAACTGTGGAGAGAGGTGAGTGGCTTCCCAAGGGTCCTGAGGTGCCCCAACACCCTGAGTTTTTTTTCTCACTTGGTTTCTTACCCTCAGAGATTAGGCAAGAGCTGTAAATTTTGCCTGGGTGCCTTGGACATGGCTTTGCCTCCTGTACCCTCCCCTACCTAGCTCTGAGCTGGGCTAGCAGAAGCCTTAACTGCCTTATCCAGCTGTGAGGTGGGAGGCAGAGCCCAGGCTGGCCCCTAGCATTAAGAGAGGACCCAGCCACCTCCCTGTCCCATCCATTCCTCCTTTCTAAGAGACAAAGGGTGGTCCAATGACTTTCAAGGTTATAGTCTGGGGGAGGGGGAGGGAAGCAGGACCTTGGCTCAGAGCCTGACAAGTGCTTAGATTGTCCCTATCCACACACATCTGGGAGCCTGAGAGGCCAACCTGGCTCAGGGACAGTTGCCATGGAAGGTGCCAGCTGACTGGCCTATCTCCTCAAAGCCCCCAGACATGCCCCCAGCTGACCCTGAAGGCAAAACAGGACAAGAACTTACTCTAGTGAAAAGGTGGGGTGAAGAGGTGCTGGCAGGGCTCCTAGCCAGAAGGCGTGGCCAATGCTCTTATCCTGCAGGCCCAAGCCCCTCTCCCAACCCCCCAGCTGGTCCCCAGAGCCCCTCCCCAGTCTGAACTCCATGCTAAGCAGGGCCTCATATGCCCTCTACCCCTGGCTTAAACCATCCTCCAACCTCCTTCCCCCAGGAGAGTCCGCATCTTGTGGCCTCCAGGTCTGACCAGGTCTGGTTCTGCTTGGATGCCAGACTTGGTTGCCATAGCATCTCCAGGGAAACGGAGACAGATTATAATTAGATCTGCTGCCTCCTGCTCTTCACTTTGAGGGGCCCTGGCCAGAGCAGGAATCCTAGTTCTCCCAGCCCCCACTCCAGGCAGACAGGAGGGTTTCTGCTGCTGGGAGGGGTACCACAAACACTGGGTCCCCAGCCACCCCCAGACCTGGCCAGGGCAGCTGTCTGGCCAGGGTACTATCTGAGCTATTCTTTTCTATGCAGATGGTATGGTGTATGCCCTGGGGGGAATGGGCCCTGACACGGCCCCCCAGGCCCAGGTTCGGATGTACGAGCCCCGCCGGGACTGCTGGTTTTCGCTCCCTTCTATGCCCACGCCCTGCTATGGAGCCTCCACTTTTCTGCATGGGAGCAAGATCTATGTCCTGGGTAAGGGCCTGGGGGATATGGGAAAGGGGCTCATTGTCCAGTAGCCCTATCCCTGTGAGTTAGCTAGAATCAGCCTTAGCTTGGAATGGCAGGACAAGGGAAGCTTTGTTGGGGTGAGCCAGTCTTGCTCAGAGGCTCCCACCTTTGGTGGCCCTTCTGGAACTGGAAAACCAAACCTCAGTACCTGAGAATCTGAGGGGTAGGTGATCCATGCTCTGGTGTGCACACAGCTGGGTATTGGTAGCTGTAGTGGGCAGCCCTGAAGGCTCGGCAACCTGGTTGGGGAGGAGCCTGCCAGGCACCCCAGATTCCCTCCCAGATGCCCCAATTCCATTGGCAGGGGGCCGCCAGGGCAAGCTCCCAGTGACTGCTTTTGAGGCCTTTGATCTGGAGGCCCGTACCTGGACCCGGCACCCAAGCCTGCCTAGCCGCCGGGCCTTTGCTGGCTGCGCCATGGCCGAAGGCAGCGTCTTTAGCTTGGGTGGCCTGCAGCAGCCTGGGCCCCACAATTTCTACTCCCGCCCACACTTTGTCAACACTGTGGAGATGTTCAACCTGGAGCATGGTGAGCAGTGGCTGTCCTGGGCTATACCCCCGCTCTCCATGGGGTGGAGGAACACAGTATCAAGGGCCAGATCTGACCTTCCCTCTCCTGCAGGGTCCTGGACCAAGCTGCCCCGTGGCCTGCGCATGAGGGACAAGAGGGCTGACTTTGTGGTTGGCTCCCTTGGGGGCCACATCGTGGCTATCGGGGGCCTTGGTGAGTCTGCAGGGCTAGGGATGAGAGGGGAGTCCAAGACAGGAGTGGCCTGCAGCATGAGTGCTACCTCTGTCCTTCTCTAGGCTCTCCAGGGCTCGGGGCTTTGTGAGCTTTCCTTTCCAATCTGTGAAGCAAGCAGGGTATGGTCTGCATGGGCCAGATATAGGGGTATCCTCAGCACCTGACTGGATTTTGTACCAGCAGGGGCCTAGGAGACAGAAACAGGACAAATGACCACTGAGTGAATGGGAAAATAGGAGTAAGAATGAATAAATGAATGAGTGGATGAATGGGGCAATGAGTAGCAAGGCGCTGATAGTCCATCCTGGGGTGATGCCTATTGGGCCATACTCTGGGCTCCGGGAGCAAAAGAGCTGGAGCCCCTGCAGCCTGTGCCCTTTTACAGCCTCTGTCTCCTTCCTGCAGGAAACCAGCCGTGCCCTCTGGGCTCTGTGGAGGGCTTCAGCCTTGCCCGGCGGCGTTGGGAGGCACTGCCTGCCATGCCCACAGCCCGTTGCTCCTGTTCTAGTCTGCAGGCTGGGCCCCGGCTGTTTGTCATCGGGGGTGTGGCACAGGGTCCCAGCCAAGCTGTTGAGGCTCTGTGTCTTCGTGATGGAGTCTGAATGCCTGATGAGACCTTGTCCCCTGGAGTGCCAGAGGCAGATGTCTGTGGCTCCTTGTGCTGCTAAGGGAACTCACTGTGGCTCTGTGGGATGAGGGAGGCACAGGTATGGGCACTTGAGACACCACCACGGGGACTTGGGCAGGGGCTTCACCTTTAGCATAGGATATACATACCTTACACCACCTCACCCCCATTCATTCATGGATCATGCCTAGCTCCACCCTTGCTCTGGAACCTACTGGGCCCTCTGTCCAATGGGAAAGTGGGGGGAGGGGAGAGCTGATCTCATGCCCTGCAAGGTCAGTGCCTACCTGGAGTTTACCAGGTCCACCCCAGTGACCATTCCTGAAGAATCCTATCTTCCAGCCTGCCTTGGAGGCCCCTGTGGACCCAGGAGAATTCAGAGAGGGTGGGGGTCACGGAATGGAAGAGTGGGTGCAGGAACCTCCAAAGGGCCAAAGGAATGTTGGCTTTGGGCACTCTACACGGCTGGCTAGTCATCTCACCTCTCTGTGCCTCAGCATCCTCATCTGTCAGTGGGGATCTCTGCAACCTTCCTGCCCTACCTACCTCACAGGGCTGTTGTGAGGACCCAGGGAGTTCAGATGTGGAAGTAAAAATGCTGCTAAAATCTGGTGTATGACCCTGGTGTGGATTCCTGTGTTAGCGCCTGGGCTTCCTTCAGAGGCCTCAGTTCTCCAAAGGACAGGGGTCCAGAAGAGCCTTTTAGATCTGGCATCTGCCCCTCCTAAGCCTCAGCTTCACTTATGGTGACATAGGATGAACGCTGTCCCCACTGTCCTGGATGTTAGAGGGTACTCACAGGACGATCAGAGAAGAGCTTAGCAAACTACAACAGAATTCCACAGGGTCAGGATGTCCTCCAGGTCAGGATGTCCTCCAGGTCTGTGTCACACAGCATCTCTGCAAAGCCTCTGTTCACCTCCATAGGGAGGGGTGGTCTAGTGGGGCTGTGGCCAGGACAGTCTCCCTCAGTCCCAGCTGCGGGGAAGCCGTCTCTTAGGCAGGACTGTGTGGCCACCCACCTCACCCCTAGAGGTGGTAGCCTCCCAGAGAAAGCAAAGCTACAGGCCTGGCCTCCTCTAACAGGCTTTGCTGCCCACTGATAGGGGCCATCGACTCTGCTTTCCCTGCAGTCACACTGCATGTAAGGGTCTCACAGCTGGGTTTGCTGCAAGAATGGATTTGGGGTCTCAGAACCCATCTGCTGCGGCCGTGGTAACCCTTCTGGACCCTTAGCTTCCTGCATGCCGCACCCCTTCTCACTCAATGGCAGGGCTCCCAGGGCAACAGCTCCCTTGCCCAGCACAGAGGCACCATGGGCGCAAGCACCGTAGGAGCCAGGCAGAGGGCCTGGCAGTGCCTTACTGCTCTCTAGTCTCTGAGCCCTCTTGGGCTGCAAGTACACACAGGCCGCAGTGTCAGCTACTCTTGTTTAATGCTCTGGACCAGTTTAAACACTCCGAGACCCCAGCATGGAGATAATGCTGCTGCAGCAGCTTGGGTCTTGGGATCTCTGGGAGGTTAGGCAGTGTGTTGGTGACGGGGGTCTGGGGTTCCACTTTGTCACTGCCACAGTGGCCACCTCGAGATGGGCGGCAGAAGTTCTGCTGATAGGTGGTGCTGACATGGGGAGGCTGGATCTGCACAAAGTGGACAAGGCGCTGAGGAAGGTCACCGAGACCTGGGCCTTTCCGAAAATTGATCTGGTAGGAGGATTCAAGGGGCCGCTGCTGGGAGACCTCCAGCTCACCAGGTGCCCAGTGCAGGAAGGTGTGTCGCTGCCACAGGCGCTCCAGGTCTTTCCGCCTTCCGATTCCCTGCAGTAGGCAGTAGGGGCCCTCCTCAACGGTACGGGCCCTTGGCCCACAGTCCTGGCACCAGGCACTGCTGTGGGTGCCTCCTGTACTAAGCCTGCCCGGTGATGCCTGGCCCCCCTGGCCTGAACCCCAGCCTTTTTGGCCTGTCTCCATTCCAGGTTGAGGCCCCCAGAAAGTCAGTGGCCCCTAGGATATTTGCACAGTCAGGCAAGCTGGAGGAGGAAACCAAAGCAGGGGTACCTCCAGGTGGAGACTGGGCTGTTTCCTAGAGGAGGGAGGTTGTCAGGAAGACAGACACTCCTCTGTCTGTATAAGGTGACCACCCCCTTCCCCTTCTCAACTTCGGCCTAGGCTGGGGACCTGCCCACCTCCTGCCTCTCTCCAGCACTCACTTTGTCGAAAGAAGTACGGTTGTCATGCTTGGAAAAGAAGTGTTGTCGCGCTGGCTCCTTGAGAGAGAGTGAGAAAGCAGGTAATGAGGGGAATGATGCTTACCTGCCCCCAAGATATCACCTCAGGGCCCGTAATGGGAGGAAGATGCCAGGAGCCACTACCCCTAAACTGCTAAACTGCCAACACCCTGAAAGGGCAGATACAAATGAAAGCAACATCTCACTTTGGGACATCTCATCCTGGCAATTGCCCCCAAAACAGAAGCCCATGGCGCTGCCTATTGAGGAAGGGGCTGAGGCATCTTCCAAGATATCCTGCTGTCAGGGGGTAGTGGTTCAAGATTTACATGGGGCCCTTATCTCAACATTGCCCACGACTAGGCTTCAGTTCTCTCCTCCCCCATCCATACCTACTCCCTCATCAGCAACCCAAAGCTCTTGACCCTAAATACCACCTGGAAGCTGAAATTTTTCTCTCTAGCTCAAGCTTTTCCTGAACTCCAGACTTTGTAACAAACTGCAAATATCTAATGGGCACCTCGAACACGACTGAGCTCTGGGTCATTCCCCAAACCTACTCCCCCTATAGCCACCACCAGCTTAGGCCATGGCAGCTAGATCCAGCCAAACACCAAGGAGATCTCTTGATTTTTTTCTTCCACACCTTACATCCAATGTGCCAGGAAATCCTGTTGATATTTCAATATGTATCCAGGACTCCTCAGCATGGCCACAGTTTCCCCTCGTCCAAACAACCTTCCTCTCTTGCCCCAGTCATTGCAAGAGCTTCCCAGCTGGTGTCCCTGCTCCTCAGTTTGCTCCCCCCAGTCTATTGTCCTCTTAGCAGTCAGAATAGTTCTCTTAATACAGGAGTCAGTTTACATCCCTTATTTGCCAAAGATCCACAGCAGTTCCTCATGTTTGTAAAGCCCAAAGTCGTCATAGTGGTCCATGAGACCCACACAGTATTGATCGCTCCATTACTTCCAGCCATACCAGCCTCCTCATTGCTCATCAAGCACACCAGCTACTCCCACCTGCAGCCTTCGCACCCTGACCCTTCTGCCTGAGACTTTTCTCCCACCTGGCCATGACTCCTTCTCACCTTCGTCTTGGGAAGCGTTTCTTGAGCACTATGCCAGAAGTCTCATCCCCAACTCTGCATTTTCCACCTTCTAACATACTATATGACTATATATCATGATGTTGCCTATTGTCTGATATTATCATCCGTCTTGCTCACATCTGTAACTCCATCACTGAGGACAGTGCCTGGCCAAATGAAGTGGCTGATCAGGTGAGTTCAGTCTTGGCTTGGTGGGGTATGAGCAATGGCTGACAGCAGGCTCCTAAGTAAAAGGCAGGAGCTAGCTTCATCCCAGATCTCTGAGCCAGAATCTTCAGGGTGGAGCCTGTGGTATGTGTCTTTAACAAGCTCCTCTATTGGGGCCTTCTGCCTTAGACAGCTAGTGCAGGTCTCCGAATAAAATGAAAGCTCCACGAAGGTGGGAAGCCAGCCAGCCTTACCTTTCATTCCTCATAAAACAAGCTGACACCACAGGGATTCCTCTCCACCCAGGCAGTTCTGAGTATTCTGGCCCCTGAGGAGACTGTCACTTGCATCTTTGCTTCTAAACCATCCAGGGCTCCCGGTCTGCCAAGGTGGTAAAACCCATGGTCTCTGAGCAGCTGGGGCTCAGGCTGGGGTTCCAGCTGAAGAGGCTTTGGAGGAGGGGTTAGTTTCCTGAGGTGGAGCTGTGTTTGTATGTGGGGGGCCAAGGGCCCCGCGGAGGCTGCTAGTCTGCAGTCATCCGGAGCTGAGAGAACCTCTGTGGCTGACTGACATGGGTGGGGGGGTGAGGGGTGGGCAGGGAACCAGCAATCATGGCATCACCAGTGGAGGACCTGCCCCCAAACCAATCATGGCCCTCCCGTACTCTTGTGTGACCTTAAGAACAAACAGGACTAGAATTACATTGCCCAAGAGTCAGGCAGGTGAAGGCTAGAAATAAATTAATCTGGTTTAATTTTTTTATGATTTTGTTTTTTTATTTACTGATTGGAGAAGGGGGGCAGAGAGAGAGAGAAACATCAATTTGTTATTCCACTTAGTTATAAATTAATCTAGTTTAGAAGAAAAAAGAATTGTTCTGCATCAGAATGATATGGGTAAAATTTCTACATGCCACCTTGAAAGGAGAGGAAAGCGGATGCCACCACTTGGAAAGGTTTTTAACAACCATAGCTGCAGTGGGCCCGCTGACACCTGGCATCTCTCAGCTAATGAGAAAATAAAATGGGAACCTCCCCTGAGCAGTCCACTAATTAAAACAGCTTCAGGCCTAGAAGGAGCTACGGGACTTGGCATTTATACAACCTGAGCCCAACACACACAGATCACGCTGTTTGGGGCTGCTGATAATGTTAGTAAATATTTTATGTAGCAAGTCTTCACTTCTACCAAGACATGTCCCCTACTCTGTCCCTGAGGGATGAGAGCTGCCACTGAAGGCTCCTACAAACACCTAGCAGGAAGCCCCCAGGTTGCCTCTGTCCCTGCAGTACTTAGGTCCCATACTCTCGCAGGGGAGGTGGCCCTGGCTCAGTAGACAGTGCTAGGCAGCCCTTGCAACTGGGAACACTAGGCATTCAGGCTACGCAGCATGGCAGCCTCCAGGACCTTGCTCTTGGCCTGGGAAAGCAATTCCTGGAGAATCAAATGGCAGTCAAATAGGACCTGGCTAAAAGCTGGGAAGCAAGGAGCTGCAGTGAGCAGAGCATGTTCCAGGTACCCCCCCAGGTCCCTCCTCCACCCTGATCTTGCCAAGGAGGCTGATCTGAGCGCACGTCTCATCGGCTGCCTTCCCTCTGGCCACTGGAAAGAACTGGGAGGAGAAGGAAGGGAGGAGGTACAAGGTATTTCTTTTCCTGGCTCCCTCCCAGGCCAGCCCCCACCTGGTTGTGTCTCTCCACCCAAGATCACCACCCCTATCAGGGTGGCCCTCTCTATACCACTCTCTCCTGGGTGCTAGAAGCCATGCCTTTCCCTTGTTCCTTCAGGCCCAGTCATACTGATCACTGGTTGTTAGAAACCTGTGAGACTACCTTCCCGCAAGGCCCCCACACCTACTTGTTACTCTGTACACCCTCCTGAGTTCTATTTTGAGTGGACTTTTTCCTGCTGGGACCCCCCACAATGCACATTGCCCCCTCCTTGTCTCAGGACTGGAAGCAGTGGAGGGCCTGGGACCTGCATCCCTCTTCTGTTCTTAGGAAGCCTTTTCCAGCCACTCTAGGCCATTTCTGCCATCACCCTTCCCAGTCCCCCTTGACCAGAAGAGCCTCCTCACTCACCCCTGAGTCCCTGGACTACTAGGCTGACTGTGGGCTAGACCATGGGATTTTATGGCATCGAGGAATCTGAGCTTAAGGGCAGTTTTCGGCAAAATGCAAGGCTTACTTCCTGTGTTCTGGAGGCTCTCTGCCATGGCAGCTCACCCCACCTGTGCCCTGACCCTTCCTCCATCTAGAAGGAGCACTAAGCCTACTATGGGCTCCTCTCCACCCTGCCTGGAGAAAGACCTGACCTTTCAGGGAAGAAGGTCCAGGCCTTGTGCATGTCCTGGGGATAGGCTGGCTCCAGCTGTCAGTCCAGCTGTGTGTGGTAGGGCTAAGGATGATGCTCCTGGGGCCTGAGAGAAGCAGAAACTGGCCCAGCCCCCCAGCTGCTCCCAGGCTGCCCTGTACCTGACATCGCTGCAGGAACACTGCCGGAGGCTGGGGCTTGGCCGCAAGGCGGTATTCTCTAGCACTTTCGCTCTTGAATTGGCCTCTGTAGTGCCCATAGAAGCCATTGTTGTGCTAGAATAAGGCAGGATGAGAGTGAATCCTACCCAAAGCCCACTCCTGAATCTTAGACCTCAGGGACCCCAAAGGCTAGACCTCAGAGGCTGGAAGCCTCTCCTGGGAGTTTTTGGCAGAAAACATCTGAGGTGGGGGGACATCCCTGGAGAGTGGCCTGCAGAGAGGTGTCTCCCATTTATCTTCCTGGGCTGTGCTGGCCCACCCGGGAAAGCTATGTGTATGTGGGGAAATGATGCATAGACCTGGGAATAAGTGGGGTGTCTAGAGGACTAGGAGGTTAGCTGAGTAGCATGAGACCAGGACCCCAGGAAGGGGCTCCAGGGGTGACCTCAGGATGGCAGAGGGGGTAGGCAGTTCAGGGTCCTCCACTGACCTGGATGCTGGACGAAACCCTTCTCACTTTACTTTCATGATTCATACAAATTTCAGGTACCACACCCGGGCCCGGGGGCCAGGATTCACTATAAAACACGCTCTTACCCAGGAGCCGACTAAAGCACTTTGCATCTTTCCGGGAAAGGAGCAGAAATGGCAAACTCCTCGTCTTGCCAAGGCTGTCTGAGAATCTGAGGAGGTCACCTTCCTGTTGCTTGGTGACAAAAGGAGATTGTGACTGCACAATGTTGCTGAGTGCTGAGGCAGCACCTGGCCTGCTACCTACCCCTCTGTGCTTCCTGCTTTGTTTTTACTTCCTTCCTGAGAGAGTCCTTCTATATAGAAACACACAAGGCTCCACGGTGGAGTCTGATGAATTCACAGTCAATGAAATATTAAAGACCATCTAGAAACTACACAAGGCTCCAGGGTGGAGTCTGATGAATTCAGAGTCAATGAAATATTAAAGACCATCTAGAAACTACACAAGGCTCCAGGGTGGAGTCTGATGAATTCACAGTCAATGAAATATTAAAGACCATCTAGAAGCAAATCCTGCATTTCTAAGACTGCGAGACCGAGATGCCAGGGGTATGAATTTAGAAAGCACTCCATGGAGTCAGAAGAAACGCTGAAGGGGTTGGTGGCTCTTAGGGCAAAACTGGTGCTGCGTCACAATAAGGCTCTGCCAGCTTCCCCGGAGCTTGTGGTGCCCGGGAACACTAATCCTGGCAGGCGAACACCAGGAGGGCCTGAGTGAAGGAGAGCATGACAGGGAAGCAGGAGGAGGAGCGTGAAAATATTTGACATTGTGGTTCCATTCCAGGCTCTCCTTGGGCAGATCATTCTCTTCCCCCCTCCCCCATTGATAACCCAGGGATGTGAACGGTTCAGCACTTTTACTAACTAAAAGAAGCTGTCAATCAGCCTCTAAAACTGTGCCGATGAAAAATTCAACAGCGGGGAACACTCAGACCCTGCTCCAGCCACAGGCACCGGCCTTACCGGCCAGACCGACCACCCGGTATCATTACCCTGGGGGCAAGGGCACCCGCAAGGGCACGAGCGCGCAGCATCGGCGGAGAGGAGAAGACTGTAAAAGCGGCCTCAACGTTTACCCACAGCACAGTGACGACGACATTGGTCGACGGTCACACAGGGAAATCCTGTAGTTACTATAAATGGGCTACGGGTACTTGCATCCATACAAATCTCAAAAATGGTGAGTCAAAAGGTGAAGCTGTAGAAAGACGCACAGAGTGCCGGGCAAGGCTCTACATCGTTCGTGGAAACGCCATCGCGAACTGCAACTGTTCCCGGCGAAGTCACTCATCTTCCGCGCCCCGTCGGCAGCCTCCGCCACAGCCGACGCCCGCTCTCCCGGTGCCCCTCCCGGCCCTGACCGCACCTTCTCTGGCTCCTTCGCTGTTTTTTCATCTACGTCGGGGGCTTCAGCGCAATCAGCTTTCCATCCCCACGCCGTCAGTGGGGATCTCGTCCGGTTTCAAGGCTTTAAAAGCCATCTGTAGGCCGGAGTTCAACAGACCCGCCCTGCTCTGCCCCCTCTGCCTCCGCCTGCCCTGCCCTCAGGCTGCTCAGCACCTAGCAGGCCAGGACCCTCGGACAGGTTCTCTCCTCCTTTCTCCTTCCTCCTCCATGCTCCCAGCGGTGCATCTCTCCGACCACAGCCTCTCTCGCCCCAGCTACTCCCTCTACCCTGCTCTCCTTCGGACCACCCAGGCCCCAGCCATGCCCTGGCCCCGGGACACGTATCTCACTCGGCATTCAGCAGGATGTGCCTCTGGCGTCCCCTGAGTGGGTCTGCACCGGCGAGGGGATGGCGGGTGTGAGCGCGCGGTCTGAGGGTACAGCTCCTGAGGTGTTCCGTCCGTGGGCTGGGTGCGCGTGCGCCTTCGGGCCGGCCGGCAGGCTGGGCCAAGATTCAAAACCGTTAAAACCGTTGAAACTGTTAGTCACGTGCTGCAGCTGGGCCGGCACCAGGGGGCGTGGCTTAAACCCCATTGGCCCGAGCAGGCCCTGGGGGTGGGCCGCGCATGCTCAGTCGGCTTCCACGGGACCAAGTGACTTGGCAGCCAGATCAGGGCCGTGTCAGGTCCAGGCGCGTGTGGCCCTCAGAGGAGGAGGCAGAGGGGATTTGGGCAGGTGCACGCGTGGGCGTGGGGGGGGTAGTGGGCAGGGTCAGGAGCCGAGTGGGCCTTGCAGATAGGTTCTGGATTCCCAGGGACCTGGAGGAGGAGTCCCCTTGAGCCTTGCCTCGCGGTTCCTGCCGCCCTTTCCTTCCCTGTGACAGGATTCGGCGCCGGTCCTCCAAGGGGACGACGTGCACGCCCATCCTGGGAGATTCCAGGGGGCCACGCCTCCCATCGGAGGCCGGGAGTCTGGCTTGGGAGACGCAAGGAAGGGTGTCAGCCGGGAAGGGGGGTGGTGGGAGGACAGGAAGCGGGGGGGGGGGGGGGGGGGGCACCGCCGGGTTTTGTCTTTGATTAGAACCTTTACGGAAATCCCAAAGGCCAACGGAAGGATTTTGTCGAGGAGCCCGGAGCTTGTCTCCTGCTTGGAAAGAAGAGGCGGTAGATGAGAGAGACGGGCAGGCCTGGTCAAGGCCAGAGGGGTCGCACAGCCTGAGGGAGACCCGGTGGCGGAGCGGAGAGGCTCTTGGAGGGCCTCTACCATGGCCTCGGGGTTCTCAGCGTTGAAGACGGGTCAGATCGGGGCTCTGTGCCCCTAGGGCACCCTCCTCAGCCCACGGGCCTCCCTCGTTCCTACCACCTTGCCGGGGCCCTTCCTGTGGAAATGGTCGCATTCCTTCCCTGCACTCATACCTTTACTTCTATGCTTCCTTTAATAGTGTCAACGTAAGAAACATTCAAACGTGTAAGAATTTGTGTGAGTTTATTTGACAAGCCTGTTGACAACTGCCAGAAATCTCAATGGATTGAAATAATGCTCCGGAGAATGGCAGTTTTACACCTTATTTTATGCGTTACAATCAAAAGAGGAGATGCAAGTGGGTTCCATGAAATCCATTGGTGAAGGATTAGGGAGGTGTGGGGGGGAACCTCTGGGATCAGACGAACAGTAGCAGGAGAGAGACATCTTTTACTCAGGTGGGTACAGGTTAGTCAGCAATTACCACGATAAAACAAAGAGGCTTTATGGTCTCTGCCCCGGTGCACCAGCTGTGCCCTGAGGGGTCTGACAAAAGGAATTACCCTGACATTCCAAAGCCGTATTAGAGTAAATGCACAGGACAGTAGACTGGCTTAGTTAAGGTCAAGATTGACCTTTGTCAGGGAAGATACTGGCCTAGGACATGACTACCCACCATAAACTGCTTTTAGTTTAAAAAGTGTTAATTTTTCATCCTGTGTGGTTACTTCAGGTCTCTGAGTTTGCAAGGCCGCCATGCAGGCCTTCCCTGAGCTCGTCAGGTTAACACTGCATGTGGCCCCTTTTTGTCCACAGTAGGATTGGGGGATGAGAGGGAGAGGGAACTCTGCCCTGGAAATCTTTTAATGTGTGCATTTTGGTTTTCATTTACCTTAGAATGACTAGTTCTACTAAGAATGACTGCCTCTTCATTACTTGTGTTATAAAGGAGAGATTTAACAGAGGGGATTTCTGCCGTCTGAGAATTTAAAAGCCTATACAGGTGGTGTGAAGGCAGGTAAGATGCACAGAGGACAGATAAACATCAAGCACTGTGTGTTCCTTAGACATAGAAAGGGCATAACCATGGAATTTCTTCTACCACATTTAAGAAACCCCTTAAGAATAAGTTAGATTTGGAACTGGGGGAACAGAATTCTAAACCCCAAGCTACATGCTATATAAATTACTTTTCTCCCGTCAGCATAAACAGAAGTAGAAGACAGCAGGACTTGTCTTCTAGATGAAGTAATAATGGCCTTAAATAATGGTCTTGTGGTGATGTGTATAAAATTGTCTATATTCTAAATCTAGACTCTAGAAGGAGGAATTTCTACTAGTGTGGATGGAAGAAAAAAATGGGCTGTCAAAGAAGTAATCATGAGTCAGGACTCCTATATTTACTTCAGTTCACCTCCTTTGTTAAAATATGTAATAAGTCTGTGACTGATCTAGGGACCTGAAATGTAAAAATTGAAAACAAATCAAAGGTATTTTTAAATTCGTGGATACTTGGAAAGTTTTGCTCCATTGTCTTAATTTAGTTCCCAAGTATCCCAACCCCTCCTCATTTAACAGTAAATATTTTCTGAGCCAGGCACGATTTCTAGATTCTGGGGATATAGCAGTGAACAAAACAGACAAAAATTCCTATTCTCAAAGAGGTGAACATATTCTAGTAGGCCTGGGTGTGCTTGCTGTGACAGACAAAACAAGATAAAATAATAAAATACATAGTGTATTAGAATGATGATGTCCTGTGAAGAAAAAGCAAAGGAAAGATACAGTGATTGTTGAGGTATGATAATTTTGAATAATTGAGAGAACACCTAGAGGTGGTGTGGCTCGTTGTGCTGATGTCTGGGGGAGGAGTGAACCAAGCGGAGGAAACAGTATGGGAAAGGGACGTGAAGCAGCAGTGAGAAGCCCTGTAAGAGGTGTGGAGTGCAGATGAGAGAGAGGCAAGGCTAAGGGGAGATTGCAGAGGACGCTGAAGATAATCATGAGAACGCTGGCTTATATTTTGAGTAGGATAGAAGTAGTGGAGCATTTGAGCAAAGGGGTGATATAATCTGACGTAAGGTTAAAGTTACTGAATGCTTTGTAGGGAAGAGAATATGAAATGGGATAGGGGGGAAATCAGGGAGACCATTTTGGAGGCTGCTGCAGTAATCCAAGTAGAGTAAGGTTGTCAGATTTCGCAAATAAAAATATAGGACACCTGCCTGGCCGGGCGTGGCTCAGTGGTTGAGCGTCGACCTAGGATCTAGGAGATTGCAGTTTGATTCCTGGTCAGGGAGAGGTTTATATTAAGTCGTTCATTGTATCAGGCGAAGAAAAATGGGATTTATTGGTTTTTCCTAAAAGCAGATTATTCGTAGGATGGCAGGAGAAAAGGACTGAAAGGCAGAGGCTGAAAGTCAGGCTTTCTGTTCTGCAGGTAGCTGGGCTCTCCCTGGTGGTATCAAGAAGGAGAGAAGCTTGTTGGCAGTTTAACAACACAGATTACCTGTCTCTGGCACATAGGTACTGGGAATCTACACTAATCAGATGAAAATATAACTACTAAAATGTCTTCACCTACATATAGTCACCAGTAAAGCAATCTTGGGAGGGGGTTATATTAACCTTTTAAATTAATGTTTCTCTTTTTTTTTAAATAGGGATAACCATAAGAAATGAATTTCAATGTCTGGAATATCAAAGATATGCTCAGTATTCCATCAGGCTCTGGGTAAGTTTTCTGGTTATATATTCGGATTCTTAAGAAGATCTTTTAGTTATATTTTTTTCATAGAAAGAGCTCTCCTTCCTATTGGTTATAGAGTTACCCCATATAGTTTCTTCCCCTGCCTGTCACTGCTGTACCCTCTCATACTTGGCTTTTTCCTTTCACCTATTTTATAATTATAAAAGCAATGTCAGTTCAGCTATGTATGTTAATTGAGCAGTGACTCTCTGTTCAGCATTGGGCCTAGAAATTATGATGCCTGTGAGAGATAGACATCGTCCAAGGTCTAGAAACTCTCACTTCAGTTGGAATGAATGCTGTTGAAATAGCAAGGAGAAAAGTCAAAATGATGTCCAGATATATATATAATAGCGCCACTCCAGCTGTTGAAAAGGTTCATTGAGATATTGTCCCCTCTACTACTGCTCCACTGAGGTTTCAAAGACTGGCATAGATATCCAGGGAAAGGAAGTTGAAAGTCCACAACTGGAAGTATTTAAAGCAAGCAAGGACCAGACACTGAAAGTGTGAAAGGGAACCATATAGTTGTTTCAAAAACAATTGCTATTGAGTCCTGCTGTGCACAGACTTGAGTTGATTACATTCTTCAGTTTGCATGAGGCCTATATTAGCCTGTGTGGGCTGCCAAAACAAAGGACATAAACTGGAAGGCTTAATGCTTAAACAACAGAGATTTATTTTCTCATAGTTTGGGAGGTTGGAAGTCCTAGAACTTTATGCCAGCATAATTGGTTTCTGGCGAGAGCTCCCTCCTGGCTTGCAGACAGCCACCTTCTTGCTGTGTCCTCACATGGTAGAGAGAGAAAAGAGAGGGTGAGCTCTCTGGTGTCTCTTCTTAAAAGGACACTATCCCATCATGAGGGCCCCACCATCATGATGTATATGTTGTAGGTTTAAAAGTTTACATAAATGGCCTGGCCGGGCGTGGCTCAGCGGTTGAGTGTCCACCTGGGATCCAGGCAATAGGGGTTCGATTCCTGGTCAGGGCACATGCCCGGGTTGCGGGCTCGATCAATGACTCTCTCATCATTGGTGTTTCTATCTCTCTCTCTCCCTCTCCTTTCCTCTCTCTGAAATCAATAAAGATATAAATAAATAATAAATAAATAAATAAATAAAATAAAATGTTTACATAAATGATGTGTAATAGTGCTCATTCATTTTTTACTTTTTTCCTGTACTCAGGATTACATTTTTGAGACTTATATTACTTATTTACTTATATGTAAATCTAACTTATTGCTTCTGGCTATTGCATCAGTTATATGCATATATCATGTTTTATTTTTTATCTATTCCCTCAGAGATGAAAAGATTTAACTTTTTATAAGATAATGTTCTCTTAATCCCTAAAGATTTTATGAACTTTGATCTCCAAAATGGTGTTATAGCCTACAGTGCTATTATTCAAGGAATAATGGTGTTATTGTTTAAATTCCCACTGATTGTTCCCAGGTTGTTATAATAAAAATGTCTGGCATTCAAAAATTTCTTGTTTCTTTATAGGTGGTACTGGCAGTGTTCAGGGAGGTCATAGGAGGTTAGAACAAGCTAGCACTCTGCCCAGAGTATTATGAAATGAAGAGTTGTAAATTATTATTTTATTTGTTCAGGATGTTTTCTACTTGCTATGCTTTGCTTTTCTTGTTTAATTTCAGGACCACTAAGTCATCTAACTGGACCAATAATCAGACTGATTACTCCAGTCTCAGTGATTCTCAGTTCCTCTTTGGATCCCAGTTCTGTCCAGAAAGTTCAGAGACCCTGTCAGCACCCTTGGATGTTGGTGTCCATTTGAGAGATCCAACACAGTTACAAAAGAATTCTCTGGATGTGAGTCTGATTGCCAGAATTTCTCTGCACGCATTTCACCATCATTATGGAGATAAGCTGTGAAGACTTATTCTGTTGAATTATATTTCAGAAGTGTACCTCTCTAAGGATTACTTTCCTAAATAGATATGTGCTTACTGGTGATTTGTTTGACTTGGTAGATTGAAATGGGGAAAATATCTATATTTGCAGTTTCTTCTGTTACTAAAGCAATGTAGAATAGTGCCAGTACCTCGACCCCTTCTAGGGAGATCCAAATATTGTAGGACACTTTCTAAGACTAGTCATACTATTAGTTATAAAAGTTTCATAAGGCCTAGCAGGCTTGGCTCAGTGGTTAGAATGTCGGCCTACAGACTGAAGGGACTTGGGTTCAATGCTGGACGAGGGCACGTACCTGGTTGCAGGCTCCACTCCTAGCCTCTCTCTCTGTCCCTTCCATGCTCTCTGAAAGCCATGAAAAAATATCCTTGGGTGAGGATTAAAAAAAATTTTCATAAGAAAAAAGAACTTTAGAAAAATTGGAATAAAGTAACATAAATTTTATTTTAGATGGACTTTAATTTTTCAAAGAAACCTCAGGCGCTCAGTGGATTCTAGCCTACACTGCTGCATGATCTCCTTGAAGGAAGGGATGCGGATGCCGAGGCCCAAGTTAATGGATAAGGGCCAGAATGAGGGCCAAGGCTCTTGAGTCCTTGATTTTTTTTAAGACCAGCATGTCTTCTTTTGTGAGTCAGAAATATTTTAATATATTTACTTATGTAGGTCTAAAACTAGATTTGACTTCATATACGGACTTACATGCATCCAAGTAGAAACTTAATGAACATGAGGTCAGTGCTTAAGTTAGTAGGGCGTGCTCTGAGAACAGCATTTCAGTACAAAAATTGGTGCCCAGGATATGAAGGAGCAAATGTACACCCTGAATGTTTCAGAGTAAGTTTTGCATCAGAATGCAGGAATTGGCTCACCATGTGCCAGCATACCCACCATCCAGTTCACCAGCAGCTGAGCAACAGCAATTTGAGTTAAACTTATTAACATGAAAACTTTAACATATCACCTCAGAGACAGCATAAGTAATTCTCTGTAGTAAACAAACTGATGGTTGCCAGAGGGGAGCAGGGTAGGATGTTGGGCAGAAAAGGGGAAGGGGGTTAAGTACAAACTTCCAGTTATAAAATAAGTCACAGGAATGTAATGGACAGCATAGAGTACATTAGCATAGGGCATAGTTGGTAATACTGTAATAACTATGTAACAGGACAGATATTACTAGACTTAGATCACACAGGTGGTGATCGATCACTTCGGAAGGTATATAAATGCTGAATCACTATGTTGTACACCTGAAACAAATATAATATTGTATATTAACTATAATTTAAAATAAAATTTAAAATATATATAAATAAAATAGTTGATGGAATAAAACAGTTCTCTGTTGTTGCCTTTAAATTTATGCAATTGATTTTAGCTGACATTTTATATATATCTCTGGGCTGGTAAGGCAGAAACTGTATTAATAAAAAGTTGCTTTATTGTAATATAATTTTTTTGCATGTATGAAATAAAAAGGAAGTACTACATGCTATGTTGTTACTTAGTATTATGGTTTATACTTAAATGTGACTCTGCATTGTATAGAAAATGGTGAATGTTACAAGTATTTTTCTATGTGAAATGCTATAATGATTTTTTTTTTAATTTAACAGAATGAACCTAGTATTTTCACAAAGTACCAGACAAAACCCCAGCTGTTTGGAGAAGATATAAAAGATGGAGGCTTATTTCCTCTTCCTCTGCCAGTTGGAAAATCAAAAGGCCTCTTGGAACAGTTTGAAGAGAAAAAGAAAATAGCAAAAGACAAATTGGACAGGTACACACACCTTTCAAGTAGACCAGACAGCTCCTCTTTTATGAGGGCAGCAGAATGGAATGCCAATAGTGAATAATTCCATTTCAGCATGATAGCACTCTTTCCTTTATAGCTCATCTAATAATTACTCTCTATTTGCTTTCTTATCGCTGTAACTTGTGGCGGATTTCACTATGGCTGCCACAGTTTTGGCCCCTCTGAAAAGTGAGCTAAAGGACTTCTTAGAGAAATGCAGTATTCAAATAGTATTATGTTTATTCTACCCCAAATTCTGCCCCTTAATTTGTTTTCTTTTCAGATCATCGGAATTAGGAAATAAGATGATATTATTTGTTTTAGAATGAAGAACATAGCATGTGAATTCTTAAGTCCATAGTTCAAGCTGATTTTTCTCACTTATAAATGTTGCTATTTTTTCAGATATACCCTACATTTTATACATCTTCTTATTTGTTAGTGTTATATTGATTTCTTTTATTTCTTATCCTCATCTAAGGATATTTGTCCATTGCTTTTAGAGAGAGTGGAAGGGGGGGAGAGAGAAACAGCGATGTGAGAGACACTTCAATTGGTTGCCGCCCGCGTGAGTCCCAACCAGGGCCAGGGATCGAGCCTGCAACCAAGATACGTGCCCTTGGCCGGAATGGAACCCAGGACCCTTCAGTCCTCTGGTGGATGCTCTAACACTGAGCTAAACTGGCTAGGGCAGTGTTATATTGATTTTTAAAACAAATATGTGAGATAAATTAGAGCTGCAATATTTTTAAATAAAGAAATTGAAGTCACTGAGGAAATAACTTGTTCATTTCTTGGTAGTAAGTTATTATCAAGGCAACATCTTTAGGTATCACAGAAATCATAATACCCAAGCAGAGATATACTTTATTATTTCTGTGACAATGAAGGGGTATTGCTTAGCATCACCACTAGTGCTTTGATGTTGAAAGAGCCAAAATTTCTTAAAAGAATTCCTATATTAGGTATCTGTTATACTGTATAATTTATTTTCTGATGTATTGAATTTCTAGGTACCATAATTCTCTGCTTTTATACTTTAATAACATTCTGTTCTTAACATCCTTAATTCAGTTACTTTTTTATTTTTAATATTTTTATTGTTTTCAGGTAATATGCCAATCTCTTTCATGAAAAAACATATGGCCCTAGCCAGTTTTGCTTAGTGATTAGAGCATCGGCCCCAGGACTGAAGAGTCTCGGGTTCGATTCTAATTAAGGGCGTTCCTTGGTTGCAGGCTCGATCCCTGGTCCTGCTTGGGGTGCATGCAGGAGGCAACCAATCAAAGTGTCTCTCTCACATTGATGTTTCTCTTTTTTTTTTTTTAAATATATCTTTGTTGATTTCAGAGAGAGGAAGGGAGAGGGAGAGGAGGAGAGATAGAAACATCAATAATGAGAGAGTCATTGATCGGCTGCAGCCCGAAACCCGGGCATGTGCCCTGACCGGAATCGAACCCTGATCTCCTGGATCCTAGGTCGATGCTTAACCGCTGAGCCACGCCCGGCTGGGCTGATGTTTCTCCCTCTCCT